>NC_134136.1:25220000-26470000 GCF_040939455.1 Microcebus murinus
AAAATAAAATAATTAATTAATTAAAAAACATTAAACTGACTAAACTGCCTTTCATAAATTGCCTATATCAAGCTACAGATTGATGTTCTTAAATATTAAGCATCAACATTATAAAATAATATAATTTCCATGGAATTTATACACAGACATTATGTATACACTAAAAAAAATGTTGCAGTATAAAATAACCTAAAACCTCTTTTTTCAAAATAGGAAAGCCAGAGGAAAAAAGGAGAATTTAACTAATGAACTTAAATGAAAAGTAACAAGCAATTTTCAAAAAGCAATGAAATCAAAATAGAACTACACCAACCCCAAATGGAGAAATACAAACACAATAAAGAGAGTATAATTTTAAAATATTGGAATGGTTATGAATTTGGGCAAGTTATTGCTGGATAATATTCAATCTGTAAGGATATTAGAGCATAAAACCGAACAGTCATATCTGCAGATAATAACGATCAGAGTTAGTACCCTTGTAATGCAATAAAGAAAAAAAAGGCCTTTTTAAATATAAAAGTTTAACAATGAATATGAAAATGTATATCAAAAGAAAAATTAAAAGATGTACTGCATAGCAAGAAGAGATGCTCTTGTTACTATCTAGCTTTGGTAAAACTCTTTGTGGACTTATACTTGAGAACCCTAATTCAGCATTGTTTCTAGCATTTTTTTTTTAAGTTAACCTTTAAGTACCAAAAAAATCATAAATGATCTTTATTATTCTAATAGCTTTGGCTTTCATTTTTCCACACAGTATTTAATTTTAAATATATTTTCCTTAAAATTTCCCTAAATAAGTGAAAGGGAAAGGATGCTAGTCCTACTACAGATGTGAAAAAAAGAGAATGGTTAGAGCTTCAGTCTCTCTCTATAGCTCACAGACACACACACACAGTTTCTTATCACATGTCAAGTAAAATATTTGTGAGCCAAAATTTCAAATACTCAAAATATTGAGCTACTCAGTAACACACACATATATACAATTGGGTCAAAACTCTGGAGTTCTAGGGTCAATACAAATTTAGCTCCATCCCCTAACTCCTTCGAAATGTATGGTATTGCACAAAGATCATTGATGTTCAGATGGTCGTACAAGTCATTCAACCAGCTAAGAAAGACAGACGTTCTTGTCTTCAACATATAGAGCTCTCTAAGACCAGAAAGCAGATGAATAAATTTCACAAAGATTTATTGTAACAAGTTATACACTAAAATATTTTTTTTTATTTAACCCTTAGTTTTCCCAGGATCTCAAACTAAACAAAATGCTCAGCCCTGAACATTCCAGGCAATCAGGCAAGCTTTACGATGTTTACAAAACATGTATAACTGTCAATGTAAGCATTGACCAAAAAAAAAAAGACAAGAAGGCCACATTTATTTGTAAAGGTTAAACAGCAAGGAGAAAGGAGTCCAAGAGGAGTAATGAGGTGAAACTGTACAAGGACATTTCTAAAACAGCTTATATGTGTGTTTTGTGTGGAACAGTCTCTAAGAAGTCATAAAATCCTCATTGCTTAGTCATTTAAAAATCAGAGCATATAAAGGCAGACTTAAAATGCTTAATTATGCCTCTAACTTTTTTCTTCCTTTTTTTTCTTTTTTCTTCTTTTTTTTTTTTTTTGCTCTGCTTCATACATGTGGAGAATGACTTTTTTTCATGAACAATTAATGTGGATCTGACAGTAATCCACTGTTGGAGAATTCTTAGATTAAAAAAAAAATCAAGGCCGGGCGAGGTGGCTCACGCCTGTAATCCTAGCACTCTGGGAGGCCGAGGCGGGTGGATTGCTCGAGGTCAGGAGTTCAAAACCAGCCTGAGCAAGAGTGAGACCCCGTCTCTACTATAAATAGAAAGAAATTAATTGGCCAACTAATACATATATAGAAAAAATTAGCCGGGCATGGTGGCACATGCCTGTAGTCCCAGCTACTTGGGAGGCTGAGGCAGGAGGATGGCTTGAGCCCAGGAGTTTGAGGTTGCTGTGAGCTAGACTGACGCCATGGCACTCACTCTAGCCTGGGCAACAAAGTGAGACTCTGTCTCAAAAAAAAAAAAAAAATCAGTACACAATTAGCATCATGAAACTTACTAAAACCACCAATGTTAGGAAAATATTGTCAAGAGTATTTGAGTCATTAAATTGGTTTTGATCATTTATTTGTAGATACAAAATATAAGGTTTGAAACAGCTGATACTGTTTTACAGACTGCACTCATATAAAATTAATTTCCTTAAAAATAAATAAGAATTCAGATATTTTATATTTGTAAGTAGAAATAAAAGTTATATTTCAGACAGTCCATTATAGTTCTGAAGCATAAACATCCCAATATGTGTTTTAGAATCCAAGTCAATGTCACAGAGGAAAAAAAAAAACAAAAAACCTTAAATCAGTCATTTACGTGAGGGAAGAAAGAGGGTATTACTATTTTAGAAAAATGTTTCTGAAAACATCATATGCAACGGAAAAATTGCCTAGGATATTAGTTAAAAATGGAAATTTCTGGACCTCACTTCAGAACAATTTGGGCCCAGCAATCTGCATTTTACCAAGTTCCTCAGATGACTGTGGTATGCAATAAAGCTTGAGAATCACTGACAGGAAAAGAGAATTTCAATGAGAAAGCTAGGGGGAAAAAAGTCATGGATTTTCACTGTTCCAATGTCATTAATATAATCTAATTTTCCTGCTACTTAGAATAATTTCCCTAGGATAAAACAAAAGACAGGAAGTTATATAGGATTTTAATTTGTAAAACGAAGCCAGCAATTTTCACTTAATAGAACTCCATCTCTCTCTCTCTCTCTTTATACACACACACACACACACACACATTCCTAAGTGGTCCCTGAGAAAGGCACATAAGACATAATGCTAATTTTAACTTAAAGATATCATATTATTTATAAAATGGAAAAGACTGACCTGAACTCTAGTTGTCTCTGATGACTCAAAGCAAATCATGAAGGCCTTACCAGTCTCAACCAGTTTGTGCCAGTTAATTTTAAAGAGGCAGGTTGCCCAAAGTCTTTTATAAACATCAACATTTCATAACAATATATTGTAGTGTGTTATTTATTTATCCAAGTTATCTAATTTTGAATAAGGGTTCCTTAAAAGAGTGTTGAACAAGGAACATGACAGTTAGAATTTTTTAAACCATGTTTATTTTAAATATCCTTAGCTAATGGAAAGATAATATTTTACATGATTTTGACATATTGTTTTTCTTTGCTTATTTATTTACAGTAGAGCAGATGCTCACACTTAATCGTTAAGGGTTTCAGGTTGATCAGATTTATCAGTGTATTTTTTAAGCTAATAATAAATCACTTTACTGATGGCTCAATCAATTTTTACCCATTTATTATGCCATTTTATCACCTACTTAATTTTCTAAATCAATCTTTACTTGTAAAAAGCTTGTCCTCTTCCCCTTCTGTGTCACAGTGGCATGCTGTAGATTTCGATCCCTATGGAGCGAGGACAGAGCCAGAATCAAGAAGTAGATACCATAATGCACAAGGAGAGACACTCTTGGGTCACATATGGGAGTGGGGAAGGTTGTACCAAAATAATCATAATTTCATTAAAGAGAAACATTCCTTATAATTATTAATTCCACAGTTGTATTACTTTTTTTAAAAAATTAATAACACTATGTTATTTGGTAATATAACTTATAAACTGCAGCTGGGCACATATCTATAATCCATGACTACATTTGTGATTTATTCAATTTTCCTTTATGAAAAAGGAAAGCTCTTGTCTCCTGAAATAATCTATCCTCTTTCTGATACTTATTATTATTTCCACATTTCAATGTTCAAAGTTTATCTGGAAGTTTAAAAAATTTTTCCAAATCCTTGCATTGTCCTTGTTTAAGACAAATAATATATAATCTCTACTATGGATTTATAATCTTTTATTGTATTCATTCATTTCATTAAATATTTATTTTAGCATCTACCATATTCAGACACTGATCTTCCACCTGTACTTTTCAAATTTTAATATACATATGAATGAGCTCTAAAATGCAGATTCTGATTGAAGGGTGGGGCCCAAGATTCTACATTGCTAACAAACTTCCAGTTGACACCGATCGTACTTTGAGAATCAAGGATCTAATTCTTAATCTAGGAAACTAACTTGAAAAAGGTGAAGGAAATCAGTCTCAATAATACCATCCTATAACAATTTGAGATCTGGCATTGTAGACAGCAGTTGAGGAATGATTGCAGTAGTTTTAAAATTGCAACAGAAGCTACAGAATCTAATATTTTCCAAAACACACACAAAACAATTAACTCCACCAGAACACAACCACTAGTGCCAAAGTCAGAAAGAAAAATATGATACCAAGATCATACTATACTGCAAGAATTAATAGTTTATTGCTATTTGAGGTCATTTGTGGCTGCTGCAGTGATTTTTAAAAATTAAGGAGTAAAGGAGGGAGCTTAGCTGATCTTGAAGACAATCAATAAATACTTGTTGAATAGCCACAGGTCTCATGACACTATACTCTGAAGCTAAAAGGGAATCTTTCTCATCACTTCTAGCTATTGACTTAATGAGAACTGTGCTATGTTCATGTGCAAATTGAACAAAAGCTGCCATAAGATCAACTAAGGAAGTTTTTCCCAAGTGGGCGGAGAACAGAAGTAGAAAAGCAAACGTGATTTGCTGTAGCAGATTTTAGAAAACAGGAGTACAACATCCCTTTCCTTTGTCCTTAAGACAAATAATATATAATCTCTACTATGGATTTATAATCTTTTATTGTATTCATTCATTTCATTAAATATTTATTTTAGCATCTACCATATTCAGACACTGATCTTCCACCTGTACTTTTCAAATTTTAATATACATATGAATGAGCTCTAAAATGCAGATTCCAAAGGAGTCTGCATTTTCCAAAGGAGTCACTTTGGAAAGGAAAATGCATTTTCCAAAGGAGTCACTCTGTGGACTTTTGGGTATGGATTAAAAGGAATTAGAGACACAAAGAGAAATTTGTTGTTCCATGAAGAGAAATACACACCCACACATGTTCATTTTCTATGGGTTTACACTTACTCTTGTAAAATGTGGACCTAATAAAATATTCATTTGGGTAGTTTCATTATGAATACCATTTAAAGAACTGGTGTTAACTTTCTAATTATCTTCTTGAATATTAGTTTGTTATCACATAAGATGACCTGACTTTCAATGAAAAAATCGTAGCAGAGGAAAATAAGGTACATATTCATTGTTACAATGATAAAAATTTGCACTTGTCCTACACTAGTCCGGAGGAGACATACTTCTATTTATTCTAGAGTAATTGCAGACTCATTACTATGTTCCTTTGCCAAAGCTTCCTCTCAGAACACCAAAGTCTAGCATTTATCTTTCATGTCTATTTTCATCTTTGTATATTATAGGGCATATGCCATTTGTCTTGGGAAAATTCAGAGGCATCTAAATGAAGCCAAGAATTTTAGTATCATCATTCCCTGTAATATATGCAGCTAAGCTGAAGTAGGTCTGCTGTATTTCCTGATTGCTTCAATTTAAGGTAATTTGTGTTGAACTGTGATTCACAAGTTGTTGAAAACTAATCAATATACTGCTTAGTTTCAAACGAAAATTTAAAACAAAGCCATTTATGATAAATAACTGAAATGAAAAGGCTAAGATTTTCACAGCATCTTATTATTTTAATTTGAATGATCCTTTGTGACTGATTTGCAGGTGGTAATGACTTGCAAATTAAGTTGTCAGAAAACTGTGCTGTTGTGACCCAGTGACCAAGCTTTCACAGAGCTTACAATGAACACTGTGCATTTTGAGGCCTCACACTTTATTGCTTATGTCCAGGGTGAGAATGCTTTTTGCAGCCTTATCCAAAGAACAGCACTAATGAATATTGTCAGACTATCACTTAGTAGGTAGATAACAAGAGGTTAACATCTCTGCCTCAACACTAATTGACTGGTTGAAGTGCTTGACCAAGGAATTATTCCTTTTCCTTTTCAGCGTCTTCTCAGTAAAACAGATTCCTTCTTTTTGAACACCAACTCCACTTAACACCACAGTAATGCTTTGTTAGACATGAAACTCAATAGAAAATTTCAATTTACATGAAAACCGTGCACCTCTGGGGTCAATTAATCATCTTCAACTTCACACAAAGGTTCATTCAGTCATAAATGTGCAAGATGATTCAAGTGAGTCAAGAGTTTTCCAAGCAATGAAAGAGGAGATAATCCAGTCTAGAACAATGAACAATGTGGTCACTTAGATGCTGCTAGTAGATTCTATACCAGCTGACACATTCCCTTTTTAAATATCCTCAATCTAGGAATGGCCATAGCTTTCACTGACAGGCTTTTTTTAATTGCACAATTTACTGCAATTTATCATCTGTATGTTTCATCTGGGAAGACTGATCTACCATTCTTGCTGCACCTAAATGTAAATGTGCACATATGAAAACAACAAGTGACGATGAAAAAAGAAAGGAGAAAGGACACGGAAATAATAATTGTTGTGCAGAATCTGTTGCTAATACCATAGTTTTGCATGTTTTACCTACTTTAATTTTTACAAGAACTCTGCAATTATAATTTTTATTCACACACATTTTCCAGCTGAGGTTACACAGACATTAAGTATTATAATACCATGGTCAATTCTAGCTCTGTTTGATTCAACTCAATCACCACTTCCTTCAGAAACTCTTTCTTAACACCATCATGCCAGCTACCACTGCGGTTGTTTTAATAAACCCTCCTTGGTGCATCTTTCTGTGTTTCCAGGTATATTTTTAGTTGCCTGTTTATGCATGTTGCTCCCATACTAGACCTTAAACTCTGGAAAGGCAAGGCTATGCCTTACCTTTGAACCCTAGTGGGTCTAATACAGTGTCTGACACACAGAAGTTTCTCAGCAAGTGTTTGTTAAATGATGACCAATGACTTCAAAGCCTGTCATATATTTTTTTTTATTTCAGGATATTATGGATATTATGAGGGTACCAACATTTTGGTTACATTTTATGTCATTGCCCCATCCAAGCGAGAATTAGAGGCATGCCCTTCCCCTCTACAATGCTCACTGCGTCCATTAGTTGTGAGTTTACCACCCCCCCCCCGCCCCAACCCCCCAATCCCCGGAGAATATTACTGTGTGAGCACCATAGTGTTCATCAGTCAGTGCCAATTTGATGGCAAGTACATATGGAGCCCATTCTTCCAATCTTGTGATACCTCACTTCGGATAGTGGGCTCAAGCTCTAAGGCCTGTGATATTTTAAGCTTTCTTCTAGTATCTTGATCTCCCAACTCTACCAAATCTTTCCCTTTTCTGGCCTTGCCAAACATTTTGTATTCTCTGAAGGCATTTACTACTTCTGGTCTGGCAGTATAGCTATATTTGCATTTGTCACATATTCTCTGTCATAGTGTACACTCAGAGAGAGGATTGTTCATATTCCTCCAGCAACCAACCACAATGTCTTGATATTGACAGCCTTATTATGTGCATTTATTGAACACCTCTTTCCTAGCTACTTTGTTAGGAACTAGGTAGGGGAAATTCAAAGTCAAACAGGATGTGGCCCTTCTTCTCAAGGGGATCATACTCTAGTCACAATAGTCTAGTTACGAGTGTTAAAAAATACTACAATTGATGCATGAGCAAAGTGTTATGAAAGCACACAAGATTGTGTGTCTGCTCTTACAGAGGAGGTAACATTTAAATGAAGTTTAGATGTAACAATGCAACAGGTGATACAACTTAGGAGTCTTCCTATAACAAAGAACTTTTAAAATAGTTGAAAATAGAATAGAATTTATTATTGTCAAACACCATTTCTTTCCTCATCAACAAAATTGCCATAGTTGTTTCCTACAATTATTAATCAAATCTTGGGGGATTGTAATATGTACACACTAATGAATGCATAGGCTAAGGTTCAAATCTCACTCCAACTAACTCCTAACTCTGACCTTGAGAAAATTCACTTAACCTCTCTGAGTCTCAATGTTCTAATCAGGGTAAAATGAAGATAATAACTACTCATTGAGTTGGAAAATATATATATAAAGCCACTTAACAGTACATATGGTTAGTGCCTAGTAGGTCCTCAATTGATATTAGTTCTTCTAGGAAGTTTAGAAGCAGGGGAAATTACTTTCTGGATAGTAACTTCTGTATTCAATATTGAAACTTTGCTTTCTCAACTTATTTTTTCTGCTATTGTCTACCTTATGTCAAAGACTTCAGCGCTTTCTTTGTCTATAAACTCTCTATGCTAGAAGATACCTGTTGCATTCTAACAGCCCAATCAATATATTATTTCATTCAATCAGTCAGCAAATTACTTATATTTACAGATTTATTCAGCATCTACTAACATATATAACTAGCATATGTATTCAGCATCTACAAACATACATGATGAAATGCCAGATGTTGAGGATGATACAGAGATAAAATGGCAGTGTCTCTATTTATAATTAAGTCATATAAATATGACATGGTAAACAACTAATTATAATTTAAGAAAGTATGTAGGAAGTGATCTATGTATGATAAGGTCAGAGTGGGCTATGATAGTTCAGAAGAGAAAAAGACTGGTAATATCATAAATCATTAATGGAAGGCTTCTTGGAGGAGTTTTGTTTAACTTAGATTTTAAATTTTAGGTATGTTTGAATAAATGAGGTAAAGGGAGCTGATTTTCAGAAGTTTTCCATGTAGAATGAATGGTATGAACTACATGTTATAGTATAGTATAGTATAGTTAAGAGCAAGATCTTTGGAATAAGACAGAACTGGGTTAGAATCCTGACTCTATCACTTACTGGTTGTGTGGCAATTGGCAAGTTTGTAACCTCTTTGAACTTCAATATTCTCCTGAGCAAAATGGGGATATGAAGGGCACCTACCTCAGAGTTGTTGTAGAATTCAATGTGATAACTCATGAAAAGCACTTTGTATATGCTTGATACACGTTAAATGCTTGTTAAATTAAGTTTAGCCTAAAACTCCCCCCTTACCTATTTTAAGTTCAGCCTAAAGGTTTCTCTGTACATAGTGAACTATCACCTAACTAGATGTGTAAACAAGCTGTAATGTACTCTTGTGCCAATCATAGAGTTTCGGCCAATTAAAGGAGGCCACCTGTTCAAACTGTGGTCAAAGAAGGCAAACATCGAGCTGTAACCAATTCAGCTGTTTCTGTACCTCACTTCTGTTTTCTGTACATCACTTTCCTTTTTGTATACATAAATCTTTGGCTATGTGGCAGTGCTGGAGTCTCTCTGAATCTATTTTGTTTGGGGGGATACCCAATTCGTGAATCATTCTTTGCTCAATTAAACTTTCAAATTTAATTTGTCTAAGATTTTTCTTTTAACATTATTAATAAATGGTAGTTGTTATGACTGTGAGCAAAGGTGCAGATATGAAATTCCAAAAGCATACCTGGAGTGAAGTAAGTCAGTTTTTTTTTTTCAAAATGGAAGATTCATACACAAATATAGATAAAAATCTTGAATGTTTAGGTTCATTTGTGAGAGATTTGAATGTCAGGCTAAGGGATTTAGATTCTATTTAAAAATGTCTTATTTAAAATGTTCCATCTCCAGTTAAAATCTATTTGTTTCTCTTCAAGCCGCAGTAGTAAAAGAGAAAAAAAATTTGAGGAAAGGTAAAGCTAGTGATTTCAGATATATAGCAATATTGCAGTGCAATACTATAGATTATTGTGACGGCCTTATTCACGAGTTTTATACAATTAATCATTAAACACATTTTAAACACTTCCTCTTCTCCCTACTCTAGAAAATGTTTGTAAAATCTTTTCATTTTTACTTGCTTTCTGCTAGACTGAGGGATTTCTTGACCTGGTTAATATGGTACTGTAAACTGATGATAATTCCTTTTTGAGCACTTAAGGCATCAACACAACAGTCATTTGATTCTTTAAGCATCATTAAATTAAACCCTTAACAGCACTATAAAAGGTTAGTAGCACATGTAATTATAAGTCTTTGGTGTATATCAGTGGGACACTATCTTAAAATGGCCAACTACCCAAGTGATGGTTCCGCTATCCCATCTAATCAAGACCAGAACTGCTAAGGTGATGTACATCTAAGTGTGTCACTATCTACACTGCTGAAACTGAAAGAAGAGCATACTAGAGATCCTCAGTGGCATTTAGTACTCTCTATGCCAATTAGACATGTGGTAGCATGGAATCTAAGAGCACAATAAATATACTTTAAGACCTAAGCTATTACATTATGATCAGTAAAATACCAGGTTTACATTTTTAAAAAGACTTAGTATTTTATAATAAATATTCATAAGTGAATAGATAAGCTGCTACAGAAAAATATGATTCTAATTTTTAATTCATTTTGTTGACTAATTTAAATCTTAGTTTTTTTCTACCTCTACAAGATGAGGGTGTTTTACTTACAACAAAATCATAAATAGCTCTGATATAGAAGTTGTATTACCCAGTGATATATTAGGCTTGATAACTAGTATGTGTTGATTTACTAACACTACTGACATTTAGCATTCACTTTAATTTCTAGTCATCTCTGAGAATCTGAATCATGTATTCATTATATGAACTCTAAACAATCTGAAATGGATGGCTACCAAAATATATTGTGGTGATATATATTTGCGGTTATATAGTGGTGTATGTTATATTTATATTAACTTAACTTACATTTCACATAATATAATATGGACCATAAAAGTTTGAAGAGAAGAGTCATTTCTTTGAGTTCATTGTTCTGCTATTAAGAGTTTACCTCAATTGTTTTAATATTGAAATAGTCAAATGTTTAATGATTTTTTTGATTAAATGAAAAATATTTCAATCTTTAGAATTCTTGCCTCTTTATTGCATTGATACTCATCTAAATATGTAATGGCATAAACATACTGTCCATACAAACCAAAAAGCATCTAATATGCAACGTGACTTATACCTACAGACAGAATCAGCAAATTGTTTTTCAACAGGAATTTGATAGAGGGAAGGGTGGGAATGGTGTCAGATTTATTGGGAAATGACTATAAGAGGGAACCAGAAGAGACTTGTCAAGCAAAGGGAAAGAGAGGGGTTAAAAATCACCACTACCACCACCAACTTATCCTAATAGAGAGTAAGAGAAAAGACGGCAGCATACGGGGAGAAAAAAGAGGTGTGCGAAAGTGTACATGTGATGTGCATTTACATTAACACACCAACAATTTTTTCTCTTTCCTTCTATTAAGACATGAAATGAGAGCTAAATATTCCATCATGACTCAGAAAGAGAAGAAGACACCTGAGAACATACCAGATATAGTGGAGTAGCTGGTTGCATCTGGAGAGACTGGAGGTGATACCCACATCTGAGTTCCAAGCTAAAGGAAATGTGAAGGAGGTTAGTGGAGAAAATGACTCATGAAGGTGTGATGTATTCTCAGCCACTGAAGTGCTATATGACATCTAGTTATAAGCAGAGGATTTGGACTCAGGGAAGCATGAGCAGGAATCCAAGCTTTGCTACTTATTGGTTCTCTACCCTTGGATAAAATCTCAGATTCTTGGATAGGGATAGAGATAACTATATTATATAGCACCTTGTGCATAGTAATTGATCATTAAATAGAAGCTATAATTATTGTGAGTAAAACTGAAGGACATGCACAAGCTAATTTTCCCTCCATAAAATATGTCCTAGTAAGTGAGTTCCTATAACAATCACCTTGTGGTATAGTATGCTAACACTTTCAAGTATTTCTCAATGTGTTGGAAGGGAAAAATGCATAAGCACTCTTCCATAATCTAATTACTGGGAAACTTATGGAAAGTTCAATTGACATAGGTTCCAAATACAGAGATCTTACAGCAAAATTAGCAATAAGCTGAATGCACACAAAGCGTTACTTAACTCCATCCAAAAACTTCACATCATCTTTTCCTTACATTTTTTAAATTCAGGGATAACACAGTAAACTATATTTAGCAGCTTAGAAACCTATATTTAGCAGCCTGGAACTGAGAATGAAAGTAAAAACTCACCAATAAAATCTAGGTACTATCTTTAACTTTAGAAACAAATGAGAATACCTACCTACTATTTTTAAATATTGTGTTGGATATTGTTGGTAAAGTGATAATACATGAAAGGAAATAAGAGAGATAAACATTGGGTAAGAAACAGAAGAATATATCATTCACTTATCACATAATCATATATCTAGACAAACCAAATAGATTAGTTTTTAAAAATTATTCAAAGTAATACAACGATTTAAAAAGAGTGGTCAGATATAAGCTAATATTGAAAAGTTAATAGTATTCATGTCCACCAACACTACCCAGCTAAAAAATATAAAGAATCATGAGACATTATTATGTTAAATCAACTAAAGTTTGACCTGAGATAGCCTTGAGTCCCTAAGTAGCAAGCTGCAACCTAACTTAGAATGTAAACAAATTGAAAGCCTAATTTAGGAGTACATTTCTGTAACAAATATCTGAATTATAGCCAATCATAGCAGCTGAGCTTCAGCCAATCACAGGATGCCAACTGATTAGACCATGTCCAAATAAGGCAAATGCCAGCTGTAACTAATAAAGTTATTTCTATACATAACTTCTGTGCTCTGTCAATAAATACTTTTTGCCTACTTTCTAGAGTGGAGCTTTCTGAAACTCTTCTGGTTCTGAGTGATGTCTAATTCATGAATTGTTCTTTTGCTCAAATAAACTCTGTTTAATTCATCTGAAGTTTTTCTTTTACCATTTAATAATGGCAATAGTTCTTAGAAATAAACTTAAAGAGATATTTATTAGAACTTTATAAAAAATAACTTCAAATACATATTATGAAACTTTGCAAATTCACAAATGGAGAGTCTTGAGTGAGAAGAGGAAGTAAAAATATTTGTGTGCTCCAAATAATTTAGTATATTTAATATAATCACCATATAAATCAGACCAGGGATCAGATCCAGGGAGATATGGTTCATTGAAATTATTTGAGAATTTATATGAAACAATAAATGATAAGAATATACAGAAATCCTGAAAATGGAAAACCAATGTTCTTGAACTATTGATTGAAGTTATAGCACTATTGTATTCTAAAACATCTGTTTTATATTTTTACAAAATATCAAAAATACAATCCTTCCTGAGGAATAAATAGAGATACAAATCACTGGAACAGAATCGCAGACATGTAAATAGATACAATCATATACAAAAGCAATATATGATAAATAAGCTTTATTTTAAAAAAACGGTTATTTAAGGATAATATGTGGTATTGAGATAACTGAATAGTATATTAGAAAAATAAATGAATAAGACTCATCCTTATATCACATAAAAAATTAATTTTAGATGGATTAAAGAGTTAAAATATGGAAAAATTAAAATGTCGAAAAATAACATGAAATATAACAGAATGTTTATTACCTCTACAGAGAATTGGGTTCTCTGTTTTGAAGTAATAAGATATAAATAAGTGAGAATTGAGAATACAAAACTTAAAATGGCAAAAGTCTATATTAATAGAAAATCAAAACTAAAATCAAATGGACAACAGAGTGGAGAAATATTTATATCAAATATGACATAGCTTTAATACAATCATTCAAAATGAAGATAAGAGAAAGAATTATCTTTCATTCAAAATGAAAGATAAGAGAAACTTTCAGTTTTTAATAGCTAAAAGGGCAATGAATATATACTGGCAATTCACACAAAGGGAATACAAAGAGTAACAGACATATGGTAAACTTCAAATTAATAATTGCCTTCAAATCTAACAATCTCCACAGTCCTATTGATTCCGCTTCAAACTTTTCTTTCTGAAATTCAGTTCTATACTCCACCTCCGCCCCATCCTAGCTACTTTCACGCCGGGTTAGGTCTTTAGATTTCTCTCTGCCACTTTGCAGTAGCCCCCTACTTAGATTGCCAGTCTTTAGCCTTGCCCTGCTGCTTTCCACAAGCCTACCACTCACCAGAGTAAACTCTCTTAGATGTAAGACAATCACCACCCTTCCCCGGTCCTGACCCTCAGCCTAAAAACTTTACTCAATTGTGAGCTTCAAAATCAATTTCAATACTCTTGATACTTTATTCAGTACGCTTCATGAACTAAGCTCTAACTATGTTTCCAAACCAGTATCTGACAGCTTTACATTGTATTTCATTTTATTTCTTTTTAAATGAAGCCATATATTATGTTAATCAAGACATAGCTACTCATCATTATTGTGGCTTCTTATTTCTCAATTCAAATAGTCCTGCAAGGCTTACTAAAAAATTAGCCCTCCCTTTCCCCATCCCTGCCACTTCACCCCTACTTTGCTTCACATGCTGGAGGGCCCTTAAGGCAGTGCAGTATAGGGAAAAGAGTGTGATCTGAGTAGGAGATGAAGGGGGAAAAGGTATTAACATTTTTCTTCCCTATCCATTTTTCAAACATGAAGGAATAGATTTGGGAGGAGAAAGGCATGAATCCTGGCTCAAACTCCTTGAGTTTAAGGTGCCTATGGGATGTTCAAGAGGAGATGCTCAGTGATCATTTAAAAAGTACGGATCTAGAACTCGGAAGAAATATTTGGACTGAAAATAGGTATTAGGGATGGTAACTGAAGCCGAAGAGTAAATCAGGTAGCCCCAGAGAGGGGTACAGATTGAAAAACAGCACAGAACCTTGAGGAAACCCAATAGGTATAGGAATTTGGAAGGGAGGAGTGCAGAATTGAAACTTAGGGTACAGCCTCCCAATAACATTACAATGCATATTCTCTGCACATTCTTTACACAGAATTGGAGTTCTAAGGATGCACACTTTGAAAACCTGGTTTTGTAAATATTTTATATTTTTTATTGAAGTAAAACATTCACTTGGTTTACCAAGTCAAACAGTACTAGAAGGCTTATAACAAAAAAAGCAGTGCCTTGCTTCACCCCTCTCTATTGTATTATCTGCTCCTTGCAGATAAACTTGGTAAACTCTTGCCGATATCTTCCAATATTTACTTCCATATTTCTAAATTATATGCTAATACCAGGAGTTCTTGATTTTTCATTTTTAGATATCTGATGATTTTTTACTATGGATAATAAGAATCTAGCTATCTTCAGGAGAAGTTGTTGCCCTTCATAATGTCACTAAACCTTATGCCCAGGAATCAGAGAAGCTGAAGGAGATCCAGAGGGGTAACACTTGCTCTGAGCCTGGCTTCTGCCCCATGCCAACAGGGTTAGCCAGCAGATAAGCAACAACATTCATGAGCTGCAAAAGTGCCTTGTGCTCTGTCCTAACCCCCTGAGTGTAAGAAAATATATCTACATTCCAAACATACAAAATGTTTCTGAAGAGTCATACTACCTTGGAACAGTGAAGGGAATTCTAGGAAATATAATTCTAATTTAACTGTGTTGACACAGTAACATGCTTTCTGTGCCCCATGTTTCTGTTAAACCTGCTGTCACAAAGTGATCAATTACCTTCTATTTTCTCAATTCAAAAGCTGGTTTTCAGTCCATATGATAATCACTCCATAGAATTTAGTATCATTGATCACTCCTTTTATGAAATTTGCTTCAGTTACCCTATTCAGTATTTTCTCTGATCTTTGGAATTATTCTTTCACTGTTTCCGTCACTTTATTTTGTCTCCTTATTTTATTTTAGGCTCTGTCCTTGCTATGGGCCGAAGGCTTGTGTTTTCCCAAAATTTATGTGCAGAAGCCCTAATTCCCAATGTGATAGTATTTGGAGGTGGAAACTTTGGAGGTAATTAGGTCATGAGAATGGAGCCTTGGTGAATGGGATTAGTGACCTTATAAGAAGAGATATATGAGGGAGATGCTCTCTCTCTGGGCCATGTGACGATATAGCAAGAAGGTAGCTGTCTGCAAACCAGGAAGGGAGCCCTCATCAGCCCTCATTCATATTGAATTTGCTAGCACCTTGATCTTGGACTTCCCAGCCACTAGAACTGTGAGAAATAAATTTATGTTGTTTAATACCAGTAAATGGTATTTTGTTTTAGTAGCTCAAGAAGGCTAGTGTAGTTCTTATTTTTCTTCATTTCATGCTTTTTACATTCAATTTAAGAAAATTCACTCACTTTTGAATTGATTCAGAGTTGATTGTTGTACATAATATGAGGTAGGGGTCAAGATCCGTAATTTTCCATATGGCTAGCAAGTTGGCTTGGCATAATTTATTTAAAAACATAGTCTTTCCCAATGCATGGTAGAGTAATCTTTGTCATGAATAAAGAAACTACATATGTATGGGTCTGTTTGTAGACCTTCTATTTAGTTCCTTTCACCTATTTGTCTACCTACACATGAATACCACATTGTCTTATTTACTCTAGCTTTATAGTATAGTGGACGGAGGGAGGGAAATGGGGAATTATTGTTTATTTGGTATAGAATTTTAGTTTTTGAAGATGAAAGAAGTTCTGAAGAAAAATGGTGGTGATGGTTCCACAACAATGTGAAGGTACTTAATGCCACTGAACTGTACACTTAAAATGGTTAGAATAATAAATTTTATGTTATACATATTTTATCACAAAAAAGAAACCCACACCCTTTAGCTATCACATACATTCCCTCATCTCTAAATAACAAATCTACTTCCTTTTTCTATAGATTTCCCTGTTTTGAACATTTCATACAAATGGAATCATGCAGTATGAGGTCTTTTGTAACTTGTTTCTATGACTTAGCATAAAGTTCAAGGTATAGTACCTCCTTGCTTTTTTAATAGACAAATTATAATAACCAAATATTTATGGTAATACCATGGATATACCACATTTTGTTTATTCATTCATCAGTCGATAAACATTTGAGCAGTTTTCACTTTTCAGCTATTAAAATTAATGCTGGTCTAAAAATTCATGTGCATATTTTTGTGTAAACAAATGCTTTCATTTCCTTTAGGCATATACCTAGTAGTGGAATTCCTAGGCCATATGGTAACTCTACATTTAATCACTTGAGGAAGTGTCATATCTAATTACCATATCTAGGAATCCTTTTCTAAATCTGTGGTCATGAAAATTTACCCTATATTTTCTTCTATGAGTTCTATAGTTTTAGCTCTTAAATTTAGGTCTTTGATCAACTTTGTATTAACTTTTGTATATGGTATGAGGTGAATCCAACCTATTTTTTTCCCTTCCATGTCACTATCCAGTTATTGCAGCACCATTTATGGAAAAGGATATTCTTTCTAAATTTAATATCCTTGACACTTGGCAAAAATAAGTTGTACATTGGAAAATGGTTTAACTGGACTCTAAATCCTATTCCACTGGTATATATGTCTAACATTCTGCCAGTCTTATATACTGTTAATCTGTGGTAAGTTTTGAAATCAGGAGGCGTGATTGTTACATTTTGCATTTTAAAATATTATTTAGCTCTTCTAGGTCTCTTGAAATCCCTTATGAATTTTAGAATCAGCTTGTCAATTTCTACAAAGAATCCAGCCGGGATTATGATAGGGTTTACATTGTATCTGTAGATTAATTTGGATAGCATTGTCTTTTATCAATATCAAGGTTTCCAATTCATGAACATGAATGTTTTTCCAATTATTTAGATCTTCATTAGTATCTTTTAATAATGTTTTATAGTTTTCAGAGCATAAGTTTTGCACCCTTTGGTCAAATTTATTTCTAAGTATTTTATTCCTTTTGATGACATTGTAAATGGAATAGTTTCTTAATTTTGTTTTTGAATTGTTTGTCACAAGTGTGTAGAAATACAGTTGAATTTTTTATGTTAATCTTATATCCTATAACTTTGCTAAACTCATTTATTAGTTCTACTAGCTTTTTTAGTACATTCCTTTGTATTTTCTATATACAAGATCATGCCATCTGTGAAGAAAAATAGTTTATTCCTCCCTTTCCAGTTTGGATGCTTATTTTTTTCTTGCCTAATCGCCTGGGGTACAACTTCTACTACTGTTTTGAATAAAAGTGGTAAGAATGGGCGTCCGTGACTTCTTTCAAACACGAGAGGAAAGGATCTAATCTTTCACAATTACGTATAATGTTAGCTGTGAGGGTTTTTTTTATTTTTTGCAGAATTCCTTTATTATCCTGAGGAAGTTCCTTCTAGTCCTAGTTTTTCAGGTTTGTTATCACAAAAAGATATTAGACTTTGTCAAGCACTTTTTCTGCATATATTGAGATGACTATGTGATTTTTGTTTTTTATTCTATTGATATGATGTATAACACTTGTTTATTTTCAGGCATTAAACTAATATTGAAATCCTGGTTTAGTCCCCACTTGGTCATGATGCATAATTCTTTTTATGTGTTGTTGTATTCTGTTTGATATTATTTTGTTGAGAACTTTAGTGATGACAATTAGAAAAGGTATTTCCCTATAGTTTTCTTGTGATGTGTTTGGTTTTAGTATCAGGGGCATACTGGCCTTATAAAATAAGTTGGGATGTGTTCCCTTCTCATCAGTTTCTTGGAAGAGTGTGTCAAGAATTGATATTAATTATTCTTTAAATGTTTGGTACAATTCAGTGGTGAAGCCACCTAGGTCGGGACTTTTCATGGGTATTTTTTGATTATTAATTCTCTATAGGCCAGGGGTGGTGGCTCACGCCTATAAGCCTAGCTCTCTGGGAGGCAGAGGTGGGAGGATCACTCAACGTCAGGAGTTAGAAAACAGCCTGAGCAAGAGCGAGACCTATCTCTACTAAAAATAGAAAGAAATTAATTGGCCAACTAAAAATATATAGAAAACATTAGCTGGACATGGTGGTGCATGCCTGTAGTCTCAGCTACTTGGGAGGCTGAGGCAGGAGGATCGCCTGAGCCCACTAGTTTGAGGTTGCTGTGAGCTAGGCTGACGCCACGGCACTCTAGCCCAGGCAACAGTGAGACTCTGTCTCAAAAATAAATAAATAAATAATAATTCTCTGTAATTAAATCTCTTCTATATGTCTATTCAGATTGTCTATTTCTTCTTGAGTCAGTTTCAGTAGTAACTTTCTAGGAATTTATTCATTTTGTCTAAGTTATCTAATAATGTTGGCATATGGCCGTTCATAATATTCTTTTATAATCCCTTTTATTTCAGTAACATCATTAGTAATGTCCTCTCTTTCATTTGTGATTGTGTTAATTGAGTATTTTTTTCTATTTTCTGGATCAATCTATCTAAAGTTTTATCAATTTTGTTAAAATTTTCAAAGTACTAGGTTTTGGTTTCAATTTTAGCAAATTTTATTTTTTTTATTTCAGCATATTACAGGGGTACAAATGTTTAGATTACATATATTGCCTTTGCCCCACCTAGCACTTCTTGTATTATCCTGGATAGAACTGGAGCCAATTCTACTAAGTGAAGTATCACAAGAATGGAAAAACAGCACCACTTGTACTCCCCATCAAATTGGTTTCAATTCTTTTCTATTGTTTTTCTATTTAATTTCCACTCTATTCTTTATTATTTCCTTTTTTTCTGCTTGCTTTAGATTTACTTTGCTCTTCTTTTTCCAGGGTCTTAAGGTGGAAATTTAGGATATTGATTTGAAGCGGTCTGTCTTTTTTCTTAACATAGGCCTTTATAGCTATTAATATCCCTCTAAGCACTGTTCTGCTGCATCCATATTTGATATTTTTTTTATTTCCATTCTCAGAGTAATTTCTGATTTCTCCTTTTACTTCTTCCCTGATTCATTGAGTAGTTAGGAATGTGTTATCTTATTTCCACATATTTATAGATTAACAAAATTTCCTTCTGTTATTAATTTCTAATTTCATTACATTGTGATTGAAGAACATACTTTGTATCATTTCCATCCTTTAAAAATTATTGAGCTTTTTATATGGCCTTGCATATGGTCTATCTTAGAGAAATTTTGATGTCCACTTGAGAAAAATGAATATCCTGTTGTTGCTAGGTAGTGTTTTATAGAGGTGTGTTGTGTATAGTTGGAGTATAGTGTTGTTCTAATATTGTATTTTCTTGTTGATCTTTTGCTATGTTGTTCTATCCATTATTGAAAATAGGGTACTGAAGTATCTATTATTGTTAAATTGTATATTTCTCTCTTTATTTCTGTCAGTCTTTTCTTTATGTATTTTAGTACTGTTATTGGTTGCATATATATTTATAATTATTATATCTCCTTGATAAATGAACACTTTAATTATTATAATGTTTCTACATTTTAGTAATTTTATTTTGAAGTCTATTTTGTATAATATTAGTATATCCATTCCAGCCATCCTGTAGCTTCTGTTTCCATAATACATCTTTTCCCATTCTTTTACTTTCAATCTATTTGTAGATATGAATATAATGTGTTTCTCTTATAGACAGCATATAGTGTAATCATGTATTTTTATCCATTCTGACAATTTTGCCTTATAAATTGATTAGTTAATCTATTCACATTGAATGTTACCAGTGATATATTTGGATTTCTCACTGCCATTTTACTTTTGTTTTCTATGTGTGTCATGTTACTTTTGTTCCTCTATTACTCCTTTACTTCTTTCTTTGCATTACCTACATATTTTCTGATGAATTGTTTAATGTCTTTAATAAATTTTTTCATTAGATTTTGAGGGATTTTTTTGGTAGTTTCTCTAAGGCTTATCATATGCATCTTATCAGAATCAGGTTAAGATTTATACTAGCTTAATTTGAGTGAGACATAGATACTTTATTCCTATATGGTGGTATTTTCCCATTTCCCCCATTTGTGGTATTATTGTTATACATATTACATCAAGTGATGTTAAAAACATAGCAGTATATTATTAGAATTATTATTTTTATCACTCATAGTCATTTCCTTGGCCCAATAGAGCTTTGTTCCAACCTTGTGCTGGTATTAGAAAATAAATTTCAAATATATAACATTTCTGTGTTATAGCCCACAAAATATATTACATAGATATAGATATATAAATAAAGATAGAGATATATAGATATATTTTCATACAGTTACTTTTGTAAATCTTTTGAAAAGAGAAAAGATGCAGGTATACTATTTTTGAAAATAATCACTTTATTGTCTTTACTGGCATTCTTTTTTTGTTTTCATATGAATTCAAGCTACTGTCTAGGATCAATAACTTTCAGTCTAAAGAACTTCCTTTACTGTTTCCTGTAAAGCAAGTCTGCTATCAACAAATTCAGTTTTTATTTATTTTGGAATACCTTTATTTCACTTTATTATTAAAAGACAGCTCTACTGGCTAGCTGGATATAGGATTCTTGATTAACAGGCTTGGGGTTTTTGTTTGTTTATTTTAATTTGACCCCTTTGAATATGCCTTCCTACTACTGCCTCTTTCCTCTATTGTTTCTGCTAATAAGACCATTGTTAATCTTATTGGGATTCTCTTGTAAATTTGGGAAATATTCAGTCATTATTTGTTTACATATATTTTCTGCTCCTTTATCTCTCTCCCCTACTTCTTGTACTCCCATTATACATACGTTGGTGCTCTTTGTGGTGTCTCACATTTCTCTGAGGCTCTGTTTATTTCATTCTTTTTTCTCTCTGTTCTTCATATTTTATAATCACTATCAAGCCATCTTCAAGTTCACTAATTCTTTAATCTGCCAGTTCAAATCTACCACTGATCCCCTATAGTACTTTTTAATTTTAGTTTTTATATGTTTCAATTTCAGAATATCTATTTAGTTCTTTTAAATAATTTCTATCTTATTGAGATTCTCTCTTTGATGTAACATTATCATACCTTCCTTTACCTCTTTAATCATGGTTTCTTTTACTTATTTGAACATATTTGTAATGTCTATTTTGTGGTATTTTTCTGATAAATCCAATATATGGTTGCTCTCATAAGCAATTTTTGTTGTATGATGTTTTTTATGTTTGCTCTAGGACTTTTATGTTTCTTTGCATGTCTCCTAAATTTTTGTTGAAAATGGGACATTTTAGACAATATGTTGTAGCAATTCTGGGTACATTGCTCTCCCACTCCCAGGCATATTAAGGTTATTTGCTTGCTTATGTGTATTGTGACTAGCTTGACTATTTCAATGAATTTATTCCTCACCCCAACCTCCAGGAAGTATTATGCCTTTATGTTGTCCCTTCTTATGTAGATATGCCTACAGTCACCCTGGGATGAACATAGTTTTGGCTTGGATCTCTTTCTCAATTTTCTGAACTCACAGAGCAGCTAAGCTCCTTTAATTGCCGGCTTATTGTTGTCAACAACGTCCTGGGGCATAAATTTCCATACACACTAATGCAATCAAATTCAGCTTCCTTTGAAAGAATGGTTCCAGAAATCACTGTTTAATATTTGTTCTGGTATCAGTAGTGCTCCTTCTAGTTGTCTTCCTGATTCGCTCCTGAAAGCTGGTAGCCTATAATTTAGCCTGTAATTTATTGAATATATGAATGTACTCCCAATCACCTTTCACCACGTTCTTCACTTTTTCTTGAGAGTGTCCTCAAGTTGGAACGTCTCCATGTTCTTTTACAAATGAAGTCAGTTTCTCTGGGAAGTGATTAGGAGCTTTTTGTTTCTTTCACTTCTCCTCCCCTTACTATACTTGGGCAAAAATTCTGAGCCAGGGCTCTAAACTTAGCATTAGGATACCATCCGCCTCTTTCTGAGCAATAGCTTTATTTTAGGAGCTCAAGTTGAGGTAGGAGAGAGGAGGGACAATATCCTGAAGTCTCTTTAGCCTGCTTCTCCTAGCACAGAACTACTGTCTTAAGCTACAGAAAGAATGATCAGGGTTTCAATATTCTCTTTTGTGCCACACCCTAGGTAGAGCCTCTGACAAGCAGGGGCTCTGTGGAAAAAAGGAGCCTCCACCTTTCCACTGCAATCATCTGGAAATGAGTGTCAGTAACAGGTAGTTAGAAGCAGGATGAAAATGCTAACATTCTGCTCTTCCTAGGAAGAAAGTCTTCCAACCAAGAACTGGGGGGAAAAGGAGCCCTGTGTTCTTGGCTGTACTGCTCTGGAGTAGAATCTCAGCTTTACTGATTCTATGTCAATGAGGTCAAGATCATTTGTTGTTCAATGTGCTATAAGGCCTAAAATTAAAATCCAATATTATTTTCTGCCTTGGTATCTAGGATGGCCTTGAGTAGCCTAACTCCAAGTTCCTCTCCCAACTAGGCTCCCACATCTAAGGTACCCTAGCCAAATAGTGCCACTTATCAAATGGACCAGGTACAGTTCTTGCTTATTCCTAAGTAGCAAGCTTCAGTGCCCTGTCAGCCCACAGAATTATTCAAGCAATCTATATAATCTTCCCATGGAAGCAATGGGTACCTCATACTCCAAAGCCTTCTTCCCTAAGTCTAAGGTTTAGACAGCCTTATTCCTGTTTACCTGCAGCTGTATCAAAATATGTCAAAGAATCATATTTTGGGGTAAAATATTTATTATTTCCTTCATCCCTAAAAAAATCCCTACAAGATATGCAACCCCTATAAAAATAAGTGCATGTCAAGAATAACACCCACAGCACCCCTGTGGCACAGTGAATGTGTAAATTCAATCCATATTTAAACTCGGCATCCTTAAGCCCTCTAAAACAACTATTGCCATGAGGAAGGCCCCTGACCCTGCTGATACATATTTGAGGCTCTCTGGAGAAGGTCGTTTTTAAATGTAACATAAGCAGGATAGAAAGGAATCTCCTCACCACCACCAAGTATATCAAGTGTCCAACAAGGAAGGAAATATGGAAGAAGAAAGAGAAAAGAAAGAAACAGGGGGAGGAAACAAAATAAAATCTGAAGTAAAGGTCCATAATTTCACCCAATTGACAATAGAAAATTTACTAAAATAATTTATTCATCAAAACGGTAGAGTATTATAACATATCCAATTAGCAGTGGCAAGAAAGAAAACAAGATAGAATATTGAATAGCTTTTGAAATTCTACAACATAGGTTCTGAATTAACTTTAACATCTAGTGAAATATACTGGTTGACGAAGGAAATTAGAAATATTTTACCCCAAAATATGGGATTTTTACATACTAGATTGACTGAAAAAGCCTCAAGATCTCTCTGACATCACCCCTCCCCGCCATGGGCTCTCGTCAAATCATTGAAGTTTCTTTATCTACCTGAGATCCAGACCCACCCTAGGAGAACAATTGTTTTCCCTTCCCCTCCCTGTTATTTCAATATCTATTGCAGGAAAGAATAAAAATGCAACCAGACTTGGCCCAACTCATTTTAAAATAATACCTGTCCCTCAGGTTAATTTAATTTCCAAACAGAACCATTTACAAGTCAATTTGTTTATCCCCCATTCATTCTGCCAAATCTATATTCATCTTCCCCAGGAATCCTTTATTGCCCCTCTACAGAATTCCTCTTTTCACCCCTCCTATATTCCATTTTACCAGAAAGGCATATAAGCTTCTGAAACCCACTGGGGAGTTGAATATTCATTTTCTGGGGGTTCCCACGTATACATGTTAAATAAATTTGATATCTTTGCTCTTATTAATCTGCTTTATTGTGAGTTGATTTTTCAGCAAACCTTCTGTGGTGAAGGGGAAGTTTTGCCTTTGTTCCTACATTGGCAAACCTTCATAGCCTTAATATTGGGGCTCAAATTATGCTATGTCTGGAGATCCCATTAATCATAGTATTACCTACAATCTTAGGGGTGTTGCTGAATATAATAGAGGACAATTAGGTATATTGCACCTTAATCATCAGAACTACAGACTTGTCTAAATTCTCCAGGCTCATATCATTCATTACCTTAAAAACATCCCATAGTGGGCATGAAGACTCTAACTCAATGAGTAAAAATTAAAATTAAATTAAATCTTTAGCATTTACCATTGGCTTGACAAAATGGGATCCCAATTGACATTCCCCCAGTTAAAATAGTTAATATGACTCAAAGTAAAAGGATTGAAACTTACTCTAAAAAGACTTGATTTGTGAAAGGGTGATTATCTCCATTACTTCTGCCTTTAACACACCAATTTGTTTTGTTCAGAAATCTCAAAAGAATGAATGACACTTCATGGTTGATTATTGCAACCTAGTTCTGTGGTCATATCCATTAAGAACCTCATATAAAACATTTTTAAAATCACTCCATATTTAACAGAGGAAATATAGCCTTAAAAAGGGTAAAATGTTTTATGAATTGTCTCTTTAAACCCTCCAACACTCTTTTTGGGAATTAAAACATGCATCCCTGCCCAAGGCCAGTAATCAGAGCAGGAGGGGAGTGTCCTTTGTTTTTTTGTACCACAGGAGATGGCTCAATTGGAATTGTCTGGGCAGAGGTCAGGAGATTGCCTTTTCTGGAGATGGGGCTGATTAGAACCAGCAACTATAGTTAAATAGCAGTAGCCTGAAGCTGAAAACCCCCTTTTAATAGCTCAGTATTTTCTGCTTATAGTTAGATTTATGGTACTTTAAGATGAGAATCTGCCATCTTCCTCATTTGCCAGCAAATTAATAAACTTCTCTTTCCTTTTCCTAAAACCATTTGTCCTCCTTCTTCTGATGCAGTCCTGAGGACAAGTGCCAAACTTTCGGTAACACATCTATTAATTCCTAAAAATTATTTCAGTAAAACAAGGGCTGCTCCATTTCTGACACCACCAAGAAATAGCTATTGACCCTCTTAGCACCCACAATGTTATTATAAGCCCAATATCTTTTAGGCATTTCTGGGATCGGGAGGCAACATATTCTTCAATTAGAAATTTTACTTAAGCCCATTTAAGCTGTTACGTACAAATCATCCCACCTTGAATGGTGCCTCCTCCAACAAAATGCTTTAGAATCTGTCTGAATTGCATTATTATAGGCGCTTCCACTACAGCCCTCAGGAATGCCTCCACTGTAGAGGCTTTAGCAAGCCTTCTCATGCCTCACAGGGTGCCCCTGGGCTTCTAATGCAAGAAACTCTCTTAATCTCTGCATTATACACTATTACAGCAGTAATTACTGGCCACATACTTGGCTCTCCTGGAAATAGAGACTCACAGACACTGAGCCTGTACCCCTCTGTATTCAGCTGTCTATTATGCTTTGGGTGATGAAGCGGTACCCTGTAAACTTGTCATGACTATGGAGAAGACCTCCTTGTTACACGATAGAGCCAAACCTGGGCCCTGGGCCCTCTGGCCTATCCACCTGCAGGAGTATGTGGCTTCCCAGTCTTCAGTCCCCTGCCATGGTGTTGGAGGAATTTACCCCTCTTCCAGATTCCTTGGCTACCTCTTGGGATAAACTGAGTCAATAGCAATGGAAGTTCATATACTTTACAAATGACATGGCCATCATTATACATGTTGGAGCTCAGTAGAAAGTTGCTGGGTTTCCAGTTTTATACAGGATGTCCCTAAACAAAAAGTGGGACCCAGAGGTTAGCACATTTGATTGAACTTCAGGCAGTCATTTTATCACTGAATACCCTAGCCAACAATTACATACATCTGTGCATTTTTTCAAACCCGTGGGCCATTGCCTAAGAGATGCTCTCTCTTCTGGGTTGAATTATGTCCCCTGGAAAACATATGTTGATGTCCTACTCCCTAGTACCTCAGAATATGACTATATTTGGAAATAAGATCATTGCAGATATAATCAGTTAAGATGAGGTCACAGTGGAGAAGGGTGGGCTCCTAATCCAACATGACTGGTGTCTTTACAAGAAGACAGCCACATAAAGACAGAGATACAGGGAGAGAATGCCATATAAAGATGGGGTGGGGGTGGGATTGGGGGTGGAGTAGAGATTAAAGTTATGCTGCTACAAATCAAGGAATGCCTAGGGCTACCAGAGTTGGAAGAGACAAGGAAGGAACCTCCCCTGGAGGCTTCAGAGAGAGCAAGGCCCATCCAACACCTTGGTTTCAGACTTCTGCCCTCCAGAACTATGAGATATATTTCTGTTGTGTTAAGCCACCCAGTTTGTGGTACTTTGTTATAGCAAGTGATCCTAGGAAATGGATATATCTCATTTGGACTAAAGATCCCCGGAAATTTTCTGCCTCCTAGATATCCAAAAATATAAATCAAGGTTACAAATGTCTCTACAAATACTGAGGCCATAATACCAGACCTCACCAGGATACTCCTTATTCCCTGAGTTCCAGGCATTCTTGATAGTGACCAAGGCACTCATTTAACCTCTCAGAGTACACAATGTTTTGATCCTGAAAAAGGCATTCATTGGAACTTCTGCCTCCAGTATAAACCCTAGGAACCAACTTATTTGAGAAGCATAACTGATTTCTCAAATAACTTCTATTTAAGTTAAAAAGTGGCTACTGGACCCCCAGCTGGGTGTCATTACTGCCTTTGGCATTGATTTACAGCCCCTGGGGACATACTGCCTCACATGTCCCTTAATTGTCTTTATTGACCATAAAGTTCATGCTTTTGATAACCACTTCACTATGTGGCCCTCTCCCTCTTGGTCAAGTGTCTACTTAACTTCCTAGGGAGGCACTTATTCTACTCTCTAAAGGTCTTAGTCTGCACCGAAATTTAAATTGACGTGGAGTTATCAAGGAGTCACTTATAGCATGAGGCCTAAAACTAAGGCAGAATATTATGTGTTGCCTTGATATTAGGGAAACTGAGAGGGCTTCGAGTAGCCTAACTGAAAGCTCCCCTCCTTATTAAGCTCCCCCTCAAAACCCTCCTTATTACATGCACCAGGCACACTTCCTACTTATCCCTGAATATTGGGTTTCAGTTCCCTGCCAACCTATAAAATGTTTAAAATACATAATTATCATTGTTCTCTACAATCAATTATTCATTTATATTTACCCACCTATTTATACTTTCTGTTACCCTTTTTTTCCCTTTTTAAAAGTACAGAATAAAACATTCTACATTTGTATCTTGGACCACTCTCTTTGCTATTTCTTTTTGTGAGAATCATTTGATAATAATTTAACATTTGGACATTTTCTTTTAACACTTTAATGATGTCATTTGACTATATTCTGGCTTCCATTATTTCTTTTAAGTCACTGCAGTATTATGATTTTTCATTTCTTTCTTTTTCCTTGGGTGTTTTCATGTTTTTTCTTTGCCTTTATTCTTAGCAATTTAACTATGATATACATTTAAGTGTGATTTTCTTTCTAATCATCTGCCTGGGGCTTGTAGAGTTTCTTAAATCTGTTTCTGGCCATTTTCAGTTGGTTTTGGAAAATTATCTGCCATTATTCCTTCAAATATTACTTCTGATATGTTTTCTCCTTTCCTTCCAGGATTCCAATTGCAAGTATAGTATACATTTTCACAATGTCCCATATATCTCTTATGCTTATTTGTATATGTTTCATCCTTTCTGCCCTCTGTTTCAATCTGTATATTTCATATGATCCTATCTTTTATTTTCAATTTCACTAATCCTATATTATGCTGAATTCAATAGGTTATTAAACCTATCTTTTTAGTTATTTATTGTATTTTTGGGTTTATAATGATCATTTTATTATTTTTATAAGAAAGTCTGCATCTTGTCATCTATAGTCTTAAAGATATTGACCATCATTATTTTTAGATCCAAGTCTAATAAATAGGGACATTCATAAATTTGTTTCTATTCCCTTTTCTCTTCATCTTGTTTCTTGGTATACCTAGAAATTTTTGGTTGAATGTCAGATATTGTGAATGAAAATTTATAGAGGATCTGGATCCTGCTACATTTTCCAGAGAAAATTCACATTATGTACTAGTAGGTAGATAGTCGAGGGAGTCACCTTAATTAAATTATGGACTGAGCTGGTTTGAAATTGTTTTATAGCTTTTATAAGGTTCAGACTACCTCTGTTTCACTTTCATTTCTAGGGAATAATCCTCTGGGGGTTCCAAGTGAAAATCTGGGTTATTTACTAGGGTCCTTCCTCCTTGGTAGGTCCTAAACTAGTCACTGCAGTTCTCTAAGAATGCCAAAAACTTCATTCTGCTTTTTAGAGGGTTTCTGTTTCATTTGTTATCCTCTGACCTTGCATAGCTTACAAATTCAACAAACACTTAAAGGGGAAACCCTTGAGTGTCAGGTTCACATTTTTGTTCTTACCCTTTACTCAAGGTTCTGGGCCCCTAAAGTTCTGGCTGATTTGACATCCCTGAACTCTAATTTTTCTCTCTCTGGCCCTGTGAGATTGCTTGAACTTTGTTTGGCTTCTCCACCTCTTAGCTATAGACCTCTGTTCAGATTCTCAGCCTGTTTTTTTTTTTCTAAAGCAAGATTTGAAAAATGCCCTGAGGAAAAAGTGAATCACAGAATGTTTGCTTACCTCTCTGAGGTTCCCTTTTTTCCCTCAAGTTGCCTTGGCAGCTCTCTGATGCTTTTAAAACAGATTATTTTATATTATATCCAGTTTTCTGGTTTTTCATAGCAGGAATATTAGTCTTTTACAAGCTGTTCCATTATATTTGGAATCATAAATCCCCTGCCTATTCTATTCTTGGTCAAAGAATAGCATTCTTATTCACTCAGGCTTCCAACCCAGAAACTGGTGTAATATCTGCTTCTGCTCCCAAATCTAAATGATAATCAAATCTTTTTTATTATACCTGGGCAATATCTCTAATACGGTATCTTCTTGCAATTATCATTGTTGACTTATTGGGGGGCACTCATCATCTTCCTTAAATCAGTCTTTTTTCACTCCAGCTCATCTTTTATGTTGGGGACAGTGCATTTCTTCTCATAAAAAATATGGTTATTTATATCCCTGATTAAAAATTTTGTGGTTCTTCCATTTTCTACAGAATGAAGTAAATCTCTTTCATTTGTCAAAGATCTTCATAATTTGTCTTCAAACAATCTCCTCAGTCTCAATAATCTACTGCTACTCTGCTATATGCACCTTATACTCCTGATATATAATTTCTTACAACTGTATGCCATTGATTTGGTCTTCCCTCAGATGGTTATGCACTTCCTCTTCTTTGCTGGCAGCATTTTACCTTCCAGACCCAAAGTAAATGGTCATTCCTTGGTATGAAATCATTCCTACTCACCACAACTGAGGTTAATTACTATATCTATGGTAGTCACATGGTACTTTCATATATTCTCATAACAGCATTTTTTTGTAAATCTATTTGCATAACTGTTATTTTCAGTATGCTATAACTTATTCCAGGGAAGACATACTGTCTTATCCATATTTCTATCCTTAGCACCTAGCATAGTGCCTGACATATAAAAGCAGCCCAGTAAATTTATATTGAGTTAATTACACAAACAACAGGAGTAACCAATAGAAAAGTAACAATGCTGGATTTTGACAGGAATGAAATGAAAGTGATGTAGCAATTTATTTCTGTTATCTAATTTAATTGGTAAAATCCTTCTAGAAAAGACCATAATTATATTAAAATCAACTTGGTATTCCAATCCTATGACTTTATTCTCAAGGAACAATTATTTTACCTATGCTTCACCCACCATGTATCCTATGTGCATCTCACCTGCATCCTGCCCCATGCTTTTCCAGATGCCCTTGGCATCTTGGCCAAAGCCCAGGAAGTACATAGATGGCAGTGAGGAGATGCCATGCTAAGTGGACATGTGGGCACCTTCCCACAATCTGTAGGGTTCCTCTTGCAGGGTTCTGGGTACTGCTGGGAGGCTGCCAGGCTGAGCACAGCCTCCTTGCAGGCCAGGTCAGAGTTCTTCATAGCTTTTCTGTATCCAAGAAGATACAGAAACAACAAGAACTTGGTCAGAAAATTTGCCTCAGGAAAAAAGAAATTTTTGTAAAAATCCTTCCTTGGAATCCCACTTTACTTACAAATCATTCTAATTCCTAATGAAGGATGCCTTAAAACAAATGGAAAAGGAAGACCACATGCACCTAAGGGCCCTGAGTGGCCTTCTATATAAAGTGCTGATAGATTTGTTATGCACCTCTGAAGCAAGCCAAGAGATTATGACTTGAACCAGAAACTCTCCAATACTTCTCAGCATGTTGCATATGCTAGAAGACAAGTCTCTCTGCTAAACAGAAGGAGTACACAGAAGCCATATTATAGGGACATACTGCACATATGAGGCATCTTTTGATGTCCCAGCAGAGCTTAAGGGATATGTCACCTATAGTGTTTGTTTAAGGTAAAGAAAATCAAGCTCTAGCAGTGATAGATTGGTTACTGGCAATTGCTGGTTTGGGACTCCCAGATTAAAAACAAGACTATACAAAATGATTTTAGGGCATTAAAGGGACCGTTCACGGACTGGGCAGTCCACCATGGTCTGATGCCATAGAATTTGCTTTGCTTTCAAGTCTGTGTGAAATCAATCAGGTGGCACTCAACAAGCAAATAATGAATACAAAAAGGAAGAAAATTTGAGCCCATTGTGGCCAAAACAAGAACAGAAACAGCTGGCTGAGTTAACAAAGCAAATGAAACAGAGAAGAAAATAAAGCCTCTCATGAATGGTGACATCTCCCCAAAGAATTACTCTTTGGGTAGAATGAGTAAAGATGATCCCTTGCTAGAATATGAGTATGAACTACAAGAAGCAAAAGAAGACTTGAAGGCAGAGAGAGAAGGTGATAAAAAGGGATCAAGTTCACTTGTTATAGAGCACAAAGGAAGTAAATTTGTGAGGCATTAGTTCTGCAGATAAACTTTTTTGGGGGAATTAAACTGATGTTGGCAAACAGCTGGGTCAATAGCACAATCACAAAAGTCTGTACTATATGCTATGTTTATATATAATTTGAACTCTGCTTTGAAAATAAAAATACATTTTGAATGCTTCAAATAGAAAGCAACTGTATAAGATGGTATAGTCTATAACTTCACATATATCCAAGGAAGGGTTAAAAGAAGAGTGCTTGAAAAATGACAAAGTGAGATACATTTTATAAAGTTAAAATTCTTGGATGATATTGTCTGCTATGCTACCAAGTAGATGTCTTATAGTTTTTCATTGTATTTAAACATAATTCACTATACATGAAAGATCTGTGAAGTTATTATTGTGTCTTCTCAAAAAACAGAGAATTCTAAAAGCAAAAAAAATCATCAAAATTCTTTGTAGTGTTATCTAAATCAGTAAAAACTGTGATGCAATGTACATGACTAAATTTAGGGAAACAGCTTAATAAATTATGGCATGTAATAAGCTGCTAAACATGCATTCAAATTATAATAATTTTTAAAAAGTGTGGAAAAACTAAACACTATTCATGACATATTAAAAATTAAGAGAATATACAATAATATATGTAGTATAATTGCAGCTATGTAGACATATATAACTTGTAAAATGTGCAATAATGAAAAGTATTGTTTTATGTTAGTATTATATGTGAATTTAAAATACTTGATATTTTCTTTAATGTAATTTATTTTCAATAAGATAATGATTATTAGAAAATTTGAAACAAATAACTGAAATCATCATTTTACTTAGTTTCTAAATGATGAATTAGTATATAATAATCATATATGGCAGAATAGTTCCTCCCTAATAATTCTCACTAAAAGTGATAGTCCATAGAATTTTATCAATGTAACATGTTCTGTTAGTAGAGAGATCATCATAGTAAAATTATTATTGGTATCAAATATCACTATCTTGTATATTAAAATATTTTTAAAAAACCAAATTAAGTAACTTATTGTCTCCCTAATGAAATTCTGAAAATTCATATTCCCTGACACAATTTCTTTTCTAAGAAACATGATTAGAAGCAATGTGGAATTCTCTCCAACAATAAAAATATTGCTGGGGAAGAAAGATGTTGATATGAGAATAGTCTTCTCTTTATATTTGTAAACTGACAAGGAATTAAAATGCAAAGTACAAGAGAAGGCTCTCTTTTTCATTAGAAAGAAAATAAAAATGCATCTATGAAATACATGGCTGGGAAATGAATAGGGAGGAATTTCGCATAGTACTCAGAATGCTCTGCAGTTAGGTGAAAGATTTGACCATTTTTATTTTGCACAATAAAATTTGCAAGTTTTAACCCAAATCAAATTTGAGATCAATTTTTTTTATTCCTTCATATTATGGGAGTACAAATATTATTAGGGTTACATATCTTGCCCCTGCCCCCCCCCACCGCACTATGCCAGAGTTTCTAGCATGTCCAGAAAACTTGTTCATTCATGAATTTGTTCAAGAAACATTTGCTGTGTGTCACTGTATACAAGAAACTATTCTGGGTGCAAAGGGCACAATGTGAATAAGAAAGACAAAGTTACTACCACACTGTACTTATATCTTGAAGAGAAGGCAAACAATATGCAAACATACACATAGCTATATAGTAAAATTTCATATACTGGTAAACATTAACAGGAAAGTAAAACATGCCAATTGGATAGAGGATGACTATGGGAAACAACCTTACTTTTTTTTAATTTCAGAATATTACAGGGGTATAAATGTTTTGGTTACATAAATTACTTTTTTACAGTGTGAGTCAAATTTGTAAGTGTGCCTATTACCCAGAGAGAGTGCACTGTATCCATTAGGTGTGAATATACCCATCCCCTCTCCCCCTATACCTGCTTGATTTCCACTAAATTTTACTACCATATATATATACATGAGTATTGTTCATTTAGTTCCAATTTAATATTGAGTACATGTGGTGGTTGTTTTTCCATTTCTGTAAGACTAAACTTAAGAGGATGGTCACCAGTTCCATCAAAGTTGTTACAAAAAATAATAGTTCACCATTTTTATGGCTGTGTATTCCATGGTATTCATATGCCACATTTTATTAATCCACTTATGTATTGATGGGCACTTGGGTTGTTTGCATGTCTTTGCAATTGTGAATTGTGCTGCTATAAACATTTGAGTGTAAGTGTTTTTTTATAAAATGCTTTTTTTCCCTTTGGGTAAATATCCATTAGTGGGATTGCTGGATCAAATGGTAGATTTACTTTTAGTTCTTTGAGGTATCTCCATACTACTTCCTATAGAGGTTAAACTGATCTGAAGTCCCACCAACAGTTCCTTTCTCTACATCCGTGCCAGCATCTGTTGTTTTGGGACTTTTTCATAAAATCCATTCTCACTGGAGTTAAGTGATATCTCATTGTGATGTTGATTTGCATTTCTCTGATGATTAGAGAAGCTGAGCATTTTTTTCATATGTTTATTGGCCATTAGTCTATCTTCTTTTAAAAAGTTCCTGTTCATGTCCTTTGCCCACTTTTTAATGGGGTTATTTGATATCTTCTTGCTTATTTGCTTGAGTTCTTTGTAGATTCTCATTATTAGCCCTTTATCAGATATATAGCTTGTGAATATTTTCTCCCATTCTGTAGGTTGTCTGTTTGCTCTATTTATTGTCTCCTTGACTGTGCTGAAGCTTTTTATAATAATTTAATCAAGTGCCTTGTATTTATTATTGTTGTTGTTGTGATTGCTGTTGGGATCTTTTTCATAAATTCTTTGCCTAGGTCAAAATCTATAGGATTTTTTCCAACATTTTCTTCTAGACTTCCTATGGTTTCATGCCTTAGGTTTAAGTCTTTTATCTATCATGAGCTGATTTTTGTGAGTGGTGAGAGGTACAGATCCTGTTTCAATCTTCTACTTGTGGCTGTCCAATTTTGCCAGCATCATTTATTGAATAGGGATTCTTTTCCCTATGTATGTTTTTGTCTGCTTTGTCAAAGATCAGATTGCAATATGAGGATGGTTTTATATCTGTGTTCTCCATTCTGATGCATTGGTCTATATCTCTGTCCTTGTGCCAGTGTCATGCTTCTTTGGTTACTATAGCCTTGTAGCATAGCTTCAAATCTGGTAAAGTGATGCTTGCCGATTTGTTCTTTTTGCTTAAGGTTGCTTTGGCTATTTGAGGTCTTTTCTGGTTCCATATGAAGCACAGAATTATGTTTTCTATATCTGTGATGTTAGTATTTTAATTGAGATTGTATTGAATGTGTAAATCCCTTTGGGTAGTATAGACATTTTAACAAGGCTGATTCTGCTGATCCATGAGCATATTTTTCTATTTGTTTATATCCTTTGTGATTTCCTTCCTCAATGTTCTATAGTTTTCCCTGTAGAGGTCTTTCCCCTCCTTGGTTAAATATATTCATAGGTATTTTATTTTCTTTGTTGCTGCTGTGAAAGACATTGGGTCTTTGATTTGATTCTCAGCTTGACTGTTGTTGGCCTAGGAATGCTATTGTGTACATTGATTTTGTAACCTGAGACTTTGTTGAATTTACTTATCAGTTCCAGAAGTCTCTTAGTGGAGTCTTTGGGATTTTCTAGATATAAGATCACATCATCAGCAAAGAGTAATAATTTGACTTCTTCTTTCTCCATTTGGATATACTTGATTTCCTTCTCTTGCCTGATTTCTCTGGCTAGAACTTCCAGCACTATGTTGAACAGAAGTGGTGACACTAGATAACCTTGCCTTATTCCAATTCTAATCAGGAATGCTTTCAAATTTTTCCCTGTTCAGTAAGATGTTGGCTGTGGGTTTGTCATATAAGGCTTTTATAATATTTAGATATGTTCTGTCTATGCCTATTTTGTTAAGAGTAATTACCATAAAGGGGTGCTGAATTTTGTCAAATGCTTTTTCTATGTCTATATAGAGGATCATATGGTCTTTGTTTTAGCTTCTATTTATGTGGGGAATCACATTTATAAATTTGCATATGTTGAACCACTGGGATAAAGTCCACTTGATTGTGGTGGATTATTTTTTTGAGGTATAGATGAACTTGGTTTGCTAGGGTTTTATTGAGAATTTATGCATCAATATTCATAAAGCATATTGGTCTGTAGTTTTCTTTTTTTTGTTGTGTCCTTTCCTGGCTTTGGCATCAAAGTAATATTGGCTTTATAGAATAAGGATTTCTTTCTTCTCAATGTTATGAAAAAATTTCCACAGTACAGGTATGATTTCTTCTTTGTAGATCTGATAATATTCAATGTTGAACCTCTTTGGCTTGGATTTATTTTTGTTGGAAGATTTTTTTATTGCTGCTTCAATTTTGTTACTTGATATTGGTCTGTTTGGGAGTTCTATTTCTTCCTGATTGAGTCTATGGAGGCTGTGTGTTTCCAAGAATTCATCCATTTCCTCAATATTTTCAAATTAATGTGCATAGAGATTTTTTTAGTATTCAGGGATAATATTTTGTATTTTGTGATATCATTTATAATATCTCCTTTTCATTTCTGATTGAGCTTATTAGGATCCTTTGTTTTCTATTTGTAGTTAATCTATCAAGAGGCCTGTTGATTTTATTTGCCTTTTCAAAGAAACAAGTTTTTGTTTCATTAATCATCTTTATAATACTTTTATTATCAATTTCATTTAGTTCTATTCTGACCTTAGTTATTTATTTTCATCTGCTTGGTTTGGGATTGGTTTGCTTTTTGTTTTCCAATTCCTTGAGATGATTCATTAGATTATTGATTCGTTGTCTTTCTGTCTTTTGGAAGTAGGCATTTATGGCTATGAATTTTCCCTTTGTGACTGCATTTGCTGAATCCCACAATTTTGATAACTTGAGTCCCCTTTGTCATTTAGTTTGAAGAATATTTTGAGTTCCATCTTAATTTCCTGCTTGACCCAATAAATATTCAGCAGTAGGTTGTTTAATTTTCATGACTTTGTGCAGAGTTGAATCTTTCTGTGGAATTGATTTCTAATTTTATTCCACTGTGGTCTGAAAAGACATGTGTTATTTCTATTTTTTAAAAGAATTTTTGAGATATCTTTTGTGGCCTAGGATGTGATGAATCTTAGAGAATGTTCTATGAACTGATTAGAAGAGCATATATTCAGTGGTTTTTGCATAACGTTGTGTTAATGTCTTTTAGGCCCATTTGTTCTAGAGTTGTGTTTAAATCCATCATGTTTTTACTTATTTTCTGCTTATAGGATCTATCCCATTCTGTCAGTGTAGTGTTGAAGTCCCCTGCTATTACTATGCTGCTATCTATCACCATGTTTAGATGAAGTAAGGTTTGTTTTATGCATCTGGGCACACCTGTGTTGGGTGCAATAAATAGTTAGGACTATTATCTTTTCTTGTTTAATTGTTCTTTTCACCATTGTATAATGACCATCTTTGTCTTTTTTTACTTTTGCTGATTTGGAGTCTATGTTATCTGATATGAGAATGGCTACGCCAGCTTTATTTTGGTATTCATTTGCATGCAATACTGTTTCCATACCTTTACTTTGAGTCTTAATGAGTCCTTGTGGGTTAGATGTGTTTCTTGGGGTCAGCAGACAGTTGGCTTATTTTTTTTTAATTCATTCAAGACAGCCTATGTCTCTTGAGTAGAGTGTTCAAGCCATTCACATTTATTAAAAGAAAATTGATAAGTGGGGTAGATTTCTGTTCATCTTGTTGAGTAGACTTTACTGCTTTGTTTTACCTCTTGAGCCATTGTGGTATCCAGGCTCTGAACTTTAGCTTTTGAGTGATTTTATACTGGTGGGTGTCTGTTGTGCTGATTCATGTATAATTTAGTTCTGAGTACTTCCTGCAGGGCAGATCTGGTCTTCACAAATTCCCTCAGTGTTTGCTTGTCTGAGAAAGTCTTTATTTCTCCCTCATATATAAAACTTAGTTTTGCAGGATACAAAATTCTAGGCTGGCCATTATTTGTTTGAGAAGACATAGAATTGAGCCCCAATCCATTCTTGTAAGGTCTCATTTGTAAAGTCTGCAGTTAGTCTGATGGGTTTTCCTTTGTAAGCTACCTGATGCTTTTGCCTTGTGGCTCATAGGAGTGCCTCTGTTATGTTTATTTTGGCCAGTCTGATGACTATGTGTTGTGGTGACTGCCTCTTCATGGTGATTCTCCCAGGGGTCCTTTGAGCCTCTTGTACCTAGATATCTAGATTTCTAGCCAGACCAAAGACATTTTCCTCAATTATTCCCTCAAATATGTTTTCCAAGCCTTGTATATTAATATTTTCTTATTCATCCTCAGGGATGCCTATTATTCTTATTTTAGGCCTCTTTACATAATCCCATATTTCTTATAGGTTTTGCTCATTCCTTTTGTTTCTCAGATCTTTCTTTTAGACTGGCCTGTTTAACTCAAAGGTGTTGGCTTCAAGCTGTGAGATTCTTTATTCTGCCTGATCTACCCTATTCTTAAGGCTTTCCACTGTGTTTTTTATTTCCTTAAATAAATTTTTCATTTCCAGAAGTTTTGTTTGATTTTTTTAATAATTGTATTTCCTTAGTAAATTTTTCATTCATATCTTGCATTGTTTTTGTGGTTTCTTTGTGTTGGGTTTATATTTTCTCTTATATTTATTGAGCTTCCTTACAATCCATATTCAGTATTCTTCATCTCTCGTTTCAATCTTTTCATTTAGGTTGGTATCCATTCATAAGGAGTTATTGTTTTATTTTGGAGGTGTCCTCTTAGTTTGATTTTTTATATTTCTGGATCTTTTTTGCTGATTCCTTCTCTTCTGGCCTCTTGTCAATACCTAGGTGTGCTAGGCCTGGTTTACAGGCCTGTCTCTGGATCACCAAAGATCAATCCCTGAGGGTGCCATGGAGAGGATTGCTGGTCCTGAGTTGCCTATGGTATGTTCTAGCAGGTTTGGTGTATGTCCCATGTTATCTCTGACCTGCTGTCTTCACCTCTTCCCAACAGTATATAGTCAGTTAGGTACCCCAGCTTACTCTTGGTGATGGTGAGTGGTATCTGTGAGAGTGAATCAGCCATATCCTGCTTTCTTGAGCTGGAAGATGCTATGATGAGCTATATTGTTGTTCTCCCTGTCATTGTGTGTGACAGAGCCAGCTACTGAGAGGTTCTTTTGTGTCTGTGGTAGACTCTGGTTCCCCAGGTGGAGAACTTGAGTGCCCCAAGCTTTAGAAGGGACCCTGTAGCTCCCAGGGGGGTTCTGGATCTCTACCACCACTGAGGTAGGGGGAAGAGCAAGGCGGTTTATGGCTAGGTTGTGGGAGCCTGAAAGGCTTTGCAAAGCCTCAGCAGGGCTGAGAAGTTGCTTTTCTGGCCACTAGGGAGAGCTGCTGGTAGGAGGGTCAGGAGTAGCTCTCCAAACCAGGAGAGTTGTTTAAAGGGGAGAGGCCTAAATGTTTGTATGCTAAGGCCCCAGGCTGCTTTCTTTCCATCTTTATTCTACTAGTTCAGTGAGCTCCCTCATCTCTCAAGACTAAGAAGATCAATCCCTGATGATGCCAGGGAGAGGCACACTGGTCTTGAGTCACCCATGGGGTTCCTGAGGAGGACAATGTCCCTCCACCTTGGTGTGTGTCCAGCTCTGATGGAACCACCAGGCAAGCAGCACTAGGGAAGGCCAGAGAGCAGGGAGCTCAAAGTCTGAGTACTCTGCAGTCTGCTGCAGGACCCCAAGAGAAAAGGCCTGAGCCCCACTCACTGTGGAAGCCTTGGTGTGGTGGCTCAATGGTCTCTCTTGGCAGTCATGGTTGGGGGATGGGAAGGGGAGGAGAAGAGTCTGAATGGAGTAATGCTAGCACACTGGGCATTTCTGATCGTCTCTGTGAGAGGCAGCCCACCCAGAATAACGGGGCTCTGGAGTCACACAGATCACCCAGGACCCACTGGACCCCAGTGGCTCCTGTAGTCTGGGTCAGAATGGGAAAATGTCTGTGTGGGAATGAGAAAGACAAGACCTGAGGAGTTGAAGCTCCCCTTCTCTCTGGACTCCAAGATTCTCAGGGGTTTATCTTTGCCAATACCTTTCTCCTTCTTATTCTGCACTCCAACTTCCAATGAAGTCTCCTGGAAGGCTCTGGCACCCTTTCTTCAGATCTATGTTTGTCTGTCTGTTTTTTTCTCTTTCATCTAAAACTTCTCCACCTTACTGAGATGCTCTGCCAGCTGGTGTCTCCAGTCAGCCATCTTCCTCTTCTGGGAAACAATTTTAAAGAGGGGTGGTAGATGACATTTGCATTGAGACCTGAAGAAACCATGTACAAATATTCTGAGGCAAGGAAGAGTCTGTTCAAGTAGCAGAAAGCAGAGGAGGATGCCTCCAGCAAAGTGAACATGTGTGAGAGGGGAAAAACATGAGGCCAGAGAGGCAGGCAGGTGCCACAACCTTTAGAATCTTGTAAACCACAATAAGGTTTTAAGATTTAATTCTAATGATAGTGAGGATGCATTGGTGGATTTTAATTAGGAAAGTGATATTATTGTTTTAGAACATAATAGAATTTTCAAGTTTATTGGGAGATAAAATTTAAAATTTAGCATCTCCCTGAAATAAATTCAGACTTGCTGAACATTCTAAGTCAAAAAAGTTTTTCAGACCTCTAGAAAGAGCCATATAGTACTGTATGCCTATGGAAACTTCAGAAAAATCATTAAATATATTTTATTGGTATGTACAAAGTATTGTAGGGACATGATTAAAGGTGCCAAACATGTTCAAATAAAATAAGACCTGTCATGAACCTTTGTCCAAGCTTTGAACCAAGCAATTTTTTAAAATGTAGTTCATATAAGCTTGCTCACCTTAACAACATGATCATTTTTCTTTTTTGTGTTTTTGTCACTTGCTCAAATCACCAGAAATACCAGATCTGTTTATTTCCTATTCAACCTAAAAACAAACCAATAGGCCATGCAATGTTACAGTTAGAGAAAAAAAAGAGGCAAATGTGGGTTTATTTAAAAATCAAGTTGTAAGCACATGGTTAAAATGCAGGTTAGAAGAATGCCATAGTTTAGTCAAAAATGGTCTTAGTTCAAACACCTCCTACACAAAGTGACCTTTCTAAAATTACTCCCCACCTCTTGGCATAGCCATCCTTGATCACATTAGTCTACTCCCTACTTTGCTTTCTTCATCTCACTTATCACAAAGTGTTACTAGTTTATTGTCTGCCTCCCTGCCCTATAATATAAAACTCATTAAAACTGGGATCTTATCTATATACCAATCTATCCTCAGTTTCCAGCATAGTATCTGGTTCTTAGTGGAAGCTCATTAAATATTTAATACATATTGATAATTCTATCTACAAATATTTATTAAGCACCCCTTGCTATATAGTACAAAGTTGTGTGAATATTCAAAGGGTAAAGCATGGTTCCTATACTCCAAGTTCTTATGCTTCTAGTTGGCATCTATAGTGAGGTATGAATGTAAAAAACCTAAGAGCATGTTTAGTACCTAAACCAGGAAGTCAGCTTACAACCGGAAGAAAAGGGAAGAGAATGAATAATTATAACTATAATTCTAAGAGTCCCTTACCTTACTGCAAAATATATTACTTTTACTTGAAATGCTCCTTATCTAAAAGTGCAGGTATCTCCATATCTTCTAAGGGTCAGCAGCAAGTGCAGATCTTTTAAAGTAGTCATGAGAGAGATATAAATATTTTATTTTTAGCATACTATAACAATATATATCTATTAATGATCCTTATTGCAAGTTTCTCTGCCAAGAGTTTGGAGAAAGAGGAGGTCAAATTTTAGATAATTTAGATGAAAATACTTCAGAGGTCTAAATTATTTGAATAACTTACTCATGCTTTTGGGGGGGCTTGGTAGCACTGATTAAGGTGTTGCATATTATATCGCTTGTCTCAACTTAGGAAAGGGATAGATTATTATTGAAATTGGCACAGTTATGTCCATTTTCTGTGTAGTGTGGATAAAACAGCCACTAAACCAAAAATCTATTGATAAAACATTTCTGTCAACTTTACTTGTTTTAGCAAAGTATCTTCAGCCTTAAGGTTTTCTTGATGTTGTAATGGTAACCAAGTCCATGACATATTTTTTTAAATGCAGATTTCATTTTCCGTGTCTAGATTCACACTATTTGGCTTCTTTTCTTCCCCATCTACACTCCACAGCCTATTCGATTCTGCCAGAGAATCAATTAAGGTGGTTCATCAGTATTTCAGACAACATCCTCTATCTTAGTAAAGATTGACCATTATCATTACAAAATACACATCTGTGTCAAACCATGGAGAATTATGCTTCAGTGCACTTACAGCCATAAAGAGAAAAGCACTGAAGACTTTAATATTCAGCCCTGTTGCAAGAATGCTGAAATACTCTCTGCTTCAAAGGTAATCATGTGCTAAGTTCACAAATTAATCAAAAACAGAGTTGGTTTAAAAATCCTTCTTTTTAACTAAGACACATATTCTTCCCTACAGTTTTAGATTCCATTTCCCTAGCCCAAAAAGCACAGACTCTGCCTGGTGGTCATGCAGACAGCCTGGATGGGCATTGCTAAAGCTGCATGCCAGAGTGCGGGAGAGCTTTGCAGCACTGGGAGCTGACAGACCATTAGGCAGATTGGGACTCTGTGCAGCTGTCCGGATGCTTCTGAAATTGCTGCACTCTTTGTCACAGGATGATGCTGCCGGAGGGACTGCAAACCTGCTTCTTTAAACACCTTTATTTCTTTTGATGTGAATTTGATATGTGGGAATTCAGATTTTTGAGAATAGTCTTATCTGGGGAGAAAAAGAGAACATTTTCTAATGCCTGTATTCTAATATTTTTATGCTAACATGAGCAACTGAAGCTTTCCTCATGGTCACATATGATTATGTGCTAGGCTACTTTTTAAAGGATCATTTGAATCTTTATGATCAAGTTCTATGCACATTCAATTTTCTTTATTAGCCAAGCGTTTTGCATGCAAATTATGCATTTTGACATCATGAATTCTTTTTGTGCCTGTTTATATCTAAACAGGTTCTTGAACACTGGGTATCAAAAAGAGTATTCAAAAATCAATCTACAGATCTAATTTTGTAGGGTATAACACTTATCTTTCTTCCTGTTTTGATTACTATTAGTGGTCATTAATGACTATTTTTAAAATTTTTAATTATATGCTCTCTATTTGTTTAATACCTGTATTTTAAATTGAAAAATCAAGAGTTACTGTTATCATCCTCATTTTTATAATTAACCTGTCAAATGTATAACACATATCTTATATCATCTCTGTGGGAGTTTTAGTCATTTGGATGATAATTTCCATTCCACAGAAACACTGTTGGTGAAGTTCAAAAAATTATCTACTGCATAGATAGATACTGCATTGTTCCTAATAAAGATGGAACTTTCTGTTTCTAACTTTAAGTGAAGTGACATGATATACTGTACAAGGATGTATATATGTCCATACCATCCATATGCATGTACATAGCCTGCTTTTCATGGATCATAATAAAAGTTAAAAGTCAATACATTTTTAAATAATCAGAGGTATCATAAATATTCACTGTGCAGGATTTGCTCAATAGGCTGTCAGCCTGCTGTAGATTACTCTGCAGACACAGTGTAACCTTACTTAAAGATGGGTCTCTTGAGAGCAATAGAGATACACTGGAAAGTAGGAGGAGATGACATTAATACAAAATGCAAAGACATTTCTGCATTTTGCATCAGTGAATTTTGTGATCATCCTTTTTCATCTTGTAAATATTTGGGATGAGCCATTTTTTTCCATCTTTCCCTCACAAAACTTACCTAGATTTTAGAGGTCAATATGAAATATACCAAAATTGTAATGCCTACTTTTAATAAAGTCTCATTCTAATAACATTTAAAGTAGTTCTATTATATTTCAAATCATAGTCACCAATATATATGGTGGATTTTAAATTGTAAAACTGGATGCAAATGGAAAAGGAGACCATAAAGGATTTAAACAAGATCCTAATGGGCTCTGCACTTGCACCTTACAAATGGCCAACCATATGGCTATAAAGAAGTGTTCAATGCAGTGCTTTGCAGTACGGAGAAATACCACATTTCTTGAATCTATATATTTTTTGTACCTGTGTTTAAAATTGAACTCAAACATTTGATTTTTTTTTTGTTTGACTTTAGGGTATTTCAGCGATAAAGAGTTGCTTTTCCTCTCCCTGACTCTAGATTAGATTAACTCTCAAATATAAACAGCAGTCTCCATGCAATCTCTTACATTCCAATTTCAATGCTGTTTTTATTTTTCCTTTATCACAGCATGAATTTAGAGCCAAATGAAAAAATCATTTCAAGAACCAGAATGGCAGCATTACATGAACATTCCTTTCTTTGGCCTTGCTAGCATTGTGCATCAGAGTGTGCTTTGTTTCCTAGGGCATTTTGGTTAAAAGCAGTCTGGGGATTTAAACTTCTCATTTATGGATCCCTGGTGGACTTAAAATACCTAGTGTAAGAATATGCTGCCAGAAACGCCCCCCAGGTTCTTTTTTGCAAATGTTCCCTTATAAATAAGTGGAGAAAAACCACCACCCCACATATCTGTTTTGTCCACTGTTAGCATAGAGAGAGGAAATAATGTTCTGCTGCTCATGTATCCCTCACTGCAATGACTACTTTTCATTCTGAGAGGGTTCCAATTTAAGCATTTTCTAATTGGGCTGTAGGAGGTAAAAAATGTGTTTAAAAAATTAAGGCCAGATTATGGGTCATAAAATTATGCATTTAGTAGAATATCTCTGTTTATAAAAAAAAAGTCAGTAATCACTAATTTTAGAGATAGGAGTGGAGTCCTTGAGGGAGGCAGGGAAGATGGCATCTCCCCCTGTCAGCACAGGGCAGATTTGTGAACAAGCCTATTCTCCCACACAAAAGTTGGCAAGTCAATTTAATGAAATATTTGTCCTAAGAATGTGTTCATTCCACATTTTCAGACTAATGTGGCTGTATTAAATATGGGGACATATTTCTGTTGTCATGCACATACTTGTTAAATTCTGGGTATCTAAACATACTATAGCAAAAACTATTTTACCCTTTATGTTTTTGTTGCTCTTGTTACCAGTATCCAAGATAGTAGGATCAAGGAATTCTAATTAAACTGGCCATATCATGTAGATTGTTTCTGAAAATTATTTCAAAAACATTGTAAATTAATTTTCACCATTATATCTCCAATATATAGGCATACTTTGGGACTTACTAAAGTATCCTAAAAACACACTCTTAAAAACGTATATGTTTTCTCCTTCCCTCTTTGTGTCTATCGCTCCATATCTCTTTTAGTACCTACACTTAAATATTTGACTACTTCATGAAATAAAAATTTAGGTTTAAGTAACAGAAACTGAGGGAATAAGGAAACTTTGGGTGACCATATACTCTTAAGACTGGAAAAGAACTATAGAGATTACATGATTTGTTTCGTTCTAGTAAGATGAAGCAAATTGTGCTTTGAAAAGACCTTCACTTTCACTGAACAACGAATTGTCTATTATAAAGGCAAGATTGTCAGCCTCTCTTCATTTTTGTCAAAGACAGGGCAGAATTTGATATGTTCTTGAATTGGTTTTTGCAAGCAAAATTTTTTCAGTGTTTCAGTACCTTTGCTGAATTATAATGAGAGGGCTTTCATATAGGAATATTGTGCCGAAACTGCATGATCTATATGAAGTAGCTTTTCCAGTTTAGTGGAAAGAACATGCACTGTGGTGTGCAAATTGCAATTCTGCTGATGAACAGTATAACCTTGGGAAGTTATTCTTACTTCTCTGAGCCATACTTTGACAATATGTCAATATGGCCTGCCTTATCGGGGTTTCTTTGTGGGAATAAGTAAAATAACATAATGCAAGGTACATAATAGAGTGTCTGGTATATAATGGGAGCTCATATAAGTGCCAGGTTTCCTAACATTGCCTCTCTATGACCTCACTACTTCTTATAGTGGGAAAGATTTACAAGGAGATATTTGAACTGACATCTTTAGGCCACCTAATAATTTGTGGAAAGATTGGCCACAGTGAAGGAATAAGGATTGTGTCTGCAGAACAGAGCTTTAGCCAAGGTTTCTCAACTTTGGCACTATTGACAATTTTGGTCAGATAATTCTTTGTTGGAGAGGGGATGCCCTGTTCATTATAAGACATTTAGAAGCATCTCTGACCTCTACCTACTAGATGCCAGTAGTATCACCCATCCACCACCCAGTTGTGACAACCAAAATTATCTCCAGACATTGTCAAATGTCCCTTGAAGGGAAAAACTATGCTTGATTAAAACCATAGCTCAAACAAATAGAGGGGCAGAAACTTTATCTCATTCGTGCCATTTATTAACTAACTGGACTTATGAGCCCAGACCTGGATTTCTTAAAATTCAGATTTCCTCATATACTTGTGTATGCATGTGATTTAACGATGCCAAAATTCTTTTGAAACAGCATATTAATGAAATTTTTATTATAAAAAATTGGTTCTAATGTTCCAATTCTAAAAAATGCATAATTCTAAGCCAACTACCTTCGTTCTGTTCTCTGTTGATTAGCTACACTTCTATTCTAGATAGCTATTTTACAAATACCATTGTATAGGTGATGTGATGAAAATTTCTACACATAGAGAGAGGAAATAATGTTCTGCTGCTCATGTATCCCTCACTGCAATGACTACTTTTCATTCTGAGAGGGTTCCAATTTAAGCATTTTCTAATTGGGCTGTAGGAGGTAAAAAATGTGTTTAAAAAATTAAGGCCAGATTATGGGTCATAAAATTATGCATTTAGTAGAATATCTCTGTTTATAAAAAAAAGTCAGTAATCACTAATTGTACACATATTTAACCCATTTGAAAGAAATTTTCAAGGTGTATGACCTATAGAAGTTGCATTTGAATTCACCCCAATGAGACAGTACAAGGAACATTCCAGGAGTGGGTCCACTACAGTATAAAAGGAAGATACTTTGCTTCCATTATAATAATTATAATGTATATTTAATGTCAAGGTTCCATAAGTGGCATATAAAATATAACAATTTGGGCAGGGTAGGGGGAAGAAAACTTAATGCCAACCAAATAAAATAAAATGAAAGGGTTAGTCATAATCATATTGTTTTCTTTTAATCATACTGTAGGTTACAGTGCAAATGTCAGTATTGCTTTACCTTTTTATTAAAAAACAAAGAAAGAAATGGTGGAATGGAGAAAAAAGGATAATAGCAAAGGGGGCCTTTGAAGATTATGAATTCTATACCCTGACAATTCAAACTATTGAGTGAAGAGTAGGTAGGATAGCTGTCAGAGAAATCCAATCCAGAAAGTCAGAGTATCTCACAGCAGCATATCATTCAATTGCCCTCTACATAGGGACTGGCACAGTCAATGCAATAAAATGAAACACACACTTTCCCTTGTGTAACATGCAGCAGCTGCTGCTATGCTTCAGATATGACAGTTCCCTAAGCTGCTTTTGGATATACTTAGGACCCCGCGTTAGCTGGTGGCCTCAATGACAGCTGAGCGATTCTCTACCTAAATAAGCTCAAGTTTCATTGAAGCAGAAAGGAGGAAAGGCTTTCTCCCTCTGTGTGGGTCAGAGTATTACTCTGTGAATCCAGAAGCATTGTTAAAAACATTTTGTGAATATCTCATCAACAGCCTTTGCTTAACATTCATCTTTTTCCATCTCTTCGCACCATAGAACACCATCCTACAAGTCCATCTTTCTGAAAACTTGGCTTTATGTGACAAGTTATACACCTCTGCTTTTCTCCTTTAACTACACTTTTTTCTATCTCTATCACTGGTTTCCTTTCCTCCTCTCATTCTCCTCCCACAAGGTAATGTGAATACTCCCTAAAGGTCTATCCATTGGCTTATCCACTTTTTATTTACCATGCTTTTCCTTTTAAAGGGCGTTTCACTCCATGTCTTGAACTTTCTTGAACTTTCTATGACTTTTATTTGGGTGACTCCCATATCTGTTTCTCTAGACCTAACAACTCTCCTGATCTCCAGTACTATATTTCATGTTATTTACTGTATTATTCTAACAATATGCACTTTTGATAGTGAGTCATGGAGAACACGGCTTCTCTTCCGAACTTAGGTTTCTTCTTTTGTTCTATTTCTCTATTCGACCATAAGATAAATATTTGTAAAACACAGCTCTAATAACATTACCTACTCTTTGCTCAAAATCTTTCCATAAGTCAAATTATGTGTCAAATAAAAGACCAAATTCCTTGATCTTGTACTCACAGCTATTCTAAGTCTGGCAGTGAGGTATGGTGGAGAGACAATATAGTAATCAAATAAACTTGGGTTTAAAGGTGTGTTCAGCAACCTAGCAGCAAGGTAGCATTGGCCAAGTCAATTCATGTTTTGGGGCTTTAATACATTTATATAAAATGAGTGAGTTTGAACTAGATGATACCTAGGGATCCTTCTAAATTTTAAATCTGTATCATTGTAGTTCTATTTTCCAAGCTTATCTCTCAAGAACCTCGTAGTACCTGTTCTAGGCTTCAGCCATCCTAAACTATTACTATTCCTTGAATGTGTGCATTCCCACTGTCATACCTTTGTTATGACTATTCACTTTATCATTTTCTGCCTTTTTCTGCTATTGAATACTTTGTCCACCCTCAAGGCCTGGCTCAAATGCCACCTCCTCCAATTAAAATACTTTGGTCTGCCCAGTCCAAAGTGATCTTTGCTCTACACAAGTCCAGTAGTATATTACTTACATCTCTTTGGGTCATTCACCATACACTTCTTTATATATTTGCTTTATTTTCTCTTCTAGATAATCAGTGCCTGAAAGATAAAATATCATGTCTTAAAATTATGGAATTTTGGATATAGAAGAGAATTCATCTTATATTATTTTCCACCCAAAGTAGGAAGCTGTTCTGTAATACCATTTACAGATGGAGATGCAGAGAATGCTTAAATAATTTCTGTGAGAGAGTTCCCTGCCTTATGAGGCAGCCCATCCAATGGATAGGAAAGTTTAATGACGGAATAGTTTCTCCAGCTAGTGAGACAAAGCAGGTTTCTCTACAACTTTTACTTAGTCTCACTTTTCTAATAGGTAGCCTGTGCTTCCTAAATTTTCTCCTGTTTTGGTTATTATTCCTCACATGAGGAACACTGCTATTTCATCAAATGTAAGAATCACAGATCCATGACATAGCTCCAGTGGTGCTGAATTTCTGCTCCACTTTTTTCTCTGTGTCACACCAAACTCATTACAACATTTTGACACCAATTTCAACTCCTTACCTTCTTTGGATAATTTTTATCATATATTTCCTTATGATTATAATTTTATTCAATATAAGACTCCTTCATCCTACGTAATATAGAGGAGATAAGGAACTCATCCTTCAAGCTCATTAATCCATTTGTTCATTTAACAAAAATGAAGTACCTAGCATGTGCCAGGCACTTTGTTGGGCTCTGGGGACAAAATGATAAACAAAAATAGACATACCTCTGTCAGAATGAAAACCATAGTCTAACAACCAAGACAGACTTGTTTAAAAAAATGATATTTAAACAAAAAAACTGTAAGAATGCTAAGGGTATGAAGGAGAGAGACATTTAATAGCACAAAATAGAAAAAGTTGTTCTAGTTAGGAAGGTCAGTGAAGGCTTCTCTGAAGAAGTGATATTTGAGCTAAAATATGAAGAATGAATATCAATTTATAAGGGGAAGAGGGAAATTCAGGCCAAAAGAAAATATATGCAAGGACCTGGAGCCAATGAGCACAAGGACATTTTGAAAAACTGAAAGAACAACAAAAAAATTAGAATGAATGACTGGAATATAGGAAGTATGGTTGGAGCTGAGATTACAGAGGAAAACAAGCCAAAAACTGTAAGTCATGTTAAAAAATTTAGTTATATCTCAATACCAAGAGAAACCATTGAATTGGGTGGTGGGGCAAGGTAGTAAATGATCTGATATGCATTATTTTTATTGAGGTCTAATTTACATACAACAAAATGCTCACATCTTGGGAATCCCACTCTATCAGTTCTGATGAATACATATCAAGTCACAGAACATTTTCATCATGACAGAAAATTCCCAGTCAATCCCTAACTCCCAGAAGCAACCACTTATTTGGTTTCTATTATCCTAGGTTACTTTTCCCTACTGTAGCACTTTATATAAATGGAAAAATACAATACATAATATTCATATTAAGTTTCGACTTAGCATAATATATTTGTCATTCATTTATGTTGTTGCACTATCACTTTATTTACCCATTCTCCTGTTGATTAGACTATTATAAATGGATGAGAAAGAAAGTGAGATTCAATTAAAGTGGATCCTTTCAGAAGGCTATTGTTTTATTTATTCCAAGAGAAAATTCATGATAGCTTTAAATGGTTTAGCTAGTTGTAGATGGAAGGAAATGGGTGGTTTCAAGACATATTTAGGAAGAGATAAAATAAATGGGATTTGGTGATGGATTGGATGTAGAAGTAATGCAGAAGAAAGAATCAAGCGTAACTTTATGTTTTTGGCTTATACAACTACAGGCATCGTGGTATCATGCAGAAAATGAGGGAGACGTGAAGAGGATCAGATTTGGAATATGTTGGAAGATCCTATGTATTCTATTTAGGGCATTTGAGTTTGAGGTAATAAGCCATCCAAGCAGCAATGCAATGCCAAGTAAACAGCTCAGTATGTGCATATGTAACTCAAAGCTGAGGCCATGATCACCACCTGGATGAATTCCTTCACCTCCCTTTCTAGCAGGGAAATCAATTTTCATTTATACTATGCAGAAGTTGTGGCTGCCTCAGGCTAGAACATATGCATTAAAAGGTTCTGACCTTTAAGGTCACTTCAGCTTTTCCCACAGTGATCAGACTTTACATGGCTGAAATTAAACCACTATACTTTGTGGCTCCTCTAGAAGTTGTAAATACACTTTAGCCTCTGAATTCATGGTCTCTAGAGGCTCCTAGGAACAAGGACTTAAACCGGATTAATTGATTCTCTTCTCCTCCCTACTAGCTTTTTCCAAGCTGCTTGCTAGTAGTAATTCTCTACTTTTTCACAGCTAGGGAGGAGACTAACATCTTTCATGCAAAACAACAAATGTAGTCTCTCTTTCCTATAACTATATGTTTTTAAGAGACTGCCTTTCACATACTTAGTGTTTAATAAATGTTGTATGCTCACATCTAGTATATCCCGTTTTCAATAAAACACCTATAGATTAAAAAAAAAAGACTTGTGACTTATTGAGTAGTACTCTATAATGTCTTAGATGGCACCATATTCATGAAAGTTCTGAATAAATATGTCAAATCATGACTTTGGCCACAGGTGATTAGAGATCCGGAAGAATAAGGAAGAAAATTATTTAAAGATGTAAATCCCACTTATCCCCTGATTAAAAGTGTTGTACATGAGCCAGGAAAAGAAGGAGAAGGAGAAAAAGAAGAGATCATTCTAGAGCACACAAAGAGAATTCTTAATTTGTAATACAAAAATAACAAGACATTATATGGTTCTTGAATCTAAAATGCCTGTAGAAAGGGAAAGGAAAAAGGCATTTCAATAAAAATAGCAAGTTTTTCAATATTTAAATAGACTGCCTTCCCAAAGTCTCTCTTCCTCCAAAAATTCTCATTAAGATGAATTGGCTCATTTGTTTCAAAGGAAATTTAAAGTGAATTAAGTTTGAAAAGTGGACTGAAATGGAACTCATACTAATGCTGGAATGTGAGAATATAAATGTGAATTGAGTTCTTTGTACTTTAAACTTTAGTCAGTCATACTTGTTCACTTATTGTACCTAAAACCAGTGATTCAGAAGCATCTAGTACAATATTTCTTAAAGTGAGTTTCAAGAATCACACTTACTGTCTTGTCCTGTGAGGCTTTCAGTGAGAAGAAGGATCCATGGTTACACAACTTTGGGAAAGTGTATAGGATAGCCTATTTTTATTGTACAATGTACAATAGCATATTAAAGTTTCTAAAACCCTACGAAGTCTCCTAGTAATAAAACCTAAAATCCTTCCTATGACTTATGAGCCTTTCCAAAATCTGGATCTCCACTGCATCTTTTACCTCATCCTCCAAACTGTCCACCTCACTATCACACTCCAGCCACATTAGTTGTCATGTCCTCAAATAAATCAAGCTGATTCCCACATCAGGGCCTTTGAATTTTCTGTTCCCTCTACTTTGAAAACTCTGTCCCCATCATGGCATAGTTGGTTTCCTCATTTTATTCAAGTTTCTCCCTAAATAATACATTCTCTAAGAGGCCTTCCCTTACTTCCTATCTGAAGTGAACACCATCCCCATCACTCTTCATCACCTACCCTACTTTAATACGCTATTTTGTCTCTCTGATATTAATATTACATATTTGCTGTTCACCTGTGCTCTTCCCTAAAATCTCAGTGTCATAATGGAAGGCCTTATTCTGTCTTGTTGAATGTGCAAAAAACAGCACCTAGAGCACAAATGTTTATTGAATGAATGAGCAATAAACTGGTAGGTAGAATATCTAAGACATCTAGAGAATTGTTAAACCTCTCAGTTTAGTGTTGTAATTAATAAGGAGAAAAAAGACTGTTAAATGTCCCAATTAATATGTTTAATCTGCATTAAAATATTTTATTTTAATTATTTTCAAATATTATTTGGACTTATCAGGTTGATCAAAATAAAAGTTGAGTTAGATTTTTTATGCTTAAAAAGAAGCAATGCAATCCAAGAAGAGATAAAGGCTACATTAGGCAAACAGATGCTAATTGTATTAATCCAAAAAAGGATGCTATGATTAAGCCACCTAAGAAAAGAACTAAGCCAGTTGGCTTATATATATTTAAGTTGGAAGGGTTAAATAATATCACTCAGGTTTTGTTTATTACTTAAAACTTTTGGAGTACAACATGAAAGCATTGCCTCCTTTTTTTGCTTTTCTTCTATGTTGACATAATTTTTTAACTTCACACATTGAAAAGTTTGAGTAACACCTAGCAGAAATTAAATAATAAAAGTGTGGTTTGAAATGAGCATTGCAGTCCCACTGGACCTGCTCTTGTTCTCATTTATTTCAGTGTATCTGAAGTAAACTTGTACAATTAGAATAAAGTTAATGAGGTCTTTACCCACCAGGAGGTAGAAGGGTACTTTTTATTGTATTACAAAGGCAAAACTAATGTCAGCAAAGGCTCACTTCAAAGTCTAGGACATAACAAATTTCTTTCCAGATGCCTGGAGTAAAGGTGGAAGGGGGTGAGGGTATCAAGGCCAGAGGCTCTGGACAATGAGAATAAAAAGACAGTCACTAGTGTAACACTTAGCATGCTATCTGTCAGATTACGGAAAAATAACAAGCTAAAACACTAACAATCGGACTGATTTTCCACCCCACAAATAAGAAATATGAGAAGTTATAGCATCTCAAGAGAAAAGTGTTTGACAGAGAAGCAAGATGAGGCTGTGATGAAGGGTTTCAACTATCTGTTGGTGCAGAAGGAAGGAAAGACAGTGAAAGAAAGGAAAGATGTGTTTTTTTCCTTCAATGCCAGAGTTGGCACAACTACAGAAAGGACTTTAGATATTCTGTTTTTACAAGGGATGGTGAGGAAATGTTAGAAGTGACTAGGCCCTTTTTCCCAGATCTTGCATTATGCAATAAGGACAGTAAGTTTATGTTATAATCAGCACTCTGAGGCTTCTGAGTATCCAGAACTCAAAGTAAAAAGAAAATTAATGATATCCACTAAACAAAACGCTACTTTTCATAGAGGAAAAGATATTGCTGATCTGTATGCATTAAAGTGTGAATTTCAAGTGATTTTTCTTATTTCCTTATTTTTTTAAGTAGAAGGAATAGATTATCTCTGATCTAGCTACATTTTGTAACCAGTAATTTTAAAACTGTTAACATGCATCAGCAGACAGATGGAGTCAGACATAGAGTCTATATTATTTGAACAGAGTAAAGTGAATGATTTCTATGGAAACTGAATATCTAAATTTGAAATTTCCAGGTTTGACTTCTAGACTAATGGTTTCCAAATGGCAATTCATGGACCATGTTTCTGACTAGGTCTCTGCTTTTTATTGGTCTGCATCAAAATTACAAAAGGCACAATTTTATATGGTCATCTTACCCACTGTCCCTTTTTTTTGAGACAGAGTCTCACTCTGTTGCCCTGGCTAGAGTGCAGTGGCACCAGCCTAGCTCACAGCAACCTCCTAAGCTCAAGCAAGCCTTCTGCCTCAGCCTCCTGAATAACTGGAACTACAGGCATACACCACCATGCCCGACTAATTTTTCTATATATTTTTATTTGTCCAGCTAATTTCTTTCTATTTTTTTAGTAGAGACGGGGTCTCACTCTTGCTCAGGCTGGTCTCAAACTCCTGAGCTCAAACGATCCTCCTGCCTCAGCCTCCCAGAGTGCTAGGATTATGGGCATGAGCCACCACACCTGGCCCACCCATTGTCCCTTTTTGAAGGATTGTCCTTTATCTTTTCTAATTTTTTGAATTTAGCATACCCTTTATTATATGAAATGATAATAACAGTATATGATAGCATGTGTTTTAAACAGTATACTTTCTTGGTAAAATCAAAAGTCAGCAACCTAATTTAGTCTCCAAAATTTGGGGAGAGGTATTTTATTAATATTTTAACTCCATAGTTTTAAAATTATTGGACATCCTAATTTTATAGCATATGGATTTATAAGAGATTTAGAATTAATTAAATATTATTTCTAATGCCTTTGAATAACTCTGCCTGTCATTCTCCCAAACAATGAATCGTTGGAGAATAGTGCATCATATAATTGACTATAGCTACATCTTTATATAGGCAAGCATCTGTCATTTATCAATGAAACATATTCTTTTAAAATGCTAATGGGGATGCATGTAAAATATCAATAGACTTCATGACACTTTTATTTCTGCCATTATGACCATCCAAGTACTGTGACCATTAAAAAAAAAGGAAAACTAAAAATCAAAGTACCATGACTGAGAACCAACAGAAACAGACAACAAAATATTAACCCATGAAGACTTCAGGAATTGGAAGTATAAGCCACATAATTAGTAATTGTATTAAATGTTTTAAAAAAAGTGAGACTTAAAAGTATAAGTAGCAAGTGTATCTAAAAGAGAACAAAGCAGAATTTTAGAATATGACAATTAATTCATTTTAAAAATCTCATTTATAGGAAAAATCATTAAATACTTTTAACAACATAGAAAATTGAGAGCAAAGGCTAAAGATATCATTTGTATGTCACATGGAGAGACATAGAGATGAAAAATATTTAAAAGAGTTTAAGAAATATAGAGTATGGCATGAAAATTTTTACCATCCATATAATTGGATTTCTAAAAATCGAGAAAGGAGAGAAAGAGACAGAGATAATATTTGAAGATTTAATGCAACAATAATCTGCCAGTTCAACAAGCACAATACATATCAAAGAGTTTACATAAAAAGGAATCTATCCTTACATGCATCATATTGAAAGTAAAAAATATCACAAATAGAAAATCTTAAGTGTATCCATAAAAGACAAGACAAATCACATATTAAAAATATAGTTATACCAATGACTAAATTTTCAGAAGAAACAGTATAATGCTGAAGACAGTAAATTTGTATTTTATTTGTGCTGAGAAAAAGAAATAGATGTCAACCTACAAATCTTCACTTTTTCTGCACTCAACAGTCAACCTCTAATAATGGTAACCAAATTATTCTAAAAATAGAAGCTATGGAATTGGTAGTACAGATCTAACAAATCTAAATGTGTTGGGCATTTTGATTAGAGTTTTCAATGCTCAATTTCCAGTAAGTTCCTATTAAAACTCATTTTAAAGTCTTAGAAAAGAAAAAAAATGAGGGTATAATAAAGACGATTTAAGGCTAACCAAAACTCATTGAGGTTTATACCAATAGACTATCACTAAAACAAATACCAACAGAAATACTTCAAGCAGAAGGAAAATTACTCCGGGTGGAAGACCTGAGAAACAAGAAGGAAAGAATAGCAAAGAAAGTAGTAACTATTGACTCTATAAAAATAATATGTTATGGAGTTATAATATAGACTTAAAATACATTAAGGTCCTTAATGTGCTCTAAGATTCTAATATTAATTAGAGGAATTTAAAGAGATTGACTAATTTAGGCATTCATAAATTAAATAGGCATGTTAAATTTCCTGTGTTCATCATTTAAAAAATAGTTCCAGACTATACAAATTTTAAAATAATAGAGTAAAAAAGAATGGAAAAGATAAATCAAAGGAAGTTAACCAAGGAGAGAAAAACAAATATAGAAAAGGTGGGGCAAATAGAAGGCATAAAATAAGACGATGGAGATAAATACAAATATACCAATACTTATAATAAATATAAATGGACTAAATGGCTGTGTTAAAAGAAAAGGATCATCTGATTTTTTTTCCATTAAACTACAGTTTATTCATAAGAAATATAACTAAAACATAAGGAGGAAAGAATGTAAGTAAAATTATGAGAAAATACAAATACTATTTCAAATAAAACTAGTTTAGCAATATTGATATCAGATAAATTATCCTTTATGGTAAAGTGATAAAGGGGACAACTACATAATGACAAAAGGTCAATTCACCAAGAATATAGAACAATTCTAAATATGTATGTACCAATAACAACCTCAAATTACATAAAGCAAAATATGATGGACTCAAAACAGAAATTTATAAATCCACAATTATGGTTGTATATTGTTAGCTAACTTCTTTCTTATTATTTAATAAACTGAAAAGCCAAAAGATTCAGTAAGGGTATAGAATATTTAAACAATATAATTAGCAAATTTGACCTAATAGATAAATATAAACACTGCAAAGTACCAATTAGTTCAAGCACTCATAGAAAAAAATTATATTCTGAGTAAAAATTCAATTCTCAATAAACACAATATTTATTGGTATCACATAGAGCAAATCTTGTAATTAATAATATAGTTAAATAATGAAGTTATACTAGAAAATAATATGCCTACAAATTAAGAAACAGAGTTCTAAGTAACTCTTTGGTCAAAGGAGAAATCATTGTTAAAATTAGAAAATTTATTAAGTTAAACAAGAATGAAATACTATGTATTAAAATTTCAGAGATAATTTGTGTCAGATTAAAGTGGCTTCCAAATGCTTTAAGACTACTCCCATTGAGACATGGGGTATATTTCACCTCATCATTGATCTAGTAGAGACTGGGGTTGCTTTGATCAATAAAGTAGGGTGGAAGCGATGCTATGTTAGTTTCAGGCATGACCTTTAGGAGGACTGGAAGCTTCTGTTAAATCCCTAAGCCATGTAAGAAGTCCAATTATTCAAATGCTGCCATACTGTGAGGAAGTACTAGCAGTATGAAGAAAGAGGGAGGGAGGGAGAGCTAAAGGAGGAGGAAAGGAAAGAGAGAGAAAGAAAGAGAGAGAAAGAAAGAGAGAGAAAGAAAGAGAGAGAGGCTCAGCTAGTCCCCCCAGCTGTTCTAGCTCCCAGCCCTTTCATTTGTTGGAGTTGATGCCTGTGATACCATGAAGCAAAGACATGCCAACCCTGCTATGCCTAGTATGAATTCCTGATTCATAGAATCATGGGATATAAATATAATAAATTATTGTTTTAAATACCTAAGTTTTGGGATAGTTTGCTATGCTGCAATAGATAACTGTAACACATCTAATGCAGTACTTAGAAGGAAATTTATTCTTTTTAATGATTATACAGTCATGTACCACATAATGACATTTCAGGTAACAATGGGCTGCATATATGACAGTGGTTACATAAGATTATAATCTGTGCTGTCAGTTCTATAAAAGTATAGCACAGAAATGGGAAACCTTTTCATGATGGAAGGCCGCATTAATTTAGTTATAATCAAATAAGGCCTCATTCAAGAAACTTCTAGATGTACTTAATAATGAACATCATTTTGTAAAGATCTAACTACTATGTACTTAATAATTTCAAAAAATGAAAACTATTTGTCAATTTTGAAGTTAATTAACCTTTTAATGACTTTGTTGTGTCTGCTTTTTGTTGGAAAACATTTGAATATGTGGTTGCAGCATGGAGGTCTGCAGTTTCAGTTGATTTTCTAGATAAGTATCAGTCATTTGTGACCTTATGGGCATCTTGATTTGGGTCAGGCAGGAGAATACAAATTTTCAGCAATAAGTGGTTGAAAGCAAGAAAGCACTTTTCAGGCATGTTGCTGAAGGTTTCGGTATTCTACTGCATATTTCCATATTTCAATTGGATCTTTCTTAGCATTAAACAATGACTTTAAAATGTCATCTACTGAGAGCACAATCAATTCCATCTATAGTTCTTTAGGTGCCTTTCTGATATCAATTAGGTGAGGCTGAAATGCTAATTTGAGTATAACACCATGATTTTCAAAATCAGTGAACCTTTTATTGTATTTTCCAATTAATAAGCCTATAACAGCTGTGTTTTCTCCATATGATTTGCACATATCATCCTGCTCATCAGTGACCTTTGCTAACTGGGGAAAAATGTTCACCCAAAATTTCCTTTTGAAGAAGAAGTGTTTTGAAAAAACATAGCTTTTTTTTTTTTCTCAATGCTTGGATTTTTTGCCTGATACCATATGTAGACTTAGTTTTACTTTACAAAGAAATATTGAAGTAATTTTTATTTGACATGATATCACAAGGAAATGCTGCATTCCTATAGAAATATTCTTTCAATAATTCACATTGCTGATTTTCTTCTTCACAAAATTTAATTATCTGTTCTTGCAGAGATAAAATTTTGGCTAACACCTGTCCCTGCGATAGCCAATGCACTTTAGAATGATACCACAAATCCACACTGAATACCTCATCATTCAACTTTAGCATGTTATGACTGAGGATACTATGTTGCATTTGCATGAATATAGTTACCAATATTTATAACTTGTTGCAAAGTGTCACTTAAAATAGTAGCTTTAGCACAGAGATTTAGCTGATATAAGAAACAATGAAAAGAAATGAGAGCATCTGAATCTGTTAATACTTTTTTATCTGTACAATAAACTCTTCATGTTTTCTTGTCATGGAAGGTACACGTCTGTACATACACTCATTAAATTTACCAAATTCAGTCCAACTTCATGACATTTATCTTGAAAGTTGTTAAAGATGTTTATTTCCTGTGTTCTGTTCTCAAGAGTGCCCAAAGTGAGTAACTCTTTGCAGCAAAGAAAATCTTCTGTTATGACCCAAATGAAGCATAAAACCTGTGCTGAGTCAGTAGTATTAGTTGTTTCATCCAATGCTATTGAATAATATATATTTCCCTTTTGAAGTGTTGCATGAAGTTGTTCTGTTAAGTTGAAGGACAATTTATGTTTCTAATCAGTTATGGTTCTCCCCAAAGGAAGAAGTTATTTGCACTTTGAAACGTTATTGATGTCTAAGCATCCTACAACTTCAACAATACATTCTTTTGCAATTTCTACATCACTGAATGGCTTCCATTTTTTCCCAAGTATATAAGCTATTTTATAAGTTGCTTCAGTGGTATTATTTCCAGGTCTTATTGCTGCCTGAAAGAGTTGTCTTTGCTTTTGCTTTTCATCTTTTAATTTCTTCAATACAATTTTTCCTGCCTCTCCCTCTAATTTAAAATATTTGTGGTCCTTATGAGTGGTATAATGCTAATGAACATTGAATTTCTTTAATGTTAATACTGCAGTATCACAAAGCAAGCAAATCATCCTATCTTTAGCAGAAACAAGGTAATATTGCAATTCCCAACTCTCATTTAAAAATGAGAATTTTTTCTGTTTTCTTCTTTCAGCATTCTCTTGGTCATCTTTGGCGTGATGGGCTGTTAAGCAGACAGAATTAAAAAATACTGTCGAACTGTGCAACTATTCACAAATTCCACTTCAAACAGAAACACTGGCATATACCACCCCCGTAAACTCTTGCCAAGCAGCTTCTCATGATAGTGGCACCAGGCAGGCAGGGGAAGTTAGAACTAAATCATGAGTGTAGCAGATTCTGTCTCAAAAAAAGAAAGGAAAGAAAAGAGAAGAGAAGAGAAGAGAAGAGAAGAGAAGAGAAGAGAAGAGAAGAGAAGAGAAGAGAAGAGAGAGAGAGAAGAGAAGAGAAGAGAAGAGAAGAGAAGAGAAGAGAAGAGAAGAGAAGAGAAGAGAAGAGAAGAGAAGAGAAGAGAAGAGAAGAGAAGAGAAGAGAAGAGAAGAGAAAAAGATAGCCCTTATGGCTTACTAATGTTCTAATTGTGCTGGTCAATCTGGGAAGATTATTTTATTCACATTTATTTTATTTTTTAGTATTTTAAATATGTTCATTTTAAAATAAAATAAAAATATAAAAGATGAACAAAAACCTATTAATAAATATAAAAGGATTTGTGTTGTAAAACTTGGATTCAGTCAAAAGACTGCACTGAAGGACCTAGAAGGCTACATGTGGTCTTAAAGCTGCAGGTTCCCCACCCCTGGATAGTACATACAATTATGTACAGTATATAATACTTGATAATGATAGTAAATGACTATGTTACTGGTTTATGCATTTAGCATACTCTTCTATACTTCCTATTTTAATTTTAGAGTATGTTTCCTCCACTTATTTTTTAAAAAGTTAACTTTAAAACAGCTTCGGGCAGGTCCTTGAGGCTGTATTCCAGAAGAAGGCACTGTTATCATAAGAGATCATAGCTCCATGTGTGTTATTGCCCCTGAAGACCTTCCAGTGGGACAAGATGTGGAGGTGGGAGACAGTGATATCGATGATCCTGACCCCGTTTAGGTCTAGGATAATGTATGTTTGTGTTTTGGTTTTTAAAAAAATGTTTAAAAAGTGAAAAAAGGCCGGGCGCTGTGGCTCACGCCTGTAATCCTAGCTCTTGGGAGGCCGAGGCGGGCGGATTGCTCAAGGTCAGGAGTTCAAAACCAGCCTGAGCAAGAGCGAGACCCCGTCTCTACTATAAATAGAAAGAAATTAATTGGCCAACTGATATATATATAAAAAAATTAGCCGGGCATGGTGGCGCATGCCTGTAGTCCTAGCTACCCGGGAGGCTGAGGCAGAAGGATCACTTGAGCCCAGGAGTTTGAGGTTGCTGTGAGCTAGGCTGACGCCACGGCACTCACTCTAGCCTGGGCAACAAAGCGAGACTCTGTCTCAAAAAAAAAAAAAAAGTGAAAAAAAAACATTAAACATAGAAAAAAGCTTATAAAGATATAAAGAAAGAAAATATTTGTGTACTGCTGTACATGTGTTTGCATTTTAAATTAAGTATTGTTATAGGAGTCAAACAGTAAAAAATCAAAAAGTTTATAAAGTAAAAAAGTTACAGTAAGATAAGATTATTGTTGAAGAAAAAAAGCTTTTAATAAATTTTGTGCAGCCTGCATACAGTGTTTATAAAGTCTACAGTAGTGTACAGCAATGTCCTAGACCTTCACATTCACTCACCACTCACTGACTAGATCAACTTCCTGGTCTGCAAGCTCCATTCATGATAAGTGCCCTATATAGGCGTACCATTTTTTATCTTTTATTTCATGTCTTTAACTGTTCCTTTTCTATGTTTACATAGGTTTAGACACACAAATATTTACCATTGTGCTACCATTGCCTACAGTATTCAGTAGTATAGTAGTATAGTAACATGCTGTACAGGTTTTTAGCTTAGAAGCAATAGCCTATACCATATAGCATAGGTGTGTATACCATTTAGATTTGTGTGAGTACACTCTATGGTATTCCCACAATGAAATTGTCTAGCGATGCATTTCTCAGAATGTATCCCTGTCATAAAGTAATGCATGGATGTATTTGAAAAGTATAAAGGCTGAAAATTAATGGGCTGAGCATCCAATTAAAGAAATTAGAAAAACAATTTTTCAAAATCCTAAAGAAAATGCAAGGGAAAAATAAATATAAAAGCATAAATAAAGTGGAAAGCAAATGAGAATAAGGGAGATAAATAAACCAAACGTTGCTTTGCAGAGCCTGATGAAATTGATCAAAAATAAATAAATAAATATAAAAAGTTAAATAGTAAAAGAGAAAAAAAAGAAAGTAAAAAAGAAAGCTACAAATACATAATGCTAAGAATGAGAATAACTTTATCCTTATAAATTCAATCCTTAGATAAAAGGAGTTAATAAAACTATCTAAGGAATAAAGATAATATCTAAATATTAAGAAAATGGAATCAGTAGTTAAAACTATTCTCACAGTGAAAACTTTGGGACTAGAGGTTTATATTGGTGATATCTACCAACAATCAAGAAATAATAAATAATTTAAATTTTTCACAAACTAGTTCAGAGTATAGAAAACAAGGGAATAATTCCAGGTTCACTTCACTGAGACTAGCACAACCACAATATGAGAGCCTTACAAGGGAAAGGAAATTCATGAAAAATAATGAACAGATTATCAGTAAATCAAATCCACTATACAAAATATTAGACACTATGACCCTGCTGAGTTTGTCCTGGAATATAAATTGATTTAATACTTGATAAACAATATAATGATCTTAACCTGAGTCTACACCCCATTCTGCCCTCCACCCACACGCAAGGATTTACATGCAATTAATTATTTGGAGAAAGTGAAAACAGGAAAGAGAGAAAGCCAATACAATGTTGCATTCTCAACTGCAGGCAACTTGGCTTTGACCACTCTAAAGACATCTATAAAGGCACACAAAACCCCAGAATTATTCATTCCAAGCAGAGAAAATGAAATTATTTTAGATTGACTTTAGTTGCTCCATGGGGAATTAACTCCTTCTCCCTTCCAATCTGTGCATTAACTCCAAGCAGGTACTCAGGGCATTCTACCATGGCATCAGAGAAGTCCTCTAGGCTGAAAGTAAAAGATTAGTTCATTTGAGGTGAGGGCTGTCAGGTTACACCTACACAAAGCTGATTGCCTTACCTGTCACCACAACAAATAGAAGAAAAAGTGGCCTGAAAGATATAAAGTGTAGCCAAGAGGTATCAAATATTATAATTTACCATGTTAACAATTTAAAGAGAAAAACATCATCTCAGGAGCTGCAGAAAAAAGTATAGGAAAAATTCAAAATAAAACTCAGCAAACTAAAATACAAGGAAACTTCATGTTGGTATAAGGTATTTTAAGAAACTCCTTCAACAAACATGGTATTCAATGGCAAAATAGCAAAATTATTCTCTCTAAGATCAGGAACAAGAAATGACAAATGCTTTAAAAAATGCTAACCAACATTTTACAAGAAGTCCTGGCTAGCACATGAGGCAAGAAAAAAGGAGAGGTGGGGAATAATGATTGAAAATAAAGAGATAAAATGGCCATCATTAACAAGTGATAACATTATCTTTATAGAAATCCAAACTAATCTATAGATAAATAATTCTAATAAGACAGTTTGTAGAACATAAAACCAAATACCCCAATCAATTGTATTTCTATATCCCAGGAAAAATTTTTTTAGAAAATGCAAGAGTAACTTAAACAGCAGTATCAGAAACATCAAATAAATTGCAAAAATTTTATGGAGATAATCATTAAATTTTAGAAAAATAGCTTCAACACCTATATAAATTGACAAATACACTGTACCCACGGATTGGAAAACTCAATATTATAGTAATGTCAGGGCCAGGCACAATGGCTCACGCCTGTAATCCTAACACTCTGGGAGGCTGAGGCTGGAGGATTGCTTGAGGTCAGGAGTTTGAGACCAGCCTGAGCAAGAGCGAGACCCCATCTCTACTAAAAATAGAAAGAAATTAGCTGGACAACTAAAAATATATAGAAAAAATTAGATGGGCATGGTGGCGCATGCCTGCAGTTCCAGCTACTCGGGAGGCTGGGGCAGGAGGATCGCTTGAGCCCAGGAGTTTGAGGCTGCTGTGAGCTAGGCTGATACCACGGCACTCTAGCCCGGGCAACAGAGTGAGACTTTGTCTCAAAAATAAAAAAAAGAAAAAGAAAATATTACAGCAATGTCAATCTACTTCAAAGGTTCACATCAATACCAACCAAAATCTCAACAAGGGTGTGTGTGTTTGTGTGTATGTGTGTTTGTTTTTGTAAGTTGACAATATGATTCCAAAATATATATGGAAGTACAAAGGACCAAAAATTGTCATAATAATCTATGAATAGAAATACCATTTATCAAGTGTTTTTACAAAGCTGTAATAATTAAGACAATTTAGTATTGGCAGAGAGATGGACAAATTAATTAATGAAATAAAATTAAGTGCCCAGAAAGAGACCAATACATATATTAACACTTGATTTATGACAGAACTGGCACTGCAGATCAGTGGGGAAAGTTCTCAATAGTTTTGCAAAAACTTACTCTCCATGTGGGAACTGAATCCTACCTTTTGCTTGAAAAAAAAGCAAAAATTCACATATATTAAAAAAAGCAAAAATTCACATATATTAAAAAAATTAAATGTACAAAGCACAAATGTAAACTTTTAGAAAATGATGTAGAAAAATATCTTTGTGAACTTAAAATAGAGAATAATTCATTTAACAAAATCCATAAACCAAAAACCATATAAGAGGCCAGACACAGTGGGTCATGTCTGTAATCTCAGCACTTTGGGAAGCCTAGGTGGGAGGATTTCTTAAGGCCAAGAGTTCGAGACCAGCCTCAGTAATATAGTGAGGCCCTTGTCTCTAAAAAAAATTAAAAAATCAGCTGGGTGTGGTGATGCACACCTATAATCCCAGCTACTCAGGAGGCTGAGGCAGGAGAATCATTTGAGCCTGTGAGTTGGAGGTTGCAGTGAGCTATGATCACACCACTGCACTCCAGCCTGGGTGACAGAGTAAGACCCTATCTCAAAAAAAAAAAAAAAAAAAAAAAAAGAAAAGAAAAGAAAAAAAGAAAGAAAAGAAAGAAAGAAAATGTAAAGAAAAGAGTATCAAATATGACTATGCTTAAATTTAAAACGTCTGTTCATTGAAACATATTATAAAATGAAAAGAAAAATCACAAACTGAGAGAAAACATTTGCTACACATAATTGACAAAGGATAATGTTTGCAGTGTAATTTAAAAATCAATAAGAAAAATACGAAACTTAATAGATAAATGGACAAAAACCTTGGCCAGTCACTTCACAGAAAATAAAGCATAAATGGCCAATAAGCAAATAGAAGAGCAACCTCAATAGTAAGGGAAATGCAAAACTCACACAAATATGATACCATTCATACTCCCACATTGGAAAAGATTTAAGTCTGACAATAAGTGTTACAAAAGATGTGCTGAGCAACTGGAGCACACATACAAAACCACTTTGAAAAAGAAATGGCATTATTTAGGAAAGTTGAAGTTGCATATACCCTATGACCCATCAATTGCACTTCCAGGTATATACGCTGGGTAAACTCTTACAAATGTGCACCAACATAGCTACATGAATGTTCATAGAAGCATCATTTGCAATAGTATGAAAAGAATGAAATTAATTCAAATACCTATAAGTAGTAGAATTTACAAATACATTCTCGAGCAGTCACATACTGGAATTTTCTACACAGCAGCAAATAATAATGAATTACAACTTCATGAAAAAACATATATAGTCCAAAGAACATAATAATTTATCTTAAAAACAAAGCACAAAAAAGCCACAGAAGAATGCCTACAATATAATCTCTTTTACATAGAGATGATTGTATAGGGATACAAAGGTATATGGTAAAAGTATAAAGAAAAGTATAAACAAAATAAGCACAAAATTCAGGATGAGACTATCTCAATGAGGGCACACAGAGGACTTAAAAGGTAATATCAATGTTTTTCTTTAATCTTAAATTGGGTGGATGAGAGAAGTGTTCATTATAATTCACTGTATCTTACATATAATTTGTAAATATTCTTTTGTATATTCTTGGTATTAAATACTTTCTAAAACAATGGAATTTCTCATTTTTTAATGATAAGCAGTAAAAGATCAAATCTCAACTTAGCAGCTATTCTTAGCAGCTAAACAAAATTTCTGGGGGCAGTTTGCCATCATATATTGATGTGGTGTAATGATATCCTTTCTCTTTCATGTGAAGCAGTGTCTATCAAAAACATACCTGGAGAACAGCCAAATGCCAAAGCTGACTGTCAACCTAAGAAAAGCAGTACAATCTTGGCACAAAACTAGAAACCCATTGAATTTGCCTTTGCCATGTAGTTAAAAAGACCATGTGTTGTTTCACTGAGAAGAAAATAATAAGCAGCATACAGTATGACCACAGAAGCAATGAACTTTACTGACTAGAATCTTGCAAATTAGAGTCAGTTGTCCTGAATATGAAAGCAATACCTGCACAGGGTAGAAGAAAATAGGAGTTCTGGTTTGGGAAAGGAAACTTACTGGAATTCAGATATAAATTTATACTCAATGGTAAATTCTCTGGAATATTTCTATGTGGATTAAAATTGTGTCTGAAGTTTCTCTTCTCACAGCGGTCCCCAGCCTTTTTGGCACCAAGAAATAGTTTCATGGAAGATAATTTTTCCATGAATGGGGGTAGGGAGCGTTGGTATGGCCGAGTGTCTGACAGGACACGGACTGGTTCGGGTCCACAGCCCCGGGATTGGGAGCCACAGTTAGGAACCAAATGGGAGATTTAAAAAGGATTAGATATGTACAAAATCATTAGACATTTACATACATATACCAATAAAATTCATTGTCAATCTTGAAATTTTGTATACCTTTTGTAGTGAAGAAAATATGTTATTTGAAGTTTAAAACTATGGATTTTGCTATCATTCTCAATATTTTTACAAATTATTTGACTGTTTTGATGTATAGCTGTCTCAAACTTACCATGATTGGTATACCTCATTTGTGGTATATATGTTATATGCAAATAATAACAACTCTAAAAAGGAATCAACAGACACCTAGAAATTACTTTGCTTTTTAGAAATTATTGCTCTAAGACTTTTTACTGATTTAAGGGGAAAAAATGTTTGATAAGTAAGGATTTGTGGAAAGGATACTAATTCTTTTGGGTTATTAAGTACTTTAAAAAACTACTAGTGACATAGTGACCTGAAAAAAATGTATAGGTAATATTTTAAGCAACATTGATACAAACTCCATCTACTATAGTTACTCAAATACTTCACTCTTTTACTCCAGAGGTTTTAAGGGTGGGATTATACAAGTGTGCTGTTTTGACAGGGTGTATATTGGCAATCAAGGCAGCTTATAGCATACATTTCAATGCCAGGTTTCATGTCTATCAGAATCAGCAGGCCTCTGAAGAATTAGAAATTTAGAGAATTGTCTAAATGCTACCTATTCCCTGGTTCTTTTCCAGGAACACTAAAAGTGCATGCACACACACACATGCACACGCTCCAGTCCATTTGTCCACATCTGACACTCCCATGAAATACACATAAAAAATGTAGGAGAAAAAAATTCCATGAATTCCAAGTATTGTCAAAAAAGCCAGCAGAATGGGGTAGTGCCCTGCAGACTGTGGTAAATACGCTGCATGTGGATACTGGGAGAGACAGGCCTGAGAATTCAAGTAGCTCCTCCTCCCAAAAAGGCAGCAGACAGAAATATCAAATAAGGTTTTACCTACTCATTTTACAGGGACATGAGAAATATAGAATTTATGTAACTGAAAAAAAGATGCTAATTGCTAGCAAAACTGACTTCAATATTGGTATTATGCGGGAGAAATGAAAAAAAGTGAGTATATATGAGAGAATGGAAAATGTTTTACTATGGTGATTTCTAGATTTGGCTAGGCATTATATAATGAATACAGGGAATGAAGATGCTAACAACAAATTTGTCCTTATGAAACTTTAAAAAAAATTTTATATGGACTTTTGGCCTAATCAAATTTATCCTATTTTTGTTTATACTACCTCATGGAACAAAATAGGTAAACTTCTTATTAAATGAGGCATTCATTTTTTACATCACTTCTTTGCATAGCCTTTTGAAAATGCTTGATTTTGTAAAGAGACTACCAGTAGAATATAGATCTCATGGTAATGAATTTCAAGCACATTGTTTCAATTATTGTAATGGTTCAGCACCAAGCCATGGATTGCATAGTCAAGTAGTTGCTCAAATTTACTTTTTGAGAAACAAGTAGACCATAAAGACTTCTGGCTCCTTAAGTCATACTAACAGTGCTTTATTGATGACCATTCAGTCATCATTAAATGTAAATACATCAATAAATGTAAGAAAATATATCAAAAATCTCAATATATTCAGGGGATAATATGATATTCCACAGAGGGAATCTAAAATTACAATAGTTATTTGTTTTTCCTTGCAGAAATATATGTTCTGAAAAATTTTAAATTCTCTCAAAAATACCCTATTTTATGTGAAATATTTGGTGGTTAATAGACATCTAGCTCTTGGCACACAAAAGTAGTTTACTCCATTCTCTGGGCAGCATATTGTGTTCCAGAGATGCTATCCCAAAATACCTAGAAATTAGAGTTAAAGGGACCACCAGCTATGCCAACTATTTTCTAATCCTCTTTTCATATTTAAGAATATATATTATACAAATTCCAATATGGTTTTTGCTCTATTTCATTAAAAATAAAAGTCAGTATAGTCCATTATTCATAGCCAAGGTAAAAGGAAATATATATGAATTCCATAAATTTTACTATAAATCTAATTTATAATTTTAGTTTTGCTTACACTTTCTAAAAACTAGAGTGTGCCCAAATAACCTTAAGACATGATTGATATCAATGGAACATTCATTCTTAAAATCACTCTCTTTACTCAAAGTCATCTTCTTTATGTTCATGTTTCTTGTTCTAAGTTCTTAACTGGTAATGGCTGACTGAAATCTTCCCAAAGCAGAAATGACTATTGCCAGAACACTACATAACCTTACTAATGCTCAGTCACTCAGAACTACTCCATCTGGGTTTCTGCCCATCCAAAGAACCAGCTGCTCTAAACAAATGCCTTACTCATCTTGCCTGTTGTATCACAAGCTAAAATATGCTACTGCCATAATTACCATTCTCAACTTCTGAATAGAGCCAGCAACCAACCAACAATTTATTGAGCACACAGGCTGGTGCTAATTGTTTGGTCATATAATTGGGTATAGGGATTACTTTATTACTGCTGACTGGAAGCAGCTGTGCTCCCTGAAAACCCAGTGTGGCCAATATATTAGCCTACACATGGAACATGAATCTGTGATAACTCAGGTAAATATCCAGAACTGACAAATTTGGAAGGTGTTGAATACCCGAGGAGGTCAACTATTGGAAGAAAATGCTCAGATAAAGAATGATTACTTACATCAGGAAGGTATAGTTTACAATTGCTTTTTCTTGTCAATGCTCTGGGAGTCCAGCTTGCTAGAAGTGGGACATTTTTTTGATCATGTCCCTAGCAATTTTATGGATATTCTTCTCTGACCCCAAAGCTAATTCCTACAACAAAAGTAGCACTGGGAAAAAAAGCAAATGCAAAATAGGAGCAATACAGGAAGCCAGATCTATCTTTTACTAAGCCCTGGACCAGAATAAATGAGGTCAACTGTGCAAATTGTCCTCCATGTCATCCATTTAAGTGCTCTACTAGAATCTAACATAGAGGAGGAACTTTGCTATCTCTCTAATATCTGGATAAATGTCTGGTATATAGTAGATGCTCAATAAATATTTTCTTAATAAATGTGGAACAACATTGAGCTTAAATATATGTTCACAGTCATCCTTTAGTGACAGATGTCTACCACATTATCTAACACAATATTAAAACCCAATGATGATTTATATTTATTGACATTTAAGATTCCATTTCTAGGAATTTATCCAGAGATATGCTTGCACATACATACAAAGGTCAACATGCAATAATATCCCTTGTAAATTTGTTATATAGCACAGAAAAACTGTAAACAACCCAAATGCCCTTCAATTGGTGATAGGTTACATAAATTATGATACTTCCATAAAATGGAATAACATGTAGCTGCTAATAAGAATAGAAAACACTATTTATGTTCAAATAAAAGGATATTGAAGATATTTTTAAATTAGAAAATAAGATACATAACAGAGTATAGTGTGTGCTCCCATTATTGTTCAGACATAGATATGATTGTATATGCATAGAATATCTCTGGAAGACTACCCAAGAAATTGGTAATATAGGTTGTCTCTGGGAAACAGGGGATAGAAAGCATGGAGACTAAGGCTAAGAGACTCATTTGTCACTGTATAACTTTTAGACTATTAGAGTGCTTGCCATAGACATTAATTATCCCAAAGAAACGTAAAATTTAAAATGACAGAACATAATGTAATTTTCACTGCATAAAAGTGCACACTAGAAGAAACATTTGGTTAACCAAATTCTTTCAGCACACACATCTTAGTATACTTTAGGAATAAATCTGACAATTTTCAGATCATTTGAGAATGTAGTATATAAGTCTCCCATAATGCCTGGTTCCCTACTATGCCTTTTATGCTTATATTTTTGCAAAAGTCAGTCCTTCAGTCATGATTTACTGAGCAGAATAGAGCAGATTGGCTCTCAGACAAAATTGTGAAGAAGCCTTAGTCTTTAGTAAAACCTTCTCTCTCCTCTTCCCTTCTGTACCGCCTCATCCAGGGCCTGCACCCACACATGTATCTTGACCTCTAAAAGGGCTCCCATGCAATACCTTTCCAGAGGTTTTGCAGGAACAAACCAAATGGTGTGTTTTATATCCCATTAATAATTAAATCAATTTTATTTATTTGAGATCCACCAAAATGAATTTTACAATATCACTCTCCACAGGCAAAATAAAATGTTGAAGACTAATATTCAGAAGGCAGAAAATTAAAAAAAAAGATTAAAAAAAAGAAAATAACCCATCAACAATAATTTTCATGATTAATCCATTTAAAATAAGTTTACATTTTTTTATTTTCTAATTTTTCCCCTTTTAATAAATTATAATTTTGTACAAAAAAAAATAAAACCACAGTTCCTTCCAAGAGTCAGAATTTATGCACCAACTAGTCATTCCCCACTACTGTAAGATTTCCTTCCAGTTCTCTCCTTTGCTGTGTTCTCTAAGGTCTTTTCAAATTTTAAATATACTATTGCAAGGACATGGAAACAACCCAAGTGCCCATCAATTCATGAGTGGATAATCAAAATTTGGTATATATTCACAATGGAATATTACTCAATTCTAAGAAACGACAGCGAGCTAGCACCACTTATACTGTCCTGGATTAAGCTTAAGCCCGTTATCCAAAGTGAGGTGACATAAGATCAGGAAAATGGGCTCCCCATGTACTCACCACCAAATTGGTACTGACTGATTAAAACCATATTACTCAAATGGTGGTAGTGTTCACCAGGGATTTGGGGGCGTGGGGGGGATAGACCCACATCTTAGGGATGTGTTGTGCATTGTGGAGGGGAAGGGTATACCTTTAACCCTTCCTAGGGAGAGGTAAAGATATAAAATGCAGCCAAAATGTCAGAAAAAATAAAAAAAAATTATCAGGTTTAGGGCAGAATGAGGGGGGGGAATGAGTGTATACTACATAATGAATGTGATGCACACCACCTGGAGGATGGACACGCTTGAAGCTCTGACTGGCGGGGAGAGGGGAGGCAAGGGCAATATATGTAACCTTAACAACATTTGTACCCCCATAATATGATGAAATAAAAAAAATTTAGAAACAAAAAAAACTTTAAATACAAATATCTGAAAAACTCAATGGCTGTTAAAGAATATTCAATTTTACTTTTCACTGTTCAGGTGAGTATATTTCAAGGAGAGTCTTTTTTAGTCAAGTACTAGGCTAAGCCAGTTGGGGGTGTTATTTCGAGTCAGGAAGATCTTCTAGATCTCTAATCACACCCTGAACCTGTATAATGAACCATGGTGGCTGGCAGATATTTTAAGGCTCAGCAAACCCCTACCCCAAGCTGTCAGAAGCCATGGCTCAAGAAGAGGAGACAAGATAAAAGCAGAGGGTAATTTGGTTTCTGCTGGTGCATTGTTTTGTCCCTTGAAATGTGAGAAGAATGAATCGGGCAAAAGAAGTGTAAATTTTGGCCTATCATGTGCCTTTGCCACAAGTTCTTCACCTACCAGATGGGCTTGATAATGCTGATAAAAAAGCAAGCTCTTGATTTTTGTTTGATATACTAGTGACATCTCTTAGGAGCCCTGCATATTTGAGGAAATGACATTCTCTTTGTTGATGATATGTTAGAAAACAGTAAAGGTGACTTTTAAGAAGGCTTTGAAGTAGGTTCTTCAGAAAGGAAAACAAAAACACACAGAAGAATCATAAGGATATTCAATATATATAAGAAAGAAAAAATAAATCTTACAGTCTCTCAACCCTGACAGTTTCCTTAAGTAGAATACTGTATTTAATTAAATATATGTTGACTTGAACAGAAGTGTATATTTAATCTTCCTAATTTCCATCATTTGGTACATTTCCACAGAACTAAAAATTCATTACCTTTGATATATCATACAGCATGTCTATGCACGAAGTATATCAAATATAACGATATGCTACAACTGCATTAAGATAATGAATGGAAGTAGTTTGTAGTATTTTCAATCAAGGTAGAAAAGATAACATTTCTATATCTAAACATTAAATTGAACACATTTTATGCATATAGAAGATAAAAATTTCATTTGAAATATGTTTTGTTGGTTTTAATACTATGAATATCTTATATGATTTATAAATGTTAATTTTGGAAAGTAAATTTTATCCATAAAGCAAAATGTAATCTACTTACATTCATGAGTCACTGAACGATAGGGACACATTCTGAGAAATGCATCCTTGGGCTATTTTGTCATTGTGCAAACATCAGAGTATACTTACACGAGCAGATGGTATAGCCTACTACATACCTAGGCTATCTGGTACAGCCTACGGCTCCTAGGCTGCAAACCTGTACAGCATCTTACTATATTGAATATTGTAGGCAACTGTAGCATAATGGTAAGTATTTATATATCTAAATATATCTAAACATAGAAAAGGTACAGTAAAAATACGATGTAAAATATAAAAAATGCTACACCTATATAGGGCATTTATCATGAATGGAGCTTGCAGAACTGGAAGATGTTCTAGACAAGTCAGTGATTGGTGAGTGAATGTTAAGGCCTAAAATGTATAATACTATAGGCTTTATGAACACTGCACATTTAGGGGACATTCAATTAAAACATTTTTTCTCCAATAATAACCTAACCTTAGTTTACTGTAACATTTTTACTTTATAAACTTTACAAATTTTTTCACTCTTTGACTATTTGGCAGTCACACTCAGATTAAAACACATCGTACAGCTGCAAAACAAACATTTTCTTTCTTTATATCTTTATTTTCTCTATTTTAATTTTTTTTTTTACTTTTTAAACATTTTTGTTAGAAACTAAGACATATACACACAGTAGCCTAAACTTAAACAGAGTCTGGATCATCAATATCACTGTCTTCCCATGAAACCTTAAGAATCCTAGAAGAAGATGTTGGGAAAACCCTATTAGACATTGGTCTAGGCAAAGAATTTTTGAGGAAGAGCCCCAAGGCAATCACCGCTGCATCAAAAATAAACAAAAAGGATCTCATCAAATTAAAAAGTTTCTTCACAGCTAAGGAAACCATCATTAGAGTAAATAGACAACCCACAGAGTGGGAGAAAATATTTGCTCTCTACACTACTGATAAAGGTCTAAAACAAGAATCTATCTAGAACTTAAAAGAATAAACAAGAAAAATCAAACAATCTCATCAAGAAAGGGGCAATGGAAATGAACAGAAACTTCTCCAAAGAAGACAGAATAATGGCCTGCAAACATATAAAAAAATGCTCAACATCTCTAATCATCAGAGAAATGCAAATCAAAACCACAATGAGATACCATCTAACACCAGTGAGAATGGCTTGTATCAAGAAATCCCAAAATAACAAATGCTGGCGAGGATGTGGAGAGACAGGGACACTCTTACACTGCTGGTGGGACTGCAAATTAATGCATCCTCTGTGGAAAAGCATTCAGAGATACCTCAAACAGCTAGACATAGAAATACCATTCGACCCAGCAATAGCATTGTTGGGCATCTACCCAAAAGAGCATAAAACATTCTACTATAAAGACATCTGCACCCGAATGTTTATGGCAGCAAAATTCACTATTGTAAGATCATGGAAACAACCCAGTGTCTGTCAATTCATGAGTAGAATAATTAAAATTTGGTATATGCTCACAATGGAATACTACTCAATTCTAAGAAATGACAGTGAGGTAGCACCATTCATGCTATTCTGGATTAAGCTTAAGCCCGTTATCCAAAGTGATGCGACACAAGATCAAGAAAATGTGCTCCACATCTACTCACCATCAAATTGGTACTGACTGATTAAAACTATGGTGCTCAAATGGTGGTAGTGCTCACCAGGGTTTGGGGGAGGGGAGATTCACATCTTAGGGTTGTGATAAGCATTGTGGGGAGGGGGAGGGAATACCTTTAACCCTTCGTAGGGAAAGGCAAAGATATACAATGTAACCCAAAGGTCAAAAAAAGGAAAAAAAAAAAAACATATCACTGTCTTCCACCTCTACATCTTGTCCCATTGGCAGGTCTTCAGGGACAATAACATGCATTGAACTGTCATTTCCTATGATAACAATGTCTTCTTCTGGGATACCTCCTGAAGGACCTGCCTGAGGCTCTTTTATAGTAAACTTTTGTTTTAAATAAGTAGGAGTATACTGTGAAATAGTAAAAAGTGTAGTATAGTAAATAAATAAGCCAGTAATATTGTTGTTTATTATCATTATGAAGTACTATTCATTCTACATAATTGTATGTGTAATTCTTTTATGTGACTGGCAACACAAAAGGTTTGTTTACAGCAGCATCTCCACAAATACATGAGTAATGCATTACACTACAACGCTACAACAGCTACAAGATGACTATGCACTAGGAATTTTTCTGCTGCATTATAATCTTATGAGACCACTGTCATATATGAGGTCCAACATTTACTGAAATATATTTGCATTTGCTTTAATCATAAATAAAATCTTTTCAAAAGTAGAGTCCCTATTTCAAGTATATTTCTATCCTCTCTAGTACCTAACACAGTGTCTTACACATGTGATGTTTAATTTATAGCTTTATAGTTGAGCCCTATTTATTTCCTAAAGGATTTGAAGAAAGTATCTGCTATGGATGAAATGTTTGTTCCTCTCCAAAATTCATATGTTGAAGCCATAACTCCCAATATGATGGTATTTGGAGATGGGACCTTTGAGAGGTAATCAGGATTAGATGAGGTCATAAGGGTGGGGCCCTCATGATGGGATTAGTGCCCTTATAGGAAGAGACACAAGAGAGGTCTCTCTTTCTGTCTGTCTGTCTGTCTGTCTCTCTCTCTCTCTCTCTCTCTCTCTCTCTCTCTCTCTCTCTCTCTGTCTTCCCCTCTCTTCCTCTCCCTTTTCCTCCCTCTCCACACGCACAAAGAAAAGATCATGTGAGCACACAACAAGAGATCACTGCCTACAAACCAAACCAAGAGGCCTCAGGATGAAAGAAACCTACTTCACTGGCACCTTGATCTTAGACTTCCAGCCTCCAGAACTGCGAGAAATAAATTTTTGTTGTTTAAGCCACCCAGTCTGTAGTAATTTGTTATGGAAGCGAGAGGTGACTAAGACACTATCAAAATAAAATGTAATGTAATTCATGATAATTACAGCTCAAAACAAAATAGAGATCATCAAAGAAATCTAGAGAAACTAAATATTCTTAGATACCCAAGGTATATTAGTTACTACTGTTTGGAACTGGCATTTCCTCTGTTTTCTAGCAGCTAAGACACAATAGGAAACATGCTGGATTACATAGTATTGATTGTTTGAGGGGGAAAAAAGCAAACATTCTGCCTATTTTCAATCTTTGTCTAGAAAGATAACACCAAAATATAGAAGCTGTGTGGAAAAGCTCCAGGAGCTAGCCCAAGGGTCATCAATGAATATATCAATGCCATAGAAGGGCTAAGGTGGGTGCAGCACTTGAATAACAGCCATTAAGGCCAACTTTTTGGCCACCACAAGACACAGTCTTCATCCTCTCTCACTTTAAAAAGGATTATCCTATGTCTAGTTGAATAAGAATCAACCTTTGCTACTGGAGAGGTCCAGCAGTTCAATAATATCCTTTTACCAATTTTGCTGAAATAAATGCCTAAAGTTCTACTTCAGAGTGAGGGAAACCATGTTCAATAATTCACCATTAAGATGAAGACCAAACTTTTAATTTAATAAAAGCTGAAAACTTTTAAAAAAACATTTCATTATACATGTAAACTTCTTTTATACAGTGACAATATGTGGAAATATTTGGAAGATATTTGAAAGAAGGCAATTGAACTTAGTGTTGCAGTATTCTTTTAGGATTGTGAGTTAGACAATAATTTTAATCACAAAAATATTTTGCTCTCCCAGTAGGTACCCAGTGAACATATTTTTATGTTTCTTTTAGAATTCTAGAATTCAGATCTTGCATATTCTGCACATTGATCACCATTCAACTGACCTATAAATGGTATAGGAAATGAGGTTGATTGTTTATTGATCTATTTATCAGGACTTACCTTGGGATTTTCTCTTTTGATTAAATCCTGGTATCACTTTGCTTTCTTGTAATTTGCCTCTTTCTTCTAAAAATTGAGTACAAATATTATAATGGTATACTCATGACATATTTTCCAAACTCTTAGAATGTACAACACCAAGAATGAACCCTACGGTAAACTATAGATTTTGGATGATTATGATGTAACAGTGTAGGTTCATCAATTGTAACAAACATATCACTCTGAGGGAAGGGTTTTTCTTTTTAAGATGGAGGAGGCTAAGCATGTCTAGGGTATGTGGGAAATCTGTACTTTCCTCTTAATTTTTCTGTGAACCTAAAACTGCTCTACAAAATAAAGTCTATTAAAAAATAAATACAGAAAAATGAATTTCAATATTTGGGTGTTTTTGATTAATTATATTCCAATTAATTTGTATTTTATTGTTTCATGAGAAAGTATAGGTAGAGAAAGAACAAAGCAGACCCCAAATATTTTTTAATTAAATCAGTGTCCAACTCACAATCCTAAACAAATACTGCAACGCTCAATTAAGTTTCCTTCTTTCAAAATTCTTCCCAAATATTTCTTCTGACTAATTGTCGCTGTACAAAAGAAGTTGCCATGTGTGCAATGGTAACCATGGTATCCTTCACATTATCTGCATAATGCATGTGTAATTCATTCCTGTGCAAAGCATAATTACAATGTAGCATAATTCAGTCTCTCCTGAAGCATCATTATTATATGAAATGCATACAATCAAATCATAGATACTGCCGTAATGGGGAAGAAAAGGAAGAAAAAAGAGAAAAAAGAACTTGGTTACTATTATTTGCAGATTGCATGACCACCAAATCCATCACAAATAGTTTTAAATGATCTCTCCAACTTTCAGAATCTTAGCCATCCTAATTTGTGTTCCTACCTTATGACCAAAAGGTGGCACTGTTCCATTTATTATGAGTTCTGCATCTAGTCCATGGTGCTATAGTCAATCTGTAATGTTCTCCACTGGAACTAGCAAGGCGTGCATCATTAACCATTCTGCTTCACAGGCCCTGATATCAAGAGGATCATACCAGCAGCTACTCTGACATAACTCATTAAGAAACTGTTGTAAATAAGAATCTTGTAGAAAAGCATAACGGCAGGTTAAATCAGCTCCCCCACCTTGGAAGGAAACTAGATCCTTGTGGCTGACCCACTGTTGGGAAGAAATAAATTACTATTTGCATCACAAAGGATGGAGACATTGCACCAAGCAGGGAGACAGCTACAGCTAAGACTGTGACATTTGATTCACTTCTCTCCAAGCCCCATCCAAGCAAGGTGATTTATTCTCCCGAGCAATGACTGAAAAATGTTTACCTATTCGCCTGGTCAGGCAGCCACAGGCACATCTTAAACAGCTATGGGAAATGGTTTGAACTGACCTTAGAAGTTCCTGATTAAAAGCAAGACAGGTGTCTAACTTTCAGAAACAAATTAGCCAAATGAAAAAAAGAAAAAGAAAAAAAAAACTGTCTGGAGGCTTTACCCAATGTCTCATCAGCATTCAACAACAGTTCTTTATGGCTTAAATCAAACAGGAAAAAGAAGATCCTGAGACAAATGCAGAAAAGATCAGTGAAATTTCCCATCACCTACACAGTCAGCAGCAGAGGATATAGACAGGGGCTGTTCAATGTTTCTTCTTTTTGTAGGAACGTGATGGCTATGAATGAAGACGTAAGATGCAGCTCCCCAAACATTATCCCTATCAAATACAAACAGTATAATATGCTCAATACAATAGCATTCCACGTTAACAGCTTGTATTTATTTCAGGTTTTTCTCCACCTCATAGATCCATTTTACATTTTAAGCCTGACTATAACAAAGGATGCCAACAGAGTTGTTTACACCATCTATATATTTAATCTTTATTTCCCTGTCAGTAATTATATTCTGAGGTCAGAACACAATGAAATAATTACCTGAGTAATATTAGGCAAAACTGAAAACAAAATCAGAGCCTGGATTATTTGTATAATTGAATTCTTCAATTCTTCACTTTTCACTCTGGCAGTGAAAACGTGACCTTTTAATGCAATGGCATAGCACAGCTGAAATGGCTCATGTTGTCAGGAATGAAAGAGAGGCCAGTCAAATTCAAATGATGGAGTTCTCTAATTACGGAACACTATAGCAGAGCACCTGCCTACCCTCTGTCCCTGGCCCAGCACATACAGTACTCTAGTATATGGTCTTTTGTTGAAAACTGAATGCACTTGGTAGCTAGGACGCTGCCTTGTGAACAAAAAGGAGGATGCTTTCTGAAATCACAGGTCAGGGAGATTGTAATCACACTCATTAGGGAACAGGTAACGATCTCACTATTATGAGAAAGGGAACTTCACAACTCATTTTTGTTCTGGTGATGCTTTGTTAAAGATCCACAGGAGCTGGGAAGAAAGAAAAATAAGCCGATGCCTAGTCTGTTTCTGTGTTTGAATTACCAAGTCAAAAGCAACATTTTAGACATTTATGGAAGAAAACAGAGGACGCAATACATGTGGAGGGGATTAAGAGGTGGCAAGAGAGGTTTCATGCAGACACCTATAGCTACCCCATCCGAATGTCTTACTCCTTCCTTTTGAACTTGCAGATACATGTTGTTTTTATGCTATTTCATACATGTTTTATTCCAGTAAGTAGTGTGGAAGGTTTTTTTGGTACGTATTCCTAGTGGTCAAAAAGTAAGTACTGGGATTGTTTCAGAAAAGAAAGAAGAGGTCAGTGGCAGCTACTAGGCAGTGATTCAAGAGAACTGGAACAACAGCTACAGCTTAGTTCTCTTTCTTGCTCCCACCAGGAGACAGACAATGCAAAATAAATAAGTGGGTACTTTTCATATATTTATGGTAATGATGTAAACAGAAATTTGCCTGAAATAACAATTCTCATCTAAAAAGAACGGTCTGAAATAATAATAATACCACCTTGTAGTCAATTAATTATAGCTTTTATGGAATTGCATAGACGCATATAATTAGTAGCAAGATCAACATGAAAGAGCCTATCTTAGCAACTGTTTGAGGTACCAAGTTAGGCTCTCAACAACCTCACATTTTGCTGCTGTCATTTCCTCAGACTGGAATATTGTACCTTAATGATCTGTCATCATTTTTTGTTGTTTATCTAGGTCAGTCTTTCTGCAAGTTCTAATTTAATCCCCAAACTCTGTGTGATATTTTTACATGCCTCACTAATCCATATTTGGTATTTATAATCCCCTCCCATGAATACATATTTCCCTGTGTTGCCAATAAATGGTAATAGTGCTTTCTACATAGCACAATTTTAATAAGTTTTTGGTTGCTACTGCTATTAACTCACTTGATTCTTGCTATCCAGGACTCCAAACAATATCCATGATAAACATGGTGACATAAATAGCCTCTCTACAAAAAATGAACTTGTCCCCCGAAAGTAAAAACTATTAACTAGTTAACTAATAATCAGTTAGCTGTTAACATCAGGTACAATGCAGAGATATGTTCATATCAGAGGTGGTGATTAAAAGCACAGTTCTAGAAATTGCATGTTTATGCCAAGTAAAACCAAGATGAATCGTACAATACACGTAGTTCCTACAGGATATACAACTAAAACAAAGATGTATAATCTGGAAATCTCATGGAAAATCATTCTTGTGAGATTGAGCTATTAAACTCACGTTATCAAACCTAAGTGGTCTAGATAAGTGTACTGTGTTCCAGCCAAATCCAAGTATATGCAGATTTTTTTCATCACAAATTTAAATAGCACACAAATGTGACTGGTGATATAAAATGTGTTGTAACAACTTACTAGTTGAAATTACCATTGAAATCCTTTTAACACCAAGTTAAAGAAAGAGGAAAATCCATACATCCTTTTACTGTGGAACACATGCTATTACCAAATGTGGGTGGTCTTTCAGAGGGAAAAGCAGCAGTGATTATAAGACTATAGAATTTCTGCTGCAGTGTAAGAGCTTAAAGGTACGTTTAACTTAATGCTATTCAAGTCAAGTCAAGACAACTGTCTCAATACTTTGCATTTACAAACAATTAAGTCAGATCCATTTTCAGCCGATTTAATGATTTTTTTCAAATAATTTCTGGAGTACTATAAAAATAAAAGGTGTTACATGTTGTTTTACCTTTCACTTTACATTAAGGAAAAAAAAACTCTTTTGTGTCTCCTAGAACATTAAATTCCATTGCTTTTCCACTCACTAGAACCAGAACTTCAAAATTACAATCATGGCAGTAGTGAATAATTGTAGGCAATTTAGATAAAACATACTCTATTTCTACTTTGAGTTAGAGCTTATTTGCTGCATTGCTTAGAGCACGGTATTAAGAAGATACACATCATAGGGCAAATTCCCATATGGGCCAGTCAGTTTCATTTCATGTCCTAACAATATAAGGTACCCATAATTAGTTGGCTGGCTTGCAACTGTGTGCCACAGGTCATAAGACACAAGTAATGGAAATGATTTTGCATACAACCTCATCCTGCTTCCGACTAAAGAACTCAAAGCTGAGTACTGGCAGACTGTAGATCACTATTATCTCTCAAAATTAAGAACATCACATTTCTTATTAAAGCACTTGATCTCCATAATATACAGGCTTACCTCATGTGCTTCACACTTTATTGCACTTCACAGATTTTGCTTTTTTTTTTTTTTTAACAAATTGAAGATTTGTAGCAACCCTGCATCAAGCAAGTCTACTGGTGCCAATTTTCCAACAGCATATCCTCACTTTGTGTCTCTGAATCACGTTTTCATAACGCACTCAATATTTCAAGCTTTTGCATTATTATTATATCTGTGATCAGTGATCTTTATGTCTCTCTTTTTTTTAATTTCAGCATATTGTGGGGGTATAAATGTTTAGGTTAAGTATGTTGCCTTTCCCTCCCTCCACCCCACCCCCTGAGTCAAAGCTTCAAGCCTGTCCATCCCCCAGATGGTGCACACTGCACTTATATGTGTATAAACTCATCCCCTCCCCCCCTCCCATCTGCCCGATGCCAGATAAATGTTATTCCTATATGCGCACTTAGGTGTTTGTGATCAGTGATCTTTGATGTTACAATTATAATTGTTTTCAGGTGCCAGAAACCACACCCAAATTAGGTGGTGGACTTAGTAAACAAGTGCGTGTTCTGACTGCTCCACCAATTGGTCCTTCCCCCATCTCTTTCCCTCTTCTCAGGTCACTCTATTCTCCGAGATAATATTGAAATTAGGCCAATTAATAACCCTACAATGGCCTCCAAGTGTTCAAGTGAAAAGAAAAGTTGCACATCTCTCACTTTTAAACCAGAAGCTAGAAATGATTAAGCTTAGTGAGGAAGACATGTCAAACCCAAAACAGGTCCAAAGCTAGGCCTCTTGTGCCAAACAGTTAACCAAGTTGCAAAAATGCAAAGGAAAAGGAAATTAAAAGTGCTATTTCAGTGAATACATGAATAAGAAGGTGAAATAGCCTGATTGCTGTTCTGGAGAAAGTTTTAGTAGTCTGGGTAGAAGATCAAACCAGCTACAACATTTCTTTAAACCAAAGCTTAATCTAGAGCAAGGAGCTAATTCTCTTTAATTCTATGAAGGCTAAAAGGTGAATAAATTGCAAAAGAAAACTTGGAAGCTAGCAGAGGTTGTTGGTTCATGAGGATTAAGGAAAGAAGTTATTTCCATAACATAAAAGTGCAAGGTGAAGCAGCAAGTGCTAATGGAGAAGCTGCAACAAGTTATTCGGAAGATCCAGCTAAGATCATTGATGGAAGTGGCTACACTAAAGAACAGATTTTCAGGCCAGGCGCGGTGGCTCACGCCTGTAATCCCAGCACTCTGGGAGGCCGAGGCGGGCGGATTGCTCGAGGTCAGGAGTTCGAAACCAGCCTGAGCAAGAGTGAGACCCTGTCTCTACTATAAATAGAAAGAAATTAATTGGCCAACTAATATATATAGAAAAAAACTAGCCGGGCATGGTGGTGCATGCCTGTAGTCCCAGCTACTCGGGTGGCTGAGGCAGGAGGATTGCTTGAGCTCAGGAGTGTGAGGTTGCTGTGAGCTAGGCTGACGCCACAGCACTCACTCTAGCCTGGGCAACAAAGCGAGATTCTGTCTCAAAAAAAAAAGAACAGATTTTCAATGTAGATGAAGCAGCCTTCTATTGGAAGAAGATGCCATCTTGCCTGGTTTCAAAGCTTCAAAGGACAGGCTGGCTTTCCTGTTAGGGGCTAATGCAGCTGGTGACTTTAAGTTGAAGCCAATGTTCATTTGGCATTCTGAAAATCCTAGGGCCCTTAAGAGTTATGCCAAATCTACTGTTCCTGTGCTCTATAAAAGGAACAACAAAGCCTGAATAATAGCACATCTGTGTTTATAGCATAGTTTACTGAATATTTACTGAATATTTTAAGCTCACTGTTGAGAACTACTGCTCAGAAAAGAAAGATTTCTTTAAAAATAGTCCTGTTCATTAACAATGCACCTGGTTACCCAAGAGTTCTAATGGAGATTTACAAGGATACTAATGTTGTTTTCATGCCTGATAACACAGCATCCATTTTGCTGCCCATGAATCAAGGAGTATTTTCTACTTTAATGTCTTATTATTTAAGAAATACATTTCATAAAGCTATATGTGCCATAGATAATGATTCATCTGATGAATCTGGGTAAAGTTAATTAGAAACCTTCTAAAAAGGATCTGCCATTTTAAATGCTATTAAGAACATTTGTGATCTCTGACAGGAAGTCAAAATATGAACAGTAACAGAGTTTGAAAGAATTTGATTCCAATCCTTATGGATGAATTTTAGGGGTTCAAGACCAGTGGACTAAGTAACTGCAGATGTCATAGAAATAGCAAGAAAATTGGATTTAAAAATGGAGCCTAAAGATTTGACTGAATTCCTACAATCTCATGAGAAAATTTGACTGGATGAAGAGTTGCTTTTTATGGATGAGCAGAGAAAGTAGTTTTTGGAGATGGAAACTACTCCTGGTGAAAATGCTGTGAACAAAATGACAACAAAGGATATAGAATATTACATAAAATTAATTGATAAAGCAGCAGCTAGGTTTGAGAGGATCCACTCCAATTTTGTAAAAAATTCTACTGTGAGTAAAATGCTGTTGAACAGTATTGTATGCTATAGAGAAATCTTTTGTGAAAGGAAGAGTCAATCTATGTGGCAAACTTCGTTGTCATCTCATTTTTAAGAAATTTCCACAGCCCACCTAACCTTCAGCAACCACCATCCTGATCAGTAAGCAGCTATCAATATTGAGGCAAGGCTGTCCACCAGCAAAAAGATTATGACTTGCTAAAGGCTCAGATGATTGTCAGCATTTTCCAGCAATAAAGGATTTTTAAAATTAAGTTATGTGCATTGCTTTTTGGAATAAGGCTACTGCACACTTAATAGACTATAGTATGGTATAAATATAACTTCATATGCACTGAGAAACAAAAATATTTATATGACTCACTTTATTGTGGTAGTCTGGAACTGAACCTACAATATCTCTGAGGTATGCCTGCATACATTTTTAACCATGTGCAAAGCAACTATTGCTTTGATATTTCCTTTGTCTATACTAACTTTTCTTATAGACTTCCATTATGATGATGTACACTTAGTTATCGAATTAGAAAGGATTTTTAAAAACAAAATGTTATTACAAGTAGAGTTTCCAGGGTAAATCTCTAAATTGTTGACACTAGCAACATACAAGTACGATATCAAAAGGAAACAAATGTGAAAACATAAATCTATTGTAGTAGAAAAACACATATACTCTGAGTCCTGAGATTTTTGAGAAACAATGGTAGGAAGTTTGACTATGCATCTAAGTTGGTTTCTTTGGCTCAGGAAAAGAAAAGGAGGTGTACTACTTAGTCTTTACCTTGATGGAGGAGGAAATATCTCAGTGCTAGAGAAGATAGCATAATATATCTCAGATATACCAACTGCAATAATATACATATCTGACTATGAGATATGCATAGACAGAAGATGAGATGGATGTGATAGATTTTATCAACCTCCATACAATCTGCATAATTAATAGATTTTGTTGAGGTTGTTCTGCAGCTCTGAAATCCTTTTACTACCCTGTCCTCATGCTGGAAGAAAATTATGGACAATTTGTTTCCATGAAGACCCTGACCATATGGCCCATGGCTGTGCATCAGAAAACAATAAACAAATTGCAACCCCTCAGCCCACAGTTCTTGCCTGCAATATCAACTGACTGCCTTTCAGCACAGCTTGTTGTCAAAAAGCATGAGTTAGCAGATGCAGAGGCACATTTTGATATTTATAGCTATGAAAGCATTAATTTCATTATAAATTTGGAAATTTCACTTTACAGATGTTGATGGTCTGCATATCTTTGTTTCTCTATTCTGTATGATGATCAAGCCAAGAGTGGGGGGGGGATAGCTCCTCTCTTCAAGTGACTGTGTTGTGAGCTCATTCTCATTAACAATGCCACTGATTTTGATGACATGCATTATATGCATATAATTTAAAAAATCTTTCCCCAGTTTTTAGTACTATAAAAAGCTTGATTAGGCAATTCGCTCTTTTCATTATGTCAACTAATAAGACATCAGTTGAAAGAACAGGGGAAACCGGTAGAAGGCATGAATATTCATATGGAAAAACCTCTCTGAATGGGAGATGCCTACAAGGACCAAAAATGAATAGGAAATATGCCAAAATGTTTTAACTGCTGAGGGCAGTAGCAAAAGCTTTACCAAATGCAGTTCAAGTTACCCTGGCTCTGATTAACTATGAAAGACTGCATAAAATAAAGGTTTCCTATGGCTTCAAGAAATGGAGTCATTGCTGCATAGATGCCTGTGTTACTTGTCCTACTGTAGGGATTTTTACAGACTCACTCTGGTTTTTAAGTTTGGAATCATCTTGTAACTCATATTGCTATTCTGCAAGTCTATATAAGCTTTATTTCTAATGGTAACTAATGAAGGTCATTGCTTAACCACACAGAGCTTTGTGCATTTGGAGTGCACATCATTAACCAATGATCTTATCTGTGTGCTTAACCCACCCACACTAATAACATAATAGGTGTGTCTCTCTGAGTGTTTTTGGTCTTATGTACTTTTATATGGTAAAAAGAAGTGTGAATTCTCTATTTTGTAAATTATCCAGTGTGTTAGAGTGACTTATACAAATAATAATAACCTACATTACTTCAAAGTGAAACTACCTGTAATGATTTTTCTCAGTGAATTTTCACTCTAGAAGCAGTGAGCTTTCCTCAGTGAAGTAAAAAGTGGCACATGGCAGTCTCAGAAGCCCCAAAATATCTCCTCCACCATTAGATATACTGCCCTTTCAGTCTTAGAATGCTACAAGAAAAGGAGGAAGGAGTTCTGAATGAGGAGATAGCAGGCAACTGAAGATTAACCTCACCCACTTTATAATTTCGCAGTATTCCAATTCTGCTACACACAGCACAGATATCAGAATGATGTCATTTCAGCTTATAAAATCTGAGTAAATTTAAACTTAGTGACCTTGAAAGTCAAATTGCTCTTCCAGGTGACATCAAACAGTAAGCAATGCCTCCTTTGCAGGAGCAGTCAAGAAAAGCCCAGTTCATTGGGTAGTAGAGTGGACCATTTAGTAGTACAAGAATTTCATGAATTGCTGCTGTTCTATGAATCAATTCAGAACGTTTTTTATTATTTACTGTATAAAATATATTTTTATACCACAAAGACCAAAAATGCAATCGGCACAACAGTCAAAATAATCTATATCACAGAATGAGGCAAACTCATTTGAATTCTTCCCAATGCCAAGAATAGCATACCTGAAAATGAACAAACCCACCTTCCTATCTCCTTGAAAATCTCTGGAGCATTTATGAGATTTGGAGTTATTTTATTTTGTCTCCATTTATATTAAATATAGAAGCTAGTTTGTCAGAATGTTTATCATAACATAGAAAAACACATTGTATCCTAGCTTTGTGATCCTGAATGCATTTCTAGTTTAAGAAATAATTTAGGTTGTTTCTAATTATAGCACATCAGGTCAATAACTTGGTAATAATATTTTTTTCCTTTATTATGTATACACAGTCTCTGTAAATGAATTGAAAATTAATTATTTTTCCTTTTGCTTTTTAGAATATTGTGTGTGCAAATATGTACTAAAAGCCTGAGCAAATTTCTCTTACTCTCTTAAATCACAAGGATATATTTGATACATTAATCTTCTAGATAGCATAGGGCAAGGTTCTATGGAGGCACACGAATCAAACATAGCACCTTGGTGAACATTTATGTTGATGATTTTATTTTTCTTTTGCTGACCACAGTTGCACAATTTTCTGAAAGTAGTTTAATTTTTCTACTCCCACTTCTTGACCTGTATTTATCATAGTCATTAATACTCTAGATTCTGGCCGGGTGCGGTGGCTCACACCTGTAATCCTAGCACTCTGGGAGGTTAAGGTGGGAGGAATGCTTGAGGTCAGGAGTTCGAGACCAGCCTGAGCAAGACTGAGATTCCATCTCCACTAAAAGAAAAAAAAATAGAAAGAAATTAGCTGGACAACTAAAAATATATAGAAAAAATTAGCTGGGCATGGTGGCACATGCCTATAGTCCCAGCAACTCAGGAGGCTGAAGCAGGAGGATTGCTTGATCCCAGGAATTTGAGGTTTCTGTGAGCTAGGTTGACACCACGGCACTCTCGCCCGGGCAACAGAGTGAGACTCTGTCTCAAAAAAAAAAAAAAACTCTCTAGATTCTGAATCCTCAATACAGCCTTGTTTTTATGAGTGGCATGCATAAAATCAAACTACATGCGAAGTGAGATGTTAAAAAGGAAACTGTAACTTCTGTTGACTAACTTTTTTTAAATTGGGACCTAAGATGAAATCATATTACACAAAATTTTACTCTATCATGCATCACATTATAAAAGTATCTGTGTTATGTCTGTGTCACTAATGTATACACTATCTAAAAGACAAAGTACACCAATATAATCAAGCACCTTCTTTCCAACCACTTGTCAGGTAAAAGTTATTTCCTTACCTAGATTGTATGAAATTATACTAAAAGTCACTATTGATTTGGGATGTCCTATAGAGTCAGTCTAACAATCATGACATTAGATTTGCAACTTCTGAATGTCTGTAGCATAATCCTCTGAAATATCAACTCTAAAAATGGGGCATGGCTTAACAGCTTCAAAGAAAAGTGTTTCTGGATTTGTTGATTATTCATGAAAACAAGCACTTTCTGGTAAAATGCCATTAGAGCTAATTGATCACAATAGGTATCTGCAGTATACCTGCATTTTTAGAACTTTTAAACATTAAAATGGATTAGTAAAGGTGATATTTTCCCTAAAGGTCTTATCATTTATAGCTTGTACATGCTTGGGACAATTTTGTACCATCCTTCCTGAAGGCAATTGCATGCACTCAATAACCTTTAACATTATTATTGAATTTTTTTCTTCAAATTTCATTTATTAGCCTTATGATAAAGCATTCCTGACACATTTTAGAGGCTAGTACCTTTTGATTAAGGAGAAGCAAAGGGAAAGATATTTTGGAATATCATCTATATCTTTTAATTATTTGATTTTTTTAATTACTTAAAATGTAATCAGAGAGCAAAAAATTCATTATTTCCCCATCTAGCTACAAACCATAAACAGCCTGAGACTGTGAAAATCTCTTGGATGTTAATTAATTTTGTCTTCAGTCATATTAAATGACATGATCTATTGGACAAACTACAATCCAAAGTGAGATGATCCTCAAAAGAATGACTTTTAAATATCAAAAGTTTTGGTAGGATGTCAGATTTAGGAGAGGGGAGAAGAGTCGGAGCTCAGGTGTGGATCACAGAGAGACAGCAGAGATGGCTGGGGACTCCACAGAGATAAATTGTGAAGCTGAGAAGGAAGAAGATAAAGAGAAGATATCAGCAAGTATCAAACCCACAGAGGCTTGGAGTCCAGTGAAAGAGTAAGGGAGGATTCCCCTCCCCCTCCTACATTCCTTTGGTGAACAGCGGGCCACCAAGTTTACGAAAGGATTTTCCACCCTTCATGGGTACAAGTGCAGTGGCAAGTAAGGAGTAGTGGGGTGAACTAGCAAGCCCCACGAGTTTGGGCAGTCCATGTGGGGCTCCCTGTGGGAGAGTACCACAAGAGGCCAGAGTGCTGGCTTTCTTCCATCCAAACACTTCTTCTCCCGCACCTCCCCTAAGTACTACAACCAAGAAAGCAGTTTGAGCTGGGCTGATCAGGAGCTGAGACCAGAAGTTCATGAATGGCAGCTTATTTCCAGTGGGTGTGCACTCCAGGCTGAGATCTCCACAGAGAGTGAGGCCCACTCCTCTTTCCTTGAGAACTCATGGTGCACCAGAAGTGCACAATTTGGAAACTCCCTGCCTGCCAGTGTTTCACCAGGTTGCAGGTTGGTGGCTCAGATAAGCAAGCCAGTCCTGGTGCCCCATGGACATAAGAGGGGTTCAGGAGCATGTAGGGGAGAAGTTTAGGAGCTAGACTTGGGTGTCAAGAAAGCCCACATAGTCATATCCAATGACAGAGTGTGGTGGCATGTTGAGGAATGGGGATCTGGGAATGTGCCCAATCCCCAGCTCGTGAACTGCCATATTGGATAAGAGTGTAGCATTTTGAGAGGAATAGCCTAGCCCCTGGCTCCATGTCAATGAAATGCCTCACACTCAGATGCCTAAGCTGACCAGGTGCTGTGGTCCCTTTCTGCACTCATTTCAACAGGAATAGCATTTAGCACTGAGGAGTTCACGAGTAGTTGCTTCCCAATGGTGGGTGCATGCTCCTGGCTAACATCCCCACAGAAAGAAGGGCCCATACCTCTTCCTGTGAGGACTTGTAGTGGAACAGGGATGCACAATTTAGGAAATCCCTGTCCACCAGCATTTCAGAGAGGCATGCTAGTGGGTCAGACACACAGACCAGGTGGAGGCTTGAGAGCTGGACTCAGGTGGTGAGGGAACATATGTGGATTGAACTGATGCGAGGGTGCTGTGGAGGTCCAAGGGACAGCAATATGGGAGAGCACCCACTCATTCCTGCAGAAAAACTGTGCTACTGAATAAGGGTGGAAAGATTCTAGCCTGGGGCCTTAGGACTCAAGTGTTTAGGCCCCTCCCCCAAGAATAGACTTCCCAGTTGAGAGCTTGTTCTGACTCTCTTATCAGCAGCTCCTCCTAGTGGCTGGAAAAGTAACTTCTGACCTACACCAAGACTTTGCAAAGCTTTTCAGGCTCCTGCAACCTAGCCACAAATTGCCTTGTTCCTCCCCCAACCTCAGTAATGGTAGAGATCAAGCAACCTCTCTGGGAGTAAAACGGTCCCTCCTAAACTGTGGGACACTCAAGTACTCCACGTGGGGAACCAGTGGCCACCATGGACACAGAAAGACATATCTACAGCAGGTTCTTTCACACAAACATCAATCAATGACAGGGAGAACAAATCTATAGCTGATAATTATAGCATCTTCCTACCTGAGCAAACAGGGTGTGGCTCATTCATACTTATAAGTACCACCAGCCATGTCAGAGATTAAGCTGGGGGACCCAACACAATTCACACTGCTGGGAAGAGGTGAGGTCAGCAGGGCAGAGGCAACCTGAGAGAATTAACAAACCTGCTCAAACACCACATAGGCATCTCAGGACCAGCACTCTTCTCCATGGCATAGTAGGGATTAATCTTCAGGGATCCAGGGACAGGCCCTCAAGCCAGGCCCAGTATCCGCACTAGATCCGGATAGATTAAGTATAGACCAGTATCCGGACTAGATTAAGATACCAGATGAGAATAGATGACTAAAAGACCTTTGGAACTATGAAATATCAGAGTGAAAGACATCCCCAAACAATGATTCTTTACTAATGGACACCAACCAAACCAAAAATACTGAAATGACAGATAAAGAATTCCAAATATAGATTATAAGGAAGTTCAACAAAATAAAAGAGAAAATGGAAAAACAACACAAAAAAACTACAAAAAAAACCCCAGCAAATGAATGAAACGTTTACTAAAGAAATCAAATTATTTTAAAAAAATCAAATATAACTTCTGGAAATGACAAATTCATTTAAGGAAACACAAAATACAGTGGAAAGTTTAAAGAATAGACTAGACCAGAGAAAAGAAAGAATCTCAGAGCTTGAAGACAACAACTTCAAAATGAAAAAGTTAGTCAGAGGTAAAGAACAGAAAAATAAAAGGAATGAACAAAGCCTACAAGAAATATGGGATTATGTAAAGAGGCCAAACATAAGAATCATGGACATCCTTAAGGGTGAAGAAGAAAACACACGTGAGTTGGAAAACCTATTTAAGGGAATAATTGAGAACAACTTCCCTGATCTGGCTAGAAATTTAGACATCCACATACAAGAAGCTCAACAAATACCTGGTATATCCATTGCAGAGACTCAATCACCATAACACATAGTCATCAGACTGGCCAAAGTTAACATGAAGGAGGAACTCCTGTGAGCTGTAAGATGAAAACATCAGGTGACTTACAATGAAAAACCCATCAGGCTAAATGCAGAGTTCTCAACAGGTACTTTACAAACCAAAAGGGATTGGGACCCCATCTTCAGTCTCATTAAACACAATAATGGCCATCCTGGAATGTTTTATGCTACAAAACTAAGTTTCTTATATGAGGGAGAAATAAAGGCTTTTTCAGAAGAGCAAACACTGGGGGAATTTGTCAAGACCAGACCTACACTGCAGAAAGTATTCAGATCTGCATTATACATTGATCAGCACAATATACACTCACCAGTGTAAAGTCACCCAAAAGCTAAGCTCAGAGCCTATATAAAGTATGGCTCAAGAGGTAAACAAAAGCAATAAGCTACTACCCAACAGGATGAAGGGAAATGCAACCCACATATCAATTATTTAAAAAATGTGAATGGATGTAATTTCCCATTCAAGAGACATAGGATGGAAGAACATATAAAATGAAATAAAAGTCAAGTATCTCCTGTCTCCAGAAACTACATCTAACCCACACAGACTTTTTCAGACTCAAGGTGAAGGGATGGGAAAAAATTCCACTCAAATGGAATCAAAAGAAAACTGGTGTAGCCATTCTCATATCAGATAACATAGACTTCAAATCAATAATAGAAAAGAAAGAAAAATATGGTCATTATATAATGGTAAATAGAGCAATTCAAAAAGATGACATAACAATCCTAAATCTTAGTGCATCTAACACAGGTACATTCACATTCATAAAACAAATCCTATCAGATCTAAACCAGGTGATAAACAGCAGCATCATAATAGCCAGGGACTTCAGTACCCTTCTGACAGAATTGGACAGATCCTCCAAGCACAAAATAAACAAAGAAACACTAGATTAAAAAGGACTCTAGAGCAAATGGGCCTAACAAGAATTTACAGAACATTCTACCCCCAAACTGCTGAATATACATTCTTCTCATCAGCACATGGAATATTCTCTAAGATTCATCACATCTTAAGCCATAAAACATGTCTCAGAAAATTCAAAAAAATTGAAATTATATGATGTATCTTCTAAGATCACAGTGGAATAAAATTAGAAATCAACTCCAATAAAAACACTCAATTCTATACAAAGTCATGGAAATTAATCAACCTATTGTGGAATGATTATTGTGTCAAGGAGGAAACTAAGATGGAAATCAAAAGAGTCCTCAAATTAAATGAAAGAAGGGATACAAGTTATCAAAATCTATGATATTCAACAAAAGTAGTCCTAAGAGGAAAATTCATGGCCTTAAATGCCTACATCAAAAAGACAGAAAGATCACAAATCAACAATCTAAGGAATCACCTCAAGGAACTGGAAAAGGAAGAGCAAACCAAACCCAAACCCAGCAGAAGAAAAGAAATAACTTAGGTAAGAACAGAACTAAATGAAATAGAAAACAAAAGAATGATACAAAGGTTAATGAAATAAAAAGTTAGTTCTTTGAAAAGACAAAATTGATAGACTTCTCACCAGAATAATTAGAAATAGAAAATAAATGACCCAAATAAGCTCAATAAGAAATGAAAAAGGAGATATTACAACTGGCATCACAGAAATACAAAATATCTGTGAACAGTATAAGAATCTCTATACACAAAAACTTAAAAATATTGAGAAAATGGACCAATTTCTGGAAATACACAACCTCACAAGGCTCAATCAGGAAGAAATAGCATTCCTGAACAGATCAATAATGAGCAATGAAATTGAAGAATCAATAAAATATCTTCCAACAACAACCAAAAAATCCTGGACCAGATGGTTTTACAGCCAAATTTTATCACACCTAGAAAGAAGAATTGGTACCCATAATGCAGAAATTATTGCATAACATTGAGAAGGAAGGAATCCTCCTCAACTCATTGTATGAAACTATTATCAATTTGATACCAAAGCCAGAAAAGGACACAACAATAAAAGAAAACTATAGGGCAATATCCCTTATGCATATAGATGCAAAAATTCTCAATAAAATTCTAGTAAAGTGAATTCAGTAGCACATCAAAAAAAAATAATCCACCAAGACCAAGTGGGCTTCATCATGGATAATGAAAGGATGGTAAAACATATGTAAATCCATACATGTGATTCACCACATAAACAGAAGCAAAAACAAAGATCATATGATCATCTCAATAGATGCAGAAAAAGCATTTGACAAAATTCAGCACTCTTTTATGATAAATATTTCTAACAAAAGAGGCATAGATGGAATATATCTCAAAATTTAAAAAGCCATATAAAATAATGCACAGCTAACACCATACTGAATGAGGAAAAGCTGAAAACATTCCCACTTAGAACTGGAATAAGACAAGGATGCCCATTGTCACTACTTCTATTCAACATAGCACTGGAAGTCCTAGCCAGAGCAACCAGGCAAGAGAAGCTAATTAAATGTATCCAAATGCAGTAAGAGGAGGTCAAACTATCACTCTTTGCTGATGTTATGATCGTATACCTAGAAAACCGCAAAGATTCTACAAAGGGGCTCCTGGAGTTGTTAAATAAATTCAGCAAAGCTTCAGGTTACAAAATCAACATACACAAATCTGTAGCATTCCTATATACCAACAACAGTAAAGCTGAGTATCAAGTCAAAGACTTCATACTTTTCACAATAGCTACAGAGAAAATACAATACCTAGGAATATATTTAACCAAGGAGATGAAAGACTTCTACAAAGGGAACTATGAATCACTGAGGAAGAAAATTATAGATGATGTAAACAAATGAAAAAGACATTATCATTTCATGGATTGACAGAATCAACATTGTTAAAATGTCCATACTTCCCAAAGTTATTTACAGATTCTGTGCAATCCCCACCAAAATCCCAACATCGTTTTTCTCAGATATAGAAAAAATAATTCTATGCTTCATTTGGAACCTGAAAAGAGTCAAAATAGCCAAAGCATCCTTAAGTGAAAGGAATGAATCTGGATGCATCACTTTATCCAAATTTAAGCTATGCTACAAGGCTATAGTAACAAAAATAGCATGGTATTACCACAAAAATAGAGACATAGACTAATGGAGCAGAACAGAGAACCCAGATATAAAACCACCCACATATTTCCATCTGATCTTTGCCAAAGCAAACAACAATATACACTGTGGAAAGGAATCCCTATTAAATACGTGGTGTTGGGAAAATTGAATGGCTACATGTAGAAGACTGAAACAGGATCCAAATCTCTCACCATTCACAAAAATTAATTCAAGATAGATAATAGACATAAACAAAAGATATGAAACCATAAGAATTCTAGAAGAAAATGTTGGAAAAACTCTTCAAGATATCAGCCTAGGCAAAGAATTTATAAAGAAGACCTCAAAAGCAATCACAGCAACAACAAAAATAAGTAAATGGCACTTGATTAAATTAAAAGGATTCTGCACAGCCAAGGAAACAATCAACAGAGTGAATAGACATCCTGCAGAATGGGAGAAAATATTCACATGTTATATATCCAATAATGTGCTAATAACCAAAATCTACAAGGAACTCAAGCAAATCAGCAAGAAAAAAAAATCAAACAATCCCATTAAAAAGTGGGCAAGAGACATGAACAGAAGCTTTTCAAAAGAAGACAGATGGAAAGTAAACATATGAGAAAATGCCCAATGTCACTCTTCATTAGGGTAATGAAAATCAAAATCATAATGAGATCTCACCTAGCTCCAATGAGAATGGCTTTTATCAAAAACTCCCCAAACAACAGATGCTGGTGTGAACATGGAGAGAAAGGAATACTTATACACTGTTGGTGGGATTGCAAACTAATGCAACCTCTATGGAAAACAGTATGGAGATTCCTCAAAGAACTAAAAATTGACTTGCCATTTGATACAGCAATCCCACTATTGAGTATGTACCCAAAAGAAAAGAAGTCATTTTATCAAAAAGACACCTGTACTTGAATGTTTACTGAAGCACAATTCACAATCACAAATGAGTGGAATCAAACTGAGTGCCCATCAATTCATGAGTAGATTAACCAAGTGTTGTATATGTATACCATGGAGTACTATTCAGCCATAAAAAATTAATTAATACCTTTTGCAACAATCTGGATGGAATTCAAGACCATTCTCCTAAGTAAAGCATTGAATGAATAGGAAAACAATCACCACATGTACTCACTATTAAATTGGAACTAGCCAATCAGCACTCACGTATACAGATGGAAATAAAACTCAGCAGAATTCAATAAGGTTGGAGGAGGGAAAAGGGTATGGGTGAAATCATACCTAACTGGTACAATGTATACTATATGGGTTATGGGCATACTTATAACTTTGACTCAAGTGGTACAAAAGCAATCCATGTAACCAAAACATTTGTTCCCCCATAATATTCTGAAATTTTAAAAAATCAAAAGTTTTTATCAATAAAGTTACTTTTGCCACTACCATCATCAAAGAAATAAGATTTCTAACTAATGTGGACAGTAAATAGAATGGAATACTTAAATTAGTTATGATTTTGTTAAAAATCACATTCTTATAGTCGATTACGGTGGGTCTCTAGTACTGAAAAGAGCAATAAATGAAAAAGAGAGCAAACCTGTTTGAACATGTGAGGTGTTTTCTTCTGTGATAAGTACCCGTTTCATAAAAGCAAGGTGGAAAATTTCCAAATAGCCCTTGCCCATGAGGCTCTAGTAAGCTATGGTTTCACCGATTTGGAGATAGGAAGCATACCTTAAATATGCTAAGACTACCACCAAAATCTTGCATAAACTTGAACGGTCAGAAACAGGGCCTCATCCAAAATCAGCTGAAAGTCCTTAAGAAAAATGAAGTTTCTCATCAAGAAGAAATTCTGCCTGAAGACTGCAGCATCAACTTCTGCCTGAATTTCCTGCCTCCCAGCCTGTCCCACAAATTTCAGACCTGCAGCCTTCACTATTATATAAGCCAATCCTTAAAATAATCTCCCCTCACCATATGTAGGGGTGTGTATGAATACATTAAATAGATTGATAGATATAGTGATAGATAGATAGATAGATAGATAGATAGATAGATAGATAGATAGATAGATAGAGATAGATCTTATTTTTTCTGTTTCTTTCTGTGGAGAACCCTGACTAATACAGATATTTGCTCATATATACACACACAAAGTTTTTGAACATTTTTACAAATGGAAATGACAGTGATCCTTTTCTTTTAACTACCTGGTAATTGAAATGACACACTACCTAGACCTACAAATTATATCTTGTATTTCATAACATGGGTCAATTCATAGAGGTCAAAACCTGGGCGAGATCACATCTACACATAACATTGATTTAAAACAAACTGAATTTTATGTTCTAAAAAAATGGTTCTATAGTTATTAACACACAGCCAAACAAATAGACCAACCTAATGAATAAACAATTTTGTGAGTGACCTTATCAATATCCTCATATTATTGGAACATCTATGGAATTGAGTAATGAATTCCTTCAAATCTGCTCGGTTTCTTTAGAAAAAATACCTTGAAGAACAAAAGGCCACTAACTTGATCCACTACCACCAAAAAGCAAAGCAAAGCCATCCAAATTCCTGGGAAAACTGACTATACTTTCAACCACAGATGTATTAGTCAGATCTATATAAAGGAGAAAGAAAAAACATTACATTAACAGGATTCCCTTTATGGTATATTGTTAAAATTTTTTAAATGATATTTGATTACTAGATTAGCCTCTTTTTAGATAGATACTGGAAACAAAGAACATGATCAATGATGTCCTTTACAGATTCAATGGAAACCCATTTGACTCTTTCCCCTTTGCTTTAAAACATTTGATGACATTCTGAGACTTTTAAAAATCACTAATATACTTATTTCCAACTAACTTTTCCAAAACATGCACATGCTTTCTATAACTTAGATTTAAAATGTTTCTCTACCATCCTCTTATGTTAGAAATCCAAGTACCTAAATGACACTTGAAATTATGACTGATATACAGCATCTCTTCTCTTAGAGATAGTTCTTAAGAACTGAGGTCAGCTCTTTGAGAAAGAATACAAACTTTTCCATGGGAGAAACAAACAAATATAAGGCAACTGGTAGGGTAAAGGAAAAATAGAAATAGTTTCTTTTTATCCTAGATAATTTTCTCCTATGATTCAACAAAAGCCAGACTACTTGTGAAGTAATGAACATTCAATAGGGTATTTGGCTGCTATGGTGTTCTAAGTTGGATTGACCCCAAAATAAAATAAAATTAAATAAAAGTTTTTAAAAAATACATGGAACCTGATATTACAGCATCACTTTAAAAAGTTCCTTTCAAGTTCAACTCTGAAGCACTTCCTTTCTTAAGTATTTTTCAAGGCAAAATATACCCCTTCTTTTTCCTTTGAGAAATGGTTTAATCAGGAATATTTTATGTTTTTGGCTTTTTTCTTTTCACTAAGGAAAGGAAGCCTGTGATATTCCCTGTAAATCTAAAAAGAAAATGAAACAAGGGCAAAGTTATAAGCAAACAGACAGAATGGCAGTATTATAAAAATTATTTAAGCAATTTGTCTAGTCATAGTCATATGACCATGGAGTTTTCTTTTTTATTCTTACTCTCTAAAAATCCTAAGAAAAAAACCATTATTTTAAAAAAATTCACAATCAGTGAAATATTGATTATGCAGAACCCTCATTTGATTTCAACTCTTATTATCACTAAGTATGTATTTTAAATTAATATACTAAATATGGACAATGTTTAAAATATATTAAATATAATTTTACTGCTCCTGATAAATCAGAGTCACCCTAATGAATTCAGGGCATATTTAATAGAATCAGAGTGTTTGTCCCTACTAGACTACTGTGCTTTATGAATTCTTTCTGTCTCCTCCTGACTATAAGAAAATTCACTATGACTTTCCTCTATCATCAGAGAGTCTGCCTATAATGCTATCTCTTCCTTTTCCTCATTTGCAGCTTCTCTTCTGGTAATGGTTTTAGAAACCAGATGATGAAGGCTTTTTTGTCATTTTAAAAGAAGGCAAAAGACTAAACAAGGGTCTGAAAAAATTGTATATCTATAAAACACATGAGTATTAGAGTGTGTATAATGTATTGTAAACCCCAGGCAGCCATTATCTTTCTGTAATGGGTACTGCTCACCTGTTTTGCCCACTCTGAGCATAATAATCTTGATTGAAATCATCAGTCAGGGTCTATATCCAGATACTTTTTGTTGCAAGTGACAAAAAGCCCAATTCAAATGCACTTAAGAAACAAAAAGGAAAGAAATCTATTGCCTCTAATTACTGAAAAACTTGGAGGTGGGCTGCTTCAGGCAAAACTTGATCAATTGGATAAAATGATATCACCTATATGTATTTGTCTTCATCTTTCTACTCCATATTCTATAATGTTTTTTATACTCAAACTCTATACTAAAACTTCTACATATCTATCAAATCCTGACTCTTGCCTTATAGCCACAAAATCGCTGCAGCAACTGCAAGTCTCATAACCCTGATCTATGCTACTAAAGGGAAGAGAAAGAGTCCTTTTTGGCAGATATTTTACTACTTCAAATTGATCTGAATCACTCTTCCTTGAACCTATCACTATTGCCTAGGGGACTGCATATACTGACTGGGTTAAGCCAATCAGAGCTTTGAGTGAGGTAACTATACACAAATCACATGTCTTATGATGGATGGAGGTATTATGTATGTGAGAAATGCAGAAGCAATGAACAGATTTCCAACACAAGGTTCAGAAATTTATGACAATGTATATAGAAGTTCTAAAGATAAACTAACAAGTAAGAAATATATAGAATACTCTAAAAAGTTAACTTGGACTTGAATATGTTAACAAAAACTAAAGTTTATAATTAGTGTAAAGATTTCATGAAATGCTAGTAAGATCTGACCTTAATTACATTAAGCAACAAAGAACATCTCTAAAACGTCAAGAAGTAGAAAATTTTAAGTCACATTATTTGATCAGAAACCAATAAAACTAGGATATTAAAAAACACATTGAACCTCAATATTTGAAAATTAATTTATTAAAATAATAAAAACACAAAATAAAATATGTGGGATTCAATGAAAGCCAAATATAAAGGCAAATATATAGCGTTAGTGATCTTTATTATTGGAAGTAAAACAATTAATGACATACATATTTAATTTAATAAGTCATTAAAAATGAAACTAACAGAATCAGACTTTTGTTTCCAACCAACATGGAGTACCAAGGACTGGATTTACTCTCCCACTTTAAACAACTGTATGAAAAATATACAAGATATAGGAAAGAATGATTTTTCAAGATACTATATATCAGGCAATGAAAAACAATGAGCCTTGAGAGATGAAGATAAAACTAGTTGAAGTCTATGACTTCCCCAGCTTACTGTGAGAGGGGAAATACAAGTGGAGCCTGGCCAACTCCGTAAGTTGAGGAGACACAGCTGAGAGTCTAGAGAAAACCAGGCAGTTTTAGTTTGCAGAACAGAGTACTGGAGATGAAAGAGCTGCACAGAGAGAAAACTCTAGAGATCCACAGAAGTCCCCCCTCATTTATTCAGCTGATATTGATTAGTGCATGTGTGTTAAAAAAAAAAAAAAAGAAAGAAACCCTACACAAGGTTGGGAAAAACACTACCATAAAAGATTAGAAGTAATAGTGTATGGTGCCCACACAGGCTTTGGAACAGTGCCTGTACCCACCAGCCAGACAGGAAAACCTCATGATTCATAGGGTATTGAGGAGTGTAATAAGAAGCATGTTCCCTCAGTAGTATGGAATATTTAGCTCCATACTGAACACTGCTCTTATCTTGAGTGATAAATCTTAAAGGCAAGTTCCTAAAAGATCAAACTATTTCCAAATAACTTAAACTACAATCTAGAACAAAGCTCAACAATATTTATACAAATGCAAAATACCCAGCATCCTAAAAGGTAAAATTCATAATATCTAACATCCAACCAAACATTATCAGGTATGAAACCAGAGAAGACCTCGTATAGCCAAAGCAATCTTAAGCGAAAAGAACAAACTGGGAGGTATCTGTCTACCAGACTTCAAGCAATACTATAAGACTATAGTAACTAAAAGAGTATGAATCTGGCACAAGAATAGAGACATAGACCTTTGGAACAGCACTGAGAATCCAAAGGTGAAACCATCTGCATATTGTCATCTAATATTTGACAAATCAAACAAAAATATACACTGGGAAAAAGAATCCCTTTTCAATAAATGGTGCTGGTAAAACTGGATAGCTACATGCAGAAGATTGAAACTTGATGCCCACCTCTCATCTCTTACAAAAATCAATTCTAGATGGATAACAGAATTAAACCTAAGGCATGAAACCTTAAGAATCCTAGAAGAAAATGTAGGAAAAACTCTTTCAGACATTGGCCTAGGCAAATAATTTATGAAGAAGACCCCCAAAGCAATCATAGCAGCTACAAAAATAAATGGGACCTGATAAAATTAAAAAGCTTTTGTACAGCCAAGGAAACTATCATTAGGGCGAATAGACAACCTACAGAATGAGAGAATATATTTTCCCTCTACACATCTGATAAAGGGCTGATAACAAGCATCTATCTAGAACTCAAAAAAATCAACAAGAAAAAATCATACAACACCATCAATAAATGGCCGAAGGACATGAACAGAAATTTTTCAAAAGAAGACAGAATAATGGCCAGCAAACATATAAAAAAATGCTCAACATCTCTAATCATTAGAGAAATGCAAATCAAACCACAATGAGATATCACCTAACTCTAGTAAGATTGGCCTGTATAAAAAATCCCCAAACAACAAATGCTGGTGAGGATGTGGAGAGAGAGGAACAGTCTTACACTGCTGGTGGGACTGCAAATTAGTGCAACCTCTGTGGAAAAGAATTTGGAGATACCTCAAAAAGCTACAAGTAGAACTACCATTTGATCCAGCAACAGCACTATTAGGCATCTATGCAAAGGAACAAATGTCATTCTATAATAATGACATCTGCACTCGAATGTTTATGGCAGCACAATTCCCTATAGCAAGGATGTGGAAACAACCCAAGTGTCCGTCAATCCATGAGTGGATTAATAAAATATGGTATATGTATACAATGGAATACTACTAAATTATAAAAAACAATGGTGATCTAGCACCTCTTATATCTTTCTGGATAGAGCTTTAGCCCATGCTCTGAAGTGAGGAATCACAAGAATGGAAGAATAGGCTCCACATGTACTTGCCATCCAATTGGCACTGATCAACACTAAGGTGCTCACACAGTAGTAATATTCTTTAGGGGTTGGGGGCTTGGGGGTGGGTAAACTTACAACTAATGGATGCGGTGAATGTTGTAGGGTGGGAAAGGGCACATCTAAAATCATGGTTGGGATGTGACAGAGTCATAACATATAACCAAAATGTTTGCACCCCCATAATTTCCTGAGATAATAAAAAAAAACATTACCAGATATGAAGAGACACTATAAAATACAACAAATAATGAAAGGAAAAATAAGCTTGTGGAAAGCAAACAAGAGCTGAAATAGATGATAGAATTAGTAAATAAAGACATTAAGATAGTTATCATAACTGCATTCCATATAATCAAAAGTTAAGTAGAAATATAGAATATATTTTAACAGACTCAAACTAAATTTCAAGAGATAAAAACTACAATATTTGAGATGGAAATTACACTGAGTCAATTCATGACTGACTAGATAGTATAAAAGAACAAAATTAGTAAACTTGAAGGCATAGCAATTAAAATTATCCAAAATGAATCATAAGAGAAAAGAGAATAAAAAAAATAATAAACAGCTATCAATGAGCTGTGGGACAAGTTAAAGCAGCCTAATATATGTACAATTGGAATTGTCAAAGGGTAGACAAAAAGTATTTGAAGAAATAATGGCTATAAATTTTCCATATTTGATGAAAACTATGATTCCACAGATACAAAAAGTTCAATGTACCATAAGCACAAAAACATGAAGAAAACCCTAACAAGGTATATAGTAAATACATTGCTCAAAACCAGTGATGAAAAGGAAATCTTAAAAGCAGTCAGAATAAAAAACTTGCTGCCTACAGAAGAACAAAGAAAAATAAGAGTGAAAGCCAATTTCTTGTTAGAAACAATGCAAGCAAGAAGACAGTTGAGCAACATCTTTAAAATACTAAAGGAAAAGTCAGGTTAGAATTCTATACCCCATGAATCTTCAAATTTATCCTCAAAATAATGAAGGCAAAATAAAGACTATTTCAGATATATAAAAGTTGAAAGAATTCAACAGCAGCAGCAACTACAAGAAATGTTAAAGAAAGTCCTTTAGGCAGAAGGAGAAGATATACCAGATGGCAATCTGAGTTTACACAAAGGAAAGAACACGAGGATTGGTAACTACTTGGGTAAATATTAAGGATATTTTTTATACTTATTATTAAAACCTCTTTCAAAAATAACTGACTAGAAATAAAATATTAATAATAACAATGTAATATGGCATTTATAACATTTGTAAAAGTAAGGTTCTTATAATATACATACAATAGTCCCTCCTTATCCATGATTTTGCTTTCCATGGTTTCAATTGCCCATGGTTCAAAAATATTAAATGAAAAGTTTCAGAAATGAACAGTTCCCAAGTTTTAAATAGTGCTCCACTCTGAACAGTGTGATGAAATCTTGAACAATCTTGCTCTGTACCACCTGGGATATGAATCATCCCTCTGTCCAATGTATCCACGCTGCATATACTACTCTCCCATTAGTCACTTAGTAGCGATCTCCATTTTTAGATTGGCTGTCATGGTACTACAGTGCTTGTGTTCAAGTAACCTTTATTTTACTTAATAATGGCCCCAAGGCATAAGAATAGTGATGCTAACATATTGTGATAATTGTCCTATTTTATTATTATGTTAATCTCTTACTGTGCCTAATTTATAAATGAAACTTTATTACAGGTATGTATGTATAGGAAAAAACATAGTGTAAATAGGATTAGATACTATCCAAGTTTTCAGGCATTCACTGGGGATCTTGGAATATATCTCCTGCAGATAAAGGGGTATACTAAGTGGTATATCACATGAGGCTTGAGCATGATAAAGAGGTGTATACTATAAATCCCAAACTACCACTAAAATAGCAAAACAGCCATTTTTAGCTAGTAAGGAACCAAAATAAATCATAAAAGATAATCTGATTAACCCCAAAGAAAGCAGAAGGAGATTAAACAAATAAGAAAAACAGCAAGATGGGTATTCTAAACCTAATTATATAATATAAATAATCATATTAAATATCAATTATCTACCTCAATTCAAAGGTAGAGATTTTCAGATTGGATTAAAAAAAGCAACATTAAACTATATTCTCCCTAAAAATACACTATGAATATAAACTTACAAATAAGTTAATCATAAAAGAATGGGATAAGATATCCATACTAACATTAATCTAAAGAAAGCTGGAATTACTATATTACTATTTGACTAAGTCAATTTCAGAGAAAAGAATATTACCAAGGATGAAGTTTATTTATTTCATAATGACAAAAGGGATTTTAGTCAACAAGAAGACAAAACAATCCCAAATGTTTTTTTGTTTTTTATTGTTGGTTGGTTGGTTTTTTGTTTCTGAGACAGAGGCTCACTCTGTTGCCAGGGCTAGAGTGAGTGCCATGGCGTCAGCCTAGCTCACAGCAACCTCAAACTCCTGTGCTCAAGCGATCCTTCTGCCTCAGCCTCCAGAGTAGCTGGGACTATAGGTATGCTCCACCATGCCCGGGTAATTTTTCTACATATTTTTAGTTGTCCAGCTAATTTATTTCTATTTTTTAGTGGAGACGGGGTCTCACTCTTGCTTAGGTTGGTCTTGAACTCCTGACCTCAAGCAATCCTCCCACCTTGGCCTCCCAGAGTGCTAGGATTACAGGTGTGAACCACCAGGTCTGGCCAATCCCAAATTTTTATACACTGAAAGATACAACTTGAAAATATAAGGAAAAAAAAACCTAATAAAACTGCAACCAGAGTATGGTTCCCCATTTTATTTAATTTTTATTATGTTTTTATTTCTTTTTTTTTCTGGCCAGCCACGTATCAAGATTTGTCATGTTTTTCTCAAGAAAGTTTTATAGTTCTCATCACATTGACTCTATACATTTCCTGTTAAGATTATATTTATATATTTCATATTTTTTCATAATCCCTTGATCTGCAGTCATTCAAAATTTAAATTTCTAATACATTCTTCACTTATTATTTTTCTAGCTATAGCTACTGGCTATATGCATTCTGAATTTTTGCTCTTTCTCAAGCTTGAAAATATTCTTGCTGCAGATACTTTTCATGCCAGGAATCACATTATTATTGAGGTAGTAATGTACTCCTTCAAATCAGACTGCTGTTTGAGTCATATATTCTCCATATATTTCTTTGTTCAATCCTGAATTTTTTTCTGACTCCACTAAATCAGAACAAGAATTTCTATGAAAGTTATTTTCTTTTAATTTTCTTTTAATTTTTAAAGAAATTTTTAGCTTGGAAAGAACTGAAAAATGCTTCTCCAGTAAGCCAGACCACCATACTCTATAGCTACAGGAGAATTTAGTGTTGCTATTGAACTGCTTCATGCTATTGAACATGTAATACTTCTTTTTGACATAGTTTTTGGTGGATTATGGCAGTTTACTGGTTACTTCATGATTTTGACAAACTTCATACACATTTGGATGCTTGAGAGTTAACTGTTCATTTGTTAGCATTTATTTATTAAAAAAATATTTATTGATCATTTGCTTTTTAACCAGGCATTTTTAGGCCCTGAAGATAAAAAGTGAACAATGTAAAATCCCTATTCTCATGGCTTATACATTCTAATAAAGGAGGGGAGTTTTGAGGAACAAATAAATAAAAATATATATTATCAGTTGGTGATGTATTCTGTCATAAAAATGAAATGGGGTAATAGTAAGAAAGTGAAGCCAGTTAATGTTTTGCAAAGGGTTGTCAGGGGAGATATTTTTGATAAAGTCATACTGGAGCATAGACTTGAAAGTAATTTTTAAAAATCATCAATTTATTTAACTATGGAAGATGTTTATCAAAATAGCATTGGTTTCCTTCTAACTATCTGGTGTATCAATGCAAAATGGGTATGATTTGGGATTAGGTCTATTTCCCTTTAACTTGCTCTCCTTAACAATTTTTTTTTAATAGAAAGACTCCTTGAAAAATCTGATGAAAGCTATGGGCAGTTTCCAGGCACTGTAGATGTGGAAAATTTGGTGTACAATTTCAGGGAGAACCATAAACATGTTCCTTTATGATTAAGAACCTCTTCTATACAACTTGTTAGGTTAAAGTCCTTATAGGCTGAGACATTCAAACACATTCAATAAATACCGATCACTTAGATTCAGCCAGAGAATCTGCTAGGTATCACACATTTGAAACAAACAAAGGTATTTGGGAACCTATCTACTCAAGTGAAGTACAGTAGAAAATTAAAGCTGTCATCCATACTGTTCCAGCATGGAAGTATAAGGGTGAAAAGAGTGAGGGGTTCTGAATTATCTGATAAATGTTTCTCTTCAATATGGCTTTAAATGTCTGGGCTTTGGTTTTTGATGTAGCATGTCATAAAGTATTACATTTTTATTATAGGATGGCCACTTTTTCCCACAATTGTAGAGAACACTCTTAGAAATAGTAAAGCAATGTTATGAAGGATCCAGAAATATTTTCAAAAATCTCAGGATTTCAATTGTATTAAATTCAGAACCAGCAAATTCTTTTCATGTAATGAATTGTCACAAAATGCTAACATAAAATGTGAGGGAAAAAATTCAATTGTAGCCTTAAATTTTTACTAAACTGCGGAGGCAGAAATCATAACACAGGTAATATGTTCCTCACAGCTGCACCAGCATTTTGCTCTATTTTGGTTTCCTATCATTGCATAGGTTTATTGTGATGATCAAATAAGAAAATATATAAGACACTATTTTGTAAACTGTAAAGTGTCTTGACAAGAAGGGTGACTGTTATGACTTATGCTCACAAGAAAACTAATATTCCTGCAATTTGGGGCTAATTATATTTAATATACTAATCAGAGATTCTTAATTATGGGAAGTGATTACCTGGCATTGATTTTATGGAATTTCTTCTTGAGATTCTTGCCATTAATAAGCTTCCTCTGAGCCTTCAAGATCACTAAGAATGAGGCTCACCATCAGCACACTTTCTCAATATGAACAACTGTATGTATCCAATGACAATTATTTATTTTTTTTATGTGTGTATGTGCAATCTATATACATAAGTTACCTTCATAGCAACAATAACATTACTGGTGAACTGTTCATATAGCATTTATAATATGTCAGATACTATTCTAAGAACTTAACCTATCTTAATCCATTGAACATCCCATAGTAATAAACAGAGGTACACTCAATCTCTGGAAAACTGGGTGTGGTCTTCTGGAATCTACTACTACTTCTGCTGCTAAACCATTTGGTTAAAAGAAATGTCACTTAAGTAGAAGTATTTTGTAGATTAATTAGTTCTTTGTTCTATAAATAGAAGAACCTCACTTGTCTTCTGGCCTATTTTTAGGACTACATCTTCTCATCTCAGAAGTAGCTGTAAATATATACAATATTAATATATGAAGGTAGGGCAAAGACTTTTCACATACAACAACACTTGATACTCTCCAAATTGAAGAATCATGCACAATGAAATACCAATGAGATGATGATTTCTTATAAGACTTTGAACAACTATATTTCGGAAAAAAATTAAGTAGGCTTTTTTAAAGCAGAAACATTCTCCAACATGCTTGCCAGAGACAGGTACAATATACACAAGGTAACTGGATACAGCATACTCAGAGACTGCATTTAGTGGTATGTGTCTAATGGAAGAAATCACTAGTAATGTATTTGGTCTGAATTTTACATGTACTTGAGACTGCTCAAAATGACGATGAATGGAAAGTTGATAAGACAGGCAGGTTATATAGTTATTATCAGAAGTTTTGTTTTAGTTAAGTTATAGTTACCAAAAGTTAGAAATCACAGAACTGTGTTTCTTTAATTTCTTGACGGGTGCTCAAACTAGTATATGCATATTAAAGCCCTAGGCAAACTGTCCTCTTCATTCTAAACGAAACTGTGGCAGACAATTGAGCTAGTATAAGTAATCTTAGTCACATTTTCCAAATACTTTCTTATGGCCAATTGATTTTCTAATGAGCCTTTTATTTTAGGAGAGTTTTAGATTTATGGAAAAATTGTGAAAATGGTACAGAGAGTTACCATATTCCCTGCAGCCAGTTTCCCCCATTATTAATATCTTATATTAGTATGGTACATTGGTTACAATTAATGAACCAATATTGATACATTATTATTAACTAAAGTCTATACTTTATTCATATTTTCTTAGTTTTTACCTAATATCTTTTTCTGTTCCAGGATCCCATCCAGAATATGATACTACACTTAATTGTCAGGTATGCTTGGGCTCCTTTTGGCTTGTGACAGTTCTTATACATTTCTTATTTTGGATGAACATGATAGTTTTATGGAGTACTGATATATTTTGTAATGTTCTTCAATTGGGATTCACCTGATGATTTTTCATTATTAGAGAAAATAATGTGGTTAAATCCAAAATTTTCTTTAATTTCATGCTAGATGACATTAATTTCAGATGTAGTTATTTTTTCTTTTTGTTGTAGTTCACAGTGGCCTGCCTCTAAGCTGAAAAGCTGTTCATTTAACCTAGATGTCAGATCAGGCTATTTGATGATATAGTGTCAGTACATTTCTTGTGTATGTATTGTCTGATTGTGTGGTTTCTTAGCAGCAAAGTATTAAATTTGTGTTCATTTATATTTATCCACTCCATACATTTTCTGGCAATTCATCCCAAGAATTTTTGGCTTAAATCTGCCCATAGTTGTTCCTCAAACTTTTTATGTCATCAGTTCACTCTATTTCCCAAAGCCAAAACCATTTTTCTGGGAACCACCACTATACACAACAATTTTTATTCTTCATTTATTTAACCTCACATTCTATTGCCTGATAGACTAAGAATGGTTTGAATTTTGAGGAACTTACCCTTAGTTTAGAATTGCTTTGAATAGTCTTAAATAGTTATTCAGTTTAGTTATCTGGGCATAGAAAATGTGATTAAATGGGTTGTGAACAAATTCCAGGACAGTGAAAGAGATATCTGAGTTCTTGTACTCTCATTGTTCTCCCCTGTCATAACCCATAATGAATGGGTCACATCCATCATGGGAGATATTTATTTGACAAAACTATGTTTACTATTGAAGCACTACTTGCCATCTTGAATTTGTCCTGTATGGTAGTTTATATTATAGAGGATGGAATAGTTTCAGATAATTTTAACACAAACAAAAACACTATGAAGATATCTACATATGAAAAGAATAATCAAAGTCCATTCAGTCCCACTCACTCTAAATGACATTTGATATGATAAAATTCTAAGATCTTAAAATAATTTAGAAAAATTCCTGAGATAATAGGTTTTAATCTATACAAGAAGTCAATGTTATATAATATAAATTTTTTAAATCTAATAAATAATAAAATGTAAATCTATAACTATATTTTTATTGTGGTAAAATGAAAACATAAAATTTACAATTTTAACCATATTTAAGTGTACAGTTTAGTGGCATTAAGAACATTCACATTGCTGTGAAACTATCTTACTATCTACCTATCTGTATCTATTTTATATAGACTATATACATCCTATTGGCTCTTTATATATTCTGGATATTAATCACTTATATATTATGTGCAAATATTTTCTCCCATTCTGTGTATTGTCTTTCCACTACATTGATAGTGTCCTTTGATGTAAAAAAATTCTAATTTTGATGAAGTCCAATTTATTCATTTTTTCTTGTGTCACCTGCACTTTTAGTGTCATATCCAAGAAATCATTGCCAAATCCAATGGCACGAAGATTTCCCCTATGTTTTTGCCTAAAATTTCATTGCATTAGTTTATATTTTTAGGGTTTTGATCCATTTTAAGTTACTTTTTGTATATGGCATACAGGACACATCTAAATTCATTCTTTTGCATGTGGATATCCATTTTTTCCAGCACTATTTGTTGAAAACACTGCCTTTTCCTGAATGAATGATCTCAGCAACCTTGTTGAAAATAATTTGACCATACATGTGAGAATTAATTTTTGGGCTTTCTATTCTATTCTATTCCATTGTTCTGTTGGTCTGTCTTTATGTCAGTTTCACACTGTTTTGGTTACTGGAGATTTATAGTAAGTTTTGAAATCTGAAAGTGAGAGCCTTCCAGTTTTGTTCTTTTTGAAGATTGTTTTGAGTATTTATGATCCCTTGAAATTTCATGTAAATATTAGGATGGGTTTTTCTATTTCTGCAAAAAATGAAATTAGCATTTAGATAGGGATTAAAACTATAGATTACTCTGGGTAGTATTGACATCGTAACCATATTAAATATTTAATACATGAACACAGGGTTTCATTCCATTTATGTCTTTTTAAATTTTATTCAGCAATGTTTTATAGTTTTCAGTGCACAAGTGTTTTGACTCTTTGATTAAGTTGATTAAGTATTTTATTTTTTTTGATGGTATCACAAATGGAATTGTTTTCTTAATTTCCTTTTAAGGTTGTTCATGGTTAGGTACAGAAATGCAACTGGTTTTTGTATGTCAATTTTGCATCCTGTCATGTCATCTGCAAATGGAAAATTTTACTTTTTCTTTCTCATTTAGATGCCTTTTATTTCTTCTTGCCTACTTAGTCTGGCCAGGACTTCCAGTACTTTGTTGAACAGAAAAGGTGAGAGTGGATATCTTTGTCTTGTTCCTGATCTTAAAGAAAAAGCCTTCAACTTTTTGCCATTGAGTATGATGTTAGCTGTGGGTTTTTCATATATGGCCATAATTATTTTATTATTTTGAGGTAGTTTCATGTATCCCCTTCTTTTTAGCGAGAGGGTTTTGCTGTCACCCAGGCTGGAGTGCAGTGGTGTAATCACAGTTCATTGCAACTTCAAACTCTTGGGCTCAAACTACCCTTCCACCTCAGCCTCCCAAGTACTTAGGATTACATGCACGTACCACCATGCGTAATTATTATTTTTTTAATTTTATTTTTGTAGAGGCAGGGTCTCATTATGTTGCCCAGGTTGGTCTTGAACTCCTGGCCTCAAGCAATCCTCCTGCTTTGGCCTCCCAAAGTGCTGGGATTACAGGCCTAAACCACCATACCTGGCCTTTTCCTTCTGTATCTATATTGTTGAGTATTTTTATCATGACAAGGTGATGAACTTTGTCAAATATTCTTTCTGAAACAATTGAGATGATTATGTGTTTTTTCCCTTCATTCATACATAATTTCAATTTTTCTTTATGTTAATTGATTTTTCTACCAGATCAAAACTTGTATTGAACCCCTCTCATGAATTTTTCAATTTATTTGTTGTATTTTTTAGCTTCCAAATTCTTTTCTTCTTCCTTTTGATAATGTCTACCTTTTTGTTGAAATTCTCATTTATTTCATGTTTTATTTTCCTGATTTCCTTTATTTGTTTGTTTTTGCCTTCCTTTAGCTTTTGAGCATGTTTAAGACAGATGTTTTAAAAAATAAAATAAATGGGACTTAAACTAAAAAGCTTCTGCACAGCAAAAGAAATAATCAACAGAGTAAATAGATAACTTACAGAATGGGGGAAATATTCATAAACTATATATCCAATAAAGTCCTAATATCCAGAATCTACAAAGAACTCAAATCAGCAAGAAAAAAACAAATGATCCCATTTTAAAGTGGGCAAATGACATGAACAGATATATTTCAAAAGAAGATATACATAAATAAAAAAGAAGATATACAAATGGCCAACAAACATGAAAAAATGCTCAACATCACTAACCATCAGACAAATGAAAATTAAAAACATGAGATACCACCTTACCCTGATCATAATAGCTATTATTAAAAAGTCAAAAAACAATAGATGGCCTAGTTGCAGTGAAAACGGAAGGTTTGGTGAAAATGTAAATTAGTACAACCTCTATGGAAAACAGTATGGAGATTTCTGCCTTTTGTTGTTTCAAAATAGTATGAGTGTACAAATATTGAGGTTACATATATTGCCTTTGCACTGAGTCAGAGCTACAAGGGTGCCCATGGCCCAGAAACTGCACACCACACCCATTAGGTGTGAATATACCCATCCCCTTCTCTCCCCTCCCTCCTGCCTGACGCCAGATGAATGCTACTTGCATATGTGCACTTAAGTGTTGATCAGTTAGTACCAATTTGATGATGAGTACATGTGGTGCTTGTTTTTCCATTCTTGTGATACTTCACTTAGATTACAGGCATCCTCACACTACAGCCTGTGGGCCACATGCGGGCCGCTTAGCACATTTATCTGGCCCTCCGGGTGTTTTTGCCCCCGCTGCCTGTCCTGCTTAGCAGCCAACTCATCCCGGGCCCACAGTGCACACTCTCTAACGGTCTGAGGGACGGTGAACTGGTCCCCTGTTTAAAAAGTGTGAGGACCCCTGACTTAGAAGAATGGGCTCCAGCACCATCATAGATGAAACAAGAGGTGTTAGCTCACCATTGTTTTTTGTGGCTGAGTAGTACTCCTTAATATACATATACCACATTTTATTAATCCACTCATGTATTGATGGGTATTTGGGTTGTTTCCACATCTTTGCAATTGAGAATTGTGCAGTCATAAACATTCTAGTGCAGATGTCTTTCTTATACAATGTCTTTTTTTCTTTTTGGGTAGATACCTGGTAGTGGGATTGCTAGATGAGAAGGTAATTCTACTTTTAGTTCTTTGAGGTATCTCCATATGACTTTCCACAGAGGTTGTACTAGTTTGCAGTCTTGATCTCAAGAAGAGATCAAGGAGAAAATATTCCTTGATTTCTAAGAAGTACAAAACTCTCTATAGGGTTGGTAGTTATAGGAAAGCTTGACTCACTATGCAATCCATGTCTGACAAAATTTTACTTGAATATCTAATTGATGTCACTCCATTTTCTTATGAAGTGTATGAGTGTTCCTATTTCTCCACATCCACACCACCATTTGTTGTTTTGTACTTTTTGGTAAAAGCCATTCTCACTGGAGTTAAATGATATCTAGTGATTTTGATTTGCTTTTCCCAGCTAATTAGATATGTTGAGCATTTTTTCATATGTTTCTTGGTCATTAGTCTATCATCTTTTGAAAAATTTCTGTTCATGTGCTTTGCCCATTTTTTAATAGGGTTGTTTGATTTTTTCTTACTGATTTTCCTGAGTTCTACATAGATTCTAGTTATCAGCCTTTTATCAGATGGGTAGCATGTGAATATTTTCTCCTATTCTGTAGGTTGTCTGTTTGCTTTAATGATAATTTCCTTGGCTGTGCAGAAGCATTTTAATTTGTTCAGGTCACATTTATTTATTTTTGTTGTTGCTGTGAGATTTCTCAAAGAATTAAAAGTAGATCTAACATTCAATCCAGCAATCCCAATACTGGGAATATTTCAAAAGCAAAAGAAGTCATCTTATCAAAAAGTCACCTGCATTCGTATGTTTATCATAGCACAATTCACAATTGCAAAGATTATGGAATCAGTCTAAATGCCCATCAACCAATGAGTGAATAAAGAAAATATGGTGTATATATATATACCATGAAATACTGCACATTGATAGAAAAGAATAAAACAATGTCTTTTGCAGCAACTTGGATGGAAATTATCCTAAGTGAAGTAACCCAGAAATAGAAAACCAAATACCACACGTTATCACTTATATGTGGGAGTTAAGCTGCAGGTAAGCAGGGGCCTACACAGTACAATGGGCATTGGAGACTCAGAAGAGGGAAGGGTAGGAGGGGATGAGGGAAGAAAAATTACCTATTGGATAAAAGGAACACTGTTTGGATGACAGGTACACTAAAAGACCAGATATCTCCATTATACAATTCATCCATATAACCAAAAACCACTTGTACTCCTAAATCTGCTGAAATAAAAACATTTTTTATAAAGACAGTTGTTCTAAGGTCTTTGTCTAATAAATATGATGTTTGTATTTCTTCTGGTGATTTATTGTGTTACTTTGAATGGGCCAAGTTTTCCTATTTCTTTGAATGCTTTGTGATTTTTATTGCTGAAAATTGGGCCTTTAAAAAACAGCTATCAATACATGAGTGGATTAATAAAATGTGGTATATGTATACCATGGAGTACTATTCAGCTATAAGAAACAACGGTGATATAGCACCTCCTGTATTTTCCTGGATAGAACTGGAACCCGTTCTACTAAGTGAAGTATTCCAAGAATGGAAAAATAAGCACCACTTGTACTCACCAGCAAACTGGTTTCACTGATCAACACCTAAGTGGTCATATAGGAATAACATTTATCGGGCGTCGGACAGATGGGAGGGGGGAGGAGGGGACGGGTATATACATACATAATGAATGCGATGTGCACCATCTGGGGGATGGAAACGCTTGAAACTCTAACTCCAGGGGGCGGGGGGGGGGAAAGGCAACACACGTAACCTAAACATTTGTACCTGCATAATGTGCTGAAATAAAAAAAATTAAAATAAAACAGCTATTCTTCTCAGTCTTTATAGACTGGCTCTGTTCTGAGATAGTCCTTCACTAATCAGCTGTGGGTGTTTTCAGATTGATTAACACAAAGTGAAAATATAAGATCTTCTCAAGACTCTTTTGAATATGCATCTTACCTGGGCTTGCATGTGGCTTTTTCAATTTTCCTGTATATACGGCTGGTTTTGAATTCTTAGTTTTCCAAAGACTCTCAAATCAGCTTCTCCTTGGTGCCTTAGATGGTCCTCTATATGCTTCCCTGCTTAAACTTTTGCCCCAGGTGTTGCAGATTTGTTGTTCCTTTGTAGCTTTATGAGCACTGCCTGCTGCTTACTGCTGTTTTGCCATGCTTGAAGTTTGATGTCACTCTTCCACACCTGAGCTCTGAGTCAAAAACAACAGACATTAGTCCTTTAGGTAGCCCCCAGATAGGTTAGAACATTGCTATATGATGTGTTGTATTACCTACAGCCTGAGGAAGGGAATTGGGAACCCACCTGCTGGCTCCTCTGGACCAAGACCATACCTCACCAGGTAGAGGTGGAGCAAGTGGGAATTAAAATATCATAAAATTTCCTACTGTTCTCAAAGTAGCTTTTTCTTTTTCTTTCTTAAATTTTAACATCTATTTTATTTATTTTTTTATTTCAAAGTATTATAGGGTTGCAAATGTTTTTGGTTACAAGGATCACCTTTGTAATGCTTGAGTCAGGTTTATAATTGTGCCCTACACCCAGATGGTGTTCATTGTACCCATTAGGTAGGTTTTAGCCCATCCCCTCCTCCCCCTCCTCCCTGATTGATTTCCATTGAGTTATACTCCCCTCTGTGCACATGTGTGTTCATTGGTTAGTTCCAATTTAATAGTAAGTACATGTGGGATTTGTTTTTCCATTCTTGTGATACTTCACTTAGGAGAATGGCCTCCAGTTCCATCCATGTTGTTGACAAAGGCATAAAGTCATCCTTCTTCATGGCTGAGTAGTATTTCATGGTATACATATATCAAATTTTATTAATCCACTCATGAGTTAATGGACATTAAGGTTGATTCCACTTCTTTGCAATTGTGAATTATGCTATAGTAAATATACAAATGCTGGTATCTTTTTGATAAAATTATTTCTTTTCCTTTGGGTAAATACCCAGTAGGGGGATTGCTGGATTGAATGTTAGGTCTACTTTGAGTTCTTTGGGGAATCTCCATACTGTTTTCATATAGGTTTCACTAATTTGCAGTCCTACCAACAGTGTTTAAATATTCCTTTCTATCTTCATCCATCTAGTGCTTTTGGACTTTTTAATAAAAGCCATTCTAACTGGGGTAATGTGCTATCTCATTGTGGTTTTAATTTGCATTTCCTGGATAATTAACAACATTGAGCATTTTTTCATGCGTTTATTAGCCATTTGTCTATCTTCTTTTGAAAAGCTTCTGTTCATGGCTTTTGCCCATTTTTTGATGGGGTTGCTTTTTTAATGCTGATTTGCTTGAGTTCTTTGTAGATTCTGGTTATTAGTCCTTTATCGGATGTATAGCTTGTGAATATTTTTTTCTCATTCTATAGATTGTCATTTTACTATGTTCATTATTTCCTTAGCTGTGCAGAAGATTTTTTATTTAATCAAGTCCCATTTACTTATTTTGTTATTGCTGAGATTGCCACTGGGGTCTTCTTCATAAATTCATTGCCTAGGCTGATATCTAGAAGAGATTGTCCAACATTTTCTTCTAGAGCACTTATGGTTTCATGCCTTACATTTAAGTTTTCTATCCATCTTGAATTAATTTTTGTGAGTGGTGAGAGATATGCATCAGTTTTCACTCTTTTGCATGTGGCTATCCAGTTGTCCTGGCACCATTTATTAAATAGGGATACTTTTCCCCAGTATATATTGTTGTCTACTTTGTCAAAGATCAGTTGGCTGTATGTGGATGGTTTTATGTCTGAGTTTTCATTCTGTTACATTGGTCTGTTTCTATTTTTATGCCAATACCATCCTCTTTTGGTTATTATAGCCTCGTAGTATAGGTTGAAGGCTTGTAATGTGATGCCTCCCAATTTGTTCCTTTTGCTTAAGCTTGCTTTGGTTATTCAGGCTCTTTTCTGGTTCCAAAAGAAGCATAGAATTACTTTTTCTGGATTTGTGAAATATGACATTGGTCTTTTCATGGTGTTTGCATTGAATCTGTAAGTCACTTTGGGAAACATGGACATTTTAACAATGTCAATTCTACTGATCTATGAGCATGATATATTTTTCCATTTATCTGTATCACTGATTTCTCTCTTCAGTGTTTTGTAGTTCTCTTTGTAGAGATCTTTCAACTCCTTGGTTAAGTATATTCCTAAGTATTTTATTTTCTTTGTAGCTATTGTAAATGATATTCAGTCTTTTATTTCACTCTCAGCTTGACTGTTATTGGTGTATAGGAATGCTACTGATTTGTGTACATTAATTTTGTAACCTGATTGTGCTGAATTTATTTATCAATTCCAGGAGGCTCTTGGTGGAATCTTTGAGGTTGTCTAGATTTAAGACCATATCATCAGTGAAAAGCTATAGTTGGATCTACGCTTTCCCAATATGTATTCCCTTAATTTCTTTTTCTTGCCTGATTGTTCTGATTAGTACTTCTGGTGCTCTGTTGAATACAACTGGTGATAGTGGGTACCCTTGCCTTTTTCCACTTCTTAGTGGGAATGCTTTCAACTTTTCTCCATTCAGTATGATATTTGCTGAAGGTTTGTCATATATGGCTTTTATAATTTTGAAATATATTACTTCTATGCCAAGTTTGTTGAGGGTTTTTATCATGAAAGGGTGCTAAATTTTGTCATATGCTTTTTCTGCATCTATTGAGATGATTATATAATCTTTGTTTTTGCTTCTGTTTATGTGGTGAATCACATTTAATGTTTTATGTATGTTAAACCATTCTTGCATCCCTGGAATGATGACCACTTGGTTGTGGTAGATTATATTTTGATGGGCTGTTGAATTCGGTTAGCTAGTATTTTATTGAGGATTTTTGAATTTATATTCATAAGGGATAATGGTCTGTAGTTTCCTTTTTTTGTTGTGTCCTTTTTGGCTTTGGTATCTAGCTGGTACTGACTTCCCGGAATAAGTTGGGAAGGATTACCTCCTTCTCCATGTTAAGGAATAATTTCCGCAGTATGGGTACCAACTCTTCTTTGAAATACTGATAAAATTTGACTGTGACTCAGTCTGGTCCATGGCTTTTTTTTGTTGGAAGATTTTTTATTGCAGCTTCAATCTCATTGCTAGTTATTGGTCTGTTAAAGAGTTCTCTTTCTTCCTGATTGAGCCTTGAGAGGTTGTGTGTTTCCAGAAATTTGTCTATTTCCCCAACATTTTCAAGTTTATGTGCATAGAGATTATCATGGTATTCACAGATGATATTTTGTATTTCTATGGTGTCAATTGTAATATCTCCTTTTTCATTTCTGATTGAACGTATTTCAGTCCTTTTTCTTCTGTTCCTGGTAAATGTAGCAAGAGGTCTATCAATTTTATTTATCTTTTCAAAGAACCAACTTTTTATTTAATTGATCTTTTGTGGAGTTTTTTTTGTTTTTGATTTAATTTAGTTCTGCTCTGACCTTACTTATCTTTTTCTTCTTGTAGTTTTGTGATTGGTTTGCTTTTCTAGTCCATTGAGACATTTTTATTAGATTTTTGATTTGTGATCTTTTTGTCTGTTTGATGTAGGCATTTAAGGCTATGAATGTTTTCATTAGGACTGCTTTTGTTCAATCCCATAGATTTTGATAGCTTGTGTGCCCTTTGTCATTCAGTTCCAGCAATCTTTTGATTTCCATTTTAATTTCCTTATTGGTCCAATAATCATTCAGCAGCAGGTTGTTTAATTTCCATGACTGTGTAGAATTGAGTGTTTCTCTTGGAGTTGATTTTTGGTTTTATTCCACTTATATGGTATGATTTTGATTTTTTAGAATTTGTTGAGGCATGTTTTGTGGCCTAAAATATGGTCAATATTGGAGAATGTTTGATGTGCTGATGAGAAGAATGTATATTCAGTAGTTCTTGTGTAAAATGTTCTGTAAATGTCTGTTAGGCTCATTTGTTTTAGATTCCTGTTTAAGTCCAGCATTTCTTTCTTTATTTTCTACCTGGATGTTCTTTTCTGATATGTCAGTGGGATGTTGAAGTCCTCAGAAATTATAATGCTGCTGTTTATCTCTTTGCTTAGATCTGGTACAGTATGCTTTATGAATCTGGGTGCTCCTGTGTTAGGTTCAGAAATATTTAGGATTGTTATGTCTTCTTGTTGAATTGCTCCCCTTACTATTATGTACTGACCACTTTTGTCTTTACTATTTTTTATTTAAAGTCAATTTTATCTGATATGAGAATGGCTACACCTGCTTTCTTTTGATTTCTATTTGCATGGAATTTTTTACCATCCCTTCACCTTGAGTCTGTAAGAATCCTTGTGGCTTAGGTGTGGTTCCTGGAGACATAATATATTTGGGTTGTATGTGTTCATCCATTCCATTCAGCTAGCCTATGTCTCCTGAATGGAAAATTCAAACCATTAAAGTTCATGTGGGATGTTGTTCTGTTCATCCTGTTGTATAGTACATTATTACTTTGTTTTACCTCTTGTACTATTGTTTTATATGAGCTGTGAGCTTTGGCTTTAGGGTGGTTTTACACTGATGGGTGACTCTTGTGCTGATCCATGTATAATGAAGTTCTGGATATTTTCTGCAGGGCAGGTCTGGTCTTGACAAATTCCTCTAGTGTTTGCTTGACTGGAAAAGTCTTTATTGTTTCCATGATATATGAAGCTTAGTTTTGCAGGACATAAAATTCTAGTTTGGCAGTTTTTCTGTTGAAGAAGACTCAAGATGGCACCCCAATCCCTTTTGGCTTGTGAGGTCTCAATTGAAAATCTGCAGTTAGTCTGATGCATTTTCCTTTGTAAGTAACTTGATGTTTTTGCCTTATGGCTCACAGGATTTCCTCCTTCATGTTGATTTTGGCCAGTTTATTGACTATGTTTCTTGATGATTGCCCTTTGGAATGAATCTCCCAGGTATTCCTTTAGCTTCTTGTACCTGGATGTCTAAATCTCTGGCAAGACCAAGGAAAGTTTCCTCAATTATTCCCTTCCCTCGAATAGGTTTTCTGGCCTTTGTGCATTTTCTTCTTCACCCTCAGAGATTTCTATGATTCTTATATTTGGCCATTTTGTATAATACCATATTTATTGTAGGCTTTTTTCATTCCTCTTAATTCTCTGTTCTTTATTTTTGACTGACTGATTTAATTTGAAAGAGTTGTCTTCAAGCTCTGAGATTTTTTCTTCTTCCTAATCTCGTCTATTCTTAAAACTTTCCAGTGTTCCGTATTTCCTTAAATGATTTTTTCATTTCCAGTAGTTCCTTTTTCTTTTTTATAATATATTGACCTCTTTAGTGAATTTTTCCTTTGTTTCTTGAATCGTTTTTCTGTTTTTTTGAGTTGGTCATTCATTTTTCTTGGATTTCATTGAGCTTCCTTACAACCCATATTTGGAATTATTTATCTGTCATTGTAATATTTTCATTTTGGTTGGTACCCATTGCTAAAGGGCTGTTGTGCCCTTTGGGGGGTGTCCTTTCACTCTGATTTTTCATACTTCTGAAATTCTTTTATTGTTTACTTCTCATATAGAGCAGCTGTTGTTTCTTATTTTGGTATTTTTCTTTTGTTTAAATGGGGCTTTTTCCTCCCCCTCACTCATATGGGTGTGTTTGTTGTGTATGTTTGGTAAGAACCTTTGGCTTTGCTTGCAGGTGCTTTGATTATGCTTTAGTTTCTGGATGGATACCCTGGTTATACATATCCTTAGTGTGTTAGTTTTCTCAGTTTCTAGTTGTGTGTAGGCTGTGGCTATGGTGACCTATATGTGTGGGAAGATTCACTGTCTCTCTTCAATGAGGGAGGATGGAGGTCTTTGAAATCCTTTTTCTCTTTCCCCAGCCCTGTGGTCTTGTTGACTAGTGTGAATTGTATTGGTATGCCCAGTTTAAACTTTGAGAGAGTAGGTGTGCTTGTGGGTAAAAATCAACCACACCCTGTATGATTACATCCATAGATACTGTAAAGTTCTCTGAAGACTGACCTTCTTATCACTAGGTGGTGCCTTCTGGAAGGCACAAGCTATGTTGTTATTTTTGGGACCTGTGTCTGGCTCTAGTCCCTCAGGAGAAGCACTCCAATGCTCCAGGTGGAACTTCCAGGTTAGTCCCTATTCTCTGCTGCAGCAGAGGGAGGTGGGGCAGTGAGCCTGTGCAGGGGTAGATTGGGTGATCCTGCCCTTAGGCTGCAGAAAAACCAGCCATGTAGCTGTTTCAGCAGTGGTCAGAGGACCAGTCCAAGCTTCTGGGGCAAGCTGCCAAGATGGGGCTAAAGTATACCCACCCATCCAGAAAGTTTGCTTGTGAAGACAGTGCTGTCTGAGATTCATGATCTGGCTGTCAGGAGTGGGTTTCACTCTTCATCTCACTCCTCTGCTCTGCAGTGTTCCTCCAATGTCTGTTGGCAGGCAGGAGCTCAAACTAGCTAAGCCCCCCATGATTGCACTGTGGGCTAGGGAACTTCCCCCCCTCCCAGGATCCTAGCCTGGGTTGAGAGCACAGACTTCCTGTAGGCAGAATAGTGCTCCACAAGTATACCACAATTGAGGCCCACACTGCACTCTCCTCTCAGTTCTGCCCACATGGGCTCCTTCACCTCCAAAGATTAGTTCACAAATCTCCCCTATGTGACCCCAAACAACACAATCAAGTCCTGGGGGTATAGTATGTGGCCTGAAGGCCTGCCCTTGCGTCCCTGAAGATCAATTCCTGACCTTGCCAGGGAGAAGTGTACTGGTTCCGAGCTGGCTATAGGATGCCCCATCAGGTTTGATGTTCCTCCACTTTGGGGTATGTCCTGCTCTGATAGAATTGCTGGGCAAGCAGCACTAGGGAGGGACAGTGAGCAGGGAGCTCACAGTCTGAGCATCCCTTAATCTACTGCAGAACTTTAAGAGGAAATTGTTTGAGCCCTACTCTCTGTAGATGCCTCAGTATGGGGACTTAATTGTCTCTCTTGGCAGCTGCAGGTTGGAAAGGGGAGGGGGGGAAAGAGTCTGGATGGAGGAAAGCTAGCAATTTGGTCATCTCTTCCCCATTTTCCACAAGGCAGCCTGCCTGGAATGTCCTGCCTTCAAAGTTATGCAGATCCCCCAGGACCCACTTGACCCCTGTGGCTCCTACAGTCTGGGCCAGAGTTGGGAGTTGTTTGTGTGGGAATGAGCAAGTGAAAAACTGAAAGGCTGAAGCCTTCTGGGGTGGACAAAGGTGCACGGTGGGTAGAGAAGCAATATGGTACCTGCTGTTTCAGTTCACATCTGTGGAGATGGGAAATGACCCAGGGTGGGGCTGGGAGCCTTGTAGTTTGTCCACAAGAAGATCCCAGTTATATGGTGGCAATAACTTTTGGTCTCATGGGTGTAGAAAGTCACTCCAGCAGTTTGGAAGCCCACTGACTGTCAGAGATGTGGGTGGGAGAAACAATTAGTTAAAGGCTTGGATAGACCAAAAAGGCTGACCCTTCCCTGAGCAAGACAGAATTTTGTCTTCCCAACTGTCTTCAAAGTGGGACATCAGTTTTTTTCCTGCCTTTGGATTCAAAATGAAACATTGTCTCTTCCTGGATTTCAATCCTTTTGTTCTTTGGACAAGAACTATACCATCAGCTTTCCTGGTTCTCTGACTTTTGGACTCAGACTGAAACTGAACTATTGGCACTCCTTGATCTTCAGATTGTTGGTGCACCCTGCAGGTCTTGGGGCTTTTCAGTCTCCATTATTACATGAGCCAATTTCTTATAACAAATCTTTTTCTATATATTATATATTGTGTGTCACACAGACACACACACGAACACGCCTCTTATTGGTTTTGTTTATCAAGAGAATCCTGACTAAAACAATGGCACTCAGTGTTTGATGGATGTTTATGCTTTACATCCTTAAAAGGATACACCTAGGGCTGAATTATCCTCAAAGAGTTTACTTTTAACTCTAACTCTGATATGCACAGGGACTCCCCGACCCTCATCCCAGGTCCCCTCCACCACATGCAGTCACCATGCCTTGAATAAGTTTCAAATAACAAGAAATAGTTTTAGAAGCATATAAATGGGCAAAGAACATGAACTGAAACTTTTCAAAAGAAGACAGAATAATGGCTAGCAAACATATAAAAAAGTGCTCAACATCTCTAATCATTAGGGAAATGCAAATCAAAACCACCCAAGTGTAAACCTGACTGATATGTATAGGAGGGAAAGACATAGATCAGCTTTAGAATTTTAAATACCCATGTTTAGAGGGAACCACTAAAATTTTAGAAATAGTATGCAAAACTTCTAAACTGAAATTGATATAAAAATGTCATGAGAGTACTTGAAGTATTAAAAAATGTGTTGATTTAAAGAAAAATTATGAAAAGAGAAAAAACAGTTCTTGTAATTATAAAGACATTTAGGTCAAATACGCACATAAAGAGTTCTAATAAAATTGTCTCATAAAATGTAAGCATGGAAAATGCAATATATTTAAATTATGCTATTATTTTATACAATACATAATTTTAAAATATGTATATAATTGAGTTCATAAATTAAATATGTTATTCTGCCAATAAAAACACCAAAAAAGCAAAAAAAACAAAACAAAACAAAACTGCAATGAGATATCACTTATCTCCAGTAAGAATGGCCTTTATCAAAAAGTCCCAAAACAACAAATTCTGACGTGGATGTGGAGAGATAGGAACACTCATACTGCTGGTAGGACTACAAATTAGTACAATCTCTGTGGAAAATAATTTGGAGATACCTCAAAGAGCTAAAAATAGAAATACCATTTGATCCAGCAATCCCACTACTAGGCATCTATCCAAAGGGAAAAAAAGACATTCCATAAAAAAGACATCTGCACTAGAATGTTTATAGCAGCACAATTCACAATTGCAAAGATGTGGAAACAACCCAGGTGCCCATCAATACATGAGTGGATTAATAAAATGTGGTATATGTATACCATGGAGTTGTACTCAGCCACAAAATCAATAGTGATATAGCACATCTTATGTTATCCTGGATAGAGCTTAAGCCCTTCTTTCAACGTGAGGTATCACAAGAATGGAAAAACAAGCACCACATGTACTCGCCATCAAATTGGTACTAACTGATCAACACTAAGGATGGTAGTAATATCCACTGAGTGCCTATCAGTGGGGTGGGGGGGTTAAACTTACAACTAATGGAGGTGGAACGCACTGTATGGGGGAAGAGCATGCTTGTAGCCCTGGCTTGAGTGAGGCAAAGGCATTACATGTAACCAAAATGTCTGTACCCCCATAATATCCTGAAATAAAACAAAATAAATAAATAGCATCAGCATCAATCAATCAATAAAAGGAATGATTTGACTAAAGATAAATAAAGGAAATAAGGTAGAAATATACTTTTCTTATAACCTGATATACTGATTGAAACTGAGCTATACAGTCTTGGAGAGAGGATGTAGGAAATAAAGAAAATGAAGAGAGAAAAATAGGACTTTAAACATTTGCTTACTCAAGTTACTCTACCTGAATTATGAAAAGAAAGAAAGAGAGAAAGAAAGGGGGAGGGAGGAAGGAAGAAAGGAATGAAGGTAGGTAGGCAGAAAGGAAGGAGAAGGAAGAAAAGAAGGAAGGAAGCAAGGAAGGAAGGAAAGAAGGAAAACAGACAAAAAACAATGTACATGACACTTATTTTTAAAGGACGTAGTGGAAAGGAACCCTCATGGGCAGAGTGATAAGATGTTTTCTGTAATCAGGAAAGCTTTGGATAAGGCTTTTGGAAAAGAATTTAAAGGTACCTTCAAACTTCAGTGAATACATGCAGACCTTGTTTGTGCCCAGTTATATAAATTAATATTAAAATCACTAAAATTAATCACTCTCATGTAACATATTCCCTCCTCTGTCAGTATTCTAAAAATCAGAAAATACTTCACCCGTATATGAAAATTAAGATAAGAATAGGAGCAGGAAAAAATAAATAAAACAGCATATGGGAAGACATTATACAATGTTGCAAGACAGACTGTTTCTACACCCTAGACATTTCCTGTTCATGTCAAGAAGATGGGCTACATCTGTTTTTCTACATTCCATAGTTATTTTTAAGGAATTAGCCAAATTGTTTGTTCAGTATCTTAACTCAGAAACCCAAGCTGGAGAAAGAGATGAGATTTGGTCACACCCAATGACAAGTCAACAGAGATTTTCTTTGTTTATTCTGTTTCAGCTTGGGTGATGTCTGGCAATTAAGTAATTAAACAGCAATGCATGGTTTATATCACTTTTTTAAAAAAGATAGGGAAGTTTATAGTTCCCCATGTTTTTCTTCATTAGTGTGTGCTTGTCAAAAGTAATTTAATGAACTTTATTTAAGGGGAAAATGGTGAATCTATATTCAGTGTGTCAGGATCTAGCAAATCACCCCATGAATGAAGATAAAAAGGAAAGACAGCCCCAAATTGAATCTTTTCAAATCAGTAAATCTTGTTCTACACTTTCATTTACTAATGTATTAATTTTTAATTTCCATTGCATTTTTGGCTATAATGGCTGCCCTTAAATCTTATTTTTCTCCCTAGTTTCCATTTCTTTTTCCTATAAAATGGATAACTAGTATGGTTATGCCCTGTCAAGTTGCATAGACATACAAAGTTAAAATACAGAGTTTTTGCAGATAACTCAGGAAGCAGAAAATATTGCAAAGTTCCTTAGAGATCGTCTAGTTACATCCTTTCATTTGACACATGGGCAAAGTGAGGTTTAACATAATAGGTGACTTTCTTAAAGACATCCAGCATATTATTGGAAAAGCTGGTTCTGGATCTCCTAAATTCCAGTCAACTTGTTCTTCAGCTATAAATAGCATCCTTAAAGCTAAAGATCTGGGTTTTATTTTCAATAATTTGTTTTATAAAATTGGGAACAAAGTATAGGTGACATGTTTAGATAAGCTTTCTCAATGACCACTTCCAAACCCGTCTGATTTTCTTTTTTAACTGTTAGGTGGAAAATATGCTAGTAATTTAAAAGTTATTTTTCTCTTTCTTAATTGACTTTTTAAAATTGATGGCATGATATATGCAAATAAACTTTGAAATATGATGTAAATAAATATAAAGGCTGCAATCTAGGGATCATTACCCATAGACATTCCATAGATTTTCTTTTTTATTTGCTGTACAAATTTTTATCTAGTGTACCCCTGTTTATTGATCCATCTGGCAGCCATAAATAAAATGGGTACCTCTTTTAAGGACTTAATTTTCTGAAGTACTCAAAAGAAGCAAAAGAATGAATATGGTAGGAAAATTGGCGCTTTCATTTTTTTCCAATTGTTATGTACAAACATTCTGAGATCTTAAAGTCTGAGTCACTATGTATGACTAAATCAGCCAGGCATGACCTTAAAATCTCTGGGCTCTTGACTGTATATGAAGTTTAGGGTAGTTATCTCTAGATGGCATTACCAAGTATCTTGATCCTTATAAGTAAAGGTTTCCAGTTTATTGATATCTCTAGAGGCAACCACTGTAAGTTCATAGAGGACAGGGACCTTATTTTAACATTAATAATTTTAAAATACTTTCCCACTTGAGCATATAGCATACTCAATATTGCTTTTCATAAATCAATTTACTATTAAAACATCACTATGATATTAAACACACATGCCATTAAAGAGATGCAGTAACTAAAGAGAACTGAAAGCAAGAATAAAGAAATAGAAAACGTAGAAATAAATTGACACTTTTCTGTTGCTATGACATTTCAGTTGACAATCCCCTTCTTTCAGAATCATAAACCCTTGTTTTCCATTTCTGTGGCTCTGGTGTTATAACAGTTTCTGCATCCAATAATGGCCTAAAACAACTATTTTTTTCTTTTAGAGACAGATCAGTATCTTCACTTTCAATTTCCCTCTTTTCATTTCAGTCTTTTCTCTCTAAAACAACTAGATTCTTTATCCAACATTGTCCTTCTTTAATATCAGCAAAGCCAAAAACAAAAATCATATTATAGTATGTCCTAATCAGAAATGATTTTTCCTTCTTCCAAATAAGAAATTTTTAAAAGTAATAATAATAAGTATTCACACTTAAATAGCACTTCACAATTTAGAGAATACAATGCAATGTCTCCTTCAAGATAGTCTGAATGAAAACCATTTAACTCCCCTGGTATTTTCCTCTCAATATGGCAACAATTACCTACCTAATTATATTACTATCTTAGACACTTTTATTCTTTATGTTACACTTCTCCCACTACCTGCAATTTTTCACTGTCTCACACTCTTTGCATAAACGATTTAACTTACATGAATTTGGATTTCAACACTGACACTGGTAACCCTAGAACTTTTGACAACATTTTACAAGCTAAGGCAAATCTCTACTACAAAGGCTTGGTCTTTTATTTTTCCACTAAATGTTTTTGAATTAACTTAAAACAACTATGGTAAAGAATGGAATAAAGGATTCAGGCAATGCATCATCTTCATCATTACCCACCATCATCATAGTTTGCCCAGACATTGCAAAAGGCCTCCTAGATAAACCATCTCCATGTTTCAACTTGTACCTCCCATTAGATTATTCTTCACATAACAATCAGAATAAAACTTTTAAAAAGTATTAGTTAGGTTACATGACTTCCCTGCTCAAAACTGCCCAATAGCTATATCCTATCCATTTTCCAACATCATTACTTACCATTCTCCTGTTTGTTCATTTCACCCTACCTATACACACCTTGACTAGGTCAAGCTTATTCTCATTCCAAAATCATCGAACTTATTCTTCCCTCTGTCTGAAGGCATTTCTCTCTGATCTTTGCATGGCTTTCTCTTTGACATATACCCTATCTAAAATGATATATAAATCCATGTTTATATATGCCTATCAAAATATTCACTTACTCAGCTTTAGTTTTCTTCACAGCATTAGCATAACCTCACATTATATTATATATTTATTATCTACCTATCCAACTAAAATATAAGCTCCTTGAGGTACTAGACTTTGTCTTTTCTTCATTGTATTGCTAATACATGATAAAGTACCTAACACATTAAAAAGCATTCAATGTGCATTTATAAATTAAATAAGTGAATGAATTAGTGAGCAATGAACTTGAGCACTAGCCTTGACTCACAATTCTCAATAATTTCAATATACAATTGAATGATCTTTCTAATAGCATGGCTTCTCTGCTCCTTAATAGCCTTTTCTCCAATGACCTTTCCCTCCAACCTACCTCAGCTGCCCAGCCCTGTTATATCTGCTATATAACCCTAGATCTTGTCATTACCACTAACTACAATGCCTCCATAATCTCAGTTCCACATATCCACATCTCTAACCACCACCTCCTATCTTTCCAGCTTACTCCCAATAGTACCTCAACTATAAAAATCATTTTATCCCTGATGCCTACAATCAATCTATCCTACCACCTTTTCCCAGTCTTTCATCATCATGTTCTCCTTTCGCTCATTATCCAGTTTAAATTCCATGGTCCATTTGCATTCCAACACTATTAATCCCTTGTTCTTTTCTCCCTCTGCTATAATGATGGAAAAACTATAACTCTGCACCTATTCTGTGCTACACTGGGCAACTGGACATGCCTGGAGAAAAACAGAACCATGATAACTCATTTCACTTTCAATTCATGATGTAAAGCCTGAAGTGGTCCATTACTGCTGCTTCGCAATCTTATTACATTTCCCTGACCAATTCACTCTTCACTCTCCCTGAAGATTAAATCCCATTATCTGCTTTCTTTTTTAAACCTCAAATACCTCTTTTCCCCTCCTTGTCAGCCAATGGCCTTGTCCCTTATTTCCCTCTCTTTCAATCATTCCCATGAGCATACAAACATTCTGCATTATTTCCCCTCTGCCACCTACTGCAGGGTGGCCTTCAGTACATTATTTCACTGCTCTGTGCCTCAATGTTCGCATTTGTTAATGAAGACAACTCTAGTATTTGCTTGTCTGTGTGTGTGTGTGTGTGTGTGTATAGAAAATGAGTTAGCATAGGTAAAACACTTGGAACTATATCTGGAGTTTAGTAAGCACTTATCAATATTATTATTATTATATCAATAGTATTATTATTTTTAAAAAATCTTCCTTGATATCACATTCCCTCTCAGTAACTGCCTCTTTTTTTCTTCTCCTCTTCACAGCAAACTTCTCAAATGATTTGCTTATACTTGCTATATTACTTCCTCTCCTCCTAGTTTACCTTTTTATGTTGATATAATTTAAAACCCCCTAAAAATGCAAAAATAGTAAAAATAAGTTTCTTTTACCCCTCTATCCTTCACTCAGATTCACCAGTTATTAACATAAGGTTTTGCCACATTTGCTGTATCATTCTTTAGATAGATTAGATAGATAAACACACATACATACATATACATGTTTTCCAAATCATTATGGGAGAGTAAGTTGCCAACATTATGTCCTTTTATCCCAAAATACTTCAGTGTGGTGTGCATTTCCTAAGAACAGAGACATTCTCTTATATAACCACAATACAATTTTCAGAACAAAAAAGATTTAACATTAGAAAATAGTATTTTCTAATTCGCAGTCCATATTCAAATTTCATGAATTGGCTCACTAATAGACATCCTTTATAGATACTTCTTTTTTCCATCCCAGGATCCAATCCTGTATCCTGCATTGCATTTAGTTGGTATGTCTTTTAGCATCCTTTGGTCTGGAATAATTCTTCACTCTTAATCTTTACTCATCTTTCTGTATTTGAAGAGTATAGGGCAGCTACTTTGTAGAATTTGCTTTGTTTTGGGTTTCCCGATAATTGCTTTTGAATCAGTCTGGGTTATGCATTTGGGGGAGGAGTACCACTCTTGGTTAAAGTGGTGTCTGACATGTTTCTGATCTATGTAATGTCACTCTTTTTCCCTTTGTAATGTGATGTTTGTAGTATTCTCTGTCTTCTCATTAATGGTGAAAAATGGGCTATGTGTGGTTTAATTTGCTCTTTTGTTGATCCATACCGTTTTTCTTTTAGGGTGTGTAGATACATTTGGATTTATGCAACAAACTATGAAGTCTCATTTTTCTCTTGACCCTAGTTCAATCAGGCTTTCACCCCTCTAGTCAATATTTTTACGGTCACCAATGAGCTGTATCTTGACAAATACTATGATTATTTTGTGCTTCTTATCACACTTAAACTATCAGCCTGGTAGTATAATTTGATACTCCCTTCTTCTTGAATAGTTTTTTCGCTTGGCTTCTAAAGCTTTCCTCTTTCTTGGTTCTCCTACGTTTCCAAATTTTCCTTCTTTGTTCTCCTGATGTCCAGACTTACGTAACCAAATGCCTCTTAGATATTTTCACTTGAATGTCTTATATACATCTTAACATAACATCCCATTTCCAAACCCTCTATCCCTCTTTTCTATCACAGCAAGGGATATTTCATTTGTCCAGCTAATGAGATAAAAACAGGGTATAGTAATGCTTGTAGTCATCCTCGATTCTTTTCTTTCTCTCACACCTATTTCTTTTTCTGTTTGAACCTATGTAGTGTCTAACTCTCACACCTATTTAACCCATCAGCAAATCTCCTTGATTCTACCTTCAAAATATATTCAGAATTTGACCATTTCTCATTATTTACAATACCAACATCACAGACCACACAATTAAGATCTAACACCTGAATTTCTTCAATAGCCTCCTAACAGGCTTCCTGCTTTCATTCTTGCTACCCACACATTTTTCTTCACACAGTAGTCAGAGTAATTCTATTAAATATCATAAGTCAGATAATGTCACTTAACCATTTAAAACCCTATCTCAGAGTAAAATCTAAAAATGTCAACATGGTTTTACCATATTTTATGGGTGAACCATGAGGTCCATATCCCCAAAAACCACCTCCGTGGACTAATATCCTTCCAAAGTGCTTTAAAATTATTGCATGCCATCCACTCTAGCCTCCTCCATATTGCTACAAAACACCAAGCATTATTTTGCTTCAGGATGTTTGCACTTAGTATTGTCCTACATGGCATGCATGGTCTTTGCCCAGATACCTGAGGAAAAAAATTAATTTGACAGAAACTATGTGACAGCAAAATGTTGAAGCTCTTTTATCTACATACTATTGAGGGGAAATGAGTAAGCTATCACTCAAGACAATGTCTGCTTCACATAGAAAGTACATTTTGAGATGTCAAAACAGAGGGTCTTTCAAGTACCTCACATGCACTGACCAACTTAATTCTCACAACAAGCTGATGAACATCTGGCACAATGTGAGCACTGGGTCAACACCCAAGGATCAAGAGTCATCAGGAAAAAGAATGTACTTCAGGTCTGGCAGGATTGCTACCTGCCTCTAAGCTTTCTTATTACCCCCTGAGAAACAGCACCACACAAACTTCTGAATGCCAGAGAAACCACCACTACCTATAGGCATACCTTGCTTTATTGTGCTTTACTTTATTGTACTTTGTGGATAATGTGTTTTTAAAAAAAAAAAAATTGAAGATTTTTGGCAACTCTGTATCAAGCAAGTCTATCAGCACCATTTTTCCTACATCATGTGCTCACTTCCCGTATCTGTCACATTTTGGTAATTCTTACAATATTTCAAATGTTTTCATTATTAATTTATTTGTCAAGGTTATCTGTAATCAGCAATCTTTGATGTTACTCTTGTAATTGTTTTGGGTATTTCCATAACTGTGCACATATAAGATGGCATACTTAATAAGTACTGTGTGTGCTCTATTCCACAGCACAGTGGAAACATAACCTTTATATGCACTGGGAAACCAAAATGTGGTGTGACTCATTTGACTGCAACATTTACTTTATTGCAGTGGTCTGGAATCCCACCTGTAGTATCTCCATGGTATGACTGTAATTGCCTGGCTACAGCTAGTTTTCTCTTCTTCCTTTCAAGTATGGGAAAATACTTAAAAACACTTTCACAGCCTTATTATAATTTTGGCTGAGGAAAATTTCTACCTCCAAACACAATGTAATAAGAGAGATTGGAAACAATAACAAACAGGAGGCAAAATCTATAAAATAATAGTTTTTAAGATTCTTGACACCAGGCAATAAAGGACAATGACCTCTGAAAATGGGAAACAAATAAGGTGAGCCATATTATTGTCCCAGGTTACTGACTGGAGAGAATTCCAAGGCATGACCCAGAAAGTAGAAGCAGAGGCAGAGCACGAAGTGCTCCCTGCATTGAAGATCAGCAGCTGACAGTCCAAGAAGGACAAGAAAGCTAGAGTTCATGGGACAGAGTACCAAAGAGTAGAGAGGTGCTCATAATAAGAACCCCAGAAATCTGCAGTCTCCTCCCTGAGCTTTCAGCAGAGTACTCACTCACCAGTACAGGAGTGTGAGGAAAGTATTTGAACATGCGGGGAAAAACTTCCTATCGGGCCAGGAATAGTGTCTATTCCTACCAGCCAGGATGCAAGACTTCATAATTCTTGGGGGCTTGAGTAGAGTACTCAGAAGGGTATTGCCTTATTAGTGGGAAAGAATTAGTCCTGTGCTAAACACTGTTATGGTCCCTTCTAACAAATCTTAAAGGCAGAATTTGTATTTTACTTTCCCAGGAATGCCATAATAAATTATCACATACAGCATAGCTTAAAACTACAGAAATTTATTTTCTTGTAGCTCAGGAGGCCAGAAGTCTGAAATCCAGATCAGCAGGCTGGTTGCTTCTGGAGGTTCTGAGGGAAAACCTGTTGCATGCTTCTTTCTTAGATTCTGTTGGGCACTATAATCCTTGGCATTCCTTGGCTTGTACCTATATCACTCCAATCTCTGTCTCCATTGTCACACTGCCTTCTTTTCCTTTAGTCTTCATGTAGCCTTCTTATAAGGACATAACTGATTGGATTTAGAGCCCACCCTAATCCAGTATGACCTCATCTTATCTGATTATATCTGCAACATCCCTATTTCTAAATAAGGTCACCTTTTGAGGTTATAGGTGGACAAAAATTTGGGGGGAATGCTATTCAACCCAGTATAATCTGAAGGGATCATATTATTTCCAATTAACTTGACTGCATCTCAGAAGTAAGTTCAAAAATATTTGTAGTAATACAAAAATATCCAGTATCCAATAGGATGAATATTCACAATGTCTGGCATCCAATCAAAGATTACAAAAGCAGTCAAAGCAAAAGAAAAATACAATCCATAATGAAAAGAAAAATCAATGAATTGAAACTGAACTAGAACTCACACAGATGTTAGAATTAGTTTAGGAGGACATTGAAGAAGTAATAAATTTATTCCATAAGTTCAAAAAATTAGAGACATAAAGATATTTTTTAAAGACTCAAGTAAGACCTTTAGAGATGAAAATTACAATGTGTAGGATTAATATCAGATTAGAAAATGCAGAAGAAAAGATTTGTCAATTCGAAGACCTAACATACTATCCAAATAAAACACTGAGAAAATGAATATTTAAAAAAAACTGAAGAGTATCAGTGATCTACATGACAACTTCAAACATCCTATTATACATGTAACTCGACTCATCAAAGGAGGAGTGGAGAGAAGAAAAAAAATATTTGAAGAAACAATGGCCACATTTCCCCCAATTTGTTGAAAAGTATAAACCTATAAATGCAATAACTTCAATGAACCCCAGATACAAGAAATACCAAGAAAACTACATCAAGGCACATCATAAACAAATGGCTCAAAACAAGTGACAAAGAAAAAAATATTCTAAAGCAACCAGAGGGGGGGAAAAAAGAAATATTATATGCAGAAGGGGAAAAAAGATAAATATTACAGCAGATTTCTTGTTAGTAACAACATAAATGAGAAGACAGTAGAGCAATATGTTTAAAGTAATGAAAGAAAACAAACATCTGTCAACCTAGAATTCTATACCCAGTGAAAATAACTTTAAAAAATGAAAGTGACACAAAATATCTTCACACATGCCATAGCTGTAAGAATTGAACTCCAGCACATCTGTAGTCCAAGAAATGTTAAAAGAAATCTTTCACACAAAAGGGAAATAGCAACAGATGGAAATATGGATCTATGCAAACAAATGAAGAGCACTAGAAATGGCAATTCTATGAGTAAATGTAAAACATTTTTTAAATTATTTAAATCTCTTCAAAAGATAATTGTTTGAACATACATATCAAGAATTTATTGTGGAATTTAAAACATATAACACAAAACACATAAAAACAGGAGGGATGAAATCAAAATACAGTATGATAAGGTTCTTATACTATATGTGAAAAACCATAATATAAATTGAAGGTAGACTGTCAACAGCTAAAGAAGCATACTCTAAACTCTGAAACAACCACAAAATGGCAAAGCAAAGTGCTATTTCTAACAAGTAAACAAGGATGATAAAAGGGAATCACCAAAACCCCAATCAATCTAAAAGAAGACAGAAAAAGAAGATAAAAAGGGACAAAGAACACAGAGGACAAAGATTAAACATGTATCAAGGTGTTAGATGTAAATTTAATCACATCAATAATCACATTAACTATAAAGGTCAAACACTCAAGTCAGAATTTGTCAGATTAGATAAAAAAGCAATATCCAACTACATAGTACCTATAAGAAACAAACTATAAATATAAACATACAAATAAGTTAAAAGAAAAAGAATGGGAAAAAGATATATCATGCTAATCCTTGTCAAAGAAAGCTGGAGCAGCTATATTAATAATTGACTAAGTTTTAGGGCAAAGAATATTATAATGGTTAAAGAAGACGATTTCATAATCATGAAGAAATTAAGAGTTTGTCAAGAAGATATCATCAAGATAGAACAATCCTAAATGTTTATGCACCTTATAACAGAGATTCATATTATAGGAAACAAAAACTGATATGACTGCAAAAAGAAGTGAACAAATTCAAAATGTAGTGAGAGATTTAAATACCCCTCTCTAAACAACTAATAGACTAAATGGTCAGATGACCAGCAAGGACATGATAGATTTAAGCGATACTATCAACCAATTTGACCTAATTGACATTTATGGAACATTTCACTCAATGGCAACAGAACATATATTCTTTCCAAATGCACATAGAACATTTAGCAGATAAACCATGTTCTGGACCACAAAAAAAGCCCATAAAATTTAAATGAATTCAAATCATACTAAGTGTATTCTCTGACCACAAAGTTATTAACTTAGAAACCATGAAGAAGTAGATGAGTCATCTAGTGTGACCAGTTTCTAGGCCCCATAGACCTTAAATGAGAAGAGAGGAAAAACATGGAACCCAACTACACAAACATTTCATATGAAACTGTGGTGATGTTTGTTGTGATTATATTATAAATTAGTCTAGCTTGTATTCTTGTTTACCTATTCCTTACACTAGAATTATGTGGTAAATGCATGTATAAAATAAATATGTTTTGTTTATTTGGTTTTGCCAGCAGCTTGGTTCAAGAGAACTTAAGAGTGTATAATACTGATAGGTTTAACTGGGTTGAGCCTGAACTTAATATACAGTTGGGAAAGACATAAAATGGGAGTTAAAGAGTCATAAAAATGAAAAATAGTCATAAAATATGGGACATCATTGAAAAGGGGACACTGTTTTATTTTGTAATCATGTGATCTATTCAATAATAATATCCTTTAACAAAGCTAGCTAAAAACAATGTGCCATAATAGTTCACATAGAAACTGCCACAAAATTAAAGCCATTTGCTGATATAGTGTGGGATAAGAAAGGACAAAGTCTGAAGCACAACTGCAAAGACATGATCATCAACTGTAGCAGATAGGCCTTCTTTGTTTATTTCAATCATAGGGGAAGTTCCTATTTCAGAGCTTACAAGGCAAAATAATGGTTTTTTTTTTTTTTTTTTTTTTTTTTTGAGACAGAGTCTCACTTTGTTGTCCAGGCTAGAGTGAGTGCCGTGGCGTCAGCCTAGCTCACAGCAACCTCAAACTTCTGGGCTCAAGCGATCCTCCTGCCTCAGCCTCCCGAGTAGCTGGGACTACAGGCATGCGCCACCATGCCCGGCTAATTTTTTATATATATATCAGTTGGCCAATTAATTTCTTTCTATTTATAGTAGAGACGGGGTCTCGCTCTTGCTCAGGCTGGTTTTGAACTCCTGACCTTGAGCAATCCGCCCGCCTCGGCCTCCCAAGAGCTAGGATTACAGGCGTGAGCCACAGCGCCCGGCACAAAATAATGGTTTTAATAAATGACAGATTCTACTGATAGTAACTAAAGCCATAGAGACACAGTGACTGCCAGTGTGCAGTATACAAGGTCTGTCCAGAAAGTATCCATCCATGTAATATCAAAAATAGAGACATTTATTGAAGAAGATACAAAACATAAGAAACACTGTACATAGTAGGCCTTCTTAGTAGGCATTCTGGGACCTCATACAGTTTTCCCAGTGTCTTTTAACCTAACCTGTATGTGTTCAGCATTCTCAGGTGTTCTGCTTGTTGCAGGCTTTCCAAAATGTGGATCATTTTCAACAGATTCTTGACCATCTTTGAAGCATTTGTGCCACACTTTTATTTGCACTGTACTCATTGCATTGTCCCTGGAAACCAAAATCATCCAAATAATTTCTGAGGAGGAATGTTCAAGCTTAATGTAAAATCTGATGCAGATTCATTGCTCTACTTCCTCAGTCATTTATTTATTTATTTATTTTAATTAAAAAATATATTGCTGAAAAATTCTAACAATCAGTTGAGCCTTCAGCAAGTCATAATCTTTTTCGCTGGTGGAGAGTCTTGCCTTGATATTAATGGCTGCTGAGTGATCAAGGTGGTAGTTGCTGAAGGTTGGAGTGGCTGTGGCAATTTATTAAAATGAGAAAACAATAAAGTTTGCTGCATCAACTGACCTTTCCTTTCACAAAATATTTCTCTGTAGCATGTGATGCTGTTGGATAGAATTTTACCCAGAATAGAACTTCTTTCAAAATTAGAATCAATCCTCTCAAACTCTACTGCTACTTTATCAACTAAGTTTATGCCATATTCTAAATCCTTTGTTGTCAGTTCAACAGTGTTCATAGCATCTTGACCAGAAGTAGATTCCATCTCAAGAAACCACTTTTTTTGTTCATTCATAAGAAGTAACCCCTCATCTGTTCAAGTTTCATCATGAGATTGCAGCAAGTCAGTCACATCTTCAGGCTCCACTTCTAATTCTAGTGATCTCACTATTTCCCCCACATCTATAGTTACTTCCTCTACTAATTGTTTTTATCTTTTCATATAAGTACATAAAGAATATCCTTGATTTTGCCTCTTAACTTGCAAAGTCTAAAATATTTACTATTTGGCTCTTGAAACAAAATATTTGCTGACTCCTGTGCTATCCCAATAAGCCTGTGGTTGACTCTAAACTGATTAATTAGTTTGATCAATGTCCACTTTCTACTGACCTTCTACTGAGGTCTTGAACCCCTCCAAGCCATCCAGGAGGGTTACTCCTGTTGATGTTAATATTTGGATCTCATCTCATGAATCAAGAATGTTCTTTTTTGTGAGCTATTTATTATAATGTATAATACATTTTTTCTAGCATTTTGTAGGGATATAAATGTTAAGGTTACATATATTGCCCTTGTCTTCCCTCCCCACTCAAGTCAAAGCCTCAAGCATGTCCATCCCCCAGTTGGTGCGCATCCCATTCATTATGTATGTATATACATAATATACATATATATACATAATATACATACAATATTCCTCAGCCATTTAGAATGCCAGGGCCACACAGTACACATGCTCACTCAACAGCATCTAGTGACCCACTGACTAGTACAGTGAAGGCATTGTTGTTCATACATGCCCATTACAGTCCACCCTCATTGGCTTCCAGGTTACCTTGATGTCGTGCAACCTGTTCTCATTGTATTACAATGGCTGGATACTTTCCGATAGCCCTTGTAAATAGTACTGCTCACTTATGAAGGGTGTCTTTATTCTTTACAACATCTACTATGCTCTTGTTGATTAAAAATAGTTACATGTCCATTGTAGGAAAAATATTATAAAATTGAGATAAGCCAGTGGAAGAAATACTTATAATCTCATAATCTGATTAATTGCTGTAGGCATTTAGTATATTCCTTTCCTTTGAGTATCTTTCTCCTCTTATAGAGCACTTACTAGGTTACAAAGAATAATTAGAAAATTTAACCTTCAAAAAAACAGGAGTGATGTGTTTGAACTGTTGCATAGGTATCTAAGGGACCTGACCACTTTTCCTTACCCTCTTCATTGGAAACCTTTTAGAACACATTAAGGAATCTCTAAGTCTTCACAGAGCAGATTTAAAACTCTTGTTATACCCTGCTATATTTAATAGCCACATTCAATATATTTTCTATTACCTATTAATATATATCTATTTTCTATTAAGTAGATGACCATGATTTATTTACTTTTAAATACCATATTGTTGGACATTCAGATTGCTTCTAGCATAATAGCTTGAAATATAGTCTTAATTTATAGAATGATTTTGTCTTTCTCTTTGATTCCTTTCATGAGTTCAATCATATGTTATTTCATTTCTTCCTGTCGCTTATTCATTTCTATTTGTGCTTTTTGAATTTCTGATTCAAGGTGCATTTTCATTTCTACAAACGATTGAAGATATTTAATTTAATTTGATGTATTTTGATAGAATTTTCTTTTATACCATGGTTGTTTATTTGGGGAGTGAGGTCAAAGTCAACACCTGAAATGTTTTTACTCAGTTTTTGGTTTGTCATCATAGTAACTTTTTATGAATATAAATTGGTTTCACATGTTCATTTTATGGATAGGGATGTATGCTTAGGGAGGCTTATAAGATTCTTAGTTCAAATGTGGCTTCCTCTTTCAGTGTGATAAATACAAATTCTTTAATGAATAGCTTTGATCGATTTGTTGGTGGTGATGAGTGGAGAAGTCATATACTCCAATTATTTAGTTCTTTTGTTTTCAGAATTCTAAATTTTCTCCTACTTTCTTTCTCTTCAATGTCCCACCTCCTAAGAGCACCTCCGCTCTTCTTTAAGCCTCTTAATACCCAGAAAGAAGGCCTTTCTGAGATCTGAGTGTAGCACAATTGCAAAGATAAGAGCTTTGGTCCACTTGTTATCTTTTCGGTATTTTCACATTGTTGGTGGATGCTCTTATTATTGGGGTGGATTTAGCTCTCCTCTTCTCTTTTTTACAATTTTTTCCAGACTCTCCTTATTCTCTGAAAAGGCTTTCAGTAGGAATTCAAGAGATATGTTTATTGAATATAGGGTTATCTTTCTACTTTCAGGTAATATGAAATTTATAGTATTCTGTCTTCAAATTATACTAAAGGCATTGTTTCCATGTAGTTTTATTTGCATTTTGGTTGATCTGTATATTTTTGGAGGGTATGTAGAGCAATATAGACTTAGGTGGCACCAATTTTCCTACAGTCACCCAGTATTCAGAGTATTTTTAAAATCAATTGTATATAATCAGTTCAGAATTTAAAAGATCCCATATTACAGCCCTCAGTCAATTTAGCAATTCTATTCTATTCTCATAAATATTATCTGCACAGTCCATATCTTTACTATTTTTTCTTTCTATACCACTTGCCCTGCCACTCTCCAATCATAAATTAACGTTAACATTTTTTCCCTATCTCTTGCTACAGGATGGTTAAAAATCTGGTAAGGAAAATTGCATAACTACTCTCCACGTTTTGTGACCTAGTGCCCTATTTTGCAAAGAAAAAAAGAGATTATCAGTGATCAACATTCTCAATATGTCTCTCTTCTACTTATAAATATATTTTTATGCATCTATCTTTATCTACTGCTTGCTTGCTAGAGGAAGGGGTTCCCTTCCTTGGGAATGTGTCTCTTTTATTGGTACTCTTTATCCATTTTTTCCCACTGCTTTAGGATTCTTCCTTTCTTGTATCAATCATATCTCCCTCTTGTTGGCCTTTACTGTTGATCCTAGGACTCAAATCCTCCATTCTTAACTAGATGCTAACAAATTACAAGTCTCTCTCCATATTGATCTCAAAAATGAAAGAATTGTATACACATCCCTAATCTTCATCCTTTCCCTTAATCCAATGTAATGAATGCTATTTAAACTATTTACCAATGACATCATAATTGACAGATGCAGTGACTTTTGTTTCCCCTTCTAAAACTGGCAGACTTTCAAAAACTCTCTGCTATAACATTCTATTCATGTAACATTCCTTCATTTATTAAATTATATATTTAATAAATATGGGTTGAAAGTCTACTATAAGCCAGACACTATGCTAGGCATAGGGGCATCGACCATGACAAAAACAGACATAGTCCCTAGTCTTATAGAGATTACTGTCTAGTGGAAAAGATAAATGTAAATCACAAGACCACACAAATAAATGCTAATTCATACCTGTGCAAAATACCATGAGAACAGATAACAGGAAGCTCTGACATAGTCATTGAGGAAGCCATAATTCATCTGACCATATGAAAGAAGGTTCATGTACCTGGAGTGTGGAAAGTGAAGGAGAGAGTTGTGTTGGATGAGTATGGAGAGAGTCGGGCAAGGCTCAGCCTGCAGATTCTGAAATTTTTGACGTATTTTGCCTTTACCCTGAGAATAATGGGAAGTCATTGCAATGTTTTCAGTGAGGGGGAAAGATGTGAAGTGTATTAGTCTTCTAGGGCTGTGTGTCATAAAAAGTACTACAAATGTGGGGGCTTAAAACAACAGAAATTCATTCTCCGACAGTTCTAGAGGTTAGAAATCCAAAATCAAGGTGTTGTCAGAGGCATGCTGTATCTGAATGTTCTAAGGGAGAATCCCTCCTTGCTTCTTCCTAGCTTCTAGTGGTTGATGCTAATCTTAGCATTCTTTGATTTGTGGCAGCATAACATCAATCTCTGCCTTTATCTACATATGACCATTTTCCCTTTGTGCCTGTCTGTGTCTGAATTCCCCTCTTTTTTTGAGTACACCAGTTATTGGATTAGCGGTCACCCTAATCCTGTATAACCTTATTTTAACTTGATTATATCTGAAAAGAATCTAATTCCAAATAAAGTCACATTCACATGTGACAGGAGTTAGGACTCCCACAAATCTTTTGAGAGACACAATTTAACCCACAACAGTCTGATCTCTAGTCCCCCCAAATTCATGCCCTTCCCATGTGCAAAACACATTCACCTCATCACAACATCTCCCAAAGTCTTAACCCATTACAGCATCAACTCGAAGTCCAAAATATCGCCTAAATATAATTATTAATAACTCAAAAATCCCAAATATCATTTTCTAATAACCTAAATCAGATATGGCTAAGCTTGAAGTAGAGAAGTAGCTGTAGCATGGAGACTAATTGAAAGATGTGAGAAATATTTAAAAAGTTAAATTGAAAAGAATAGATTATAGATTCAAATATGGGAGGAAGTGGTGGTGATGAAGAAGAGAGGTGTTAGGGATGACTCAAAAGTTTCTTTCTTCCATTGTTTTTGGTTAAATCACTCCAGTCAATTTTTCAATATCTTTTATGGGTTGTTTGTTTTTCCTCCTCTTGCCTCTTAAATATTGGCATTCTCTGGATTCCTGTCTACAGTCCTTTTCTTTCTGTGCATGTCCTACCTGGCTGATCAATCATTTCTATGGCTTCACCTGATACCTATGTATCATTGTTTCCCAAACTGTATTCATGGTACAAACCTCTCTCTTGAACTGTGGACCCACACTTAACAATTGCTGTCTAGAAATTTCCATATGACTATTCTTTAGTCAAATGTTGTGAAGGTTAATTTTACATATCAACTTTGTTGGGCCAGAGTGTCCAAATATTTAATGAAGCATTATTCTGGATTCTGGATGTTACTTTGAAGGTGGTTTTCTTTTTTGGATGAGATTAACATTTAAATCAGTGAACTTCAAATAAAGCAGATTACCTTCCATCATGTGAGTGGGTGTGGGCCTCCTCCAATCAGTTGAAGGCCTTAATAGAAGAAAGACTGACCCTCTTCTATGCAAAAAAAAAAAAAAAAAATTCTATCAGCAGACTGCTTTTGAAGTCAGACTGCAACTCTTCCTTTAGTCTCCATCCTGCTGGCCTAACCCATCATATTTTGGACTTGCCAAGCCTCAGATTTTGGACTTGCCAAACTTCTAGAATTGCATGATCCAATTCCTTAAACTTTCTCCTCTGTCTGTCTGTCTGTCTGTCTCTCTCTCTCTGTCTCTCTCTCTCTCCATACACACACACACACACACACACACACACACACACACACACACACACATTCTGTTGGCTGTTTTTCTGGAAAATAGGACTCATACAAATGTAAGATGCCTTAAATAATTATCTTTTTGAAAAATTTATTTTCCTTGTATCCTAATCTACATAAATATACAAGTTTCCCCAAGATATTTTTCCATTTTCCTCACCATGCACTCTCACACACCACCAATCAATCACAACTTCCTATGAGTCTCCATCAGAACTATTTGCTAAATATGTCCTCTTTCCCATGATCACTGACAATTCTATACTTTATTCTATCTTACTTCTCATCCAAACTATGGCAATTAGCTTTCTACTCATTTATTCCCATCTGTACTCTTTTTTTTTCATTTTTATTCTATGATTTATTTTTATTTGTTTATTTCATCATATTATGGGGGTACAAATGTTGTTAAGGTTACATATATTGCCCTTGCCACCCTCTTCCCTCGAGTCAGAGCTTCAGGGATGTGGCGAGCATTGTGAAGGGGAAGGGCAGACCTCTAACCCTTCCTAGGGAGAGGCAAAGATATAAAATGTAACCATCTGTACTCTTGTCTACCACATGAATTCATTCTCTACAAAAGTGCCAGAGTGAGATTTCTAAAACACAAATCTGGCCATGTTGCTTCCCAACTTCAAATTTTCTATGGCTCAGTATTTCCCTTATCTCTTTAGTGTGGCTAATAACATTGCTACTCTAAGTAGAGTCCATAACCCAGCAGTAATGGCATCATCTGGGAGCTTGTTAGAAATGCAGAATATTTGACCAAATCGTAGAACAATTGAATCAGAATATGCATTTTTCACAATCTCCAGGTAATTCCAATGCACATTAAAATTTAGGTAGCACCTTAGAGCATAAACCTGGCTAATCACTATAATAACCTCAGGAGGACCATTTTTAAAAAAGATTCCTTCTATCCCAGATCTATTGAATACAAATTTTCAGGAGGAGAATCAGATAGTCCATATTTTTACAAAACCGCAAAAAGATTTTTGATGATCAGCAAAGTGTGGGGTCCAGTGGTTACTAAAACTCTTCAACAAATGCAACCATAGATTTCCAACATTTCGGTTATACCTATTCATCCTTCCTTTTTTACCTCATCTTTTTCAGGCTTCTATGCCTATTTACAAGAAATTATTCTGCCTGGTAGACCTTTCCTCCTTTCCTCACAAGGCAAAAATCTCTTATTCATCGTCTAAAACCCCAATTCTAATACTTTTTTTGTGAAGTCTTTCCTAATTCTCTCAGAAAAAAAAAATTATTATTTCTTCTGTTTTCTGGAAAACAGTGGGAAACATTCTATTATAGCATCTAATTATATTGTTATAGTTATTTACTCACATACCTTTACCTCTGCTGGGCTATGAGCTTCAAAATTTTAAACATTGGAGATTTATCATTTTCATATCTCTCTGTGCCCAAAACCCTAGACATAATAGATTCTTAGTAGATCATTGTCAAATGCTTACTGAATAAATGAATTGATACCCTGTCAAATCATGCTTCTCTACTAAGAGAGAAATGCATTAGCCTTAACACAGAAGTTTCCAGTACTTACAAAAGAGCTCTTTAATAGCATTATAAAAACAATAATATCATTTCATTATTTCATTCATAATTTCATTTTTGAACAATAAAATGATAGAATTCCTTGGCTAGTTTCTTCTATTATGTTTTTTCTCTCACCTAAATGATCTAGATTTAGTGTTTCTATAAAAGCATATGCATTTGTCTTTCTTACCACTGTCATGTTTGGTATGTAGAATATCTTTTGTGCTTACCAGGAAGGGCATTTAGCTAGAGGGACCCACCATTTCACTGTATTGTATTCTAGTATTTTCCATTGAAAAACATAAAGTACAATTCCATCACTCACCCTGAACTTTCAGACGTCAATTTTGTTTCATATAACCATTATAGGTAATTTTTAAGCTTTGCCTTAAACTGCCAAGTTAGCAGGCACCTTCTTGAATAGGATGGAATATTTCAAGGATGAGATTATCAATGTGTAATAAAAGGGGTTGTCCTAAGAGATATCCTGTTATTTATATGATTTCTAATGTTTCACATAAACCTGTTAAACACTTATTTCAGACTTTACCATTCTATTTCCCCAAACTCTTTAAAATTGGTATTAACGGATCAACACCTCAGTGGACATATAGGAATAACATTTATCAGGTGTCAGGCAAGTGGGAAGGGGGAGAAGGGGATGGGTATATACAAACACAATGAGTGAGATGTCCAAAGTTTGGGGGATGGTCACGCTTGAGGCTCTGACTCGAGGGGGGAGGGGAAGCATGGGCAATATACATAACTTTAACACTTGTACCCTCATAATACGCTAAAATAAAAAAAATTTTTAAATGGCCAATTAATATTGCCTCTAAGTGTCCTATTTAAAAAAAAAAGATACTGTGACAGGAAAATTAAATGCAAGGCAATTTTTAAAAGTACATTTTCAAGTACTGAATTGTGTAAGCTAATTTGGTCACCACCCCTTTTTCTAGTAGTTTTAAAGTTCAGGTTAGTTCACTGGGGCATCAGAGTCCTTTCCATTATTTGACTCCCTCTTACTTGTTTCTAGGCAACTACCATGATGTTGTCTCATGTGCATATTAATGATGAACTGTTCCTGTGCCTTTTAAAGGAAACTCTATTGCTCTATAGCCATCTTTCCTCCCACCCATCCCCCATTCATACACATGCATGCAAACAGGCTACTCACACACACTAGTTGCTTGTTAATTTTCCTTGAAATTTTGCTGGGAGACACATATTTCATATAAGCACTCCAAATGCTGGCATTTTTCAAAAGGTTTTATTTTAAAGAAAATGATAAAGAAAGGACAAGTTTGCTATACTAGACATCTGCAATCAGATCCTGTATCATAAGCCTGTGCCAAAACATGTTCAAATTATAATTAGTCAATAAGGAAATCAAGGCAACACTTTCAAGGTGGTTTTGATAAACAATTTAAGATCATCAAAAATGATTCCTCTCTCTCCCAGAAAAGAACAACATCTTTGCTTATTATAAATATGAATTATTCATCTGGCAGTTAGAGAAATATGAAGTTCTCAGAGATGGAGAAGTGCTAAGTTTGAGAGATTGTATAGCATGAAAACATCATAGAAATTCCTTCAAAATTCAACAGAAGTAATGATGTTTCACTATTCTTTTTTAGTCAACAAAAAAATCAGTGATGAAAATGGGACTTTTATTAATTATAAATCAGAGGCATGCACACAACATCATACATAAAGATACTATTTCAGGAAAAAATAGATGCAATTTCAAGTACTATTATAAAATAAGAATATAGATCAAAGTTTAATTTTTGAGGAAAAAAGAGTCTAGTTCTTTTCATCATGCTCAAGTTTGTGCTCATCAAAATTTAGTCCCTTGAAGCATTTTTATTTAAAAAATTATATTTATTTTACTAGACTTCTTCAAAAGCTTGGTCCGCATTTTAGATGATGCAAATACTTTTAAGGCATAATTATTATCTTTGAGTAGCTTACCATCTACTTAAGAAGATAAGGTACCACCACACAAGACATAACAAGACTTAGTCCCAAATCAGTAATACTGATGGTAAATATACAATTAGTCTAGAATAAGTAGATATCACTATGTGTTGATATTGTGAAAGGCTTTCTAGCAATACTGCTTGTTCTGAATATTCAAGAATGAGTTGGTTTTTGAAAGGTGAAGAGGTATTGGGAAAGGAGAGAATGAATAGGAAGAAAGTGTGTATAGCCAGTTGACAGATCTCCGTGATAAAGGGAACATGTTAGGGGACAGTAGAACACAGGATTGAAAAAGTATGAATGAGCTAAGAAATAGGAGTCCTTGAATGCCACCAGAAAGAATTTAGATATTTTATCCATGAAGGTGCCTGAGCAAGGGATAGTTATAAATGAAAAACAAAGAAAAGTTTTTCATTAAGGTGAAGTTGACCATAATATGAAGAATGGTTTTAAATAGGGGGATGAGAATTCTAAGCTAGAATTGTGGGAAAAATTGCAAGAAAATCAATGAAGCAGGACTCAGTGATAGATTTAATATGGGGGCAAGGGAGACATTAATGCCATAGATGATTTCAAACTTACAAGGCTGTATTATTGGGAGAATGATGGTTTCACTGATGAAAACAGAATTTTTGTTCCCTAATATGAATTATTTCTATGCCAATTTTACCAATTAGACGAACATACTTACTTGGTGAATGTCATTGCAACAGGAATATTTCTAAGTGACTTCTAAGTTGAAGAGCTGTGGAAGATTTATATAAATCTTTACTCCCTCATCTATACTAGTTGTTTAATAACATGAAAATAATACTCCCAAATGGTATAATAAATATATTCCCATGTGATTTCCAGTGCCCATCTTCTCTATTGGCCACTCAATCCAGGGAAATTTTACAGACCTAAGTCAGGCCAGATGGTGCTGCATGATCTGATTGTAAAGATCCCAACAGCTCTCTCTTTCTTATTCTCTCACTCATCTATCAAAACTTAAATGTTTTGGGCTACTTTTAGCACCATTTTCCCAGAATTCTCTCAGTGATAAATAATCTTATATTGTAAGGAATTTCTAAAACTAAAATGAAAAAACAGAAATATAATAGATGATCTGTTTTAGAAAGGGACCATGGTCAAATAGGATTTGGAAGTGCTATACATATTACATTTTTGAAGTATCAGAATGCAGTTAGATTACTACAGAGTCTGAGAAGTTTCCAAAAAAAGAAACTTGCTTCATTTTATTTAAACTATTGCTTCCCAAGCTTATTTCTTATTTGTTACAGAATAACTATTTCCAGCTTATGGATATAGTGTTCCCAAGAACACACTTTGAGAAATACAGGCTTATTATGTTTCCTCTCATCTTAGTCTGTTTTGTGCAGCTATAAAACAATACCTGAGATTGGGTAATTTATAAAGAACAGAAATTTATTCCCTCACAATTCTGGAGGCTGGGAAGCCCAACATCAAGGTGTCAACATGTGAGGGGCGCCTTCTTGATTTGTCCTCACATGGTAAAAGGCAGAAGGGCAAGAGAAGACGAATATTATATGTCACATGGCAGAAGAACAAAAGAGAAAGAACTGACTCCTGCAAGCCCTTTTTATAATGGCATTAACTCATTCATGAGGACCCTCATGACCTAAACACCTCCCTAATGGCCATATATCCTAACACGGTTGCATTAGAGATTAAGTTTCCAACACATGAATTCTGGAGAGGACACGTTCAAATCATAGCACCTGTGAACAGAATTTTGTGCAATACCTGATCAAATGGAATAAATCCTAATACTATAGTTTAAGATATTAGCATATATCATAAGGAGAAATCACTTTGGCAGAAAATCATTCCATGTAGCTGGCTGGCCAGCTATTTAACTTATACTTAAGGTTAGACATGTTAACTAGTCTTAGCATGGTACTACTCCACAAAAGCCCCAGGAATGATTCTTCTTATACTTGTTAATAATAGATTTGTATGTATCCATAATCTTGGCCTTTTGCCAAGCCATAAGTCATTATTTCTAATTATCTGCTGGACACTGCAACTTAGCATATAAGCTATTGCTCACAACTATAGTTAAATTGTAGAAAAATATCTGATAACTCCATTACAAGGTTCATAAGAACCTTGTACCTTTGTTGCCTACTAAAAAAATAAAGCAACTCTATATTATAAATGAGGAATAAGGCATATGTGAGAAAAGAATCAGTGTTGTGATGGGAATGAATCAAGAGAAAAGAAGATAATATTTTACATATTTATGGCAAAATAACACAGGAAGTCTCTTTTCCTCCTGAATATAATAAAAATTCAAAAAGATGAAATCATAAAACCACACAAATCTCATGTCATTGAAACTAAGCCATAGCTATAAACTACATGTCAAAGCATAATGCTTGCAAAACACAACTTAGATTGGTGCAGAGATCCTGGGTGTAAAATATAGCACAAATTTGCCAGGGCTAAGTGAATAGAGGTCCAACAGAACCATATCATTGAAAACATTGACTAAAAGTTATACACCCACACACACACACACACACATATATACACACGCATACACACACACATACATATAATCTCCTAAAGGTAAAATGGTTACCTCAAGGTCATAACTCTATAGCTCTTGCTTACAAAAATTGTTGTAGGTTTGAGATAAGGGAAAGTGGTGGTAAGAATTCAGATATGGAACAGAAGCCACATGAAGTGAAGTATAAAAAAATAAAAAAGACACAGGAAGTAGAGTGAAAGCAACTGGGGGTCATCACTATCAGAGAATACCAAATAAAAATACCTTTCTGAAGGAAATTCTTCCAGTTAGGTGGGCCTGATTTATTTCAACTCATTCTAAAATGAGTAAAAGAAATAAGCTGGCATAATATTACTACAAATCAAGAAAAAAGGTGAAAAAGAGTAGTAACACTTAGTGGAACAAGAACATTCACCAAAATATGTTGCCAAAGAACAGATTAAAACTTCATATATTCTCTGTTATTTTACATATAATAGAAAATATTTGGTGATATATATATATGCCACATATATCATGTGCAGCATATATATGACATATACTTATGATATGACATATGTATATGGCAATGTAAAAATGGTGCTATACTACTGAAAAATATTGAACATAAATTGAAATTAATCACAAATCTATAAGACCTAAAACCATAAAATTATTAAAAGAAAACATACAGATAAATTTTCATGACCTTGCATTAGGCAATGGTTTCTTAGATATAACACCAAAAGTACAAACAACAAAAAATCAAATAGCTAAATTGAACTACATCAAAAAGTTTTTTAAATGTGCTACAAATGATATCATAAAGGAAAATACAACCAACTCATGTGATGGAAGAAATCATTTGCAAATCATATATTTAAGAAGAGATTAGTATCCAGAATATATAAAAGACCCCTACAACTCAATAAAAAAGGAAACTAACACAATAAAAAATGGACAAAGGATTTGAATAGACATTTCTCCATAGAAGATATACAAATAGATATAAATGTAAAACTAATATTATAAACCTTCTAGAAAAAGTAAACAAAACAGGTCAAATACCTTAATAGATACCTCACCCAAGAATGCAAACAGATGGTAAATAAGCATACAAAAAGATGTTTTATATCATATGTTATTAGGAAAGTAAAAATTAAAACAACAATGACATACTACTACACACCTATTAGAATGGCCAAAATCCAGAACACTGACATACTGGCAAGGATATGGACAAAAAGGAACTCTCATTCTTCGATGGTGGAAATACAAAAGGTACAGCCACTTTGGAAGACAGATAGGCAGTTTATTACAAAACCTAATATACTCATAGCATATGAACCAGCAATCACTCTCTTTGGTATTCACCCAAAGGAGTTGAAAACTCATATCCACACAAAAATCTGCAAACAAATGTTTGTAGCTTAATTTATAATTAGCAAAATTTGGAAACAACCAAGATGTTCTTCAATAAATAAATGGATGAATAAATTGTGGTACATCCAGACAATGGAATATTGTTCAGATTTGATTCTCAGATTGACTCCTGTTGGCATATAGGAATGCTACTGATTTGTGTACATTGATTTTGTAACCTGAAACTTTGCTGAATTTGTTTATCAGTTCCAGGAGTCTCTTGGCAAAATCATTTGGGTTTTCTAGACATAAGATTGTAGCATCAGTAAAGAGTGATAGTTTGACCTCTACTTTCCCCATTTGATTACCCTTAATTTCCTTCTCTTGTCTGAGTGCTCTAGATAGGACTTCCAGCACTATGCTAAATAGAAGTGGTGATATAGGGCGACCTTGTTTGGTTTCAGTTCTAAGCAGAAATGCTTTCAATTTTTCCCCATTCAGTATGATGTTGGCTGTGGGTTTGTCATAAATGGCTTTTATAATTTTGATGTATGTCCCATTTATGCCTATTTTGTTAATAGTTCTTGACTTATATGGGAGCTGGATTTTGTCAAATGCTTTTTCTGCATCTATTGAGAGAATCTTATGGTCTTTTGGTGAGTTTCTTTCTATTTATGTGATGACTTGCATTTATAGATTTGTATATGTTGAACCATTCCTGCATCTCTGGTATGAAGCCTACGTGGTCATGGTATATTATTTTTTGATGTGCAGCTGAATGCAGGTTGCTAGGATTTTATTAAGAATTTTTGCATCAATATTCATAAGCGATATTGGCCTGTAGTTTTCTTTTTTCGTTATGTCCTTTCCTGGCTTTAGTATCAAGGTGAGATTGGCTTCATAGAATGAGTTGGGGAGGATTCCTTTCTTCTCAACGTTATGGAATAACATCTGTAGTGTAGGAACCAGTTCTTCTTTGAAGGTCTGGTAGCAATGTCTGTGTAATCATCTGGCCCAGGACTTTTTTTTTTTTTTTTGGAAGACTTTTTATTGTTGCTTCAATTTTGATGCATGATATTGGTCTGTTCAGGAATTCTATTTCTTCCTGATTGAGCCTAGGGAGGCTGTGCGTTTCCAAAAATTTGTCAATTTCCTCCATGTTCTCAAGTTTATTTGCATAGAGATTTTTACAATATTTAGAGATTACTGTATTTTCATGGTATCAGTGTGCTTTCTCATTTTTCATGTCTTATTGAACTTATTAGAGTCCTTTATTTTCTGCTTCTGGTTAATCTAATGAGAGGGTGGTCAATTTTGTTTATGTTTCCAAAGAACCTACTTTTCATTTTATTAATCTTCTATATAATTATTTTATTATTGATTTCATTTAGTTACGCTTTGATATTGGTTATTTCTTTTCTTCAGCTGTGTTTGGGATTGGTTTGGGCTTCTTCTTCTTCCTGTTCCTTGAGATGATTCATTAAATTGTTGATTTGTGATTTTTCTGTCATTTGGTTGTAGACATTTAGGGCTATGAATTTTCCTCTCAGTACTGCTTTACTGTATCCCATAGATTTTGAGGACTTGTATTCCTTTCATCATTTAGTTTGAAGAATCTTTTGGGTTCTACCTTAATTTCCTCTGTGACTAGCTATCATTTAGCTGCAGGTTGTTTACTTTCCATGACTTTGTGTGTAAATTAGTGTTTCTGTTGGAGTTGATTTCTAATTTTATTCCACTCTCGTCTGAGAGGATACATGGTACAATTTCTGTTTTTTAGAATTTGTTGAGACATGTTTTGTGGCCTACAATATGACCAATCTTGGAGAATATTCCAGAGCTGATGAGAAGTATGTGTATTCCATAGTTTGGGGGTAGAATGTTCTATAAATTTCTATTAGGCCCATTTGTTCTAGAATTCTGTTTAAGCCCTTTTTTTGTCGTTGGTTTGTTTATTTTCTGTTTGAAGGATTTGTCCCATTCTGTCAGTGGGGTGTTGAAGTTCCCGGCTATTACAGTGCTGCTGTCTATCATTTTGTTTAGATCATGCAGGATTTGCTTTATGCATCTGGTCACTTCTGTGTTAGGTGTAAATATTTAGGATTGTTATGTCCTCTTTTTGAATTGTTCTCTTAACCATTACATAATGGCCATTTTTGCCTTTCTCTACTTTTGTTGATTTGAAGTCTATTTTATCTGATATGAAGTCTATTTTATCTGATATCTTTTGGTTTCCATTTGCATGGAATATTGTTTTCCATCCCTTCACCTTGAGTCTAAATGAGTCCTTTGAGTCAGATATATTTCCAGCAGAAATATATTTGGCTTGATCTGGACTCTTGTTTTTATCTTTTGAGTGTTTTATACTAGTGAGTATTTATTGTCTTGATTCATCCATAATGCAGTTCTGGATACTTCTTGCAGGGCAGGTCTGATCTTGACAATGTCCCTCAGTATTTGGTCTTCGGAGAAGGTCTTTATTTCTCCCTCATATAAGAAACCTAGTTTTGCAGCTTACAAAATTCTAGACTTGCCACTAGTCTATTTGAAAAGACTGAGAATGGCGCCCAAGTCTCTTGTAGCTTGTAAGATCTTAGTTGAGAAGTCTACAGTTAGTCTGATGCGTTTTCCTTTGTAAGTTACCAGATTTTTTTCATGTTACTACTAGTGGGAGTGTCTCTTTTGTGTTTATTTGGGCCAGCCTGATGATTATATGTTGTGGTGATTGTTTCTTTGATATGAGGTCCTGGGGAGTTCTTTGGGCTTCTTGTATCTGGATATCTAGATTTCTAGCAAGGACAGGGAACTTTTTCTCAATTATTCCTTCAACCAGATTTCTCAAACCTTGTGTATTTTCTTCTTCTCCCTCTGGGGTGGCTATGATTCTTAAATTTTCCCTCTTTACATAATCCCACATTTTTTATAGGTTTTGTCCATTCCTCTTGTTCCTCTGTTTGTTTTCTTTGACTGACTTGTTTAACTCAAAGATGTTATCTTTAAGCTCTGAGATTCTTTCTTCTGCCTGATCCAGCCTATTCTTAAAGCTTTCAAAAGTGTTGTGTAATTCCTTGAATGAATTTTTCATTTCCAGAACTTCTATTTTGTTATTCTTTAATAATCTGATTTCTTTAGAAAATTTTCCATTCATTTCCTGCATTGTTTGTGTGGTTTCTTTGTGTTGGGTTTCTATTTTCTCTCATATTTCATTGAACTTCCTTACAATCCATATTCAAATTTCTTGATCTGTCATTTTAATCTTTTTGTTTACTTTGGCATCTATTGGTAAGAAGTTATTGTTTTCTTTTGGAGATGTCCTTTTACTTTTATTTATCACATTTCTAGAAGTCCTTCATTGGTTCCTTCTCATCTGGCCTCTCAATTCGTAGCTGATGGTGCTAGGGCTGGCTTATGGATTTGTCTCTGAGTTGCCAAAGATCAGTCCCTGACCATGCCAGGGAGAAGAGTGCTGGTCCTGAGTTGCTTTGGGGTTGCCCTAGCAGGTTTTATGAACTTCTTGGGTTATGCCACTGTGGAAGCTCTGCTCTCATTGGTGGGCTCTGCCAGGAACATGCCCCCTTCACAGTGAAATAGGTCTCTCAGTGTTAATGAATCCACAAGGGGGTTTTCCTGTTGCTCACCACACAGAAAGTCAATTACTGAGACAATGAGGATTGTCAAGAAAGAAAGGATTTATTATAGTGGATGCATCTACCAAGAGAGGACGGCATGGATTTCCTCAAATCTGCTTCCTCAACTAACAGGGTCAGGGTTTTTTCTGGAGGTGAAATGAATAATGCATGAGGGGAGTGAGCATCATTATGTGTTTGTGCTGGAATGAAGGGCATGCAAGCACAATGAGAAGTCATGGTAGTACATACATCCCATGATCCTAAAATGGCAGATAAACCCCTCCCAGGGCAGGGAATTTTGTATTATAATGAGCTAGGGGTAAATATTGGTCATTCTTTCAGCCTTGTGAACAAGCTCAATGGGTCCTTGAGCATAATCTGTGCTAGGGTATTGCTTAAATTGCCTTTGGACAAATAGGTGGTTTAAGTCTTTGTAGTTATCTTATGATTACAAAGAGGCTCTACTATTCCTCTGAAAGAAACTCAAAAGGGAATGCATCAGTGCAACAGAGAGTTTACAAAATTCTGGTCAGCAAATCTTACTGGCATGGGAACTTGAAACATAAGAGAATTACAAAAAAAAAAAAGACTATACAATTTTTCTTTCTTTCTTATGGAGCTAGTTACATCAGCACCAAGCACTCTTGTGGTTACTATTGGGGGGATGTGTCATGGTATCCCTGTACCATTCTCCTGTCTTGGAGGCACAGGGTCCTGTCCACCTGTGCAATCTGCCAATGGGAAATTCCATGAAATGCTGCTGTGGCTGCTCCATTCTCAGTGGCAGGCTCAGCTGGGAAGCCAATCCTACCACCAAGAAACAGGCTTCAGAGCACAGAGCACACTCTCAGTTGCTATGGGGAGAGAGGGGCCATGGCTACAAGGAGGTGTGTAGGTATAAGAATGCCAGCTTTCTGGTTTCTCAAGTCACTCTCCTGGAGAGTGAGAGCTTTGTGTACCACTGCTTGCCAGAGTCACCCAAGTGGGGGAGGGGAGCCCCCCCTTACCCTTTGACTTGGCTCCAGGCCTCCTTGGATTTGGTCTGCACCACTGTCCTCTCTTCGCTGTCTTCCTCTTTCTTAGCTTTGCAGCCCTACTCCGTGGGATCCCCGGAGGCCTCTGCTGTCCTTCCCTGTGATCCACATCTGAGCTGCAACTGTTCTCCACTCTCATCAGTCCAACCTTCTACCCTTCGGCCAGGATGGTCCAACAAGCCACATCTCTAGTTGGCCATATTCTCAGTCCAGAAGAATTTTTTTTGAGACAGAGTCTCACTCTGTTGCCTGAGCTAGAGTGCCATGGCATCAGTCTAGCTCACAGCAACCTCAACTCCTGGCCTCAAGCAGTCCTTCTGCCTCAGCCTCCCGAGTAGCTGGGACTACAGGCATGCGCCACCATGCCCAGCTAATTTTTTCTATATATTTTTAGCTAGCCAAATAATTTTTTTCTATTTTTTTTAGTAGAGATGGGGTCGCGCTCTTGCTCAGGCTGGTTTCGAACTCCTGACCTTGAGCAATCCTCCCGTCTCTGCCTCCCAGAGTGCTAAGATTATAGGCATGAGCCACTGCGCCCAGTCTCAGAAGAATATTTTTGTCATGTTGGGATAGGCAATTTTTTTTAGGACAAATAAGGCATTAACTAAGAGAAAAATAATTAAATTAATTTCATCAAAACTAAAACTAAAATAAAAATATTTGTTCACTGAAAAATAACATTAGTAAAATGAAAAAGATAAGCCACATATGAGGCAAAAATATTTGTAACATGTATATCTGACAAAGAATATATATTCATAATATATAAAGAGCTCTTAAACACAATAATATACAAACAACCCAATAAACATGGGAAAAAGACTTCAAAGGTATTTTAGAAAAGATATACAAGTAGTCAATAAGAACATAAAAAAGAGCTCAACATCACTATACATCAGGGAAATGTAGAGATACTATGAGATACCACTTTACACCCACTAGAATGGCTAAAATTAAAATTGCTGATAATACTCAATGTTGGCATGGATGTGGAAATATTTGAACTTCCATACATTTCTAATGTAATTGTTGAATGGTATAATCCTTTAGAAAACTATTTGACAATTTCTCATAAAGTTAAACATACATCTGGCTCTATGATTCACTCATAAGGGTTTACTCCACAGAAATGAACTCTTATATACACACATACATGCAAATTGTGGTGAATGCAAAATTGTTCATTGCAAATTTATTCATGCTAGCTCCAAACTAGAACAACTCAAATGTATATCAACAACTGAATGGAAAACAAATTGTGGTTTATTATACAATGGAACACTATTTAGTAACAAATGATGCATGCAACACTAATAATATAAAACATAGATAAAACTTAAAATCACTACATTGATTTATGAAAACCAAACACAAATTATAATTCTTTATAAATCCATTTATATGAAGTTCCAGAAACAAAACTATTCTATACTGATAGAAATAAGAACAGTGGTTGCTTCTGGTGAGGGTGTGGCGGTGGGAGATTAATTGGCAGGAGAGATCCAAAGGAACTTTCCGGGAAGATGAAAATGGTTTACATATTAATTTTGGTAGTGGTTACACAAATGTTTATATTTGTCAAAATTCATCAAATTATATATTTATTAATAAAATCTGTGCTCTTTATTTTATGTGAATTATACCTCAAAAAACCTCACACATGCATAACTAAAACAAACACACACACACAAATGAAAGGACAATTTTATTGCAAAAGAGCCCTCATTCAGGCCCACTCCTAACAGGAACATGGGGCAAGAGTACAAATGGAGACCCACATATCACTTGTCTAAATATTCACAAGTTATAAATCAAGCTAAAAAAAACTCTTGAATAAAATACGCCCTATCCTACATTGACAAGTATATCTTCCTAACCATAAAACTAAAAAGGGTGAAAAGCTGTGATTTCCATATGACTGAGTGTTGACAAAATAGCAAAGATGACTGAATTTAATTGTTATTGCACATGTCTGAGTGATCCCTTCATGGGCTAGGAATGTTGGATGAGTGATAAGATGAAGTTATAATATATAAAAATAATAAATTGATATATATTATTTACTTCATAAATTAATTTTTCTTATCTTCACTTCAGCAAAATCATTAATTATGATTTTATAATAAAGATTTTTATATGTTAGTTCCTATTGACAGTAATGAACCAAAAGCTTAAAAATAAATATAATCTCATTGAAATTATATAGTATTTGGATTATTTTCATCAACAGATTATAAATTAAAGGTAAAATATTAAAAATTAAAGGTATTTTAATCTATATTTTCAGTTATTTTTCTTCTGATTTTTTCTATTAAACTGCTAAATATTCATTATACTTCATGAATATAAAAATACAAGCTAAATAAAGCTACAGTTTTTATTGTTCAAATATTGAATTAAATGTATTAGTTTACTTGAATAAAACTATTTACACTTCCATCATTCAACATCTATCTAATTGCTGATGTAAAGAACTGGTATCAATAATTCATGCATGATATATCTAGACCTACCTAAACACACTGTGAGGAATACGAATTGTCTAATATTGCAAAATGTTCTTTAGCTACAATGTGCAACTCTTAGGAATACCAGCTAATTCCTGAATTCCTTTGGAATCAGGCATAGGAACATGAAAAGAATCAAGGAAGCATCTTGAAGGCACTACTGGGAAATAATGTCTCATTTGAGAAGAAATTAGTCATTCAGGCCACCTAGAAAAAGTATTTGAATGGTCTTTTCTGTTACCTAACCAGTTCTATGGCTCACATCTCCAGTGTGGGTTGTAGCATAGTCAAAAATCCTTTGCAGACGTCATCACTTTTTTTTCAAGGAACAGGGCAGGAGATGTAGCAAGTCATTTTCCTGGAACTGAAAGATGTTGGCATAGAAGGAGATGTTCAGCACTGAGTACTAGACCCCAATTGCCAGAGACAACCCTATGTTCTTTAATATATTTGTCCTTTGGATTTCTAATATGCAGTTGTTTTCCAAAGTAATGGGCTCAGGGCTGGGTACCCTCCTACCTGGTTTAAGGATGATGGTGCAACCCTTGCCGGCCTCCCTGGTTTTCCTTTCTCTCTTCCCCATGGTCCCCTCACATCACTACTTGATTTTCTTAAATCACATTCCTCTTTCCATGGTTTTTTATCAGCTACAAAATTAAGCTCAAATCTGTCCTCTTTGCATTCAAGAATCTCTAAAATCAAGCTTGATCTTCCTTTTCCAGCCTTTTCTTCTGTTTCATAATACATATGTCTCTTCTTACAAAAAAAAATTAAAAAACTAAAAATAAAAGGATAAAAAAATTTTACTTCTTGTCCTCCTAGAAATGGTTCTGCCATGCCAATTTTGGAAATTGCAAGGTTGTTTTAATCCTCTCCATCTTGCTTACCACCAGGAATCCTTCCAGATTTGGCCCAAATCCCACTTTTATAGTGAAACTTTCCTTAGAAAATAAGCCTAGCAAGATTCTTTCTTTTCTGTGAGTCCTAAGCAATATTGCCTATGCACATTAATCATTATTTAATAAATTATGTTCTGTCTTCCCCCAAATAGAGTATATATTGCCTGAGGTCAGGGGCTGTGTTTTATACCTCTTTTTGCCTGTGAACAATACCTTGGACATAATAGGTAATTAATTGGTCCTTGCTAATAACATGTTTAACTGATAGCGTAGCTTACTGGTCAGTAACCATTTAAAGTACAAAGCCCTTCTGCATCCCAAAGGATTTAATCATACTTCAGAAACATTTTTATCTCAGAGTAACTTTTAAGTCTCACCACATGTTACTAACATTAACCAGACTGTCAGAAGTTAAGATGCCTACTCTTGAAATTATATATGCAATTTTTATATGTAATTTTTAATTATTGATATTAGATAATTATAAATAATAAAAATTATATACATAAATAAGCCAAACAAACATTGTACTATTACGAATATGTCCACTGAAAGAAACCATGGGGAGCTGAACGGGCTGTTGTCGTAGCCCTAAATGTTTTCTTTGTGAGTTCATTTTACTTTAATTGCATTTCTGAGCAGCATCTAAGTTTACAGTGGGAGATAAAAGTATGGAAGAAAATAGTATAGTGTTATGACTATTTTTACAGCCATCCTTTATTGGTTATTCACAATAAAAAGCACAGCATATTCAGGGTGCATTAATAAAAAATGGAGACTATAAAAAGCCATTAAAATAGAATGTACATTATGTTCACTGAGAACACAGTAGGATTGAGGTGCCATTTTTTTCCCCAAATAAGGTGTAAAGCAAAGTGTTCAGAACCCAGAAGCTCAAAACTGAACCTCAAGTTCTGCTCAATATCACAATCATCAATATCATATGAATGACCACAGACCTTGGAAAGAAATTCGCCCCCATGCCTTATGCCTCTAAGACATGAATTCATATCGGCATTTGATAAAGAGTCAGTTTATTTAGCAAGATTTAATATATGCTAGTTGTCAGTATGTGTGGCCAGGGGGATTCAAGGATTTATCAAAGGTACTAGTTCCTTTTCTCAAATATATAACACCAAGGAATTTCTATTTTTTTATTTTTTTATTTCAGCATATTATGGGGATACAAATGTTTAGGTTATATATATTGCCCTTGCCCCACCTGATTCAGAGCTTCGAGTGTGTCCATCCCCCAGATAGTGCACACCGCACCCATTAGGTGTGAATTTATCCATCTCCTCCCCTCCTCCCATCTGCCGGACATCTGATGAATGTTACTACTATATGTGCACTTAGGTGTTGATCAGTTAATCCCAATTTGCTGGTGAGTACATGTGGTGCTTATTTTTCCATTCTTGGGATACTTCACTTAGTAGAATAGGTTCCACCTCTATCCAGGATAATACAAGAAGTGCTAGATCACCATTGTTTTTTTATGGCTGAGTAGAACTCCATGGTATACATATACCACATTTTATTCATCCATTTATGTATTGATGGGCACTTGGAACACCAAAGAATTTCTTTCTACTTCCGATAAATAAGAAAAATATAATAATATAATGATCAGAATTGTGAAGCTCCTAATAGAAACCCTAAAAATTTCCTTATCAAGAAGCCACACCCATGTCGTGAAGCCTTTGGATATATATTCTACCAACTTCTCTTGCATGGACCTCCCACAGAGACCTCAAAAAACCCCTGGTGCCTTTTAAATTGCATTATATTTAATAAGTTTCTGAAAGCAAACACCCAAACATTTTTATAGGCTTTGTCCTTACAAACTGTTTCCAAACAAGCAAAGGACAAGTCTGATTATTCCTCCTAGATGGAAATTATTCAATCAACTAAGTGACTTGTTCACAGAAACTGACACAGACAGAAGTAACAAGTCTTTTTCTTGTAACCAAGTCCACAACGTTGCCTTTCTAGTTATTCCAAACAGCCTCATGTCTGGAATTTGGCCTTCATGGCCAAGGATGATCCCATTTTAAATTCAAAAGTGAAATCAAACCAATGTAGTTTGCCTTGACATATTTGCGAACCTTCACAGCCCTTACCTGATTTATTGAGGAAAGGGAATTTGGAAGCACATGAAAAGTTTACCCAAGGCTTTCTTTGCAATGTAAAGGCACTTTCATGGTTGTTTTAGATTTACTCTTGAAACTCTATAATAGATTATAAAACTTTCCTAAGTAAAGAGTTCCAGGCTGGAAGAGAATTTATTTGAAAAGCTTCACTGTTTTTCTAGCTGACAGTAAGTCTAGGGAAAGGGCACTGCAATGATCAGTCTTTTTATTGGGAACCTTGGATTGAACTAGATGGTGGATTTTAAAAAGCAAAACAAACAAACAAACAATAAACAAAAAGCCTAGAGAAGTCCTAGGGTACAAAAGTTTCTCACACTTCAGAGAGACCACTCATCACAAAGAAGACCCCCAAGTAGCTGATAGAATCACCTTACCATGGTTGCTAATGCAAACTTGCTTAAAATTAATACATCTTAAATGTTTTGCTAATCTCTCCTCCCCTCAATATTAGGAAAATCATCACGATGAGACAAATTTATCAAAAAGCACAAAATCTAACAAAGGTGCTGTAGTAATACTAGTGTATTTATAACAAAATAAATTATAAACTCTCAAGATCTCCATGCCTCCTGGGTTATTGCCTAGTGGCAAACAAACTATGGGAATTCAAAGACATTATATGTTTAGGTACCTTTGTAATTTTTTTATTTTGATTAAATTAAAAACTGAAAGAAAAGTTGTAAGGTTATACAAAGAACTCCTATATATTCTTCAGCCTGAGTCACCAATTGTCAACTTTCACTATATTTCTTTTATCATGCTAGGCTCTTTTGCAACAGCATTCAAAGCTTTACTAAGTGCCTAAAGTCATAATTTATTACAACATATTGTCTAATTATTAGGGACAGAGCTGATCTATATAGAATGATAATAGCAATGGTAATGATAATGATAGTAATTTTCACTTTAAGTAATCACAAGAATGCATTACACATAGGTAAGCATTATCATTTTCAGGATACAGGTGAGTAAACTGAGGTCACAGAGCTAGAAAGTAACATGGCCAGGATTCAAATTCAGATCTGTCTGACCCAAACGCTAGGGCTTACAAATATTATTGAATACTGTCCCTTAACAAGTATGGCAAAGAGACTCATTTTCCTCAGTCTATCTGATCCCCAATGGGTTAACCCTTCACTTGGGAATTTCATCCATATTCTTAATGGCTGTACAATCTAAAAAGGTAACATTAATCAGAAGCAAAAATGCAGTTCTGACAATGATCTCACAAAAAAAGAGTTTAACTAAAAATAATGCAGCTCTGGATGAAGAAAATTCCAGTGTTTTGTCCTTAAGGATGATATCATTTTTAATCTGCAAGATTGAAACATTCACATTTTTCTATTTAGGAATAACCAGTATGAGATTTTGAGCCTTTTTCAATTTTCAGTTGCCTATTCTCAGACAGGCTTATTTGAATGAGCAATTCTTAGAGAGGAGTTCCTAGCCACCTACTACCACACCATGTCCTATGCTAATAACAGTTCCAAATTTGCTACTCTAGAGGAGATCCTTGGGGAGACAGCCAAAGCAATCAGGGTAAAATAAAATAAACTTATCAGTGACTCAACCAGGGAGTTCAAACCACTAACACATTGGAATATTCTAAGTCCCTGCCAGATTGTTTAATGATTCCAGAAAATATTTTAAAATTCCAGTAGGAGTTATCGGCCTTTGCATTTGTGCATGTGTGTGTGAGTGTTTTTGTGTGCATGTGTTTGAATGAGTATGTGTGTCTGTTTCTAACAAGATTTCAGCCTCCTTTGATTCTAAACTCTATTCTCTCAATAAGACTTTATTTCTAAGAAATAAGAACATTCTTTGTAAAGTTGGACAATTGATGTTTGATTTTCCATTCTGAGCCTTTTTGCTTTGACCAGGTGTTTTATAGCAGGTTGCCAAAGAACCTTCTTTATTTCTACTAGACAATAGCAAAAGATCGAGAACTACAAATACTCCTGAATATACACTAAGGCCATGGCAGCCCCACAGATTTTTGGATGTTTTAGTCATTTTCTCTGGAGAAGTGTGTTCTAAAATTGCTTCCTGAAGTTTTAGAGAAGTAATAGAACCTATGACTAATTTTCTCGATTTTAAGCCAAGATTGTTCAACTTAATTGCTTAATAGCAATAATTCTAAGGTTTCCATTTTATGGAAAGTTAAAAGCTTGAGCAACTTTATATATGTTATCTCATCTGGTGAGCCTTAAACTAATTAATTCAATAAAATATATTGAAGGTCTGCTATGCTAGGCATAAAGAATACAAAAACAAAAATGGTATCCTTTTATTCAAAATATTTATTAACAGTAATAGAAAATACTAATTATGGAATGTGAGAGTCAATGTGCTAAGTGTTTTATGTAAATTTACAAATGCTAGCTTACATACCTCTTACAGAAACACTACAAAGTAGGTATTATTACTATTTTCATTTTAAATATGAGGAGAGTTTAAAGAGGTTAAGGAACTTGCCAACTAGCAGATCCGGAGTCAGAATCCAAATCGGCTTGACTGAAAACCTTGCACCTTGTTATATTGTATCATATAGAGGGAGATATATTTACTCAATAAATGTCCTAAAGTTTTATGAATGCTATAATAGAAGTATGTCCAGTAGAGCATGAAAGAGGGCATTTAAAAGATGGCTCTCAGAGGTTTAGAGAGATTCTAAAGGACTACAACAGCATTTCTTTGTAGGGACTCCTCATAGGGATCAAATCATTAGATATTATCCAATTCAACTAACGAGCTCAAAGTGATATCTCAGAAAAAGTTCATCTTTGGAGTCCTCAAAAAGGCAAGTTTCAGAAAGAACACAATAGATTCAAACTCCAAGAGTAATTCAGAATAAGTACAGACTAAACCTGTGCTGTCCAATATAGTAGCCACTAGCTATATGTGGCATTTAAGGACTTGAAATGTGGCTGGTGGAAATAGAGATGTTCAACAAGTGTAAAATACACATAGAATTTCAAAGACAGTCCAAAGAAAGAATGGAAAATATTTTATTAATAATTGATATTGATTATATATTGAAATCATAATATTCTGGACATTAGAACAAATAAGAAATGTTATTCAAATGAACTTAACTAGTTTGTTTTTATTTAATTTAATGTAGCTACTAAAAAACTTAAAATTACATATATGTAATTCCATTTATGGCTTATATTTCTATTGAACAGTGCTGAACTGGAGTTTCTTTTTCTGACCTCTAAAGTCAAGAGTGGTTTAGATTTGTATCCCTAATGTTAATCCAGAAAGAAAACAGCTTCTAGGCATGCCTTTCCAGCATTTACTAGCTCCTTTGTTCAGTAGCTTGTGAATCACCATCATTCTTTAATCATCACTATACTAAATATAAACTCTTCAGGTATTGGGTTTTAATTTTTATCACAGATACTTAACCCAATGCCTTACACATAGTATCACTCAATAAATGTTAAGTGTCTGATTTAGAAAACTTCAGCAGAGTCTGATTTCTTTTTCAACAAACCTTGTGGAGCAACTTAATTATTTTAACAAATGTTGCCTTCTTTTAAAGCAATCATCATAGAAAGATCTATATTTACTACAACAAATGATAATTCTGCTGTTTATATCAAATATTTTGCATCTCCTTTTCTTGACCTGATCTTTCAATCTGTTGGAGCACTATCATGGATATTCTCAATGGGAAGCATATCCTCGAAGTTAAAGGTTAGAAAAACAGACTAACAAAGCTCTTAAAGCGTCTCTTTCCCCAGAATGAGCATCATTTCTCTCATATCGAGGTTCCTTCTGCTTTTTTCATATCTGTATTCACTTATTTTGACAGAGAACACAGAGCCAAAAAAGGCATTGACCAGGTCAGCTTTCTATGTCGAGTTACCTGCCGCTATTCAGTGAATCTTCATCTTTTCATTCTTCTTGATCTAAGCATGGATTATAGTTTTAAAAATTAACAAATATGGCACTGATACTAAATAGTCAGAATAGTTGCCTCTTAGAATAGTTGCTGTAAACCAGAATGGCTGCACCAGTGCAGGATTTAATATCAACCCCAGCTCTAAGTACAGCTAAAACAAACAAAAATAGTCTTTTCCACTCTTAATATTATCAAAATCTTTCATATTTGTCTTTATATATGAGCATCTACTCCCATTTTTCCTAAATGTCTTCTAAATTGAGCTCATTGGAGATTTTTCTGCAAAGCTATATAACTTCTTCCTTTTCTTCCTTACTAGGATCAATAACAAAACATTGTATTTTATGGCTCTTTTGAAGATAATTTCTAGATACCTACTCTGGCATTCCTTCACCCATCTTTAAGGAATGTGATTGTTAGTTTGAATGGGTTAACACTCTGATTGTTAGCAGGCAGCTGGGGACAGAGATTTTGTCTACAATAAATCCTGTATATTAGTCATCTTGGGCCACCATAACAAGATACTACAGACTAGGTGGCTTACACAACAGCCATTTGTTTTTTCACAGTTCTGGACGCTGGAAGTTCAAGATCAGAATGTGGAAGGGTTAGTGGGCTTACACAACAGATATTTATTTTTTCGCGGTTCTGGACGCTGGAAGTTCAAGATCAAAATGTGGAAGGGTTAGTGTCTGGTGAAACCTCTGAACCACTCTTCCTGGATTTCAGATGGCTATTTTCTCACTGTGTCCTCATGTAGCTTTTCTTTTGTGTGCAGAGTGAGAGAGAGATGGATCCCTGATCTTGGGTGTTTCTTTCTCTTCTCATAGGGATACAGGTCCTATCAGATTAGGGCCTCACCTTATGACTTCATTTAAGCTTAATTACCTCCTTAAAGGCCCTATCTCCAAATACAGTCACATTGGGGGTTAGGATTTCAACATATGAAATTGAAGGGAGGGGCACAACTCAGTCTATACCATCATGGATAGGAGCATCATTACTGCTGTGCTTTCTGGAACTATGCTAAATATTGATACACTGCATTCCCCGCTGCAACATTCTTCTTTTACTAGTCATCCAAGTAAAAAATTTGGTATAAAATGGATTGTTTTTTTGTTTTATAAGAAATATTTTTTATCAAAGTATAAAAATAATATAACATTCTCTCAAAAGCATAAGCATTTGGCAGTAGACACTTTGACATAAATAATGGGCATAAAAGTCTCACGATAATTTAAATAAAATCTGCAGAGACTGTGTTATAAATGCTATCATAATACAAGGTTATAAAGAGAAGAAGTTTAATAAAACTCCATAGGGACCAGGTTACAAAATTAAAGTGTGCCTACATAGCATGTCTCCATGATAATGAAGAAAACAAGCAAAAATCAAAACCCCAAACAATAAAATACTAAGTATCAAACTTAATTATATTTTCAGATGGGGTTTCTGAAGATGTAAATGAAAGAGCTTTAAAAAATGCCATGTATGCGTGTCTATTTTCAAAGTAGAATTGTTGATCATTTAGAAGCAAATGTTATAATTGCGGTTAAGTTTGCTTTTACCATCATTAGCACATTTATTTATTACGTGTTCTAATGTTCAAGGCACTATGTTAGATGCTTTACAGGACAAATCCAGTGTTTTTGTCTATTTTAACAATCAAATTGGATGAAAGCACATTCAATCTGATGGATTGCTGCACAAGCAATCATTAAGATAGTCTAAACTGCCAAATTGAGTGTGCCACGGCCAATTGAGTAACTCTGTACAGACCTGGACGTAGAGAAAGCACAGCCTTTGATCTTAAGGTAATTACTTTCTAAATCACTAAAACATTATTATTATCTCACCAAATCAAATTGATGAAACATAATGGCACTCAATATTTCTGGCTTTAGTTAAATGCTCTGTGCATGCAAGTAAAGTATTGTAATATCTCATAAAGGGTGGCCAGAAGTGGCCAAGTGTTAAAGGTCCAAACCACAATGAGTTGCTTCAGAAGTTTGGGCTATAATAGAAAGAACCTTACAGACATCCTTGCATAAATGATTCTGAACTGAGTCAGAAAATCTGGAGTAAGAGCACACTTAGTCATTCACTCAATAGATACGTAGTGAGTGCTTACTATGGACAAGGTACTACACAAAGGATAAAAGATTCCCACTTAGGAACTGTGGGGCCTTGCATAAGTCACTTGATCTCTCATTCCCTGTTTCATTGTAACTAAAATAGATAATTATGACTTCAGTACTACCCACAATATTGTGTTATTGGGAGGAATATATGTGAAGCAATGTATGTGAAAGGTAAATAATGCTGTGCTTTCTGATTAGTTTTCAAACAATCAATCAATAAAATGAAACAAATCCCAACTCCAAGAAACAATTGCTGTTAACTTCCTTCTAGTATTTTTTAAACATTTTTTCTTTATGGCTTTATGATCCATTTAAAATTTTTAGATAATATATCCCCTTGAAAGCATTTTTCCTCACTGTTAAAAACTTCCAAAAAAGATTTTCATAAGTGGAAAATATGGATCTACAATAATTTATTTAACCAAACCCTTGTCAAATATTTAAATGGTTTATTTTTTTTGCAATTTGAATAATGTTGTTATGAACAACTCTCTATATAAATCATTGTCCCCAGCTCTTATTATTTCCTTAGGACATAGTTTTGGAAGTGGAATGCTTGGTTAAGTGGCATAAAACCTTTTGAAAATCTTGATACATATTTTCAAATTGTTCCTTCAGAAACTTTAGCAGTGTAGACTGCCACTACTATTCTCAGCACCACTGAACACTAATGCAGGAGACAAAACAAAAAAATCCAATTGGACAGGTCAAAGTAAAATGACAACTTATTGTTTCAATTTGTATTTTTTCAGCTATTACTAGTGAGGTGGAATGCATTTTCCTATGTTTATTGGCCATTTTTACCTTATCTTTTGTGAATTATCTATTTGTATTCCTTACTTTTCTATGGAAGTGTTACAGGTTATTTTTCCCCTTAAACTGGATGATGTTGTCTATGTTATAGATATTAACCTTTCATCTACCTCATTTATGTTCTTAATTTGTCATCTGTATTTTGAGTTGTTCATTCTGTTTTGGTGTTCAGTTATTTATAATATTTTACATAGTTCACTCTATCAATCATTCTGTTTGGAATTTTTTTCATAGCTTTCATGCTAAAAAGTTTCTATCCACTCTAAACTGACCTATAATTAATGTTTAATGTTATCTCTTTTGGGATTTCTTTGAATGTAATATATGATAAAGGTGAAGATATCATTGGATTTTAATTTTGCCAAATACATGGCTGAATTTTTACTCTCACTAATCTTATTAGTAGTTTATGATTCTTCTTTTATCCTATGTTAAACTCTTGTCTATTCTGGAATCTATTAGAGGGTCACTTATAGTACCCTATTTTTATGACTATAGATTGTAGCATTAACATGCCATAATTTGAATTATTATATTTTAATAATGTGTTATATTATGTGGTAAGATAAATGCTTCTCTATACTTATTTTTCAAAATTCCCCTAGGTATTCTTCCCTGCTTCTTCTTTAAGATTAAATTTAGAACAATTTAAAAAATTGTGTTAATTCTATAAATTCTTTAAATGTATCTGTTATGATACTGAATCTTCCTACTAAAGAATATGCTATATTCTGTTTCTCAAATTTTTTTATTTAAATGTATCTCAGTTTTGTCATATTTATCATATTTACTGTATTTGGGTTATTTATAGGAATTTTGTGTTTTGATATTTTTGTAGTTGTGAGATTATCCCCACTAGAATTACTAGTTATTGGTAGCATGTAGAAGAATATTGATTTGTGTATGTGTGTGTGTGTGTGTGTGTGTGTGTGTCTTATAATGGACCAATTTACTACAATCTCTTATTCTCAATTTTACAGTTTATTTTAATGGGTTTGTAGGGTATAATTGTATTTTCTACAAATAATGCTACTTTTCCCCTTTCAAACCATTATATTTCTTATCCTTGATATGACTCTCTTTTTAAGCAAATGAAAGCTACTCATCACAAAAACCATTTTTAGTTCCATGAACACATACTTCCCCTGATCCTTTAACTTCCCCACTCAAAGACTTAGTTCTGCTTTTTTATTCAAAATAAAGTTTTATCATCAGTTGTAATTCATCTTTCCCCAGTCTTTTTGTAGCTCTATAATTGTCTATTCTGCGCATATTATTCAGTTACCTTTCCAATTATAACTCCAATATCTCAGTACTTGGGCTTTAGAAATCTCTATAGGGCATTCACTGAACTACTTTAAGTATAAAAAATCCCCTTTCCTCACACTGTACAGCCTAGAATGTGGAGAAGAAAGGTAAACTCTGTGTGCGTGCATATGCATGTGCATGTATGTGTGTATGTACATGTGTGTGTGTGTTGGGAGAACAGGAGTTGAGAGATTTAAGGAATGAATAAATGAAGCTTTTTCCTTCTACCACTATTTTACTAGTTCCTTTTTCTCAAGTTCTCAAGCTATATACCAATTCTTATTTCCCACAGCCCCCAAATCAACTCTCCTTCTCATGTTCCTGTGTTGAACACTGCTCTGCACAAAACAAGATCAACAAATGCTCATTGAAAATCTTCCTAGACTGTAATTTCCATAAGGTCAGAAATCTCTTTCTTGTATTTACCACTGAATGCACATTTAGCAAAATCCCTGGTACATACTAAATATTACTTATTCAAGATTTTTTAAATAAGTTAAATCATTCCACTCCTCCTATAATTGTTATTTGGTAATTATTGATGATGGCATACGTTAAATTATTTTCTGACCCCATAATCCTGAGATCTATCTAGGAATTAATGCTGAAGCACCTGATTCAGTCAATAATGCAGTCACTCTATTTATTCATTAATTCAAAATATACCAATTGAGTATCTATTATATGTGAAGCCCTGTGCTAAGTACCAAGGATATACCATTAAACAAGAGAGGCATGGTGCCTGCCCTTACGGAGTTGACATTATAGTGAAGGGAAGACACAAAAACAAGAAATCTTATTAAAGTATATAATTAACATTGTTATAAAGTTTTAGGGAAATAAAAAAGAGGGCTAAAATGGGGAATAAAGAGGCAAAGCTACTTAAAATTAGGTAGTTTAAGAAGCTACATGAATACCTAAGGTAGAGGATTCTGGCAGATGATAGCATGCAGTGAGAGTTGTTAGTACAATTGCCCTAAGACAGGCAAAAGCTTGACATGTTTCAGGAACAGAAAGAACTTAGTGTGACTGGAACATAGTCAGTGAGGAGGATCATGATGGATAATGTCAGAGAGGTAGTCAGGTGCCAGATTATGGAGGATCTTTTAAGCCACATTAAAGACCACAGTATCTATTATAAGTTCAATGTGAAGCCATTGGAGAGTTTTAAAACTGAGGCATGGTGTGATTTCATTAAAATTTTAAAAAAGAATTCCCTGGCTTCTCTGCATAGAATAAACTCTAAGTGTATACAAGTTGAAGCAGAAAGATCAGTTAGATGGCTGTTATAATAGTCCAAATAAGAATTGTTCTTGCTCTGAACTGGCATGGTGAAATGTAAACGTAGATAATTGGGTAGAGATGGATTTAAATACATTCTGAAAGAAGACTATATTGCACTTAGGGAAGGATTGGATATAAGTGTGAGGGTAATGGAGATATCAAGAAAGTCTAGTGTCTGTTTTGTGCAACTGAGTAGACACAGATTTATTGAGTGGGAGAGATAAGCTTAAAGGGGAGCAAGTTCTATGTTGGACATAATAAATTTGAGATATTTGAAAGATATGCAAATGGAAATGTCAAGTAGACAGTTGAATATACACCTAGAACTCAGACACAAGTTCTGGGTAGAGTATATACTTCCAGCACAACATTGAAATAATAAATAAGAATTAATATGACCAACTTATAGAAGAATATAGGTAGAAATATTACCCAGGACAGTGCTCCAAGTTATTCTAACACTTAGAGTTTGGGTAGAGGAGTACAATCCAGCAAAGGAGACTGAATATAAGATTTAGGATATGATCATGATAAAAAGCAACTGTGATTATATATAGGAAATGTTTCCTAAGGGTGAATAGAGATCAGGGAACTGGGTTACCAATATGTTGAGCTATTAAATTGTTCACAAAGATAGTTAAATCACTAGGAATGGTAAAAAGGTTAGCGATAGAAAGAAAGAAAATGAGCATGTTTCTACAAGTATCCATGATTAGGGAGTTTGTCAGGGATGTCAGGAAGATGGTAATCACAAAAAGAACTAGTGGGTGATAGTCTGATAGCATGAAAGTAAAAAATACAGAGGATCTGAATCAGGAGGAAAGAGAAGTAATGGTCTAGAAACAGCAATAAGCATGAAGGAGTATACTTATTCTGTGTCCTGTCCCTGTGGTTTATGTACAAGAACAGTTTCTTTCCATTTGAGAAAACTTCAGGGAAGATCTGGGTTTCAGTTAAGACAAGGAAATGAAAGAAACATTCTGAGAAAAGAGAATTTATTTTTGCTCATAGAAAGGGGATATCAGTAGTCATTGCTGCATAACAAAGTATTCCAAAATTCAATTGCTTAAAAAATAACTAATTTATATACTTCTGAAAATATAACTGGAATCAGACAATTCTTCTGCTGGTCTCAACCATAGTCATTCATGTGGCTGTAGTTACCTGTTGGCTCAAGTGAGAATGAAGCATTCAATAGTAGCTACAAGTGGTAAAATGGACCACTCTTTCCACATGTTCTCTCATCCTTAAGGAGACCATCCCAGGATTTATTAACATGAAAGTCTCAAGGCAGCACTATAGTAATAGCATAAACACATGGATAATCTGGTCTGTCTATATCTATTAAAGTAATTTAATCAATAATGAATAAATTTTCCAAACAGAGAGCACCAAATTCAGATAGTTTCATTAGTGAATTCTATTGAACACTTAAGGAAAAACTGAAACTAATTCTGTACAATCTCTTCCAAAAAATAGAAGCACAGTGAACACTTGCTAAATCATTCTATGGGGCCAGTACTACCCTGGCTAATACTGATAAAAACTTCATAAGAAAGGAAAACTACAGACCAAATATCTCTCATGAACATATGAAAAGTTTTTCAACAAATTTTAGCAAATTAAATTTAAAAACACGTAAAAAAAATTATACACTATGACCAAATGAGATTTATTCCAAGTGTAGAAGGCTGGTTCATCACTTGAATTTCAAATAATATAATCTATCACAACAAGCTATGAAACAAAAATCACATTATTCTATCAATACATGAAAAAAAAGCATTTGACAAAAACCTAACACACATTCATGATTAAAACCTCTCAGCAAACTAGAAATGGAGGTGGGTTTCCTCAGTATGATAAAAAAAAATTCTATACTAAATGGCAACACAAGTTATCAAACACAAGTTATCAAAACTTGTGGGAGGAAAGTTTATTTCCATAAATGCCTATAAACAAAATTATCTTTTAACAAAACTAATACTTATGTTGTATAACATTTTTATTAAAAGAATTTTTGTATAGGGTTGTTTTTCTTTTATCTAAAAGTTTTAATTACACGTGCTAATCATAATGTCAACTCTTAGAAAAATTTAGGAAGTTAAACTTTGAACTGTTAGTCACTAATTTTATTAGTATTCCTAAATATAAAGCTATGAAGGTATATAAACTTATATTTAAGAACTGATGTTCTAGTATTTTACCTTATAAATGACCCATTTATAAGGGACATATAATGACATTTTAGGATCATCTTTTTTTTTTAACTTAACATAATGACTAAGATTTTAAATGACATGAAAACTTTATTTGTATTTATTGCATTTGTATTTACCTAATTCATCTATATTAGCAGCTTACTTAGATCCTCGCTATTAGAAGTTTAAGTTACTTTTTTATTAACCATTTTTATACCCTGTAAATTAGATATATATAACAGAACATGGATCAAAATACAAACTCAAATCTTATCAAAAATAAGTATTTTAATAAGACTTGTTATTTTAAACAAATATAACATCACTTTTAAATTTTGTAAATATAGTAGTCATTTTAGAATATCTTGTTTAAAGGTATTAGCTAATTAGATCCTTCCAAAAGCCTTTATTTTAAGCTAGTTTTTTTTTAAATCCCATCAACATAAGATCTCCTGGCTGTAGACTGAAGAAAAGAAAACTTTCAGCATCAATTATTAGCACCTCAAACAATGATACAAAGCGGTTAACATGCTTTTTACATGAGACTCAAGATTAAGCTGTTTTTTAAAAAAACTATCTAAATGGTCTCAAAACAATGTTTAGTGCATAAACTTGAGCACATTTATAGAGTAAGATTACTTTGAGATTCTCATGGATTTTAACCATCATTCACTTTTTTATCTTAAAATAAATTGCTATATAAAAATTAATAATTTAGAATTTTTTTTTCTAGGCAAAAACTCTATTACAGTAACACAGTGTAACCATAACCAGCTAGATAGTAAAGAGTAGGACAAAAATGGACAAGACCAAGGTAAAACTAAAGCTTTCAATTTAAGTTCTTTACAACTTTCAGGACAACTTTGAATCCCTAACAGTACTGTTAAATGAGTTGAACACACCTTGTGCACCTCTCTACAGGCATTGAATGAGTGGAGGTAAACTATTTCTGCAGTTAGGATTAAAAGATCAAAACCAAAATGTTTTTTTTTTATACACCTTTAACGATTAAATTTGGGTTTTTTTCCCTCTATTTGTTGTTTTATTTATTCTAATTTGCTGACTCGGGCACATTTGCATTTTTACCTTAAAGTTAAACACATAATAAGATTTTTTAATAAGAAAAATTATAAAACAGAATGTTCTTATTAAAATGTATAACTTTGTCTAATAAGGGCTGAATAAATTTAGAAAGAAAATAAAAACAAAATTCCACTTGTGTAAGAAAAAGATGTAAAGGGACAATGAATATAGAAATATGTTTTTGGTAAGAAAGGTTAATGTAAGGTAAGAAAGGTTAACAGAAAGTAATGTAAAGAAAGGATCTTGCATGAAATTTTTGTCCTAAAATGAATGGTTATTTAGGAAAAGGGAATGTTAGGACAAAATCGAAAGTTTTAAGGCATGTTTTGTAAATGGTGTATGGTATGTGCAGGTGAGAATAAAGTTTATAAAAGAAAATTTATTAAAGAATTTTGGCTAAAACAAAGATTTCTGTCAATATTAATTTACTCTTAATGAAATAACATGATGTGTACTCATTTTAATTTTATAACATTTTTTTTCCTTTTAATATAAAAAGTAGTGTAGTACAAAAGGTTTTTGTTTAATTTTGGTAATTGGCATTTTATGCTTTGGTAAAACATTTTATACTTTGTCAGATAATCCCTGTGCTCTCTTTATTAGGTTCTGACTAACTAGAAAAACTAAAAAAAAAAGGATAAGATTTATATCCATATAACTTTATCACCTTTAGATTTATTTGATGTCTCTCTTTCTTTGTTAAATTATTTTATAGTGGTTTGTGATTATATATGAACAAATGCTTTAAGCCTTTGATATTTGATGACCTTTCCAAAAGTTAAATTCTAAGTCCAGCCTTTTGACCTTAAACTAGCTTTTTATACATTAGGATCACTAAAAGTCTAAGAAAGACATTAGATTTATTTAATGTGTCAAAACCATCCAGGGAACATTGTCAAATATAAAATGGTGTTTAATTTTCTTTGGGCTGTACTTGTATAAGTATGTTATTAATATACTAGTTTTGTAAAATATTGGCATGTCTTGGTATGTGTACCAATAATAATTATGGTTATGTAAATTGCTATATGTCACATAATAACCAATTTGGTTTGTCAACTGTCTGTAACCATGGCTGGTCAAGTTTTATCATCTTTTAAGTTATTATTTTACTTTGATTCATTTCAGAGAGTGGTTCTTTCTGGCTAAGTCTAAAATTGGCTTCTTCAAATAAAGGCCATGGAAAGGACTGACAAATCCACTTAAATACTGGTTTCTAATAACTTTAGAGATTATATATACCACTGGATTAAAACAAACCAAAGTTCTAAGACTTTAATTAAAAATCTGATATGACCATGAGTACAGCTAACTCAAACCTCATGAGACGAAACTAAATTTTCATATAAAGACTCTTTATTTAAAACATTACTAATTCTTTTGTTTTGTTTTCCAGAGTCCTGACAAATTTTAGGTAATTAGCAAGTTTACCTGATCTCTGGGACCTTAAAACCATGGAATCTGCTAAAGCCTTGTTCAAATATCCTCCCTCTGAGCCCAGGGAATATCGCGGAAGAGGGAGCGTGCCAGATTGTAAGGGCCAATTCTGAGGGATGGAATTAGTTACCCTCCAGATATAGGAGGGACACGCAAAAGCCTAAAGGAATACTAAAAGAAATACTTTGTCTTTTCAGGCCACATGCTGCAGATATCCATCCCAATCATAAAAGTTCTTTTTTCCTGCTTTTTATAAACTTAAAACTTACTGAGTGTAATTTTTATCAGTTATAGATTATACAAAAGAAAATATAATGAGTAATTTATCAGCCACCTTAGTATAAATTACTAAACTCTCTTAGCTTAAATGTTAATTAATGATGCTTATATTTGCTACAAGTCTACCACTAAACCCAAGAATATAGTATATCTCAATACTTGTAGGTAAATTAGTTTTGTAGCCTTGCCTTTAATATTTTGCATTTTACTCTTATGTCATCTAAAGAATTTTAGCGTATTAATGAGTGCCTGTCTACCTCCCATCCTGTATGGCTTATTTAATTGGCTATAAGCCCCAGTTTGGCTCTTTGGTCCTCTTGACCACAAGGGTCCCACCGAGGGACTAGATGGACCCAGGGCAGGTAGCCACACCACCCTGGCAACGGATGGGACAAAATAAAAGTTTGGCCATAGATGCTGCCTATGACAGATCTTGGCCAAAAGGGGGGAATTGTGAACTAAAATCCTCAACCCCTACCGGCTGACTGAATGGACCCCCTCGTGGCCAGAGGAATATTCAAGAGCAAAGTTGCCTGCCAGGAAGAGGGAGGTCAGACAGGCCTTATCATGCCCCCCTCCCTTCTTGGAGACTTCCTTTGTAACCCATTAACAGGCCTGAGGGTATGCACGACAAACCTGAAGGCCTTCTATTTGCAACAAATGGTGGCTTACTTCTGGTAAACAGTTTATGTTAAAACATTCCACCTTTTTAGACAAAGCTTCATGTCTTTAGCCAATTACAATCTAAAGAATCTTTAAACCCACCTATAACCTGTAAGCCCCCGCTTCAAGATGGCCCTCCTTTTTGGGCCAAACCAATGTATACCTCCCGCACATTGATTGATGGCTTTACCCATAACCCTTGTCTCTAAAATGTATAAAACCCAAACTGTAACCCAGCCACAGCGAGTCCACTTGCCCAAGGCCTCTTGGCAGTGGCTCCGGGTCATGGTCCTCAAATTTGGCTCAGAATAAATCTCTTTTTTTTTTTTTTGTGAGACATAGTCTCACTCTGTTGCCCAGCCTAGAGTGAGTGCCGTGGCGTCAACCTAGCTCACAGCAACCTCAAACTCCTGGGCTCAAGCAATCCTACTGCCTCAGCCTCCCGAGTAGCTGGGACTACAGGCACGTGCCACCATGCCCAGCTAATTTTATATATATATATATATATATATATATATATATATATATATATATATATTAGTTGGCCAATTAATTTCTTTCTATTTTTTATAGTAGAGACGGGGTCTCGCTCAGGCTGGTTTTGAACTCCTGACCTTGAGCAATCCGCCCGCCTCGGCCTCCCAGAGTGCTAGGATTACAAGCGTGAGCCACCGCGCCCGGCCCAGAATAAATCTCTTTAAAATTAAAAAAAAAAAAAATTCTATAAAAATCTACAACTAACAGTATGCTTAATGGTGAAAAACTATATGCTTCCTTGTTAAGATCAGGAACAAGGCAAAGAAGTACCCTCTCACCATTCCTATTTAACATCACTTTGGAAGTCTTAGCTAATGTAATAAGATAAGTAAATAAGAGATATACAAAGTGAAAAGGAAGAAATAAACTGTGTTTGTTCACAGATGGCCTGATTGTCTGTGTAGGAAATCCCAAAGAATCAATTTAAAAATTCACAGAAGTAATAAGTGATCATAGGAAAGTTTCTGGATACATGGATAATATGCAAAAGTCAATTGCTTTCTTATATACTAGCAATGACCAATTGCAATTGGAAAGTAAAAACACAATACCATTTGTATTAGTACCCCAAAAATGAAGTACTTAGGAACAAATTCTAACAAAATATATACAAGAGATACTTGAGAAAAACTACAAATTCTGTTAAAAGAAATCAGAGAAGATGTAAATAAATGGAGAGAGATTTCATGTTCATAGATGGAAAGACTCAATACCATCAATATGTTAATTCTTCCCAAAATGATTTATAGATTCAATGTGATCCTAAACAAAATATCGGCCATTTTTTTGTCAGTATTGACAAACAGATGCTAGAGTTTATGTAGAGAGGCACAAAACTCATTTAGCCCACACAATACTAAAGAAAAAAAATAAAGTTAGAGGATTGACACTATCCAACTTCAAAATTTATTAATACTATAAAGCTACAATAATCTAGAGAATGTGGTGTTAGTTAAGGAATAGACAATTAGATTAAAAGAACAAAACAGAAAGCCCAGAAATGGACCCAAACACATATAAACAACTGATCTTTAACAATGGAGGAAAGGAATTCAATGGAGAAAATATAGTCTTTTCAAAAAAATTGGTGCTGGAACAATGGGACATCTACATGCATAAAAATGAATCTAGACACAGACCTTATACTGTTCACAAAAAAATAATTCAAAATAGATCATAAGCCTAATGTAAAGTGAGACACTATAAAACTCCTAGAAGATAACTTAGTAGAAAATCTAGGTGACTTTGGATTTGGCAATGACTGTGGGTAAAACATCAAAAACATGACTCATGAAAGAAAAAAATTAGCAGGTCAACTTTATTGACCTGCTAATTACAGACAATTACAGACAAAATTACAGATGTGTGCTCTGCAAAAGACATTGTTAGACCCATCTACCGTGTTTCCCTGAAAATAAGACCTACCCATAGAATAAGCCCTAGCAGGATTTCTAAGCATTTGCACAATACAAGCCCTATCCCGAAAATAAGACCTAGTGATGGGCGTGGCTACGCAGGGTATCTGCACAACCCATGCATCTTGTCACAGAGTGGTAAAGAAGCTGAGCAGCCCTTCTCATCTGCCCCATTGTGACAGCTATTATCCCAGAGGTGACCGGAACGGTGGGGGTGGCCCCACTAACAAGGTCGGCTCCCCCTGTCAGGTCCGGCCATCCTGTGCGTGCTGCAAGCTGAGGCTTTGAGGGGAAAGTCTCCTCAGTGAAGTGAGGAGCGGGACGCTCCGCTTTAGGTATTGTGTGTCCCCAGGGGGAAGAAGGAAAGCTGTGGCTGCCATTTTACTATGATGATGTTCCAGAAGAAGACGACTTAACTATATTTGAATAAATGTAGATTGTTGTACCGTACTTAAAAAAAAATAACACATTCCCTGAAAATAAGCTCCAGGGTGTCTTCTTGAGGAAAACTAAATATAAGTCACTGTCTTATTTTTCGGGAAACACAGTATATAGCCCACTGTAGCCCATCTATCAGAATGGCTACAATTCAAAAAGCTGACAATCCTAAGTGCTGGTGGGCATGTGGAGCAACAGGAACTCTCATTCATTGGTGATGGGAATGCACAAATGATACAGCCACTCAATCAGAAGATAGTTTGGTGGTTTCTTACAAGCCTGAATATAGCCTTACAAAATGATCCAGTAATCATACTCCCAGGTATTTAGCCAAATGAATTGAAAATTTACGGCCACAAAAGCATCTGCAAATGAATATTTATAGAAGTTTATTCATAATTGTCAAAAACTGGAAGGACGCAGATGCCCTTCAAAAAGTAAATGGATAGACAAGCTGTGATATAATGAAATATTATTCAGTAATTAAAAAGAAATGAACCCTCCATCCATGAAAAGACATGGAAGAATCTTAAATGTATATTGCTAAGTGAAAGAAGCCAATTTATAAACGCTACTTAGTATTATTCTATATGACATTCTGGAAAAGGCAAAACTATAGAGACAGTAAAAAAGGTCAGAGTTGCCAGTGGCTTGGGAGTTGGCATGGGGAGGGAGATTAATAGGGGAAGCACAGAGGATTTATAGAACAGTGAAAATATTGTGCATAATACTCTAATGGTAGATACATGACATTATACATTTGTCAGAACCCATAGCATATACAAAACAAAGAGAGAACCCTAATGTAAACTATGGATTTTAGTTAATAATGATATATCAATATCAATTCATCAATTATAACAAATAATTTTATTAATATAATAACTAATAATTATATTAGTTAGCTAGGGCTGCCATAACAGTCTATCATAGACTGGGTGGCATAAACAACCGAAGTTTATTTTCTGACATTTCTGGATGCTAGACGTCTGAGATCAAGATGTCAGCAGGCTCTGGCTGCTATAACAAAATATCATAAACTTGGTGGCTTAAACAACAGATATTTATTTTGTACAGTCTTGGAGGCTGGGAAGTCCAAGATCAGGGTACCAGTATGGTTAGGTTCTGTTGAGGGCTGTCTTTCTGGCTTGCAGAGTGCCACCTTCCTCATATGGGGAAGAGAGAGAGACCTCTCCAGTCTCTTCCTATAAGAGTACTAACCCCATTATGAAGGCTTCATCTTCATGATCTCATCTAAACCTAATCACCTCCCCAAAACTCCACCTCCAAATACCATCACTTTGGGGGCTGGAGCTTCAACATATGAATTTGAGTTAGGGGAGACACAGTTTAGTCCATAGTAATTTGTTTCTTATGAAGCTTTTCTTCTTGGCTCATAGATGGCCATCTTCTTCTGTCCTTATAATATCTTCCCTCTGTACTCATCTATGTCCAAATTTCCTCATCTTATATCAGTTGTAATAGACCCAACCTAATGACCTGATTTAATTTAATTACCTTTTTAAAGATTCTTTATAAATACCATCATATTCTGAGGTACTGGGAATTACAACTTCAACATATAAATGGAGAGGTGATACATCTCAGCCCATGATGGTAACTAATGTACGATATTAATAATAAGGAAAACTATGAGTGGTGGAGAGAAGTGGTATATAGAAATTCTCTGTACCATCTGCTCAAACTTCTATAAACTTAAAACTTCTCTAAAAACTAATCTGTTAATTTTAAATAATGGCATGCAACAGGAATGGGAAGAAGCCATTTTTACAAACCATTCACAATATGATATTAGATGTATTGCTCACTGGTTGAATCATAGTACCCAGTTATTGCCTAATAATGAATAAATATCATTGTCATGTAAAATGGAACCCTGATGGTATTCTCTACTGCTGAGTACTTAGTGCTGCCTGTACCAACATTTTTATTAACTTTTGTTTAGACTTTTTTTATATGTTTATCAGAGACAAAATAAATACAAATACTTGGAAGAATGATAAAATCTGATTAGGCTGAAATACAAAATGGATCCACTAAGTGAGATTTAAACAGGATAAAAACTAAAGCTCAATAATCAAACATTATATTTTGCTTAGATATGCAAACAAATGCATGAGAATTTGAATTTCTTGCATTCATGGTAATAGGTATCTAAGGAACAAACAGGAGGGGGATATAAAGGGTCAGAAGTGCACAGGGAATTATTACAGGTGTCCTCAAACTACAGCCCACGGACCACATGTGGGCTGCCTAGCACATTTATCCGGCCCTCTGGGTGTTTTTGCCACCACTGCCTGTCCTCCTTAGCAGCTGACTCGTCCCGGGCCCACAGTGCGCACTCTCCAATGGTCTGAGGGACAGTGAACTGGTCCCCTGTTTAAAAAGTTTGAAGACCCCTGCAGAATATGGTAGTTCATGAAATTTTGCTTTGTGATTTTGGTGTGCCTTAATTGTTTCAAAATAAAAAGTTTTAAAGACCAGTGTGGTAGGCAGAATGTCTAGACTCTAATCCACAGAACCTATGAAAATGTTACCATATATAGCAAAAGGGACTTTGTAGCTATGATTAATGTTAGGGACTTTGATATGAAGAGATTATCCTGGGGTATCTGGGTAGGCCTAATGTCATCAAATGGGCTTTTAAAAGTGGAATTGGCTCCAGAAAACTGGTATTAACTGACTAGCACCTAAGTGGACACATAGGTACTACAGTAATAGGGTATTGGGCAGGTGGGAGGGGGGAGGGGGGAGGGGGGTGGGTATATACATACATAATGAGTGAGATGTGCACCATCTGGGGGATGGTCATGATGGAGACTCAGACTTTTGGGGGGAGGGGGGAAATGGGCATTTATTGAAACCTTAAAATCTGTACCCCCATAATATGCCAAAATAAAAAAAAAAAAAAAAAAGTGGAATTGGGAAGGTAAAAGGCTCGGTCATAGATAAGCAATGGAGGATTTGCCCCATCTTTTTTGGCTTTGAAGATGTAGGAAGGGGCCACAAGTGAAGAGACATGGGTGGCCTTTAGGGACTGGAAACATTCCTCAGCAAACAGCCAGCAAGAAAACAGAGACTTGAGTCCTACAACTGCAAGGAACTACAGTCTGCCAACAACCCAAATAAGGAAACAGATTCTCTCCTACAGAGAGAATTCCCTCAGAAAAGAATGCAGCCTCTCCAACACCTTGATTTTAACCCAGTGAGATCTGTGTCAGACTTCTGATCTACAGAACTGTAGATGATGAATATGTGTTGTTTAAACTGCCAAGTTTGTATTAGTTTGTTACCAAAGAAATATAAAACTAATATAACTACAATTTGTGAGTAACAATGAAATTTAAAAACATATAAGTAAAGGATAGCGCAAAGTATTGTGTTTGACTTGAGCATAAGAGTAAAGATTAGGTATTTTGATTGATCAAACAAGAATCAACATGGAATGTGGATGGAATTTATGAATGCATGGCAAAATGTGGAAAAGAGGCAACTGTGGAGTAACACCCCCATGTTTATTTACAGTGTTAGCCTGAGGGCAGAATAAGATTATAAGGCAAGTCAGGGCAAATAAAACTCCAATGAAAAACATGCAATTTTTATGCCTTAAGCAAATGGAGGACAGAGTTTGGGGCAATCACAACTTCAGGAAAGTGAATACTGAATCCTGGAAGAAAGAAAAGCAAAGGACAAAGAGTTCCAATTCTGTGAATCACATCTTCCCAAGTCTTTAGCTGCCCCCTGAACCACACGTGTGTAGGTCAGACTCAAAGCAACCTTCAGCCTAAGAACTGAAATAAGATTTTATTTTCAACTGATACCGTTTTTTTTAACAGACAAATTAAAATTATTTATTTGACAGATAAAAATGGCATATATTCAAGGTGTACAATGGATGACTTGATATAAGTATTAATTGTGTAATTATTACCATAATCAAATTAATTAACATCCATCACTACCTATAGTTACCATTTGTTTATGAGGTGGTAAAGGCACTTAAAATCACTTTCTTATCAAATGATGAGTATACAATACAGTATTAACTGCAGTCACTGTACTGTATAATAGATCCCCATAACTTATTTATCTTATAACTGAAAGTTTAAAATTTAAAGTTTTAAAGGGAACTTTGACCAACATCTTTCCATTTCCCCCACTGCACTCCCTGGTGCCTGGAAATCACCATTCTACTCTCTGCTTCTATGAGTTCAACTATTTTAGATTCCACATACAAGTAAAATCATACAGTATTTGTTTTTTTGTGTCTGACTAGTTTCACTTAGCATAATGTCCTCCAGATTCACCCATGTTGTGGGGGTGTCAGGGTTTCCTTCTTTTTAAAGATTGAATAATATTCCACACCTCACACACACACACACACACTCTCACATACATACCACATTTTATTTATCCATTCATCTACCAACAAACAGTTTGTTTCTATATCTTAGCTATTATGAATAATGCTTCAGTGAACATGGGGGTATAAATATCTCTTCAAGATATTGATTTTATTTCTTTTGGATATATGCCCATGAGTGAAATTGCTAGATCATATGGTGGTTCTATTTTTAGTTTTTGAGGAACTTCCATACTATTTTCCATAATAGTTGCATCAGTTTCCTACAAACATTGTACAAGAGTTCCCTTTTTTCCACATCCTCACCAACACTTAAACCGTCTTTTTGATAATAGCCACCTTAACATGTGTCAGGTACTATCTCATTGTGGTTTTGATTTCCGTTTACCTGAGGACTGGTGATGTTAACCACCTTTTCATATACTTGTTGGCCTTTTGTATGTCTTCCTTGGAAAAGTGTCTATTCAGGTCCTTTGCTCCCTTTTTAATTAGTTATTTGGTTTTTTGCTATTGAATTGTGCTTCTTATATATTTTAGATTTGGCAATTGCTTAAAAAATTGAACACAGGGTGGGCGCTTAAAAAATTGAACACAGGGTGGGCGTGGTGGTTCGTGCCTGTAATCCTAGCAATCTGGGAGGCCAAGGTGGGAGGATTGCTCGAGGTCAGGAGTTTGAGATCAGCTTCAGCAAGAGCAAGACCCCATCTCTACTACAAATAGAAAAAATTAGCTGACCAACTAAAAATATATAGAAAAAATTAGCCAGGCATGGTGGCACATGCCTGTAGTCCCAGCTACTTGGGAGGCTGAGGCAGAGGATTGCTTAAGCCTAGGAGTTTGAGGTTGCTGTGAGCTAGGCTGATGCCATTGCACTCTAGCCCAGACAACAGAGCAAGACTCTGTCTCAAAAAAATAAATAAATAAAACAAAAACTGAATGCAGATCTACCATATAACCTAGCCATGTCATTACTAAATATGTATCCAAGAGAAATCAAAACATATGTCCACAAAAATACGTGTACATGAATGTTTTTAACAGCTTAATTCATAATGCCTAAAACTGGAAACAACCCAAATACACATCAATAAGTGAATAGATAAATAACACTAGTACTTACTCATCAGTACAAATAATGAATTACCAGAACATGCAACAGCATGTATAAATTTCAGAACAATTAGGCTGATTGAAAGAATATATACTGTATGATTCCATTAATATAAAACTCTAGAAGATGTAAACTAATCTATAATGACAGAAAGCAGATCAGTGGTTGTCCAGGGCTAATGGCAGAGGAAGGGGAGAAATGCAAAGTAGAATGAGGAAACTTTTGGTTTGTTAGAAGTGTTTTCTATTTTGATTGCGGTGATGGTTTCACAGGTATAAACATCTGTGAAAACCCATCAAATTGCACATTTTAAATAAATGCATTTTTTTCTATATAATTACTTCAATAATGCTGATACAAACAAAGCTAATGAAACTTAGAAGCAGCATATTTTCCACTCAGAATGTAGACTTTTGATTTGTGGGCCAAGCCAATCTGATGAGAAGACTTCAGTAGAATATGCTTTACAGGGTACTGAAATACCTACTTTTCAATAAATAACTCACTTGCAGGCCTGCATCAGTTTCCTGGCAAATCTTTCCAAAGAGATTCAAAAAATTAATGATTAAAGTCAAACCTAAAATTCTCACCAGTAATCAGAGTCACTATCTTGGCATATTGTGTCATGACAAATCTCTTGCGGAAGCACACGGAATATAAATTATCAATAGGCAAATGACTTAAGTCATTGTGTCTCTGGAAGACCCTTTCTAAAATTCAAATATATTACTTGGAAAAGTGACAGTAGTATGATTTTTTTCACCTTTTAATTCTCATAGCATGATCCTAAGTTTGCATCACAGGTATATTTTAGAAGCAGGATGAACAGATAATCATAACTCTGGAAGTATAAAGATTCATCGGAGAGATTGCTCGGAAGTATAAAAGCACTAGGAAAAGGCAGCACACAAGAACAGGAGGGAACACCAAGATCAAATAAAATCATTCTCTTGGTTGCTAAAGCTCTTGATTGAAAAAAATATTATGAAATATTTTATAAGATTTTACATGGGAAAATTGCCATCATTCATTTGAGGTCTCAGAATTCTTGATAAAAGAGAAATTTCTTTATTTTACCTTGCTATTCCCTTCTGCTACTGTCCTCTCCCTTCCTTGTTTCATATTTCAACCTACTGTTTATTGAGTACTTACATCAAATGCTATGATATTTGCCTACATTTAGTTTCTCATCCAATACTCACAAGAGATAATTACTGCCATTATCCTTATTTCATAGATAAGAAAATTGGAGCACAGAGAGATTAAACACAGAGAGCTTGCTCACATTCACACAGCATGCAAAGAGCAAAACCAGGATTGAAACCTAGGACTGGATGGCTTCAGACAACTGATACTCATCACAAAAGTATTTGAAAGGAGAAATTATATCTCTATTTCTTCATTCTCATCCCAATCATCATCCAAAAGCAGTCTGCTGTTTGCCCTCAATATTTCATTGAATCTGTTGTCTAAAGCAACCAAGGATTGATGACCAAATCTAATAGCCTCTTATTCATCCTTTAAGGTCCAACTCAAGTGTCATCTCATCCCCAATGTATTTTCTGGTATTCCTACTACTCTGTTCTCCAAGCTGAAAATAATCTTTCCTTCCTTTACTTTCTTGTAACCATTGCTAATGACCAAATTTTTTACTCATGTACTTATGCATTTATTGTCATACTCACATATTCACTATTCATTTATCGGGTAGGGTATGTGTCATTCCTTGTGCTGAGTCAGGTGTGTATAGAGATGATTAAGGCATAATCTCTTTTCTCCTAGAGAATATAGCCTAATCATGGAAAGATACTGGTAAGCAATAATTATAATTCAACATGATGAGCTATGTCAAAATAGCACATGTTAGTAAAAAAATATTGGTGGGCTAAATGCATTATTTTTCTATTTTCAAAAGAATTAGGGGAAAGCACACATTTGAGGCTTAGTTATTCAGATAACCATGCTAATGCTTACTATTTTGTGGGCTCTAAAAGGCTATGAGTAGACTATTTTTAGTCAGATTTTATATAACTTTTGGGGGGCAGGTACAAACACCCAATGGGAAGCTCAGATTTGTGCAATAAACACATAATTTAGAATATTCCAAATATCCATCCTCTTCCCCAGCCCTACATCCAAATTCACTGACCTGGCATCTAAATAAAGATCTCTCTAATTAGAGTATAGGCATTAATAAAATATTTGTATAGAAATCTTATCCAAATTTGAGAGAAGTGAAATCTCAATGTCATGAATTCTTCAGACAGTTCTGAGCCAATCAAAATAATATAGGTTTTTTAGTATAGCCATTTTGTGGGATGAAATATTTAATGATTATACACACCTTGGCTGATTTTGTATAGAGAGTATATAGTAGTAAACATCTCATCTGTGCTTCATTTTTCATTTATTATACTCATAAACCTTGAGAAAATTTAATATCTGTTTGCTATTTAATAACATCTAAAATTTTCCATGATATTAAATCTGTAATCTGGACTCTCCAGCCCTGACTTCTGAAACCTAAGTGCTTAGATATCTGGAGTTACACAGATACAGTGAAAAATTGAATGCAGCTTCTTGAAAGATCTATCAAAATAGGAGTCATCTTAAAATAAATAGTTATGGTGCAGCAGATAGGTACAGCATCAACTTTTGCCTCTTTAATCTTGGCATGAAATGATACACTTAAAGTGATGAACCACAAAATGTACTTCTCTTGCTCTCTTTAAAGGTAGTATTTTTTTGTTGAAAACATCACAAAACAAATGTTTATAAGATAATTATGTGTTCACCAAATGCCCATATGCTCATTAAGTATATGCCTCTATGGAGTAAAAACATGTGTCGTTCTCATGGATAACTGCCCATTTTAGCCTTCACTTGACAAACAGAGTGCTAACGTGATTCATGCTTAACAGGCACGGGGGAAGAAAGGAAAGAAAGGCTTACAAAGAATTAATTTAACCTTTCACTTTAAATAGTTTTAAACTTTCCTCTTCCATAAACAAAGGCTTAAGCAGGAGGAAAAAGTGATGAACAGACAGACACCACAGCATCTTAAGTTCATTTTGCATGCACTGAGTTTCTTTTCCTCAATGATTTTGTTCTAAAAATTTTTCTGCCAAAATTGGGACAAACATTCCATTAAGACTAACTATACTCTTATAGAAATGGTCTTTACTAGATAACCTGATGGACCAAAAATGTCTTTCATGTATGAAAAAGTTTTACTTTGCTTCGCTGAAATTCACACACACACACACACACACACACACACACACACACACACACACACAAAGATTGAAATCTGGACTGTAACTTAAATATATTACTTATTTTAATATGTGAATTTTTTAAAAGGTAACATTCCTTGAAGCAATAATATAGTTGAATCTGAGTAAAGTATATGAAGCAAGTATATGAATATAGATGTATAACTCTGTATGTACAACCATCTTTTTTTGCATTTTTTGCATTTTTGAATTTGAATGTCCCAAAAGGCATGGCTAACTAATGATGCTATCAATCTCATTTCACCCATTTCATTTGACACTATGTATTACAGACAATAGCCTTAGCAATTCATATTTCTCTCCTTTGTGGGTCTGTTTCTGTTTTCCAAATTCATTCCACATTCAAGGACAACAATGTACAGCTGTTTGCCTCCCACATATAATTACCACCCTCCATGAAGCTATGCTGACAAAGCCAAGAAAATTAGAGGGCTGTGCACTTATTGAGTTAAATTAATGACATCACACTGTCAATCAAGGCAATTTAGGCGAAGGCAAAGTGTTGAGATTTTCCAAAACCAACAAATAAATGGCCAACCTGTTAGCTCTATAAACAAGGCTGGGCAGAGTTCAAAAGTTGAATGGGGCTGGCAATGATTACTGTAATCACGAGGCATTCTTCAGCATTGGCTATAGAAATAAACCATGCCAGTTACAGCATCCAATGTCTCTGGCCACCATCTAGTGAAGGGTTCCACTTACCATAGTTGCTGAAGCACAGAATCCATCAAATGAGTGACCAAGAAGCTGAACCACTAACTTCAACTTTTTTTATTTCTTTGAACCACATGTTCCTAAGAGTTCCTGAGTGGTGACAGAGTTAGACACATAGTAGTAGGGTAGCTACTCTGCCACTAAATATCTTATAAGCTGTTGAGAGCTGATTATTAAAAGGGTACTGATTGTAAGGGTTTTAAATTGTTGCACATTGACCAGAGTTAGGCAGTTGCTTCAGAGAGAACTATGGGTAGGTTCTTATAATTTTAATGCAGCATCTATTGAAAGGTATCAAATTTGCTCCTCTATCAGACCAACAAAGTCTAATAAATTCAGCAATCACACCCCATTACACACCACACACACACATACACACACACACACACACACACACACACACACAAAGGTAAATGCATTTCTAACATCACAGAAGTGTAATGGCATGAAAGGGGAGAAATGTATATTATAGTGGTTAACAACATGACTTTGAATTTAATCCCAGGTCCTTCCATATGTGATTTTGGGCAAGCTATTTAACATCTCTGAGCATCATTTTCTGCACCTTTAAAATAGATACGATGGCATTTATTTTGTGAGTATTTGATGGGGATTAAATGATACAATGCAATATAGTACCTGGTATGTAATAAATGCTCAAAAAATGCCAGCTAGTAGTGGTAGTGATAATATTTGTGGTGGTCCACATTATTCTCTGACATTCCTCCTATCAAAATGTGGAAATTAATCTTCCTTCTTTTGAATATGAGTGAGACTAGTGACTCCCTTTTATTGCATAGAATATGGTGGCAATGACAATGTGTGACTTCTGAATACAGCTTTTGCCTCTTCTCTCTCTCTCTCTCTCTCTGTCACTGTGCATCCTTGAAATGTAGTCACCATGTTGTATAGGTGTTCCAGCTGACAGCCTACCTAAGGTCCCAACGTATAGCCAGCACCAACTGCCAGAAATGTGAACGAGACTTCAGATGATTCCAGCCTTCATTCAGCTTTTAAATCTCCCCAAACTGACACCTCAACGCACACTTAGTGAACTGTTTTCACTAAATTCTGTCCAAATTTCAGATTCATGGGCAAAATAAACGTGTTATTGCTCTTGTTTTAAACCACTAAATTTGGAGGTGGTTTGCTATATAACAACAGATAATTGGAATATCATCTAAATAACGTGGGGACTAATAGCCAAAATCTCATGGAAACATCACTTCCTTTGCAGGCTAAAGCATAAATCACGATCACCACCACAGCTAATATTTGTCCAGAATTGTATAATTTACAAAGCATTTTTTTAACCATCATCTCACTTGATTCCCATAACAACTCTAAAAGACAGGTACAATCGCTAACTCCTTTTATAGAATTGGGCAACGGAAGTTCAGAGAAGTTAATTCATTTGCACAAAAATCACTCAACTAATAAGTTATGGTGTCAAATTTGAACTCTGAGTATCATCTATATCCTGCATCATAATACACAGGATTCTCTTGAGATTTTATTTCCTTCCCTAGGACAAGTTGGTGTCATATTTGGTGGTCACTTCTATAGGACTCCCTTACTTTTATTCCCAAAACATTTATTGACACTCTGCAGAGGGTTTGGGATACAGAAAAAGGTTTTATCCATCAAATAGTTAATAATCTAATAAGAAAGAGAGCTAGAAACATGTGACTATATGAAAGCCACAGTTAGCAAAAAATGTCAATGGCACAACACAAACAACAACAGCAAATACCACTCTTGGAGAATCACCTAAGAACTAGCAATAATAGCACAGTTACATGGTTGTGGTGATTGTCAGGTATGGGCAAAGTTGCTTGGGGCAGATGATGGGTCAAATGTTGAAATGCTAGAAACAAAGGTTTCATTACTTCCATCCTTCAGCAATAAGAACAGTGTAGAATGGGCCATTCTGAACTATATAATGGGAAGCAAATGGCCACCTGTGGAAACAAACTGACATTTTAAGGTCGAGGGTGGTAAAGAAAACAATAATTTGGGAAACTACAGGCAGTGGAAAAAACATAGAGGGTAAAGACCACAGAATTTCCTAAAATCCTATTAATATACTAAATATATACATAGCTGCATCGTATTTTTGGAATATGAAATACTACTTCCCTTCTTTACCTCCTTCTCCTCCCAGTGGGTTTTTGACCTTACACAATTTTGACCCAATGAAACAGTAAGAGTTAATAAATGTAGCTAACATTTATCAAGCACTAACTATAGACCAGGCAGTTTCCTAAAGGACTTTATATACATTATTTTATATAATCTCCACAGCAGTGCTCTGATGTAGGTACTGGTACTGCCCTTATTTTACAGATCAGGGTACTGGGGCACAAAGAGGTTGAGAATGTTGCCAAGATCGAACTGCCCTTAGTAGTTGATGGAGCTGGAATTGGAACTTTAGTCTGTCTCTAAAAGCATCCTCTTAATCTTCACCCTATATACTGATTGCATCACATAAACTACTTAGCCTAGTGTTAATATCATTAGAGGACAATCTGAAAGAAAGAGATTCATTAATTTTTCTTTCTATATGATATCTTATGCAAATCATGCTAGAAATTCTTTAGATCCTTTCTCAGTGTGAGCAGAGATTATGTCCATGTCATTTTCTCTGCATTTTGCCAAGCACATAATCTCAGGCACCCAGTATTTGAAAAGTACAATTTTATAATAATGATAAATGCTTGTTAGCTATAATCAATATTACACATCTAGAGTATTTTTCATTGTACAATTAGTAATCTCTTTATGCATAAAATAGTTTCTTTATATCTCTACTGTTAGGATACATAAATGTGTAAATGACAAGCAAGGAGCAATTTTAAGTCATACTGCATCAATCCTGGAAATATAAGTTCATATTTTCTTTAGGGAAATGTGCCATTTTGCCCATTGAAAGCTGAATGACTTTGTGCTGTCAGTGCAGTACAAAGAGTTATTCTTGTTTTGTCTTTTTTTTCTCAATATGTTATCAAGGATAGGAGTGTTTATAAGGCAGAGATTTACAGAGCTCATAGTCAGCTGGATTTCAGCTTATATGTCAACCGGACACATTTTTATCACTCTAATGTCTATACAGTTGATAGCTGTAGTCAGATAACAATAGAAAAGTAATAGTGCTGGCAGGCATATGATCAAGCTAGGCAAGTTATAGCTATCTAATGGGGAAGAATTGTCCTCTGTGAAGTATTTAAAATATTAGACCCCAAACAATGAGTTTCATTAGTTTGGAAACTTAGCCTGCACTGCAGCAGAGTGGCTTCACCAAAACAACCCAGGAAACAGTCTCAAATCGTTGACCCACCTAGAACAGCCTCTTCTGCCCTTCTGCCATTATGGGGCTAGCTAGGGCAATGTCAAGCAGAGGAAACAGTCCCCTGACACACTGTGAACATGCCACTCCCACACAGCTTCACCTCCACCACAGTTACCAGGAATAGGTGAGGCAGTACTGCCTGTGTGACATCCCTGTCCTTTTGTACTTGAGAACTAAGCTTCTTGGCCATAAAGGTAAGGCCTGATAGGGACCAGAGTGGAAACAGCAGGCACAGCAGTCTTCTGATTTTTCACTCTATCCCCTTGTCTTGACTGTAGAGAGCTCCCTGGCTGAGGAATAATGAAGTTCACTTTGAATTTGATGGAGTTCAAGCCCCACTCCTAGTCATTCAACAGTTCCTTCCCTCTGCAAACACTCTGGGAGTTCTCTGGTTCTAATTAGTGCCTCTAATATTTTTCTCCTCCTCTAGAATATGGGTATAGTACAGTTTTTCTTATTTCTGAGCCTATGCAAGTAATAAGTTCACTCCTCCCTGAGAGGGGTAGATTAGATATCAGCAAGGCAATGGCTGCTTATTCTTTGCCAAAGATAGTAATAGCAAAGAGAAAACTTCCTGTGGCACTGGGAAGAGAAGGGGGGTATTTTCATTTAGAAAAAGGAGTATAAATAGCAAACAACCACTTGCAATATAATCAAGTAATTAATATACTTTTTATCAATGTTACTATAAGATTATATACATGTTACCTAGTCTCTGTTTCTCAACAAGAATTAAACGTTAATCCCCAAAGCATGATTTTCCTCCAGTCTCTCGTCTTTAGCTACAAATTACAAAGGCTATAGGATATGGATACCTCCTTCTCTACTGTATTTTTAAATCTCCTTTACACTCATGTTATAGTCATTATATTTTAAAAACATGATTTTCCTTTTAATAAATTCTATGCTACATTTTTCTTTCAGCCTCAACCAGATTCAGCCTTTTACATTCCCAAACATTATATATATCATTGCATCTTGTGATTACATTCTATTAATTAGAATTTTTTCATTGTACATTTCTGTCCTACCAGATCAGCTCAAGTTATTAGAGATGGGAGGTTTAAGCATTACAGGCACCAATGACATCATGGTTACCATAGAAATAAAAATCTAGCTACAATAATACTAGGCTTCTTTCTTTATCAGCGGTGCTGCATTGCTGGTGTTCAAATCTTCCACCCGCGGGTAAAAGCTCAGAAGCTCCCTGTCATTATATAACCTATACTATTTCAAACATTTTCTGAATTTAATAAGGTAAAGGAAAAAAATAGAAGATGGGGTTATTTATATCCATTCTTTCAACTTACATAATTAGTCACAGGTACTTCGAAGCCCTAAATGAATATAAGGTAAACAAAACATATACTTGAAATGTAGAGATACATAAAACCTCCATTACATGGTACACATGACCAAAATCAAATACTGTATCATAAATTAAATTAAAATTATGAGATTTCTAGGCATAAAGGTTTTCTTCCTTTTATAAACTAGTTCTAGATTCCTTTTTATACCATTTTAATTAATGTCTGAAAATGAGACTATACCTTTAGAATATTTCCATTTTGAAAGCAAGGGAAGAGCTTACTCTAGGGGCTGTTTTTCGCCTACTACTTGAATTCTTATGATGAACCATCCACTTTTAGACTGAATAGCTAGGTGTTTTCTGTCAGTTAAATTTCTGAGAGAATAAAGATTACTGTCAGAAACCAATTACTCAACCTGATTGTGGCCTGTTAATAGTCAGGTTGCTACTGACCTTGATATAACCACACATATGCTGTTCTCCCTACTCTGTTTGACAAAATGCAACATAGAATCATTTTGCAATTTTAAAATTCGAATTTGTATCCTATCTCTCTCCTTCCTCATCTCACTTGCTCTCTCTCTCTCCCTCCTCTCTTCTCTCTCTCTCTCTCTCTCTCTCTGAGAAAAGCTGTGGCTGGGACAGAGAATGATTTTGAAATAAGTTCTAAACTTGCCAAAATCTCCAACTAGCTTCCATAAATTAATGACTCTTTTAGTAATCAATAACAAGACATGATTTCCCACTGAATTCCAACACTGCAGATCAATCTTCGGTTGCCACTATCTCTACGACTTAGTGTTCCAAAGATTTATGACAGTGGCAAAAATGCTTTATTGAAATACAACATGAACCTAATTGAGTACAATCCTGTGCAAATTGCAAAGGTATGTAATGCTATAATTAATGTAATTAGAGGGGAAAATTGATTGTCATTACAAATGCAATCAGAGACATTTACATTATTATATTTACCACACTAATAGGCTTGTTGTCATTTATCAAATATGTGCCCATTTTAACAGTGAAATTGGCCAAAAATAACAATAAAGTAAAACAAACAATAAACGGGGTGTTCTTGAATAATTATGACGAGCTTTAGGCAGCAGCAACTCATATTATAGCACTGTCAATCCATTAATTTCAGCCATTTCCCTGATTAATTCTGATCACCACAGCTGGATCAATCAAGTGGTGATCGTCATTGATCACTGAGGCAATATAAAATGAATGGTTATTTCCATAGACCATTTATTTTGTGCATATTGACAGAATAATACTCCCTCTGATCCTCTGGATAAGCAAGGCTAGCAAACAAATGGTTTTGCCATTCAAAATGCCATTTTACTTTGTCAAAGCCAGACAAATCAGGTACCACATAAGTATAACCATACAAAAATATCTCAGACTATTTCTATGAAAGAGCAAGTCTAGCTGAAAAAAAAATGGAAATTTTACTCACTATTCTAAACTGACATCATGTAGGTAAAAATCAAAGCACTTTTCTTAATTCGGGATAAACCAGTGGTTGGCTTAGAAGTTGTTTGTATCTGGAAGCCAGGAAGTATATATACTCAAATGAAGGGATAAAAAAAAAAAAAAAAAAAAAAAAACAGCTCATAGATAGATGGACACTAGCACACGCACTGCAAACAAGACAAACCTGACTGGTTTCAAGCCATGGATGTTGAAAACAAATGAATCATCAAATAGCCTATTCAATTTTATTATTGAAATGAAAATAACTGAAGACCAAAATAGCTTAAAGTATTCTATCAGTAGCTGCACCAGCATCATGTTGAAGAGGGCTCAAAGGAATACTGCAAGATCCCAAGGAAGGCTCCAAACCATACTGGAACTGTGGATTTGGACTGGGAACTTCAGAGTAACCACAACCAGCTAGTTTGTGTGTGTGATAATAACTGATACTTACAGATGACAAACATGTTCTCAGTCACTTCAGCTGAGTATTCATGTGTTAAACTGTGTTAAACTGTGTTAGTTGTCCTGCTTTTGCTACCTTATCACTCTAATTTCTCAAGTGGCTTGATTCCAATGCCAGAAAAAGATACTTTCCCTCACACCTAAAGTCATTATTGAAATACTATTTATTAAATCTCAGATGAGACAAGCAAATAATTTCTATCAACCTACTTGTGTGCAGTGAGATTCTTCTATTTTCTCCATTTATTTTCTTTCTTGATTTAACTGAAATGTGGATCATTTCATCTTTTTGTTCCTATAAATGTAGTCATAGCTTTAAGAGAGCTATTTAGCTTATGAGTTCAGACCCGGGCAGTGTTAAATACTGGCAGATGGAAAACTTAATGGTAGCCAGGAAAACATACTACAGATGGCTTCCAGCTAGCATACCAAAACTTACACAGAGGAAATTTAGCGATAGCAAAGACTGGAATGGCTCACTGGAATGGCTCTGTGGTTATCCTCGCTGGCAAGGAGTGTGATGGATTCCACTGTAACATAACATGGGCAAGGATATCACAGTATAGTAATGAGACCAGATTTGGAGCCATGATTCTAAATTGCTGAAGTCTACATCCAACTGGCAAGCAGATAATGGGAAAGTTCATTAAACAAAAGAGAAACAATGTCATTCACACTGCATAGAGCAAGCTATCATTATAAGTAAGGCTTTTTCTCTTTATGGAACAGATGTGTTTCCAAAAATGTAGCTGTAAAATTAATTGATATAAAAATCTTATTGTTCTTCTGGTTTCCATGATAAAATTTGGGATGAGTTCCCAGAAAGAGATATTCCAATAGACTGAATTGAAAAGTTTTGGTGACTAGCTGAGTTGGTGCCATGCTTATAGACTAAATAAGATGATACCAGAACTTATGATTTGGAGGAACTCAAAAAAATATTTTGCTCCAAAGAACCTACCCCACTGCCTTCCAGTAAGTATCATTTGGTGGTGGTGGTGGGGGGTTTCAATAGCATTAGAAAAGAACTTTAATCAAGAAAACACATCAAATAATCCTGAAAGTTATATCCCCAAAGAGTGAAAGGTCTTTAATTTGAATGTTTAAATCACCAAACATTTATTTAGCACCTAATATATTCTCAGCCCTCTGCTACTCACTGAAAATAGAGATTTTAAAACTCCCTTCCTGTAATTGTATAAGATTGTAGAATACATTTAAAAAAACCCATATGTAATTATGGAAAGTAACTGGCATGGAAGGAAACATGTAACCTCTTCACTATGCTTCCCAAAGTTTGAAAGAGCATTTAAGAACAATCTATAACTGGAAAGACAGAGAACTCTAGGATTGTGGGGAATGAAATGCTGAACTGGCTGTCCGTGGGTTAAATTCAGAGCATAACTGTGAGAAATTGGCATGGGAAGGAGAGCTAGAGGTCATGTTTTATAATTAATGGGAATTAAGCAGATCTAACATATGTTTATTAGGTTGCATTTTTAAACTCTTTTAAATACACCTTTTTTTTAAAAAAAATTAACTTTATTTACAGAGTGATATAGTGAGTATGGACTCTTGAGAAACACTGTCTAGGTGTGAATTCTGGATCTTAATGACCTTGGGATTGGTATTTAACATTTGCATGCCTAGCTTTCCTCATCTGTTACATGAAGATGATATTTAGTAATATTACCTATTATCTACCTAATAAAGTTGTTATAAGAATGAAATTGAAACAAAATTATTAGACTAGACACAAAATAAGTGTCATGTAAATGTTTCTTCTTTTTCTTCTTCTTCTTTTCATCATCATCATCATCATCATCACCACCCATATCATCATATACAAGTAAGAATGTTGTGGCTCTTGGTGGAGTTCAGAAATTTGACCAGAGTCATAGTACTAGCAAGAGTTAGAGCTGGGATTTAAATTTAAGTCATTCCAAATTGTTCTTTTTAATTCTTTATTGCTCTTTGTTTATATATAATGCACTTACAGAAAAATGAAAAATAAAAAAATATACAGATTGATGTTTTTTTCTACAAATCAAATTTAAAAAATGTAACATTATCAGCAACCCAAGACCCCTCCTCATGCTCCGTCCAGTTACTTCCTTCCCTAGCATAACCACTATATTGATTCTGAAATAGAAGTTACTTTTGCTTGTTCATGAACTCAATATAAATAAAATCCCACAGGATCTACACTTTTGTGTCTGGCTTCTTTTCATAGTTCTGAGATTCATCCATATTATCCATATAGTTGAGTATAATTATAAATCATTTATTCTTATTGCTCTAGAGTATTTCATTGTATGGCTATACTACAGTTTATTGATCTATACTCAGTGAGCATTAGGGTAATTTTCAGTATTTTTCTATTGCAAATAGTGCTACTTTGAATATTCTAGTGCATATTTTTTTGGGAAACATAGGTATGGATTTGCACTGGGTATATGCTGGGTCTTAGCTATGTATATATTTAGCTTCATTATATACTATCAAAAGTGCTTATAATAATTTATATTTCCACCCATAGTATATGTGAGTTATTGCTGTACCATATCCTTTCCAACACTTGATAATTTTTATGGTTTTATTTTAGCCATTCTGGTGGCTATGTACTGGATTGCACTGTAGTTGTAATTTACATTTCATGGGTATAAATCTCCCTGATATTTAAAGTATCTGTTTAGCTACTGCAGTATACCACCTCAAGGCCCCTTCTCCAAATCAATAAGCCATATTGGGAGTCAAAAGAGGGGCTGAGTATACATACAAAATCTTAATGTAAGACTCCTATGTCACGTCAGCAAAATGGTGAATTGGAAAGCTCCAGCCATTCCCCCTTCCTCATTTTTTGCATTTAAAAAGACCTAAAGACTAACTAAAATAGCTAACTGATGAGGACAGCATTACCCTGAATCCAAAGCCAGATAAAGACACTACAGAAAACTACAAACCAATATCCCTGATGAATATTAATGTAAAAATACTCAACAAAATACTAACAAACAGAATTCAGTAGCATATAAATCGGATTATAAACTATGACCAAGTCGGGTTTGTTCCTGGAATACAGGGATATTTCAAAAAATGCAAATCAATCAATATAATACACTACATTAACATAATGAAGGGAAAATCAAAAGGATCATCTCAGTTTATGCATAAAATTCTTTTGACAAAATTCAATATCTTTTGATGATAAAAAAAAAAAACACTAAGCAAACTGGGCATATGGATAAACTTCCCCAATATAATAAAGGCCATATATGAAAGTGCCACAGCTAACATACTCAATGGTGATAGCCTGAAAGCTTTCCCTCTAAGATTAGGAGCAAGACAAGGATGCCCATTTTTACTACTTCTATGTAGGAAACCCAAAGAATTAAAAACTGTTAAAACTAATAAACAAATTCAATAAAATGACAAGATACAAAATCTGTGCACAAAAATAAGTTTCATTTCTATATCCTAACAGTGAACAATCTGAAAATTATATTAAGAAAACAGCTCCATTTATAATAGCATCAAATAAAATAAAATACTTACAAATAAACTTAACCAAGGAGTTTAAAGACTTATGCATCGAAAACTACTTAACATTGCTGAAAGAAATTTAAAAAGATATTAATAAATGGAAAGACATCTGATGTTCATGGATTAGAAGATTTAACATTGTTAAGATGTCAATACTACCTAAAACAATCTACAGATTCAATGTGATACATATCAAAATTCCAATGATTTTTTTTTCAGAAATAGAAAAGTTCATACTAAAATTCACATGGAATCTCAAGAAACCCAGATAGCCAAAACAACCTTGAAAAAGAAGAAGAAAATTGGATGACTCACACTTCCTGATTTCAAAACTTACTACAAATCTATAATCAACAAAGTGTGCCACTGTCATTTGGACAGACATATACACCAATGGAATAGAATAGAGAACCCCTAAATAAACTCCCACATATATAATCAAATGATTTTTTACAAGGTTGCCAATACTATTCAATAAGGAAAGGACAGTCTTTTCAAAAAATGGTGCTGGGAAAACTGGATATCTACCTGCAAAAGAATAACATTGGACCTTTATCTTATACTATATATATAAATTAACTCAAAATGAATCAAAGATCTAAACATGAAACCTAAAACTACAAAACTCTCAGAAGCAAATACAGGGGAAAAAACTCTATGACATTGGATTTGGCGATGATTTCTTGGTATGACACTTAAAGCACAGGCAACAAAAAAATGAATAAATTGGACTTCATGAGAAATAAAATCTCTTTTACATCAAAGGACACTATCAACAGAGCAAAAAGGCAACCCCACCAAATGGGTGAAAACATTTTCAAAGCATACATCTGACCAGGTATTAATATCTAGAGTATTTAAAGAACTACTACAACTCAAGACAATAACAACAACAAAAATAATCCACCTCAACAATGGCCAAAGGACCATTTTTGGATACCTGTATAGATATTTCTCCAAAGAAAATATATAGATGGCCAGCAATCACATGAAAAGATGCTCAATATTATCAATCCTTAGGGAAATGTAAATCAAAACTACAGGTAAAAACAACTTCACATCCATTAGGATTGCTATTATCAAAACGAAACAAAAGAAAGCTAAAATAACAAGCATTAGAGAGGATATGGATAAACAAACATTTGCGCATTCTGGTGGGAATGTAAAATGGTGTGGCTGCTGTAGAAAACAGTATGGTTGTCCCACAAGAAAGTAAACATAGAATTACCACAAAATCCAGTAATTCTACTTTTGGTTATATATCCCAAATAACAGAAAGCAAGGACTACAAGAGATATTTGTACACTCATGTTCATCAGCATCATTACTCATGATATCTAAAAGGTGGAAACAATCCAAATATCTATCAATGAATAAATGCATAAACAAAATGTGGCATATATTTAGTACATACAATGGAATGTTACTCAGCCTTAAAAGGAATGAAATTATGATTATGGAATGATTATGGAATTATGATTATGGAATGTTATTCAGCCTTAAAAAGAATGAAATTATGCTACAACATAGTCAACCTTTGAAGACATTAATGCTAACTGATATCACCAGACACAAAAGGAAAAATATTATATGATTCCAATTATATGATATATATAAATATATAGTTAAATTTATAAACACACAAAATAGAATAGTGGTTACCAGCAACTGGGAAGAAGGAGGAATGGGGAGTTATTGTTTAATGGGTATTTTCAGTTTGAAATGATGAAAAATTTCTGAAGATGGATAGTGGCAATGGTTGCCGAATATGAATATACTTAATGTCACTTAATTGAGAAATTAAAAATAGCTAAAATTGTAAATTATATGTTATGTATACTCTACCAGAATAAAAAAAATACATCCATGTCATAATAGTAATAGACCCTAGGTTTAGACATACTTCTTTCTGGTGATAGCATTAAAGGCCAATTAGCTTGGAGGCAGAAAAAATTAACCTGGCTGCATAGTCTTATCCTAAATGGTTAGCTGAGTGGGCCAATGGGCAGAGAATTTCAACTATGGTCCTAAATAAGTATTAATGTGATATGTGAGGAAGTATTAAAGTGTCAAGCATTATAGTTTTGGGTGATGAGTCAAACCAAAGCAAGCCTCCATCTGAAAGGTTAGGATACGGGCAACTGAATCTACTTCTCATGCTAGGGGTGGAAAATCTTTTAATAGAGTATTAAGGTAACAGATAAATGGATTATGATTTAGAATAGGTTCAAATTCTAACAACTTAAGTGGAAGGTAGGAAAACTGAGATTGTATCCCAACTATACACAGTCATGCATTGCTTAATGACAGAAATATGTTCTGAGGAACGCGTCATTAGATGATTTTGTCATTGTGTGAACATCATAGAGTGTACTTATACAAACCTAAATAGTAATAGCCTACTTAAACACCTAGGCTATATGATATGGCCTATTGCTTCTAAGCTACAAATTTGTACAGCATGTTCCTGTCCTGAATACTGTAGGCAATTGTAACACAATGGCAAGTACTAGTATACCTTAACATATCTAAACATAGAGAAAGTACAGTAAAAGTATGGTCTAAAAGATAAAAATAATGGTTCATCTATATATGGTAGCTCCTAATGGTCAGACCACCATTGTATATGTAGTCCGCTGTTGACCAAAACATTGTTATACAGTGAATGACTATATTGAGCCAATTGAAAGACTAGTGATAGGAATTGGTGATAGTGAGTGTTGGAGACTCAGAGGATTGGAGGCTACATTGGGACCTAGATCACAGCAGATATTTGATTTAGGGCAACAAGATTTTAAGTCTCAAGCTAAGTATATTGCTATATTTTCTGCCTTGATCACATTTAGGTCTAGGTCTGGAGTTGTCCTGGAACCTCTGGACTAATATTAATATAAATATAGCTCACCTGGTATCAGCATAGAAATGGCTGGTGATCCCAAGAATATGGGAGTAAGATGGGATTGAAAGACTGACTGGACAGGGTGTTTTTAACCAGGAATCTACCAGCTAGAAGAATGTACCAATGGCATAGCCCATAGAGGCTAGGTAGCTATATAGAAAGTAATCCTAAATAATGGGCTGGTTATTCATTCATTTTCCCTAGAAATCCAGATGTTTGTCCCATAGCAAGCACAAGTATCTAATTGACTAGAATATCCTCTATTGAAATTTGGTGATTTCTTAAATGTCTAAAGGAAAAAATATTTATGTACTTGTTTTTTATGATATGTGTCTGCATATATATATAAAATTATCTAGTTTTCTTGAAATATCTGTATATTTTATAGATTCATTGCATTTTTCCATTTTTGAAACATGGAAAAGATGTTTTGAAACATGGAAAAGATGATTTGAAACAAGAAAATCCTGACAAGTATGTAATAAAATTAATAAAAGTATATATATGTTTCATAAAATATTTAATGCAAGTTTTCATAACATTCTGCTAATAGAAATCTTTTTAGGAAAAAGAAATTGAAACATTTCTTTGAGTTTTAAAAGAAGGGGACTTATGCCTAAAGAAACCAACAATCTAAATTTTCATGTGTATGACTTTCCTACTTTCTAAATTTCCAGAGGTGTGTTAAGCTTATTTCTAACAGGAAAAACAAATATGGTAATATACCCAACCTCTCAGTTAAAATGGAGATCATCTAAAGTCTCCTGCTTTCTTTTAGATGGTATGTAGGCTCAGATCCTAATTTGTGTATTATGGCAGACCAGCTGGAGGTGAGGCCAATTGGAAGTACTCACAATTCATATTTGTATATCTAAATATCTGTTTTGAAGGATTGTTTTCAAGTTATTAGTAAGAAGTGCTCTTTCTGATCTCACACCTTATTCTTCAAAGACAAATCTGAAAACATTACTGTCTAAGGATTATCAAGCTTTGAGGAAGTAAATCAAAGAGGTAGGTCAAGGCTGAGCTACTAGTAGCATGTAGGATTTTGGTAACTTAGCGGTGTTGCCTTTGGGAGACAGTTCACAAGGTAATTAGAATCAGTCTGCCTGGATTTAAATCTCAATTCTGCCACTAACAAGCTTTGTAACTTCCAGCTAGTCACATACCTCTGATATGCTTATGAGTTTGTTGTGAGAATTAAATGATTTGTTGTGAAGATTTAATGAGTTAACAGAGGTAAAGTAATCTGGCTTGCAACCAATTTTATATAAATATTAGCAATTATTATTATAATCCATAAAAAGCAATATAATCTAAGCACAAAATACAATGGCCCATGCCATTCCAAAGCAACCCAGTTCATATTTAACCAGGCTCACCCAATGCAGAGTAAAAGTTACAAAGCACACAAGATTATTCCATATTTCCAGTTTATGATGAAGTTGGTAAATTTCAGTGTTGTATGTGTAGTGTTTATCTTTTGTTAGCTTCAAAAGCAGAGGTTAACAATTATTCCTGTCTAAATTATATTAAATAAAATCTTTGCCACTACTACATAGCCCTAAACTATTTTATATGATGAAATTGAAGAATAGAAGTAAATATTACCTTTGCTTGCATAAACTCACATGGCTACCAATTTATCTTGCAGCAGCACATGGGTTGGACCTTGAGGCCTTATCACTAAGAAAACATCAATTCAAAATATAAATAGCTGCGTCTGATCAAACCAGAAATAGGCCAAAGCAGCTTCTTTTCCCCCATTTCTTTTGGGCAATATGATTACAGAAGATAAATTTCTTAATCAGAAAGCAGACTCACTTGTGGCTTATTCTTTTACATGTTGATTTCCTTTAACTTAGCCCTCTTTAAAGCAATCTTTAATGCAGTATAGTCAACAAATATTTCAACACCATATTTATTAAAATCAGAGGAGTTCCATGGCAAATACAATGGCAAATTTCTGCTATTGAACATTTTTAAATTTAAAAAAAACTCAGCAATTTCTCTCTCTGACCTCTGAGTCTTAAAAATACATTTCATGGTGGCAGAAAGTGTACAGCAGGAAAGAAAAACACTACTATGGGAATCTAAAGATCAGAATTCAAGTTCCATCTCTGCTGGTAACACATTTAAAACATTGGGCTTTTCCAACAACTAAATTCTTCAACTCTATGGAAAAGTAAAATCCATTTACTCTAAACTTTTCTCTCTATAGGTGAAAGTGCTGTGGCCCAGGGAAACGAAGGTCCTAAAGCTACTTAACAACACAACAGGAAATAAAAGTCAACTTTTCTGATGCCTAATCTATTGAGCTTTTCTTTAGAATAATTTGTCAACAGATTCAACTGGTATGTATGGAACATTTCCTATGAACTAAGCCATACTAGGTATTTTCATATATGTTTTCTTTCATGGGTTCCTTTTAAAAATCAAGTTGTTTTTGTAGTTGGATTAGTTTGCTAGTGCTACCATAATAAATATCCCAACAGAAATTTGTGCTTAAACAACAGAAATTTATTTCTTCACAGTTCTGGAGGCTGAACGTCCAAGATCAAGGAGTTGTCAGCAGGGTTGGTTTCATTCTGAGGTCTCTCTTCTTGGCTGGCAGATGGCCTCCTGTTTGCTATGTCCTTACATGGTCATCCTTCTTTCTATGCTGTCTGTATCCTAATCTCTTCTTACAAGGAGACCAGTCAGAATGGATTAGGGCTCACCCTAACATGTCTCATTTTAACTTAATAATTTCTTTAAAGGCCCTATCACCAAGTACAGTCACATGCTAAGGTACTGGGGGTTAGGGCTTAAATATGTGAATTTGGGGGAGGGGGCAAGTCAGCACATAACACTGGTTTTTATAAACTTACTTACTATTATAGTACTATTTTATAAACTTACTTACTATTATAGTTTAACTTGTTTTAGTTTAACCTGTTATGACTCCTTCAATAAGTGCCTTTTTAACTCATAAAGCCAGCCATGTTGTTAACCAAAAACATCTCCTTATTTCATCCTTTCCCTTTGCTTAGTATCTGTCCTATTTTTTTCCTTTTCCTCTTGCTTCTCTCATTTGTAATAATAAGAGCTACAGGCTATCATACTGTAAAATTTCAGGCTTTTTAAATTTTCATATAATTTCTTTCACTTTTCACAATGAGCAGACAAGACAAATATTAATAGGCCCATTTTATAAATGTAGAAACTAAGGTTTAGAGAAGTTAAGTAACTTTCCTTAAGTCACACAACAAGTGAGTGGAGGATCTGTAGTTTGAACTCAAATCTGATTCCAAATTCTATATTTTAATTTCTTGTATTTTACCACTTGTTTTTTTCCTACTACCTGCTAATAACTTAGGCCAGTAGGGGTTTTCAATGTCTTAATGAGCACCATGCTGGAAGGACACATGGTAATGAGGCAAGTGCTTTCTGTGTTTTTTGTTTTTTAATGTCAAGTGTTCTCTTGCTTCTTGTTGCTGCAAATTTAATTAATATACTGAGAAAATGAACTACATTACATGAGAACCGGGCTTGAGCTGAATGGGAACAAAAGGTCTTAAATGTTTTAAACACTTCCATAAAATTGGTTCTGTCATAAATTAAATATATTATTCATTCCTCCTACTTACTTACATATGCCCACATCACATAAATGTGAAACTGGGACTTTTCTACATGAGCACGGAGGATGACAGAAAAATCTCTCATTAAGGCAGTATCCTTAATATAAATTATATTGGTGCCTTTGAAAACAGCAGATGCTTTGAGTATAAACCCAAAGATAGTGGAGTAAATTTCAATTCTTCCTATACCTCATTCATTCATTTAACAAATATTTATCGAAAACCTACACAGTGTCAGGCCCTGTGGTAGCTGCCTGGGATAGTACCATGACAAAGACAGGGTCTCTACTCTCCTGTCTGATGGAGGTGGAAGATATTAGATCATGATTCACACAAAGAGCAAACTAGCTACTATTTTGGTTAGGTTAAGAGGGAAAATAAATCCATTTGGATGAGTACAGAGCTGGGAAGTTTTCTCTATTCTGAGGTGTCAAGGAAGGCCTCTTTAAGAAAGTGACATTTAAATTTTATTGTATTTAATTACAAAAATTACAAAAAACAAAAAGGAGTTAAGATGTTAGCTGGATAAAGAGGGCCAGAATGTTGCAGGTAGAGGGAGCAGCATTTATAAAGGTCCTAGAGAGGGAGGGAGCTCAGTGCACTGAAGGTACAGAAGGATGGCCAGAGACATTCTAATAAAGGAGTAAGGAGGTAAGTGAAGACAGTGACATGGGCCAGAAGTATAGGACCTTGTAGATGAGGAAGAGGAATGAGAAAGAAATACATAACCTAGATTATACTTGAAGGCAATGCTATTTTGAATTTTTGTAATTAACTACAAAGATAGTTCAATATATCTTAACAAAATAAAAAAAGGAATTCTGTATCATTATTCTGATAATGCAGCTTCATGTAGCATATCAGTAGGAGGTATATTTTGGGGGCCTCAGTGAACATTGTTCTGTGAATCAGCCAGAAGAATGGAAATGGATAGTAACAAGGATGGTAACAACCACCACAATGAAACCTTGCTATCAAATGGAAACTTCCAAATAATGCCGAGAAAAGCAAAATGTCATTCTCTGAGATTTAGCAAAGCAGCCTGACTAACAAAGGTAGCTAAATGAACTCAAATTTTAGGGGAATTTCCTAAGATTACAACAAAGCTTGAAAATTCTCTTTTTGTCACCATTCCTTTTCCATTCTATTCTGTCATTTTTTCTTAACTGTCTATTTTCCAAAAGATAAGAGTAAATAGAAGTCAACATTAAATAAGAATTTATAAGATTTCAGATCTAAGTACCAAAGAGAAAGGCAAATAAAACATTATGTTAATATTTGCTATTTATGCTAAAAGGGAAATACATATGTTTGTAGAAATGGCATTCTTCATCATCTGTAGTCATTTCTCACTGTGATAATATCTTTGTAAAGCACTGATGCAAATATAGGGGATTTTGATCTTTATGGTAAATTACAAAGATTGCATATATAATACAGAAAGCAGACAAAATGTGCAAAGTCCTACCTTAACTTCTATATAACTCTGATCTCAATAGCTAACATTTGTTGAGTGTTTTCTATGTGTAAGGCACTGTTATGAGGTCTATATATCTATTTTCTTATTCAACCCTCACATTTTATAGATGAAGACCTGAGGCACAGAACAGTTAATATAACTTTGACATGGGCTCAGCTAGTGATTGGTGGAGCAGGACCCCAAATGCATTTCCAAATAGTCTGAGTGACAACTAATGTTTATTACATATGTACTTGTTCTGTAGCTCTGCTAAGTAGTTTATGTGCATAGTCTACTTTACTCTCCATAAAAACATTCTAAGATTGGCATTATTGTCCCCATTTCTTTTAGATGGAGAAAGTGGCATTTGGAGATGAAAAGTGGTAACTAGTATATGATAGGGCTGGGATTTAAATCCAATCTATTGATATACAACATGCTAGCAGACAGTAGAAATTACCACCAATAAAGATGTATCCTTTTAAGTTATGCCCTTCCCATATAATAAGGATAGTATATTATTTAAATATAATAATGGGCATTAGTTGTCAGAGATAAGCAAGGTAGTGACTTCACAAATTCCTTAGGCAATAAAACATAGGTAAGTTTAATTTTAATAATAGAGGAAAAATAAACCCAGACCAGTAGCTTTTAACCATTTTGGTCATGGTCACACATATAAACACAATTCTAAATGTAGTTTAATATACTTCATGGCTACTCCCAGAATTCCACAAATGGGCCTACTGTCCCAGATTGTAAAGACTCCCCAGGAAAGGCAAATGTGGCTGCTACACACTAATGAGAAACCTGGGAAGCTAGGGCCAAAGGCCCATAAAAGTATAGCACTGAAAGATGAGAATGGAAATTGTCAAAAGCATATCTCTTATAATGTACAGTTTTTCCTAATGCCTATCCTTTATAAATTATTCATCCAAGCAGAAGTGATTATAGGTCACCCATTCATTTTTCCATTTTTCTATTACATATTTTTAGACCCTATTTTGTGTAAGGCAACATGTTGGGCTCTGGGAATATGTAGACATGATATAGTCCCTCATTTTGATGTTTAGTGAAGAAGTCATAGATAGATAGACATAGATACTGACATAGATATAAAGATATAGATTGATATAGATACATAAAGACAGAGAGACAGAGACAGAGGGACAGAGAGAAACAAATCGGTATCACAGAACATGATGGGCATACTTGTTATGGGGGCCTGTAGAAGAGTGTAGTGAGTTCTTAAAATTTTCTGTTGCCTTGGCATCCATTTTGATTACAGATTTAATTTATTACACCAGAAGCACAGCTCAGTCATCCTTGACACAGTTTTGAGTTCTACACCACACACGACTGGCTCAAGACAGTTGCCCGAGTTAAGAACTTAGAGGCATCTCTCCTGACTAGCAGACTGGGCTTCCAGCTTTCTTACTACTACTTCCTTTGAAGGAAGCATTTAGGCATTTGCCCATGAATTTAAAGTGACTCATACTCTATTCCCTTATATATACCGTTCATTGGCCATGTGTACTCGCCAACTCCTGTGAGCTCTCAATGTATCTATCTATGTCTTCTTGACTCTTTATTCCTGCCTCAGGGGACCCGGGAATGGAGGACTGCCTTCCCACTCATTACATCCTCCTTGCTCTGGATCTGTAACTATTTATAAAAGTCTTTGAATTTGTTTCCTCTTGTGATGGTGTATTGAATTTGCATCTCCCATCTAAAGAACTAGGGGCTGCTCCAGGCCTAGTTTTACACAGGACGTGGGAGGTGGGGGGAACATAAGGACACAAGGTCAGGCTCCCAGTGCCAAAGCAATAGTTAGGCATGTACAAGCTGGACACAGGTCAGAGAAGAGCTATAAGGGTGTCTGTTAGTATAAACAAGTTTCCCATGTGAGGGATTCCTTGGTCATGGTTTGGATAATTAAGTATTAGGCCATGCGCCAGGTAAAAGAAATATTCCATGAAAGACATTCTGTAAACACCCACTTCTAGCTCCTCTCCATTTCCCATTAGGGCAGAGTTGCTAGCCACTCTATTACTGGAACCCCAATTTGGTTGGGGGCTCACAAAACAAAGGCTCACTTGTTATATCTAACAAGGATGAGGACAAAAAAACTTGGGCATGAGTGACCGACTACAAAAAAGGATTCACTTACAATAATATGGAATTGAAAGATGACATGATCAGAGCTGTTCATTAGAAAAATTTAATGGGCAGTATTCATAGGATAAATTAGATTAGTCAGAGGCTGGGGACAAAGAAAACAATTAGAAGGCTATCATAACAGTTAAAAAGAGAAGTTAAATGGGCCTCAACTACTGCAATAGCCATTGGAATGGAAAGGAACAGACAGAGGAAAGAAAAGTAGAAGCAATAGAAGTTGATGAAAGCTTTAAAGATGGTGGATTCAAGTATTCTTAGCTTTTGAGCCATCAACTCGGGAAAATTGCGAGACTAAGGAAGCCTAGAAGAGAAGCTATTTTAATGAACTTCTCTTCAGATATGTAGAATTTGAAATACTAGCAACAAGATGACAGATACAGGTGTTTAATAGCCAATTGTAAATTCAGTAACTCTAAGATAGATGTTTAATCTTCCGTTTAGAACTATAGTTACTTATATATTTACCAAATCTAATTATAGGCCAAACACTTTACAAAGTACTTAGGAAACATGAATAAGACACAAACTTTTGCCTTGCAAAGCTTAAAGATCTGTAGTAGCTTGTCTCCATGGTGACCATCTTAATTCTTTTCCTCCCTATATGTATATACTATGCCCTCATTGAGAGGTAGAGTCTATTCCTCCCCATCTCTTGCATAGAGGCTGGATTAAAAACTTTGTTTTACCACTTAAAAGTGGGAAAAGTGATGGTCTGGGAGTTCTGAGGCTAGGTCATAAAGGTCTTGCAACTTCTGTATGGACCTCTGTAAACCTTTGCTCTTGGGAAAGCCATTTTCCATATAAGAAATCTGATTACTACTATGCTCTGAGAAGTCCAAACTACATGAAAAAGTCCTAAAAACTGAGACGCCCTTTGAAGAAAAAGTGAGAAGCCAAAAAGCACCAAGATGCCAGATATTTGTGATAAGAAGATACCTTGCAAGTAGAGCCTCTAGCATCAGCAATCCAGACTTATGCCATGTATGTCAGAGTTGAACTACCAAGCCAGTGTCTTGGCAAGTTCCTGAACCATAAATTCATAATATATAGCACTATTACTGCTATTACCAATAATAATTATGCTATTATTGTTTTAAGTGACTACAAACCATTAAGTTCTAGAATATTTTTATGCAGCAATAAATAATCAGAACAAGATGTGAGAATAAACCAGATGTCACAATGTATTTGGAGAGGCAGGCATGCAAAAATTCATAATGTGTGATAAATGTAATCTCTTTAACTAGTAAGAGAATACAAAGAGAAAAGAAAAGGTGACCCAAAAGAGACCTTCATTTGAAGGACAAAGCAAAACAAAAAATGGTTTAAATGAATAAGCTGTTCTAGGAACGTGTAGACTACATAATGTTATAGACATATATTTCACTCACTTCATTTATTTATTTACATGGTTTTCATTCAGTTTCACTTTTGTAATAAAGCAAGCAGTATTCAAACAAAAATTACAAACTATCATGAGCAGTTAAAGAGCAGAGTTGATTATGGCAATTTAAGGGTGTGAATCCCATTTATGAGTTACATTTCCAGTCAATAACAATACAGTGTGAAAATGTATACAATTTATGGCAATTTGAAGAAAAATTAGATCTAAATAGTTTCAATTAAGCTTATATAGATCTAACTATCCTGGAAGTTGTCTTTATTTTCCTGAAAATGTGCTTACGAATAGGTAAGTTCTACTGTATAAAACACAAGACGATTAGTAATATAATTGCTTAGCAAGTGATACACAAAGCATGATCAATAAACAGTAAGTCAATACTATATATAAAAAAGGAACAAGGACATCTTAGCTTCTGTGTTTCCTGTATGTTGGCATCTGAGTCTTAATATGTGATAAATCAAATATTTTATTATTTTCCACAAGCCTATTATTGGTTCATTCATAAAAGAATAATGCCTTACAGAGTTTATGAGTATTTTAAATGTCAATCTTTACCCCCAAAGGTTATCTGCAATTTACCTTTATTGATCAGTGTACAATTTTCTGAAGAATGCAAGTCTAAGTGAAAGGGTTTCTGTTAACATGGACTTTATTTACAAGGATATAGGGAATTAATGCTTTGTAAAGCTACCCACACACCTTTTTGGGATATTTCCTGTGTTAATAGATATCATCCTTATGTGAAGGTTGAAACAAAGCCTTTTCTGGATACTGAGAATTCAGATTAACATGCTCCTGAATGATTCTTTAAGCCCATTCTGATTCTTAATTATCAAGTCAATCACCCTTTACTTTTAGGTTCCTCTATATACAAGGCCAAGGTATCTGAAGTAAGTGGTAATGCTATTAAGTCTACTTTTCCTTAGACCATCAAAGATACATGTCTTACCTGAAATTTCTGTCACCTCTATTTACTGGTCTGTCAACTGATTCAGGAACTCTTTTTGGTTGATAGGGAGGCTCTCTTTTGTGAATCTGCCAATTCTTCTTTAAAGATCTCAATCATTTCTATCTCCCTATTCCCCTTCCCTCTTTGAATTCAGAAACCCCTGGGGTTTCCCTGTCAGAAACCTCGATCAAAGAAATTTAAGCCATATCAATAAAACCATACTGCAGTTAGCTGAAGAAAAATTATTAAGGGCATCTGTTTCAAAGGAAGACTGTGTTACCAAACTATGCAGCCATTTCTACTTCAGAGATACTAATAATATGTAGCTGGCTTCACTGCTAATCTGTGATAAGCCTATCTATTTTAGCCATCCTTTGAATTCAAAGCCTTTAATCACCATAGCATCTAGGATCTTCAATAAGGAAATGTCAAAGGAAGGAAGGAAGGGGAGAATAAGACTGACTGAGGGAAACACATAAACACTGGCATATACCAAAGGAGACTAGAGAAAAGAGAGTGAAAGAGGGGGAAGAGAAGATAGAAAACAATAATTCAAGGAAAGGTGTTGATGGGGCTAAGCAAGACAGCTTTTAACAAGAGAAAAGCCCGATATGTGTATATTGAGAATGCTATAAAACCCCAAAAGCCAAATTCTAAGCTGCCCATTTTCTACATCAATCATCCATATTCATGAAGGTATGATTTGTTTTTACTTATATAAGAAACATCCAAATGGGAATGGCATCCTGAGGCATATTATATTATGACAGTGTATAGTAATACTGTGAAGTATATACAAAACAACATAAGGTTAAGCAAAACAATCATTTAATATTATTCTATACCAGAAAACAAAAGTTTTTTTTTCCATCCCATTCTGATAGTCCTTAATCCCTTGCAAAAAGGTCCATCATGCTCTAAAAATAATTAAGGCTTTTTGTTGATGATCATTTTCTTTGTTTCATAGATTTAAAAAGTTAACATTAAATATTTCCCTTTCAATGAATTTTTCTTAATTATAGGCTGAGTGCCTGAATTTTAAGTTAATTTAACAAAATTGAATTACTTTTAATGTTTTTAATTTTTATTTTTTAGAGACAGGGTCTTCCACTGTTGCCCAGGCTGTAGTATAGTGGTGTGATCATAGCTTACTGTAACCATGAACTCCTGGGCTCAAGTGATCTCCCTTCTTGGCCGCCCAAGTAGCTGGGACTACAGCTACACACCACAACGCCTGGCTAATTTTTAATTTTTTTTGTAAAGACGGGGTCTCGCTTTGTTTTTCAAGGTGGTCTCAAATTCCTGGACTCAAGCAATCCTCTTGCCTTGGCCCTGCACAGCCCTAGGATTATGGGTGTGAGCCACTGTGCCCACCCAAATTGAATTAAATAGACATATAAAAGTATCTAATAGACCATAGAAAGGTATTACAATTGGAAAAATAATGCTTATAATAAAATTTGAATAATAAATTGTCATCACATATTCTTTTCTTCAGCACAAGCAATGAGTTTATACACTTAACTGTAAGGAAGTTATCTCCTTAATCACATTGTTCAGAAAATAGTTTTCATGAGTATATTCCTTAAATGTTTAAGTAATACAAAGAAAAGAGGAAATTTCTCTGCTTCCCATACCTGCAGATGAAGAGGATCAACATAGTATAAGACATTCTGAATCAGGAAAGAATTTGTAGTTCAGGTTCAAGTTTTGTCCCAAACTAGCTGTTATCATGGGTAGATCACTGCTCTGGACCTCAGATTCCTCCTCTGTAACTAGGTCACCTTTAGGGTTCTTCCCAGCTCAAACATACTATATGATAATGGACATGTTTAGCAATTTTATGGACAGGTTGGGGCATAAGTGCTAAGATTAAACCTGGATCATTTCATTTGGTCATGTTTACCTTATGGACTTATCTGGGGGAGAACTAGTAATTCTGAGGCATCCTAATTTACCAATAAGTGCATAGTAATTAATCTAAAATGTGGTGGTAAAGAAGATAGCCACAGGTGGTCTATTTGCTTTCATAGTATTTTCTCACTCCAAATTAGAAAGTGCTTATTATATTAAGGCAAATGGATAAGGAATTTTGGAAAATTATTAAAATTTCTCTTTAAACAAAAACATTTAGCAAGAGATCCAAGGGTGAAAGACACCACCACGTTTTAGCGCCACTCCATGGATTGTTTTCCATATGTAATAGGGTTTTACAACAGTATTAACTACTAGATTCAATTTGACTAAGTAAAGCAGTCAAACACCCACACTAACTGGTGAAATGATTCTGTGTGCAACACTGCAGATGCATATCCAGAGCTGGTGTTTCCAAATTCGAATGAGAAATACAAATGAAACAATACTTTGTTTCCATTAAATGAGATGGAATGCATATAACACTCTTTGAACCTTAACTGATTGCCTTTTGTAATTAATGATCATGCACAGCAATAAAGAATAGTCCTATTTCTTTGTGAGTATATTGACAAATTGCCATGTCTAGATGACACTAAGTATCTCCAGCTGCTAAAAACCACTGGAGATAATTGGTGGCTCTGCACCTTAATGGACAAATCATCTCTGACCATCCTGATCTATTCTTGGAAAAGGCATTGTTTTTGCTATTTTCAACCCTTTAGAAATATTTTATGATGATCAGCAATCCCAGGATGGATTTTTTCTTATTATCTGTGTTTGCTCATATGGCAAAGACAAGTCCAGGAATGTTTACTAGTTTTGTTTCATTTCAGAATATATCCAGAAAAGAAAGTTGACACTTTTGTCCTATTTCCTTTAAACAGTGGGAAAATTCAAAATAGTGCTCTTTCCCTGTTATATCAATGAAACAACCCTGCATTATACCTACTCCTCAGATTTATATTTCAACATTAAGGCAAGATCTTAAATACTTTCTTTTAGGCAAAAGTTGGGCAAGTCACATAACATCTCTGAACTTCTGTAGCAGAGTTTGTAAACTGGGGATAACAACAATAATAACAATAATAATATCTCATTGGCATATTGTGATGGTTATTGACAAAAAGTCTTTGCTTGACAAACTTTAGTCATATGTGTACTTCCTTCTCAAATCCAGTATTAGCAAAGAACCCTGCTTAGTCAGCTTAGTATAACCCCCCTACCCTTGATATCTGATCATCCTGATATCTGATCTGGTTCCTCATCCTCCACCATTCCTCATGTCACATCTGGTCACCTTGGCCTGTCTTTAGAAAGAACCCTGTTAATTCGGTTTAGCCAGAATTACCCTTACTACTGATTAGTAATTTTCCATCCACTGACCTCCACTCTGCTTCTTGGCTATAAATTCCCACTTGCCTGTGCTGTATTCAGAGTTAATCCCAATCTCTACGTCCCACTGCAAGATCTCTTAAAAGTGGTCCCTATACCTATCTATTGCTATGGTCCTGAATAAAGTCTTCCTTACCATGCTTTAACAAGTACCATTGAATTTTTTTTAACATTATATAAGCTAATATTATAAACAACCTGTCACAGAATGGAAGCTAAAAACAGAAGAGTTGTTAATATTAAGTTTGGAATGTTATCCAAATAAGATATTTTTTCTAACTAATAAAGATGCTTTGACAAATAAATTATTCATTTTCTCTCCCTCATATTTCTTACCTATCAGATGTGTGTTCAGATCAAATACTAATTATTTTTCTTAATAAAGCCACACAAAATATCGCTTATTTGCTAAGACATTAAATGTATATTATTGCCATTATTATTACAAGAAATGTTAAGATATCACTAAAGATTGTTAGTTTGTGCACATAATATTATGCTTTTACATGTATTTTGCTCAAATAGATCCTATCTTCCCAACCTAGCCAATAAAAAATTCAATAAATCTTTGTTTTTCCTTTTATTTTCATTCTGAATATAACACAATTTTGCTAGACAAATGCCTTCTAGCACAACTATCTGGAATAGACAATCTACTCAATGGAGATAAATGGAAAGACTAGCCTTCTATATAAGATGAGAGAAACAGTATTTGTTCTTTTATCCTTTCCAATTCTTTTTGAAACTTCCACATGTATATGTATGACAGCTGGCATGCACACTAACAGTTGTAAATATTTGCATTCTCAACCTTTATTCCATAGTTTTTACAATTTTCACAAACCCCCACATTTTAATATCATGGAATCCCTCTGAGAATAGCCTCATCTTAAGTCTGCATATATGCAGTTGGAATAATGTGCTATCTACTGAGACCAATATCAGTAGTGAAATTTTCATATAAACTGTTCTCAGTGTTGCTGGGGAAATATATTTGATACACTATTTTGTCATAAATTTGCTATTGCTCATGATGAAATTTTTTTAGTGTTTCTGTACGACTATTAGAAAGTTAAACCCAAGACATTAAACAATTGTACAGGGAATCTAATACAGTTTTTTTTTTTCTATTAGAATGAAATATTTGAAAGATGACCCCTGAATCAAGATTTTAAACACGATTTCTCTCTTATAGCTAAATGGACATTTATCAAATGCTTATTAAGATAGCTTAAGAACAAGCAGAAAAATGATGAATCCCTCATGAAGAAGGATTGAATTTTTTCCTTCTTCTAACGAAGCAACATTCATCACTTCACCTTTCCTCTACTACGCTCCTGTTTCCTGTTCAGTTGATGCCTTTGAATTTGGAATTTGTGCTTAGTCATCCTATCTATCAAGCAAGATAAATGAAATCAATACTCCTACAAGGAAAATGAGTTCACTAATATTTACATTTATTTTCGTCCTTTCTTTCTTTTCTGACTGCAATCTGTTACCATACTACATACCTTTCAAATGACTCTACAATGCTCTCTGCTTAATAATGAATCAACGGAATTTTTAACCATTCTTTCCTTTACACAACTGAAATCCCTTATTAATGACAATGCTGTAGGACAAAGAGAAAAACCAATATAAGGAGCTTTGAAGAGGAATGATAGGGACGATATTAGTGGCTTATCGAAAACAAATTAGAACAGACAGACTGGAGTTTTAACAAATGATTGCATGCAATGAATATGTGATTGAACTTTTAAAGGTGATGCCACTGTTTCCTAAATAAATTCTCATTGTAGTAATTTATTTTCCTGACATTACAATTGGCTTTTGTGGCTGCAAATTGATATATCTTTGTAAGGTTGTTTCCATTGACTTTTTTTTCAAATTAAAATATAAATGCCTTTACATGCTTTCTGGGTTTAACTTGTTCTCTTAATATAAAAAAGTTGCATCCAATTTCAAAGTTTTTTATACACCTAAAACTTGAAGATGACTTTAATGCTTAAATGAAAAATTAGCACACTTGTTTCTTTAATTGAATTTAATATCTCTAAAATTATAATTGCTGATATTAAAACTTTTTACAGATAATAAGATAAATATACATTATTAATTCATATTCAACTAATAAGTGCAAATTAACATAAATAGTGATTTTATATTGCTTCAATAACTTTTTGAATATTAAAATTAAGATTCCTAATTATTCTATTCTTTTATCTTAAAAGACTTTAATCAGTCTTTCTTCATTCATTTGTATTATTTAGGATATGGAACTGACCCTAATCTTTCCCTTGGAAAACATTTATTTTCTCTTACATGTATTAAATTGTGGGGTAAAATATCACAAAAAAGTGGGTAAATGATTTTTGACAGGGATATTTTTTAGAGGGTTAAATATTGATGGAGCAACAAAATAAGATCCAACTATCATTTACATAGTTGCTGCACAACTGCAAGTCCACTGCTCCTTCCTGACCTCATGGCCAGTTCATAATCACAGTGTGTTTGTTTGTTTGTTTGTTTACTTGTGTGTGTATGTGTTTGTGTGTGTGTGTGTGTGTGTGTGGACTCAGTGTAAAATTTTCTTTAGTTGCCTAGACTTTTCTTCTAAAATAATTGTTAATTAAACAATTGATATTCAGGCAGCACTATGGTTTTCACAGGGTGCTCCCTTCCCCCACCTCCTCCTCCCTCAACATACCAGCTAAATAAAGAATTATAATTTTTTTTTTTTTTAGAATTATAAATTTTAAATGACCTTAGTTTATAATTGTAAGAAAGTTACATTTTAAGTCTAAATACAAAATCTTCTAAAATTTGGGTATAACCAGAATTTCCCTAAGAATTTCCAACTTGCATTGCATAAAGATCATAATAACATAATGCTCAAATCTCAATAGCTTGTTACACTCACTCTCCTGTGATTAGTTCTCCAGGCCCCAGTGGTCCCTCCCCCAGTTTTGTCTGGGGGTTCCTGGGAGTCTCCCCACCAAACCTCCATCCATAAGACAAATCTTTTTCTTATGTTAATTTAGGTACTTCAGTTCAAGTACTTTGCCAAAAGTGTTACCAAAATTCAGCACTTGTCTTCAAGTCTGCATTAGAAGAACAAGGACAAGTGGTTTGAGGAGAAGGAAAAAGAGGTTTATTAGTTTGCCATTGCCAGCAATGAGGAGGGTGGAGACTCTCATCCTAAAGTATCATCATCCTATCTATAAACAGAAATATAGAGCTTTTAAAAAGAGTTTTCCATTTCAGGCTATTGCTGTTTAACTATAGTTGATGGTCCTGATTGACCCCATCTCTGGTGTAGACAATCTTATGACCTCTGCCCGGACAGTTCCATTGAGCCATCTCCTGTGGTACAAAGAACAAAGGACACTCCCTGCTCCTATGATTACTGGTCTTAGGTAGAGATACATGGTTTAATTCCCAAAATGAGTGACATAGGTTTAAAGAGACAACTTGTAAAACATTTTACCCTTTTTCAGGCCATTACCTCTGTTACAAAAGCACTTAAGGATGAAAATAGTATTGTAACAGAGGGAATGACCTGAAAAAGGGCAAAATGTATTACAAGCTGTCTCTTTAAAACCTCCCCCACTTTTTTTGGGAATTAAAACCTGCATCCCTGCCTCAGGTCAGGGCTCAGGGCCAGGTAGGGAAGTGTCCTTTGCTCTTTGTCCCAATGGAGATGGCTTAACTGAACTGTCTGGGCAAAAGTCACAAGATTGTCTTCACCAAAGATGGGATCCATCAGAACCATCAACTGTAGTTAAACAACAGTACCCTGAAGCTGAAAACCCTCCCTTTAAAAGCTTTGTATTTCTGCTAATAGAGAGGATGATGGCATTTTAAGATGGGAGTCTCCATCCTCCTCATTTGCTGGCAAATTAATAAACCTTTCTTTTCTTCTCCTCAAACCATTTGTTCTCATTCTTTTGATGTGGCCTTGGCAACAAATGCTGAACTTTCAGTAATCGTATCTCACCTTTGGCAATGCTTTCTATGCTCTTTAAAGCTATAAAATATTTTGAGGTACAAAAATATCACTGTCCTGCATTCAGGCATCAGGACTCTGGTATCAGACTGGCCATGGTATATTCCAAGCAAAAATGGAGAAAATGCCTTTCTCAGGCTTTCTGATATTCTGAGGCTGGTATTCACCCAGATCTCTGAGATCCCCTCATGGAAAGAGTTACTTCTAATTTTGCCTATATGCCCCCCCCAGGCATGGAAATAAAAGAAAATCTTGAGTCCCTTCAAGGGAAATTCTAGGATCCTAGCTAGCCTTGAAAAATGAATAGGAAACCTGATAAGCAGGAACATAATAATAACAGTGACCCTTGAAACAAGGCAGAGTCATGAGATGTTTCAGTTCCCTATGGAAACTAAAAGATGGCATCTTAACATAGGTTCCTGAGTTGTTTCCCCTACCTGATGGAAAATGTAGATAAGGGAGAACTGAGGTATTGAACTGTAACCACTGCTCTTTGTTTCCAATTTCTCCCTGAGAGGTCTGGAGAGAGTCACGCCCATCTTAACATTCCTTTCCACTAATCCAAGAATCTGTGAATCCACCTATGCTCCATAGGCCCCTCCCCTTCCAGATATCTCACCTTTTTGGGCCAGGCCTATGCATAACCTCTATGTATTGACTTATAATTTTGCCTGTAACTTCTGCTTTCCTGAAATGTATTCCTGCCTTTAAAAATCCTTGCTTATAAGCCATTGGAGAATTCAGGTCACAGTGTTAGCTGCCTGTTCTCCTTACATGGCACCATGTAATAAAAATGCCTCTTTCTCTTGCTCCAACTCTTAGCTCAGTGTTTGGCTTTGCTTTGCTGGATGAGCAGATCCCAGTTTGGTTCTGTAGCAGTCACCTTGTTAGATTGGCTTTATATTTCTATAACATGCAATTTAATGTTCTTTATCATCCTCTGCTTGTTACAATTATTTCAAATATTCTTTTTACTAAATTTAGAGATTTTAAATCTTAGAAATGACCTAGGGAGTCCAACTTACAATGATCTAGGATATGTATCTTATAAATCACTAGAATTTCATATTTTTTCAGCACTAGATAACTTTAAGAGCTCCCTGTTTTACACTACTGCCTAGCTCACAGCAACCTCAAACTCCTGGGCTCAAGCAATCCTCCTGCTTCAGCCTCTCGAGTAGCTGGGACTACAGGCATGAGCCACCATGCCCGGCTAATTTTTTCTATATATATTTTTAGTTGTCCAGCTAATTTCTGTCTATTTTTTAGTAGAGATGGGGTCTCACTCTTGCTCCAGGCTGGTCGTGAACTCCCAACCTCAAGTGATCCTCTCACCTCAGCCTCCCAGAGTCCTAGGATTACAGGTGTGAGCCACCGTGCCCGGCCTATGCACATATCTTGAAGAATAGTTGAAAATATTATTGTGGAGCATACAATGTTTTCTGATTGACTAAAATAGTACATCTTCAAACCAATACCAGTGCAGCTTATGTCTGTTTTCTGTGTGTGTGTACATGTGTGCTTTTTAAACCTTCCCCCACATTTATATAACATTGCTTAACTTGTCAATATTCTTTTTTATCTTTTACTTTATTTTACAATCATCAAAATCATATGAAGTAATTAAAGCAGAGATGTTTTCTCCACTTTACAAATGAGGAAACTAAAGTCATGGTAGGATGTTTTGCCTAAGGACAGAAAAGCATCTGTTGCAGAGAATGTTCTGTACAGCCCTTTCTCTTTGTCATCCAGTAGCATTCCTGTAAATCCGACTGCAATATAAATAAATATGATGCTTATAAACTACTTTCCTATTTGTAAAATAATGACTTTCCTTCACCTTAATATTTGTGTCAAAGGATGACTATCCTATGACACTATTCAGTACTGCAGGCATTATTTCTTAATTAACCACCAGTTATATTTCTGCACCATTTTTATGTACTGTATTTTATTACATCATTAGACTTTATTTTTATATTCATAATTGCTGATAAGTGCTGAACTTTTTTAACGTGAAAGTAGAATTTAGTCATTAAAAATGGATAAAATCTTAAAGGCAGAATGTTAAGTAATTATTTCATTTGCAGTTTTTAAATAGATAATAGGGATCCAATTAAAATGTATATTACCTCTTGTAACTTGGAAATAGATCCTGTGATAGAGAATACCTACTAGGGTATAAGTAACGAACTGGGAGTCATGCTTGTGAATAGTACCAAATTAGAAAAGAACAGAATCTTAATTTTTCATTTTTTATAGAACTTGAGGATAACTTTTTAAAAAGTTTTATAGAATGAATGATACATTTAAAAAAGTACCGATAAGGGTAGTTAAATTATTAGCATCCTGTGAGGGGAACTCAGAGTCCAGTGAAGATATAACTTTTTCATATCAACAACATCTATATCCACTGATATTTTAAATCCTATTCCTACAAGCATCTGGTTCTGTGATTTTTATTAGCAGATATAATAATCATGCCACAGTTGTCAATTGCACTAGCAAAAATTCTGTACTGAGTAGTATGTTGACATTTAAGGAGTCCCAAGGCTGTTTATATCAAAGGTGGACATTCTGGGAACTCTGCTGGTTGTTGCTAGGGAAATAAAGATAACTTGACACTGCCTCTGCTCTCAAAGATCTTCCAGTCAACTTTAAAGTAATGCAAAAAGTAATGTTACATAAATAGAATAAATATGGTGATATATTAATAGAATGATCAGCAAAAGGCTTCATTAAAGATCAGGAGGTAATGTTGAAAGGAGCCTTGAAGGGTGGATAGAATTTTAGTATGTAAAGATGAAGAAACAGAATGAATAAATGTATTAGAGTAGAAAAGCAAGGATATGACAAAAATCCAATTTTGGCTACAGTACAGGTTATATGTAGGGGGATATTATTACACTTGAAAGTAGTGAAATGTAACAGTGAAAAAAATCCAAAAATAATCACAAGCAAATTTTTGTTTATTGACAAAATGATTTCAAGGGCTCCTAGGGAATAATCGGACAAATATAGTAGATTTACCTATATAAAATAATTTTTAAAAGTGGTAGACAGATTAATGATCAAGAGCAACCTAACTGAAATAAAACCTAGCATGCATTGGAAGTTAACATGTAAAAAAGGGATGCATAACAAACTATTGAGATGTGATGGATCAGTACAAAAAATGCTGTTGTAGAAAATCAATATATGAAAAATTTGCAGATTTTTATCTCACAAAATCTATGAAAATAAATTGACAGATTAAAAAGTCAATTGTGGCCGGGCGTGTTGGCTCATGCCTCTAATCCTAGCATTCTGGGAGGCCGAGGCGGGTGGATTGTTTTAGCTCAGGAGTTCAAGAACAGCTTGAGCAAGAGCGAGACCCCATCTCCACCAAAAATAGAAAAAATTAGCCAGGTATGGTGGCACATGCCTGTAGTCCCAGCTACTCGGGAGGCTGAGGCAGGAGGATCACTTGAGCCCAGTAGTTTGAGGTTGCTGTGAGTTAGGCTGATGCCACGGCACTGTAGCCTGGACAACAGAGCAAGACACTGTCTCAAAAAAAAAAAAAAAAAAGTAAATTGTTATAACAAAGCTTGCAAAAGAAATTTGAAGAAATATTTAATACTGTGGATATGGAAGGCTTTTTCTAAACATAAGAACAATAAAATAAATTGCATAACAAAGGATTTAAAGCTTTAAATTCACAAATACTTACTTATCTGAATATTAGGAGCACCATAGGCAAAATCAAAGGAGAAGGGGCAAGTTGGGAAAATACTTGTATTCACGACTAAGACAGGATTCATATTAGTAATCTCTTTCCTATTTCCTTCACCCGTGCAAATCTTACCCATCCATGCCATATTTATTAAGTATTTCAGCCCTCAATGATGGTCCAGCACTTACAGTGTATATCACACATTTTGGTACTTAATTATACGTTTCCTTGCATAATTCTTAGTACTAAATGTGTATGCTTTTCTTCCAGGTCAGATCATAAACTCCTTGAGGCAAGACCACGTTTTATAGTGTTTCTGTAACATCTAGAACCCAGATTTGTGCTAAGCACATAGTAGGTGTGAAATAATTATTCATGTAACAAATGACTGGCTATCTCATCTTTCTCAAATACATATCAGGGAATCTCAACTGCTTTCAGAAATGTAATAGAACTGTCAAAAGCTATTTAAATAGTGAAACATAAGTTACAGTTTTGTTCATTCGGTAACAGTATAAAATCACACAGTGCATGTTAAGATATAAGATAAAACAAAATGAAATATTGGAAAACCTCATATGACCAACACAATTCAATCATGCCCTCTGTTTCTAGTTTGTTTTATTCCTGCTAGTGTGCCCACGTGAATTTCTATATTTATGTAAACATCCCATCATTGTATATTTCAGCTATACATAATGGTGGACTTCCTTTGATAACTGATTATTTGAAAGCAATGTCAAAACCAAAGTTTCTTTTTTTTTTTTTTCTCCCTAGAGATCATGTAGTTGTTTTGACTTTCCAACAAACATTATCGATTCTCTCTCTCTTCTCTCCCCTGGTTCAGAATTCCCCAGTGAATAGGACAGCAATAATTCCCTTATGATTAAAAGAAACCACTGTGTCTTGGTATGCAATAATGATTCAGGCCCATGGATCACTTGCATCCCCATCACACATGAGTTCTCACCACCATGACTGTTTTCTTCCTTCCCATCATCCTCATTCTTCTAGGTCCAGATTGGGGAATAAACAAGTTTAACTTTGCCTTTTAGCTCCCAATGTTCACCAGTTTCATGGTCCCAGTAATGAACCAGTTTTAATTTTCTAGAGTATGATTTCAGTACTTGGGAGACTACAGTGAAGACTCTGTGACCAATACACTGGATATGAGGTAAACAAGGCTTTCCTTTTACAGTACCTAAGATCAATACACAGTAAGCCTGAGTGTAGATGTAAAAGTTCTCCAGAAAGAAGCACATTGGGTGCTGTGCTGGTTATTATTTTTAGTTCCCCTTTTCACAACCACCACCAATACCCATCTTTATCCCCTTCTCTTTCTTGCTCTGCTCCCTGGGAGGCTGACTTGTGTGGACTGGATCCTCCCTTGCCGGCTGACTTTCCATTTGGTTAGGCAAACAGGAGGCACCAGCAAGAAATTTTAAGTTAGGAGAAGAAAAATGTCAGAGTCCTTTCTCCCTAAGTCCTTGTTACTTCAGCACCTTGTCCCCAGAGGTATTTGAGCCCCTCTGTTGATTACAGTTCCTGCCAGGTGGAGTGTCCCATGGTTCTCACTTTCACTCATCTGCTGTAATCCCTTCAAGATTAGAGGCGATAACAACTTCTAACTGTTATTAGTTTCTAGGTGACTCACATCTATCCATTAATGTCTCTTCACTTGAACCATCTGGAGTGTACTATTTCCTGCTGGGACCTTGACTGACACAACTCCAAAACCCACAGGATTTGACTCTAATTTGCTTGAGTTTATTATCAAATCAAAGAACATCAGAAGGTGGTTGGAAATGATGAGTCATTGACACAGGAAAACGAACATCGCAGAGGCAAATGTTGGCAGAGTGCATCCTGTTTAAGAGACAAAGGGCCTTGAACCTTTTAATATTTACAGTTACCTCTAGTGTGAAAACAGGGCACGGTATTGCTGCCAACAGAATCAAGAATTTTACTACCACTGGTAAGATCAATTTTATTGTGACTGTCTTAGCTTAATAACATGAAAAATTCAAAATATCTAATGTCCTTTGTTTTGATTCTATTCTCACCAAGCTACTTTGTGACGATAATTTTAGTTCCATTATAAGTGCCTACAGCGAAGAGATATGCTGGTCAGGCAAACTTTAAGTATTTCAGCAACTGTGATTGTTATTGTCTTATCACTGCAAACTAATAAACAGCCATTATGTTTTTGTTGTTATGATTTGATTAAATGCAAGTGCTCTTGAGAAATTGATCTTCTTTAGGTATGTCACTAATATCAGGCTTTTGAAGGCAAGACCCTGGACCATCGGCATTTCTGCCTGCGATTTGCTTTTGTCATTTTGAAATTCTACACTTTAATACCTAACATGTTTAAGAACACTGAGAAGAATATGAGCTGCTAGACTAGGGGAAACAATCATATACCATACCTGCTTCTTGGCAGGACCTTGTAACAGAATCTTCGTAAAGGCCTCACAGAGGGTTATCTGTGGCCAGAAAGTACCTACCTGATTGCCCAGGGGGGTAGGGAACCTGTGTTCTCAAGGACACATGTAGCCCTGCAGATCTCCAAGTTCAGCCCCTGTAACAAATCCAAACTTCACAGAACAAATCCCTGTATTAGAAAGATTTGTTCTGTAAAATTTGGATTTAGTCAAAAGGCTGTACTCAAAGAGCAAGAAGGCCACATGTGGCCCCACGGCCACAGGTTCCCCATTATTGCCAGTAATAAATGGACTAGACCTATTACTTTTCAGCTACTAAATGGCATTTGGGGTTCTGGTAAATAATAAATAAAAGTGCCTCTCTGTACCATGCAAACAGTATGTCCACAGTTGAAAGTTCATTCTTTAAGCTATTGTACTGTCTGTGACAAAAATGTCATAATTATATATGTTCTGACCTATTCTCCAACTTCTTCTATGATCCTGAGTATCTGAATCTTATCTGGTTCTTACCATAAATACCAGTATTCATGATATTTTACATGTTTATACCAGTCTTGTCCATTTATGATTACTTTGTCACATAGTTTGTCTGTGACATTCCATGGCAATATATTAGTTAAAATACCTTTCAGATAGACATTTCCGAATATTTTATGAGTGTAAAGGAGAATAAAAAGACAGGCAATCAGTTTCTGTGATATAATCACCTGTTCTCAGACAGGCTGTATCTGCTGGAATTCTTTATTATATATGTCCAAAACATCCCCTCCTCTCCCTGTTCCACCTCAAAAATCCACACATTCAGAGTTTCAAACCAAATCTTTGATGTGAAATACATTCATTTAAGAAATATAATAACCTATTTTTCCATAGGGCAGAGTATATGGTTATAATCAAAACAAAAAAGCTTTTGAATATCAAAAAGCTTCTCCAAAATCAGTTGTGATGATTTAGGAATATGTGAATCATCACCTTTTGATTAAATTTCTCCTAAGCATGTGGCATATACTTTACAAGAAAAGCAAAAATGCTTGCAAAATCATGTTTCGGCTTTTATTTAATAACCCCGATTGTTCAGACGAGTTAGAGAAGTCATTGACAAACCAGAAAAGGCACTTTACTTTCTTTAGAATTATGTGGGAGAGTTGAAGAAATCGGCTAGTAAGCCATCATTCTCTTATACAACACACAGAGGGGATATATCACTTATTCCTTATTCCATGCCTGTCCTTTCCCCTTCCCAGTTTGCTTCTGTGGGATTTCTAATGATCCTCTAATAACAACAATAACAGCTGCAGCAGTGGCAGCAGCAACAACGGCAGCTATCATTTATATATTGACTACATACTATGCACTTTCCTAAGCTTTTTTTTTCCTAAGCTCTTTACAATAATTAAATCGCTACCTCTCTCCTCAATGCTCTGAGGCAGGTACCAGTATTTCCCCATTTTAAACACGAGAAAAATGAAGATCAAGAGAGGTTAAATAACTTGCCCAAGCTCATATAGCTAATAAGTTGCTGTTTTTATATTCAAACCCAGGTCCGTTTGGTTCTAGAAGCTACACACTTAACCGTCATATTATAGTGTCTTAGGGAAATGAAGTCAGCAAAATTACCTTGATCTCTAGGAGATTATGGGTGCTATGTGATTGAAAGGAATGTAATCATCTCAATATTTATACATGTTTATCACTTGCTCAAGGTATAAGGAACTATAACCAAAATAAGCAACACTGAGCATTTTGTGCAACTTTAGGAGGATTTTAAATCATTAATTAATAAATTCTAATGCTACAGTGTATCGTAGTCCATCGAGGCTTCTAGGACAAAATACTATAGAATGAGTGGTTTATAAACAACAGAAATTTATTTCTTAAAGTTCTGGAGGCTGGGAAGTCCAAGATCTAGGCACCGGTACATTTAGTGTCTAGTGAGAGACTGTTTCCTAGACAGCCATCTTTGTGCCATAACCTCACATGGCAAAAAAAAAAACCCACAAGGGGTCTCTCTCCCGCTTCTTTTATAAGGAAATTACTAATCCCATTCATGGGGGCACTGCTCCCATGATCTAATCACCTCCAAAAGGCCCCACCTCCTAATACCATCACCTTGGGGATTAGGATTTCAACATATGAATTTTGAAGGGACATAAACATTTGATCCATTGCACAGTATTTGTGGAATTTATATTAGGGTTATTTATTGCAAGGGAAGAGTCATATTCTATAGGTCACAGAAACCAGGGAGATACATTTTCTACACAGAATATAATCCAGAACTGTGACGAGACCTCAGGGGCGAAAGGAAATAAGCTATACTAATGTTGCCATCAGACAGTAAAAAGTAGCATAAATTTATGGAAAACACTTAGAAAACAGGGCCTGTTTTCCTAATTCTAGTTTGAATAAAACTAGTTTATGATCTCAGACAAATCACTTATCTTTTCTGGGTCTCCAATTTTTCAACCATCAAATGGGGGTATTAATATAATATCCCTGTTCTTCTCCTCCCTGCCCTAACTTGCCTAAAATCCTCATCACTAGGGTAGATAATGAGCTGCTTATAGGACATTATAGATAAGTGAATATTGTCCTTCAGGTTTTCACTTGGTCCACTCTAGTACTTAACAGGAGCTAGAATATGTAGTTTATACAAAAACAGAAATGACTTTGTAAACAAATATTTAATAATCCCTCACCAGAAAATGAATATGGTTTTATGACAAGAGCATAATCATCAGAGGCACAGATAAATTGATGGTGAATGAGAAACTCTAGTCAGGAATCTTTTGCTGACTCTCTGGGGAACAGGCAATGGGCTCACATAAAACTCAAAAGGAATAAAGAAATCTCATCTGACATCTAGCTCAGGCTATATTAGTGAGCATTTTTCACTTAGGATATTCACATGTAAATTCCAGACTGCAGTTTCCTTCTTACTGTCTGTGGATTCTGGTTATTTCCCAATTTGTCATTAGCAACTATAATAAAGCCAACCCTAGAGTCCTCAGTAGGTGTTAAACTCACCACTTTCATGTGAGTTGGCATCATGGGCCTATCCAAATTATAAACTGAGATATGCAGTTGGCATCTTGGACTTGCTCTGCCAAACACCCTGTCTCCTGTGGGCAAATTCGAAGCCTAGTAGATTCCATTTATTTCATTTAACAGGATTATTTAATTATTGATAGCCTTCAAATTAATTTCTTTCAAGGAAACTGAAATTCTTAGAAATGGCAGATATGATAGGGTTCTTTCTTTCTTTTCTTTGCTAGTGAAAAGTCATATCCTGCATACTGCCTTGTCCTATTCACAGTTTTGCCATTAAACTTCTGCTTAGACACCACTTTCACATATAACTATTACAAATACTTTTGTATAAGCAAAGGCTGGGGAGCAGGTGACTATCCTACCTGCTAGGCACTCTTTAAGACTGCATTTCAGAAAAACAGAAACCTTGCTAAGATGGTGTTGAACTACCAAGGATGAAGGGATTCTTCTTAAAGAAGTAAAGATATCAGGTGTTGAAATCTTAAAGTTCCAAATGAAATTCCTTAATTCAAGACATAAAAAGATGCCTCAAATTCTATTTGAGCATCAATGACCTTTGCTTTAAAAGTGACATATTTTTGTCCTAGAGAATCTGTATGTGTCCATGTGTATAGGTGTGGAAATGTGTACATAACTCAGTGTGATACATTAAAATGAGATTAATCAGAGATTGATTATCAATGAATTATCTACAAATAAAACTGTCTTGATTTAAACTTACCGATACAAATCTTGAAAAATTTGCTCTAGCATTAGAAACCATTTTCTACAATTATTTGTCACATTTCTTTGAAGTGATTGCTAAACTACATATTTGAAGATAAGCAATGTACATTAATGACATAATGCTGTTTATATCATTCTCCCAAATATATTTTCCAGAACACCAGTAGGTATTTAATTACAATATTTCCATATTATGATTCAAAGTACCTTACACAAATCAGCTGCTACAGCCTTCAGAGCTAAAGATTGTCATGAAGGATGGTGGGGACATATGTCTCTTTGAGTTAACTTTCTTGGGATTTTGATATTTGCATTGGAATATTACCCCCCAATGTCTCTGATCTGTATAAAGCTAATTATATGCTACTATTAAAGCAGATTGCAAGAGACATTGACAGTTGGAAAGGCCTAATGACCAGCTGGATGAGAAAATTTCATGTTGTCAAAATGGTAAGTTTGCCAGGATTTTTACATGCCATTTATTTGCTACAAACATGAATACCTAAGCCTTGTTTTAAAATAAACTTTGCCTGATAAATAATCACATCATTTGGAGTGTGAAAGAACCCCAAGGGCTAAGAGGTATGCATATTCCATATTTTGAGACTGTAATCCTTTGCTACCTAAATTCATGTTGAATTTATAGACTTTATTTTTTGTCTCAAACTTATTAAAAATGTAATATATACAAATAAGAAAAGAAATCCTTTAATAATATAGTCAGTATCTATAAAACATTATAAATATGCCAATGATTCATGGAGCAAAATCAAACCAGTTATATGATGTCTTTTAGCATCCCCTGCACCCAATTGTTTAAGGAAATATTTCACTTTACAATTAGTTGTGTCAACAAAATGATAATACCACTGATACAGTGCTTTTAATTTCAAGTATTTTTTGGACATTATCTCATTTGATCCTCAGAACAATTTAGTGATATAGGGTTCCCAATCCTAGACTCTTTCCATTGACATCAGAATCCATTTAATTGGAAGAAAAATAACCACTTAATATCTTCTCCTCTCTCCTCAAATATTCAACTTTTTTTTCACTAATCTCTCTAATAATTTCATTACATTCTTAGGCATAATGGCAGCTGACTACTATCTCATCTTCCCATCAACAATTTTATCAACATACCTGCATCTGTTCCCATATAATAACAGCAGCAGCAACAACAGCTGGCATTTATCAAGGACTTACTGTGTGCCAAGCACTACTTTATACACGTCACCCATTTCAACTTACTTAATATTCATGACAACCCTATGAGCTATGTGCTATTATTTCAACTCCATTTTAGAGATGAGGAAATAAAAGCATTTGTCTAAGGACTCAAACACACACACACACACACACACACACACACACACACACACACACACAAACCAGGTGGCAAACACAGAGTCTGAACCCAGGAACTGTGTCTCCAGAGACTGACTCTAAACCCCATACTCTCTTGCATTGCTGCTGTTACAAAAGAAGTGCCTTCTATAAATGTGTTATTCACTTGTGTCTTGAATCTCTCATCCCTTCCTACCTTCACAAGGACTTTACTCCCCTAATTACATCTTTTCTCTACTTGTTTCTTCCTCTCTGCTGAACCAACCCAATTGTCATTCAAATATGCCTCATTATCACTCATCTTAAAAATATTAAAAAAAAAAAAAAACACTTCCATCTCTCTATTTCCCTTCAGTGGTAACAATTCTCCAAATATTTATCTGTACTCAACTTCTTTGTATTGAGAAAGCTCTTACCAAAGACACCAATGCCTTATATTTTGCCCAAGCCAATGATGAAATATCTAATTTGATCAAACCATCAGCAGCACTTGGCATGGATGGCAATGCTCTCCTTGACATATCTTCTGGTTTCCCTTCTATCTCATCAGACACTTTTTCTCAGTCTCCTTTGCTGACCCTTCCTCCTCAATAAGATTTTAGAATTTGGAATGCCCCAGAACTCTTTCTTTACTCATTTTTCCTCTGTATACTCTCCTTAAATTATCTCATCCAGTACCATGAGTTGAAATACCATCAATACCCATATCATCTATTTGAGATGACTCTCAAATATATAGCTCCAGTCTGGACTACTTTACAGAACTTCAGAAATCATATAGTATATTCAACTCACTATTCCACATTGCCACTTGGAATGTCTAATAGACCTCTCAATCTTAACAGATCCCAAATAAGACTAGAATTTTACTTCTTAATCTGTTCCCTACCAGGCCTTCTCCATTTAAGTAAACACCCAGTCATTGAGTCTGGGTATGACAATGTAGGAGTCATCCTTGATTCTTCTCTTTCCTTCAAATTTCAGGTCTCATTATCAGTAAGTCCTGTCACACCTCCAAAAATCTAATTCCCAAACTATATACAAGGTTAAAATATTTCAAATCCATCTCCACTGGATTTGAAAATCCTAGTCCAAGTCACTAGGACTATGGGATTACTCCCACCTGAACTGCTACAGCATTCCTCTAATTTGTCTCTGTTTCTGTTTCTTTCCCTCTACAACCTGTCTTCTTCACAGCACCTAGGGTGATCTTTTCAAAGCATCAATGTAATAATTGTGCTTCCCAGTTTAAATTCTCCCCATGTCTCCTCGTGAAATTTCAAATAAAATCCAAACTCCTTACCGAGGAATAGAAGGTCCTGTGTGATGTAGCTTCTTCCTATTTCTCTCTTCTCAGCTCCTTCTACCCTGCCCCTCATTATTCCCAGTCACACTGGTTCTTCTCTTCTTGCACAGGAAGCTTATTTCTGTTTCAGGGACTTTGATTTGAAGTTCTTCTGCTTGGATGACTTTCCCCCATATCCCCGCCACATGGCTGCCTCTTTCTCATCTATCAAGTCTCATTTCAAATGCCATTTCCCCAGAAAGGCTTTCCCCAACCATCCTATCTAAACTGTTCACCTGTTCACTTTCCATTAGAGTAAGCTAGTTCTTCTTATTATTTATCAGTGCTAGAAATGTTATTTACTTGCATTTTATTATCTGTCTTCCCCACTGGAATATAAGTTCCTTGAAGACAGGGACTAAGTCCATATTGGACCCTTAGCATGAAATCCTTAGCACCTAGAAATATCTGCACCATAATAGGTACCCAATAAATATTTGTTAGCAGACTCTGCTATGATATTCTTGCATCTATACATGGAGAGCCCAAAACACAGTGAATATGGGGGTTGGTTATGTGAGGTCACTAAAAGTGAAAAAAGAAATATCACTAAAGGACTTATCCCAATTACAAAGCAGTCTACATTGCAAAAAGCCAAAATCAGATAGATATGATAGATAGATGGATAGATAGGCACACACACTATTTTGTGGCCTGAATTTTCCAGCCAATCTGATAACCTTTCTAATGTCAAAGTGATTTCATACCCTTGGAAGTAAGAAATGCTTAGTAGATGACTAAGAATTTAAGTTTGCCAAAGTTCCTAATTTGTATAAAGTAGAGGTTGCTAGGGAAAAGAACCTTCTCCAAATAAAGTAAAATAAAATAACTTAAAAAGTAGAATTAGAATATTCCTAACACAAAGAAATGTTAAATGTCTGAGGTAATGGATATCCCCAATTACCCTGATTTAATTAATTCACATTATATGCCTGTATCAAAATATCACGTGTACCCTATAATGATATACAACTATTATGAACCCATAATGGTTAAAAATAAAAACTTTTTAAATAATAAAATAAAATACAAAATAAGCTTCCTCCTTTTACAATCACAATCTGGTAAAATTGGCTTTATATATCCTCAAATCAAAGATTGTTACACAAATTAAATTATGTAAGTACGTTATCTTTAAAGTAAACTCTCTCATTCCTCTTCTTCACTTGTTCCCTTAGTATTCTTTTCCTAAATACCTTGTGTACTATTCCTAGGGATGCTGTAACTAAGTACCACAAACTAGATAGCATAAAACAAAAGAAATTTATTCTCTCATAGGATAAGAAATTTATTCTCTCCTCTCTTTAGGAGGCCAGAAATCCAAACTCAAGGTATAGGCAGGATTGGTTTCTTCTGATAGCTCTGAGGAAAAATCTGTCCCATGCCTCTCTCCTAGTGTCTGGTGGTTGTTGACAATCTTTGGCATTCCTTGGATTGTAGCTGTATCACTCCAATCTCTTTCTTTGTCTTCACATGGCCTTCTTCCCTGTGTGTATGTCTGTCTGCAAATCTTTCTCTCCTCATAAGGACACCAGTCATTGGACTTAGGTCCCACCATAATCCAGTATGACCTCATTTTCATTTGGTTACATCTGCAAAGATCCTATTTCCAAATAAGGTCACATTACAGGTGCTAGGGGTTAGGACTTAAGTATTTCTACTGTCAGGGAACAATTGAACCCACAACATCTTGATTCAGATCTGTTACAATAGCTTGTGATTCAGTTTGACATTATGCATATAATACTTTGAGCTTCAGGCTCTACTAAGGAATGAATCTGCATTTTATAAATTTGGACTTATAATATTATTTTTCTTTAAGATGTGTATTTTGAGCCTCCAGCTAATATATGTCAAATATAGGAAATCCCCAAATTCCTATTTCTAATAGAAGCATACTATTTTAGCATTATTTTTGGCTTTTTGCCTTGTCTTTCAAAGAGAGACAACCATCTGTCTAACTCAGTTAAAAAAATATCTTGGCAAATAAAGAGTACTACTGACATTGAATATGAAATTTGAGGGGGAAAATTCATTTTAATTACATTACTGCCTCTAAAGATTGACAGAAGTAGTTGCCACTGATTGGCGCCATTTTGAATGTTGCCAAGTACTGGGGCAACCTTCAGGGTATTCTCCTCTTCTAATGAAATCACGTTAGTATCATCATAAAGTAGAGTCTGGAAGGAATATACTGAGTTGTCACTCTACTACTGGTACTAATTCTGGGCCAATATCTTTCAGTTCTTATTTTAAGATAATCATTAGGTCATGTGAATAAAAGTAGGATTCATTGTTTTCTCCTATGTTTCTCACTTAGTGTTCATGTGAATTGAGATCTCTATAGCTAAGATTCTTCAATGACCACAAGTAGATAATAGTAATGACACTAGGCCATTCTGTGTAATACTTTGCAATCGTATAAAGAAAGGTAACTTTATAGAATTGCTTATTATGTGGGCTGTGAGTTGAGAATATATGGTTACAATCCATTTAATGAAGTTCTCCTAAAAACCAAAAGCCCGTAAAACCTGAAACATAAAAATTCTTTTCTGCTAAATCAAATGCTTTTTCACCATTCCAGTGTTATAAGTACCGTTTCCCTCTTAAATCTTTGAGAAAAGCAAATCCATTTATACTATTCATAACACTTATGAGCAAGCTGTGGTTTTTAATAAAACACAAGTCATTTGTGCATACAATAAGCAGATGTAACCTCCTTTGCACTCCTAGGATAGAGTTGTTTGGATTTATGAATGATCCTGATCAAATAGACACACCTATACTTGGCTCTTTTTTTTTTTTGTCACCACAGAGCTACTTTATTATTTTTTATGGGTATATAATAGTTGTATATCTTTACAGGGTACCTGTGATGTTTTGATATGGGCATACAATGTGCATTAATCAAACTAGGGTAATTGAGGTATCCATTGCCTCAGGTATTTAAAATTTCCTTTTGTTAGGAACATTCCTATTCTACTCATTTAGTTATTCTAAAGTATACCCTAATTTATTGGTGATTATGGTCACTGTTGTGTTATTAAATATTGTTTATTCTATTTATCTAATTATATTTTTGTATCCAATTTATCCCCCACTCCTTGCTATCCTTTGTAGCCTCTGGTAACCATCATTCTACTCTCTGTCTCCATGAGATGAATTATTTTTGATATTTAGCTCCAACATATGAGTAAGAACATGTGAGATTTGTCTTTTTGTGCTTGACTTCTTTAACTTAACATAATGTTCTCCAGTTCCATACATGTTGCTGCAAATGGCAGGATTTCATTCTTTTTGTAGCTATATAATATTCCATTGTGTATATGTACCACAATTTCTTTACCCATTCATCCATTGATGGACACTCAAGTTGATTTTATATCTTGGCTATTGTGAATAGTGCTGCAATAAACATAGAAGTACAGATATCTTTTCAATATGCTAAATTCCCATCCTTTGGATATATACTCAGTAGTGGGATTGTTGAATCATATAGTAGTGCTATTTTTAGTTTTTTTAGGAAGCCCCATACTGTTTTCCATAGTGGTTCCACTAATTTACATTTCCACCAAGAGTGTACAAGTGTTCCCCTTATTCCACATCTTCACCAGCATTCGTTATTGCCTGTCTTTTTGATAAAAGCCATATAAGTGGCTCTTTATCAATCTTAATCAGAAAAAGTCTTCTTTCATTCATTAGATTCAGGTCTGAGATTTAAGACCTGAATCATAATGGGTTGCAAATTAAATTTTCTAAAACCCTTTCCTTCAAAATTTCAAATTCAGGGACATACATAACAAAATTTCATAGTATGTTTAAAATTTCTTTTGGAAATCATAGAATTTCAGAGCTATAAGGGATCTTTGGCAACACTTAGTCAATGGCAGAGCTAGGATAAGAACCCACATCGCTTGATTCCCATTTTAGTATTTTCTCTACTGCCTAACACTACTTCTCCATATGCCCAAAGATTCATTTGCACCATCAAAGTCTCAAAATAATCTAATTTGATTCATTTGGCTGCAATAGGTATTTTAAATCTCCAATTAGACAAAAAGACCTAAATGACATAAAATAATCACTCATTCCAAACCCCTTATCAAACATAATTCAGTCTTTTGAGCTGACATTTTAAGAAACATTCCATTTTTAACTATACCTTTGATCAGGCTTTCATTCTTACTAATCAGCATCTCCCTGGGATGCTTCCCAGAAAGTAAGCATGATGTTTTCCAAGCCTGCTAATTGAATAGAAAGACTTGTCTCTATTTTGATATGTGGGTTTGGTTGTGGTATGCTTACAATAAGCAGCTTTTAAGATTGATGAAAGCCCTTAGCTTCAATTCAATTATTAATTAATCTCAGAAGCCATTTATTGCTTTGTAGACCACAGAAAAATAGATATCATTCCTTAATTATTGATTCATCTGATAGTTGTGCACCAGCTATACTACCTTTCATGTCAATATTTCTGTTAAGTATATTTTCAGCTTGTTCTGCTTTCCTTGTCAAAAGGAAAGACATTTTTAAGCCATCTGTTTAATCACCAATCTCTCCTACTGTTAATTCTGAGCAAAATTTTCAGGCAGAAAGTCACTGAGTTCTTTACAAGTAAGAAGACTTCCCTCTGAGGGCTTAGAATGGCACTGAGCTTCTGGATTAGTTGAGTTGTTTTTTGTTTTGTTTTGTTTTTATTTTTTCTCAAGAACAATAGATTAGAAATAGCTTAATCAGTATATATTTTTAATTATATGAATTATTTTTATGCCACATGTGGAAAATTTTCTTATAATGAATATTGCAGTTCTTTTAGTGTTAAATTCTATCAATATATGAAAAACATTTATGTGTATTTTGAAGTATTTAAATTATAACAATAAAAATTTATTTTAAGTATCATCACCATTATAAATGGAGAGGGATGCTATAGCAGAATTGTTTGTTTCATCAACATTAGCCATGGCTACCAATGAAGAATTTTCACTTTGATCAGTTGGTTCCCTTATTGCAAATCCACAATTAATCACTAAGAATTTTTTCTAATCCTTTTATAAAAATAGTGCCTGTGTTATGTTAAATGCTAAATTGGCTGCTATAACTCAGAGACCCCAAATAACAGTTGCTTAAGCTAGAGAGAAGTTTATTTTTCTTTCACATCAAAATCTAGGTAGGCAACTTCAAAATGAGCAGGGATCTTGGTTCCTTCTAACATATTGCTTTGATGTTATCAATATACAGCTGCCATCTCCTTGTCCAAGAGAGCTGTGTGGCTCTTGACATCATGTTTATGTTTTAATCTGAGGGAAGGATATAAAGACACAAGGGACTGAATGCCTCTTCCTTTCAAATGAAGAGGTCAGAGGTTGAGTACATCACTTCTGCCCACATTCTGTCTGCCAAAATTTAGCCTCATGGCTAGCCTTACATGCCAGCAAGGGAGTCTGAGAAAGGCAGTGTTTGGCTGGTTGGCCATATACACAACAATAATTGTATATAGGGGGAATGAATACTTGGGGACAATTAATAGTCTCCACCACTGTACTATCCAGGAAAATGAAAATTAACAGTAAGTCAATAATTCCTTTCATTTATGTAGCACTTTTTTCTGAGCTCTTTCAATTATCTTACTTTATCTTTACTTCAGTCAATTCTTAATGGTTTATACTAAAACCTGGGAGGAGAAGAGAATCACAAATAATCAAAAGTGTCAGATAATACAAACATAATTAATATTTTATGTTGACTTGAATGTTTTGATTCTTTGATGCCTAAACAATCAAGACCAGCAGTGTTGAATTACCATTAGGCCCCACATATACCAGAACACGTAATACCTATATGTACTCTCATGCTGCCCTCTCTGTCAACAATGGCCTTTTCTTTCTTGTTTGTCTCTTAAATACTCATCCAACTGTCAAGATTCATCCTAAGTGTTATCTCCTCCATATTCTCTCAGAAAAAATATCTCCCACTAACCAAGGTAAAATTGAGTACATCATCTTTTGTGTTTCCACTCTACCTGGAATAAACCATAATTTATTGTTTATTGGTTCATATGTCTGTCTCCTCCAGTAGAAAGAAAATATTGAGGTTACCAGTGATGCCTAATTCATCTATATCCTCAGTTCCTGGCACAGATCCTTGTATATTACAAGTACTCAATAATAGCTATTGATTTGATAAAAACTTTTAATAAAATAAGTTATACTATTAAAACTTATGCAAATACATTTGAAAAGCATGGGATACAAAGTGTCACCCCTCTCTTTCACTTATTCACAATATTTCACAGAGTAAAGGGATTACCTGATGAAATGCAGACAATATACAAGGAACTCCAATGAAAAACAAATAACATAACATTCGTGTGAGAATTGGTACAGATTGTCTCAATAAAGCCAGATTCACGCATATGTAAAAGATGCAGAAATACCAGTAGTGTTACAGTGAAGATAAAATTAAAGATATGGATGCCTGATATCCTCATTAGAAATGAATATTTGTATGGGTATTCTGCCTAATTCAATAATATGAAATGAAAACATGAGTTATAACTATTAGAAGAAAAAGAGATATTGCCTCCTCCTCCCCTCCCCCGACCCTACCCCCGGCTGCCCAGAGAGACAATATAGCCACCAGCCAGAGGCACCTCCAGGGAACAGGATCTTCCCTTTTGGGACCCTACAGATGACTAAGGGGAACTCAGACTGTGAGCTCCCTACCCGCCAGCCCTCCCAGGTGCTGCTGGCACAGTGTTCCCAGGAGAACGGTGCAGACTCAGAGGCTGAGAGACATAGATCCAGCTTGAGCTCCCTGTGGGTGAATTGGGACCGGAACTCGTCTCCCTGGAGGGGATACAGTTTGAATTCTGGGACCCAGAGGTCGGACCTGCAGACCAGATCCCCTGCACCAAGGGCTAGCATTGCCCGGGGCACAGAAGGGATATACATGAACAGCCTACTGAGGTGTGTGTGCCTTCAGGGGCAGATCAGCGTCCTAGAGGGCAACCCTCCTCCCAAAAGGAGGCCACACGCCCAGCCCAGGTGGCATTCCTGCACAGGGAACCTCCCCGCCGGCATCACAGTACGGGAAGACCTGGTGGCTTGTGGTCTGGCCTGCTGGCAGAGGCCAAGGAGTAGCTTTGGAGTTGGGGAGGGTGAAAAGAAGCAAGGCCCGCTCCAGACTACGGGTCTCAGACAGCCCCACCCCCACAAGCAGACTTTCTGGCTAAGCGGGACCATTCCAGCCCCGACCACCCTGAAAGCTTTTCCTGGAAGCAGAGAACAGAACTTTGACCCCTGTTAACAGCATTGGTGGTGCCTGGGGGCAGGCTTACCCAACCCAGCTCCGCTCAGAACAAGAGCTGATAACAGGACACAAAAACAACAGCATAGCCTGTTCCTCCAAGCAAGCACCACCTACTGACAGGGACGGCATCCTGCAAAGCCTTTTCACTGCAACCACTGACTCATTACACAGGGAGTGGTCGAATCTCACCCACAGACACCACATAACGGCTCAGAAACTAAACAAGGTGTGTGAATACCCAAACAAAAACCCAAAGGAAAGAAAAAACAACTGATCGACATGAGAATAAATCAGCGAAGGAACTCAGGAAATATGAAGAACCAAATGGAAAACACACCCCCAAAGAGGAGCACCAGCCCCCTAGAAACGGACACCAACCCAAATCAGGCAACTAAAAAGACAGAAGAGGAATTTCGTATGTGGATCATAAGAACACTCACCGACCTGCAACAACAACACTATAACCAACACAAAGAAACCACAAAAAGCTTCCAGGACATAGAACAAAAGTTCACTAAAGAAATAGACACAATGAAGAAAAGTTTATCCGAACTCCTGGAAATGAAGAATCAATTCAGGCAACTACAAAATACAGTGGAAAGTCTCAAGAACAGGGTAGATCAAACAGAAGAAAGAATCTCAGAGACTGAAGATAACATCCTCCAACTAAATAAAACCGTCACAGAGATAGAGCAGAGAAACAAGAGAAAAGACAAAGCCTACAAGAGATGTGGGATTATGTGAAGAAACCTAATGTGAGGTTCATAGGTTTACCAGAAGGGGAAGAAGACAACACTCAAGGGTTGGACAAGCTATTTGAAGATATAATAGAGGAAAATTTCCCAGGCCTTGCTCAAAATCTCGATATACAAGTTCAAGAAGCTCAGAGGACCCCTGGGAGATTCAATGCAAACAGGAAGACGTCACGACATGCAGTCATCAGACTGACCAAAATATCAACTAAAGAGGCCCTTCTAAGAGCTGTAAGACGAAAGAGCAAGTGACATACAAGGGAAAGCCAATTCGAATAACATCAGACTTCTCTAATGAGACTTTACAAGCAAGGAGAGACTGGGGCCCCATTCTCACTTTTCTGAAACAAAACAATGCCCAGCCTAGAATCTTATTCCCTGCAAAACTAAGCTTCATATATGAAAGAGAAATAAAGACATTCTCAGACAAGCAAAGGCTCAGAGAATTCATCAAGACAAGACCAGCCCTACAAGAAGTACTCAAAAGAGTGTTACGCACGGAACACCATAATAAAAACCCACGAATATAAAAACAACCAAAACCCAAAGATTAAAGGCCAGATAATACAATGGCTCAAGAGAGAAATCAAAGCAACAACATCCAACCCAACAAAATGAACAGTAATCTACCTTACCTATCAGTTCTCTCAATAAATGTGAATGGCTTAAACTCTCCACTCAAGAGACATAGGCTGGCTGAATGGGTAAGAAAATACAGGCCAAGTATATGCTGTCTTCAGGAAACACATCTAACATGCAAGGATGCATATAGACTAAAAGTAAAAGGGTGGAGATCAGTATTCCAGGCAAGTAGAAGCCAAAAGAAGGCTGGCGTGGCAGTTCTAATTTCAGACGATTTAGTTTTTAAACTGACAAAAGAAGTGAAAGACAAAGAGGGTCATTATATAATGGTGAAGGGCACACTTCAACAAGAAGAGATAACAATTTTAAATATATATGCACCCAACTTAGGTGCACCCAGATTCATAAAGCAAACCTTATTGGAGCTAAGCAAATGGATTAATAGCAACTCCATAATCGCTGGAGATTTCAACACCTCACTGATGGCAAAAGACAGATCCTCCAAACAGAAAATTAATAAAGAAATAATGGACTTAAACAAAACCCTAGAACAATTGGGTCTGACTGACATCTACAGGACATTCTACCCCAAATCCACTGAATATACGTTCTTTTCATCAGCTCACGGGACATTCTCTAAGATTGACCATATCGTGGGACACATAGCAAATCTCAAGAAATTTAAAAAAATAGAAATCATACCATGTACCTTCTCAGATCACAGTGGAATAAAAGTAGAAATCAACACTAACAGAAACTCACATTTCTACACAAAAACGTGGAAATTAAACAACCTCCTACTAAATGATTACTTCATAAATGAAGATATCAAGATGGAAAATAAAAAATTCTATGAAGAAAACGACAATGTAGAGACAAGTTATCAACTCCTCTGGGACACAGCTAAAGCAGTTCTGAGAGGAAAGTTTATCTCCATAAATGCCTATAACCAAAAGACAAGAAGATCACAAATAGACAATCTAATGAAACGACTCAAAGAGCTGGAAAAAGAAGAACAGACCAACCCCAAACCCAGCAGAAGAAGTGAAATCAACAAGATCAAATCAGAACTAAATGAAATTGAAAACAGAGAAGCTATTCAGGAGATTAATAAAACAAAAAGTTGGTTCTTTGAAAAAATAAACAAAATTGACACACCATTGGCTAAGCTAACGAAAAGCAGAAAAGAGAAATCTCTAATAAGCTCCATCAGGAACAAAAAAGGAGATAACACACCTGATCCCAAAGAGATACAAGATATAATTTATGAATACTACAAAAATCTTTATGCACACAAACTGGAAAATGTGGAGGAAATGGACAAATTTCTAGAAACACACAGCCTCCCTAGGTTCAACCAGGAAGAAATAGATTCCCTGAACAGACCAATCTCAACAGCTGAAATAGAAACAGCAATTAAAAATCTCCCTAAAAAGAAAAGTACCAGTCCAGATGGCTTCACACCCGAATTTTACCACACTTACAAAGAAGAACTAGTACCTATCTTGCAGAAACTATTCCACAACATCGAGAAGAACAGAAAACTCCCGGACTCCTTTTATGAAGCGAATATTACTCTGATACCAAAACCAGGAAAGGATGCAACAAAAAAAGAAAACTACAGACCAATATCCCTAATGAATATAGATGCAAAAATTTTCAACAAAATCTTAGCTAACCGAATCCAGACACTTATCAAAAAAATAATCCACCACGACCAAGTGGGCTTCATCCCAGGGATGCAGGGATGGTTCAACATACGTAAATCTATAAATGCAATTCACCACATAAACAGAAGCAAAAACAAAGACCACATGATTCTTGCAATACATGCAGAAAAATCTTTTGACAAAATTCAACACCCTTTCATGATACGAACACTTAAGAAAATAGGCATAGAAGGGACATACCTAAAAATGATACAAGCCATATATGACAGACCCATAGCCAACATCATACTGAATGGGGAAAAATTGAAATCATTCCCACTTAAAACTGGAACCAGACAAGGCTGCCCACTATCTCCGCTTCTGTTCAACATAGTACTGGAAGTCTTGGCTACAGCAATCAGACAGGAAAATGGAATCAAAGGTATCCAAATAGGGGCAGAAGAGATCAAACTTTCACTGTTTGCTGATGATATGATATTGTATCTAGAAAACCCCAAGGATTCAACCAAGAAACTCCTGGAACTGATCAATGAATTTAGTAAAGTCTCAGGATACAAAATCAATACACAGAAATCACAGGCATTCATATATGCCAACAACAATCTAATTGAGAACCAAATCAAAGACTCAATTCCCTTCACAATAGCAACAAAGAAATTAAAGTACCTAGGAATATACTTAACCAAGGACGTAAAAGACCTCTACAGGGAGAACTATGAAACACTGAGGAAGGAAATAGCAGAGGATGTAAACAGATGGAAATCCATACAATGCTCGTGGATCGGCAGACTCAATATCATCAAAATGTCTATACTACCCAAACTGATCTACAGATTCAATGCAATACCTATTAAAATCCCATCAGCATTCTTCACAGACATAGAAAAAATAATTTTACGCTTCGTATGGAACCAAAGAAGACCCCGAATATCAAGAGCCATTCTAGGCAACAAAAACAAAATGGGAGGCATTAATATGCCAGATATCAAACTATACTACAAAGCTGTAGTGATTAAATCAATATGGTATTGGCACAAAAATAGAAAGATGGACCAGTGGAACAGATGTGAGAATCCTGATATAAAACCATCCTCATATAGCCATCTAATCTTTGACAAAGCAGACAAAAATATACACTGGGGAAAAGAATCCCTTTTCAATAAATGGTGCTGGGAAAACTGGATAGCCACCTGCAGAAGGCTAAAACAGGACCCACACCTTTCACCTCTCACAAAAACCAACTCACGCTGGATAACAGACTTAAACCTAAGGTATGAAACTATAAGAACTCTAGAGGAAAAAGTTGGAAACACTCTCCTAGACATTGGCCTGGGCAAAGAGTTTATGAAGAAGTCCCCAAAGGCAATCACAGCAGCAACAAAAATAAATAAATGGGACATGATCAAACTACAAAGCTTCTGCACAGCCAAAGAAATAGTCATGAAAGTAAACAGACAACCTACAGAATGGGAGAAAATTTTTGCATCCTATGCATCCGATAAGGGACTGATAACTAGAATATACTTAGAACTCACGAAAATCAGGAAGAAAAAATCAAATAACCCCATTAAAAGTGGGCAAAGTACTTGAACAGATGTTTTTCTAAAGAAGACGGAAGAATGGCCAACAAACATATGAAGAAATGCTCAACATCTCTAATCATCAGGGAAATGCAAATCAAAACCACAATGAGATATCACTTAACCCCAGTGAGAATGGCCTTTATCAAAAAATCTCCAAACAATAAATGCTGGCGTGGTTGTGGAGAGAGAGGAACACTCCTACACTGCTGGTGGGACTGCAAACTAGTTCAACCTCTGTGGAAAGCAATATGGAGATACCTTAAAGCGATACAAGTGAATCTACCATTTGATCCAGCAATCCCATTGCTGGGCATCTACCCAAATGATCCAATGACACTCTACAAAAAAGACACCTGCACTCGAATGTTCATAGCAGCACAATTTATAATCGCAAGGCTGTGGAAACAGCCCAAGTGCCCATCAATTCAAGAATGGATTAATAAAATGTGGTATATGTATACCATGGAGTACTATTCAGCTCTAAGAAACAATGGTGATATAGCACATCTTATATTTTCCTGGTTAGAGCTGGAACCCATATTACTAAGTGAAGTATCCCAAGAATGGAAAAACAAGCACCAGATATATTCTCCAGCAAACTGGTATTAACTGAGTAGCACCTAAGTGGACACATAGGTGCTACAGTAATAGGGTATTGGGGAGGGGGGGTGGGGGGTCGGGTATATACATACATAATGAGTGATAGGCGCACCATCTGAGGGATGGTCACGCTGGAGACTCAGACTTGTGGGGGGAGGGGGGGAAGGGCATTTATTGAAACTTTAAAATCTGTACCCCCATAATATGCCGGAAAAAAAAAAAAAGTATAGGGGAAAAAAAAATGAACAAAAAAGCCCAGATAAGTCTAAGAATTAAGAGCAGTGGGGGAGAATATAGTAACTCTCACTAAATAGTAAAACAAATGAAAAAGTTTCAATGGTAGAACAACATGGCAATGACTCTAGTATCAACAAACACTTGATGGAAAAAATCTTGATGCACTGTAAGTAAAGAATCAAAAATTAATATGAAAATGATAAATTTACAATAAATAGTATGAAGATAATGGGCTACATGGGAAAAAGTCAAGTTAAAGCTTTCTCTCATACCATATCATGCATTGGAATTCAGATGAATTAAGGAGTTAAATTTAAACTTGTATATGGCAAAAGGCTCTTTAATCAATGTCAACAGTCTAAACTCTATAAAAAAATATAATTGAAATATTTAAGAAAAAAATATTTAATATCCTTGGCAGTATGGACTGAATTGTGTTTTTTACAAAATTCATACATTGAAGCTCTAACCGCCAATATTACTGCATTGAGAGATAAAGCTTTTAGGAAATTATCAAGGTTAAAGGAAGTCATAAGGGAGGGAGCCTAATCTAAGAGGTTCAGTGGCCTTATATGAAGAGGAAGAGAGATATCTCTCCATCATGTGAGAACACAGAGAAAAGGTGGCCATATGTAAACCAGGAAGAGATCCTCCACAGCACCTGACTATGCTGGTGCCCTGTTCTTGGACTTCCAGCCTCCAGAGCTATGAGAAAATAAATTTCTGTTGTTTAAGCCACTCAGTCCATGCAATTTTATTATGGTAGCCCAAGATGATTAATATACTTGCTTAATAAACAACTCAAAATATAGAGAAAAAGGAAACTAACCAAAGAAAAATGTAGAAAAACATATGGCTATTATGTGTTGAATTATATCCCTCAAAATTCATTATGTTGAAGTCCTAACCCCATATACCACAGAATGTGACTGTATTTGGAGATAGGATCTTTAAAGAGGCAATTGAGGTAAAATGAGGTCATGTGTGTGGGCCCTAATCCAATACGATTGGTATCCTTGTAAGTAGAAGAGATTAGGATAAGACATGCACAGAGAAAAAAGACATGTAAAGACACAGGAAGGTAGGCCGGGCGCTGTGGCTCACGCCTGTAATCCTAGCTCTTGGGAGGCCGAGGCGGGCGGATTGCTCAAGGTCAGGAGTTCAAAACCAGCCTGAGCAAGAGCGAGACCCCGTCTCTACTATAAATAGAAAGAAATTAATTGGCCAACTGATATATATATAAAAAATTAGCCGGGCATGGTGGCGCATGCCTGTAGTCCCAGCTACTCGGGAGGCTGAGGCAGAAGGATCACTGGAGCCCAGGAGTTTGAGGTTGCTGTGAGCTAGGCTGACGCCACGGCACTCACTCTAGCCTGGACAACAAAGCGAGACTCTGTCTCAAAAAAAAAAAAAAAAAAGACACAGGAAGGAGAAGGTCATTTATAAGCTAAAGAGAAAGGCTTTAGAACAAATCAACTCTGCTAATACCTTGATTTCAGACTTCTAACCTCCAAAACTGTGAGAAAATACATTTCTGTTTTTTAAGCCAACTAGTCTGTGGTATTTTGTTATGGAAGCCCCAGCAAATTAAAACAATGGTCAAGCAATTTCACAAAAATAAAAAATAAAAGGGAAGAAAGAGAGAGAAACAGTTAAAGATCCTCAATCTTATCAGTAATCGGGGAACTGCAAATTAGATTGAAATACTAGATAAATGAACAACAATGTATATTAATAGATAGTTATAACCATGTTGTTCATAACAGCAACAAATCCAAAAAATAATAAGGAATTTTAAAAATAAATTATGAACTCCCAATTTACATATAGAACTTCTCTATAATTTCCAATTGATTATAAGTGGCATCTCCAAATTAACATATCTAAAACCAAATTTTTAAAAAATGTTACTGTGGTAAGAACACTTAACATGAGATCTATCCTCTGAACACATGGTGCATCAAATCCATCAACAAATCCTTTTAAGACTACCTTCAAAATATATCCAGAATCCCAACACTTCTTATCACCTATACCACTACAACTTTAATCCAAACCATCAACATCTGTTACCTGGACTGTTTCAGAAGCTTCCTAACTTGTCTCTCTGTTTTTGCCCTTACTACCTTACAGTCTATTCTCAGCACAGCCACCAGATTAAGCCTTTTAAAATGTTAACTCAGATAATGTCATTTCCCTGCTTAGAACTCTCCATTGTATTCCTATCTCATGCAAAATAAAATTCAAGGTCCATTCCATGTCCTTATTAGCTGTTCACAGTCTACCCCCTCTTACCCCTCTGACTTAATCTACTCTTCTCCCCCTCACTCACAGCATTGCCACAGCACAGGCCTCCTCATTATTACTAGACATTTCCACCTCAGGGCCCTTGCACTTGCCATTTAGTGTGCCTAGAATGTTCTTCCCTCAGACATCTGCATCATTTCTTTCAGTTTTGTGCTCAAATTTTACCCCTGATCCCATAGAGTAGAAGTTCTTAGTACCCTACTTTGATCCCTTTTACTTGATGGCACAAAAATTCTAGCTGCTGTGAGTATTGTATATTAACATTTCACAGTTTCATCCCCCTGAGAGCTAGCCTCAGCAGCAAGGACTTATCTTTCCTGGAAATTTCTGGAAGTTTACATTTTCTCTATGTCAGCAACCAATGACTAACTAATATAGGAGTACAAAATGCCAGATCCTTGCCTCAGACCTTGGGATAAGTATGTAGTGTCACTCATATTCCAGAGTCTTCTACTTGGAACAGGCTAGAATTTAGTTAAAATCACATCTTTGCCTTGTATCTTCCTCTACTCTAACCTGCTTTCCTTACTCCCTTAAAGGATTCACCAGAAAGTGCTCCCTCCATAAACACATTTCTCAACAATCACTACTCAGGCTTGCTTTTATGAAATAAGAACAAATACAGTTGGTAACATGAGGAGTTCTAGGAAAGAGTCTCATTGGCTTGGCTGAATGACCATAACATACCATTAGTAGCCATAGGTGGAGTATTAACAAGTCTTTAGAATGCAGGGATGCACTAGCTTGCACAAAGTCTCTGATGTTTGCAAAATACAGAGATCTTAGTGAATGTTTTTGGATGTCTGTTGCTAAGCACCACTGATGCTTTGAAAAACAGAAATGACAGGCTCAGATCACTTAATTAGCAACACAAAACAATATGTGAGTGTCACAGGGCATCCTTGGAAGCATCTTAAAAAGAACCTCATCTCCTATAGTTGGAGCACAGACTGACACAAGACTTGATTATAAGAGACTAAACATCAGAGGTAGTTGAATTCTCAGCCTAAGCAAGTCTCCTATGCCAAAGTCAGAGCATATATAGAGAAGGAGTAGGGGCCTGAAACTTCCAATATCTGGGTAGATTCACCCCACAGACCTGAAAAATGACCCCACTCTTCCTTATATTAAAAGAGAGAAAACCTCATTTGAAGACTATGCACAAGCCTCAAATGAGGTATCTTACAAGACGATGTTGTCCTTCCTCAGGATCAACTCCTATCTGCCCTCTTGGATTCCACATCAATAACTAGATTCAAATCTCAGCCTGATCCTCCTGGAGGAGTGCTAGATCCACTAAGGGAGTAGATGGATTATACACCAAAGAAGCTGAAAGACCTGGATAACATGTTCTGTAACAAACTGGAAAAATGTACCTGGCAATAGATCTTGAGGGTGTTGTATCAAAGGAGGCAGAAAATAAAGATAAATAAAGGAAAGTTTGTTAATACTGTGACACTTTTCTATGGCAAGGGCCTTCCTTAGTGGTTCTGATACACTGATAGGGTACCTCTTGGCAGCTTGGTAAAAGTGTAGCTCATATTAAATGAACTAAAGGTGCCAACATTGCAATGTGGCTTAGGGTGCAAACATGCTAAAATGAATCTGTTGTATGAAAATAGGTAATCTAGCAGCTGACCATGTTCCTTGTGGGGAATGGAAAACTCTATGGTGTCATTCATATTCAAGAGCTCCCCCTGGGATCAGATTAAGGCTAGATTTCAGTTGAAAGTATTACACGTCTTTGTCTAGCTTCTTCCTTGCCTTATCCTGCTCCTCACTCCCTTTACAGGTCTCCCCTGAAGGCACTCTTTCAAAATACTTGTCCAAGAATTCTCATCTCAGGGTCTATTTCTAGGAAATCCAAACTAAGATAGCACCTTAATCAGAATTAAATTGTTCATCATCTCTGACCATTTACCCTACTTTTCCTTTTAAATATTTATCATTACCCAATATGTTATATGTTTGTTTGTTCTTTGTCTCTCCATCCCCATAGAACAGGGGTCCTCAAACTTTTTAAACAGGGGGCCAGTTCACTGTCCCTCAGACCATTGGAGGGCCGTTTGAGAGTGTGGCGCACATTCCACACATGCACACTGTGAGTCCGGGACTAGTCAGCTGCTAAGCAGGACAGGCAGCGGCGGCAAAAACATCCGGCAGGCTGGATAAATGTCCTCGGTGGGCTGGATGTGGCCCGCGGGCCGTAGTTTGAAGATGCCTGCCATAGAATATAATAGCATAAATGAGAGTAGGCACTTTTCTGTTTTACTTACTGCTGTATCCCCAATACCAAGTGTGGTACCTGACACATAGTAGACGTTCAATGAGTAGTTCTGAATACATGAATGAATATAAAAACAAGTAACAAAACTGTATAGCATAATCCCATTTTCTTGTGTTTTAAATGTTTTTGTATGTAAAAAGTCTCTACATCAATACTGTTCAATATCAGATCAGTATCTGCAGATAATCAATAATATAACAAAGTTTTACCATTTCATTGGCAGTACAAGAATCCATTCTGAAAATAGAGCTTAAAAATGTGAGAAATTTTCATTATATCAAGCAGGCAAAAATATCTAACTTTTAATAGATGTTTAATGGGACTAAATAATCAAACTTAAAAATACTTAGATAAAAGAAGACAGTTCATAATTAGGTCGTTGCTGAATGACCACTTTTAATTCCACCCCCCTGCCAACCAGATTGTAGCTTAATGGGATGCCTTAAAAGGGACATCACAATGCTTTCATGAAATAACAAACATGGAATCAAGATTAAATTAACACATTTAAAAATTACTTCTTGCTTAGTTCTCTCTGAAAGCAATTTTGGTTTTCAGAAATTCTTTGATACAAATCTACATATAAATGCTATGACATCATAGGAACTAAATAAATATCCTATGATTGTTGAAAAAAAATATTGCTAGAAGCCACTCTAATTAATACACACAATTAATACTGGTAAAAAGACAAAGACTTGTGTATTTTCATTTTAAAGTGCAACAAACATACTTTTTTAAAAGAAAAACATCTCAAATTGGAGAGGGAGAAGGGAGAGGGAACGAGATGGAGAGGAAGAGAGAAACTCAGTGGCTTTACAAAAATTGGTTTAGTTAAAAATAGCCTGACTCTTTCTCAATGTGTAGCACCATAAACCATCTCTGCTGGCTTCCAGTAGCTTTGTTTCCTTTATGATATCAATAGATATTTAAGGCAATATTCCAGTAGGTAGTCTTAAATCATAGAAATAAATTTTGGTGGGGGGCCAAAGTGGCAGACTGGAAGCAGCCTACACGTGCTGTTCTTAAGGAGAGGATCAATGGTTGCGAATAGAGATTCATCCATGGATGGACTGTCTCAGACAGAGCATTGGGAATCATCAGAGAAGTGACTGGACACACCCAAAGTGGGGGACAAAAGGGTGGGGTGATCTACATGGCAAGATTAGAAGGTACCTGGGGGAAGTGTCCACACGTGAGGAAGGGTCAGGGTAGAGATGCCCAGGGCTTTGCACTTCCCCAGTATACACTGAAACTTGAGGTGTAAGGGGAGCTCCCCTATCACAGAAGGCCTCCAAACTGATCAGGGAGCTGCTTAGAAACTGTGCAGCAGCATTGTACCAGAGAATGGGCACAGTAGGGTCCCACAAGCTTCTGGTCCAAGGTTGCTGCAACAAATGCCATTCTGTGCTGCAGCACCAGAGCATCCAATCTGCAGAGGGGTAGGCTCCACTGCAGCCACCTTCCTATTACCCTTGCCAGGCCAAGGAGGAAGCAGGGAGAGCAGGTTCTCTCATGCACACTGTGACTGGGTGCCATGCACTCTCCCCAACCTCCCCCACTGGCCACCTCCCAGGGATCCAAGAAGAGAAGGTGTCCACCAGCCCTCAACATCAGCTGCAGCCATCTTGCCATCTCAACAGCACCACCCCTGCCACCTAAGTAGCACTGAAGCAGCTGCCATAGTCAGACTGGGCAGAGGGAGAACCCTAGCCACTGCCATGGGGCACTCTGCATCTCCCTGGTCCCACCACTACAGATGACCAAGCCATCATGGTCTGATAAGCCACTCCACTACCAGCTTCCATCCAGCAAACAGCTCAGGCACCAGCCAAAGCCCCCTGATCCGTCTAGGTACCAGCCAAGGCCCCACGCCCTGCACAGGCACCCGCCAAGGTCCTGCAATGCACTCAGGCACCCATGAAGGTTCCAGCATCCACTCAGGCACCCACCAAGTTCCCACTACCTGCCCCACTACCAGCTGTAGTCCCATGACAGCCGAGGCACACCCTAAGGTCCTGCAACACATCCAGGTTCCCAGAAGATCCTGTACCTGTCCTGCTGCCAGTTGTAGTCCTGAAACATGCCTTGGCACTCGTCAAGGTCCCGTGACTTGCCCAGGTATTCACCTAGGTCCTGTGACCCAGCCAGGTACTGGCCAAGGTCATGCCACCAGCCTCAATAGACAGAGACTCACCCAACTCCCTGCCTCAGCTTCCAACAGTGGCCTGGAGACCAAGCCCCCACTCTGAACAAATATCTCCCAGCACCAGCTCAGACTATGACAACTGCAGTGGAATGGGATGATGCAGGAGAACAGCTGTGTTATGGGCTGTCAGTGCATCCACCCCTCTCCTGCTGAGTCAATCCTCTGGAGCAGGGAACAAAAGCACTCTATATGGACATCTCCTTCTCTCTAAGTAGGACAGGTCCCAGCAAAGGAGTTCAGGTGTGCCACAAACCTATCAGCACTGAGCTAAGAAGTAGTAGATGAGAAGAAACCAGCAAAAGAATTCTGGCAACATGAAAAAACAAGCTATTTTGACACCCCCAAAAGTTCACAAAAGACCCACAGTAATAGACTTCAACCAAATGGAAATAGTCAACAGAGTGAATAGACAATCTACAAAATGGGAGAAAATATTGGCACATAGGGCAAAAGATTAATATCCAGAATCTCCAAAGAACTCAAACAAATCAGCAAGAAAAAAACAAAAACAAACAACCCCATCGAAATGTGGGCAAAAGACATGAACAGAAGCTTTTCAAAAGAAGACAGACAAATGGTCAACAAACATAAGAAAAAATGCTTAACATCACTAAACATCAGGGAAATGCAAATTAAAACCACAATGAAACACTACCTTACTTTACAGAATGGCCATTACTAAAAAGTCAAAAAACAATAGATGCTGGCAGTGATGTAGAGAGAAAGGAACATTTATACACTGTTGGTGGGACTGCAAATTAGTATTAATACCTCTATGGAAAACAGTATGGAAATTTCTCAGAGAATTAAATGTAGACCTACCATTCAATCCAATAATCCCACTGCTGGGTATCTACCCAAAGGGAAAGTCATTTTATTAAGATGACACCTGCAATTGAATGTTTATCACAGCACAATTCACAATTGCAAAGATGTCAAATCAACCTAAGTGCATACCAATTCATGAGTGGATAAAGAAAATGTGATATATATACACACACACACATACCATGGAGTACTACTCAGCCATAAAAAGGAATGAAATAATGTCACTTGCAGCAACACAGAGGGAACTGAAGACCATTATCTTAAGTGAGGTATCGCAGGAATTGAAAACCAAATACCATGTGTTCTCATTAATTAGTGAGAGCTAAACAATGGGTACACAACAGGCACAGAGAGATATAAAGGATATCAGAAACCAGGAAGGGGAAGAATAGGAGGTTGAGGAGTAAAAACTTACGTATTGGGCATAATGGACGCTATTCTAGTAACAAGCACACCAAAAACCCAGACTTAATCATTATACAAGGTATCATGTAACAAAAACATGCGTACCTCCTTAACATTTTGAAATTAAAATAAAGAGAAAGAAATAGATATCATGGCATAAAGATGATGTTGTTGGTACCTACCTACATATTGTATATGTTTAGTAAGGGAGATGTTTTAAATCCTTAACTCTGAGAACTGAAACTATTGCTATTATTAAAATTCTTTCACATTTAATTGTAAAAAGGTTTAATTGCAATAAAGGATCAGCTTTCTTAACTATCAAAGGAACCTGAATTTCCTTTCTACTAAATTTTGGTTGATGAGATTTTAATGAAACTTCCTCCAATCACAGAATAAAATTGGTTCAGCATTATTTTCAAGACTTATACCATCAGCCTATATCATGTGACTATGTATATCATATGAATCATATGTTATCACATAATTCACATTTGCATAATCTCTCAGGATATGGTCTAACTTTCTATTTGCTTTTACTCAGTTTGAAACAAGCCAATTCAATTGATTTTATAGGCACAAAATAGTAAATAACATAGCAATGAAATATCTTCTTGTTGCCAAAAACAATCAGAAAATAACCAAGTTGCTCTGAAAGACAAATAATGTAATTATTATTAGTATTTTCAATGTCATAATTAATTATCATTTAATGCTCTTTCAGTGAAAAAATGATAATTATTTACATTTTGAATAGTGCTTTACAACTTATAGAACCTTGTGTATCTATTAATTCATTTGAGTTTATTAACAATTATGTGAATTGGCTGGACAGGGATTATTATCTACATCATAGACATAGAGAAAGTGACGTTCAGAGAAGATAGATAACTTTTCCTGGGCCATATGCTCTAATAAGTGACAGAGCTGGAAGCAAGACTCAGATTCTCTAACTTAGGGTGAATACTTTCTCTACTACAGTATGTAATCATGGAACAAATAATATATACCCCATTGAAAACAGTTGTTTTCTTTTCTCAATAGTTTAGTTCCACCAGTGAATTTTATTCTAAAAGTTCAGATGTAATGAATGCTACCTTGTATCTTCCATAATACACAAGAAATCAAGTTCAAAAACTATATACAGAAAATTTTCAAATAATCCTGCATGACAGAAAAGTTCAAGATATTGTTAATTTTTTTTGCTTTCCTCTCCAAACAAAACCATTTCCCTACCTCAGGGTCCAACACTGATGCCATTATCCAACCACTACATAATATATCTAGGCTGTCTTTCTAAAAGGCTCCAGAAAAACACAACTAAATGGTACTCTAAAATTAGATGCTCTAACTATGACTACTTTATTCATGGGGTTGCCAGATCAAGCAAATAAAATACAGGATATCCAGTTATATTTTAATTTCTTATAAACAAGGATTAGTTTTTCAGTATAAGTATGCATTAAATATTGCAGATGCCATGCTTATACTTTAAAAGTTACTCATTTTATCTGACAGTCAAACATAACTGAGTATCTATATTTTACCTGGCAACCGTACTGAATTCATTCATTGCCATTTCACGTACACGGGATTTGGTAAATTTACCCTCTTTGCTTTAGATGGATGTCTCTAGAAGCATGGCTTTCAGGTGAGCCATCTTCCCAGTACACGTGTTTCATGTTTGGGGTTTTAGCACTCTCATTCTTGGTCCTAGAAATCCAGTAGTCTTTAATTATCTGGTAGGCCAGAAGAAAGGTGTGGTGGAATAGGCAATGGCTTAAGTCAGACATATTTGGATCTCATGTCATATTTAAGCTTTTCCAATTACTACCTGTGTAATTTTCCAATTACACAAGATATTAATTTCTCTGAGCCTCAGTTACTTCTTCTATGAGAATACAGATACCTACCTCATAGGTAATAGAGCAGTATGATGATTATGTGAGACTGTGACAATAAACTCTATACTATCATACTTCTTATCAGTAGACACTCAAAATGTTAGCTAAAGAAAAGCCAAAACAGTTTCATGTGGACAGCTACCTGGCGTCTCTATATCTGTCTTTAGAGAAAAAGATATTAATATGTTAGTTAAGATTTATCATGTCTATTTATCAGTGAGTAGAGTCTGAAGGGAAATCAATGGGTCCTTATTGTAAATATCACATAACTTAGGAATTACCCATTTAGCATCATAGAAATTAATATTAACAGTCTGCCATACTACTTTGTTAAGTGATTTTCATCTAACCACTGTTAGGATTTAAAAGTCTAAGGATTTTAAGATGGAATAATTTGTATGTCAAATATATAGGTTTTGGTAAAGGAATAATAGTATGAGTGCTTCATTGCTAACAACAATTTTAGAGAGGTTTAGCTCATCTACCTATATTTGGGCAATTCTTTGTTGAATTTGCAGGCATTTGAAATCAGACTATGTAAGGAGTAAAGGAGATAATGAGTAGTCAGTAGACTCCAAAGACTGAGATTTCAATAATTCTCAAAGTGAAAATGGAGGGGAGGAAAACAGCCTTGAGGTCTAGAAGACTATCAGCAAAAAAGCAGGTTGGGGAAAAAACAGAAATCATGTTTTCAGTTGTTGCAGCTGTCAACTTCAACAGATTCACAGCTGAAACAAAGCTCCCAATGGAGCAGTGAGGTGGAACTTGGGTTGAAGTTTTTTGCTAATCCACTTGGTTAAAAAGCCTTTTTATTGGAATAATTAATGCCAAGGCCTCAAGCTATCATATTGATTAATTATCTTTTGCAGGGCCCTAGGATACCCTGTTCCTCTTATTTTGAGAAGAACAGGCACTGAAGGTGATCAGGGAGTAAATGGGGCCCTGATTTGGCAGTCTATGATTCTGTTCAGGTTTTACTTGTAGAAAGATATCATGAGGCAGAGAGACTTAGCATGAAAAACAACCACCATTCTCCTAAAAATTTGTATTGAAGATTATTCCAGCCATACCAAGGTTCTTCTTATTTGGGATGATTATATAAAAGGGTAGAAGAGTCCTACACAAAAGCACAATTCTTTTGAGTTTCTGTTTTTCAGGCCAGTTTATCCTTAAGCCAGCATGAAAGAAAGTTCAAAATCTTATAGTCATGCAATTATATCTCCTATTGTTTTGTCTCAAAGGATGTTTTAAACCTACATGTCTCTTCTCTTATATAAAACCTGTCGTGCTATCAATAGAGGATTCTTCTAGGTTCAATCTTTGCTCTTACTTTCTTTTCCCTCTGTATTGTGGGCTGCTTAGAAAACCAGTCTGAATCAGGTATACAAGTGTATCAAATGCCATGGATTTTAGTTCTTGTATTTCTTCACAGGGGTTCCAAATACCTTTTGAAAAAGAGAACTGCTTATTTATTCCAGCAATTATGGCCTGTAGTTCTAACATACCCAGATAAAGCAATTCCTAAGCACCCAAGTCAATTGTACAGAGAAGGGCTTCACTTAGGGAAACCTCTTTGGAGGTTCAGGAAGGACCTGTGAAGAGGTAACCAGAGGGAAAAATAAATGGCACATGGTTTCCACTAATTGGATCATGAATTGTCCTCATTTTAGCTTCTGTGCCACATTTTTTAATTTAAAGAGTAAGGGGAGAATAAATGAACATAAGATAAAATAACTCCTCAATAAATGAAGACATAAAACATTTTAAGAGTAATAATAGCAACAAAAAACCCACAACCAAAGGGAGCTACCACAAAGGCCAAAAAATATCTTGTTTATAAATAAGGTGACAATTTTTAAAAACAAAAAAAGTCCCCAAAACCTAGAAACAGTAGAGCTTCCACTATAGGCAATACTGAGGTTTGAGCAGCCAGTCTGAAGTTTATACAAGAATTGATTCTTAAGGAAGAATTTCAGTTAAGATACCCTGAAAGTTAAATTCCCTAGTCAAGTGGCCATAGTTAAATTCATTCATAAGGCAACAAACCCTTTTGCTCACACCCCCAGAAGAATATTGCTACTGGAGGGCAAAACTAATCAATCAGTTGGTTGAAAGCAACCATAGCTAAAGAAAAGCAGAGACGTTCCTCTTTTTCACTATAAGCACTTAGTTGCCTCATCAATAACCCCAATAGCTCCCAATAAATCAGTCATACTTCTCCATTTATGAACCTGCCTCATATGAGGCACATATCATGTCTAATTTCTGGTGACATGTTCTCAATTTGTAATCTGAGTATTTTTAGTGTCCTTGGCCTGCAGGTTTTGGAATGCCCTATTTCAGCAACTCAATTACAAATAAATATTTTGAGAAGAATAAACAACAATGGGGTATGGAGGTAGTGGTTTGCCTCCCATACTACTCATTCCATGTGGGCTAGATTTGTGGTAGCTGCACTCTTTCTTCTTCATTGCCATTTCTAGACTCTTTGAGATCACATTCACTTTCTCCCCATAAAAGCACCCATAATACACTTCCCCTGATTTCTTTAACTCCTGTCTCAACACCATTTTGTCAAATATTGACTGGCATAATTCATGGAGATTTAAATATTCACCTAGAAGATATTTTCAGGAAACTGGCCTCTTAGTTCCTAGACCTCCTCTCCTCTTGCAATCTAGTTCTCCATCCTAGCTCAATCACTTAACCCCATGATCATACATTTGATCATAGTGTTATAAGAACAGCAATCACTCCATAATTCCGATTTTAAACATTTCAATCCTTAAACTACCATTTCTTATCTTTCCAGCTAGCTTTCTCTGCTACCTTGACACCAATAATATTTCCACTGAACTAAGACCTACAATCATTGATCCTTAATCTTTTCAATGGCCCTCACTCCCTTGATATCCTCCCTTCCAACTTGATGCAGCTTAAATTCCAAAGTCAATTAAAATAATGAATCTTGTGCACATACCCTCTGTAACCTCCCATGCTTTTCTTTCTCATTTCATTTTACTCACCTAGAGAGACTACAACCTTGGCTAAATCAAATTCTCCAGCTACTTATCCTTGCACCGCTGCAGCTGAACATGGCCATAGAAAGCATAAATCCATGCTGAATGTTCTCATTTAATTCATGACCATTAACCTCAAATAGGCCCTTAATACTGGCTTGCTATCATGCCCTATTTCCCAAGTTCATTCACTCTCCCACATTTCTAGCTGACTATTGTATACTTGCTCTTGTTTCCTTAAACCTCTAGCACCTCTTCTCCCAAATTCACTCTCAGATAATGACCTTACTTTCTATTCCATTGAGAAAAGTGAATAACCACATGAGAACTCCCATACTTTCCCACCACTACATCTCTGCACCTATATGCTCTACTTCCTCTCTATTTCTATAAATGGCTTCCCATGTTCCTGGCTAAGATCTATGTTTCCCCTATGAATAAGATCCTATCTGCTTTCCACCATTGTTCCAGATATCCTGCTCCTTTTCATCATTAAATCTCCCTTCTTTACTGATAATTCCCATCAGTAAACAAACTGTTACTTCTCCCATTACACACAAAAATATCTCTTGACCCTATTTCTCTTCCAGCCCCCACACTGCACTCTCTTTTCCTTTATAGAAGAAAACATTAAAAGAGTTACCTATACTCCTCTTGATTTCTCTTCTCCCATTCCCTCTTAACCCAACTGGGTTTTCACACCTAGCTGTCCACAGAAACTCATCCTCTCATAGTTGCTAATAATCTCACACTTTCTCTGTCCCCTTCTTGTATGAACTAACAGCAGTATTTGTCCAAATTTATCTCTTTCTCCTCCTAAAAACCTTTTGTCACTTCATTTACAGGTTAGTACACTCACCTGGTTTTCCTCCTATTTTTGTGATTGTTTCTTCTTAATATCTTTTATTAGTTTCTCCTATCTTCAACCTAAAAACATTGTGTTGCCCTAGAGTCCAATCTTCCTTTCTACGTATACTTACTTTCTTGGTGATCTCACATAATCTCAAGGCTTTAATTATCATCGACATGCTAATGACTCCAAAATTTTTATTCCCAGCTCAGACTCTTCTCTGAACTCCATAACCTGTATATCCAAATATTTATTAGCTATCTTCATTTGGATGTCTAATAGTCACTGAAGCTCAATATATTTGAACTGAGTTCCTAATATTCATCCCCACAAGCTTTTTCTTCTTGAGGTCTTCCCCATCTGAGTTAATTTCAATTACTATTGTCAAAAATCTTGGTTTCACCCATGATTTTCCACATTCTCTCACATTTAACCTCTGTTCCATCAGGATATCTTGTGGGCATTAATCTCAAAATGTATCCAGAATTTGACATTTCTAATATTTCACTGCCACCACCTTGGTCCAAGCCACCTGAACTAATAAAATAACAATCTAATTGACCATCCTGCTTCCATTTTTGCTCTCTTATACCCTTTTCTCCACACAACACAAACAATGATCTTGTGAAAATCTCTTCTAAAAAGCTTCCAATGGCTTTCCATAGTAAGTCAGAGTTCTTACTATGACAATTAAAACTACACAACCTGTCTTTCCTTTCTTCTCTGACATTATCTCCTGCTACTCTTCTCTAGTTCTCTCAAAATTGAACTTCTGCTGTTACTTGACCATATCTGGCATGCTCCTGGCTCAAGGGCTTTCATACTTAAAATTACTTCTATCTAAAATGCTCTTCCTCCAGATAGCAGTGTGGTTCACTCCTGTACTTTATCTCTAGATCAGTAATGCCTTCCATAGCTACCATATCTAAAATGTAAAATCTACCTCACTATTTCAAATTCTTGTTCCTTGCTTTATTTTCTTCTACTTATCTTTTATCATTCTCTAATATATTATGTTTCATTTATTTATCCTACTTAATGTAGGTCTTTTCAAGCACGATGTGAGCTACATATATTTTTGTCTTTTTTTTCCTTTTTTTCCTATTGTTTCCCTGAGCCTAGAACAGTGCCTGGGACATATTGGGTTCTCCTTTGTTAAACAGAAGAACTAATGTATGTATTATTTATTACTCTTTATTTTCTTTCTCCATTTTTTTCTGTTTCATTTCATAGAATGCCCTGTATACTTGTGGATCTGTTTTCTTTGTCTATCTACTTTTATATTAACTTTTCTTTCAGTGGAATGCATTCCAGGAGAATTGTCTGCTTTAAGCTTCTGATTCACCAATACAATGATTCACTTTTGCTCTACTATTGAGAAAATTATTTTATTAAACAAATTTTTGATAGTTATATTTTTTAAATTTAAACCTTGAATTCAGAAGGTGATTTGCTCTTGTCCTACTTCAGAAATTACAGACTGTCATAGAAACTTTGTTTTAGAATTTCTACCTCTAATTATAGAATATTCCACATAAAAATATATCAATATTTTCTTAAACTAAACTTCTACATTAACTAATATTGAAGAAGGAGTCATCTTTTAATAGTAGTGCACGAGCTTTAAGTGAAGCTGAAGACGCAGAGGTCAAGACACTGAAATAACACCTTTGCATAAAGAGATTCAAGAGCCACATTAACTTTCCTCCAATACAAAGAGAAAAATATTTCAGACAGAGGAGTTTTTAGTTGATATTTTCTCTAAAAAGGAATAGGGAAAAAAATTGTATCTTTAAAACTTTGGACCTTGATGCTATTATGGGGTTTAGATAAAACTGAGAAAAAAAATGAAAAGGGTTGAGGTCAGTCAATGGTTTGTTCCTTTCAAACAAAGAATTCTAATCTTAAAATTACCAGGTTCCAGAAAGAAAAGTTCTGTTATATAAGCTGGAAGGAAAATCAAAAGCATCACATCCATGACAGCATAGGTCAAGAAAAGATAAAGACTCACAACATTAAACAAAATTTCAAACCCAGCAAGAACAAATTTGGGTTTAAAATCTAGAACTAATCTGACAATTGACATCAATGGCGAAGAAGAAACATTTCTTGCCACTAGGATATTTTACTAGATTCTTTTAAAATGAGCTCACTTTTCCTATAAATATACACCAATATGATTTAGTTATCCAGACTTTTACTGTGGTATTTTGTCCTTCTTATATAGCTTCAAAGGGGGTAATGGAGTTAATATTAGCTTTGAATATTAAATAGGTCTGCTTTAATATTTACAATTTTCTATTTTTCCTTAATGGAATAATTATCACTCATTTTGCCATTGATAAATCATAAGAAACTCTAATAAATACAAGTTGCATTTAATATTAACTTATGAGATATTGAAATTGATCATGTAAGTTTTTATAATTAGTCCACATTATCATGTTCTAAATTATCTGCAACTCATATTCTCCATAATTATATTCACGGAATAAATATAAACTATTGTTTTAAATTTTTATGGTTAAAAAAATGTATTAATGATATCCTAGAACAGCATGTCAATGAGGACATAAAGAAAAAATTTAGATCATAAGGATATAAGGTAGACATGTAGATCAGGTGTTGACTATTCATTTTGAAATTGTGGTAGTAATTGTGGTAGTAAAAAGAACCAAAAATTTTAGAGCAATAGCTATACTTAAATAAAATTATGTGATTGTGACATGTTATTCACAACTTTCCTCAGTTTTGCAAACATTTATCTTTATCCTAGACTTATCTTTTTCATTAACTTTTTCATTTAATTACTATTCTAAAGTATGATTTTATGTTATTTAAAAATACGCAATGAGACTTATTCATCTAGATATAGTATAAAGTCCAAAATAGTGGGACATTTTAAAAAAGAGCACTTGAGCTACTTTCATTTGAAGGCATTTTAACAACCATGGCTATCATTTAGTAAATACCTAGCAAAAGTATATGCTAGTTAAATATTTTCCACAATTAATTATATAATGCCTTATAAAGTATCATAGTTTGTATTCTATTTTTACTTTTTAAAAATATTATTGTATATATTTATATAACATGTTTTGATATGTATGTAGATAGCGAAATGGTTACTATTGTGAAATAAGTTAACATATCCATCATCTTACATAATCACCCATTTTTGTGTGTGGCAAGAGCAACTAAAATATACTCTTTTAGCAAAAATCCTGAGTACAATATCATTAAGTATAATCTACACTTGTTCATCCTATATATTTGCTACTTTTTATCCTTAGACCTACACCTCCCCGTCACCCCACAATAACTACTGTTTTAGTCTTTTTCTCTGTGTATTTGACTATTTTTTTAGTTTCCACATATAAGTAAGATCATGCAGTATTTTTCTTTCCATTTCTGGTTTATTTCACTTAGCATAATCTCCTCCAAATTAATCCACGTTGTAACAAATGGCATAATTTCCATTTCTTTTAAAAATTGCATAATACTTAATATATACTACAGTTTATCAATTGGTCCATCAGTAGACATTTCAGTTGTTTCCATATCTTAGATATTGTGAAAAATGCTGCAAAATATGGGAGTGCATGTATCATTATGAGGTAGTGATTTAATTTCCTTTGGATATATATCCAGAAGAAGGGTTGCTGGGTCATATGGTAGCTATATTTTTAATTTCTTTAGGAACCTCCATATTGTTTTCTACAATGACTACACCATTCCACATTTGTACCAACAGTGTACAAAGTTTCCTATTTCTTTACCCTCTCACCAATACTTGTTATCTCTTATCTTTTTGACAATAGTGATACTAACAGGTGTGAGGTGATAACTCATTATGGCTTTGATTTGCATTTCCCTAATATTTAGTGAGGTTGAGTACCTTATCATATACCTGTTGGCCATTTTTATGTCTCCTTTGGGGAAAAAAGTCTATTCAGATCTTTTGCTCATTTTTAATTGGATTAATTTGGTTTTCTGCTATTGAGCTATGTGAGTTTTTTAAAATATATTTTGAGAAGTAACCCTTTAGAAGATATTTGGTTTGCAAATATTTTCTCCCAACCTGTAGGCTGACTTTACAATTTCTTGATTATTACCTTTGCTATGCAGAAGCTGTTTGGTTTGATTTAGTACCATTTATTTATTTTTGCTTTTGTTGCCTGAGCTTTTGGTATCAGATCCAAAAAAATCAGTGTCAAGGCCAATGTCAAAGAGGTTTTCCCCCTGTGTTTTCCTCCAGGAGTTTTATAGTTTCAGGTCTCACATTTAGGTCTTTTGTCCATTTTGAGTTGATTTTTGTGTATGGTGTAAGATAAGCATCATATTCCATTCTTTTTAATTTGGAAATCCAGATTTCCCCACACCATTTATTGAAGAAACTATCCTTTCCCTATTGTGTTCTTTTGGTCCTCTTGTCAAAAATTAGTTGGCCATATGTGTTTGGGTTTATTTCTGGGCTCTCTATTCTGTTCCACCAGTTTATTTGTCTGTTTTTATGCCAGTACTGTACTGTTTTAATAACTATAATTTTCTAATATAATTTAAAATTGGAGAATATGATGACTGCAATTCTTTTCCCACAGAATTGCTCTGGAAAATCAGGGTCTTTTGTTTATTTCTGTGAAGAATGCCACTGGAATTTTGATAGGGATTGGTTTAAATCTATATATTAATGATCATGTGGTTTTTGATATTATGGATATTTTAACACTGTTAATTCTTCAAATCTATGAACACAGACATCTTTCATTTATTTGTGTCTTCTTGAATTTCTTTCATCGATGTTTTATAAATGTCAATGTACATACTGTTCCATTTTCTTGGTTAAATTTATTCATAATTATTTTACTTTTTAAAAACGTTGTAAATGGGGCCGGACACGGTGGCTCACACCTGTAATCCTAGCACTCTGTGAGGCCGAGGCGGGCGGATTGCTCGAGGTCAGGAGTTCGAAACCAGCTTGAGCAAGAGCGAGACAACGTCACTACTATAAATAGAAAGAAATTAATTGGCCAACTAATATATATAGAAAAAATTAGCTGGGCATGGTGGTGCATGCCTGTAGTCCTAGCTACTCGGGAGGCTGAGGCAGCAGGATTGCTTGAGCCCAGGAGTTTGAGGTTGCTGTGAGCTAGGCTGACGCCACGATACTCACTCTAGCCTGGGCAACAAAGCGAGACTCTGTCTCAAAAAAAAAAAAAAAACACTTCTGAACCAAAAAAACAAAAAAGCCAAATGTTGTAAATGGGATTGTTTTCTTGATTTCTTATTCAGATAGGTTACTATCTTCACACAGAAATGCAATTGGTTTTTATATGTTGATTTTGCATCCTGCAACTTTGCTAAATGTATTCATTAGTTCTATCAGTGTTTTCTGGCATTTTGTAGGTTTTCTACATATAGGATCATGGCCTCTGCAAATAGAGATAATTTTACTACTTGCTTTCCAATTTGTATGCCTTTTATTTATTTTTCTTGTCTGATTCCTTTTGCTAGTACTTCCAGTAATGAGTTGAATAAAATTGGCAAGAGTGGGCATCCTTCCCTTACACTGAATTTTAGAGGAAAAGCTTTCAGTATTTCCCTGTTGATTGTGATGTTAGATGTGGGTTTTTCATAGATGGCCTTTATTATGTTGAAGAAATTTATTTCTATACCTAAACACTGGAGAGATGTTATCAAAAAAAAAGATATTGAACTTTGTCAAGTGCTTTTTTTGCATCAATTTAGAAGAGCATGTGGTTTTTATCTTTTATTCTGTTAATGTGCTGTATCATGTTGATTGGTTTGTGTATGTTAAATCAGTCTTGCATGCCAGGAATAAATTACCCTTGGTCAAGATGTATAATATTTTTGATGTGTTATTGGATTCAATTTGCAAATTGTTTTTGAGGATTTTTATATCAATGTTCATCAAAGATATTGGCTTATAGTTTTGTTTTCTTGTAAAATCTTCATCTTTCTTTGGTGTCAAAATGATGATGGCCTTGTAAAATGCTTTTGGAAGTATTCTCTCTAGCTTCATTTTTTTGGAAGAATATAAGAAAGACTTGTATTAATTCTTCTTTGAATGTTTGTTAAAATTCAACCATTAAGCCATCTTTTTAATTACAACTTCAATCTCTCTATTTCTTATTGATCTGCATATGCTTTCTATTTCTTCCTGATTTAATCTTGGTAGGTTGCATTTTTTCTAGAAAATTATCTATTTCCCTAAGTTATCCAATTTGCTAGCATATAATTATTCATAATAGTCCCTTATGATCCTTATTTCTGAGGCATCCATTGTAATGTCTCAATTTTAATTTCTATTTTATTTATTTGAGTCTTCTTTCTCTTTTCCTTACCTAGTCTAGAGAAAGGTTTGTTGATCTTGTTTATTTAAAAAAAAAACTCTTAGTTTTATTGATTTTTTTCTATGGTTTTTCTATTCTTTATTTGATTTGTTTCTAGCTTGATCTTCATTATTTCCTTTCTTCTGCTAACTTAGAATTTAGTTTGTTCTTTTTCTAGTTCCTTGAGACACAATGTTTTCATTTGAGATTTTACTACTTTTTTTAATCTAGGAATTTATTGCTATAAACTGCCATCTTACTAACTAATTTTACTATATTCTATATGTTTTGGTACACTGTGTTTCCATTGTCATTTGTCTCAAGATATTTTATAATTTCACATTTGATTTCTTCTTTGACCCATTGGCTTTTCAGAAGTATGTTGTTTAATTTCCACATATTAGTAATTTTCCAAAATTCCTCCTGTTATTTATTTCTGGTTTCATAACTTTGTGATCCAAAAGATACTTGATATGATATAAATATTTTTAATTTTATTAGGATTCATTTTATGGTCTAACAAATGGTCTATACTGGAGAATGTTCCATGTGTGCTAAAGAAGAATGGATATTCTACTGCTGCTGAATGGAATGCTTTTTGTAAGTCTACTAGGCCCATTTGGTCTAAAAGTGTAGTTTATGTCCACTATTCCTCATTAATTTCCATCTGGTTGATGTATTCGTTGCTGAAAATGGAGTATTGAAGTCCCGTACTATTATTGTGCTGCTATCTATTTCTCCCTTCATGCCCATGAATATTTGCTATATATATATTGAGGTGCTCTGATACTGGGCACATATATATTTACAATTGATATCTCCTTTTGATGGAGGGAGATTCTTAGCTGAGGGCATTCCTCCTGGCGTTGGGTCTGACATAGCCCACAAAAAGCCACAAAAGTGCTGGGTTCCAGGGTACAGGTGCTCAGAGTGTTGTGAAGGTGGAATCCTGGGCTCAGTGCCTCATGGACTATCATGGCACCCAGGACTTGAGGTGCAGTTTCACTCACTGAGTCATGGATAGATGCAGATAACTCATAAAACTAGGGTATGGGACTCTGAGGCACACCCCAGCAACTCAGACCCCAGGGTCAGGGATGTAGCTATGACTCTAATTATGGGGAGTGAGGCACACACAGCTCCACCACAGCTCCAGGGAAGCAGAGGAGCTAGGAGGTTCTCCATATGTTCAGACCCCAGAAAACAAGATTCATCTGCAATTTATTCCTGGAAAAAGGAGGCACATCTGAAAGTTGCACAGTGGTGACTCTGGGCCCTGGGATGGTGGGACAAGGCAGCACCTCAGGCTCTGCAAGTCTGGGTGCTGTATCAACAAGATCCAAGAATGGTAGGGTGAAGCTGTGGCTTGGGTCCTTTGCAGTGTAAAGAAATGCAGCCATTACTCCACTCACTGGGGAGGCAGAGCAACTCAGTAACTCAGAATCCAGGGGCATAGTCCAGTTCCTGGAAGGCAAGGCTCAGTGGCTGTTTGGCCAGGAGACTGAGGTGGCAAAGGTCAGCCAAGGATCTTTTTTCCTGAGATACAGGTTGCTGTAATGGCTCAGCCCTGGGAGGTATAGCTGCATGGCTGTGCCAAGGTTCCATTTGCCTGGGGATGGGGCACTGAGATAGCTCATGCCTCAAGGGGAGGACATAGCAGCAGCTTGACTAGGGAATGGTATGTCACCAGGTGGGTGAGGTGCAGTGACAGCAAAGCCACTGTACCAATAAAGCGGTACAGTAGTTACTTGGTCACTACAATGAGACACATATCATTAGTGGCTCTAGTTCCAAGATGGTATGACACAATGATAGCTTGGACCATGGGGGATGTGGGGCATCAAGTTGGCTCCTTCTATGGGGGGAGTGCAGCTGTGTGGATTTATTGTAGCTCCTTTAGGTGGGCTTAACACTTACAAGGCCTATGAAAATCCCTAATGACAAAGACTACAGTTGTTCATGATGGTGAGGGAGGGTTGCTGGGGACTTCATACTTACTTTTTTTTCCCCACAGGGGGACATGTGGCTCTGAGCTGGTCCCAACTTGAGGATGGGATAGTGGAATCACAGCATTTCCTTCTTTTGCTTTGCAGCCACGCTGGGGTTTTGTGCACTACAGAATTTCTGCTACTGCTTTGCTGTACTATGGCATTCTCTTAGTTATTTTTGTAAGAATGTAGGTGTTTATTTGTTGTTTTGTTGGGAGAAGCAAGTGTTATAAAATTCTAGTGGGCCATCTTGCTGATATCACTCCTAATTTTAATTTAATTTATTTAATTATATTTAATTATATTAATATAATGACTGTCTCTATGAAGTAGGGGTTTCCCCTACTTTATTTGTTTCCCCTTTTCTTTATATGACATGGACCCAAACTATGACTTTCTATAATAAATCATGATAATTGTCTCTGGTTTATAGAGAACATTACAAATGTAGATTGTAAAAAAATTCTGGAAAATGACTCATTCCTCAAAAAGCATATCTATATACCAACAGGAATTCTAATTGATCAAATTTACATATTTCAGAAACCAGGTTGAGCTAGCCTGCCATCACCTTGATCACAGAAAATCAGTAGTGCAAGTAATAGCCATATAATATTGGTTTACAGCCCTGTTTATCAACATGTTTGTTACAAAAGGGCTTGGTAAACAGATGACAATCAGAGAACTAGTAGCACAGGGAAAAGAGAAAAAAAACATAAGCATTCTCATTTTATCTGTCTTCTGTAAACAGTGTATTCAGAAATAACTGTGACTAGTAATCACAATGTACTTCCTCTAAAGAAAAGATAATGATCATTACGAGGCATATTATAGCTCAATAGATGGTGGGAATTTAAATTTTGAGACCCAAGACACTAGATTACCAGTGTCAAATAGTTTGCTTGCTAGGCCTAGAATAATAGAAGTTCTTTGAATTATTTTTGCTGGGAAAATAATAGTGATAATAACAAAATCAATAGTATTTAAGATTTGCTATGCTTCTCCTATATGCAAAATATGGTGCTAAACCCTTTTGAAAAATAATTCCACTTAATCTATACAATAGCTCCAAAAGGTAGAAACTATCATCCACATTTTACAAATAGAATAAAAATATTTGAGGTTATATGCATTAAGTATCTTACTGAGATTTTACAAGATTGGAATAAAGAAGATGTGGAGATGAAAGGTCTGAAATGTCATACATTAAAATTTTGCCAAAAACAAAATTTTGCCAAACATGAAGAATTTTCAGGATTTATCACTGTGTTTACTAATCCTTGGGGATTCTGCAAGGATGTAATGGTATGCCTCTGTGGCATATATAGGTATGATAGATTATGTCGCCAATATTTTGCTTGAAAATTAGATATACACTATAGCGTAAAAACTACTGAATCAGGAAAATTTTAACTGCTGTTCTAGTATACTTCTAGTTAAAGAAAAAAAAATGGCCTTTCAATAGGGAATACTCATTTACAGCAGGAACAATGGTCTATAGAGTCTACCTTCACAATGTTCCCTCCTACTACAGTCACCTGGTTCAGTCCCTCATCACCTCATGTCTATACCATTATAATTGTCTCCTTACTGGTCTTTGCTAACTGTCTCTTATACCTTTTGATATATCCTATACACTACCACTAAATAAATCTTCCTAAAGTATAATTGTAATTATATTACTCTCCTGTCCAAACGTCTTCAATGATGTCACACTCCTTAGAAATAAAAGAAATATCTTACCATGATATTTAAAGCCATTCATGATATAGCCTCAAATAGTTTTCCAGCCTTACCTCAAAGCACTCCTGCATTTTATGGCCCATCTAATGTGGAAATTTCATTTGTATCTTTCTCATAGTATTTGTGGCATTCTACCACGCATTTGTTTTGTTTTGTTTATTTCAAAATATTACGGGTGTACAAATGTTTTAGGTTACATGGATCACTTTTGTATGCTTCAGTCCTAGGTACAGGTCTGCCCGTTACCCATATAGTGTTCACAGTACCCATTATGTAGGGGGTTTCCCTCCCCTCCTTGACTTTCTCTCCCTGGATGATTTCCACTGAGTTTTACTTTCCTCTGTGCATATGTTTGCTCATCGGTTAGTTTCACTTTAATAGTGAGTACATGTGGTATTTGTTTTTACATTCTTAAGATACTTCACTTAGGAGAATTGTCTCCAGTTCCATCCAGATTGTTACAAAAGGTAATAATTCATCTTTTTTAAAGCTGCATAGTACTCCATAGTACACATATACCACATTTTATTATTTCATTCATCAATCGATGAGCAGTTGGGTTGATTCCACATGTTTGTGATTGTGAACTGTGATGCAATAAACATTCAAGTGTAGGTGTCTTTTTGATGAAATATCTTATTTTCCTTTGGATAAATACCCAATAGTGGGAATGCTGGATCAGACAGTAGGTCTTCTTGTAGTTCTTTGAGGAATCTCCATATTGTTTTCCATAGAGGTTGTACGAATTTGCAGTCCCACCAACAGTGTATAAGTGTTCATTTCTTTATGCATCCTTGTCAGCATTTACTGTTTTGGGGCTTTCTTTTTTTTTTTTTTTCATTTGTTTCTTCTTTCATTATTCTAATGTGACATGAATAGCTGATTAAAATTTCTTGTATACTTTTGAATTATATACATAAATATTTTAAGGAGTTTAGTAGGTACAAAACATTAAGTCATTAAAATGCTAGGACAATTATAATTACAAAAAACTTTGAACATTTAACAAAACACAGCCATATTTGACCTACAAAATTCCATAACTTTTTACTAAAATGAGAAGAGTTATTAGTATGAGAACTAATTATTTCTTTTTAACACTTTGGAGGGTGAATCTATGACTTGCTTATTTCTCACGCTGTAGATAATTGGATTTAATAGATGAAGTATGACAGTATTTAATAGTCCATCATATCTTGATCCTCTGTTTCTGGAGATGTAGGGCACACATACATGAAGAGAAGAGGGCCATAATATAAAGAAACAGATAAGAGATGAGCTCCACAGGTGGAGAAGGCTTTCCTTATGCCTCTGACAGACTTCTTTTTTAATATTGAAACGAAACAAATGTATAAGAGTTAAGAACAATGATAATGCTGAAAACCTGTATTGAACCAGACAAAATAAAAACCATTAGAATATTAATAGAAGGGTCAGTATAGGAAATCATAAACAATGTGATAATATCATAGTAAAAGTGATATATTACGTTGAAATTACAGAAAATTAATATAAATATAAGAACATTATGAATTAAATCATGAAGAAAGCCACCTGCAAAAGACAAGACTAATAGACAGATGCATAATGCATTGTTCATAATTACTAATAAAAACCATCTGACTGGGGTAAGCTGATATCTCATTGTGGTTTTATTTTGCATTTCCCTGATGATTACTGATGTTGAGCATTTTTTAATAAGTTTAGTGGCCATATGTATTTCTTCCTTTGAAAAGCTTCTGTTTATATCTTTTGCCCACTTTTAAATAGGGTTTTTTGGTTTTTTTTTTTTTTCTTGCTTCTTGATGATTTGCTTGAGTTCTTTGTAAATTCTGATTATTAGCCCTTTATTGGATGTGTAGCTTGTGACTATTTTCTCCCATTCTGTAGATTCTCTATTTGCTCGTTGGTTGTTTCCTTAACTGTGAAAAAGCTTTTTAGTTTAATCAAATCCCATTTATTTATTTTTGTTGTTGCCATATTTATCCTTGGAGTCTTAGCCAGAAATTCTTTGCCTAGGCCAATATCTAGAAAAGTTATTCCTATATATTCCTCTAGAATTCTTATGGTTTCATGCCTTAAATCTAAGTCTTTTATCCATCTTGAATTAATTTTTGTGATTGGTGAGAGTTAGGGGTCCTGTTTCATTCTTATGCATGTGGCTTATCCAATTTTCCCAGACCATTTATTAAATAGTACTTCTTTTCCTCAAAGTACGTTGTTGTCTGCTTCATCAAATATCAGTTATTTGTAGGTGGATGGTTTTATATCTGGATTCTCTGTTCCGTTCTATTGGTCTATGTCTCTATTTTTGTAAAAATACCAATGCCTTGTAGTATAGTTTGAAATCTGGAAATGTGATGCCTCCAGATTTGTTCTTTTCACTTAAGACTGCTTTGGCTATTCAGGCTCTTTTCTAATTCCAAACAAATTGTAGAAATATTTTTTTCTAGGTCTGAAAGTATGACTCTGATAATTTGATGGAGATTGCATTAAATTTGTAAATCACTTTAGGTAGTATGGACATTTTAACAATGTTGATTCTGACTATTAATGGGCATCATATATTTTTCAATTTGTTTGTATCCTCTGTGATTTCTTTCCTGAGAGTTTTGTAGTTCTCCTTGTAGAGATATTTTGCCTCCTTGTTTAAGTATATACCTAGGTATTTTATTTTCTTTGTAGCTATTGTGAATGGTATGGAATCCTTGATTTGACTCTTGGCTTGACTGTTATTGATATACAGACATGCTACTGGTTTATGGTACATTGATTTTGTATCCTGAGACTTTGCTGAATTTATTTATCAATTCCTAAATTGTTCCAACAATAAGACTCTTGCTGTAATCTTCAGATTTTCTATGTACGAGATCATATTGTCAGTGAAGAATGATAATTTGACCTCCTCCTTCCCAACTAGGATATCTTAATATTCTTTTCTTGCCTGATTGCTCTGGCTAGGACTTCCAGCACTATACTGAATAGAAGTGGTGACAGTGGACATTCCTGTCTTGTTCCAGGTCTTAGTGGGAATGAATTCAACTTTTTCCCATTCAATATGATTCCGGCTGTGGGTTTGTTCATATATGGGTTTTATAATTCTGAGGTATATTCTTTCTAGTTTGTTGAGAGTTTTTATCATAAAAGGGTGTGGATTTTGTCGAATGCTTTTTCTGCATCTATTGATATGATCATGTGGTCTTTGTTTTCACTTCTGTTTATGTGGTGAATCACATTTATTGATTTAGATATGTTGAACCATTTGTTCATCCCTGGATGAAGCCCATTTGGTGCTAGTGTATTACTTTTTTGATTTGTTATTGAATTTTGTTTGCTAGTATTTTATTGTGGATTTTTGTGTCTATGTTCAAAAGGGATATTGATCTATAGTTTTCTTTTTTGTTGTGTCCTTTCCTGGCTTTGGTGTGCAGGTGATACTGGCTTCCTAGAATAAGTTGGGGAGGATTTCCTCCTTCTCAATATTATGGAATAATTTCTGTATTATGGGTACCAGGTCTTCTTTGTAGGTCTGATAGAATTTGGCTGTGAATCCATCTGGTTCAGGGCTTTTTTGTGTTGAGAGGCTTTTATTACTGTTTCAATTTTACTGTTAATTATTGATCTGTTCAGGAGTTCTATTTCTTCCGGGTTGAGTCTTGAGAGGTTATGTGTTTCCAGTAACTTGTCCATTTCTTCTATGTTCTCTAGTTTATGTACATAGATATTTATATAATATTCATGGATGATGTTTTGTATTTCTGCAGTATTAGTTGTAATGTCACTTTTTTCATTTCTCATTAAGCTTATTTGGGTCTTTTCTCTTCTGTTCTTGGTTAACATATCAAGAGGTGTGTCCAATTTGTTTACTTTTTCAAAGAACCAACTTTTTGTTTTGTTACTCTTTGTAGGTTTGTTTGTTTGTTTTCCAATTCATTTAGTTCTGCTCTGACCTGAGTTATTTGTTTTGTTTTTTTTTCTTTGCTGGCTTTGGGTTTGGTTTATTCTTCCTTTTCTAGTTCCTTGAGGTGTGGCATTAGGTTGTTTAATTTGTGATCTTTTATCTTTTTGATATAGGCATTTAAGGCTATGAATTTTTCCCTGAGGAATATTTTTGCTGTGCCCAATAGATCTTGATAGCTTGTGTCCCTTTTGTCATTCAGTTCAAATAACTTTTTGATATCCATTTTAATTTCATTCTTGGCCATCATTGAGCAGCAATTTATTTAATTTCCATCACTTTGTGTAGGTTTGAGTGTTTCTTTTGTGATTGATTTCTAGTTTTATTCTGTGTTATCTGAGAAGATACGTGGTATAATTTCAATTTTTGATGTGTTGAGTCCTGTTTTGTGGTATAAGACATAATCAATCTTGAATATTGTTCCATGTGCTGCTGAGAAGAATGTACATTCTATAGGTTTTGGGTAGAACATTCTGTAAATGTCTGTTGGGTCTATTTTATTTAGAGTTTGGTTAAGTCCATTATTTCCACATTTATTTCTGCTTGATGATTTGTAAAGTTCTGACAGTGTGGTGTTGAGGTCCCCAGCAATTACAGTGGTGCCATTTATTTCTTTGCTTAGCTATAGTAAAATTTCCTTCATGTATATGGGAGCTTCTGTGTTGGGCACATATATATTTAGCGCTGTTATGTCTTCTTATTGAATTGCTCCTTTTACCATTATGTAATAACTCTCTTTGACTTTCCTTACCTTTGTTGGCTTAAAGTCAATTTTGTCTGATATGAAAATGGCTACACCTGTTCTCTTTTGATTTCCATTTGTGTGAAATATTTTTTCCATCCTTTCATGTTTAGTCTGTGTGAGTTCTTGTGGTTTAGACGTGTTTCCTGGATACAACAGATATGTGGGTTGTGTTTTCTCATCCATTGAGCCAGACTATATTTTTGAGAGGAGCATTCAGTCCATTAACATTAATTGATAGCATTGATATGGGGATGTTGTTCTGTTCATCCCATTGGACAGTCTCTTAGTGCTTTGTTTTACCTCTTGTTCTATTGTTTTATAAGATTTGTGAGTTTTGGGGGGAGGGTTTTGGTGAATGTACATTGATGGGTATCATTGTGCTGATTTGTGTATAGTCCTATTCTGAGTTTTTCATGCAGGACATGTCATGACAAATTTCCTCAGTGTTTGCTTGTCTAGAAAAGCATTAATTTCTCTGTCAATTGTGAAACTTAGTTTTGCAGGATACAAAATTCTAGGCTGGCAGTTATTCTGTTTAAGTTGATTGAAGATTGGGCCCCAGTCCTTTCTGGCTTGTAAGGTTTCTGATGAGAAGTCTGCAGTTAGCCTGATGGGTTTTCCTTTGTATGTTATTTAATGCTTTGTCTTGTTGCTTGCATAATTTTCTCCTTCATTTTGACTTTGGCCAGCTTGATTACTATGTGTCTTGGAGATGACTTAATTTGCTGTGAATCTTCACAGTGTTTGACGTCCATCTGGTATCTATATGTTTGAACTTTTGACAATACCAGGGAAGTTTTTCTCAACAATTTCCTCAAATAGGTTTTTGCGCTTTTAGCTCTTTCTTCTTCTCCCTCAGGGATATCTATAATTCATATGTTAGTTTGCATCACATAGTCCCATATCTCTCTCAGTGATTGCTCACACTTTTTTTATTCTCTTCTCTGACTCTTTGAATCACTGGGTTATCTCGAGAGCCTTGCCTTCTTGCTCTGAGATTCTTTCTTTTCCTTGGTTTAGTCTCTTGTTTAAGCTTTCTGCTGTGTTTTCAAATTCCCTAAATTTCAATTTTATAAGTTCTATGATATCTTTTCTTATATTGTCTAGCTCTCTAGCAACTTTTTCACTTTTTCATTGATTTCCGGAAATATATTTTTTGGCTTCTTGCTATTAGTTCAACTTTCTCTTCAATTTCATTCATCTTATTTGCCATCCATATTATGAATTCCATTTGTGTCATTTTTGCAATTTCCTTATGGATGGAGTCCACTATTAAAACTCCACTGTTTTTCCTTCGGGATCCCAAACTATTTTGTTTTCTCGTGTTTCCAGGGTTCTTTTGCTGTTTCCTTCTCATCTGGCTCCTCTTCTCTCAGCTCTGGTCTAATAGGATTACAGAGCATTTGTTCTCCTTTGCTGGGAACTCTCCAACCAAGTCTAGGAGTGATGGCTTTTCAGGGCTGGTGGTCCTGAGTGAAGTGTTGGACCTTAGGGAGGTTTTCCAGGCCAGCAGTAGTGGTGGGGAGTCAGCAATATCATTCTGTGGTCAAGGCATAATTCTGGAGTCTCAGGGGTGGAGTCATAGGCACTGTGGGTGCCCTGGAGATACAGGGACAGAGCCTCTGACTTGGGCATAGTGAGAATGTCAGAGCTGGCTCTGGGGATTTGGGGGAAAGAGCTGCCCATATGGGGGGCTATTCCACCAGCATGGGGACTGCTGATGCCCAGTCACAGAGGCAGGGGTTTCTCTTAGTTGCCCAAAGTCCTTGTAGGCAGGCCAGGCTGCTGATTGGCTGAGGTTCTCCCTGAACACTGAGTACCCACTGAGGCAGTCTCGCCAGCTTCCCAAGTGGTACCTGTGGTGTCAGGAACTCCTCCTCTGTTCAGCCCCCACACTGAGGAGGAGGTGTATTCAGCCCCCAGTAACAGGGTTCAACACAGGGGAGTGTCTGTTCCCTCCCCAGCCTAGCAGGGATGATGCAAAGGCTACTGCTGGAAGGCTGGGTGCTGAGAAGACCTGGCTTCATGTGCAAGAGTGATCAGGATGTCATTCGTTGCAGAAGCCTGGGGTTGGCAGGCACCAGATCTCTGTTGCACCTACCCTCCAGTGGAAAGTCTCAGCACAGACTCTGAGCAGCTCCCTGATCAGCCCAGAGGTCTTCAGTGGCAGAAGGAGACCCCACACAGATTGAGCTGCCTATAACTTTTGTTTGAATCCTAAAAAGCAGTGTCCCTTCATGTTGCTTCTATACTGCTGTCTTCACCTCTTCCCAGCAGTGTGAATTGTATTGGGACCCCCAGCTTAATCTCTGAGATGGTGGGTCATGCTTGTAAGAATCAGCCATGTCCTGTTTGATTGAGTTGATAGATGCTGTAATGAGCTATAGAGTTGTTCTCCCTGTAAGTGGCTGACACTTGAAGGAAACAGCCAACTACAGAGATGTTCTTTTGTGCCTGTGATAAGCTCTCATCCCTCAGATGGAGCACTTGAATGTCCAGGCTTTTGGAGGGGTCCTGTAGCTCCCAGGGGGTTGCTTGATCTCCACCACAGGAGAGGTGGTTGGAAGAGCAAGTCTGGGTGTGTTTAGCTTATGCAAGCTTGGAAGTCTTTGAAAAGCCTGGCAGAGCTCATAGGTTGTTTTCCTGGCTGCTAGGGGAAGCCTCTTGGGGGAGGGTCAAGGCAGGCTCTCCAGACTTGGAAGGCTGTTCATGAAGGAGGGGCCACAATTTCCTGGCTGGCTGTCAGGAGTGAGTTCTCCCCCTCTTGTGTTACCCCTGCTCTCCAGTGTCTGGTTGCAAATGCACATGCTTGAATGCACCACACTCAGTTTCTATGGCGCTATAGGTTAGGATCTTCACCATCAGAGGACCCACCCTAGTCTGACACTGTGGCTTTCCTGTGGTGGAGATAGACACTTCCCCAGATTGCCACATTCAGACCCTCATAGTATTTTCCCATCAGTTCAACCCACGTGGGAGTCAACCCACGTTGACTCTCTCACCTCCCAAGTCCAACTCCCAAACCTCTCCCCATGTCCCACAGCAACACACTCCAATACAGGGGACATGGGATCTGGCCTACATACCTGACTCACTGGCATGTGTCTCTGAGAAATTCTGGCAGGCAGGGAGCTCCCAGATTGGGCACACCAGCTCCACTGAAGGTCCTCAAGGGGAAAGGCTTGGGCCTCACTCTCTGTGGAAACCTCAGATTGTAGTACGTGCCAGCTGGAAAGAGGTGGCTGCTCACCAAATTCTTGGCTCAACCTGTTCTCCTGGTTGCAATGGGTTGGGGAGGGGTGGGAAGGACAAGAGTCTTAATGGAAGAAAGCCTGCTCTCTGGCCTCTTAGGTCCATCTCCTTGGAGGGGAATCCTGCATGGAATGTCCAAGTTGTGGGATCATGCAAATTCTCCCCACAATTCTGTGGTCACTGCAGTGCTTGGGCTTATGGGGGTGAAAAATCTTCCAGGTAACTTGATAGACTGTTGATCCCCAAAGGAGTATGGAAGGGAGAAAGGGATCTCCCTTATCCCTTCACTGGGTTCTGAGCCTCTCTGGGTTTGATCCTTGCCAATATATTTTTTCTTCCTTTATCCTCATCCTTCTCTACTTCACAATTTTCCTGCATGAGGTCCCCAGAAGGCTCTGGCACTTCTCTCTCTGACCTACACCTGAGCTGCCTTTCCTGTCCTCTCTCCTTTGTCTAAAACCCTTCCTTCCCTTTGGAATAGTCTGGAAGCAATGTCTCTAGTCAGCCATTGAGGTTTTGCTATTGTTGCACACACTATGCTTGGTGTTGGGTAATAAATACACTGGTAGCCGGGCATGGTGGCGCATGCCTGTAGTCCCAGCTACTCGGGAGGCTGAGGCAGTAGGATCGCTGAGCCCAGGAGATTGAGGTTGCTGTGAGCCAGGCTAACGCCACAGCACTCACTCTAGCCTGGGCAACAAAGTGAGACTCTGTCTCAAAAAAAAAAATAAAAATAATAAAAAAAAAAATAAATACACTGGTGATCAAAAAATGGTAAGTTTCTTATGTTTCTTGATGAAAAATTCTGTATTATTCATTATTTCATTCTCTGAAGCACAATGACTTCCACATAGTATGTGCTCAAAAAGAACAGTAGTTGCCTGGGACTAAGAATGGGAGAGAGAGATGGAAATTGACTATGAAGGGGCATAAAGAAACATTTGAGGTTAATTGAAATATTCTATATATTGAATTGGCCACTGGTTACATGAATGCATTCATTTGTTAAAAGCCACTAAACAGTACATTTTTTATAATTGCACTTTATTCGATGTATATTGTACCTTGATAAACTTGATTTATAAAGTAAAAGAAGTAATAATTGAATTGAAAGAATACAAGGAAATTACTGATTATTTTAAAATTGAAAATAATGCTTACCTTGAGGAGGAAGGAGGCAATATTGGGACGGGGCACATGAAGGGGTGTATGGGGAATTGGCAAAGTTTTATATCATGACCTGCATGGTGATTATAAGCATGCTCCCCTCATAATACATTATTAAGTTACCCCTTTTTGCATACTTTCTCTGTATCTGTATTTTATGTTAGAATCAAAATGTGAAAATTGAATTGAAATAGATAATTATCATTGTTACTTAAAGACCGTCAACTAAGGTGAAACATTGGACCATATAGTCACAGAATGTTATAAGTCAAATGAACTTTGGTGGCTAACTTGTCCAACCTATTCATTTGACAAATTAGTACTCTGAAAATCAGAGAAAATAGATTTCCTAACATCATATAGTGTGTCGGTAGCAGCTCTAGGACTATGTTTATGGACTCCCTGTACTGTGCTCTTAAGCCAGCCCAGGCAATAGAACTGTACTTGCTTTCCACTAAATGTTCTTCAGCTACTTGAAAATTCATGACAGCATACACTATTATTTATTAATAGTAAGTCAGTAGTACATTGTTCATTTAGATACTTGGGAAAAAGAAAATGTTTAAGGATTTAAATAAAGCTTGCAAAGATAGTGTCATTGGTAATGTCTATTTTGTTAAATATAAATGACTAAATTTTCATCATCATTTCTACAAAGCTTCTGTAACTTCAAAGTCTGTCTTCTTCCACGGGGGAACTCCATAAGGAGTTGAAGACAGGCAACACTTTGGAGGAATATTCTTTGAACTTGAACTAATTATTAAAGTTGCAAAATGTCATGCTGATTACGCATAGTTGAAATTTTAACTTTGACTACATAAAGAGATTGGAATATTTCTGTTGATTGCTAATGCTTATTATTACCCTCAAAGGCCACCAATATATTTCAGTAAAGTATGTGATCTGGTTATATTTACTTCAGTTAAACTTGTGAAACATGCATCCATTTTTATGCATGCTGTGATGTTGCTGTCACTTGATAGCATTAGAGTATACTTTCAATTCTTATTAGATCTTTCTTTTCCAATTAGATTTCCTTCCCCAGCATTTAGAGATCATGCCACCAAGTAGTGATATATACCTCTGTTTTAACTATAAAGCCTGAAATTTAAATTTGAGATAAAAATGTCCTGTGCCTTAATTTTTGAAAACTAATAAAATTATTATTTTAAAATTGAACCTACACAATATTACCTAGTAAAATAAATGAGTAAAATAAAAAATAATGAATTATAATTTATAAATAAATAAAATAATTATTATTGAGCAATTTTTTAAAGTAACTATCCCAGGGTTATTAAATAACCAACCTCCTTTTTAATTAAATAAGTAAAACTCTTATTATTTTGTATCAATCATAATAAAATCTAACTAATAATGTATCTCTAAACTTTAATTAGAATATTTTTTTCTAATACACTTTAAATCTGGGAGGAGTACATCACTCCAAGATATAAGACCAATTTAAGGAAGATGGGATTTGAGCTGGATTCTTCTATCTAGGTAATTTATTATAGTAGGCTTGTTTTTTTAACAGCCTGCATGGATTGAGTAATTTAGCACTTACTCTATCATTTATATTATAGTCTCAGTAAATAGAAGAATCTATTCTAGGAATCTGAGCTTTTTTGGGGCACCATGAATCTATGTTCAATACAGTAACTATGGTTTGAATGTGTCTCCGAAAGTTCATGTATTGGAAACTTAATGTCCAATGCAACAGCATTGAAACGTAAGACTTTTAAGAGGTGATTAGGTCATGAGGGCTCTCCCCTCATGAATGGATTAATGTTGTTATCATGGAAGAAGTTTAGTTATCACAAGAGTGGCTTTGTTATAAAAGTAAATTTGACTCTCTTTTCCTTTCTCACTCTTCTCTCTTTTGTCCTTACACCTTTCACTATAGGATGAGACAGCCCAGAGGCCCTTCACCAGATATAGGTCCCGCAGCCTTGGACTTCCAAGTTTCATCATTTATTTTTTGAATAAATTACCTAGTCTATGGTATTCCGCTATAGCAACACAAAATGAGGAAAGACAACAGGCAAAATAAAATAGTGCAGAGAACAAACAATCTGTGCTGTATGATCACCATGTCCATGAATGCTTTAACCTCTTGAAATATGGACCCATCCATCTAACTAAACCTTCAGTAGCTACCTGCTCCTACTTATCTAAACATTTTTGATACATAGTATTGTAGTTATCAGAGTAGTACATTCTGGCACATTACGTTTATCTCTGTTCCACTAATGTAAATCTGTCACCAAGATGTTTATCCTCAGTTTTTAATTTTTATTTTTGCACCAAATTTCAGATCTATATGTTATGAGTTCAACTGTATCCCCCTCCAAAAAAGATGTTGAAATCCTAGTCCCCCAATTCTTGTGGATGTGGCCTTACTTGGAAATAAGGATCAAGTTGCAGCTGATCAAGTTGAAATCCTTAGGATGGGTCCTAATCCAACATGACTATGTTCTTATAAAAAGGAAAATTTGGACACAGAGTCAGACATGCATTGTGGGCAAAGGATGTGAAGAGACAGAGACACAGGCAGAATGCTATATGAAGATGAAGGCGAGATGAGATTGATGGCAGCAAAACATCAGAAGCTAAGTGAGAGGCATGGAACAAATTATCCCTAACAGCCCTCAGAAGGAACCAATGTTGCTGACACCTTGATTTTGGAATTCTGGCCTCTGGGCCTATGATATAATAAATGTCTGTTATTTTAAGCCACCCAGTTTGGGGTTCTTTGTTATCACAGTCCTAGAAAACTAATACACCATCTTTTCCCATGGCAGAAATGTATCCAAAGCTATATAGCGTTTCGATCTTCAGCAATTAAAAAATTTTCTCAATCAATCAGGGAGAGGTAAATATTCAACTAATTCCAAAAGAAGATCAAATTCTTTCCCTATCAACCAACTAGCTAGAAGTTTAGGGACAATGTTTTATATATTAAATAAAAACAATTTGATTTAATGATGCCTTGCAAAGCCTTTGTAACCTGCTGCTTTTTTTTTTTTTTTTTTTTTTTTTTTGAGACAGTGTCTCACTCTTTTCCTGGGGTAGAGTGCTGTGGCATCAGCCTAGCTCACAGCAACCTCAAACTCCTAGGCTCAAGCAATCCTCCTCCTGCCTCAGCCTCCCGAGTAGCTGGGACTACAGGCATGTGCCACCATGCCTGGCTCATTTTTTCTATATATTTTTAGTTTGCCAATTAATTTGTTTCTATTTATAGTAGAGACAGGGTCTTGCTCTTCCTCAGGCTGGTTTTGAACTCCTGACCTTGAGCGATCCTACCACCTCAGCCTCCCAGAGTGCTAGGATTACAGGCATGAGCCACCACACCCAGCCAAACCTGCTGCTTTTTAAAGTGACTCAATAAGAAAATTTCTCACAGTTTCTCTCTTTTTTGAGAAAACTTGGCTTCTTTAAATACAGCATAACTTGAACTTGAACTTGCATATATATACATGTGGGCATGCATACATACAATTCAACAAAAGCATGCTCAGTTTTGTTATTTATGTTTTAGTTAGTTCACAAGGACAGCATTGTTAATACCAGCAAAGTATTTATTATTTTCATTCTAAATGACCTGATAACAATTTAAATGAAAAAAGGCATGTTTAACTTCTATTTCAAACTTGAAGGTATCTATGAAAAACATGTAATTCTCTACTTAGCTTTGCCAATGGATACCTGGTCTAAGACCAAGGCAGAGATGAGACTGCAATTTCTCTTTGTCTAGGTTGTAGTCTTCAATCTGATTAAATAACATAGGTGGTTTCCCCACGCAAAATGTTACTTTGGAATGCACAAGATCGTCTAATTTCTATGAAAACACAGCATTCACATACTGATTAAGGTTTTCAGTACTTTTAAGATCTGAGAGCTACATGAGAAAATGGAGTTGCTGCAAGGTTCCTGTTGATTTCAGTGGGACTTGCACAAGTGAAATGATGGTCAGAAATCTGTCCTAATTAGTAAGCACTCCTGCTTCACTGCACCTTAGTTATGCCATTGTTACACTTTACCCAGTAAATTGAGCTATCTTCTAGTAGCTGAAGAAATTAATGTTACATTTGGGTTATGCTGAATGTCAACTGGTAATATTTAATAAGCAGAGAGACTTTAAAATATCTTTCAGGAGTTAAAAAAATGTGTTTCCTATGATGGAGTTCATTTTTCCTTACACAAGAAACAAAGCAAAAGGAATTAATGATGTTTGTTTTAAGATTATCACTGAATATCACTTAGAGATTTTAATGAAATATTCTCTAGAATATTCATAATTTATAAAAAGGATGAAATATTTGGATAGCGATAAGTTGTCAAAATGTCACCTTCAGACAGTAAACCAGTATTTTTCAAAATTTTACTTCCTTCCCATGACCGTTCCAACCCAACCACTCTGCCATTTATTCTTGTGACATCCCTATCATGATATTCAATGACTCTCAGATGGAAGAAACTCTAGAGGATACATCTCCTTATCTTATCTGCTTCTTTCCAAGTATTCTCAGAAATAGTTTGTTCCTACATTTGCTCTTAGATTGGAATAAATTATCTTTATTAATTGACTAAATGTAACACTAAAATCAAAACCATCAAGTATATATCAAGTAATCACATTGAATGCAATAAATATCTTTCTGTCTGTAGTGACTTAAATACAGTGGTCATACTTTTATCATACACTATGCAATACAAAGCATTTGTTAAATTCACTTTGTCTTTCTGCTCATTATAAACTCCTTGGTTTCCTTGTACCGAATAAACTATCTTAAAACATTTCAAAGAAGCTATCTTAAGATGTATTAAGGAAAATGCCACTTTCAATGTTACATTTAGCATTTCATTAATGCATTTGTTTGTAATTGGAATGACAGGAAACAAATCATTTTAAGTAATAGATTTGTCATTCAAAAGAAGCATCACTACAATTGTAGCAATTGAGGACCAGCAGGCTTTAAATAATGTCACATCTAGAAAGACAATGTCTTCAGGTAAGAGATTCACATTTACATTGTTAAATTTCTATTTTATATCTTGACATGTAGTTTATAGGTCTTCCAAATAGTTTCAGACAAGCAGTATGTTAAAAAAATTGGAGGGGGGGGGCATTTAAAGTTTTGTCACAGGCACAGTGAGAAACACTTAATGCTATCTTGAAGAGAAATGGCTTTCACCACCACAGCAGAAAATTGTCCTTATGTATTAGGCATTGGCCCCATAATGACACAAATGCCTTCTCACACTCCACAAAGAAAGCTCTTGACTTCCTCCCTAGTTCATCAAAAAAGTTAAGTACTAAGAATAAGCTTTAAAAGACTTCATCTGTTTTAAGTAAAGGATCTAATGGTTCATACTGGGACTGGGGCCATCCCTGTGCAGGATAGAAGCTAAATAAGGGCCACACAGCTCTTCTTTAGCTTTCATGGAGAAAAACTCAGTCAGGTAAAGTACCGTTCTATCTTTCTGTATAAGCTGTTCCTATCTCCCTTTAAACAATGCCACGAAAATAGAACCCCAATCTTCCCATTTATTTAGAATTATGACATATTAGTAGTTCAAAAGTAAATTTATAAATGAAAAAACTGAGGACCAGAAGGGACTTATTCAAAACTATATACTAGAGTGTCATGCCAGCACCCTGAGAGAGAATCTGTGTGCTCTGCGGGAGGGAGAGTGAAGTGATTGTGGGGCTTTTAATTGAAAACAAGGGCCACCCTGGCACAGGGGATAGCCTTCTTCCACTTGAGGAAAGGGAAGAGCTTAGAGGACTTTGCTTTGCAACTTAGGTAACAGAATAGCCACAGTAAAATAAAGTACCAAGCCTCTGAGTCTAGGCTATAGTTCCTGGATGGAATTTCTGGACCTACCCTGGGCCAGAAGGAAGCATACTGCCTTGAAAGGAAGGCTCCAATTATGGCAGGACGTACCACCTGCTGACTAAAAAGTCCTTGGGCTTTGCATAAACATCAGAGGTAACCAGGCAACAGTCACCACTGGCTTTGGGTGAGACTGGGCTGGCTTTATGTATGACCTGGCGCTAGTGGCCATGAGTGGGTAACCATGTCACTCCTCCCCCAACTCCAGCATCTCAGCACAGAGAGTGAGGGAAGAGGGTGAGAGACTTTGCCTGGTAATCCAGAGAATTCTCCCACATCTTACCCAAGCTCACCAAGGCAGTACCACCAGGGATGAGCAAGAGTCATAGCATGACTGGGCTTAGGTGGTATCCCCAGTGCTGATATGGCTGCAGAAACAAGAGACTTAGACCATAATATTCAATTCCGTATGAGTATCTGGAAAGCCTTCTCGACGAGAACAGGTTCAAACAAGAAGATTAAAATAAATACCTAACTCTTCAATGCCCATACATCAACAAATATCTACAAGTATCAAGAACATCAAGGAAAACATGACCCCACCAAACAAACCAAATAAGGTAGCAGTGACCGTTCTCAGAGTGATGGAGATAGGTGATTTTTCAGACAAAGAATTCAAAATAACTATCCTGAAGAAGCTCAGTGAACTTCAGGACAGCACAAAGAAGGAATTCAGAAGACTATCAGAGAAATTTAACAAAGAGATTTAAATAATAATTTAAAAAATCAAGCAGAAATTCTAGAGTTCAAGAATTCAGTTGGAAAACTGAGAAATGCATGAGAGTCTCTCAATAGCAGAGCTGACCAAGTAGAAGAAAGAATTAGTGAGCTTGAAGACCGGCTATTTGAAAATACAGTCAGAAGAGAAAAAAGAATAAATCAATATAAAGCATGCCTACAAGATCTAGAAAATAGCTTCAAAAAAGCAAATCTAATAGCTATTGGCCTCAAAGAGGAGGTAGAGAAAGAGAGATTGGGGTAGAAAGTTGATTCAAACAAATAATAACAGAGAACTTTCCAAACCTAGAGAAAGATATCAATATTTAGGTTCAAGAAGGTCACAGAACACCAAGCAGATTTAACCTAAACAAGGTTACCTCAAAGCATTTAATAATCAAGCTCTCAAAGGTCACAAATAAAGAAAAGATCCTAAGGGAAGCAGGAAAAAAAAAAAAAAGAAAAAATAACATAAAGGAGCTCCAATACATCCGGCAGAAGACTTCTCAGTGGAAATTTACAGGCCAGGAGAGAGTGGCATGAAATATTCAAAGTGTTGAAGGAAAAGAACCTTAACCCTAGAATATTAAATCCTGCAAAAATATCCTTCAAACATAAAGGAGAAATACTTTTCCCCACACACAAAAAAGCTGAAGGATTTCATCAGCACCAGACCTGTCCTTCAAGAAATGATAAAAGAAGTTCTTCAATCTGAAAGAAAAGGACATTAATAAACAATAAGAAATCTTTTGAAGGTATACAACTCATCGGTACCAGTAAGGACACAAATACAAAGTATTGTATTGCTGCAGTGTATAAACCACTTATATCTTGAGTAGGAAGACTAAAAGACAAACCTACCAAAAATAACAACAGCAACTTTTTGAGAGTTAGTATACAAAGATATGGATGGAAACAATAAAAAGTTAAAAAGTAAGAAGGGATGAAGTTAGAGCAGTGGTCCCCAACCTTTTTGACACCAGGGACCAGTTTCATGGAAGACAGTTTTTCCTCTTATGGAGGTGGGGAGGAGGGGCAGCGCACTGCCTCGGCTCCACCTCAGATCATCAGGCATTGGATTCTCACAGCTGCTGCATGATCTGAAAGGGGGCAGGTCTTCGACGGTGATGCAAGTGATGGGGAGTGGCTGTGGGTGCAGGTGGGGCTTCGCTTGCTCACCTGCCACTCACTTCCTGCTGTGCAGCTTGGTTCCTGGTGGGCCATGGCTCAAGTGTTGGGGACCTCAGTGTTAAAGGGTCGAATTTCTGTTAAATTTATCTTTGCTTGTTTATTTGTTTGTTTTTAAGCAGAGTTATCATATGTTAAAAATAATTGATTATAAAATGTTTTTCGCAAGCCTCTTGTTAACCTCAAATCAAAAAATGTACAAGAGCTAAACAAAAAATAAAAATCAAGGAATTAAAACACACTACCAGAGAAAATTACTTTTAACAAAGGAAGAAATAAACAAAGAAAGAAGACCACAAAACAACCAGAAATCAAATAACATGGCAGTAGTAAGTCCTTACCTATCAATAATAACATTGAATGTGAATGGACTAAACTTTGCACTCAAAAGACACAGAATGGCTGAATGGATAAAAATATAAAACCCAAATATATCTTCTCTGCAAGAAACACACTTCACCTATAAAGACATGCATAGACTGAAAATAAAGGGATGGAAAAAGATATTCCATGCAAATGGAAGCCAAAACAGAGCTGTAGTAGTTATACTTTTGCCAGATAAAATAGATTTCAGGATAAACACTGTAAAAAGAGACAAAGAAGGTGGTAAATTAGGGATGGTAATGGGTGCAAAAATATAGTTAGATAGAATGAACAATATTTTATAACACAAAAAAATGACTGTAATCAACAATAAGTTAGGTTATACTTTAAAATAACTAAAAGAGTAGAATTGGAATGTTCTTCACACACACAAAATGATAAATGCGTAAAGTGATGGACACCCCAATTACCTTGATTTGATTAATTCATACTGTATGGCTATATCAAAAACTTCACATATACCCTATAAAGATATATAACAATTGTTACCCCTAATAACTAAATTAAAAACAGTTTTTAAAAAACTATATACCAGCTAAAAGTGGAACCAGGGGAATATATCTTGAAACTCTCACAGGATGATAAGCTTTACTGATGCACTGCTTTAACTGCAGATTTCATTTTTTCTTTCAATAATAAGAAACTAAAAATAAAAGACAAAAAGAAATGTTGACAGCTTATATTGTATTAGATACTATCGTTATATTAAAGTCAGAGTAAAATTCAAACTCTTATTAATTTCACTATAATTTTACAATAAAAGAATTTTTTAATCTCAGTGAGAATGTCTACTTTCCAATATCTAGTTCTGTTATAAGGTCAATGGAGGCATGATGACTTACAGAAGCAGTACATATTATATACTTTATTACTTCAACTTCTAAGGAATTAAAACAAAAAGGAAAATCTTCCCTTGGATTAGATAGATAACAATAAAAATTAATGGGCTTCTTTTGGTGCATTTGATGATTTTAAATATTTTTTAATTCTGAATGCTTTCCCAGATAGATATATGTAATTTTCTGAAATGTAATTAGTTAAAATGGTTATATTATCTAGACAGGTAAACAAGTTTTCATTATTAAAATACTGGGATTCTGTGTTTGCAATATAAATGTGGTACAAAACAAGCCTTCACTCTCTGTGTTACATGTTAACAATATTTTATATTTAAATTCTCATTTAGCATCACAGAGGTATATTTTTAAATGGTATTAAATCAATATTGTGTACCTATTATTTGTTCCATATGCATTTAGCACTATCTTGTTCTCACCAGGGGTTCTGTCTCTAGATTATCATAAATGTTCATTATCCCCTTCTTCGAAGCTAGTTTTTGCATAATGATTACATTCAGAATTCTCTCCCCTCCTCCTTCCCTTTTCAGTCAATTAGGATTACAACACGCGACTTTTAATTTTGTACAAAGCAAACTGTTGGAACAGTTAGTGGCACAACACTGAACATTTTACAGTGTGCAAACAGAACTCTTTTCTTTTGATATGTGAGCCCACTTTCTCTTTGTATATTTTTGGGTTCTTCTTCAGGTTGTTGCTGTGTGAGTTTTAAACATTAACAGCCCCCTTTATACAGAAGGGTTTCCATGACTACATATCCTGTCCCCTTTCTTTCATTCTATTCCATAGGGGCTAATTAGATGTTTAGCCATCTACCCAAGCAGTCAGAGTACGCATTAGCCAAGGGTATGAACTGGCTTCTTCTAGATAACATGCCTAGGCAAGGTTGCTGCATGGAGTGCCTCACACCAGTGGTGTAAGCGGTGCAAGTGGCAAAAATTAAGTGGAACCAATGTCACTAAAAAGGCTACTTGAGTCATAAAGTATACGTAGGAGTTTGCAAGGTAGAGCAGGAGAATAGTATTAAAGACTAGGGAACCAGGATTTACAAAGGTAAAAATCTCCTTCCAATTTGGAATAGCCCCTCCACCATCCACCTGTTTTTTTAGCATTTTATTTATTTTTATTTCAGAATATTACAGGGTTATAAATGTTTTGGATACATGGATTGCTTCTTTATTGCTTGAAACAAAGTTATAAGTGTGCCCATCTCCCAGATAGTGTATACTGTACCCATTAGATGTGAATTTACTCATCCCTTCCCCCCATCTGTTTGATTTCCCTTGAGTTTTGCTTCCTATTGTGCACATCAGTGTTGTTCAGTTAGTTCCAATTTAATATTGAGTACATATGGTGTTTATTTTTCAATTCTTGAGCTCCTTCACTTAGGAGAATGGTCTACAGTTCCATCCAGATTGTTACAAAAGATATTAATTCATTTTGTTTTTAATGGGTGAGTAGTACTCCATGGTATACATACATCACATTTTATTAATCCACTCTCATGAATTGATGGACACTTGGGTTGATTCCACATCCTTGTAATTGCAAATTGTGTTGCAGTAAACATTCTAGTGCAAGTGTCTTTTTAATAAACTGACTTTTTTTTCCTTTGGGTAAATACCCAGTAATGGGATTACTGGATCAAATGGTAGATCTACTTTTAGCTCTTTGAAGAATCTACATACTATTTTCCACAGAAGTGGCACTAGTTTGCAATCCCACCAACAGTGTATGAGTGTTCCTTTCTCTCTGTATTCATGCCAGCATCCATTGTTTTGAGACTTTTTGTTAAAAGCCATTCTCACTGGGGTTAGGTGATATCTCATTTTGGTTTTAATACGCATTTCCCTAATGAGTAGAGACATTGAACATTTTTTCATATGCTTATTGGCTATTTGTCTATCTTCTTTTGAAATGCTTCTGTTCATGTCTTTTGCCCACTTTTTAATGGGGTTGTTTGATTTTTTCTTGCTGATTCGATTTCTTTGTAGAATCTGGTTATTAGCCATTTATTGGATGTATAGCATGCAAATATTTTCTTCAATTCTGTAGGTTGTCTATTCACTCTGTTGACTGTTTCCTTGGCTGTGCAGAAGCTTTTTTAACTGTTTAAATAAAAAGTTTACAATGTTTCCATTGTTTGTTTTTCAGAATTTTTCTCCTGGTGCCTAGAGATTTAATTGACTTCTTAAAAAGTTAGACAAATGTGGAGTCTAGAGTTATCTAAGCTATCCTAGTGCAGTTAAAAGTAACTCCAAGGGAAACACAGCAAAGTGGACAAAGAAATGATTTGTCAGTAATAAATCAGAAAAGGAACTATAAGGAAAGCCCAAACAAAACAACCAGGAACAAATAGCTAAATGTGCTTATTCTGCAAGGAGACCAAGGTGTCAGAACTGTTGGAGAGTGAAATTCACATGTATAAAAACAGATATAGCCCAAAACATCTGGAGGAACTATGGGAAGAAAAATAAAATTGTGTCTGATCTAAAAATAGCATGGCATTTGATCTAATAATTTCAAAATTAATTGTTGGATGTCTAGCCATTCAGGCAATCTGCTAGGAGATTTCTCAGCCCTTGGTCACAGTCCCTGCCCTCAGGAAATGTGCAATCTAGCTGAAAAACTAAAGCAAAACCACAATCTAAGGCAGAATATGAGAATTTTAAAAAGAGAATTACAAATTAAATGTTCTGGGGCTCAAAGGAGAAAGAAATAAAATGCAATGAAAGGAATCAGGAAAGAGTTCCTCGGGGAAATAGCATCCGGGTTGAACTTTGAGTACTAAATAGGATCTCAACAGGAAGATATGAAAGAACATTCCAGCCAGAACAGCAAGATGAGCAGCATGTAGTTGATAATGTTTTGATAACAGAATGTTCATATAACTGAGTCCAGTTTTGCCTGAGCCTGGGATATTTACAAGAGACAAAACTGAAAAGGTAAGTCGAAACTATGTTGTAGAGGTCAGAAGAGTTTTATTTTATTTGATAATCAATGAGAAACCACTAATTGTTTTAAAGAGGAAGGTGATGCAATGGACCCATACTTGGGGAGGATTTATCTGGAAGTGTTTTTCATCTAAAACACAGTCTGTCTCTCTGAGCTCATACAATCAATAATAGACTGCAACTATGTGGACCATAAATTCACTTTGGAGTGATTGGAGCAGTTATAATTTAGTTAATGAAAACTACTACTAACATGAGGAGGTGTTTTGCATAAAACAGACTGATTTCAGAAGTTCCTGCCCCACACACCCAGAAGAGAGAGTGACAAACATGTGTCTCTAAAAGTCCACTGGGAAGGGATAATGCAAAATCACCCCAGATGAAGAGAAGCACTTAGACGTCTAGTCAGGGGAAATGCCTGAGCCTGGGTAAGTGACTGTGATTTTTTGTGGTTTCCAAACAGCTGGGACACATGCTTTTAAGACCTGAGAGTTAGTGAGGAAGAAATGGAACGTCAGGTGAGTTTATCTAAAAAACACATGAGCTAGACTCAGCTGCCGCCCTAAACTCTGTGCCCAATCCTGTAAGAGAAGCAGCAGTACCGCCACTCTCAGTAGAAAATGAAGGCTTGGCTAATAAGCACATCATCTGGGACGTTTGAAATTTTGGACTGCATAAATCCCCAAGGCCTTCTCACAACCTGGGGAGGTAGGACCAGAGCCACAATAATGAGTGATTTTAAGTCATCCTCCTGGCCTCCATAAGGAAGACTTTAAGTCAGATTTAATTTGGTTTATATGCACCTCTTATATTATTCTGGATAGAGCTGGAACTCATTTTGCTAAGTGAAGTATCACGAGAATGGAAAAACAAGCACCACGTGTACTCACCATCAAATTGGTTTTAACTGGTCAATACCTAAGTGCACATATAGGAATAACATTCATCAGGTGTTGGGCAGATGGAAAGGGGGAGGAGGGAGATGGGTATATTCACACCTAATGGGTGTGGTGCAGTGGACACACTTGAAGCTCTGACTCAGGTGGGACAAAGGCAATATATGTAACCTAAACATTTGTACCCCCATAATATGCTGAAATAAAAAAATTTAATTGGTTTAGAAAATAATGGTTGTCTCTGGTGTTTATGATAGAGTAAAATTAATAACTGATACACTAGCAAGAAAGACCCGAGATTTAACAGAAGCCATCAAGCTACTGAAGAAGAAGCAGGATTGTTTGGCTATGATAGGAAACTACACTGGTATTTGCATGCTTTTCTGAGTGTAATGAGGCCTTTTTGTATAACAACAAGCTTTGATAATTCCATTCTCACAATGGCAGGTACCTATAACAAATTCTACCCAGTTGACAGGATTATTTTCCCCTGAAAAAAAAAAAAAAAGAGACTCCACAAAATTATCCTTGAATCATCCTGCACAAGATAAAACTTTTATTTACATTGATTTTCTGCATATTCCTACCCCTGCCACATTTGCACTAAGTGACTAAAGGGAAGCATACACACACACGCACACACACACAGGCACATGCACATATTTTAGAGAATCGTTATCTTTCATACTTGATGGCGGAAATCACTGCCCTATCATTTCAGCATTGGCAAGAAGCCAAACATTCACTCAGTCCTGCTGCATCCCTATGTTCCCTGATTAATGAAAATTACCAGCAAGTCTGTAACTATGGGCAGAAATTGAAAAGCCTTGGGTCAACAGTTTTAGCACTGTTTAGAAACTACTTTTCAGTGCCAAATGACTAGATTAGCCTGAGAACCAACTATGGGTCTTCAGTATTCTCTGATGTATAGAAAACAACAACTTGCTTATATAGAGAATGCACTCTCTCTTAACACTTCCCTCTTTACACCCTCTATATGCCTTTAAAAAAAAAAAAAAAAAAACCTCCATTTTTATCTGTCTATCCTACAAAAGTCCCAAGTCCCAAATGCAAACTCCTGTCCCAGATTATATATTCATCACAGCCAGTGCTCTCCATAGCCTAATACAATAAAATCAATGCAACAATGTCACTTGTCAGTCTCTTTGTGCATAAGATAAAATGATGCCATCTGTGAGACAAAGTAATGTGAGGTAATGAGTCATCTCCAGGTCCTGTAAAATAGCCTAGTCACTCCGAGCCTGGGGAGAAAATGATGAAGAGAGGGCAATCAGAGAATCAGTGCACTAGTGATTCATTTCTTAATTTATAGAAATGTGAAGTTCTTTTAAGCTGATATGAGCAGATCAACTGACAAACCTGCTATGCACATCTGCACTTTTATTATACTTTTATTATACCTGCTAAGCACACCTGCATTTTTATGATAGAGTTTGCCTGAGGCCATCATAGCAGCAGGGCCAGGAATACATTAGTAAAATTAGAAGAAATATCATCAGGCAACTTCAGGCTGCATGTAAACAATTAACAGCTCATTAAGGAGAATTTCACTTTCCTGGGAGCCTATCCTTTCCTTGACAGAATTTAAGCTGGCTAATGAATTGAGGCCTCCACCACGAGAATCAGGAGTGTCTCAAAGGCCGTGTCACTGTCCGACTCAGAATTATCTTTCAGCATACTTATTGCACTATAATCATCTATTGAATTATCCATATTTATTATGGTAAGCCAACTAGAAAAAATGTACCTTTCTAAATTCTTTTCACAGTCCTGCTTCTTTAATATCCCTATCTCATTCTGGGGTATAAGTTAAATATACTGAATGTATGCAGACATATTTTAGCCTCTGGAAAAGGTTTCAGCAGAAGTGTTAGTAGTAAAACTGAGAAGGAAAAGGGCTGATGAAGCAGTAAAGTGGGTACATATTAAAAGCAATTAACCCTCCCCCCAAAATAATAGATAATAATAGTGAGCAATTTCCAAACCATTCACCATGGTCTCAATCAAGTTTAGATTTAGCAACATCACAATCTGCCTAATACATTTGCTGAAGCACTTTGGGGTTTATTTGGCATATTAAAGCTTTGCTCCCAAACCAATAATTAATTGGACTTGATGCTAATGCCAAGTTTGCCTATTTCCTAAATAATATCTTTTTAAAAAAATACTTTGATTTATAGGTCTATAGTTGAGCTTGAAATGCATACTTTGAAATTGAGCATGTAGATGTAATTAAAAAGAATGGAATGCACAAAATTTCATTCTATAATAAAACATCACCATGTGATATGCAGGAATTTTAGAACATAATTGAGGTAAAGAGGTCTTGTGGTCCTGCACCATTGCCAAAACTCATTGGGTCAGGATATAATTTTAACCTGTATTATATTGCAATAGGATTTATTTAGTCATTCAGCTAACATTTACCCAACCCTCACTGTGTGCCAAGCACTGGGCTAGAGGTACAGGGATGGATTAAATGGGTTTCTGCTCTCCAAGAGCTCATATGCTACTTGGAGAGACAGATGTCTAAGTGGCTAATCACACTGACATTCATTAAGTGCCATTAATTAAGTATGATTTAAGTGTTGTGAGGGCCCAAAGGAAGAAGTAACTTCTTGAGGATGATACTGAGGCCTGTAGCAGTGGTGTCTCTGGGTATAGTAGAGAATGCATGTAATACACAAAAGGACACACACCATGTTATTCTCCCATAGTACCCTGTTCTTTTCCTTTGGAACAGTTATGTCAACAGTTATGTATGTGATTATTTCATTAATGTCTGTCTCTCTGACTAGACTATGAAGAACTCAAAGAAAGGGACTTGTCTTTTTTTATTCACCATTCCGAGGGCCTCTTACAGTGCTGGCACACAATAGATGGTCAGTTATTCTTTGGTGACTAATGAATGAAGGAATAAATGTTTTCAAGCTATGGAAAGAGATTTATAATGGGAACCTTTACTACAATATCAGTATATACCACGTTGCTCTTTTGAAAAGATTCTTCTTGGGTTTTCATCGAAATAGTTCACCTATTCCAGTATAGGCAGTCATCCTCTGACCTAAGCAGACAAAAGTAACCTAAGTAGTGTCACACATACACACCTACACCGCACATGTTATGCAGCACATATCATAAGCATAGTACACTCCATCACTACATGCAACACAGGTTATCTTTTGAGCACCACATATCCCAGCACGATACCTGTACCCTACCCACAGCTTATCTTATAAGTACATGAATGTGTCCTTACTAACCCTGTCCTTCATGTCCTCCTTTCTTTCCTTACTCCTTGTCATTCCCAGCCTGTCAGAGTCAATAAAGTTTTCACAGAAAGTGTTATATTTGCTGGGATCTTGGATTGACTGGATTCCATTGAAACCCAAACTTAGATCATTTGGTGTTTTCATCAGGAGAAACTCCTGCTCTAGAAGTATCCAATTCATATCAAGAGATATTTCTCCCTGGAAAATCGTATCACAATGAAATGAACCCACTCAAAATAATATGTCAAAAACTTTCATGGGGTGTTCTTGAAATTGAGGTAGTCACTGAAACTCAAATATATGTGTCACTTTCTTTAACATGGAAGTGCATAAAATTGGTCATTACTTGTTAGAGAGAATATGGGACAGAGATTATTCAAAATTTGGTACAGGTATTTTCAATAGGGTGTCAGTGGAGTAATTTGATGCCTATACTGGACATGCAATTGAGCTAAACTGATCTGAATGTGGTTCCTGGCACAGCCACATACAATGCAACTTCTGGATCCTTTTACCATCTTCTCCATGTGTCTAAGATCCAGTGCAAGTATGAATTCATCCACTAAACCCTACCCAACCACTTAGACCTCAGTTAATATTCTCTTCTCTAAACTCCTATAACTCTCATTGCCTCTGTTACTTATTAGACGCTGAATGTATATAATATCATATTGTTCTTTAACATTTTATCCATGTTACAAGGCTGGCATCTAGGATATGAAAAAATATTACAGTCATGATCTTGCAGAGGATGAATTTATGAGGAGACTAGGGATGTTTATCTGAGAGATGGTTTAGGGATGGCAAGAAGTTGATATGCTAATTATCTTAGACTACTCTAAGTACTCCTACATGAGGAGCAAAGAGGATGATTCTATAAGGCTACAAAAGAGAACCAGGGCCAATGGTTAAAAACTATTGGGACATTATTTTCAACCAAGTTCAAGGAAGAGCTTTCTAATAGAACTGATTTAATAACAAAATAAGCTACTGCCTTAGGATATAATGAAGTCCTTACTATTAGAAATATTCAGTAAAAGACATTGTGACTATTTTACAGAGTTGTAGAGAGAACTTAAGATTCAAATAAGCAAAATGACCTTTGAGATCCTTTCCACCCAAATTCTCTGCTTCTAAATATGCTTTTTCTTCTTAACAAGACTATAAACTCCTCAAAGATTCAGACTATCATATCACTTTCCACCCTTGACATCCATTTCTGGATCATAAATGTAGTAGATGTTCATTAAAATTTGTTGATCAAGACAGATCCTGAGATCTATACTGAAATAAATAAAAACAATGTTTGAGACAATTTTCAGATGACAGTAACTACATTAACAATATGATTAAAAATATACTCACTTTGAATGTTTCATATCATGAGGTATCATGTAATATTATTAACAAAACAGTATATAAACCATAGTGTTCATGATCAGCAATAAGGAAATAGCAATTGCATTAGTATTGATAATGCTAGTAATGTTTATAACAATTTTAAGCCTTGATAAATTTTACATGGATGTACTATAATAATCATACATTGAATAATAACTTCATGCCAGTAAATCAATGAGAAATAAAGTGAAACTGAGTGAGTTATTAGGTGTAAGTGACTGGGGAAAACGAAAAATGAAAATTTTGATTTAGAGTTTGCCATAAAATAGGACCAATATAAGAAAAGTTTTTATAGAACTTAGAAATAGATTCAAAAGAGCTAAGAAAAATAAGTCAAATTAGTCGTTCTGGACCTAATGAGTACCCAACTGATGAGATTTCAGAACTGTCTACTGAGGGTGAGATGTCAAAATTTCAATGTAAGAATCAGACGTTCAACCTCGACTAAGAAAAAAGTACAATTTTAACTCAGAATACATTGAAGTGTGAAGACTGTTTGTCAATTAGCCCTGGATTGTATAAAATATATCCAAGGAAATAGAACTCCTGGGAAACAAACCACCAACACCCAAGGCTAAAATTCCCTTTCCACACTTTCCTGTCTGCTGAGTGTGTCATTCTATATAATGATATAAACAGAAGGTACCAGAGGGATTTTTTTGTGTATATACAGGGAATTTCATGTGGGGATCTATATGTGCAACCAGGGACTGAAATATTTGACTAATAAATCGGTTAAAATTTATTCCAAAATTTTATTAGCAAGTCTAAAACAACCAGGTAAATTCAAGGACCTTTGCAGGGTTAACCCAGGTTAGAACTGGAGTGCTGGAACTGCAAGGCAGTTTCAGGTATCATAGCTGGAGGAAGAATTTCAATTCTTATCAAAACAATTTTTTAAAGAAGATACAAGGTTATAACCAGGAAAACAAGAAGGCAATGGAAGCCCAAAAGGGGTAGGTACTCCTATCCATTGCTAAGAGGAGAACAAAAATGATACCACAACCTGATAGTAACACAATCCAGGCAATTGGTTCTGAACTGAAGTTGAGAACTCTGACATATTAGTTTCCCATTTTTCTTCTATGTTAGTTCACGGTCCAGTGGGCAATCCCTATAGTCAAAGGAACTGAAAAGGGCCAGACATAAGCAAGCTTGAGATTTCACACTGTGAAATATGTTAGCTGTTTCATTTGACTCTTCTTTTCCTTCAATCTATTGTGTATGCCAATCTATTGTGTATGTCTTCCAATCTATCTGTGTATACCATCACCCTAATGGCAATAATAAAGTGAATAATGTTTATTGATTTTCTCCATGTATCAGGTGCTTTACCAACATTATTTTGTTTTTTTTTCAATCCTCACAATTTTTAGCCCCATTTTACAGATGATGAAATCCAAGAATTAAAGTAGCCCTAGAATTTAAGTAACATACTCAAGACCAATTTGCTGTGCTAGGTTTGTTTTGCCTCCAAAGCCAGGGTTCTTTGAGCTCCAGCCTTGCTGAGTAAATATTCAGAATCTGCATTTTAACAAGATTCCCAGGTGGTTCACATGAACATTAAATGGGGAAATTACACATCATGCTGTTTTTCTTCTTTTTCTCTTATCAATCTCTCTCTCTTATACACACACACATAAACACACACTCACAAACAGAGAATGGGGGATGAGAGAGAGAAAGTGGTACAAGTCATTATCCACCAAAGAAGTTTGAACTATCAATACACCTTCTCTAACAGCCTATGCAAATGTTGAATTCATCTGTTAATCGAGCTCTTTAAAATAGCATATATTACATCACCTCTTATTAGCATTCTGAAGTGTTTACTGAATAAAATAATTTTGGATAAAAATGAAACATACATATTTGATAACAATTTACAGAGGATCATAAAAAGGGAAATAATAGAGGTATGAGACATGTGAAAACACAGGAGTCTGGGCTTGCTGTGGTTCACACTTTACTAATAAGTTCACTAGCAATTACAAATTAATTTTGAATGACTGTGGCTTTAGAAAAGCCACCAGCTGTAAAAATTACAATCCAAGCTTTCATGGAGCTATTTTCCTCGAAAATGCAGAAAGAGTAGCACCATGGGAATTCCTTCCATTTACATATGTTCACCATCATTTTTGGTTGCCAGCAAACTTTATTTGTAAGCACTGGACCTCTGTGATCCAAAGTGGTATTAGTGAGAAAGAAAACTGAATGAGAAACAATCTCCATTTGGTCTCATTTTCCCTCCTTAATAAATTTTCTCTAGCATAGACTCAATTTCCTTTACCTATGCATCTAAATAAGTAGGTACCATTTAAATTAAGCAGATTGGCCCTATTCAAAAATTCTATTTTTGTTTCAATCTTGAGCATGCTAAAATCTGTTGAATATAATAATGGATATAGGAATTTAACATATTTAGCATGGATGACTCTCCTTCCTAAAACTAATGCCCTACCTCAATGCTTCTACAAAATTTTTCTGTGCAGACAACACCTGAGAATCTTGTAAAAATGAAGATTCTGATTCAGTAGGTCTTGCTTGGATGCATTTCTAACATCCCAGGTAATGCCAGTGCTGCTAGTCTAAGACCACACTACACTAGCAAAGGCACTACACTTAATTTAGCAGTAGTAAAATGTCTACATTTTCAGCCCCCTTTTTCATCAAGAAAAACTGTCATCTTTTTCATTTTTATTTTATTTATTTTTTGTTAAGCTGACATGCAGCTTCAAAAGTCATCTTTTTAAATGATAAAATTAATACTTAGTCACATACTTTTATTAAAGACAAAATGGAAAACCATAAAAGTAGAAAGACTAAATAAACATAATCTCACCCCCACCCAGACATAACTATGATTAACATCTGGCTTTATTTCCTTCCAGTCTTTCTTCAAGGTACATACATCTAGCTTTACAAAATGGATATCTTACATCCCTTCCCTTTTGATTTAACAGCCGTATCTATAGCACCTCACAGTGTTGCACACCCAGGTTTCTATCAGATCTCCAAATAATGTATTTTCACACAGACATATCCATCACTCAGAATTATGAGTATAATACTAGCTATCAGTCACATAATTCAACAAAGCAAATTCACAGCTTTTCATCTATGTGCTAATGCAGAACAGGAAGAATTCTATAAAATCTTGAAAGTGGTGTAGCATAAGTATCATAATGATGTCACAGCTACATATGCACTGGGGACATAGAGGCAAGGCCCCCTCCTCTGCTCAAAAATATATTTCATGTCTTCAGAGTGTTTCATTTCTTTCTAAAACTGATCTCCAGAGACATCTATTGGGCCCTTTTACCATCGTTCTTTCATATCCAGTGAGGCTGGCTTATTTAGAGGAACATAAGTTTCGTTCTGTTTTTATTTTTTCTCTCTGCAATGCTTGCTCGCCCTTTTTGACCTTTTCTTGGCACATTGTAGACCACAGCTGTTTCAACTGATGGGGCAAGAGTCTGATACTCTGTTCTACCCAGGTGTTCCTTTTCATTAACACCACGTCAATTCAGGCTGTCAGACAGGCTGTTATACCCCTGACAACTAAACAGTTGGTAGACAACAGGTACAGGTGGGCTACCAGTCACTTGCATATGATTTGAAAGGGCTACACTTTTCGTTCTTCCTTAATAGCAAAATGGCATAATAGAAATGGGTTATGTACAATATGCTAGGCTATTTAATATTGATGAGATGCATGGGACAAATTGGAAAAATGAGGATGTGTACTTTAAAGTAAAATTTAAAACAAAGAACTCTGCCTAAATGTAAACATGACAATAAATGTGTTTTCCTATGAAAGAACTGATATGATACAAAATATATTTTCATAATTTTTAGCTAAAGTAATTGACAAGATTTGAAAAATTACATAAAATCTTTTAGCGTCAGCAACAGGACAAACCCCTGACTGGGAAGCTAATAATTTTACATTAGCCACTTCTGGGTACATTGTCTATATGTTAGCACAGCAGTTCTTAAACTTTAGTGTGTGTCAGAATCACCAAGAGGGCTTGCTAAAACACAGATTGCTGGGTCCCACCCCTACAGTTTCTGATTCAGTTTGGTCTGGAGTAGTACCCAAGAGTGTGCATTTCTAAGTTCCCAGGAGATACTAACGCTGCTAGTATAATGTTCACACTGAGAACAATGCTTAGAATCAAGCAATAGTTCCCACTGCTTAAGAAAACTGGTTCTCAAACAAAAATTGGCATAAAAATCACTGGAGGATGGAGGCTTAAAAAAATATGGATTCTAGGGCCTCAATTTCTAGCACTTTAATAAATGTTTCTGCTACAGATGGACCTATGTAGTCAACCACGTTCTGATGGATACCGCTTCCAAAGGGATTGGTTCCCACACCTGAAGGATCATCATAATTTCTTAAACCAGAGCTTCCCAAACTACTAATGCCATATTAGAAAGGCTGATATCATTAGCATACTAATTACTTGGGGATCTTATTAAAATATAGACTCTGAGTCAGTATGCCCAGGATGAGGCCTAAGATTCTGCATTTTAAACAACTCCTTTTCTGATGCTAGAAAGGCTATAGACTGACAAATCCCATCTCAGAGATTCTTATTCAATAGAATGGAATATTCCTAATTTTTTAAAATGCACCTATAAAGTACTCAATGTATTTAAATTCTTTTGGTTACTCCCTGTTACCAAATTTTTTGAGATTGATTTTTGTAGAATTGTTGTAGTATCAGTAATATTGTATACTTAGTCTTTAGAGAATAGCTTTTCTGGAATGTTTCTGTAAAATTAAAGACAAAAGAATTATAAATTGTTGAAAAGGCTAAAAAGTCTAAGGCAGATGAGTGTTTTTTGGTTTTTTTTTTTTTAAATGGGAAAGACTTGATGTGATAGGTTGTATTTTCTAAAGAAGGCTGCAACAATAATTCCCATGCCACATGCTTTTACAATATAAACTTGATTCTCTTGCTATTGAGAGGTAGTGTCTATATGTACTCTCCTCTTGAATCCAGATGGACTTTAGACTCCCATGTAATCAACTTGATGTTGCAGAAGAGAAGCTGCATGACTTCCTGACTTCTGAGGCGAGCTCAGAATAAGCGATGCAGCCTCCTTCTTGTACTTGGAATACACCTCTCTGGAGCTCCAAGCCACCATATAAGAAGTTTGACTACCCAGAATCCTCCATGCTGTAAGGACACCAAACCACATGGAAAAGCCAATCAGTTAATCTAGATAAAGGATACATAGGAGTTCCTAATACTGTGTTGCTCCTGTTGGCAGTCCTAGTATTCAAGGCCCTCCATGTCAGTGCAGAACATGTGAGTGAACAAGCCTTCAAATGATCCTAATCCTCACTGTCAACTCCCTCTCAGCCTTTGAGACATCCCTGTTGAGGCCCTGAATGTTGTACAGCAGAGCCAAGCTATTCTCCCTCTGCCCTTTCCTAATTCCAACTCACAGAATCCATCAATATAACAAAATGGCCATTGTTTACATCACTCATTTTGAGGTGGTTTGTTACTCAGCAATAACAACAGGACCACTGACACAATACAACTTAATATGAATATATAATTCTCCATAGGAGATAAATGAGGGGCTTAGAGGTAGATACCTCTTATTCTAAACCCACTATACAGGTGATAAAAAGAAATCTTGTAGCTGCAGATCTGTAACGATATCAATACCTGACATGTATTCAAGTGTTTATTATGTGCCTAATCCTTTATGTATGTATCAGGGGAAAAAATCAAAATGCCTCTTAGGGTTTTCTGGCACAGGAAAATAAGTTTCTGCTTTCTCCCCAGTCCTCTTCCCTTACAAAGTATTGGTATAAAAATTTGCTTTCTAAAAATGATCTGTGAATAGTTAAATACTATTTTTATAATTTTTAATTTTTATATAATTTCATATCTAAAGAAAAATTCAAATATAGTATTAAGAACTCCTGTATATGCTTTATCCTGATTCGCTGATTGTGTATACTTTCTCTGCTTCTCTCTCGCTCTAAATATATATGAATTTCATACATAAATTATTTTATATGTAAGTTATATATATAAATAATTTTATATGTAAATTATATATTTTTATAGCACACAAATAATTTATATATATAATTTATATTTATCTATAAAAGCAAAGTTTATATATATAACTTTTTAAACTGTTTGAGAGAAGGTTGAAGCCATTGTGGATACATTGAATGCCTTTATTTCCAAATACTTTAGTATGTTTTTTTCTGAAAACACAAACATTCTCTTGCCTAACTATAATATTTTGTCAATTGTCCAAGTCCAGGGACATTTATACACTGATATGTATTTTTCCTAGTCCAAGATCCAATCAATATCAAACATTATAGCACAATAAAGTGGCTATAATCAAGAATAAGTTAGGATACACTTTTAAACAACTAAAAGAGTGGAACTGGAATGTTCTCAACACAAAAAAATGTTAAGTGCCTGAGATGATGTATACCCCAATTACTCTTATTTGATTAATTCACACCATATACCTGTATCAAAACATCACATGTAATCCATAAAGAGACACAACTCTTATGTACCCATAATAATTAATTTTTTAAAAAAAATTTTAAATGCATTTGAAAAGTTTCTGTTAATGTTCTTTGACCACTTTTTGATAGGGTTGTTTGATTTTTTTCTTGTTGATTTTCCTGAGTTCTATATAGATTCTAGTAATCAGCCCTTTTTTGGATGTGTAACATGTGAATATTTTCTCCCATTCTGTAAGTTGTCTGTTTGCTCTTGTAATAGTTTCCTTGGCTGGGCAGAAGCTTTTTAATTTGATCAAGTCCCATTTATTTATTTTTTGTTTTGCTGTGATTGCCTTTGGGGTCCTCTTCATAAATTCTTCACCTAGGCCAATGTCTAGAAGAGTTTTTCCAACATTTTGTTCTAGACTTCTTATACTTTCATGCCTTAGGTTTAAGTCTGTTATCCACTGTGAGTTGATTTTTGTGAGAGGTGAAAGGTGTGGATCCTGTTTCAGTCTTCTACATGTGCCTATCCAGTTTTCCCAGCACCATTTATTGAAAAGGGATTCTTTTCCCCAGTGGATGTTTTTGTCTGCTTTGTCAAAGATTAGATGGCTATATGAGGATGGTTTTATATCTGAGTTCTCTGTTCTGTTTCATTGGTCTATGTGTCTGTTCTTGTGCTAGTACCATACTGTTTTAGTTACTATATCCTTGTAGTATAGCTTGAAGTCTGGTAAACTGATACCTCCCAATTTGTTCTTTTTGCTTAAGATTGCTTTTGCTATATGGGGTCTTCTCTGGTTCTATATGAAGCATAGAATTATTTTTTCTAGATCTGCAAAAAATGATGTTCGTCTTTTAAGAAATACTCATACACTGCTTGTGGGACTGCAAACTAGTACAACTTCTGTGGAAAGTAATATGGAGATACCTCAAAGAGCTACAAATAGAACTGCCGTTTGATCCAGCAATCCCATTACTGGGCATCTACCCAAAAGACATTCTATAAAAAAGACATCTGCACTAGAATGTCTATAGCAGCACAATTCACAGTTGCAAAGATGTGGCAACAACCCAAGTGCCCATCAATACATGAGTGGATTAATAAAATGTGGTATATATATATACCATGGAGTTCGACTCAGCCACAAAAAACAATGGTGATCTAGCACCTCTTGTATTATCCTGGATAGAGCTGGAACCCATTCTACTAAGTGTAGTATCACAAGAATGGGAAAACAAGCATCACATGTACTCACCATCAAATTGGTATTAACTGATCAACACTTAAGTGCACATATAGCAATAACATTCATCGGGTGTTGGGCAGATGGGAGGGGGAGGAGGGGGTGGGCATATACACACCTAATGGGTGTGGTGCGTACTGTCTGGGAGATGGACATGCTTGAAGCTCTGACTTGGGTGGGGCAAAGGCAATATATGTAACCTAAACATTTGTACTCCTGTAATATGCTGAAATAAAAAAAAAATTGTTTTAAACTTCAAACACTATATTTACTTGTCATGTATCCTTTAATCTAGAATAGTCTCACAGACTTTCTTTGCTTTTCTTGACCTTCATGGTATTAAAGAGTCTAGGCCAATTATTTGTAAAATGTTCCTAAATTCAGGATTATCTGATGTTTTTTCTTGAATGTATTCAAATTATGTACTTTGGCAGGAATCCTAAAGAGGTGATGTACCCTCACTTCATCATATCAGGTAGTATGTGATATTAATATGTCCCAGGATTGGTGATATCAACTTTGATCACTTAGTTAAGGTACTGAATGCTAAGTTTCTCCCCTGTAAATTTACTATTCTTTCATTTGAAATTAATAAATAATCTGTGTGGAGAAATGTGGAAACTATACAAATATCCTGTTCCTTGTCAAACTTTACCCTAATAATTTTAGCATTTTTAATGATTTTCTCACTCTATCACTGTTTCACATTTATGAGTTGGCATTCTACTGTAACAAAGAGCTTTTCTTTCTCACTCATTTATTAGCTGATTGATTTATATCAGTATTGATTCATAGATTGTTTTTTTAATCAATTGGAAACCAATACCTTATCAGTTTTGATTTTCAAATCATTCCAGATTTGGCCAATGAAAAACACTTTCAGCTAGCTCTTTTGTCATTTTGATTTGTCTCCATAATTATTTGGTTAATTCTTTACTTTCTGGAACAATGAAATATTCCAAGCTAATTATGTACTTTCTGTGTCCTTATGTTGTAATCAGTCATTATTCACGGAGTCCTTGTCCTTTCGATAGAGACTTACATTTAGAAATCAATATCTAGGCCCTACTTGTGCTCATGGCTACTGGCGTGGATTTCTTCCAGGCCCATACAGTAACAGAGGTATACATGCATTTATGACTCCAAATCCAATTTAAAACCACAAGGTATATTCTAGCGTTCCTCCTTTGCATATTTGTATTTCTTTTCTCTATGATGAGAAATCAGATTGTCATTATGCTCAAAATATCAATTCATTGTCTCAAGCCTAAAATATACCAGTTAGCAATGCAAACATACTAACTATAGTCTAATGGTTATTTATATTTTGGAGAGGTGCATATATATGTAAAATTTACACCCATGTAACCCACTCCCCTAATGAGATACAGAATATTTGTATCACCTCAGAGGGTTTCTTATGCACCTTTCCAGTTAATTCCACCACCTCATTAGAAGCAACCACAGATATTTTTTCTGGGTGTGTTTTTTGGCATGTAATAGAACTGTGATGGTTAATTTTATGTTTTTACTTTATTAAGAGATGCCCAGATAGCTGGTAAAACATTATTTCTGGGTGTTTCTATGAAGGCGTTTCTGAAATAGATTAGCATTTGAATAAGTAAACTAAGCAAAGAAGTTCCTCTCTCACCAAAAGGCAGAGGAAGGGTAAATTCTCTCTCCTTGGGCTAGGACATCTATCCTCTTTTGCTCTTGGCCTTTGGAGCTCTGGTTCACAGACTTTTGGACTCTAAGATTCATACCAGCACCCCACCCACCACCACTGTCCTCAGGCCTTTGGCCTCGATCTGGGAGTTACTCCTAGTTCTCAGGCCTCCACATTCAGACAAAATTACACCACCAGCTTTCCTGGTTCTCCAACTTATAAACAGCCTATTGTTGGAATTCTCAGCCACCATAATCATGTCAGCCAATTCCCACAATAAATAAATATATGTATGCATATATATCCATATGAGAAAATTTATTATGGAAATAATTATTAAATATGTTATGGGAGATTTATTATATATCTCTGTATCTCTATCTGTCTCTATCTATCTATATCACCTATTGATTTTGTTTCTCTGGAAAACTCTAATATAAGAACTACATATGAATCATATAGTATGTATTCCTTCTTTATTCAACTTTTCTCTCAACATGATATCCATGAGATTCAGTGATATTGTTCCATATATCAGTAGTTCATATCCTTATTGCTCAGTAAGCATTCCATTATGTGAATATACTACAATCCTTCTACCTATTCTTCTGATAGACATTTGGGTTGTTTCCAGTTTAGGGCTATTTTAATGATGCTGCTATGAACATTCTTAAAGAACAAGTCTTTTGTGGGCATCTATAGATAGCTTTTATTTTTAAATTTATAGATTTATAGAAAGTTTCAAATGTATATTCCTGTGTATATTTTTTTCTGATTTCCCTGATAGTAACATCTTGCATAACTGTAGCAGAATAATATCAAAACCAGGCAATTGATATTGTAACAATCCACAAAGATTACTAAGATTTCACTAGTCTTATGCACACTCTGTGTGTGTGTGTGTGTGTGTGTGTGTGTGTGTGTGTGTGTAGTTTTATGCAGGTTTATCACAAGTGTAGATTCATGTAACCAGCACCACCATAATCAAAATATAGACGTGTTCCATCACTATGAGTCTCCCTTGTACTACTCCTTTACAGCCACACTTACCCTTCTGTCCCTAATATTAATTTTCCAATTGTTATATACTATTACATTGAGATATAATTTATTTTTGTATGTTGGGACATTGCTAATTCACTCGGTTTTAGTATTGATAGGATTGATAAGAAAACTCATCCAAATTTTGGAAATAGGCAAAATAGATCATTGGATGTTTTTCCAGTGGAGTGCCACGCAATCTCCAATTCAAGGAACAGCATTTTTTTCTATAAAAGGTAAAGGTCAATAGTAGGTATTTTAGGTTTTGTAGGTCTTACAATCTCTGTTATTACTACTCAACTCTGACATTGTAGTGTAAAAGCAGCTATAGACAACATAGAGGATGGGTATGTTCTGGTGAAACTTTATTTATAAAAACAGACTGGACTAGATTTGGTCCAAGGGAAAGAGTTTGCAGATTCCTGGTCTAGCAGAACCTTTGGGGATTATGGAGGGATATATCTTTGACTGATTTTTATTGATTAGGTTATTTTACATCTCTGTACATATAAAAGTTAACTTGTTGAAAACTAATAACCATACAAATAATTCTTTTCTGAGAGTGATGCAGATGATCCCCATTCATGGCAATGAACATAAATTGTGTCCAATCAGATACAATTGATTTCTTTCCAGTAGCAAAGATAAACACAAATGTTACAATTTATTTTTGTTTAGGATATTAACTAGTTTTCCTTTCATTATCAAATTTGTTTCAGCAGCATTTTGACTATATAAATCTTTGTTCCTCAATTTTCCCTTTGCCAGTGTTAGCATCTTAATCAGTTTTTCATTAATTAGATAAATAAAATGTTTACCTTTTATTTATTATTTGCATGAGAGCCACGTTTTTAACATTATGAACATTATATTTTGGTAGGAGCTTTTATATAAAGAAATCATGATGTTCATTAATCAAAAGTTATCCTTTTTCTTTTTGCATTTTTATGCTTTATAATACTTTTTCTGTCTTAAGACACTGATTTGAATCTCTAGTATGAATAAAATATTGTATCTATATATTTTCTAATAATACTTTTTGAATGTGTTGAGGATTGGTGCTACATATATTCAGATTGAACAGCATATTTTGTTTTTAAAAAAGCTTCATAATTGATCCTTTTAGTTGAAAACCCAAGCCATCCCTGTTCTGCCCCAGATCCTTCCTCACACATTAATCTGAGAGTTTGGAGAAATAGAGAAATATATTTCTTTGTATTGTAGAACAACATAAATTTGGGATTTGTTACCAGAAAGTTGAAAGTGAGTGCCTTTGTTTTGCGTTGCTGTAACAGAATGCCACAAACTGAGTAATTTATAAAGAAAAGAAACTTACTCCTTAAATTCTGGAGGCTTGGAAATCCAATGTTAAAGGGCTTGTACTTGGCTAGGGTGTTTTGCTATGTCATCGATGGAAGAAGGGCATAAGGCAGAGGGGAATAGAGCACACACACAAGAAAGCAAGAGAGCAAATTAGCAAGAGGGAGCTGAACCTTCTTTTATAATAAGGCTACTCTTTTGAAAACTAATCCACTCCTGCAATAATAGCATTAATCCATTCAAACTATAAAACTCCTAGAAGCAAATATAAGGGGAAATCTTCACAACATTGGTCTTGGCAGTGGCTTCTTTGATATGACAAAAAGCACAGGCATAAAAAGCAAAAATAGACAAGTACATTACATCATGCTACAAAGCTTCTGCACAGCAAAGAAAACAAATCAAGAGAGTGAAAAGGCAACCTACATAAAAAAGTTTGTAAAAAGAATTTGTAAACCATATATATATGATAAGAGATTAATTAAAAAATGCCTACAAAACTCCTATAAATCAATAGCAAAAATACGAATGACCTTATTTCTCAAATATGATCAAAGGAATTGAATAGACATTTCTCCAGAGAAGATATACAAATGGTCAACAGGTAAATGAAAAGGTACTCAACATTACTAATCAGGGAAATGCAAATTGATACCTCAATGAGTTGTCACCTCATACCTGAAAGGATGGCTACCATCAAAAAAAAAAAAAAAAAGATGACAATTGTTGGTGAGGATTTGGAGAAATTATTATCCTGTGGCCCTGTCAGCCAAAATATAAAATGATTCACCACTATGGAAAACAGTATGGAGATGCCTCATAAAACTATAAATAGAAGTTACTATATCATCCAGCAATCCCATTTCTGGGTATATATTTAAAAAAATCAGAATGTCAAAGATATATCTGCACTCCCATGTTTACTGCAGTATTATTCATAATAGCTGAGATACAGAAATAATAATTTAAATATCCATAGAAGAATAGATAAATAATATGTGGAGTACTATTTAGCCTTTACAAAGAAGGAAATCTTGTTATATGCAACAACATGGATAACCCTAGGGAACCTTATGCTAAGTGAAATAAGTCAGTAACAAAAGGACTAATACTGCATGATTCCAATTCTATGAGGTATCTCAAATAGTCAACGCCATAGAAACAGAGCAAAGCATGGTGGTATCCAGGGGCCGAGGATAGAGGGAATTGGGGAGTTGCTGTTCAACGAGTATAGAGTTTCAATTATACAAGATAAATCAGTTCTAGAGCTATGTGCCTATAGTTAACAAAACTGTAGTGTGCATTTAAAATTTTGTTGAGGGTAGGTCTCATTCTTACCACATTGAACACACACAAGCAAACACACACACACCCCTACACACACCATGCACACATACCTCTCAACAAAGAAAAGTCTAAGACCAGATGACTTCACCAGAGAATTCTGTGAAACATTATTAAAAGAATTAGTATAAACTCTCCCAATACTTCTCAAAAAAATTAAAGAGGAAAGAATACTTCCAAACTCATTCTATGAAGCTAACTCATTCTGATAACGAAGCCAGACAACACTACAAGAAAAGAAAACTGTAGACCAATATCCCTAGTGAAAACTGATGCAAACATCCTCAAGAAAATATTAGAAATTGAATTCAACAATAGATTAAAACCATTATACACCACCACCACCTGGAATGCAAGGATGTTGTGACACACAAATCTCAATCAATATAATACACCATATTAACAGAATGAAGAACAAAAAAACCACATGATCATCTCAATTAATTCAGAAAAGAAGTATTTAACAAGATTTGACACTCTTCTTGGTAAAAAGACTTAATAAAATAGAAATAAAAGGAAATGTCCTCAACATAATAAGGGCCATTTATGAAAATCTCATAGCTTTTTAGAGTTTTTTTGGTAATACTCAATGACTGACAAGACAAAGCTTTTCCTCTAGAATTAGAAACAAGGCAAATATGACTGCTCTTACTTTTATGCAATATAGTATTGGAAATACTACCTAGAACAATTAGGCAAGGAAAAGAATAATAAAAGGCATCTTTACTGTAAAGGGAAAAGTAAAATTATCCTTGTTCACATATGACATGATATTTTTTTGTTTGCATTTTTTTATTTAAGACTTTTATGGAGTTCATACATTTTGGTTACATAATTTGCTTTTGTACAGTTTGAGTTGAAGTTATAAGTGTGCCCTTCAGTCAGATAGTGTGCATTGTACCTGTTAGGTGTGAATTTACGCACCCCTCCCCCCTCCCACCTACTTGATTTCCTTTGAATTTTACTTCCATAAGTACAAATAAGTGTTGATCAATTAGTTCCAATTTAGTACTGAGTACATATGGTGTTTGTTCTTCCATTCTTGCCATACTTTACTAAGAAGAATGGCCTCCAATTCCACACAGGATTTTACAAAAGATACTAGATCACCATTTTTTATTGCTGAGTAGTACTTCATGGTATATATATACTACATTCTATTATTATTTTTAATAGTTTTTTTTATTTCAGGATATCATGAGGGTACAAACATTTTGGCTACATTTTATGACTTTGCCTCACTCAAGGGATGAATAGAGGCATGCCCTTCCCCTCTACAATGCTCACCATGTCCATTAGTTGTGAGTTTATCACCCCCAAATTCTAATCCCTGAAGAATATTACTACTGTGTGAGCACCATAGTGTTGATCTGTTAGTGCCAATTTGATGGTGAATACATGTGGAGCCAATTCTTCCATTCTTGTGATACCTCACTTTGGAGGATGGGCTCAAGCTCTATCCAGGAAAATATAAGAGGTGCTAGATCATCATCATTTCTTATAATTGGGTAATATTCCATTGTATACATATACCAAATTTTAATAATCCACTCATGAATTGACGGGCACTTGGGTTGTTTCCACATCCTTGCAATAGTGAATTGTGCTGCCATAAACATTTGGGTGCAGATGTTTTATTATAGAATGTCCTTTGCTTTTTTGAGTAGATGCCTAATAGTGCTATTGCTGGATCGAATGGTATTTCCATTTTTAGCTCTTTGAAGTATCTCCAAATTCTTTTCCAAAGAGGTTGCACTAAGTTTCAGTCCCACCAGCAGTGTAAGAGTGTTCCTCTCTCTCCACATCCTGGTCAGCATCCGTTGTTTGGGGATTTTTTGATAGAGGCCAATCTCACTGGGGTTAGGTGATATCTCATTGTGGTTTTGATTTGAATTTCTGTAATGATTAGAGATTTTGAGAATTTTTTTTATATGTTTGCTGGCCATTATTCTGTCTTCCTTTTGAAAAGTTTCTGTTCATGTCCTTTTCCTATTTATTGATGGGGTTGTTTGATTTTTTTTTCTTGTTGATTTTTTTAAGTTCTAGATAGATTCTTTTTTTTTTTTTTTTAACAGAGTCTCACTCTGTTGCCCAGGCTAGAGTGCTGTGGCATCAGCCTAGTTCACAGTAACCTCAAACTCCTGGGCTCAAGCGATCCTCCTGCCTCAGCCTCTTGAGTAGCTGGGACTACAGGCATGCACCACCATGCCTGGCTAATTTTTTCTATATATTTTTAGTTGGCCAATTAATATCTTTCTATTTTTAGTAGAGACAGGTTTGAGCTCTACTCAGCTCTTACTCAGGGTGGTTTCAAACTCCTGACTTCAAGTGATCTGCCTTCCTCGGCCTCCCAGAGGGCTAGGATTACAGGCGTGAGCCACCTCACCCAGCCTCTAGATAGATTCTTGTTATCAGCCCTTTATTGGATGTGTAGAGAGCAAATATTGTCTCACATTCTGTAGGATGTCTATTTGCTCTAATGATAGTTTTCTTGGCTGTGCAAAAGCTTTTTAATTTGATCAGGTCCCATTTATTTATTTTTGTTGCTGCTGTGATTGTTTTGGGGGTCTTCTTCAAAAATTCTTTGCCTGGGCCAATATCTGTAAGGGTCTTCCCAACATCATCTTCTGAAACTCTTAAGGTTTCTTGCCTTAGGTTTAAGTCTGTTATCCATCTTGAATTGATTTTTGTAAGAGGTGAGAGGTGGGGATCCAGTTTCAATCTTCTGCATCTAGCTATCCACTTCTATTCAACATCGTGCTGGAAGTCCTTGCTACAACAATTAGACAAGAGAAGGGAATTAAGCGAGTCCAAATTGGGTCAGATGAGATCAAACTCTCGCTCTTTGCTGATGATATGATATTATATCTAGAAAACCCCAAGGATTTAACCAAGAGACACCTGGAATTGATAAATGAATTCAGCAAGGTCTTAGGATACAAAATCAATGCACACAAATCAGAGGCATTCATATGCCAAACACAGTCAAGCCAAAATTCAAATCTAAAATGCAATACCTTTTACAATAGCCTCAAAGAAAATTAAATATCTAGTAATATCTTTAACAAAAATGTGAGAGACATATACAGGGAGACCTATGAAACACTAAGAAAAGAAATTGTGGAAGATATAAACAGATGGAAAAAATATACCTTGCTCATGGATTGTTAGAATCAACATCATTAAAATGTCCATACTACCTAAAGTGATCTACAGAATTAATGCAATCCCTATCAAAGTACCATCATCATTCTTATACAGATCTAGAAAAAATAATTCCACACTTTGTATGGAACCAGAGAAGATCTCGTATAGCCAAAGCAATCTTAAGTAAGAAGAATAAACTTGGAGGTATCAGTCTACCAGACTTCAAGCTATACTACAAGGCTATAGTAACTAAAACAGCATTGACTGGCACAAGAACAGAGACATAGACCTTTGGAACAGGACTGAGAATCCAGAGATGAAACCATCTGCATATGGCAATCTAATCTTTGACAAAGCAGGCATGATCTTATATGTAGAAAATCTTAAGTATTTCACACACACACACAAAAAAAAACTTGTTAGAACTAATAAATGAATTCAGCAAAGTTACAGGCTCCAAACTCAACATATAAAAATCAATTTCTATGCACTACAAATAAACAGCTTGAAAAGAAGATTCTTTAAAGAACTAAAATTAAAAGTAGATCTACCATTTTATCCAGCAATCTCATGACTGGGTATTTACCCAAAGAAAATAAATCATTATATCAAAAAGACACCTGTACTCATTTGTTTATCACAGCACAATTCACATTGCAAAGATATGGCTTCAACATAAGAGCCCATCAACTGATCAGTGGATAAATAAAATATGCTATATATGTACTGTAGAATACTACTCAGCCTTAAGAAAAGAATGAAATAATGTCTTTTGCAGCTACTTGGATGGAACTGGAAACCATTATTACAAGTGAAGTAACTCATGAACAGAAAACCAAATATTGCATATTCTCACTTATAAGTGGCAGCTAATCTATGCATATGCATGGTTTTAAAGAGTGATATAATAAACATTGGAGACTCAGAAGGTGGAGGCTGAGAGGAAGGTGAGAGATGAAAAAGTACCTATCAGGTACAATGTACACTATTTGGGTGATGGATACACTAAAAGCCCAGACTTCACCAGTATACAATTTATCCATGTAACAAAAAACCACCTGTACTCTCTAAATTTATTGAAATAAAAAGAAGATACTTGAAATAATGAAATAACCTGGCAAGTGGAGTTTATTAAATATTGGATTAAAATGTGGCATATATCTACAATAGAATTTTATTCAGACTTAGGAAGGAAGAAAATTCTGTCACATGATACACCATGGACAAACCTTGAGGACATTATACTAGGTGAAATAAACCCTTCACAAAATAACAAAAACTTTATGAGTCCACCTATATAAGATATTTACAGCATTCAAAGTCTGTCTGGATATGGTGGTTCATGTCTGTAATCCCAGGACTTTGGTAAGGTGAGGCAGGAGGATCACTTGAGGCCAGCAGTTCAAGGTTACAGTGAGCTATGATCATGCCACTGTGGTCCAGCCTGAGTGACAGAGTGAGAACCTGTCTCAATAAAAAGTAATAAAATACATATAAACAAAAAGAATGGAGGTTACCAGGGGCAGGGGAAAGGGCAAAAAGGGGAATTGTTTAATAGGTGTGAAGTTTCAGATTTGCTAGATAAAAAGTTATGGAGATCTCTTTTCACACTAATGTGAATATACTTAATACTACTGAAGTATACAGTTAAACATGGTTAATTTTGTTATTTATTTTTTATCACAATTAAAAACTGTATAAACTCATGCATGGGATAGATACATACCAACTCCAGGGTAATTTTTTTGTGGAAAATAGGAGATGAATGGGACTGGGGAGGGGGACCATTTTATTTTTTATAAATAAACATGAATCAAATATCAAAAAACATTAACAGTTGTCAAACATGGATGGAGAGTGCATAAATATTTACTATATTATATACAAGACATGTTTGTTTTAAATATATCATAATTGTGCAAACATTCTTTAAAATCCAAGATTTATAAAAATGTACTATACAAGTTTTCATAAATAATAAAAGAGAGAAAGTGTATTTGAATTCAGGTCTACCTAATTATAAATTCCTTAAGAGAAATTCCTATTTTCAACTAATGGTTATATAAACCTTGGCTTAACTGACTGAGAGCACCTAAAAAGGTGGCCGGATTTTTCTTATCTGTTCATCTAGTTGGATCAGCACTTTCCACCATGCCTCTGACCTAGATAGTTGATTACCAGCTAAATGAATTATGTTTTTTGGATATCCTCAACGTTTCCAAGCTAATTTCTTACAAGTTCCTACTTGCACACACCATATCATTTTTATCCTTGTTGTATACCTACTATTTAGCTGTCTAGTATTCTATCTATAGTTTTTCTATATTCTCCATTCTTTAAATTTAGATCCCTGCAGATCTCACAATTAATTGAAAATCTACAAATAGTCAAGTTAGGCAATAGTGTTGACATAGAGACATGCACAGGAGTTGAAAGTGAAAGCCCACTCTCCACCTTCTGTGTACTATATGAGAAACTGGTACAAGCCTAGCCACTATGTACAAAATACTATACAGCAAACTTTTGTTCCAGTGGTCATGAGAACTGTTTAGTAGTCCCTATCCAGGTGAAGGCTTTTTATCTTGCCATATGTAAAGGATTTGTATGTGTAATACATAGGAAAATCATGATGAGTAACATTCATTCTGCTGAGCACATGACCAACTAACTCAAATGTCTGGGCCTCAATTTTATTATCTATAGTATTAGTTCTTGAAATACCCAGTCATATTTCCTCCATTTCTGGAATTTCATGACTTTATTTGACTATAGATGAACAAATGAAATTACTCAGTGACTCACATGTATCCTTTATATATCTATTTTTAAATTCTTGAACTGAATATTGTGAACTTTAGAAAACATTGGAAACTTTTAATATGAGACATTAGTTTGAATTCCCATAGATTAAATGGCATGAAGAAGTTCTATCATCTCACACAGTTTTAGCAAGTTCTAAATGTATTTAATCTAGAGATTATCTGCAAGTAAATACTTTCTTCTAGATATCTAAAAATGTAGAATAGCTCATTTCTCATCAAGAGCTTTGATTCAAGTGAATGGTGATATACTTTTAAGTGCTGATTTTGAGGAAACATCATTATTTCTAGATTTTCTTGCTTATCACTTGCCATTGCCCATGTTATTATATCAGATCATTAACAACCATCCTAAGGTTATTAACTACAAAGTTTAGTCTTGGTTTAAGTATTTTACTAAATATTTAATAAATCCATTTTTAGAGACAAACAAATCAATTCTTCAACATAGTCTCTGTTTATTATATACCAAATAAGTGAATTCTATTTGGCTCCTTTGACCTAAAGAAATATAATGCAAATCTTCATCTAACTCTATCAGTGGATCTCATTTGCCATGGTCTATATCTGGAAATGATTTTCACTGGTAAAGAATGGTGGGATTTCTGTGAAACTGATTCTATATCTTTCATTATCTTTTCACTTAAGTTCAATTGTGTCAATATTCCCTAAATGTTGTTGATTAGACTCTCATCTAGGTCTTACACTTTCCTTAGAGTGCGTATGTGTATATGTGTGTGTGTGCGTGTGTGTGTGTGTGTGTGTGTGAAGTCTAGATAAGACTTACAGTGGTTTTTATTCCCATATATCATTTTAATATTTTATATGATTTCTCATCACTACAAATAAAATTTATTTATGTATAAATTTTCTGATTAATTCATTCAGCATCTGTTTTATACTTAATCTAGGAAATAATATCTCTTTGTTATGATTAAGGTTTCTTGACTCATTTAGTATGTGAATATGCTCATTTTCTTTGAGGTTCAGGTATACCAAAATTATGTATATTTTCTCAATCTTAAAGTGTTTTATATTTTCTACAGCATTTACCTAAATTGCCTTCTATGTTACTATCATACATTAATTTGGAAAATATGGTAATTGATATGATATACTTCAGTTTGGTGACAGAGCTTTATTATTTTTTAACAAGTAGACAAATTTAGTGCATTTGCATTTTTATGCTTAGCTAATGCTGTTTCTGTGTTTAAATGGGACTGTAACTATTGGAACATATTGCATTATATTTCAAATAAACATCCTTTATATGTAAGAGTGTTATCATCACACATGAATGTAGTATTTATGCAGAATTAGACAAACCATCAGAAAAAAATTGAGTTGAAGGAGAAGTTAACTTTGAAAAGCTATTTAATACACCGATTTAAGCATCCAAGCTTTTATAAAAATTATAGAAAAACAAACTTTTTACAATTAAATATCTTCGATATATTTTCTGTATGAGTCACTAAGAAAGTAAAAGTGCATGGTTACAAGGAGATTAGTGGAAGTAAAAAGGGGAAAAGCAGAGGGAAGAGATCTTTGTTGGAAGTAAAAATAAATTAGGTGTAGAATTAAAGCACTTAGATGGACAACTCAGGTAAAAAAAAATCAGTTTCCTTTGATTTATTCAAGTAGTTCAAGCAGAAGAAGGTTGTTTAGAGTTGTTATCTAATTATCTTAATATTCATTTAAATTCCCCACTTCACTTTGATATAACATTTTTAAAGGATGATAGAAAAGATGTAAGGAGCTCATTCCAGAAATGAACTATTATTTGTAGCAGGCCCCAGTGCCTTCAGAGCCCTGTAACACCATTCTTTGACCCTGACACCAGGGTCAATCCACAAAAGTCAAATTACAACACAGATTTCGGGGAAAAGATATAATTATATTCTGTTATGCCAACCTGGCCTTGAAAAATAGCTAGAGCATTGGGAAGGAAGGCAGAGGTCAGAACTAAGCTGTTAAGAGAACAAAATCAGGCAGTTACTGAAAAGTTATCTACTAACTCTAATGTAGGAGAGGGGACCAAAGCAGGCATGGCCATGTGTAATACTCAATACCATTTTTTTTTTTCAAATTGATTCTCAAAACCTTACCCAATTATCTAAATCCTGGCATTCACAGTTTTCCCATTGGCCTCTAGCAATGGGATTTTATTTTGACTTGTTGAAATCTGGAGAAAAATGTGTTCCCATGACATGGGTGTTGATTGCAGCTGTTTGATGATTGTTACAAGTTCATCTCAATGTTCTCTCACAAATATATGTGATACTGCCAGCTCTGCAGCTCTGGTGTTCAATATACCCAGTTGGTGTTTAAATGTTCCTACATCTGATATAGTAGTGCTGATGGAATCTGTTAGAAATGGTGACTACTCTGCCAAGTATTTGTCAGATTTCTCTGAGAAATCTCTAGGACATCCATCTAGCCTCAACTGACATCGAAGGCAGACATGTTGCCAGTGCCTTCATCAAATTGAAGGGGCATGTATTTCTGACAGCACAATGATCCATAGCAGATTTCTTTTGACTAGAGAAGAAACCCCTCAAATAAAAATAATAAAGGCATTTTGTCAAATTAGGCTAAATCAACAACAGAGGTAGAGAATCAAGGCAAAAGCATAGTTTGAAAGAGGCTTTAGGGACTCTTTCTATGTCTGAGACCTAGTTATCCTAAAATGAATGATACCCACAGTTCTTAAATTAAACAGAAAACAAGTAAACAAAATAATGTTTTTGTTTGTTTTCAGAAGTGATCCTGATATATGTATTTCAAATAAAGTAGATTTTCATTCTTATTTCACAAAACCTGATTCAGAAAACCTTTTCTACTGTCATTCTATGAAACATGCTTCTATTATATATACAATTCTCTGTATGTGTATGCATGTAAGTTTCAGATGTAAGCCTTTTTCAAACAGATGGCTCTTGCTTTTAAAGTGTATAAATTATGGCATTGACAAAGGAGAGTATTTTAAAATGCTACTATATGAAGAAATCAAATCTTTAGAAAATGAACAAAAATGAAATAGAAATAAATCTTTTTGATTAACTGCTAAATCTAAATGTTCAAACCCCAGTCACCTAAACAAGAACCATGACTGAAAACAGCAAAGTCTCTTATCTGCTTCTTGGCTTTAAGTTAGCAAATCCCATGTTTCTGAGTTTTAATTGTCCATCAATGATATGTTTCCAAATTTAATCTACTTCTTGGCAGTAGAATCAGCAAAACATTTGTTCCCTTTCTTCTGAATACAGCTGCAATCAATTGGATGCACAAATGGCATGAAGGATGCTATGGGGTATCTCTGCCCTTCATAAAATGGGATAGATATTTGGATGATGGTAGTTTTTACAGAATCAAAACAAAACAGTCAGAGCAAAAAAGATAATTAAGCCAATGCTCTCCAAGTATGCCATTGAAAATGCATATTTGCCCCTAATACTTGACACTTTCAATATTCCCACATATTCATAAGCTCTGTTAAAGGCTAAGCCAAAGGTAAAGTCATTGGCATTGTAATAACTATTGGTTAAATGAGTAGGCAAGTAGGAGCATGCAGAAGATTTTTACACTGTCATTTATCCATTCAAAGCGTTCACAAAATCTGCAAGCCATTAGGATGGTAGGTAGTTCAGGACCAATGCTGAGAGAAGCATTTTGCTTAAAATTCAGGTATGTAGGTCTGTGATAGTTCAGACTTACTATCACAGATACTATTAGTTAATCACAGCTGGCACCAGGATGAAATTTCCTCTTATGTGGAATTAAAAATATGTAATTTTTACCCAGTAACACCATTCTCTTCACCAAATTAGAAGGAAGTACCTTGTAACCAGGAAATAGAGGAGTTACTTATTTTAGAGGCCTTGGAAAACAAACAAAATATCCAAGTTGGGTATAAATGGCTAATACCAAACCAAACACTTTGTTTGAACTGGCTGGCCAATTCAAGAAAATAAGCAAACTAATTTTTATTCTGAATTTCTTATAATGATGGAGAAAGAATGAAAAGTGGGGATGCAAGCAGATAATATAAGAAAATCAGAAATAGTTCCTAGAATATAATTATTTAGTGCCATTAGAGGAGGAACTCAATAGCTACAGATAAAAAACAATAATAACCAGAGGTGAGGAAGTAATTGTATACCTAGATATGAGGAGTAAAACAATGAAGTTTCTAGATGATAAACATGAGGTTATCTTCATGACCTTGGAGTAGGAAAGAATTTCTTAAGTAGGAATCACAACGCATTAATTATATGCTGTAAGATGGATAAATTGGACTACATTACAAGCAAGAAATTCTGTTCAATAAAAGACACCCAGAGAACAAAAAGGTAAACCAAGAGTTGGAAAAGATGTTTGCAACACATATGACTGACAAGAGGTTCATATCCAAGATATATCAAAGCACTTCCAAATAAGAAAACATCAACTCAATAACAACAACAAAACAAAGTAAGAGCACTTTTCCAAAGAGGATATTTAAGTGGCCAATAAACATTTGAAAAGATGCTCAACCTTATTAGTCATTGGGAAAGTGCAGTTTTTTTTTTTTTTTTTGAGACAAAGTCACACTCTGTTGCCTGGGCTAGAGGGCCGTGGCATCAGGCTAGCTCACAGCAACCTCAAACTCCTGGGCTCAAGCAATCCTCCTGCCTCAGCCTCCCGAGTAGCTGGGACTAGAGGCATGTGCCACCATGCCCAGCTAATATTTTTGTTTTTAGTAGAGACAGGGTTCTCGCTGTTTCTCAGGCTGGTCTTGAACTCCCTAGCTCAAAAGATCCACCTGCCTTAGCCTCCCAGAATGCTAGGATTACAGGCGTGAGCCACCACGCCCGGCCGGAAGTGCAAATTTGATCTAAAAATTCAAGTCATAACAAACCCACTTGCTTGGGAAAACTTAAGAAAACTTCAAAACGATTCTAAGTGTTGTTGTTAAATTTTCACATGCCGTGGATGGGAGTACAAAAACCATTTTAAAATGGAGATTGGAATTATCAAATTGAAGGTGCACGTACCAGTGACCCATCAATTCCACTTATACACCAGATACATGTAAAACAAAGTTAAGGACATCATTGTTTGAAACAGCCAAAAAAATGGAAAATAATCCAATTGTCCATCAATAGTAAAATGGATGATCTGTGAAATATTTATCCAATTGAATGCTATTTAGCAAGGAAAATAAACTACAGCTATTTGCAACAATTTAGATGAGTCTCATAAACAGAATATGAAGCAAAGGAAAAAAGAGCAAGACAAAAAGAGCACATACAATATGATAGCTTTCATATGAAGTTTAATATAGGCAAATCTAAACTACAAATTTTTAGGGACACATATTGTGGCAACTCTATAAAGAAAAGCAATGAAATAATTGTCAGAAAAACCAAAATGATAATTACTTCTTAAAATAGGGAGGGAATTATAATCACAAAGGGACATACAGGGATTTTCTGGAGGGTTGGCAATGTTCTATTTACTGACTTTAGTGGTAGTTATATTGAAATTCATTTTATGATTATTCATCTAACTGTGCATTTATGTTTTATGCCTTTTAAATATATATTTATATCATATTTCACAAAAAATGTTTTTAAAAGGTAAAAGGCAGTTCAGTAAGTGGGAAAAGTGTGGAGATTATAAATATATTTCTACAAGATTATTTTTAATTGTGTTAATGTTATGCAAATGGTACTTGTGTTTTGGAAAAATTGATAGCAACATACATAGATTCAGAAAGCAATATCTCAAACTATTTAGCAGAACAGAAATGCTCTACAGCAGCAGTCCCCAACCTTTTTGGCATCAGGGACCAGTTTCATGGAAGACAATTTTCCACTGATGGGGTGGGGGGCTGGAGGGAGGGGAGAGGTGGAGCTCAGGTGGTGATGCAAGCAATGGAAAGCAGCTATAAATACAGATGAGCTTCCCTTGCTGGCCTGCCGTTCACCTCCTGCTGTGCGCGTGGTGGGGGCGGTGGGCTTCCTAAGTTTCATGGAAGACAATTTTTCCATGGGATGGTGGCAGGGGGAGAGGCTGCAGAGTTCTGCAGCCGGGTCCCTAACAGGCCACGGACCGGTACCTGTTGAGATTGCAGGGATTGGGACTGCAGCTCTTGAGAACTTTGTTAAATAACTCAAAAAGTGGCTGCAACTATGGTAAATGTTTATATCAAAGATGCATTTGATGAATTATAATAACATCACTTCATGAAATGGAAAACATTTTAATACATTATTTATAAAATATGTGATTTTAATAATTATGGATAACCAAATAAATTAATTAAGTAAATATTATTTGTAAAACACTGGTCAATCAAAGAATTAAGAAGCCAGGAAGCAGATTTCTATTTTTAACCCATCTCTCTTTGTATTCTAATCTGGTCAGACTTCATTGCAATAAAAGCCTATTGCTCTTGTTTCATCTTTGGGCCACCACTACTCTTATTTTTCCTCGCCTGGAAGTCACCCTTTCCCTCCCCATGATCCTCCCACACCTCTGCCCCCACTGTTTTCAACTTCAACTCAACTCAAATCCTACATCCTCCACTTACTACACTTACATATTTTAGCCTTTGCTTTGTATTTATATTAACACATATTTTAGCTTTTGCTTTATATTTAGTACCAATCTCATATCACCAACTAGGTTAAGAGATTTATTCCACATAATTTACTTGTGCCCTACAGAAGTTGTCCTCAATCTAGTGACAGATCTGAAGAAAGTACCTGGGGAGTTATATGTTTGTTTAAAATATAGATCCCATAGAGTGACACCCAGATTTTCTGATTCAAAAGGTCTAAAGTAGGACTCGGGAATCTTTATTTTTAAAACAGTTCACCAATGATTCTGATGTGCAGCCAAGATTGGTAATGGTACCATGGCTCCTAGCAGGTGAATGGAATAAATCATTATATAGGAGGCTCTAAATAAATGTTGATTGCTCAAATGATGAAAGTCAGGGTATAATCTGTGGAAGTTTTATTCCTTACCAAATATAGTTTCATAGAAGGAATTTATGTTTCATCTTATAGATCAGAAAACTTAGGCATGGAAAAGTGAAATATTTTGTCCAATGCTATTACATAGTGAGGTACTATCAAATATGGAACTAAAAATGATTTTCTTAATCCTGGTCAAATTCTCTTTCTACCATACCAGAATCCTAATGCCAATGGCAGAATTCCAATGAAATATAGTACTGCACGAAATAATTCATTAATTCAAGAGTATCCTTTAAAAGTTCTGTCACTTATCAGACACATCAAATGTTGCTTCATTTGGGTAGAATAGTCTATAAATTACCTTATCTCTGCCATCTATTAAATATTTTTTGCTATAATTTGGTGAGATTTGCCACTGGAAAAAATTGAATGATTAAAAGCCATCATAAGATCTTTCTAACTTGTTATAGAGGACTAGATACATAATATAAATTTGAATGATACCGAATGTTCCAGTATTTAAAAAATAAATTAAAATTTTATTTTAATTTAAATAAATTAAATTTTAAAATTTGAAAATATTTGAGAAAATACCAATGTTTTATACTTTAAGCCTTTCCTTCTTTCTGAGTATTAAAAAATAGAGGAATATTGAGTAGGGAATTTTCATTTCTCAATTCATTATTTCTAATTGCCCTGATACTTTTGCAATAATGTTCTATTTTCTATCTAAAAAATTCATTAATGCTACTAACTAGTAATTCCAATATAACCATTCTTCAACTAAAGATGATGATGCCACAACAATTTATATTATGACCTAAAGCAAATTATATTATCATTTCATAAATGGAATGTATACCTCTCACTATCTACTCTCCTTTAATTAACTTACTCCCCACTTATAAATTCATTCCTCTCAATATTTTCACCTTTAATAAACACTCCTCTCACCTATTTTATGATGACCAACAATTTGGCCTTGAGACAACATTGCCAAGAGAGTGACATCAGAATATTATGAGAATGGGCTGTAATTTCAAATATTCTCTGATTACTAACAAATTAATCAGCAGAGCAAAACCAATTAAAAATAAACACCTTATATAAACACACTCAACCATGTTTTCATTGTGTGAAAGAAAAACTATATAGAAATTAAATAAGATTTTGATTTTAAAACATTTAATTTTGTTAAATTTATCCATGCGCCAGGAAATTAAGAAATAACACATCATATTATATTTAAGAAGTTTGGATTGGAACGTTTGAATAAAAGATTCCCTTTAGACTTAACTTGGCTCTTAATTCATTAAGCAGCATGTTTTATGAATTTTAAAATCAAGTGAATTAATTTTATGTTAAGAATGAGCAATAATAGATAGTTGATTAATATATGCAAAAAAGTAATCAACCAGTATATACAAGGTACTATGGTAAGTACTATGAGGGACACATAGTAACTTGCCTCCAAATGGCTACATAATTAAGGGGAAAATAACAAGTGTATAATGGGATGGATGCTTATAAGGGATTTTTATAATTACACAGCCTCTTTTATATCTAGAGCACTGGTTCTCTATCAGGGCCACTTTTGACACTCAGGAAACATTTTGCAATATCTGGAGACGTTTTTGGTTGTCACAACTGGAGAATGAGTGAGCAGTGCTACTAGAATGAAGTGGGTAGACACCAGGGATGTTGCTAAACATTCTACAATGCACAGAACAGCCTTGCCCCCAATAAAGAATTATCCAGCCCAAAATATCAATAGTGCCAAGGTTGAGTAACCCAGACCTAGAGGTGGAGACAGAAAATTACTTTGGGATCAGATTTTTGTCATTAAGGGAAAATTCAATTGAGCTACCTCCTTAAGTCATAGAAATATAAGGCTAGTAGGTAGACCAGTAGGCTGAGTATGCCACGTTGCTACATCTGAAATTCCCTTTGGACCTAGCCACCACTGTAGAATGACATGTTTTGAGAACAATGAGGAAACACATAGAGAAGGCAAAAGGAGATGTTATCTTGGAATCTGTGAATAGGGCACGCAATAACACTATCAAGCATGTGACTGAGCAAGGGCATCACTGAAGTAATGGATATTCCATGGATTTTGCAGGCCCAACAAATTGTTGATTGTGCAGGGTTATGCAAATTGATACCATGTAGACAGTACTAAAACAACAGGGCTGGTAAAATTTCCACTTCTCTCTATCTACAGCCATGCATCACTTAATGATGGGGATGTGTTGTTACACATTTTCATTATGCAAACATCACAGAGGGTACTTACACAAACCTAGATGGTATAGCCCACTATACATTTAGGCTTTTTGATATAGCCTATTGCTCCTAGGCTACAAACCTGTACAGCATATTACTGTACTGAATACTATAGGCAATTGTAACAAAGTGGTTTTTGTGCATCTAAACATAGAAAAGTGACAGTAAAAATATGGGACCACTGTCATACATGTGGTCTGTCATTAACTGAAATACCATTATGTGGTGCAAGACTGCATTTGGCTTTTGGAAGCAGAATCGCATTTATAAATTCAGAGTATTTGTGAATGGTTCACCAGAGAAAGTGCCTTCTTGAGGGAGATAAGCTTTTTGTAAATAAAGACAGGAAAGCAATTCATTGTAAAAAGGAAAGGTATGATACATACTACATTGATATATCAAGGTGACAAAGCAGGTCATACATTATAGCAGATGTTGTTGTTGCCCCATTCAGATACTTGGCCAGTGCACTCATTACCCCAGTTAGTATTGACTGCTAACAGCTCATAACTACCTTTGATCTTGGGAAAATCACCCTTGGCTGACAGGAATTGGCTGACTTGGGAAGTTACGCATCCTGTCCACTGGGCTATTGGAACAGAGTGCATAATCTCTGAGGAGTATAAAAGGCCAGCTCCCTTTTCTCAAAGAGAAACAATTCTCTTTGAGACATAGTAACATTTCTATGATTAAATTTATGCTCCAGAAATTTCATCTCGCACCCCACCCCGTTCCCCAGACCCTCTACTGAGGACCAAGTCAAAGCTAGACTTTACCTGAGACCACATCCTTGCTCAGTTTTTTTCCATTTTCCTATCCTGTTTCCCCTTCTTCCTTCAGACTTTTCCTTAAGAGCATTAGCTCAATAAATTATTTTCATGCCAAATCCCTGTTTGAGACCCTGCTTTTAGGGAACCTGACCTATAACAAACATGAAATCAAAAAACTAAAATAGAACGTAGAACATGATAGTTATGGAGAGAAAGACTCCTGTTCTATCATCCCGGCAGGAGCAGGAGACAGGGCTAGGGGCTTGTGCCAGACAAGGTGTTAAAAGTGAGATACTTATACAAAGCTGAGACCCTTTAAAGGCTGCATCCTCAGAGAATAGGTACACTAGGAAAACTCTACTCACCAACAGGGGACAACAGGAAGCCTGTGCTTCAAGGAACAAAAAAAGGTCTCTACTGGCAAATCAAAACTCCTAGGACTTTACCTCACATGGATTTAGAATCTAAATTTATGTTAACTGCATAGCCCAGGGACTTATCAGCTAAAAAATAAATATAACCTTGATCTGGGGTAATACATGGCAGGTAATGATACATGGCAAATGAAAAGGGACTTTTCCCATGGTGTTCCTAGAGAAGAAAACAAGTCCAAATAACAACGTGTTCATAATTAAATGATGAAGAATAGGAAAAGGAAGAGGAAAAGGGAATTGCCTCACCAAATACCCAGACTTATAAAGGCATATAAATTTGTATTTTCAGCATTGGCCCAGGGATACAAAAATAGAACAAAGTAGCATCATAAATAAGCCAAGAGAAAAGATCTAAGAAGTCTGGCTCTTGGCCAAAAATGTGTGATTTTTTTCAGGGACAAACATAAGCAATTAACAGAGGCTTTACCTGGCAGCCTCATGAGAAAAAACTGCCCTCCCTACACTAGACTAGAATGTTCTTGGGAGAATTACTCTTGGCTGACAGGAACTGCCTCACCTGGAAAGTTATTTATCCATTAGAAAAATAGCAAATACATTGCAACTTCCGGAAGTTGCAATCAAGGACACACGCCCTCCTGGGTGGCCATACTCTTACATATTGTCATTCCTATCCTGGATCCTCCATTGAGAAGCCTCTATATTAATTGACTTCAGCAGAGGCCTTCCTCAGAAGCCTTTGTCAAAACCTCCTTGAGGGGGATTTTTTCTCCACTCTCACTTAATATTCAGTAGTTTGCCACTCCTAGCCCTTTCCTGTCATCCTTCCCCCAATCCTTGGGTTCAGAAAACTGCAGAGGCCTTTTGTTCATGGCTCCTTTGACAGTGAGAGGAGCCCCATGTCTGTGCTGATCCTCCTGACCTTGGACCAGCACGCCATCCCATGGGGAAAAATGAAACAGGGCTCTTTCTCTGGTTTAGCCTCTTCTTATACCATTGAGTAAGTGATTAAAATCTTGCCTGTTAACTTTCATTTTGGCTTTGTGTTTTAATTGGCTGCTCTAACACCTAACAACTTAACTGTCTCCAGCTCAGCTGAGGTCCTGACAAGACCTAGATAAAAGCAGACAATACACATCTTGGTATATAGCTCAGGTGGTATTAGATTTCAGTGAGTAAAGGATGAATTAGTCATTAAATGGTGCTGTGTCAAGTGGTTCTCCATACGAGAAATAAGACAAAATTAGATCCCCACTTCAAGTGATGTGCTGGAAAATGTCTAACAACTAGCTCTCTGGGGCAAGGAGATTGACAGCCTTATTTGTAGGACTTGCCCATTTCTATGGTGTAAAGATTCCAACCATGGTGTTCAAGCTACCCATGTGCATCATGGAATGTGAAGATGCGAAGAGATGCACTCAATCATCTCTAGCAAGCAGATTTTGGCACGATACTTTTACCCCACACAACACACAAACATTAATTATACATAGAGTCTAACTCTAAATGTGAAAAGCAAAACTTTAAAACTTATAGAAAAAAATAGATAAGACCATATGACAAGGGGATAACGAAGCATTTCATACTAAGATCAAAATAAGTACAAACTTATTTCACACTATTAGGACACATTGATAATAATCAAAATTTACTTTTGTTTTCCCACTTGGAGAGTTCTGTATTATTTTAGGTCATCAAGGGAAAATCCTAGCATTTAAAATTATATAGTGACATGAATGAAGACAGATTTTTTTCACAGCTTTAGCTTCACACTTAGAATATGCTAGTGGTTAGAAGATGATCTTCAAAATTCAAAAAAAAAAAAAAGGCCTCTCTCTAAAAGCCTTATTCTTACTGCATTTCATTACAGCTCATTTCTCACTACATTCTCAAGAATTGAAATTCGTGCCCATCCTGCAATCAGCAAATGTCTTTCTTAAATTTCAAAGAATAAAGTATGTAGAATAAGCCATAAAAACTCCAATTTCTATAACTAATGAAAGGATAACGTTCACTGCATGGTGATAATAATATTATAAAAATTATTTCAATAATTAGCAAATTTTATACATTTAAATAGAAGTGTCATGCACTTACATTAGGTGACTTTAATTAAAAACTAAAACAAAGGATGAAATGCATTAATAATTATGAACATTGATCATAATAAACAACACACATAACTAAAATAACTGATAAATATAATAATCCCTATGAACAAAACAGCTGTATTCCAAACTTCCTCAAAAGGTTCCCTCTTTTGCCTTACTTACTATTAAATATGAAATGTCTGATTTCGAATCAAAACTTTAGTTTAGTATGTCTCAAACAAGAAAAGTAATCCCACTACTAGGTATTTACCCAAAGGAAAAAAAAATACATTCTATAATAAAGCCATCTGCATTTGAATCTCCATAGCGGCCCAAGTCACAATTGCAATAGATGTGGAAATAAGTGCCTATGGGTACATGGGTGGACTAATAAAATGTGGTATAGTTATACCATGGAGTACTACTCAGCCATAAAAAGATTGCTGAACTAATACCTCTTGTATTAACCTGGATGGAGCTGGAGCCCATTCTTCTAAGCAAAGTATCACAATAATGGAAAAACAGCACTCTTGGAGGCCACGGTGGGAGGATCGCTTGAGGTAAGGAGTTCAAAACCAGCCTGAGCAAGAGCAAGACCCCATATGTACTAAAAAGTAGAAATTAGCTGGACAACGAAAAATATATAGAAAAAATTAGCCAGGCATGGTGGTGCATGCCTGTAGTCCCAGCTACTTGGGAGGCTGAGGCAGGAGGATTGCTTGAGCCCAGGAATTTGAGGTTGCTGTGAGCTAGGCTGATGCCACGGCACTCTAGCCCAGGCAACAGAGCGAGACTGTAAAAAAAAAAAAAAAAAGAATGGAAAATCAAAAAACAAACACCACGTCGACGCACCATTAAATTGGTAGTAATCAATCAACACTAATGTGCACATATAGGAAGTAGCATTCATAGGGTGTTGGGCAGGTGGGAGGGGGAGGATGCAATGAGTAAATTCACACCTAAAATATGGGGTGTGAGCTGTCTGGAGGATGGGCACGCTTATAGCTCTGACTCTGGCGGTGCAAAGGCAATTTATATAACCAAAGCGTTTGTACCCCCATAATATTCTGAAATTAAAAAACAAAACAAAGAGCAGTACAATTAATCAAAGTACGTGCATAAACTATTGATACCATTTTGCCATCTTAACGGTAGCTTATATATGCCAGCAGTGAAGAAGCCAGCAGAATGAATGGCTATGAAATCATGAAAGGTGTTTTCTACAGCTTGTTAATAATTGAATATTTTGTCTTCCAAGAAGTGGTGCAAAGCCTGGAAGCTGTAGTCAGTTAGGTGCAAGGTCTGGTGAGTACAGTGGGTGACATAGAGTTTCCAAGTTCAGCTTTTGTAGTTTGAGCAGCATTGTTTGTGCCACATGTGGTTGAACATTGTCTTGCAAGAGGTTTGGCCTGTCTCTGTTGACCAATCTAGGCTGCTTAATCACAAGCATCCTCATTATTTTGTCCACTTGGTTACAGTAGGCATCCACTGTAATCTATTGACCAGGTTTCATGAAGCTGTAGTGTGTAATACCAGCACTGGACCACCAAACACACACCATTAGCTTTTTTTGATAAATATTCAGTTTAGTACTGTGTTTTGTCACTTCATCTTTATCCAATCATTGTGCTGAACACTTGGCAATTGTCAAAAAGAATCCATTTTTCATTACACATAGCAATATTGTATAGAAATGGTTCACCTTTATGTTGTGACAGCAAAGAAAGGTAAGCTTTGAGACGATTTCTCTTTTGACGCTTGTTTAATTCATACAGAACCCATCTGTCCAGCTTCTTTACCTTGCACATTTGTTTCATATGGTAGAATATTGTTGGAATAGTAACGTCAAAACCTTGCTACTAATTCACACATAGGATGAGATGGATTTGCTTCCACTACAACTTTCATTATTATCCACCTTGGTCTCAGGTCGCCCATGTAGATTATTTACAAAATTAAAATCACCAGAACAGAATTTATCAAACCATCAATGTACTGTGCATTCATTAGCCACATCCTTCTCAAACACTTCATTGAAAGCTTGAGCTGTCTGTGCTGCATTGGTTGCAGAACAGAACTCATGTTCAAAAATAACATGAATTTTTGACTTATCCATGATTTCACAAAAATTGCTCTAAAAAAATTTGAAAGACAATCACAAGCCAAAACATTCATTTGCAAGACTGAGCATGTACCTTCACAATAAACATAAAACAAGAGTGTCAGAGTGAAACGTCAGAGATATCAACTGTCAAATTTAGTATTTAAGGAAATCGGACATGTCATACTTAATAACCTAATATAAACAATTATACATTATTTAATTATTAACATAAAGTATTTCCTGGTGAGTTAGCTAGTAGTGTTGAAAGTAAGTTATTGAAAGCATGACGAAAAGAGTTGAGGTTGCTGTAAGATGAAAAGGGAAATTATAAATCAGGCTACAATTTTATATGTACCCTCTTTTTTGGTTCTGTTTGATTCGGTCCTCACAGTTATATAAAGCAGAGATATAAATGAGAGAAACTACTTTATCCTATCTTTTCATTCTTGACTGGAGAACAAAATCATTAAAATGGAACCAGAATTCTTTGCAAGTTCACCAAGTAGGACATTTTTCTGTCTTCCTTTTGCAGGCACATATTAAATGAATATCAGAAGCCCAGGGTCCACCATAACTCATACCCTATAATTCAACAATGTATAGCCAACCACTACTCAATGTTACTTCTATAAACCAATGAGAATTCCTGTCAAACGACTTTATAACAGCCCACTCCTCATCCCCATTTGCCTTTGAAAACCTGCTTTGTAACAAAGGCCAAACAAGGACTTCCCAGGGTTCATTCATATTCCCCAGGTTTTCCAGGCTACAGTCCTCAACATTGGCCCAAATAAACTCCTTATATTAAAGGGAAAAAAAGGTCCAGGGTCAATATAGAGTTCATCATCATGTTTCACAAACCTGAGTGTGCATAAATATACAGAGAACATGTATAAAATATAAAGATTCCTAGGATTCACAAGAGTGATATTGAGTATCTAGTATTCATAAGTCTGTATTTTCAGTACATGTCACCCTCCAAATTTATTCTGATCCAGTCCATCTGTAGGTAGACTAGCATTTGGAAACAACTCCTAGCATTTCCTGGGCAATATTTTTGTGTTTGGGTAGGGGAGTGAGGGCTGGACATGTTCATGTATTCATGCCAAGAAGTGGGAGCAAAGGGTACATAGTAAATATCCTTTGTTTTCTTGTATAAACTCAAAAGTATCTCTGTTGTGATTAGGTTTATGGGCCAAAGAACAAAATTGAAGATCAATATGCTTGTGTGCTTACAATATTCCATCTACCATTGTCTAAGTGAATGCCTTGGACATTCCAGACATTCAACCATCTAATTATTCACTAAGTGGTATCTATTTTACTGTATAAATAACCTGCTAAGTCTATTTTTCTTTTCTTATTGATACATAATAGTTTCATATATTTCAGGAGTACATGTGATATTTTGATACATTCATACAATGTGTAATGATCAAACCAGGGCAATTATGACATCCATCACCCCCCAAAATCAGCCTTTCTTTATGTTGGGAACATTCCAATTCCTCTCCTACAATAATTTTGAACTATACAACAAACTACTGTTAACTATAGTCACCCTACTGTGCTATTAGACACTAGATCTTATTCCTTCTATCTAACTGTATTTTCATATGCTTCAATCAGTCTCTCTTCTTTCCCTCTCCACTCACCTTTTCCAGCATCTGGAAACCACAACACAACTCTCTGCCTCCATGAGATACACTTGTTTAGTTCCCAAATACATGATATTGGTCTTTCTGTGTTTGGATTATTTCACTTAACATAATGACTTCCAATTCAAACAATGTTGCTGCAAATAACAGGATTCATTGTTTTTTATGAGTGAATAATATCCCATGTGTATATGTACCACATTTTCTTTATCTATTCACCCACTAATGGACACTTAGGTTAATTCCATATCTTGGCTATTGTGAATAGTGCTACAATAAAGTGCAGAGTGCAGATATCTCTTCAATATAATTTTTTCTTTTGCATATATACCCAACTTTGGGATTCCTTGTATAGATCTTTCATATCTTTGATTAAATTGATTCCTAGATATTTTTTATTCTTTGTACCTATCATAGATGAGACTGCTTTCTTGATTTCTTTTTCAGATTGTTTGCTCTCGGTGTATATATATATAAATGCTGCTGATTTTTGTATGTTGATTTTGTATCCTTCAATTTACTGAATTCATTTATCAGTTCTAACAGTTTTTTGGTGGAGTCCTTAGATTTTTCTAAGATCATGTCATGTGTGAACAAGGTTAATTTGACATCCTCCTTTACAATTTGGATGCCCTTTTTTTCTTTCTCTTGCCTAATCGCTCTAGCAAGGGTTTCCAGTATTATGTTGAATAGAAATGGTGAAGATTGGCATCCTTGTCTTGTTCTAGGTATTAGAGGAAAGGCTTTCAATTTTTTCCATTCAGTGTGATGTTAGCTGTGGGTATATTATATATGTCCTTTATTATTTTGAGGTATGTTCCTTCTATACCCAGTTTGTTGAGGGTTTTTATCATAAAGGGATATTGAATTTTACTGAATGCTTTTTCATTATCTATTGAAATAATCATATGGTTTTTGTTCTTGGTTCTATTAATGTGATGTATCACATTTATTGATTTGTACATCCTTGCCTTCCTGGAAATCCCACTTAATCATGATAAATGATCTTTTTAATGTGTTGTTGCATTTAGTTTGCTAGTATTTTGTTGAGGATTTCTTTTTCTGAGACAGAGTCTCACTCTGTTGCCCAGGCTAGAGTGCCGTGGCGTCAACCTACCTCACAGCAACCTCAAACTCCTGGGCTCAAGCAATCCTCCTGCCTCAGCCTTCCAAGTTGCTGGGACTACAGGCATGTACCACCATGCCCGGCTAATTTTATATATATATACTATATATATATTTAATTTTATATATATAATTATATATAATATATAATTATAATTAATTTATATATATACTTTTATATATATAATATATATACACTATATATACTATATATATACTTTATATATATACTTTTATATATATAATATATATATATATACTTTTAGTTGTCCAGCTAATTTCTTTCTATTTCTTTAGTTGTCCAGCTAATTTCTTTTCTATTCCAGCTATTCTTTCTATTTTTTTATTAGAGACGGGGTCTCACTCTTGCTCAGGCTGGTGTTGAACTCCTGAATTCAAATGATCCACCTGTCTCAGTCTCCCAGAGTGCTAGGATTACGGGCGTGAGCCATTACTCCCCACCTTGTTGAAGATTTTTGTATCTATGTTCATCAGATATATTGGCTTGTAGTTTTCTTTTCCTTTTTCTTTTGTTGTTGTTGAGTCCTTGTCTAGTTTTGGTATCAGAGTAATGCTAGCCTCATAGAATGAGTTTGGAAGTATTCCTCCCCTTTAATTTTTTTTAAGAGTTTGATTAGAATTGGAATTAGTTCTTATTTAAATGCTTGATAGAATTAAAAAGGGAGGCCATCAGGTTCTAGGATTCTTTGATGGGAGACTTTGTTATAGCTTTGATCTCATTACTTGTGGTTCAATACTTGGTAGATTGCATGCATCCAAGAATTGATCCATTTCTTCTAGGTTTTCCAGTTTGTTGGTATATAGTTGTTCATAATAATCTCTAATGATTCTTTGTATTTCTGTGGTCTCAGTAAGTCTCCATTTTGATTTCTGATTTCATTTATTTGGGTCTTCTCTCTTTTTTTCTTAGTCTACCTAAATGTCAATTTTTTTTCGTTAAAAAAAATAACTTTATGTTTCATTGATCCTTTGTACTTTTGTCTCAATTTCATTTATTTATGCTCCTATCTTTATTATTTCTTTCTCTCTACTAAGTTTTGGTTTTGTTTGTTCTTGATTATATAGTTCTCTGAGGTGCATTGGTAAGTTGTTTATTTGTAATCTTTCTAATATTTTGATGTACATGTTTATTGCTATAAACCTCCCTCTTGGTACTGCTTTTACTGTATCCCATACATTTTGGTATGTTGTATTTCTATTTTCATTTCCTTGAAGAAAATTTTAAATTTCCTTCTTAATGTCTTCATTGACCTATTTATTGTTCAGAAGCATGTTGTTTAATTTCCATATGTTTGTATAGTTTCCAAAGTTACTCTTGTTATTGATACCTAGTTATATTCCATAGTGGACAGAAAATATACTTGATGTGATTTCAATATTTTTTAATTTGTTGAGACTTGTTTGTGGCCTAACACATGGTCTATCCTAGAGAGTATTTTATGTGCTTTTCAAGAATGAAGTCATAGCTTACCACACTAGCAAATAACCATGCCCAGTAGAAAGTTTCATTTATGGCAAATGAACACAAAATGGATAGTAAAGGAAGTAAGTTCTAAATTCAAACTATGAGTTGTAAAAGTGAGTACTTCAGTAGACACTTCTCATCCTTGCTTCCTTTGTATATATTTATATAATGGGGAAATATATATATTTTTAAATTTTTGCCTCTTTCCTTCCCCTATTATATAAAGATGTATTAGTGACTGTTAAGCTCATAGTTTAGTGTTTAGGCCACAGGGTATCCAAAGTGGCATATGGGTATACTAGAAAAATAATTAATATCCTCCAGATATAGATAAAATGACTGGTAGAATTTCAGGTCTCCCTTTATTATTTTGAAGGATAGCTGCAGTAGGTTAGGTAGAATTGATGTTTGCAGAAGTATATATATTGTTGCAGAAGTATATATATGGATTCTATTTGCCAAAGAAGAGGACTTAATGTATACTGTTTGCTGATTTTTGGCAATCTTTCCATTACCTTTAATGCTCTCCCCTCCATTGCAACAGCTAGAAACATTGGAACTACATTTTCCAGATTACCAAGCCTCTATCTTTTTATGTATATATTTTATATCTTATAAATGAGATGTTTCACATATAATTTGGAAGAAAAGAAGCAAAAACCACCTTCTTCTTCTTCTGACAGTAGTGGCAGGCAGAAGTTTGGGCTTCTCAGACATGAATTTTTAAAAGTTGTTTCTGTGTTCTCCCCTCTTGTTCACCCTTCTTGGGATTGAAGAAGAGCTGTGAAAACTTCAAAGGATCCCTTCAATTTTCTAATTCTGTGTGGTAGAAAATCACTGATTCTCTGTAGCAGTGAGCCTGAAGACTAGTGATGCCACCCTTGACACTTAGTCTTCCACCTTTCCTACAATTTTGTAAGCACCTAATTTCTTGTGTTACATCACTTTCTAATTAAAATAACTAATATGCTTTCCTGTTTTCCAAATTGAATCCTCACTAAGTCCCCTAATGCAAATCAAAACCACAATGAGATACCATCTAATCCCAGTGAGAATGGCCTGTATCAAGAAATCCCAAAACAACGAATGCTGGCAAGGATGTGGAGAAACAGGAACACTCTTACACTGCTGGTGGGACTACAAATTAGTGCAACCTCTGTAGAAAAGAATTTGGAGATACCTCAAACAGCTAGATATAAAAATACCATTCGACCCAGCAATAGCATTGTTGGGCATCTACCCAAAAGAGCATAAGACATTCTATTATAAAGACAACTGCACCCAAATGTTTATGGCAGCACAATTCACTATTGCAAGATCATGGAACAACCGAAGTGTCCGTCAATTTATAGTGTATAATTAAAATTTGGTATATGCTCACAATGGAATACTACTCAATTCTAAGAAATGACAGTGAGCTAGCGCCGTTTATGCTATCCTGGATTAAGCTTAAGCCCGTTATCCAAAGTGAGGCAACACAAGATCAAGAAAATGGGCTCCACATCTACTCGCCATCAAATTGGTTCTGACTGATTAAAACTATGGTGCTCAAATGGTGGTAGTGCTCACCAGGGTTTGGGGGAGGGGGAGATACACATCTTAGGGTTGTGGTGAGCATTGTGGGGGGAGGGGAAGGAATACCTCTAACCCTTCGTAGGGAAAGGCAAAGATATACAATGTAACCCAAAGGTCAAAAAAGGGAAAAAAAAACACCTTTTATCCAGTGGTGGGCAGATGGGATGGGTGAGGAGGGGAAGGATAGATACTTACAAAATAGGTGTGATGCCCACCACCTGGGGGTAGGACACGCTTGATGTTTTGGTAAGGCAGGGGGTGGAGGAAGGAATGGCAGGGACAATATATGTAACCCTAACAATATTTGTAACCCCCATAATATGATAAAATAAAAGGAAAAAAAAAACACAAAAAAAGAAGTTAGAGAAGACAAAATATATTTTATAAATATCTGTTGAAAATAAATTCTAAATTAAAATTTTAAATGTTATTTTGTGCCTTCTTGATGAACACTTAACCATAAATCATTAAGTGAATGTAACATTTTAATGGATTATGGGTAAGGGATTATCAACAAGAAGGTACAAAATAATAGGCAGGGTTTGACACTATTAATGTGACCAATCTAATGCAAAGTAAATGATGAAAACAGAAAGCAGAGATAAAAACATTTTGTGTGTGTGTGTGTGTAAATAGTCAATTATGTCAAAATTTTCTGGTTCTGTAATGACCTCACAAATAACAAAGCGGGTTCCAATAAAATCTATTTTATCCACTATAGATTTCCAATAGTCACATAATGACCAGACACAACCACTGTCTCTAATATATGAGTTTCTCCTTATTTTCTGCTAGATTTTAATTAATACTATGATCTTCTACATTGTCTTCTTGGGTCCCAATTCTTTATTTACCTACATGAAGAAAACTCATCAACCTTCAAGGTGTTCTAGGGATGCTTGACATAGATTAGTGGCATTAAAAGAATTTGAAAATAATTCAGGAACACTTCACTGAGCATAATACTCGTTAGTTCTCATTCTAGGTGTTTTCAAATTATCAGGTAGGAGGTAAAAAGCTATAGTGGCATAATGTTTCTTTTGTCTAATACCACATTTTTATTTAATAATCTAATGTTATAATTAAGGTTCTCTGGGGTATAATTATACAGTGAAGGATAGTTATAACATACTATATAACAAATTTGAATAAATCTAACTGCATAACTTTACTTGGAATCTTTAGACCTTTAATGTACTTATGCTTACACTGTTATTTAATTGATCATTGCTCTATCCATAGTCTTATTACTTCATTAAGTATGAGTAATGTTGTACCTTATCAACAACATACACATAATGCAAGCTATGACCTTTTCCTTTATGTTCTTTTTCACATAATTTCTATTTCAGGATAAATATAAATCATATCAGGCAATAGGTTTTTAAAGATGACTATCCTACTTTCAGGAGGTTTAGAGCACTGAACCTTTGTCTTTTTTTCCATTATACAAACTATCTGGGTCTCAAATAACTAAACCAATTGGTCTGTCATTGCTATACCAAGTCTCCCCAAATTGGTAATTTTCTAGAACCAACTTAACAAAAATAATAGGCTTTATTTTTTAATTATATGTAAAAGACTTAAAGGATCAGGGAATTCAAATAACAGCTATGATTTACTAGCTTCCACTTTAAATAAAATTCTGTGCTAGGTTTTTTGTATACCTTTATTATCTTATTTATTTCTCACAAAAACCCATTGAAGAAGGGATAATTATTTATAATTTATATATGAAGAAATTCAGGTAAAATCAAGCTACTGTTTAAGTAATCAGAATTAGAATTAAGGTCCATCTTAAGTCAAATCCCCACCCTTTACAATATATGATACTGCTTTAAAATGTCAATTTATAATAGTATAAGCCATGCAGATGAAATCAAGATATAAAATAATCAGCTGCACAACTGATTTAAATGAGACCATAAATGACAATTTCGTATCTTTACGTGATTTTAAATACTAAATTATTAAAGATTTTCTGGCTTGGGGAATCTCAATCCATTAAAATACATAGTGATAGTAGTTTACTTAAGTCAGCTTTTTAAATATGAAATGACCACTTACATCAGATATGTTGGGGTGTGAGGCCTCAGCTTTTAAAAGCTCCATAGATGATTCTTATGTATACTAAAGTTTGAAGACCTTTGCTCAAGACTCATATATTCAGCCGCTTGTATGCCATTTCAAAGTGACTTATTTGTCAAAATAGCTATAACAATTTGCTACTGTTCAATCTCATAAAACATAGAATTTAAAAGATTAAAAATGAAATCCAGCTAATGGATGTAGCTCTAGCTGTGGCAACTGTAGCAAGTCGAGTGTCACAGAAAGGATGAATATTTTCTATTGCGGTGAGGGATTCTCACTTCAAAACATGGTGCCATGATTCGGAAGCAGTTCTAGTCTTTTATTCCTCCTTTTCCTTCTAATTTCTCCCTCTAGTCATTTGTGGTAATGGTGATATTGCTTTGATTTGCTTTTATTTTATAAAGAAGCACTGTAAGGGACTCTACAGTGCTTCTTTATAAAATGATGATGCAGTTTTTTCTTAAAACCAGACTTCCTTTAGTTTCCATTTATCCCATATCCAATCATCGGAAAAATCATCATTCATCAACTTTATAAAGTATACATCTTCTGAATCAGTTAGAGCTTTTTCTATTATAAGCAACAGAAAAGAGAATTCAACAAAAAAATATATTGGCTTATGTAACTGAAAGTCCAAAAGTAGGATGAGCCTCAGGTGTGATTTAGTCAGTGATTCTCTCAGCTCTGTCCCTTTTGGTGTGCTACTTTTATCCTCAGGCTGGCTTACTTTCTTGTTGTGAAATGGCATACCATGTTTTACAGACAAAAAAAAAATACTCTTCTAACACCATGACTGAGCCAGCTTTGGTTACATGTCTAAGAATTTTAAATAGAGAGTAGAAAAAATTCTGATTGGCTTAAAATGAAGATGGGATCTGCTTTACTGAAAGTAAAAAGAGTTCATAGGGGAGGAATTCTGGTCCAGAATTCCAGATTCTGAGTCTTATTTTACTGATTCAAATTGTGTGTCTCTGTATTTTCTAGTAATACATTCAACCATACTCTTGAGCTGTCTGATATTAAAGTCAACTAGGATTCTAGTTTCATATAAGTTTCTGTTCATGATTCCATCCCTATCCAGGTCCTTGCTTGATCTACGATGATAACCTTCTACATTCTTTACTAGGACTTATCTTCTGTTGTAATGACATGTCCAAGAACCAAAAATCCTCCTACACCCAGGCAGAAAACTCAAAGTCACAACAATTTTTTTTCTAGAAATAATTGTTTTCTGGATCTTTTCTGCAATAGCAATGACCAAAAGAAAAACAAAAAAGATTTTGATTACAAGGGAATCACATTTGCTATTTGTTATGGTTGCATTAAAAATGACAAGAAGGATAGTCTTTATGAGAATGCTTTGTAAAATCATTGCCCTTTCTATTTATTTTTAAATAACATTTGTTGTTTTTTACTTAATTTTAGCTATATATATATATACACACACATATATATATGCATATATATATTTCATGATCAGAATAGTGTGAACAAGATAATATGCATCTATACCCTTCTTTTTAACTGTACTATTATAATAGAATCCATTTGAAAACTAGGCCACTTTATTTTAAAGTATCTAAAAAGTGATTATAGTATAAGCAGTAAGATAATCTAATGTAAATTGAACGCTCTAGTTTAGGGATATAGAATGACTAATTTGGATCATACAAGAGGCCTTAAAGAATAACTAGTTGGGATGAAAATAAATAAGAAGGATAAGCAAACAAGAGCATTATTATGCAGACATTTATGAACCATTAAGCATAATCATCACTAAGGAAATAGCTTTCTGTTTGCTAGAGATAACCACTCTGAACTCAGATACATAATACTTTCAATGACGAATACAAGAATATTTATATTACAAGCAGAACGAAATGCAATATCTATACACAATGTGATATGAGAAGCAAAAGAATAACAATGGCCATTACTAATGAACTTCTGATTAATCAAAAAAGATGAACATTCTTACAAGTATATATATTTCAAAAATATATTTTGAAAAATTTGGTTTTTCATTGTAAAATTTCCTCAGATGTCACTCATGGTATATATTTCAGAAGACAAAGTTGAAGGTTCCAGTTGAATCTAATCAAATTACTGAAGTTTAATAGGTTGTCATCATTTCATGCACCAAACACCCAATGACTTCAATCAGAATCATCATAGTCAAAATCACAGCAGGATGGATTTCATTCTTTTTCTCTTTTAATACTAAATTTAATGATCATCAACTCAAAGGCAATAAATAATCACACTTGTATAGCTATATAATATGGATAATTTATTAAAATATCCTGATTTTGAAATTAATTTGCATCTTTATTATCTCTATATAAAAATGCATAAATATTTTTAACATTCAACATTAAATATAACCATGAACAGATTTATTTTCTAGAATTACAAGGGCCTCAGTGGCACCATCCTTTAAGAGAATAACTTGCTAAAAGAACTATATGAAGATTTAAAATTTAGCAAGCATAATAAATTTACATTATTTTGTTTTTTAATGAGTTATTTCTAGAAAGTAAAGATATATTCATGGTATTTCCTAATTAAAATTCTTTCCACTAAAAGAATTCTGAATAATAAACAGTAAACTTTTCTTCACTTAATGGGAATTTAACTAAGTAAATGATGATAAAATATAACCCATTATTCAGAAATGGGATTGTTATCCAAGTTCACAAAAGGTACATAGTAATCATTCCCACTCATCTCCTAGTTGCCCACACAAATAAGAATGTATTTAGATATGGTCATCTTGTTGATTTGATGCCAGATAAAAATTTTGCTGTTTCTCATGTACAAATGATGTCTGCTTTGAGCAAAATGCAGCTCATTGACACAAAACTTTTGAATTGATAGATCTAACTACATTTTAGCAGTACAGGTTTACCAGGTATATTTATCAAACATCTGATCTAACAAGAGAAATAGTCTCAGATTTTTTTAAGGACAAATTTAGTTTATTGCATCTTTAAAAATCACATTATTTTAAAAACTAAACAATAATCTGACATGAGGTAGAATACTTATAAGAACTTGTGATGTGAGACAATGATTTAAAATGGATCTTTAAATCAAGAAGTACTTTTAAACTTAATCATTGTCTAAATGGTATTTCTGGAGTACTTGCTAGATCCCAGGCTGTATTAACCACACAGAACTATCATCATCATCATCACGGCTAACATTTATTGTGTTCTTATATATACAAGCAGTATGCTAGGGGTTTTGTTGGTATTATTTGTTTGTTTTTGTTATTTCATTCTATCCCCACAATTACTTTATGATCCAGGTTATTATTATTATCATTTTATACAGATAAGGAAAGAAACCAAGGTTTAAAATGATTTAAGTAACTTATTTATAGCCACATAGTAAATGCTGAAGCCTGAATTTAAATATAGGAAACCTGATTCCAAAGCATGATATTGTAACCACTACACTACATTTGCTTACTATCAAAGGTCCTATAATGTAAACAGGGAGACAATATATGGACACATCTGGTTGTTTGAACCAAAAGCCTTGAAGTTAAGGTTTCCTTTTCTCTCCTATGACACATCCACTTTTAAGCATAGTTGCTGATACCTAGAAAATATATCTCAAGTCTGCCTGCTTCTCTGCATCTCCTCTACCATCATTCTGACCAGGTGATCTCTACCTGGTCTACTGACATACCCTTATAACTAGTCTCCTTGTTTCCATCTATGGCTTTTTAGCCTAAAAGCCATCTTATATAATGGGAAAACACTAGAGCCATTTCAGCTAAAATTAAGAATAATGCAAAGATGGCCATTATCTCTTCCACTATTCAGCATTATTAATTCAAACTTAAAACTAACTCAAACAAAATAATTTCATAAGGTAGTAAGAGATAAAATCACCATACAGAAATCCATAGGCTTTACAAACACAAAGAGTAATAGCTATAAAATGTAATGGTTGGAAAAGCCCCATATATAACAAAACAAAAAGATGAAACACTTAGCAAGAAAATTAACAAGAAACACAAAGAACCTATATGAGAAAAATTTAAATACACTCCTAAAAAATACAATGATGTACACTAAAACAAATGGAAAAAGATCCCTTTTTCTTGCATACAATGAATCTATAACATAAACCTGTCAGTTCTTTCTAAATTGCTTTATAAATTAAGAATAATCTCATAACTTCCCAGTCATTTTTAGTTATTAAATGAGTCTAACTTCAGGTAAATATTTAGTAACTTTAGGTATTATTATCTGTTACCATACACTTCCACTTCCCCTTCCTTCTAGATGCTCAGATCTCTCCATAATTGCATTAGTCTGATTTAAAGGACCAGGAATATTGAAGACATGTGGCCTGTTCTTCCCCATCTCTCTCTTCCTCCTCATTTCTCCCCTATCCTTTGTCCACTATGGAAGCAGTGGCTGTTGAAATAGGTATATATTAGGTTAGGAGATTATCTGTATCTGGTGATCAGCAAGGGTATTTCAAAGTACTTGTTAGAATTATAGACCCAGAATAGAATGTAGCATAAACCTTAACAATGTAAAAATAACATTTATTTTAATAACAAATCAGAAGTTAAGAGGAGGCAAGTTTACAGGTAGTCAACTGAAGTGGCCTAAGTTGAAATGAAACTAATCAAGTTTTTTAAAACTCCAGCTTAAAGCTTTTCAGAATAATTTTTCCTAACTTTAGAGGATGTTTTAAGTACTAATATCACTTGTGATGAAGAAAAATTTATCTGAAGTAAATCAATTCCTTCAGTTTCATTTACGTTCCTTGTTAAATTCGAACAAAAGAAGCTTAAAACTTTTAAAATTAAAACTGTATTCTATATATAGCTTATTTATATATTATTGTTTATAAATTATATATTTTTATGTATATATGAATATTATAAATATTATATTTATAAATACTTTTTGGGAAAAAGTTAATTTTCATTTATCCATCCATTAATCCATTCATCCATTCTTTTATCCTTCCATATTTAGATTTCTATCTTTTTATTTATTTTTCAAGCTATATATTTACATAGATGAGATATATGTCTGGAATATTTCTCATCAACCATTAATGACAGTTATTTCTAGATGATGGAGTTCTGCACAAAATGTTTACATTTTCTCCTTCATACTGCTTAAATTTTTAAATAATGCCCATGCATCACTTTCAAAAAAATAAAAGCATTATCACCCTTCAAAAAAGTGATATATACAATGTCATAGCATTTTTCAGGTACTTTAAAACCTATTTAAATCATAATCTTAATTCCATCATGGCTTCTACCCAAATTCTTAGAATAAAGGCACAGGCCCTTTAGAACAAAGCAATATACCATTATATTAATAATAGCCTTAATTTAAAGAATCTGAAATATTGAGTGTAATATATTTAACTATATAATTGCAATGCAGTTTAATTAGAATTGCTGATGTTGCTACTCAAGGGTTAAGCCAAATTCTTAGCCGAGAAAACTGAAACACATCCCTATCATATGCAATTCCTTTCCAGGAAAGTAAAGTGAAAGGAGAACAAAGGTAAAGGATTCTTTTAATTAAAGAGCTCCAGGAAAGTCTACTTTGCTGTGAATGCAATAATATAGCAAGCTAGGACTAGTATCACTAATGAGAATGTGTATACCAAGATACTGTAGAGAAACAGAACCACTAACTGAGAGAAAATAATCTCAGACACAGCAGAGAGGAAAGCAAACCTCAAGTCCCTGAGGATACCTGTAAAAAAAGTGCATATATGTGCATATATGATACTAACAAGCACTATGTTAAGTGTATATTAAATTACTTATTCAGAATTCAAAAAGTATACTAACATTCTAGGGTAAAACTGGTAATTAACAGTGATGATATGAAGTCTATCATTTGAAATAGTAAACATGAAATTTATTACTTATAAATTATATTATTCACGGATATCAGACAATCAAACATTTAGCATCCCAGCCACTATCACAACAGCCTAGAATAGATCAAATGAAATGTGGTAATGTCACCAAAAGCCATCATGTAATATTGCCATTAAAATTATACTAAAGAAAATTTAGAAATGCATGAAAGTTTAAGTATTTGCTAAATATAAGTGTCTTGGGTCAAGAAAATAATATGCTATTGAAATAAATAAATATGCCAAACATTAAACCAATTTTCAATATTATTTTGTTGAAGTTAACAAGCTTAAAAATTATATAAACCCTTTGTAAAGAACAAAAATTAGTGTTGCCATAAACATACCTATCTTAATTTAAAATGTGTTTCTTTTATTATTTCTGACCCTTTCTTCCTATCTGCCTATTCTCTCTCATTTTATTTTTCTTCTCCTAGAAGCTACCTGTTCCTTCATTGCATCTCACATGTACTAGATCATGTACTCTTCCATATATAAGAGGTGTTACATAAATATTATCTTTAAGCTCAAAGTATTATTTAACTTATATTTTTCTCTCCTGTGGTAAGATGAGAAATTTACCTTCCATTTACTTCTCTTACCCTCCTATTTACCACATCCTAATTAAGTTGAAAAATAGGGGATTTCCCATCTTTCAAATATTATTATTAATACTTGCTTTTACAAATTATGTTTTTATTTTAATGAAATGATATTCATAAAATTAGGTTGAGCTGTATTTATCTATTGTCAACACTCACCCTTGCACAATTATACCATAGCTTCCTCTTTTAGGAAAGACTTGTGGCTATTCATCTTTTTATTTTTTCCTATGGTCTCTAGGCAATGATAATTACTTTTGTGCTTTTCTACTACAAATTTTTAATTTTGATTTTGAATGCGATAATAATCTTATCTCCTTGCTCTGCTTAGGTCCTATTTTGGATTTTTGTTAACAGTACAAGCTTATAGTTTGTGATACACCTCTTCTGATTAAAGCCATGGTTTCTTTACAACAGTCATGCCAAAACTTTTGGTACCAAATTGACCATATGTATTTGAAATACACTGCTGCCACAATTTTCACCATTAAAAATAAGTTCCTTTTGAAATGTATCAAATTCACTTGTTATTTAGGAACAATCTTGTTGCTTGATTTGACCATGTCACTGTCTCCCTACCATCCACCATCCATATTCTTCCTCTTAAAAGGTGAAGCATAAGCTGGTATAGAGGTAAACTGATAGTTTACCTCTTCCACATGCAGAATCGAAATATATGCAGTGGAAATATTTGAAGATACAAGCTAAGTCATTAAATTTATTTTTTTAAATAATGAGAGAGTGACCCATTCTAAGTCATCTTATTAACAACATCATTTTTTCAGGGAATCAGTCAGTAAAAATTTAATGTAAACTTTTTGACCAATTTTATGTAAATGTTTCTTTGTAAGAAGAGAAAATTAGATACAATTTTTTTATTAATTTCACATAAAATTAATATTATAGTTTTGCCTGAAATATTAATTGCCTCTTCTTGGTGCTTTTGGAAGTTAGATTTGACAATATAAGGGACCTAGCTGATATGTAAGAAACAAAATTTACAAACAACTAAATAACAAGTATACTAATAGATTTCCACTTAACAAATTATAAAATGCATTCTCTTACTATCTACAGCTCAAGCTCAACACTTTACTAGAAATTAAACAACAAAAGGCAATATTTCTAAAAAGTACCATATTGAGAAACATTAGGTATGATACTACAGAATGTGATCAATTGTAAATGTATCAATTCTTTTATTAAATAACAAAGAAGTGTGCAAAGCCATATTTCTGTAATTAAACTGTCCATTGAGTTTGAATTACAAATATCAGCAAAGAACCAAAATTACTATACCAAGATATAAAGAACTATCTCCATGACCCCCTCCATATACATTCATCACACTTACACATAATTCCATTAAGTATAACTATAAACACAACAGAAAAAAATAAGAATACAGACCATCATGGTTGCCCTGATGCCTAAATAGTAATTTTATGATAAAAATGAAAATCATTTTGTTGATAATTACTTTTTATAATTTATCTTAAATATAGGTAGTAGTTAATCTCTATCGGGTATTTAATTTATGTCATGGACTCTTTTAAACATCTTACATAAATTACATTATTACATTATCATAACAGATTATTATTATCCCTATTTTACTAATGCAGAAATGAAGGTCCAATTAAATACATGGAAAATAATCAAGTAACCTAGTCAGGAACACAACACAAGTAGTCTGGCTTGACTTTATGTTCTTAAACACTACTGTACATTTTTTGAATTGTTATTAAAATATTTTTCAAAACTCATTCTAAATCCTTGAAGAAAAAGAGACAAATCTTTCCTAACTTCCCTTTGTGCTAACTTCACTTTTTCTTACTCCATAAGAGAATGAAAAATATCATAGGCCAAATGTAATTTGTAAATGCCTAATAAAGATTTATAGAAAGTAAATAAAATAATCTAGAATTACTTCATATTTCCTTAGTCCCTATTTAGAATAAAGGATGACATTTTTATTTGTTTTTAACATGTAACCCCAAGGAGAAAACAGCTATTTTTAAAACATTCAATTTTTTAGGTATGTCATAGTCCTCATGCTATAAGTGCTATATAGATTTTCAAAGAAGGTAAAAACAAACATTATGCATTGCTTTATAGAAATAAAACCCAGAAATATAAATAGTGGAAATTCATGAATGTATATAGCACTATTTGTTATTACTATTAGGTTTATATTTAAATACTTTTATACTAAATCTTCGATCAAAATTATAAGAGATGTAGAAGAGCCTCTATATGGTCAAGAGTAAGAAGGTATCCACCAGAGAAACTGTAAAACAGGTAATATAAGAGAACGAATAGACTTATCAAATCAAGAACTGTTATCCAATTTAATTTAATTATAAGGGAAACCCTATACCAGTAATGGGATTGGAACTCCATAAAAGCAAAGTGGAAGAGGAAAGAAGTCACTGTAAAAGAAAGCTCCCAGAGCAAATAAACTAAATCATTAGAAGAAGTATAGAATTTATAAGAAAAATGTATGAAAGTATATGCTTCTATCAGAAAAGAAAGCCCAAAAGTTATTGAGTTAGGAGACAATTTAATAAATAAGATAAAGAACAACAGAAAAAAGAAGAAATAATATGCAAAGTAAAATAGAAAATACTAAAGGAAAATTTTGATGACTCTAACACCATTGTGGGAGATTAAATACACTACTTTCAATAATTGCTACAATTAACAGATAAAAATTAAGTATAAATTAAATAATAAACTTATCATCTAATGAATAAGTATATAACTCTATTCCCAATAATTAGAGAATACATGTTTTGAAGACCATAAAGAGCATTATTAAAACTTGACACATAGAATGAAGTCTAATCAATTATAAAAGAGAAAGAGCCATATAAATTAGAAAACAAGTCAAAAAGATAATTACAAATGCTATATACATTATGAAAGTAAAGCATGTACTTGCAAATGAATCATAGCTCAAAGAAAAGAATAAAAATTAGATAATAAAACATGTACAACTAAGATGCACTAAAATACATGTCAAAACTTTTTGTATGCAGTGAAAGATGTATTTAAAGAAATATTTATAGCATTAAATATTTACATTAGTAAAAAAGCTAAAAATTAATGAATTAATTTTCAGCTTAAAATATTAGAAAATAAATGAAAGGAAATACCAAGTGATTAGACAACCCACAAAATAGGATACAATATTTTAAAACTACCCATATAACAAGGGATTAATAACCAGAATATATAAAGAACTCAACAGTAAAAAAAAAAAAGAAAACCAAATAATCCCATTAAAAATGGGAAAAGGACACAAATAGACATTTCTTAAAAGAAAACATACAAATGGTCAGCAGATATATGAAAAAATGCTCAACATCACTAATAATCAGAAAAATGCAAATCAAAACCAAAATGAGATATCATCTCACCCTAGACAGAATGGCTCTTATCAGAAAGACAAAAAATAACAGATGCTGGCAAGGATGCAGAGAAAGGGGAATGCTTGTACGCTATTGGTGGAAATGTAAAGTAATACAACCACTATGGAAAACAGTGTGGAGCTTCCTTGAAAAGCTAAAAATAGAACTACCACATAATCCAGCAATTCTTCTGCTTGGGTATTCTTTCTTGCCCAAATAAAGGAAAGCATTATATCAAAGAGATAACTGCACTCCCGTGTTTATTGGAGCACCATACACAATAGCAAAAATATGGAATCAACCTTGGGACCCATCAATAGATGCATGGATAAAGAAAATATCACACATATACACACTGGAATATTATTATTTGGCCATAAATAAATGAAATCCTGTCATTACAGCAACATGGAAGGAACTGGAGGACATTAGGTTAAGTGAAATAAACCAAGCACAGAAAGACAAATATCGCTTGTTCTAACTCATATGTGGGAGCTACAAATGTGGGTCTCCTGAAGATACAGAGTAGACTGGTGGTAACCAGAGGCCAGAAAGGGAAGGGGAGGGTGGGTATAAAGAGAAGTTGATTCATAGGTACAGCCATATAGTTTGATAAAAGAAATAAGAACTTATGTTTTGATATCAGTAGGGTGACAATAGTCTATTGCATATTTCAAAGTAGCTAGAAGACAGTAATTCAGATGTTTCTATCATAAATACCAACATATAAGGTGATGGATACCCAGTTACACTGATTTGATCTTTATAAGTTATATTAATGTATTAAATTATCACAAGTACCCCCAAAATATGTACATCCATTATGTATTAATAAAAAATAAAATTAAAAATAAAGATTTTAAAACCCTTCAAGATGTATATAATAATATTATACAAAATCGTTGAGAAAATAGAAAAGAGGAAATATTGCCCCCTTTCATTTAATGAGTCTAGTATGAGCCTGTTATCAAAACCAGTGAAAGATAGATACAAAAATCTAAAAGGAAATAATATAGAACCTCATTCATTATTCAAAGATTACATGTTTGCAAATTTGCCTATTCACTAAATTTTATTTGTAGCAGCCAAATCAATATTTAGGCTACTTTCAAGATAATTGATGGATATGTGCATAACAGTGAAAAATTTTCATCATCCAACATGTACCTACCCAGACTGCTCTGCCTTTTTGTTTCGGGGTTTGTTTGTTTGTTTGTTTGTTTGTTTGTTTGTTTGTTTTTCTAAGAAAGAGTCTCATTCTGTTGCCAGGGCTAGAATACTGTGGTGTCAATCTAGTTCACAGCAACCTCAAACTCCTGGGCTCAAGCAATCCTGCTGCCTCAGCTGACTACAGACATGTGCCACCACGCCCGATGGGGGGCTCGATCTTGCTCAGGCTGGTCTCGAACTCCTGAGCTCAAGCAATCTTCCTGCCTCTGCCTTCCAGAGTGCTAGGATTGATTATAGGCGTGAGCCACCGGGCCCAGCCTTGTTTCAGCTCTTGTACTGTAAATAAATATCCTTTTAGTGGTTTATTTAGTGCCATGCTTTTCACATTTTTGTGCTTTTTGGTGTTGATTTCATTGTTTAAATTGGCCTCTAAGCATAGTGCTGAAGTATAGTCTAGTGTTCCTAAGCACAAGGAAGTTTTGATGTGCCTTAAGGAAAAAATACATGTGTTAGGCAAGCTTTGTTAAAGCATGAGTTATAGTCCTATTGGCCTTAAATTCAATGTGAATAAATCAACAATATATAGGAAATAAAGTGTCTTTAAACAGAAGCATACATAAAACAAGGTTATGTATTGATTGGTTGACAAAAATATGACCAGAGACAGGAACCTAACCCTGTATTTCCCTTAGGAGCAATGGTTCAATATTTGCTTAATTTCATGCTCATGGCGACTTTATAGAACATCACTACTGTGAATAACAAGAATCGACTATGTCAGCAAACCAAATAACAAGATGCATTAAAAATGTTTTTTAAGAATTATATCAAATTCCGTTAATCCTAAATGCAAAGACTGATGATTTAATATTTAGAAATCTATGAAAGTAATTCATCACATTAACTATATAATCTTACTATTTTAAACAGAAAAACATTTTATAATATTCAATACTCGTTCACAATAAAACATCCTACTAAACTAGGAATGCAAGGTAATTTCACTGACCCGATAAAGGGCATCTACCAAAAAGCTAAAAGTAAACATCATCAATGTTAAAACATTAGAAACAGCCCTTTTAAAATCCAGACTGAGACAAAGATGCCTATTCTCAATGCTTCTCTTCAACATGGCATCAGACATCCAAGCCAGTGCATTAAAATTTAAAAAAGGAAAATACAGGAATGGAAATGAAAAAAAGAAAATTGTCAAGATTTCCAGAAAAAAAAAAATGATTCTCTAATTAGAAAATGCAAGGAAATCCATAAGCAATTTATTGGATTAATAAAAGAGTTCAGTAAGGCTACTGGATCAATAAATAAAAGTCAGTTGAATTCCCAACTAACAGCAACAAAGAATATCAAAGTGTTATTTTAAAATAATATTTACCAATAAAAATACTTGGAAATAAATCTTTTAAAAACATTTAAGATCTTTATAAATAAAAATAATAATATTTTATTATGAGTTCTATATCTTTATGATAATGCATAAAAGAAGACCTAAATAAATGGGGAGATATGCATGTACATGCATGCAAAGATTTAATACTGTAAAGATAGCAATTCTTGCACATTAATTTTATGTGAATTCTCATTATGTATACCAATAATTAATATGCCTACATTACTGTATTTCTCCCCCCATCATAATCCAATATCAGAATGTAATTTCATTGATTTTAAATTGTCAATGCTAATAGAATTTAAAACTCTTGTTTGCTAAAGTTTCCGAAATTTACTTATAGGTTGATTCTAAAAATCAAAAGCCTGTAACTAGCATTTACAACATTATGATTTTGTAATTATCATTCAACTGCAGGACTACCGCATTCTCATCCCATGATTTCTTTCTTCACATTTCTTACTTAGGTTGGTTGTCTCTTTGATACCTTATCTTGCTTTTTAAAAAAATTTTACTTGGCTACAACCACAAGTGGATCTTGTATAAAAAGTACGTTACTGATGCATTTTTTGATTTTTATTTGCCTGAAAATATCTTCTTTATCCCTGTATATAAATGCTAGTTTATCTTGGGATCAAATTCCAAGTTTAAAATCATTATCGTTCAGAACTTCAATGCATTGGTTCATTCACTTCTAGCTTCCAGTGTAACTAATGAGAACTCTGATGGCAGATCTGATTTATATTCCTTTGTAAATGATATATATTTTTATCTTGGCATGCATTTAGGACATTCTCTTTATTCTTGGTGTTTGAATTTTGTCCTTGTTTTGTAGTCCTTTTCAATCTGCAAACTTAGATCTTTCTTTAATTCTAGGACTCTTTCTTTAGGGAATTTTCTATTATTTCTTTGATTGTTGCTCCTGTTTGTTTTAGCTGCTTTTTTCTTTTACCTGAAATTCCAAACAAATGTTGGAACACTTGCACTGATTTCTTAACTTTTCTCTTTTATTTTTCATTTCTGATGTTTTGTTCCATCTTTTCCTGTGCCTCAATTTTTATTTCTAATTCCTTTATTGTTTTTTTTTTTTTTAGTCTGGCAATTATAGTTTTCAATTTCTAAGACATCTTTTTGTCCTATATTTCTTCCTTTACTATCGCAGCCTGCTCTTGTTTTATGGGCTGTATTTTTAAAAAAAAAAAACAGTGTCTCACTCTGTTGCTCCAGCTAGAGTGCCGTGGCATCAGCCTAGCTCACAGCAACCTCAAACTCCTGGGCTCAGGTGATCCTCCTGCCTCAGCCTCCCGAGTAGTGGGAACCACAAGCATGCACCACTATGCCTGGCTAATTTTTTCTATATATATATTTTAGTTGGCCAATTAATGTCTTTTAATTTTTAGTAGAGATGGCGTCTTGTTCTTGCTCAGGCTGGTTTCGAACTCCTGACCTTGAGCGATCCTCTTGCCTCGGCCTCCCAGAGAGCTATGATTACAGGCGTAAGCCACCACGCCCGGCCATGGGTTTGTATTTTTGAATGTTTCTGAGGTTAAACATAAAAAAGACAAAAATGAGCATTATTATCTTTTGTTCTTTAGATTTCATGTGATTGTTCTAAGATCAATTATTCTATTTGTTCATCTTGGTTCTACCAAAAAGAGTAAAATGGTTTTCCTCAAACACCTACTGATTCTTAATTGTTCACTCATACATGTGAATGGATGACTAAGTAACATAGATTTCCCCTGTGTTTACATATATGTTTCCTCAATAGTTTTTTTCTCTGAATGAAAGAGGTCACTATCAGCTCTGTCAAACTGTTTTTGCTTGATAATTTGTAGCTTAAAGTGAGCAGGCGCTCCTGCCCTCCAATCCAAAGTTAAGAGGGCTTTACCGTGAGAATCCAGTATCCAGGTTAAAAGAAATGGATATTTTCAGGCTTGCTGTCTTATCTCTTATAAAAGATAAGATCTCTGGCTTTAACACAAGATTACATTTCATAATTACACAGAAGGAGGGCCTAACTGGTTTACCTGTCCCAAAATAATCATTTTAATAATCACCCTACTTGTTACTCCTTGTACCTGCTTATTCTGAATTTGCAGCCTTTGTATGACACTACTATCTATTCTATAGCTTTCTCCTGTGTCTGTATTGGGCAGTAGTTTTCAATGTAGTTTATCCATCAATAAAATTGATGTGTCTTCCGAAATCCAGAAATGCACATACATTTCAAATGTGTTAAGGCCTACTCCTCTCATCTTTGGTGATGTTATGAATTTGTTCTAATTTATATTCCTTTACTGACATGTTTAATAAGGCATTTGGAAACAAGGGAGAAAAACACATATGTTCAGTAAAAACCAATAAACATCAGTTTTCAAAAAAATCAATTTCTAGTTATCTGCTCATTTTCTTAGAAGATATTATTGTAAAGCCTGCTAAGTACTAATTATGACTGCTAGTAAGTTCATTGTAAAGCTGACTGACATCTCAAGGATAAATACAAAGGCAACCAAATTGACAGATGTTTTATGTTACCTTGTGCATGTATGTGCAATTTCATATTCCTATAAAGAAGCAAATATAAGCATTTCTATATTTGGACTATAAATTCTATCAAGTAGGAACAAAATATAACTGTTTACCCATATTAACAGACTAGCAACATTTGTATCAATGCCTTGTTTCTTTTGCTCATGTAGCTTATATCCATAACCCATTCATTCAACAAATATTTATTCAATGCCTATAATGTGTTATCATTTTGGTTAAGAAAGAAGGATACAAGAATGAACAAGAGAGAGCTCTAATCTTATGGAATTTATGGACCAGAGTAGAGATATGCAATAAATATGTAAGCCAATAACCAAATTATGATAAATTTTATGAATGTATATGAACAAAAGTTATATACAAAGAAAGCAAATAGGTTTCTGAGCTAAAAAATACAGACTGTTATAAAAATAAAAATGACTCATTTCCTACCACCCATGGTAGTAGGAATTGAGGAATTGAAAAACACTACTAAAATAACCTCTTCACCTGTCTGGAAGTCCTTGGCCAGGCATTATGTATCAGGCTTTATATTCCAGGTCATATGCCTGCCATTCAAAAAGATATTAACATTGCATCTAGTTCTTTATCCTGAAGTTAATATTCAATTTATATATCGCTCATCAAAATAAATATATAAACTGTGGTGAATAAAACAATATTCACTTACCAGAAATGTGCCAGATCAAATGATGGAGGGAAGGAGAGAATCTGCAAAAATATATTAATATGGAGATGCTAATGAGCTTTAAAATGATACATTGTGAACTTACTCAGGGAAACTGGCTATCTGCCAGTCACAGTAATAATACCCTGTGTACCAAATGGCATATTTGAGGTCAGAACAAAGTTTATTCTGAAGCAGTCAAATATTTCATTATTACTTTTGCTTTTATCCCTTAATTTTTCAAAGGTTTTCTTAAGCATGTTCTCATCAATCAGACTTAAGGTGTCTTACTAGAATGTATAAAGATAACAGACTGATCATAAATTACAATTCTATAACACTAACTGTCTGGCTTTAAAACATTCTCAGCTTAAATGCAAATTCAGTACAAATTCATTCCTCTCTCCCTGCCCTGCCCCTTCACTCCAACCCTCCTCATTAGTGCTAACTCTTTATCTCTAAAACTATGGACATTTCATAGGAGCACACAGGAAATCTTATGTATTCTAAAACTATGAAGTAAGGATTTTGATCATTTCCTTGCCTATATATTTTTTCATGACCTTTTACATAAATCATGACTGTGAAAAAATGGTCAATTTGTTTCTTCATAAAGATATCTACTCTGAAGGAAAATCTCTGAGAACATAAAGCTTTTACATAGCTTTGTGATCATCCTTTTAAAATACATTCTTCATCATGTAAGAAGTAACAAAAGGTAAAAAGATGATTATAAAATTCAACTTTTCATTTTTTAAATTTAATCTGGAGACAAATTCTTGAACTGCACTAAAGTTTTAATATACATTTATCTGGTTATCTTTTGAATTTCATATTATTTTAAAGTATCTTAAAATGGTTGCATTAAAATTTGATTCTAGAACATTATGGTTTTTAATGTAAACAAGCTACTTGTTTTAGATCTCTTATTTTCCAGCTGGCATGCCATAAGAATTTATTAAAATTGCAATATATATTTATCTTATGTACATAGTAAATATTAACCACCCAAGGCACACTAAAATTTCTATTCATAATGATATTTCATCTGATATACATAAAATTCACATTTTTAAATAGAAAAGATGTGCATATTCAAGAGAGTGCTATGCCTACTGCTGAAATTTTTCCTTGCTGTGGTTTCATTTAAACAAGCTTGTAAAAAAATTTAATTTTTGTAATAATCAGCCCAAAAGTTAAAATAAATAAACAAAAATAAAAATTTGTTCACATAACATAATAAAACACATTCAAAACTATGTTTATTCAAAACCTTTTGAAATCTCTGAGACATTATGCTCAGTATATTTGCATCTGGGAATCTTCTTTTGACACAAAATTCTCATAATGTTCAGCAAATACTAAATTAATTTACATCTGAATGAAATTTAAGTACCAAAGTTATATGTAATTGACATGACAATTGAAGAAATTTGCATTCTAGCTTATTTAAAAAATTAGCAGCTATGATTCCTAGGGATTACCAATGCAATTGTATCTTAGTTCATTTATTTGTTGGGGAAAATTTGCGAGAAATGTTTATTTATAAACAGAAGTCTGGTTTTCAAATCATTGATGTCAATATAAGATTAGTAGATTTATTATCTTTGGAAATATAATTAATTTTAGTAATATATCTGGTATAATAATATAAAATGCTAAAAATGCTTTCTATGAATGACCCTTATTTGTTCTCCAAGACTAGGCTTGAGGGTTTTCACAGAGTTGTTCCTACAATAATCACATCATAACCCAAACAGCATGAGTCTGCCATGCCTAGGGAGATGTAGTGATGAAAATATTGATAGCTGTACTTTCTACCCCAGTCTTCCTCACATACTGGCCTATTTGTATTTTAATCCTCATAAGAAAGTTTTATATTATACAGTAGGCACCATTAGCAGTTGCATTTAAGTTAATCAAAATAATAGAACATGAGGCAATAAATAAGAGTGTTTTAGAACACCAGCCTTAAAATGAGAATGATATGGTTTTCAATCCTATTCAATAACTCTCTATCAGAACTTACTAACATTAGTGTTACTAAAGTTGGTATTCAATCCCACACTGCTAAATTTGACTAACTGACTAAAAAAAAAAAGACAGAAGGAAAGAAAGAACTCTCTAATTTAATGAACTTGGGATAAGTTAACTCAAGTCTTACTTGAGTATATTTACTTCTCTGATTTTTCACTTGCCTCGTCTCTAAAATTTGTATTGTAATCTCATTGTCACCAGTTAGTTATGAGAATTAAATAAAATAATAGATGTAATGTGCTTAGAATAATGTTTGCTACACATTAAATTCTTAATAAATAATAGATATTATTGTAATTAGCTATCTAACAAAGGCATATTACTGTATAGTGTGGCAGTAGTTAAAATGTGTTTATCTAATCAGAAAGACTGCTTGGCAATTACTGTCTCTGTGATCTGGACAACTCACTGAAAGTTTCTAGGCCTTACTTTCTTCATGTTTAAAATGAAAATAATAATACTAGTTATCTCATGGGGTTATTGTGTGGATTTGGATAAGATAATTCATATAAAGTGTTTAACATAGTGGCTGGGACATAGTAAACAATCAATAATTTGCTCTTGTATTCTTTTTTAAGGCTTACTGTCTTTCAGACTCTACATAGCCAAAGAACATGGAAAAACCCTGTGATTAATCAAACTGTTAACAACATTTTTTAAGAAAAATAAAAATGTGTGTATCCTACCCAGATCATTTTCTATGGAAAGTCTTCCGGCTAAAGTTTAATGAGTGGAAAGAGAATGTGTCTGGTCAGCAGTTTGAAATGTAGATTCTTGGTATGCTCTTAGCCAAAGAATGACCAGACACACAGAAAGCAAGGTAAGCATGAAATGAGGTTTAGTGAGGAGAGAAAGATAGGATTATAGAGCAAGAGCAAGATATAGGTTTACAGAGTAAGAGCAAGATACGTTCACTACAGAATAGCGAACAGACCCCTTTTGGTAACAAAAAGGCCATGGTCATGGTCTAGGGTCTTGTTTTATAATGTCTGTATTGGGCCCTTCTCATGGTTCAGATGTTACCACGGAACCATTTTTATGGACATTTGGGAGTTATATGACCTAAGTATCACTGTGCATGCAGATTTCCCATGAGTATCTCTGAAAGCCCACTGGGGAGAGGGGTTGAATTGCAATGTAAATTTAAGCTAATGACATGATAATTAGCCTTAGATTGTCCTAGGTTACCTTCCAGACCCCATTGTACTCATGCTGCTTGGCCTGTGGGTTACATAATCCTCTACATTCTTTTGCAGTTGGTGTATTAACTTCTGACTGGTGGGTTTGTAGGGTATTCCCTCCTCACCCAGATGTAGCAATTGCTCAGGGCACCCAGCTTTGTCCCCAGGAGGGGCCAGAGGTCCCTAACTATCTACCTAACAAATGAACAAAGAATAAGAATAAGAGAGAACTGACATTTGACCTGTTCTAACATCTTTGTTATTACATTCCTTGGGACATATTTCAATAGTCCAATTTCACCTATAAGCCCAAATGATTTTTAACAGCACTCTATTAAAAATGTACAAATGCATATACCCAGATGTAACCATAAACTTTGCAATATATGCACAAAATACCATTGCATCAAAAGCTCTGACAGAATTTTTCCACCAGAAATGCCCTTTTATTCACATCCATCTAAGAAAAAGTTCATTTAATTCTTCAAGGCCCAGATCAAAATCAAGTTCTTCATTGAAGCCTTCCCAGATTCATTCAGAAAAATGTCATCTCTATAAATTCTCATGGCTCTTTCATTATTCATATTTTAATCACTCATAAAATCTACCTCTTTCTATAGGTGTGGTTGTATGTATGTGCTTTTCTTATTTCCCATATTAGTTTATAATCTCATGGAAGGCATAGGCTGAACATTTTTATTTCTGTCCCATAAATCATCTAGGCCAATGTCTTAGAAATAATGAACACTTAGATTATTTCATATAATCATAAAATATTAGAAATAGAAAATGCCATAGGTAGTCATATAATTCAAGAATCCAATTATAACACTATGAAAGATAAAAAACAAAACCAGCTACATTTTAAAATACCCATGAATACAAAAACGCTATTCAAGTTAAATTCCCCCTCTTATGAAATCAGTTTTCATGTTATCTTGGAAATTGTGATACTTTGGGTTGAAAATGCCTGTATACTTTGTTCTCTCCACTTTTTAATTCAGTCTTCAAAAAATGCTTTCTTTTTCACTTTCATTTTGGACTATAATTATAAAGTTAATATTTTTATAGGAAATTTTCATTTTCAGTTGTAGTCTCATTCATAGTTGTGAAAAGAAATCTAAATACCCAGTCTAAAGCCTGGGCTTTAGACTGGGTATTTAGATTTTAGACTGTGCTGAGTCAGTTCCCAGGTAGAGGATTGTAGGACCTTTGAGTCAGTTCTTAATGGCTACTGGTCCAGATGGCATCAGTTGGTCTACATGAATACAGAGTCTGGAAAGTATCTCAAAGACCAGTCCTAGGTTTTACAATGGTGATGTTATCTATAGAAGTGATTAAGAAAGCTATAAATCTTGTGACCCTCAGTTACATGACTCCTGAGTAGTACTAAATTATAGGAAAGCAAGCTAGGGAACAATGGCTTGTTATTTTTTTAACTATGCCTATACCTTTGCAGAGTTCAGGCCCCTACCACAGTTCCTACCTGGTAGCCCTTTATTAATTTTATAAAGGGTGGTTTCACTATGATGACTTTGGCTCTAGACCAGTTAGGCACTTTCCAGACCAGCATACATAGAGGGAAAACCCAAGTAGAGCATAGCACAGGTTCACTGAATTCAGGAGATAGAAATTGGAGCCTTGGAGATTGCTGGGGCTGGAGTTTGCAGGACCTCTACTAGAAAGGAAGGAGAATCACAGCAAGAAGCCTCAAATACTTGTATGGGGATCTGCTTGTGTTTGTTGCTGAGCATTATACACAAAATGAAACAACATGAGGTGAGGCAAATGCTATAAACTGGAGATTACAGATTGCAGAGTCCTAATTGAACAGCTATATCATTCAGTAGAGACCAAAAGAATGTTATTCTCTAGTAGGAAGGCTAAATTGGCAGTAAAGGCTGTGCTAGAACCACACTAGCAAAGCTTAAAAAGAAAAAAACTCAAAAGGATCAAGCTATTGCACAAGTAACTTAATTGCCTGCCATAAAATGTCAAAGGTAAGAGAAGATAACAAAAGCTAACACTCAACAAAGGTAAAATTACAATGCCCAGCATCCCATCAAAATTAATAAACATGTGAAGAAGAAGAAAAATATGACCTATAAGCAAAAGAAAGACTAGTCAATAACAACAAAATCTGAAGACACAGACATGATGGGATAGCAAATAGAAATTTTTAAATAGCTATTACAAATATGCTCAATGATAAAAGAGAAACATGAATACAATTAAGAGAGAAATGAAAGGTAGAAAAAGAACCAAATGGGACTTTTAGAAATGAAAAATACAATATCTGAAATAAAGATACATTGGGATTAAATCAGGAAAGGTATTGCAGAAGAAAAGTTCAATGAATTTGAAGACATAGCAATAGAAACTGTCCAAATTAAAGCACAGAGAGAAACAAAAACTGAAAAATCTGAACTGAGCCTCAGTAACACGTGGAAAGATATTCGGTAACCTAACATACATATAATTGGAACTTGCTTTGACATATTTGTACTGAAGATCTGTCCAGAGGTACAAAGCTAAGAATAATGCCAGACTTTTGTTCAGAATATCTACAACCCAGAAGACAGTGAAAGATATCATCACAGTGGTGAAAGACAGAAAACTGTCCAACAAGATTTCCATATTCAGTGAAAATAGCTTTCATATATGAAAGCAAAATACTGTGTAAGACAAAAATATGCTGAAAGACTATATATTCATCAAGTCTCCATTACAAAATTATTAAAATAAGTTCTTTAAGCAGAAGGAAATTATACCTAGTGGTAATTTGTTTTCTATAGTAAGGAATAAAAAGCTACAGTAACAGTAAATATATAGGTAAAGGTAAAAGACTACTTTTTCATTTTTTATTCTTTATAAGATAATTATTTGAAGTAAAAATAATATCAAACTATTGTGCTGTTTATAACATGTTGAAGTGGGAAGCATTCTCTTATAATGACCTCTTTTTATGCATTAAGTCAGATAATAGTATTTGAAGATAGACTGTGAAATGTAAGTGTACATATCATAAACTCTAGAGCAACTTACATGGGACATGTTGAAATAAAAATGATGGTAGTTTTAAATCCAGCTATATCAATAATTGCATGAAAGGTGAATAGTCAAAACATCCCAATAAAAAGGCAGAGGTAGTCAGAATGGATTTTTAAAAAGACCCAACAATATGACCTAAAACATGCACTTTAGAGATAAAAAGACAATTTCAATGTAAAAAAAAATCAAAAGGATAACACTATGCAAGCACTATTTATAAAATTAATGGAGTAGCTGTATTAACATCAGACAAAGTAGACTTCAGGACAAAAGATGTTGTCAGAGGAAAGAAGGATATTTCCTAATAATTGTAAGTTAGTTTATCAGAAGGATATTACTATCCTAAATGTGTAAGCACATAATTATTAAAGCTTTAAAATACGTATAGAAAGACTGATATGACTGCATGGAGAAATAGATAAATCCCAAATTGTGGTTAGAAATTTCAAAATTCCTTTCTTTCTAATCAATAGAAAAAGTAAATAGAAAATAAGGAAGGATATAGAAAGCTTAAACAACACAACAAATCAAATTGACTGAATTGAAATTTTATAGAATACCTACCCAACAAGAGAACACAAATTTGTTTAAGTTCACATGAAATAGCCATAAATTGAGTCATAAAAATTTCAATTAATTACAAAGTAGTGAAATAATAATGACAGTGTTTTCTGACCACAACAGAATTAAATTATAGATCAATAACTGAAATATATTCCTAGTCATGCTCAGCTCCAGCAGCACAAAGCTAAAGCTTTATGGGCTTCAAGTGTCAGAGGACAGAGGTGGAGGCAGTGGAATAGCTAGAAATTAGGAGTCAATCCCTAAAAGCAAGGAAATCACAGAGAGAATGAGCTGAAACTCTGCCCAAATCATGAAGTGACTGCAAAATTACCCATGTACAGGAAAGAAGTTGAAAGGGTCAAGCTAAAAAGAAATCATGGAAGGCCTTAAGAATGGAGCAGCAATATCAACTGCTGCATACTGCAGGTGAGACAAACAGTTTGTGGTTTAAGAGCAGGCAAAACAAAAACAAAGCAAAACAAATTCAATCACAACACAACTCAATATTGGTTCATGACAAAAAAATTCTCATTAAAATAGGAAGAGAAGGGAACTTCCCCCACCTGAGGAAGGACAAATATGAAAAACTCTACAGCAAATATCTGAATTCTTTCCCTCTAAGATGAGAAATAAGGTACAGATACCCATTCTCATAACAAAACATATATGAAACATTGTTGAAAGAAGCTAAAGAGGCCGGGCGCTGTGGCTCACGCCTGTAATCCTAGCTCTTGGGAGGCCGAGGCGGGCGGATTGCTCAAGGTCAGGAGTTCAAAACCAGCCTGAGCAAGAGCGAGACCCCCGTCTCTACTATAAATAGAAAGAAATCAATTGGCCAACTGATATATATATAAAAAAAATTAGCCGGGCATGGTGGCGCATGCCTGTAGTCCCAGCTACTCGGGAGGCTGAGGCAGAAGGATTGCTTGAGCCCAGGAGTTTGAGGTTGCTGTGAGCTAGGCTGACGCCATGGCACTCACTCTAGCCTGGACAACAAAGCGAGACTCTGTCTCAAAAAAAAAAAAAAAAAGAAGCTAAAGAAAACCAAATTAGAGAGATATGTTAAGTATATGGGTTTAAAGATTTAAAACTGTTAAGATGTCAATCAGCACAGTGTGCTATCCACCTAAGGCTGGACACATAGATTAATTACACAGCTCTGAGAACACAGAAATAGTAGCACAGTAATAAGGTCAATTGCTTTCTTACAAAGGTGACAAGGTAATCTACTGAGGAAATCCTAGTCTTTTCTATACAGGTGCTGAAACAATTGATAAACAGTCATGCACTGCATAACAATGTTTTGATCGTTGGCAAATCAAATATATGATGGTGATCCCTTAAGATTATAATGGAGCTGAAAAATTACCATAAACTAGTGATTTGTAGATATCATAACATTGTATTGCCATCCATTACTCATGTGTGGTGATGCTGATGTAAATAAACTTAGTGCACTGCCAGTCATATAAAAGTCTAGTACACAAAATTATCTATAGTACATAATACTTGATAATAAATGGCTATATTACTGATTTATGTATTTACTATATTACTATACTATACTTTTTATCATTATTTTAGATTATACTTCTTCTACTTATTAAGAAAAAAAAGTTAAGGACTATAAGCCTTTGCGACTGGTTCAAGAGTGAGGCTACAGTAAGTGATGGGTTTTTGATGGTTCCCATGAAATTGAGTTAAAAGCACAAGGGCTTATTGTGATCACTCATGCATAAAGATAAAGTGGCTTTTTATAGTTAGCAGTGCCTAGGGAAGAAGGCTGTTGAAGAGCCTCCTTGAGGTTAGAGAATTCATATCTGGGCCTACAAAAGAGAGGATCTCTTACTGAGGATTTGGCCAATTCATTAAAAGGTATTTCAAGCTCAGAAAAATATAGCATCCATTGTCTGCAATATCAAGTCAAGCCTAGAAAACCTATAAATTCTCATTTTGTGAGGCATCTAGGATAAATTCCAATAGTCTTTGGTCTACCAGGGGAGAGTGTTTTACCATCCTTAGATAGATTATGTCCTAAATAAAGAACTGTGGCTTGGCAAAATTGTGAGGAAAAAAAAAGTTCACTATAAAATAGCCTCTGGTCCTTGTTTAAAAGGTATTCCAGAAGAAGGCATTGTTATCATAGGAGATGATAGCTCCATGCATGTTATTGCCCCTGAAGACCTTCCATTGGGACAAGAAGTGGAGGAGGAAGACAGTGATATTGATAATCCTGACCCTGTGTAGGCCTGCGATAATGTATGTGTTTGTGTCTTAGCTTTTAACAAAAAAAGTATAAAAAGTAAAAAAAAAAAAGTTTTTAAAAGAAAAAAAGCTTATAGAATAAGAATATGAATAAAGAAAATATTTGTGTATAGCTATATAATGGTTGTGTTTTATACTGTTATTATAAAAGTCATGATGTTAAAAAAATTACAAGTATATAAAGTAAAAAATTACAGTAAGCTAAGGTTAATTTATTATTGAAGAAAAAATTTTTAAATAAATTTAGTATAGCCTATGGACAGTGTTGATAAAGTCTACAGTAGTGTACAGTAATGCCTTATGCCTTCACATTCACTTACCACTCACTCGTGGACTCAATCAAAGCAACTTCTAGTACTGCAAGTTCTATTCATGGTAAGTGCCATATGAATGTGTACCATTTTTATCTTTTATGTTGAATTTTTAATGTACCTTTTCTATGTTTAGGTAAGCGTAGATAGACAAGTACCATTGTGCTACAATTGCCTACAGTATTCAGTAAAGCAACATGCTATACAGATTTGTGGCATAGGAATAATAGGCTATAACATCTAGGTTTGTGTAAGTACACTCTATAGTGTTTGCACAATAAAGAAATTAACTAAAGACACATTTCTCAGAATGTATCACCGTAGTTAAGTGACACATGACTGTACACATAGAAAAAAAAAAGAAATTCAACTCTCAGCTCATATCACCATATACAAAAATTAAGTTGAAATAGCTCATAGGCCTAAATATAAAAGCTAAAGCTATAAATCTTTGAGACTAGAGGTAGACAAAACAAATATGGCCCCTGGACCACATTTGGCCTACTGTCTGTTTTGGCAAGCACTTAAACTAAGGATTTTTTTTTTTTTTTTACATTTGCCAAGGAGAAGAGGAGAGGAAAATACGTGACAGAGACTATATGAAAACTTCAAAGCTTAAATATTTGCTATGTGGCCCTTTACAGCTAAATTTTTCTGACCACATTATAGAAAGCAACAAGGAAGGACTTCTTTGCAAATGAGAGATAGGAAAAATGCTCTTATATAGTACACAAAAAAACATAAATCACAAAAGAAAACATCAACAAATTATACTTTTAAAAAATTAAAAACTAAATTCAGCTTTCTGAAATGATGTTAAGAAAATTAAAAAGCCTGTAATACATTGGGAGAAAAGATTCACAATTCACATACCTGTTGTGGAGCTTGTATTCAGAATATATAAATACTTCTTACAATTAAACAATAAAAAGACAACAAACACAACAAGTACATTGGGAAGAGGTTTTATAAAATTTTATTTGTAATTATTATGGACACATAATTGTACAAATTTATGGAGTACATGTAATGTTTTGATACAGGCATATAGTGTGTAATGATCAAATCAGGGTAATTAGGATATCTATCACCGCATGCATTTATCATTTCTTTGTGTTACAGACATTCCAATTCCACCCTTTCATTTTAAAATATACAATAAGTTATTGTTAACTATAGTCTATTGTGATACCAAATACTAGATCTTATTCCTTCTATTTAACTGTATTTTTGTACTTATTAACCAGGCCCTCCTTATTGCTCCCTCCCCACTCCCCTGACTGAGAATATACGACATTTGTCTTTCTGTTACTAGCTTATTTTACTTAACATAATGTCCTCCAGGCAAACAATAGGATTTCATTCTTTTTAATGGCTGAATAATGTTCCATTGCGTATGTGCACCACATTTTCCTTATCCATTCATCTGTGTATAGATACTTAGGTTGCTTCTATACCTTGGCTATTGTGAATAATGCTGCAATAAATATGGAAGTGTACATCTCAGTAATTGGACTGAGATATCTCATTGTAGTTTTGATTGCATTTCTCTGATTGGTGATGAGCATTTTTTCATATATTTCTTAATCATTTGCTTTACTTCTTTTGAGAAATTTCTATTCAGATCTTTTGCACATTTTAAAGGGTTGTTTTTTTCCTATTGAGTTGTTTGAGCTCCTTATATATTCAAATTATCAATCCCTTGTCAAATAGGTACTTTGCAAATATTTTCTCCCATTCTGAGAGTGATCTCTACACTTTCTTGTTTCCTTTGCTGTACAAAAGCTTTTTAGCTTGATGTGATCCCATTTGTCCATTTTTGCTTTGGTTGCCTGAAAATACTGACTCTTCCCTGGCATATGTTTTGGGCACCTTTGTTGAAAATGAGTTGACTGTAAATGCATGGGTTTATTTCTGGGTTCTCTATTCTGTTCCACTGGTCTGTGTGTCTGTTTTTATGTCACTATGCTAATTTAGTTACTATAACTTCATAGTATAATTTAAAGTCAAGTAATGTGATTCCTCCAGGTTTGTTCTTTTTGCTCAAGATGGCTTTGGCTATTCTGGCTCTTTTATTGTCTTCCTATGTAAATTTTGGGATTATTTTTTTCTCTTTCTGTGAAGAATGTCATTGGTATGTTGATAGGGATGGAACTGAATCTGTAGATTACTTTAAGCAGTATGGACGTTTTAACACTATTAATTCTCAAAATCCATGAACATAGAATAGCTATCCATTTGTGTGTGTGTGTGTGTGTGTGTGTGTGTGTGTGTGCGCAACGCGCGCGCGCGCACTTCTTTGATGTCTTTCACCAAAGTTTAATACTTTTCATTGTAGAGATCTTTTACTTCTTTGGTTAAGTATCTTCTAAGTATTTTATTTAATTTGTAGCTATTGTAAATGGGATTATTTCTTGATTTCTTTTTCAGATTATTTGCTATTGACATATAGAAAGGCTACTGATTTTTGCATGTAATTTTATATCCTTCAATTTAATGAACTTATTATCAGTTACAATAGTTTTTGGTGAAGCTTTTAGGCTTTTCTAAATACAAGATCATATTTCCTGCAAATAAGCATAATTTGACATTTTTCTTCCAATGTGGATGCCCTTAATATCTTTCTTTTGTTTGATTGCTCTGGCTAGGACTTCTATTCCTATGTTGAATAAAAGCAGTGAAAGTAGGCATCTATATCTAATTCCAGATCTTAGAGGAAAGGCTTTCAGTTTTTCCTGATTTGATACCAGCTGTGGGATTGCTGTGTATGGCTTTCATCATTTTGAGGAATGTTCCTTCTATATTCAGTTTTTTGACAGATTTTATCATGAAGGGATGTAGAATTTTATCAAATGTTCTTCAGCATCTATTGAAATGATCATATGTAGGTCAGGCATGGTAGCTAATGCCTATAATCCTAGCACTCTGGGAGCCCAAGGCAAGAGGATCGCTTGAGGTCAGGATTTTGAGACCAGCCTGAACAAGAGTAAGACCCTGTCTCTATTAAAAATAGACTAGAATGGTAGCTTGAGGGAACATGTTGAGTCATGGAAATGTTGCATATTTTGATTATTGTGATGGTTATACAGGCACACACAAATGTTAAAATTCATTGAACTGTCACTTAAGATGAGTATAGCTTAATGTATGTAAATTGTATCTCAATAATTTTTTAAATTAAATGCATATGAGCAACACAAGTCAAGTAATACAAGTGAAATAAAGACATAATTTCAGGGCTTTTGAGGCCTACCTTCAAAGTAATATAGGCAATTTTTGAAGGAAATCCCATTAGCAAAGATTAAGTGAAGAAGCTTCCAGAAATATCTTCATGGAAGTTTTTCAGAAAGAAGCCTAGCTGCCAATTCCTAGATGGAACAGACACTGTTCTACCCAGTAATTATTCCCTTCTTACTTGACATTTGAAATACAATTTAATACGGGAACCCTACCACGCCACCATGTGACTCAAGGGTGATTCCTAAGTATTTTAATATAAACATGGTGATTTCTTAACTATGGCCAAAGTTTTATAAGTGGTCATGCAATTCATTTTTGGCCACTGAAACATAAACAGAGATTTGTTGAAGGCTTACGGTAAAGAAATCTTTCTTCTTAAAAAGAGACACAAAAAAGAAAAAAAATCCCTTTTTTTCTGTTGGGCATTGTCGTTTCTGGGGCAGGGATGGCTTGTCACAATGAGAAAATAGCCCAAGGCCAAAGCTGTTACACTGAAGGTATCAGAGCAAAACAATGGCAAGAACTTGGGTCTTTGATGATGTCACTGAGCCAATTAAATGACATACACAGGATATGCATACTCTGAATTTCTTGTTATAGGGGAAATAAATGTCTTCCTTTTCTATACCATTTCTGGGTTTTTGTTACTTGAAGAAGCTGAAGACATTGTAAGTAATAATGGCTTTGCTATTGCAGCTTTGGAAAGGAACTCACTAAGTAATAACTAGGTAGCTCAGTGGCTGGAGTTTCCATATAGCAAACGACAATTCAAAAAAAATTAACATTAAGTTAAAAATGGAAAGTAAACTGCCATAAAGATCCAGAGTAGACTAAATTTAAATAGGTACCATTTAACAAAAACACAGTTTAAGTGAAAAGAAAAACAATATTTTGTTTAAATTCTATGCGTGCCCAGGCAATCTGAAATGGAAAATGGAGATAATTATCCAAATAATTCCCTTTTGCTTGAATTAATTATCTGGCCTTTTGTGTAAAAACTGTGAGTTGTATATTAATATGTTTTGAGAGCAAGAAAATGGGTATATGTGAAATATATAAATTCATGAAATTATTTTAAAATATATGTGAAAGTCATTTCTTAATTATAAAGTACTAAATTTAACATTATAAAGTTAAATTTAAATGGACTTACTCATTTGATTTTTCATATATATACACAAATATAAACTTTCAACTTAAATTGTAAGTAATATAAACAATATAGGCCTCCTCTAGCACTGGTAAAAATTTAGTTTTGCTAAATAATGACAATCTTCATTATTTCTCAATTACTCCCTGAGGTACACATACAGTAACATTATTGTACCTGATTTGCAAGTGGAGGAATGGAGAAAGTTACTAAAAAAAAAAAAAAAGAAAAAAAGAAAAATCAACTGACTGACCCCGAAGTATTTGACAGAAATGACCAGATGGAATTGGGAATAGAATTAGAATCAGAATTCAATCACAGACTGATCTTTCATCCTTTAAACAAGAACATCAAACTTCATCTCTTTCCCGAAGAGAAAAAAATGACAACATGCAATACATTGAAAAGCAAGGTTAGTTTATCTGCAACTGTGAAAAGTACAGCAGGTTATTTTCTAACATTTATCTCCAAAGTAAAGAAAATGAGGCCAGATAAGCAGAAGGGCTTTATCCTTCTTTAGTCATAGGAAATAAATTGGTTGAGTATCAGCCTTTGAACATTGAAGTGTCCCCTGAACAATACATTTAAAAAGAAAAAGACGACGAAAGTAAGGTATTCTAAGTAATGGACTAAGTAAACAGCTGAGACAGGATGAGGTACAATTTATAATTGAACAATTGCATTTGACTTATTTATGTGCGACCTAAGGCAAACTAATTTAATTTGCAAAAATGGATAAAGAAGTTGATACAGATCCACATTACAAGTTATTTTGAAGAATTAAAAAAGGAAACAAAATGAAAAGCAAAGTTTTACCAAAAGAAAATCAGAAGTAAAGAATTCAAAGGCCTCAACTCTTTGTAAGGATAAGTCAGAAATTTAGACCTCTACCCAAGAACACAGCACATGTAAATCATCTAAACCCTCTAATATTTTAAGTATAATTCCAAACAAAACACACTATCCAAGATACACACATGCACACTCATGGAATATATCTATCATGTTTATACATAGCTGAGGCTCATCTAAATGACTGAAAAGAACAAAATAAATAAAATGTCTATTTCTAATTAAAAGTTATTTTCTATGCTAGTAAAATATCCTAGGATACTGACTATATTTAATCAACATATATTTCCTTAATGTCTATTTTATGCTGTGAGTTAACATTTGTTCTGTTATTTGAGGAGACACAGCTTGAGAAGCTATGTCTCCTCATATATAAAAAACTTCCATAATTCAGGCCCTTGCTCTGTCCTGGATGACAGCCAGTGAGTCTGAGAAAGTAATTCATTCTATAGTTTTCTGCTACTAATGGGATACTTTGTTACTCCTCCCCTCCTCTCTGTACCCCATAGAGGAGTCCAATTTGAATAGATGCTTCTGGGTGCACTCAACTTTTGACAGAGCTTGGAAACTATGGAAAATGTACTTAACATTAGACTGTCAAGGTCTCAGCATTTTTGTGACTAATATGCCCTTAGATGAGTAAATTAACCTCACTGAGCATTCGTTTTCACTACCTATGAAAGCTGTATAACAGTACCTCTAACCTAAGGATGTTGTGAGAATTCCATGAGAGAATATATGGAAAAGTACTATGAAAATGGTAATGTACTACTGTATACAAATGTGGGGCACTGTTGCTACACCACAAGCCTAAAAGAGTAACTCCAATTAGGGGTGAGAATTCAAAGCTCTGAATTATAACCAGTGGGACAAAGAGGTTTGAGACACTTCTCACATTACACTACACATGGGGCCACCAGGCATTGCATCAGACCTAACAACTTCTGTCCCACAGCACAGATTGTAGAAGAACATGGTTATATGAATTTAAAAAATGGCTTTTTAGCTCTCTATCCAATTTTTATTGAAAATAACCTAAACTAAATATATCTCGCCGAGCTCAGATGAGTTTAGATATCCACCTACATGCATGAAAAATGCATAGGTCTCTGTGGGTATGTATTATGTATATGTATTAGGACTGGAATGTTGGTGCTGCTATAGTATTTCCATGATGCCTGAAGTGGTTATTAAATACCTCAGAAATATGTGCTAGAGAATTCTACTACTGAATACCTCAAATCCCTGACTTCAGTACTATGCAATCTATGCATGTAACAAAATTACACTTGCACTCCATAAATTTATACAAATAAAAAATTGGGAAAAACCATGTAATAGAAATGGCACAGTACTATTTTCTATTCTTAGTTATATTTTCTACATTTCACTAGTTCTATTTTTTTAATTTTAGTGAGCAAATGTGTTTTTGTTATTAATTATTAGCTTTCGATTAGAGCCTCAAATACCAGATTTGACTTCATTACTGATAAACATCCCCTGAAATAATTGCAGTCCAATTTTTTGTTTGTTTTTTGTTTTGTTTTGTTTTTGCTTTTTGTTTTTTTGGGGGGTTTTTTTTTTGGTGTTTTTTTGCTGTTGTTGTTTGTTGGGTTTTTTTGTTCTTGTTTGTTTCTTGAGACAGGATCTCATTCTGTCACCCAGAAGAAGGGAGTGCAGTGACACAATCATAGCTCACTGCAGCCTCAAACTCCTTTGCAGTTCCATTTTTAAAAAGCTTTGTTGAAATATAATTCGCATACTTTTAAACTGTACAATTCACTGGCTTATAGTATATTCACAGAGCTATGCAATCATCACCACAATCTAATTTAGAACATTTTCATCACCCCCAAAAGAAACTCCATATCCATTAGCAGAAATATTCCATTCCCTCACAGCACCTCAGCACCCAGCGCTAGGCAACCAACAAGCTAATATCTGTCTCTGTATCTTTGCCTACTCTGGACATTTAATATAAATGGAATCATACAATAAGTGTTGTTCTGTGACTATCTTCTTTCACTCAGTATAATGTTTTCACAGATTTTCTGTGTTGTTGCATGTATCGCTACTTCATTCTGTTCTATTGCCAAATAACATTCCATTATAGGGATATACCACATTTTGTTTATCCATTTATTCCATTTATCATTTTGTGGATATTTGGTGTTTTTCCACTTTGGAGCTATCATGAATAATGCTGCTAGGAACATGTGTGTGCACATTTTTGTGTGGTCGTATGTTTTCATTTCTCTTGGGTATATACCTAGATAGGAAATTTCTGGGTCAGATGATATTAATAATTTGATGTAAACTTTGTGATGAACCACCAAACTGTTTTCCACAGTGGCTGCACCATTTTACTCTCCCACCAGCAGTGTGAGTACGAGGGTTCCAATGTTTTCACATCCTTACCAACATTTGCTGTTGTTTTTCTTTCTGATTATAGCCATCCTTGTTGGTATGAAGTGGTATCTCATTGTGATTATCAATTGCAAATTGGATTTGAAATTGATTGCATTTCCCTAATAGCTTAAAGTGTTGGGCATCTTTTCTTGTGCTATTGGCCATTTGTTTATCTTTTTTAGAGGAATGTGTATTCAGGTCCTTTGCCCATTTTTTCTATTGGGATTTTTGTCTTTTCATCATTTACTTGCAAGATTTATTTATATATTATGGATAGTAGACTATTTTCAGATACATGATGTATATTTCTCCCATTCTGTGGGTTTTCTTTTCATTTTCTTAATGGTTTCCATTGTACAAAAGTTTTTAATTTTCATGAAGTCCCATTTATCTATTTTTAAGTCTTGCTTGTACTTAAATGTCATATCTAAGAAATCATTGCCTAACCTAATGTCACAGCTCCCACTCATTTTTCTTAATTAAGCTGTTCTTTTAAAAACATAATGCTTTACTGATATAATTCACATAACACACAATTCACAACTTAAAGTGAACAATTGAGTAGTTTTTAGTCTATTTAACTCCTTAGCTTATTTTAATTGTGTTGTCCTTTTATTATTCAGTTGTAAGAGTTCTTTGTATATTCTGGATACCAGATCCTTGGAAGATACATGATATATAAATATTTCTCCCATTTTGTAGGTTGTCCTTTCACTTTCCTGATAATGTCCTTTGAGTCACAAAAGCTTTCATTTCTGATAAAGTTCAAATTCTCATATAAATATCTAAATCAATCATAGGTGAGACTCAAGGTATGGTTGATCCTGGGGCAAAACTCCTCTCTTCTTTAGCTATGGACCTGTGAAAGGAGAAAACAAGTTATATTTCAAAATGCAATGGTGGGACAGGCATGGGATAGATATTCCCATTCCAAAAGGGAGAAATAAGAAAAAAGATGGACACAGATCCCAAGTAAGTCCAAAACCCAACAGGAGAAATTCCATCAGATTTCAAGGCCTGAAAATATTCCTCTGTGGCTCGATATTATGCCATCTGTATCCATGGCCCTGCCTTTGTAGTAATTTTTCTTTCATTTTTTTCCATCTCTATCCCATTCAGTTCCAGCTGGCAGCATTTTTTTGCTGATATAAAATTCTCAAAAAACGTATTGGTCTCTTATCCAATTTATGATGGTCCAAGCCATTAGAAAAAAAGGTTCTCCACAGATACTTCCTGGATAAACATACCTATATTCATGGCTTCTGCTGAGATAGTTGATTAAATCCATAATTCACATGCCTAATATCTTAGCAAGCAGTTGTCCAACCACCCACTGCTTTTTGAGCACACTATCAGGATAGGCTGAGAATTTTCCCAATAATCAGGTGCTGATTCTATTGTGCTTAACAGTTCATTCACCAATTTATGTCTTTCCTTTTGCATTTTACTATAAGCAATAAAAAGCAACTGAGCCTCACCTTCCACATTTTCTTAGAAATGTCCTTGGCTAAATATCTAAGCTTATTGCTTACAAATTCCACTTTCCTCCTAGCGATAGAACATAATTCAATCAAAACTCTGTCACTGGCTGGGTGTGGTGGCTCACGCCTGTAATCCTAGCACTTTGGGAGGCCGGTGGGCGGATTGCTTGAGGTCAGCAGTTCAAAACCAGCCTGAGCAAGAGCGAGACCCTGTCTCTACTATAAATAGAAAGAAATTAATTGGCCAACTAATATATATAGAAAAAATTAGCTGGGCATGGTGGCACATGCCTGTAGTCCCAGCTACTCAGAAGGCTGAGGCAGCAGGATCGCTTGAGCCCAGGAGTTTGAGGTTGCTGTGAGCTAGGCTGACGCCACGGCACTCACTCTAGCCTGGACAACAAAGCGAGACTCTGTCTCAAAAAAAACAACAACAACAACAACAAAAAAAAATACTCTGTCACTTTATAACAAGGATCACCTTTCCTCCAGTGTCCAATAACATGCTTATCATTTCTTGTTAAGTCTTTACCAGAAGTACATTTACTGCTCATATTTCTATAAACCCTCTCATTAAGGCAATCTATGATTTTCCCATCAAACACTTCAGAGTTCTTCTAGTTTCTACCCATACGTAGTTCCAAAGTCAACTCCAATTTTTTTTGCATATGTTATAGAAACACTCCACTCCCTAATACCACAATCTGTATCAGATGCCTATGTCTGTTATAACAAATTGCCACTAATTTCATGGCTTAGAACAACAGAAATTTATTCTCTCACAATTTTGGAGTTTAGAAGTCTGGAACCAAGGTGTTGGCAGAGCTATGCTTTCTCCAAAGGCTCTAGAGAAGAGTTATTCCTGTTCTCTTCCAGCTTCTGGTAGTTCCTGGCAGGCACTGGTATTCTTTTGCTTGTAGACGCATCTCTAAGCAATGTGCCCATCATTACATAGCATTCTTTTGTTTATCTGTGTCCTTCACCTCTTCTTAAAGGACACCAGGCATACTGGATTAAGGTCAACCCTACTCCAGTATGACCTCATCTTAACCAACTATATTTGCAATAGCCCAATTTCCAAACAATGTTAAAATCTGAGATACTTAAGTGTACTTCAGACATAAGCATATCTCTTTAGGTGACACAATTCAAACCATAACAAATACGGTTAACAAATAGCCATAACAAATATGGCTTTGTATGCACGTGTGCATGTGTGTGTGTGTGTGTGTGTGTGTTTGTATGTGTATGTGTGTATGCAGTCTCTGGGATTTTCTATAGATAGGATTATGTTTTCTGTAAATATAAATAGTTTTACTTTTTCCTTTCCAATTTGGATGCCTTTTATTTCTTTTTATTGCCTACATGCTGTAGCTAGAACTTCCAGTACAACATTGAATACCAGTGGTTAAAGTGGACATCCATGTCTTATTCCTGATCTTCAGGAGAACACTTTTATGCTTTCACTATTAATTATGATTTTATTAATAGGTATGTGTTTTTTATAAATGCCATTTATCATGCTGAGGAAGTTCCCTTTTTTCCTAATGTATTGAATGTTCCTATCATAAAAAGATATTGGATTTTGTCAGATGCTTTTATTGCATCAATTAAGATTATCAATTTTTTCTCTTTAACCTTTTAATGTGGGATATTGCATTGATTGCTTTTCTCATGCTAAACTACCCTTATGTTACTGAGATAAATCCTACTTGGTCATGATGAATAAACCTTTCACTATGTTGCTGGATTATGTTTGAAAGTATTTTGTTGAGAATTTTGCATGTATATCATATTTGTTTATAGTTTGTTTATAGTTTTCTTGTAGTGTCTTTGTCTGGCCTTGATATAAAGGTAACGTAGGCTTCAAAAAATAAATTAGAAAATGTTTCTTGCCCTTCTATTTTTGAAAATATTTGAGAAATTGGTATTGATTATTTATATATTTGGTAGAATTCACCAGGGAAGTCATCTGGTCCTGAATTTCTCTTTGTTGAAAAATGTTTGGTTGTTGATTCAGTCTCTTTATTATGTATAAGTACATTCAGATTTTCTATTTCTTCTTGGGTCAATTTTGGTAATTTTGGGGTTTCTAGAAAATTTTCCATTTCGTCTAGGCAATATAATTTGTTTGGGTACAATTGTTCATAGTATTCTCTTATAATCATTTTTAATTCTGTAAGGTCACTAATAATGTCCCCATTTCATTTCTGATTTTAGTTATTTGCATCTTCTCTCCTTTATCCTTTGTAAGTTTAATGAATAGCTTGGCAATTCTTTAGTTTTCTCAGAGAACCAACTTTAGGTCTCATTGAATCTCTCAACTATTTTTCTATTCTCTACTTTATTTATGTCAGCTCGAATTTTTATTATTTTCTTCCTTCAGTTAGATTTCAGTTTGCTTTGCTCTTCTTTTGCTAGTTCATCAAAGTATAAAGTTAAATAATTAATTTGATATCTTTCTCTTTATTAACGTATGCATTTGCAGCTCTAAATTTCTCTCTCACAACTACTTTTACTTAATTCCTTAAGTTTTGTTATGTTTTGTTTTTGTTTTCATTCATCTATATTTTCTGATTTCCTGTGTGATTTATTCTTTGACCTACTGGTTGTTTAAGAGAGTGTTGTTTAGCTAGGAATTGTGGCACACAACTGTAGTCCCAGCTACTAGGGAGACTGAGGCATGAGAATTGCTTAAGCCCAGAAGTTTAAGTTCAACCTGAGCAACATAGTAAGACCCCATCTCTAAAATAAATAAATACATAGTTTTTAAAAAATTGTTATTTAATTTCTACATATTTGTGAAATTTCTAGTTTTCCATCTGTTATTAATTTTTAGCCTCTTCCCACTGTGGTCAGTAAGATATTCTATATGATTTCAATCTTTTTTAATTTACTGAGACTATTTAGTGGCTTAATATATGGCTTATCCTGAAGAATATTGCAAGTGCACTTGAAAAGGTGTATTTTGTTGTTGAATTTTGTTCTATATGTGACTCTTAGTTTATAGTATTTTTCAATTGTATACTTCTTTATCTTTTGTCTAGATGTTCTATCCATTATCACTAGTGGGGTATTGAAGTTTTCAGCCATTATTGTCAAAATGTCTATCTCTCCCTTCAATCATATCAATATTTGCTATATGTATTTAGCAGCTTAGTTGTTTGATATGCATATGTTTATAATTGTCATTTCTTCTTGACTAATGACCATTTTATCAACATATAATATACTTATTTTTCTCTAATAATACTTTTTGATTTGAAGTCTATTTTGTCTGATATTGATATAGCTACCTCTGCTCTCTTTGATTACTCTTTGTAGAAATATCTTTTTTTATCCTTTCACTTTAAACCTATATGTGTCATTAGAGCTAAATTGAGTCCTTCATAGACAACCTCTAATTGGATCATTATTTTTATCCATTCTGTTAACCAATAGCCAGTCAATAGATTGAATCAGTAGTCAAAAACTTCCCAACAGCAAAAAATATATATATATATATTCTCAGAATAAGATGGCTTCACTGCTGAATTCAACCAAGGTTTTTAAAGAAGAATAAATGCCAATCATTCTAAAACTCTTCCAAAAAATTGAGGAACACTTCAAAACTCATTTTACAAGGCCAGCATTACTTGATACCAAAGGCAGACAAAAACAATACATGTAGAAAAAAAATTACAGGACAATATACCTGATTAACATAGATGCAAAAATCCTCAATAGAATACTATAGAACTAAATTCAACAGCAAAATAAAAGGATCATTCAGTATGACCAAGTGGGATTTATCTTTGCAATTCAAGGATAGGTCAACATGCAAAAATCAATAAATGTGATATACCACCAAGGATAAAAATTATATGATCATCTCAATAGATGCAGAAAAAGTATTGAACATAATTCAACATCCATTTACAATGAAAAACCCTCAAGAAATTAGGTATGACTCCATAATATGATGAAATAAAAGGAAAAAAAAGAAATTAGGTATGAGAGGAATGTACCTCAATGCAATAAACCCCATACATAACAAGCCCACAGCTAACATCACACTTAATAGTGAAAAGCTGAAAGCTTTTCCTCTAAAATTACAAACAAGACAAGGATTCCCACTCTTGTCACTTCTATTCAACATACTACTGGAAGTCCTACCAAAAGCAATTAGGCAAGAAAATGAAATAAAAAGGATCCAAATTGAGAAGGAGAAAGTAAAACTGTCTCTATTTGTGGATGACATAATCTTATTTATATAAAACTCTAAAGATTCCACCAAAAAACTGTTAGAACTAATAAATAAATTCAGTAAAGTTGTAAACATGGTGTAGAAGCAACATAAAAGAAATCAGTTGTGTTTCTATCCAAAAAAGAAAGTAAGAAATCAATCCTATTTACAATAGCATAAAAATATTCTTAGGAATAAATTTAAACAAAAAAGCGAAAAATCTGTATACTTAAAACTATAAAATATTGATAAAAAACTGAGGAAAGCACAAATAAATGGAAAGTTACCCTGTGTTCATGGACTGGCAGAATTAATATTGTTAAAATGTCCATACTATCCTTAGTGATCTACAGATTCAATGCAATCTCTAACAAAATTGCAACGGAATTTTTTACAGAAATATAAAAAAATCTTAATTCACATAGAACTACAGAAGACCTCAAATAGCCAATACAATTTTGAGCAAGAATAAAACTAGAGTCATCAAACTTCCTGATTTCAAATTATATTTCAAAGCTACAGTACACAAAACAGTATGGTACTGCCATAAAAACAGACACAAAATATCCTTTTAAGTACATGTATTACAAAAGAGTTAAGTTTTCCAATATAACATCCTAAAATTTCTAGTATAGCATCCAAGAAAAATCATAAAATAGAAATAATGGGGGAAATTGGGAAAAAAAGTAAAAGAGACCTTTCTGGACTTTATTTCTAGGGTTTATTCTAAGATCATTAAAAATTACCTATAAAAATGTTTTATTTTAAAAATAAGTATAGGCATGTATATGTTATTCTGACACTCATATTTTTTGCAGTCCTATTTTATAGAGAAAACAAAAGGGCTTTTTTAGTTCAAGAATATACTGCATAATTTTTAATATAGGTCCCAAAATTCAGGACAAATTTACATAGGATCTGAAAGGGTTTTTGTTTGTTTGTTTGTTTTGGAGAAGATTTAATATAAGTGATGCTGCCTAAACAAATTTAGCTGAAATTACAAATAGGAACAGCAATGTCTAAAATCCACCAGAGCTACTATAGAAACTAGAATTTGAAGAGCCAAAGGGACCAAGTTGATTTTTTTCTAAATTATTAATAAGCTATAAAAATCCCTTTGTGCAGGTAGAGATAGTCCATGCATTGCATTTAAGTTCTAAAGCACACTGCAAATCAGGATATTTAGGGAATTGCTGACACAACTTTGGACATCAATGCACATTGTTAATACGAATTCCATTAATTTGCCTCATCTATAGCTAAGTTTCATTGTGCTCTTCCTTTTACTTTTGTCCATTTGTACAATTTTCATCCAAACTTACATTTAAGCAAGTCTTCCGCTTTGATCAGTTTTGATACTGCATTTATTTCTAAATTATTCTTGTTCTAAGAAATCTTTTTCCCTTTCCTTTTTCATCTTGTAGAGCTTCTGGTTTATATCAATCTGATGAAATAGAGCACAATCTTCTTTGTTTCAATTACAAAAGTACTCATGGCTATTTATTAAAACACTGCTCTTCCATTACAACATAGGGAATTTCATGAGAAAATGGTGATAAAAAGCAACAAGAAGAATTTAGGCAAAGTAATTGCTGTATTATGCCAAATATTTATCAAATTCTGAGGCTTTAACATCCTATCTTTTACATGCAAATGTTTTTATCATTTCAATGGTCGTATCGTCTATTCCTGCAAAAGATTTTACACTTAAATGTTTTTCATTTTGTTGTGCCTAGGTCTTACACTCTTCTAATTATTTCTTTCATTTCTTAGAAAACTTAAAACTTGACTCATTTTTGTCTCTCCACTCTAGTATAACCCACATTTATCACAAGTTGATCAAAACCAGGATGATTACTTTTCTTACTATTTCCTTATAAACGACTAGAGTGATTGTTTTTGCCTGATATTCTACATTTTAATTCATTCATCATTGTTTGCTTTTTTATACTGTTGCTAAGCACTCTTTCAAACTCTTAATAGTTCTCCCCTCCGTTAACCAAATTCTTTCTCTAATGATATGCTTGGTATTTCATGACTTGAAGTGCAAATTTCATTTATTCATTCATTCATTTATATCTTTGTTACTCTAAAATTGTAGTCTATCTACCATTTTCTTCCTTATTTGTCATTTATAGCAATAATTTTTATTTTATTTTTTTTACTGTAGAGCACATACTGTATTTCCAAGCCTCTGATGCTTACACTGATTAGCATTAGTAATATCACATTTTCAGCTGAAAATAGATTGAAACCAGAGGGTGTTAGTATAAGTATTAGCATAAATACTAATAATAAGCATATTAATTTCAGCTAAATGTGTTTAGGCAGCACCACCTATATTAAATCAGTCTCTATAAGGACCCCAAAGGACCCTGACCTTAATAAGATTTCCAGTTTTGTGTGAGTATATGTATGGGTCTCTTGTGCCATATCAATTTTTTAATACACACTGAACCCAGAAAATGTTGTTTGGAATATCTATTGCCAAAATTGACATAACCTCAAAATTTGTTGCCTCTAGCAATATCCAGAGAAAAATAAGCTAGTCAATATAAAAATGTGTCAAAAAATCCCAAATCTTTAGAGATATCCATATGTTCAGAACTATAGTTAAAAAAAAAACACTTATTGACTTTACACTCACTTTCCATCAAAATGCATGATGTACAGGCACAAGTAGCAAGCTGAAGTATGGTGAGCTTGACATACCTTTATGTATGCATGCAATCTCATACTCATATTTGGTTCGAGACCTTTCCTAAGATCAAGACAATACATTGCTACACACGTTGCCTGTCTGCTGCTGTTATTTCTCAGACAGTTGTACTCATACTTCACTGTTGTAAGTTGTACTTCAGTAAATCCAGGTAAAAGTGTGTTCCTCTAGCTTCTCTTGCTTTCTAATGCCAGCTGCATACTATCCCCTGAAATTTATTCACTGTCATGACTACCCCTGTGGAGTTTCAAGAAACACAGCAAAGCTTCTGTGCCCATTTCAAAGCATTTTGGAAATCCTCAGCTGCAAATGAAGTCAAAGTGCAAAATTGTTTTCTGTCTTTGTCTACAGTGAAAACTTGCAGTGTGCTGAACTCGTACTTTTAGGAAATTGCCCTCCCACACTGTTTTGTTTTTTTGTTTTTACTTCTACCTTCCTGAAGAATGCTGGATCTTTCCTGTTTGTGCAGATTCAGGTCACATCTAAGCCTGATCCTATTCTGATTATTCACAAATAAATCATCCTCAAAATAAAGGAAAAAGTCATACAATCCTCCTACAGCATTAAATTTGTAATCATACAAGACAAGTCATGAAATTCAGGATTATGGTTCCCACGGTAACCCTGCTCTTTCCCTGCTGTGTATTCTGTACAACACTGTCTTTATATTTAAAATGCTTTTCTTACACTGTCTTCTAACTCTCAGCTTCAGCATCTTGCAAGAGCTGCTTGATTAAGTATTCACTTTACAATATGAACAATGATTTATTAATTTTTGAAATCCAACTTAAATTAAATAAATCAAAATAGCTAATAGGCATTCTGGCAAGAACAGAAAATAAGATTCACATTACAACTGATTATACAAATCTAACTTGTATTTCCTAATTTAGCCACTAGTTGTCATCCACTCTTTGAGGAATCATCTCCTGAGGGGGGAGCAAACTTCCATAACTCCATGGGAAATGAAATTAGATTCTGTTTTATGCTTGAAGTGTTTTGTGACATCATAAAATAGCTATCAAGTGTTCAGACTTTTTCCCTTTTTCCAGAACAGAGTATAAATATTCTTTATTTATATAGGAGTTTGATTATATGATATTAAAAATCTAACATTTTCTCTTTAGTATGGTATCTCTGGTTGTTAAGTTTTCAATAGCAAACTAACTGGCCTTCCAGTGTCTGTGTAATGGCCTGAGATAACGTTTAAGTTTTGCTTAATCCCCTAAACTTTATTCGACCTCCAGGACTCAACTTATTTTTCAGTCTGATTATTTTATGCAATCTTCTTGCTCCCCAAAACTGAAACAAAGTCCCTGAATTTCTGTTCTTAGTCCTTTATAAAGATATTTTCCTATATAACCTATAACATCTATACAAAAAACCTTCAGGTATATTTTATATACCTGAAGGAAGATATATATATATTTTTTTTTTTTTGAGACAAGAGTCTCACTCTGTCGCCCGGGCTACAGTGCCATGGCATCAGCCTAGCTCAAAGCAATCTCAGACTCCTGAGCTCAGGTGATCCTCCTGCCTAAGCCTTCCGAGCAGCTGGGACTACAGGCACGCACCACCATGCCTGGATAATTTTTTCTACATATTTTTAGCTGGCCAATTAATTTCTTTCTATTTTTAGTAGAGATGGGGTCTCGCTGTTGCTCAGGCTGGTTTCAAACTCCTGACCTCAAGCAATCCTCCTGCCTCGGCCTCCCAGAGTGCTAGGATTACAGGCGTGAGCCACCATGCCTGGCCAAGAAGGAAGATATTTCCAAGAGGGACAACACAATATATACTTTAGAAAATATATTTTACTGGGTGCTTTTGTCTTAGACCAAAAGTGCAAGGAAGGGCCGGGCATGGTGGCGCGTGCCTGTAGTCCCAGCTACTCGGGAGGCTGAGGCAGGAGGATTGCTTGAGCCCAGGAGTTTGAGGCTGCTGTGATCGAGGCTGATGCCACTGCACTCTAGCCCAGGCGACAGAGTGAGATTCTCTCAAAAAAAATAAAAAGTGCAGTGAAGCAGTGAAGCATTAAAGCATGGGACACTGGGACACTGGGGTCAGGGGACTGGGATAGGAGCATCTAGGGAAGGTAAGAAAAGGTTGAGCAAAGGAAGATGGCATGGAGCAGAGCACAAATATTACCTACTCACAGATATGCCTAAGCTGTGGTCCTGTCATCAAGCCAAGTCAAAAGACACATAGCTGGGCATCTATCCAAAATATCAAATGACACTCTACAAAAATGACACCTGCACTCGAATGTTTATAGCAGCACAGGTCACAATCGCAAAGGTGTAGAAACAACCCAGGTGCCCATCAATCCATGAGTGGTTTAATAAAATGTGGTATATGTATACCATGGAGTACTATTCAGCTCTAAGAAACAATGGTGATCTAGCACCTCTTGTATTATCCTGGATAGAGCTGGAACCCATTCTACTAAGTGATGTATCCCAAGAATGGAAAAACCAGCACCACATGTACTCACCAGCAAACTGGTATTAACGGATCAATATAGGAGTAACATTTATCGAGTGTTGGGTGGGTGGGAGGCGGGAGGGGGGCATGGGCAATATACATAACCTTAACATTTGTACCCCTATAATATGCTGAAATAAAAAAAAATAAAATAAAAATCATGAATAAAAAAAAAAAAGACACATAGCTTTGTTTTCCAAGGGGCAGTACCTCATAGTAATAAAGAGTGCAGACCCTGGAATCACACTACCTGGGAAGAAATCTCATATCTGCCTCTCTTGTAAAATAAGAATATCAGTACCTATGGCACAGGGTTTGTTACTATGAAATGGGATGATAAATTTAAAGTACTTCTAAGATTGCCTGGCCCATAGGACTTGCTCTTTGTGTTTGTAGTTTTGCTGCTTTTATCATTACCGAGTAAATTTTTTAAACTCATTGTACCTGTTCTTTTAATCTATTTTATCTAATTATTGATTTCATGAGGGTACACATCCATCCAATTTATTTAATGGACTAAAAGACCTTGTAGTCACTTTGCTGAGAGAAAAGAAGACTAGCAGGGAAAATATTTGCCTCCAGTATATCTTCAGAGCATTTCATTCCCTGACTCCCAGACCTCCAGAGCTTAGCAGAGGAAGTCTGGTAAAGTGGACACTCACTCTGGCCACAGTCTCCCAAATTGGTCCCTTTTAAATAATCTTAAAAGATAATATGTTGGCATGGCCATTATTAAAACTACAATGAAAAGGCCTTAAAGGAATCCATTTGAAAGCATATCCTTTAATTTATATAGAGGAGAAAATCAAAAGATAGTTTCTTATCTATGTGCTAGTTTCCTCACCAAACAAAAGTGCATACTCTGGCTCCCTTTGGAATCAGAAGCCTGTTTCCTACTCCTGCAATATATTCTGGCCCTGTCCACATTTCCCAACATATCCTTTCCTGACCACCGTTTCTCTCTACTGCCTTCCCTAGTTAAACCTGCATGAGCATCTGCCTCCAGGAGACAAATTCAAATTCACTGCACAAACATGGATATATATGAAAATTAAATGCAAAGAAAGACAAATATATCAGTATATGTTTTTTGATTATAGTTTTCCTTGGAAAACTGGTCATTTTTTACATTCATGGTTGTACGAGATGATATTTAATGCATTAAAAGAAAAAAGAGAAAGAGAAACGGGATATCAGGTTTTTAAATTTAAAAATACTTGACTTATATCCATATCACTTTTTTCTTTTAAGGTCATCTTGATATTTTGATCTTTAGGACAGAGGTTTGGATGCTAATGCATAGTTACAAAATGCACTACTGATTTTTTTTCCTTAGAAAAGAAAGATTATGTCAGAAAATATTAATCCTCTCGACAAAGAATAAAGAATTCAGATAAATATTGCTAGCTGCTCTAGAGTGTAACTATACTATATACAGGGTGCAGCAAGCAGTCTGTTCTTTAAAATCACCTGTGTTTCTGTCTGCATTGTCATTGATATGGCAACGGTCCATGAAGAGTTCCCAGAAAAATATAAATTTAATATCTTAACCTGCCACTATCTCAGGACTAGGGCCCTGGGAATGACAGCTGTAATATTTCAGGAAAAACGCTCATCAGATTTTACTTCCTAATTCCCTCCTGCTTCTATATAGAACCTCATGTTTGGGATAGAACTGTCTCTGGTAAAATCAAGAGTTCAGAAGCAGGGCTCAAATTTATTTTCTGCTCAGTGTATGTCTTCTTGTATATCTTTGGTCTACTAACATAGCTTCACCATATTTCATCAGTTTACTGATCCGTAAAAAAGCCATAACAGTGCCTATTCCCCAGTTGTATCTGGAGGTTAATTTCCTGGGGTGCTTGTGTGGAAAAAAAAGTATTATGATTTCCATCTTCCAAACTATATAATGACACTTTCTGGTATGCTGTCAACTCTCCAATTCCGTCATGATAATATGTCTCCCAAGTTGGCACTAGAGAGATATGAAAATTGAAAAGGATTCAAAATCATAACATACCATGCTCACATGAAACATAATTTCATCCTATTTTATAACCCACCTACCTTTTCTTTAAGTCTTATTATCTTTCTATTCCCCAAAGACTGGATTTTCTGCATCCTGTCTCCATGCTAAACTAGTCATTCTCTGCAACCCACCAAAAATACAAAGCATGCTGTAAATTTGCTATGTAATTCTGTAGTGGATATTTCCTACACAATTTGTTACTTCTCCTAGGTCTCTGCAACCTCACCCCTTATGTATGGTTTCCATCTGCTGCTCTTTTTTACACCTCATCAATAAAGATTTTGCAAGTTATAGGTTCTAGAAATCTCCCAACCCATAAATTCTGATTTGGTTTTTAAAAAAGCCAATTCGCACACATTGTTCATTGAAGTTCAATTATGTATTTATTGAAAATGTACTTTCTGCACACTGTGTTGTCTGAAAGGCACACATAAAGCTAACAAGAGAACAGTGGAAGAGAATTGCAATAGCCCAGCCTATCAAATGATTATAAGTTTCTAGTGCATTGTAATGAAATTATACAAATATAGTCATATGTATATTATTTGTATTTGAAGGTACCAAAGAACTTTTGAAAACTATATATGTTCTATTCCATGATTGTTGCCTAAAGGATGGGAAATGAGTTTCTTAAGGGGTTCTGGTGTCTTACTACTTATCCAGACTTTAAATCAATCTTCTTATTTCTATTTACCCAAAACCAGTAAATCTGCCTTCAGAGTTACTTGGTGCCTTCATTTTCTAAACTAAAGTCTATTTGTTATTGTGTTACAGGAATTTATTTCTCTCCTCCCTCTGTATATATTTAAGTTTTATCTTTTCCTACTTTGTTACATGAATTACCACTCATCCTTTCTATCTTCCAAAATGTGTAGATATGTCTAGTCTTCTGGATTTTCTCTCCCACTCTCTTTGGCCTTGTGGTTTTATACGTTTTTAGTTGCTTTTATTATCTTATTCTCTGGGCTTCAAGAAGTGTCTCAGATTATCACATGTGTTAATCTAGAATTCCCACTGAAGTACTTTAGTTAAGGCAGTAACATGATCAGATATAAATTACATAAAAGATAACTCAGGCAGTAGTGTGGACAGGATAGTTTTGAGGAAGGCAGGATTGGAGACAAGCAGAACAGCTGGAAGAGATGAATAGAGACTAGCAGTGAGGATGTCATGGCCCAATTACAGGACGGGGGATGAACACAGAACATAAAATAACGACACAGACACACACGGACATGAAATGACTCGAGAGTCTAATGCACTGGTCGCTTTATTTTTATACCCCCCAAACCCAAGGTTAGTTTTTTGTACGTGAGCATCTGAGCATAGCAGTGATAACCGTCAATTTTGGAGTTGTTTTACAAGGGAACAATTTCCCATGGTCTCAGACCTTGAAACAGTTACTTGAGGCACCAGCACCAGACATAACTCAAAAACCAAGGCCCAGATAAGTAACATTTAAACAATGCAGCCATCAGAAGAACTTTTCGTGCTCTTTTTTAGCCAGCGGCCGACCCCCACGGTTGTGTCTGTTTTAGGTCGTTCCCCCCTCAGGAGATCTTACCCATTATTGACTACCAACCATCATACGGGGCCGGACCTTGGGGATGTTCTTTTTATCTCTATGGCCTCCAGACTCCCACCACGGGGGCTCTCCGTGTGGGGGCTGGGCAACATTTGCTTATGTGCAGAAACTCAGGCCTCTTGTTATGTCCCAAGGCAGCAACTGTGTCTGAAGAAAATGCTGGCTACTGCTGCGTCATGTAGCACACGTACATTACAGGCTATAGTGAATGATTAGTATAAGGCATAACAACAGAATCAGCCCCCAGCATGAGGATATAGAGGAGGTGCCATATATGAAAACTGCCAGGGAGGTACCATAATTAGGAAGTGGTTTCAAAATGAATGTAAAAGTTTGTATCTCCACAACAGGTGGAGCTAGCAAAGAGAAAACAAGCTTAGTTAGAGAAACACACAATTTCCATATGGGACAAGTGGGATATGTAGGTAGAGACACCCAGTAGGCAGTTGACTATACAGAATTGAAATTCTGTGGAAAGGTACAGGCTAAAAATATAGATTTAAAAGCCATCCAAACAGATATATTACAATTTGTCAGAAACACATTTCCTCCAAATTAATATTAAAAATATATTGTTAAATAGAGATAACATCTTCGTTGTATTTCAGTGACATTAGATCTTTCTGAAATGTGACCCCCTACACAAACATACACACACACACACACACACACACATATATATATATATATATATATATATATATATATATATATATATGGTGCATATTGGCATAATTTAGGAGTGCATTCTCAAATTCACAGAAAATCATTATGCCTACCACGTACAATTTTGTATATGAATAACATCATCCATAACATCATCATATTTTATAATTAGGAAGATCAGATGGACTCTGGCATTCATGACATTGATCATCAAGGTTGATTCTGGACGTCTAACATGGTGAGCAGGAGTCCACCTCTTTCCTTCCCAAAGATAGATGTCTCTCCCAAAGATAGGTGCTCAAATAAGTAATCAAGTTGAAATTTAGTTAAGATTATATGTTAATCTTTTTATGGCAGCAAAATAATTGCATAGCCCTTATTGGACTTTGCTCTAATGTTGTTTAGGAAGATTATGAAAGAGACACATCTTTTATGCCATATTAATTCTGATTTCACCCATGTTTATGAAAACATTTTTTTCCTTGAGGCAGAAATAATAAACGAGCTCCATATTTTTCAGGGAGGGAGTTGGATTCTTCAGTTTTACTTATTATTGGTGTAAAACACTTTCATGTGCTCAAAAGACTTTATTTTATTACAAATAGTATCCTGTCTTTGAGAGTGAGGAAATATAAATTGTACCATTAGGAAATAGTATAGAACCTCCATTAATTTCCAAATTACAAATTTTCATTTATGAACAGAAATCACCTCCCGAGGGCAAAATTCAGTAAAATTCATTCATCTCCTATTGTTGTCTTTCTTCTCCCAAATATTATTTTAAGGAAAAGATCATTTAATATAAATTGATTAAGTTGAATTATATTTAAATCCAGATAAAGAGAAGTATACTCATTCACTTTCTATTACAGTCATAGTTAAGCTTTCACATGGGTGTTTTTGTTTTGGCAAGCTCACTGTCAGGAGCCCCCAAGGTCAGCTGTGTAACAAGCAGCTTCACAACTCACTATCTCCTGCTGAGATCCCACACAGTAGAGAAAACTAATGGTAATTCATTATCTTCTTGTGCTCAACAGTGCAAGCTTGTGTCAAAATCTCGAATTCTTGTCTCCCTGTCAGCCTTTTATGATAAAAATGAAGGTGATATTGAGTGTTTCTACAGGTTCAAGATCAAAGTTGTCTTCTGATGATCAATACTTTCCTGTATATTTTGGCCTGAAAAACATTGTTTCCCCAAATTCCAGTATACTAAGACATGATAGTTAATGATTGTTGACACATAAAATATCTTAAAAGCATTATTATCAGAAATACACATTTTTATCCCTTTGGGGGTCTTTTGCTCTTTTCTCCAAGCATGTACTTCAAAGATGACAACTATTACACCACACTGGGAAGCTCCACTTTTTCTTTCACTTCCTTCCTTCCTCTTTCTTTTCATTTCACAATTTGCCTGTTTGCAATGTTCTATTTGTTTAGCTAATGGAGATTTTAATTGCACAAAAGTATAATTTCAACTATGGGTTCCAATTAAAATGATAAATTCCAAACTACCCATGATTGACCAACTCCATTAAGCTGATTGATTGGAAAACAAATGATTAAAATCATTTCCAAATGGTGTTATGCATGTCAAACATAGCTGTACTTGGCTGAAATGAATTTGGTGGCATATATAATTCTTGGCACCAACATACTTACTCCTTCAGCCCCCTATTCATTGAAGAACAGAATGTTCTTTTGCTGCTGATTGGCACAAAATTACTACCTTCCAACAGTCAAGTTGATGTCATAGTTATGAGTATATACAGTTAACCTGTTTTGTGTAAGTGCACACTTTACTGTATTTTCTCTATAGGTTGTCTATAAACTCATATATGTAGATCCTAACTAATCCAGAGACTTGTGGTTATGTGATCATATAATATACTAACATCACAAATCATAGAATAGGCACAGATGACAAAACACAGCCCAGAAGGCTAAAATTCCTTGGTTAAAGTCCCACTCTCATGCATATAAAACTAAATTGTTCTTTTTATTTATTTTTATTTACTGGGGTGTTATACTATAGAGAAAAAAGAAAATGAAATGAAAAATCACTTGTTCTGAGTATAATGTCAATCATTAAATCACTAAGATTAAAAGAAATCTTTACCCACAATAAGATCTACCATTTGTCCACTTTAGAAAACCAAATATTATTCCTTTCTTGTGTCTCTAACACCAAATGCACAAGCACAGGTTGAAAGAGTAGGATTAGTATTTCTGTTGTAAGCACTCATTACTGAACCTGAATTTTCTCTAAAATGTATGTCTAGGCTGGAACGTAACACCCATAATTACCTTTATCCCTTTGCAGATAAGACAGGAGGATTTGAAGGGTTTGAAATACACCCTTTCAAAACAGCCAGAAAAAAATTACAGTGCAAAGCTTCTCTTTCATCAGGATATAACTGATCAAATATTTTCTAATCCGTTTCCTAAAGGAAAGCTACTAGTTCTCATTAGGAAATATAGTCCTATTTTTTACTTGTCCTTACACTTGAAGAGTCAATGACAAGAACTATGAATAGAATTTGAGTCAAAACTTACAGATATAAGTAAACAAATTTCCAAAATAATAGCTAGAGCTATATACATAGCTGGTCCTAGGCAAAATTGTGAAGTAACTAAAGCCTAACTTCAGCTTAAAAAAAAATAAACTTGACTGTGTCTGACCCAATGCTTGGTGCATAGTAATCATTTGCTAAAATTTCCCTCAGAATCTTTATTCGTCTTCTTTCAGCATTTTTTTTCTCTTCACAGATACATTTGCACCATCATCCGGGTATCCCCACAATATCTTTACCCTGCATGCCCCCACCCATCTTTAACTCATTGAACTTACTCCCACCAGAAAATTTCCTGTATTCTTTCTTGGAAAACCTCTTTCCAATAGATTTTTTTGTTGGAAAAGATCTGATCAATTCTCACTTAAGGATTAACAACATTTCATCACTTAATACATTATCCCTCCCAAAGCTATTAGCATCTTAAAGGGTACTATCAAAATCTCACATCAGGCCGGGCGTGGTGGCTCACGCCTGTAATCCTAGCACTCTGGGAGGCCGAGGCGGGCGGATTGCTCAAGGTCAGGAGTTCAAAACCAGCCTGAGCAAGACCCCGTCTCTACCATAAAAATAGAAAGAAATTAATTGGCCAACTAATATATATAATATAAAAATCAGCCGGGCATGGTGGCGCATGCCTGTAGTCCCAGCTACTCGGGAGGCTGAGGCAGGAGGATCGCTTGAGCCCAGGAGTTTGAGGTTGCTATGAGCTAGGCTGACGCCATGGCACTCACTCTAGCCTAGGCAAGAAAGCGAGACTCTGTCTCAAAAAAAAAAAAATAAAAAAAAAAAAAAAAAAAAAAAATCTCACATCAAAAGAGTGATTAATGATTATTGCAAGCACCAGTAGGGAGCTCTTTGGAGGTGTAATTCTGTTATTGTAAGGAGCACCATTTTAAGTTACCTCTATCTACACTGATGGACAGCAATATATTCCAGAAGGCCTTTAACACATTAAACATGCATCTTAGGATGTACAGGTTATGTATCCCTGATCTGAAATGCTTGGGACCATAAGTATTGTGGATTTCGGATGTTTTCAAATTTTAGAATATTTGCATATATATAATGAAATATCTTGTGTATGGGGCCCAAGTTTAAACATGGAATTCATTAATGTTTCATGTATGCCTTATACACATGGCCAGAGGATAATTTTATACAATATTTTTAATAATTTTGTACACCCATCACATGAGGTCAGGTGTGGAAGTTTCCACTTGTGGCATCATGTCAGCATTCAAAAAGTTTTGTGGCCAGGTGTGGTGGCTCACACCTGTAATCCCAGTACTTTGGGAGGGCAAGGAGGAAGGATTGCTTGAGGCCAGGAGTTCAAGACCAGCCTGGAAAATATAGCAAGACTCTGTCTCTATAGAAATTTTTTTAAAAAAATTAGCCAGGCATGATGGCATGTGCCTATAGTCTCAGCTACTTGGGAGGCTGAGGTGGGAGGATCGCTTCAGCCCAGGAGTTCTCAGGAGTTCCTGCAGTGATCTATGATCATGCCACTGCACTCTAGCCTAGGTGACAGAGTGAGACTCCATCTCTGGGGGAAAATGGTTTCAGGCTTTGGAGCTCTTTGGATTCAGATTTTTGGATTAGGGATGTTCAACTTGTAATAAAAGACTGGACTAACAATGCACAGGTGTATCCAAACAATGAAATATGTCATATGCTCCTTCTCTTCATCATTTGGGGTTAGCAGAGGTAGTCTTTAAGTGGTTCTATTCCCCAACTCCTCCCCAACTTCTGAAAGTGTTGTTAACAGTAATCCTGTTAATAGCTGGCTCTGTAGCTAACAGGTTTCCTTATTTAGGATATGTGAAAAAAATTTGCTAACTTCATGGTTTGAGGCATGCTCTCAAAGTTGTAGTGACTAAAATTTCCATTGACCCCACTGATATGTGAGACCTGCTAGCTTCACACCAGTCTAATTAACACCCATACCATTTCCTGAGAAAACTGTACGTCCAAGTTAATCAGCCTTCTGGCAATAAGGATGGTAAACATAAGAAGTATTGTCTACAAACTGATTTAAGAGCCTCTTTCTTTTTCTTATAATTTGTCTGCATAAAGCAGAGATTGTAACTCTATTTTTTAAAAAAGTCTGGTCCAAAGCAGTTCCTTTTCATTATACCATTATATCTGTGCTTGTGCTGTTCCTTTCTCCTTCAAGTCCTCCTCTCTCCCCACTACTTATTCAGTTCAGCCTGTAAAGGCATCCTATAACCATGAAGATGACTGCTTACTTGCATTGGCATTTTTCATGCCCTACAGATACTGTGTTCTAAGGTAAGCTAAGGTGCCCTTTATTAATACTTACTATATGCCATGTTTCTCATTTCTTTCTTGCAGCAACCTGTGAGTTACATAACATTATCTTCATTTTATAGAGATGAGACTCAAAGAGGTTAAGTCATCTCCCAAGGTCATACCACTAGTAACAAGCAGAACCTAGATTAAAATCTCACGTGGTCTGACTTTGTCTGACTATACAAGCTATGCAAATTCACTTTCTCTAACCACTTAAATCCCCCTAGTTCTCACCCTATCCTTGCCAATGTATCCATCTTTCTCAAATATTCTCATTCATTTAAATTAGCCAAATCCTGGCCCAGTTGAATCCAGGATAACGTAATCAAGGAAGTTTGCTTTCCTCAATTCCCCGAGTGACTTGTAGAGTGTTTTGAAAAATCAAGGTCTAAACAGAGGGACACCAAGAGTTGTGACACGGAGCTTCCCTCACTTGCTCCTTTGCTAAGGTGGGAAGTTGAAGTGATATCAGTAGGCAACCGGTATTCCAATGTTCAAGCAGCCTCAGAGGTCAGGAGGAACGGGGTATGGAAGGCAGTGGAGCATTTCCCTGGTACTGTCAAATAGATTTATTTCGTGTTACAGAGGTCAGACACTATAGATAATGGGCCAGAATTTTAACTTTTTAGGCACATAATTTTTAGTATTATATAGATATGTCTCTCTACTGGTCAAATCCATGTGCAAGGAAAAAATAAACATCAATTTGCTGCAAGTGAAAAGGTAATATCTCAGAAATTTTACATATTAATGAATAAGCTAAAGCAAGAATCATCTTTATCGCTGGCAATAAGATAAAAAGTGGTCTTCTCATTATCAATCTTTCCTTTTGTCCATTCTTTTCCCTAGTACCCCTTATCTAATTTTCTGAAAATGAGACTGAATTCAGCAATTATTATTCTCAGAATATATTGCTCTATTTCTAGAGCACTTTCTAGGAAACCTGTACAATATTGTTCTTGCGTATGGGATGACTAGTGCATTTACTCTGATGAGGACCACTGAGTAGCACTGTCTGCATGAGCAGCTGAAAGTAATTTTTCACAAAGTTGGGTTCTAGCCATATCATTGTGGAGCATGCCATATGCAGACTATCTATCCAAATATAGAAAAACAACCTAACTTTTCTCCACCATTGAAAGACTTCTATATGGCACATGTTTCCTATAAAATCTATTAGACTAAGAAAGGAGAGGTAGCAAGAAGCTCGAAAAGCAAAATTTAGAATAGATCATTCTTACTTACACTTCACTGGTCTCTGCATTTGCCTCCTGGTCTCCAGGATCATCATCTACTGATACTAGAGACCCAAGATCTCATGTAGACTTCTTTTTTTGTTTGTTTGCTTGTTTGTTTGTTTTAAGACAGGGTCTCATTCTGTGGCCCCGGCCACAGTGCAGTGGTGTCATTATAGCTCACTGCAATCTCAAACTCCTGGGCTCCAGTGATCCTCCTGCCTCAGCCCCCCAAGTAGCTGAGACTGCAGGCATGTACCACCATGCCTGGCTAATTTTTCTACTTTTTGTAGAGACAGGGTCTTGCTATGTTGCTCAGGCTGGTCTTAAACTCTTGGCCTCAAGAAATCCTCCCGCCTCTGTTGCGGCAAGTGTACAGCTCTTGACTGGGGAAAGAACCCAGTGACACACACAAAGAGTCGAAGAACAGTCTTTATTCTTCCACAGCAGGCTCAGCACAGCTAGTGTTACAGCTCTATTCCCATCTTCTGCCTGTCCCCCCTTCCTTGTCCTCCTCTTGCTTTTATACCCTTGGTAGGGCTCAAAAAGTATCCAATCAACTACAAGCTTTAACATCCAATCAGCAACAAGCTTTAACATCCAATCAGCAACAAGCTTTAACATCCAATCAGCAACAGTGGGATTCGAAAATTATCCAATCAGGGTCATGCAAGCAGCGAGGCGGGAAACAGGCAGCAGTGCAGGGCCCAGGGGCATTCCAGCACGCAGGGTCCCAGGTGGCTCTCTGCCCCGACCCAGCCCCAGCAGCGTGCCTTCCAACTGGCCGTGCAGTGCTGGCCCGCGTTGATGCGGAGTGACGGGGAGGCGGTAAGTGGCCAAGTCACAGCGCCTAACATTTTCCGTGTCACCTCGGCCTCTCAAAGTGCTAGGATTATAAGTGTCAGCCTCCACGCCGAGCCACATTGTGGACTCATATAGAGCACCACTTCTGCTTTTTATTGAACCATCAACTCAGAAGTGGGGTCACTGGTCCTTGACACTCATACAAGGAGGCAAAAACCTAAGTGGTATGGGAATATGGGGAAATTGCACATTCAATAAAGTTTCTCTCCATTCTGATGTACTTGTGAACATTGCTCATTTTGGCCCTCAATTTAACTTGTTACTTTTCCTTCTTTTTTTATTCCAGCATATACGGGGGTACAAATGTTTAGGTTACATTGCCTTTGGCTCTCCCAAGTCAGAGCTTCAAGCGTGTCCATCCCCCAGATGGTGTGCACCACACCCATTAGGTGTGAATATACCCATCCCCTTCTCCCTCCTTCCCTCTCCACCTGCCCAATACTCAATGAATGTTACTACTATATGTACACATAAGTGTTGATCAGTTAATACTAACTTGATAGTGGTATTAACTGATGTGGTGCTTGTTTTTCCATTATTGTAATACGTCACTTAGTAGAATGGGCTCTGGCTCTATCCAGGATACTATAAGAGGTGCTAGATCACCATTGTTTCTTTTACCTGAATAGTACTTGATGCTATACATACACTACATTTTATTAATCCACTCATGAATTGATGGTCACTTGGGTTGTTGCCACATCTTTGCAATTGTGAATTGTGCTGCTATAAACATTCTAATGCAGATGTCTTTTTTATAGAATGTCTTTTTTTTTTTTTCCTTTGATTAGATACCCAGCAATGGGGTTGCTGGATCAAATGGTAGATCTACTTGTATCTCTTTGAGGTATCTCCACATTGCTTTCCACAGAGGTTGTACTACTTTGTAGTCCCACCAGCAGTGTATGAGTGTTCCCATCTCTCTGCATCCATACCAACATTTATTGTTTTGGGACTTTTTGATGAAAGCCATTCTCACTGGAGTTAAGTGATATCTCATTGTGGTTTTGATTTGCACTTCCCTGATGATTAGTGATATTGAGCATTTTTTCATTTGTTTCTTGGCCATTAGTCTATCTTCTTTTGAAAAGTTTCTGTTCGTGTCCTTTGCCCAATTTTTAATCGGATTGTTTGATTTTTTTCTTGCTGATTTTCCTGAGTTCTATATAAATTCTAGTTATCGGCCCTTTATCAGATGGCTAGCGTGTGAATATTTTCTTCCATTCTGTAGGTTGTCTGTTTGCTCTCATGATAGTTTCCTTGGCTGTGCAGAAACTTTTTAATTTGATCAGGTCCCATTTCTTTATTTTTGTTTTTGCTGTGATTGCCTCTAGGGTCTTCTTCATAAATTATTTCCCTAGGCTGATGTCTACAATGGTTTTTCCAACATTTTCTTATAGAATTCTTATAGTTTAAGGCCTTAGTTTTAAATCTGTTATCCATTGTGAGTTGATTTTTGTGAGAGGTGAGAGGTGCAGAATTCTACTTACTCATTCCCTGGTTCCGGGGTTTTGGATAGAGTCTCTCATAGGCATGTTCTTGACCCTGACCCAGTCTTTTCCATCAGAATATCAGGACCTGGCTTGCATGTGGGAATCTTTCTCCTTTCATGGTAAATTTTAAAAGGAGATAGAGTATATTATTTGCATTAAGAACAGAAAGAGGCCAGGCATGGTGGCTAATGCCTGTAATCCTACTACTTTGGGAGGCCAAGGCAGGAGGATCGCTTAAGATCAGGAGTTTGAGACCAAACTGAGCAAGAGCGAAACCTCATCTCTACAAAAAATAGAAAACATAGCCAGATGTGGTGGTGCACGCCTATAGTCACAGCTACTCAGGAGGCTGAGGAGGATCACTTGGGCCCAGGAGTTTGAGGTTGCATAAACTATGATGATATCACTACACTCTAGTGAGGGAGGAAGACAGAGCAAGACCTTGTCTCCAAAAAAAAAAAAAAAAAAAAAAAGGAATGAGAAGAAAAAATGTTAATAGATAGGGTGTATGGGGGTAGGTGTATGGGCAGATTAGAAGAAGCAAGGAAAATTGCAATTGCTTGTGCCCTCAACATGGCAACCATTTTGTAGAAAGACAAATGAGAGCCATGTTGTATGTTTTATGAATCAATGCCATGGTCAAAATTTCTAAGTGCCTCAACAAGATTTTCCTTCAAATATTCCAATAATTGCTTCATCACTGGATTGGCCTGTTCACAACTATCTTCAGAAACTAGCTTTTCAGCTCACAGTGGTAACATGATAAGATCTTTTCTATGTAAAGATGTCTGTTCCTCAGTAGACCACTTTATATGAATAACAAGTAATAAATATATATTCTTTTATTTGTGATAATTTTAGTATCAATTTGTGCAAATATTATTACTAGTACTCCTGTATGTAACCAGGGACCTAATCATCTGGTCAGATAATTATTTTTCTGGAGGTAAGAATTCAATATAATAAATATTTATTGTTTATTTATATGATAGACACTGCACTACAGGCACCATTACTTCACCACACCCACTAGTCAGATGTAGGTAACAAGAACAGGCTATTTATATTCATTACACAAAGGCAGATATATTTGTAAGGCTCAGGAGATAGGAGAAGAGTGGCATATTAACTCTATTTTAATAATTGTACTGTAAATATCTGAAGAATAATTATTAAATTAGTATAGCTAACTCCTTTTACCATGTACAGAGTAAGATAATTAGCTGAGAAAATAAAAACTTTCCAAAGCAGATGCTCATAGATATTATGTGACTTGGACAAGGTCATATGACCTGCACAAGGTCCTGAGAACAACTTGATTGAATGAAAATTAGTCAAGTTACATGCTTTTCATACATCCTAAGACATAAGACTAGAATGTCTCAAAAGCGCTGTCATCACACTAGCAATTTAGTTACCCTTTTCTAACTCCTTTTCCTTCTGGGAAACATATGTTCTTTAAACTTTGGACAAATGATTTAAGAGGTTAGTTTTATTAAATGCAAACATAAATTAATGAGGTTTTCTAAATGAAAACCAACATAATATATTATTCTTTTATTTAAGTTCATCATAATTCAGTTTTAGTATAATATTTAATGGAAATGATTAAACACAATAGCAGAATCATCTATCATAGGCTGCCTCAGAAAGCATTTAGTTGTAGTAGAGATCTGTAGAGGCTATTAAAATGCCCCACAAACAGATGGAAAGTGGAAAAGGTGCAGCCAAAAGATAAAGTACCATTAATAAGATCTCTAGTGGGATAAATATTGAAGGGAAGATGGTTCCAGCAAATCCTGATAGTAAAATAAAAAATACTTTCCCACTCAAGGAAATTAATCAGTATTACATTGGTGATATATTCACTAGGCCCTGATATTCTTCCCACCTCCCCCCCACCTTTTTGTCTCAAGCAAAATCAAAAGCCAGGCAATTTGGACTTCCAATTCACAAGTTATGTATTCAAAAGCATTACCTATAAGGTAACAAAAACCTCGTGAAAAATCTGCAAATGTTACTTTCTTGGGTGAATCAGTGTTGTCTGCCTGCTTCAAACACTTTCATATATATTTAAATATTACTTCGTTTCATGTCATAAGAATAAGGAAAGTAATGGAGATTCCAGAGTAAGCCGGAAGGAGAGTGAACTAAAGCAATATTGAAAAACAAAGACATATGAAAATTGTCTATGTGGCTCCTATATTATGAATACTATCACAATCCAAGGTAGCATATGCCATTTGATAAAAATTGTAATAACCATTGCTACAGAATAAAATAAAATCCATCTAAAAAAAGACTGCATCTATATGACACCAAACATTCTAAATTTCATTATAGGTAATGAAATAAATGGGAATGTAGGGATTCATATATGCTACCAGAACTTGTTTTGAAGTTACTCAATTTAATTCAATAGTGACTAGCTATTGAATATCACTATAAGCAAAAAAGCTCTGAGCTACATATTGTGATGGATACCACTAAAGATGAAAAACTTAGTATCTGCTTTCAAAAATCTCTTATAGTTAGAGTGGGTCAAGGTGAAAGATAAGACACATGCAAAAATAATTACATTATTTAGCAAACCAGGATAAATAGCCGAAAATAGCTACAAAATATTTTTTCAAAATACTTTTGTATATTTTGTAAGTATACAAAATGGGTTGACATCCTACCATATATTAAAACATATTATTGTATTGGTTAGTTATTGCTGCATAATAAGCAACCATAAAAATCTTTGTGGCATTTACTTAGCTCACAGGTCTGTGAGTCAATTAGGACTCAGCTAACCTAGGATAGTCCAGGTTATTCCACCTTATGGATATTGACTGGGAGTTCTTAAACAACTTTAGGTTGACTAAGGGTCAGCTAGGGTGAAATAACTTTCTGGGCTGAAATAACTTTCTTTTGTATATCTTTCATACTCTTCCTGAGTCTAGCAAGGTAGCCCAGGCATGCTTTTCTCATGGTAATTAAAGAAGTTCAAGAGGGTAGGCCCAACTCAGGAAGTACTTTTGAAGTCTCTGTTTGCATCAAATTTCCTAAAATGGCATTGGTCAAAACAGGTTACACGGCCAAGCCCACTGCAAAGTTCATGGCAAAAGATGTGAATAAACAACCTTACTACTGGGGAGAGAATAAATATTTGGAATAATCTAGTTTACCACATGTATAGTTTTAAAACCTAGTTGGATAGGTAAATAAATTGACAGGCATATCACTGCAACAGAATTGATAGGCCAGAATAAGACACTGGAATAATAAATTTATGATAAAGGGCATTATTCAAAATCAATGGGTAAGTGAGAGTTACTAAACAAAGGGTACTGGGAACTTTTACTCACAATTTATAAAGGTAACAAGTTGGATCCTTACCACATACCTACCATACATCAGAATAAATTCCACATAGTTTTAAAAAATGAAATACAAAAAGTGAAACCATAATATCTAGAAGAAAATGTAGGTAAATACATATAATTAATCTTGAAAAGGAGAAGGAATTTCTAATTCTCAAAGGGAAAAAGCAGCAGATTTCATAACATAAATAAAATACACATTAATAGCAAAATTAATGGGCAAATAGAAAGTAGGAAAATATTTTCTAATGCCACATTAAGAGAATAAAGGAAAAGAACTACATGATTATTTCAATTGATGCAGAAAAACCATTTGACAAAATCCAACACCTATTCATGATAAAAATAATCAATAAACTAGAAATAAAAGGAAACTTCCTCAATATGATAACAGCCATATATAAAAAACCCATAGTTACCATCATGCTCAGTGGGGAAAGACTGAAAACTTTTCCTCTCAGGTCAGAAATAAGAAAAAGGTGCCCAACTTGCCACTTCTATCCAACACAGTACTAGAAGTTCTAGCTAGAATTTAGGCAACAAACAAACAACAAACAGAAAGAAATAAATAAAGGAATTAAAAAGACATCCAAATTGAAAACAAGAAAGTAAAATTATGTGTGTTTGCAGATGACATGATCTTATATAAGTAGAAAACTCTAAAGATTCCACACAAAAAAATCTGTTAGAACTAATAAAAACATTGAGCAAAATTATAAGATACAAAATCAAAATGCAAATATCAGTTGCATTTCTTACACTACAATGAATAATCTGAGAAGAAAATTTTAAAAAATAATTTACAATAGAATCAATTGTAAATTACAATATAATGGAATAAACTATTCAGATATAAATTGAACCAAGGAGCCAAAAGTGTTCTACACTGAAAACTATAAAACATTGCTGAAAGTAATTTAAAAAGATCTAAATAAATGGAAAGACAACTGAAGTTCATGTATAAGAAGACTTAATATTAAGATGACAATACTACCCAAAATGATCTACAGAGTCAATGCAATTCTTATTAAAATCTCAATACCATTTTTTTCCACAGAAATAGAAAACCTATCCTAAAATTCATGTAGAATCCCAAGGGACTCCAAATAGACAAAACTATCTTGAAAAAGAAGAACAAAGTTAAAAGACTCACATTTCTAGATTTCAAAACTTACTACAAAGCTATGGTAATCAAAACAGTGTTGTACTTTTATAGGACAAACATATAGACCAATAGACCAATAGAGGAATAGAATAGAGAATGTAGAAATAAACCATCAAATATATGGTCAATTGATTTTCAACAAAGGTCCCACGATCATCCAACAGAGAAAAGACAGTCGTCTCAAAAAATAGCACTGAGAAAATTAGATGTTCACATGCAAAAGAATGAAGCTAAATCTTATACCATATACAAATATTAACTAAAAGTGAACCAAAGACCCAATTTTAAGAGCTATAAGTATAAAGCCCTTAGGAGAAAACCTAGGGAATATTTTCATGAAATTAGATCTGGAAATGATTTCTTAGACATGACATCAAAAACATAGTCAGAGAAAGAAAAAACTAGATAAATTGGACTTCATCAAAATTAAAACCTTTTATGCATCAAAGGACACTACCAAGAAAGTGAAAAGGAAACTGACAGAATGGGAGAAAACATTCAAAACTCATACATCCTAAAAAACATTAATATCCAGAATGTATTTTTTTTAAAAAAAAAACTCCTACAGCTCAAGAACAAAAAATTAAACAACCCAATTCAAACATGGGCAGAGCATTTGAATAGATATTTCTCCAAAGAAGATATAGAAATGGCCAGCAAGCATATAAAAAAATATACTCAACATCATTAGTTATTAGGGAAATAAAAATCAAAAACACAGTGAGATACTGCTTCATACCCATTAGGATGGGTATCATCAAAAAACAGAAAACAAGTGTTGGTGAGGATGTGGAGAAATTTGAATAGTTGTATATTGCTGATGGGAATGTAAAATGATACAGCCACTGTAGAAAAGATTTTTGGCTCCTCAAAAAGCTAAGCATAGAATTACCATGTAATCCAGCAATTCTCCTTCTAGGTATATACCCAAAGGATCTGAAAGCAGGAACTCAAAGAGATATTTGTATGCCAATGTTCATTGCAGGATCACTCACGATACCCAAAAGGTGGTAACAACCAAAGGATGTATCAATAGTTGAATGGATAAGCAAAATGTGGTATATACATACAATGGAATATTATACAATCTTAAAAAGGAATAAAATTCTGAGACATGCTACAGTAGGAATGAACCTTGAAAACATTATGCTAAGTGAAATAAGCTATATAAAAAAGGGATAAATATTATATGATTCCAATTACATGAGGTACCTAAGTGAGAAAATTCACAGAGACAGAATATAAATTAGAGGTTACCAGTAGGTAGCAGGAGGGGCAATGGGAAATTATTATTTCATGTTTATAGAGTTTCCATTTGGGTGATGAAAAAAATTTGTGAATGGATGGTTGATGTTACAGTGGTGATGGTGGCACAACACATAATTAATGTCATTGAATTAGGCACTTTAAAATGTTAAAATGTCAAATGTTATATGTACTTTAGCTCAATTAAAAAATAATAATGTGATAGATATATCAACAAGCTACTGAATTATACTCTTTAAATATGGAAATTGTATGGTATGTGAATTATATATAATAAAGCTATTTAGAAAATAATAACAATTCACATGAGATATGTAAAGACAAATAAACATAGAATAAGATACTTTCTAGAAACCAATGACAGGCAAATTAAAACAAGAAGTCATTTTATTTTAAACAAACTGGTCAAGAATTTTAAAATTTATAGCACTCAATATTGATAAGGATTGCATAAAATGAGTGATTTCAGGAATTGCTACAAGGCATATAATTTAGTGCAATGGTCTGTAAAGTAAGTACAAAGGTATGAAGGACCTCAAAATGTTTGTACCATTTAATCTGATAATATCTACTTTAGCATATTATCTCAATATGCAAAAACATACAAAAAGTTTATGTACAAATCACATCACAATATTATTTATAGTAGCAAAATCACTGGAAGCAACTTAATATGCCCTACAAGGGAATCATTAAATAAATCATGCTCCCTCCATTAAAAAGCCTAACACACAACCATTTGAAAAATATTATTATCATTTTAAATTTTGTAAAATAATACTTAATGACATAAGGAAATGCTTAAAGTAGAATATTAAGTAAACACGTCAGATGTGAAACTTTGTGTAGAGTATGATCCCAACTTTGTGAGATAAATGCATGAGAAAGGCAAATACTCTAATACTCTAAACTATCAAGAATCATAACCTCTGGATAGTGTGATTAATAATTATCATTAGTCGTATTCCCTATTCTTTTGAATGTACTCTGTATTTTCTCTCATAATCTTCTACTACTTTTACAATTATGAAAGTATTGTCCTGAGGGGAAATGAAGATATTTGATTAAGTATCCAAGTTACAGGTGTTGTTCATATAATGACTTCGCATTTTGGAGGAAACAAGAATAAGAATTATTGATATTTATATGACTTAGAGATAGCTGATTCCCTAAATTGCTTGGAATAATGACAGAAAGACAATTCTCAAAAATTAGGCAGAGGAATTGTTCCTTCCTAGAATATGTACTCTATTTTGATCCTTGAGGATTTTTTCTTGGCTATGTCCTACAATAAAAGTTTTTGAGTACTTTTGTTCCTGGATTTTTCATTTATTTTACAACAGACTTTAAAGGCTTTATTTCAAGGTTTTTACTGTTAAATTATACTTTCAATAAGCAGCTCTATTAGGGTTCTCCAGAAAAACAGAACCAACAGGAGTACACACACACCCACACACCCACACATCCACATACCCACACACACTCTCAAGAAGGGTCAGCCTTTTATTTTCTACCCAGGCCTTCAACTGATTGGATGAAGCCCACTCAAACTATGAAAGGCAGTCTGTTTTATTCAGTCTATCAATCCAAATGTTAATCTGATCCCAAAACACCTTTACAGATACCCAAAATAATGTCTGACCATATATGTAGGCACTCCGTGGCCCAGTCCAATTGAGACATAAAATTAATCATCCCAATCACAGATCATCATTTCAGAAAGGAAAAAGAAATATAGAATAAATTAAAAGGTTTAATCTTTATGAAACAATTTGTTTTAAAACTAGTTAAATATGGGTTTTTTTCTCTATGATGATAAGTATTCTAAATTTTGTCTTTTTATTGTTTTTGGAAGCATGAAATTTAATTTCTCATCAAGGCCAAAAGTCTGAATCTTCTTCCACTTAGGATTGTGCTTTTTTAAAATGGGAAGCTCTTGCCAACAATTTTCTGTTTGTTTCCATCCCCTCTAACTCAATCACAGTCACTAAGCAACAGGGACAACAAATTAAAAGGGGAAGAAAAGGAGAAACTGGGGAGGAGAAAGATACAGGAATTAGGCCATAAACATAAAGAGGACAAATTTGGGAGCACAGAATTCATCTTTTCTACTAGTGATTCCATTTGTTGCCAGAAAATTTACTCTGTGTATTTCCAAAATGTTTTGCCAAGTTTGTCTTACAAATACCCAGCAGGTCATTCTAAAGGGAAGAGCACGTTAAAATAAACAAATCCCCTACTTTTTCAAAGGGAAAAAAGCAAAACACAAGGGAAAAATGGAAGCCTATGTTTCAATCACACTTCAGTTACATCTTCTTTTGAATTGCAGTCGTGGAGCTGTGTCCTTATCTGTGGATTAGAACAATCCTTCCACAGGCAACTGCTGTGATGTCTGGCTACGGGACTATGCAGAATAACCTCCTGTGTAGAAACTGAAGTTTTACCTCAGTCTGAATTGACTTAAATTAACTTATGTTGGAAATTGGGGACATGGAACTCCCAACCATACTGGCAAAGTAAATGATTGTTTCTCTTTCATTCTCCGCATCCATTCTCATATTTATCAATGCTCTCACCAATTATCTATATAATTGACTCAGTACTCTTCTCCCTTTTATTCAACATGCTGTACAGTCTTAAGTATAGATACTTACTTCCTGTTTTATAATTACTCAGCCTAATAAAGTCTGAGACATTCAAGTAATCTATAAAGCTAAAGTGAAAATAAGTGTCCTCCAGTGATGATGGTGCAGTAGAGTCATGAAAATATAGTGTTGATAGAAAAATAGATGAAGATCAAAAAAGATATAACATCAAATAGAAGATAAAATATATTCACGCACCAGAAACAGAACTGAAATGCAATGAGGTGAGCAAAGCTGAAGGCAAAGGACTTCAAAGCTCCAAGCCTGAAAGCAAGCATTGGTTTCCAGGAGTCAGGCCACGGAGGATTAAGAAACTAAAATTGCTCCACTCATTATAAAGGACAAAAAAATGAGAAATATAAAATATTTAGAACTTACCAGTGGAAGTACTACTATTTTTCAAAACTGAGGGATGCAGCTAAAATGTTATTTGGGGCATATTCACAGCAGTAAATGCATGTATTAAAATCAAGAAAGGTGTCAAAACAAAAGAAGCTGTAAAAGTAAGACAATAAATGTATAGAAAATTGAAGAAAGGTAAAAGGTAACAGAATAATGTAATACAATAGAATACAAATAATATAGAGAATTTACAAAACCATAGTCTGGCTCTTTTAAAAAAAGATTCTGATAAGAGTATTTAACAAGGCTAATCAAGAAGGACACAAGTAATACATAAACAATATTAGAAACCTAAGAGGGAATATAGCTATAGATAAAAATAGAGACTTAAACAATAATAAAATATTATGAACAATACCATACCAATAAATTTGAAACCTTCAATGAAATGAATAATTGTCTAGAAAATATAAATTGCCAAAATTGACTGATAAACATTAGAAACCATGAAGAAATCAATAACCTTTAAATAAATTAAATTAGTAATAAAAAAATTTTCTACTCAAAAAAAATGATACTAGTCCCTGGTGATTTTAACTGGTGTCTTTTATCAAAAATTCAAGGAAACAAGAATTGCTATTTTATGTGAAATGTTCAGAAAACAGAGAAGACAAATAACTCTAAGCTACACTTGTTGATAATGTTATGAATCAGTGGTAACACTCACACTCTACTTACAGGAATGCCAATAATTGTATGTACCTTATTTGGACAGCAAATTGGCAATCTCTAGTAAATTTGAAGATGGACATACCCTTTGATCCAATAATACCAGTCCTAGGTACAGAACTAGAGAAATTCTCACATATTTGTATAAGAATATTTCTACAGTATTTTTTTTCCTTTTCTTATAAAGCTGTTAGTAGTACCTAAAAACCAGAAAGACTCTAAAAGTGTATCAAAAAGAGGACAGGCAAACTGTGTAATATTTAAACAATGGAATAGTTTATAGCAATTAAAATACAAAAAGTAGAGCTACTTGTGTCAATATGAATTTAAGCTCAAAAACGTAAGTTTGAGAAAAAAATCTGATTGTGGAATGGTACAATTGGACTAATACTATTTATATGCAATTTATATAGAATTTCAAAACATGCAAATCAATCTTATAAATTGGTATAGATACATGCATATGTAGAAAATGTATGAAAATCTATCAAATGAAAGATGTTGATTGCCTCATGGGAATAAGTGAAGGTAATAGGAACAGGAATAGTATCTCTAATATTTCATTTATATTAAAAAATAACTGAATCTAATATTGAAAAATGACAAAGATTAGTAGTAAGCAAAAAGACATCTGTTTAGTTATATATTCCTCTCTAGCAACTTGACACATCTCAGAATGTTTTTTTAAAAAAGTAAACACACTGATTGATATGAACTTTACATGGATCAAAGCACAGTACCTGGCACATTGGTGTACTTGATATATTTGATGATTGAATACATAAAGAAACGAACTAACTAATCTGTAAAACACAGCCATATAAATTGAACTTCTTCCTCTTGTCTTACCTTTAGCATCCAAGGGCCTAAACTTTATGTCTTCTCAATGCCAGCTTGAATAAACAATATCATTAGGAGAAATTTTAATGCAAGAAATCTGGGAACAAAAGTGAGAAAGAAAAATAAATCCTTTGCTTTCTATGTTGAGTAACAAGTTATCTCTACCATATTTCCCTTCCTTTACATTAGGGATTTTCTTTTCTTACAAATTTCGTTCTGTGTTTTTCTGTGGTTCTTCTGATTCTGACTCATTAAACACAAGTATTAATGTCTGGAACATATTCTAAACTTTTCTCCACAAGTGTGGGAACAAAATGGGATGGTCTTTATTGAAGGACATTAATGTATCCTACGAAATAAGATGAACTCGTACAATGAACTTCTCTCTTGTCAATATATTTTGTCAACTTATTTTTTACTGCACTGCTAAAGAGTTGCAAGTTAGAGGAAGATATAGGTATTATCATATTTCAATGCTGATTTATTTCTGAAGGTGATAAAAAAGAGCAGAAGACTTCAAAATGGCTGCTATACTTCTGTAAATTAATTGAAAATATTTTTTCTAAAGAGGTTGAAAAACAATACCTTATAATAGATGTTATTGCTGGCAAAGGTATCCTTAAAAATAGATTAAAGATATTCAGAAAGAAAGGGGAATTTAGGCTGGGCACGCGGTGGCGCAAGCCTGTAATCCTAGCACTCTGGGAGGCCGAGGCGGGTGGATTGCTCAAGGTCAGGAGTTTGAAACCAGCCTGAGCAAGAGTGAGACCCCCGTCTCTACTATAAATAGAAAGAAATTAATTGGCCAACTAACATATATAGAGAGAAAAAATTAGCCGGCATGGTGGCACATGCCTGTAGTCCCAGCTACTCAGGAGGCTGAGGCAGAAGGATCGCTTGAGGCCAGGAGTTTGAGGTTGCTGTGAGCTAGGCTGAAGCCACGGCATTCCAGCCAGAGCAACAGAGTAAGACTCTGTCTCAAAAAAAAAAGAAAGAAAAGGAAAAAAGAAAAGAAAAGAAAAGAAAAGAAAAGAAAAGAAAAGAAAAGAAAAGAAAAGAAAAGAAAAGAAAAGAAAAGAAAAGAAGAAAGAAAGAAAGAGGAATTTAAGGAGTCCAAATCTCTTATTTTCTGAAGATAATATGGGGCCTAGTGAGGGAAAGTGACTTGCCTAAGATCATCCATCTATTACTAATTAGTGGAAAAGCTAATTTCCACTAATTAGTAATAGAGTTAGCCTCTTGATCATTGGTTTAGTGTACTTTTCAAAAACATCTTATTCATATGACCATTTATTAGTATTAATATTATGAAAATTCAATTGGAGGGGAGGACAGAGAGAGGTTGGTTAATGGATACAAAATTATAGCTACATAGGAGGAATAAGTTCTAGTGTTCTATTGCTGTGGTCCCCAACCTCCAGACCACAGCTGGTCAGTCCTGGTCTGTGGCCTGTTAGGAAAACAGGGCCATGCATCACAGCCTGAGCTCCACCTCCCCCCTCCCCTAACTTTCCCTACCCCCCTACCCTTGTCTCTCCTCCCCCACTCCAGTGGAAAAATTTCTTCCATGAAACCTGTCCCTGGTGCCACAAAGGTTGTGGACAACTGTTCTATAGCACTTTAAGGTGGATATAGTAAAAATAATTTATCCTATATGTTCAAAACACTAGAAGAGAGGATTTTGAATATTCCCAACACAAAGAAAGGACAAATGTTTGAGGTGATGGATATCCTAATTACCTTAATTTGATCATTGCACATTGTATACATATAGCACGCTGTACCCCATGAATATATGCAAATTTTTTGCATCAACTAAAAATAAAAGAAAAAAAAGATGAAAGCAGAAAAACAAAAGAAGAAAATTCAATGAATGAAGAGGGAAGCCAGCAAGTAGAAAGTAGAGCACTGTATTTCATGTTTAGCTTCAACATGATCTAGGATTCAATTCAGTTCACGCAGCTCACAGAATAGAGTTTGAGCATCAGTTTAAAATAACATAACCAGTTAGCTGACAGAATAGGAGAAACAAACCTGGGCAGTTTTACAGGCATTTCATTAGAGAAAAAGTTCATTGAGACTACAAGGCAGAGTAGCAATTTTGGCTCATTTCATACCTTTAGAAATATAGTCCATGGTTCATTTTGTTATTTGCTTATAATTTTCTTATTGTAGCAAATCTATTTTAAGAATGTAAAGAACCTTTTACTCTTCTCAAGCCTGAAACACATACACATGCATGCACACACACAGGGAATTTTCATATCAGTTGTATGACCTTATGCTGGTCATGATGAAGAAGATATATCTAAATTATCATACTACTAGAAAGCTGTGCTTTACCAGCTTTTGTTTAATGGAGTAAGTATATTATCATGCAAGGGAATAATTATTATACCCAAAATAGGTGAGAGAAATGAATGTGAATCTTCACAGCAACAGTATTTACCTATGATAAAATTGAGAGAGGAAAAGTAATGGTCACCCCTTCACATCAGTGCATCAGAGCCTGGGTTGCTTTGTCTGATGCTGAGATGAAATTAGCCACCCATTCATGCAGGTATATTATACAGGAAATTCCCATTAGGAAACAGGAAGTAAGGCTCAGTGATCAAAACAATAGCTACCTGCAGCCTATGGGGTCCATCCAGTTCCACACATCTGTAGAGATCCAAGAGTCCCCCCCCCTCAAAAAAGATTCTCTAGAAAATGAGAAAGTTCTACAGATTTTTAAACAGAATATAAATGTGAGTATTTAAGACTATTTTTGGCAAATTCTTCATGTAACATGCTCATTTACCATGCACAGATCTTTGACCAAAAGAATGCACTGCCTGGTGTACCCTCAGAGTGACATCAATCTAGGAAGCCAAGAGGTGCTTTAATGACTTTAAATAATGACTAGTTGGGCTGGTCATGCCTGTAATACTAGCACTCTAGGAGGCCAAGGCAGGAGGATCGTTTGAGCTCAGGAGTTCGAGACCAGTCTGAGCAAGAGCAAGACCCTGTCTCTACTAAAAATAGAAAGAAATTAGCTGGACAACTAAAAATAAATAGAAAAAATTAGCCGGGCATGGTGGTGCATGCCTGTAGTCCTAGCTACTCAGGAGGCTGAGTGGAAGGATCAATTGAGCCCAGAAGTTTGAGGTTGCTGTGAGTTAGGCGGACGCCACAGCACTCTAGCCCAGGCAACAGAGTGAGACTCTGTCTCAAAAAAGAAAAAATCATTGTACAATCACAAGGCCAAAGGATATTCATTGCTGTATAAGAGGATTGCTGAAGAAAAGCTTTGGCTGAGTTTGTTGGCAAGATACACTGGTGTAAAGAAAAAAAAGCAAAAACAAAAACTAAAGGATTATGTAATTGATGCCTATTCATCAAGTCTGTATTTTCATCAGTTCTCAATTAACCCAAATGGATCCATTACTAGCTACATACCTCTTAAAATCCCATCTTTTTCAACAACTCACATTTTTGTCACTGCTTTGAGGAGCTTTTACCATTATTCACTCTCAACAAGAGTATCATACTCCTCAATATTTTCTTATCTATTATATGACTAGCCACAAACAAGGTATTAGAGTTCAGTGTAGAAGCCATTTTGGCTAATCAAACTTTCTCACATATGTTATGCATTTACTGCCTGTGTGCCCCTTCTGTTAGTAATGGAACCATCATAACTGATGAAGTTATGAGGTGTTATTTTTCACTAAATTGCAGTCTTCAAAGTAGCTACCCAGTAGATTTAACAAGAATATGGTGTACACAGGAAATACGTTATTTCAGCATTGGGCATGTGTAAGAACCCCTTAGAGATTTTAAGACCTGGATTAAAGGCTGAGAAGTAAACCCTTGGTAAACTGGACATAAAGGTAGGTAAAGTCATTCTCTTTAAGAGGACCCTTTGGAGTAGAATTGAGTGTGTAGTGATATAATTACAACAAAAATATTTTGTGTTTCTGACATTACTGTTATTAATAATAACTGATTCCTTCAAATTTTTATGGATTGTTTTACATTATTATTAATTATTATTATAGTTATTAGATAGATGGAGATCTAGCACACAGGAATTCTTTTTATTTCTTCTCTAGCAGCTCATTCCTCTCCTAATTTATTTTAATAATTAACCTAAAACTTCTCTTTAATACACATTCATATAAAAATAGACTGGAGGTTTAAAAAATAGGTAAATACAGTTTCCCGAACATTGTTATATTTTTGCATTAACAGTGAAACCAATGTTTCCAGATGTTCTGGTCTCCATTGGATAGAACAGAGGTTCATAACATGGGGATCCAGGGTGCACTTCAGAGGGTCCATGATTTCCTGGAAAGTATACACAAAGTTGTGTATGTGTGTATATGTGTGTGTTTGCAGTTTTCTCAACAGTAAGTCTACACATTTCATCAAATGTCCAAGGAGATACATGATGGGAACAAAAGGTAAAGAAGTATTGATGTATAAACAGTTCAGAGACGCAGGCTTAAAATATGCTTTCATTTCCATTTGGTTATTTACAACATATGCAGTTCAAGCATTAGGAACATGAGCTATAGAGTCAGAAAGACCTAGGCCAAGGCCCCACTTCACCACGAAGCAATATTGGGAAAGTTATGTAATCTCTCTGAGTCTAAATTTCTTATATTTAATATGCAGACACTAATTGTACCTATGTTGTAAATTGTTTTGAGAGTTAGATGAGATAATATATGTGTAGTCCTATAAACAGTTGTTATGATTAGGGAGGCTTTAAAACATTATAATTGTGAAATTTTCATATGTCTAAACATTTCAAAGTGGAAATATTATCATTAGTTCAAAGACCAATATTAAAACTGCCAAACTTAGCTCCATAGTTCATTGGTATCTTGTTCCCAGGTCTCTCTTACACCTTCCAGAAAATCAGACTTAAATAAAGAATCAGATCTAATATAAGCCATATTCTCTCAACATTTCTATCATAAATGACTTAAAAAGTCAACTTTATATTGTGAGTTTTAAATATAAGTAATGCACATATATGGCTTCAAAAATTCAAAAAATTATATCATTTACTGTTCTATGAATTGTTTCTTCATATACAGTTGATCCTTGAGCAACATAGGTTTGAGCTGTGTGGGTCCACTTATATGTGGATTGTTTTCAATAATTATATCCAAAAATGTGTCAGAGATTTGCAAAACTTTGTAAAACTTCACAGATGAACCATATAGCCTAGAAATATTGAAAAAATTAAGAAAAGGTTAGGTATGTCATGGATACATAAAATATATGTAGATACTACTCTATATTATCATTTACTATTATAAAATATATACAAACCTAATATGAATAATTAAAATTGATCAAAACTTGTACACATAGAATGTACATGGCACCATCCACAGTTGAGAGAAATGTAAACATGTATAAAGATGCAGTATTAAATCATAACTGCATAACATTACATACTACATACTTCTGTAACAATTTCATAGCCACCTCCTGTTACTACTACAGTGAGCTCAAGTGTTGTGAGTATCCACTTAAAATGCCCTGTGACACCAATCATCTCTGTGTGAGCAGTTAGTCTCTCCAGTAAATTGAGTATCAGAGTAAAAAGTGATCTCTCACAATTCTTGTGTATTTTTCATCGTGTTTAATGCAATACCATAAGTCTTGAATAACACCATGGGACCCATACAAAGTGCCACCAGTGATGCTGGAAGTGCTCCCAAGAAGCAGAGAAAGTCCATGACATTACAATTAAACATGGAATTGCTTGAAATGTACGATAGTTTGAGATCTGCAGCTGCAGGTGCCTGCCATTTCAAGAAAGATGAATCCAGTTTAAAGAACATTGTAAAAAAAAAGAAAAAAAAAAAAAAAGGAAAGTAGTAAAGCTGTCACTACAGCTACTCCAGCAAGCATGAAAACTTTCCACTTTTTGCAAAATTCCTTTTTATCTCATATTGAAAATATAGGTTTTCTATGGGTGCAGGATTGCTGTAAGAAAGCATACCTATAGACTGATATGATTTGAGAAAAAGCAAGATTATATGACAATGTAAAGCAAAAGGAAGGTGAAAGATCTAAAGCTGGAGAATTTAATGCAAATTCAAACCAGCAAAGGATGGTTTGATGGTTTTAGAAGGAGACTTGGCTTAAAAAATGTCAAGATAACAAGAGAAGCACCTTCTGCCAACCAAAATACAGCAGATGAGCTCCCAGATGCCACTAAGAAAATCATTGAGGTTGTACTAGTCTGCAACCTCTGTGGAAAGTAATATGGAGATACCTCAAAGAGCTACAAGTAGAACTACCATTTGATCCAGCAATCTCATTAGTGGACAGCTACCCAAAGAAAAAAAAGACATTCTATTAAAAAGACATCTGCACTCGAATGTTTATAGCAGCACAATTCACACTTGCAAAGATGTGGCAACAACCCAAGTGCCCATCAATACATGAGTGGATTAATAATATGTGGTATATGTATACCATGGAGTACTATTCAGCTATAAGAAACAATGGTGATCTAGCACCTCTTGTAATATGCTAGATAGAGCCAGAGCCCATTCTACTAAGTAAAGTATCACAAAAATGGAAAAACAAGCAGCACATGTATTCACCATCAAATTGGTATTAACTGACCAACACGTAAGTGCACATATAGTAATAATATTCATTGGGTATTGGGCAGATGGGAAGGGGGAGGAAGGGATGGGTATATACACACACAATGGGTGCGGTGAGCACTATCTGGGGGATGGATATGCTTAAAGCTCTGACTCCGGTGGCACAAAGGCAATATATATAACCTACACATTTGTACCCCCATAATATGCTGAAATAAATAAATATATATATAAAATCATTGAGGAGAAAGGATATCTGCCTGAACAGATTTTTAATATAGACAAAAGTGCCATGGGGATAAAAAAAATACCAGAAAGAACATTTATTAGTAAAGAAGACAAACAGCCACCATGATTTAAGGCAGGAAATGATAGGTTAATTCACCTGTTTTGTGCAAATGCAGTCAGATTATGACCAGGACTGCCCTTACAGATAAGCTGCTTACTTTATTGCAAGATAACAATATATAACACGTATAACACATAAAACACAAAATATGTGTTAATCAACTGTTTGTCATTGGTAAGGCTTCTGGTTAACAGTAGGCTACTAGTAGCTAAATTTTGAGGGAGTTAAAAGTTATACATGGATTTTCTAATGTGTAGGAGATTGGAGCCCCTAACCCTTGCATTGCTTAAGGGTCAAGTGTAATTTGCCCATTTTTCTTTTGGATTGCTTGCCTTTTACCTTTCATTCTTTATTGAAGTCTTTGCTCATGAGGGATAGCAATCTTCTAAAAGTATTGCAAATATTTTCTCAGTTTGTTGCCTTTCAACCATATTTATGATTTTTATTTATTTTTGCAGGACTTGAGTTTTAAATCTTTACCTAGCAAAATTTGTGATAATTTCACTTATGATATCTATATATCTCCTCTTGCTTAAGATTAAAGAAAAAACACTAAACTTTTTTCTAATAATAATGTATTTTATTTTTTGACATTTCTATCATCATTCCAATTTGAATTTATTTTATGTATAAAAATATGTTGTGAGATAGGGATATATATTTATTTTCCTCCATATGGATTGCAAATTATGCCAGGAACATATTTAAAAAATATCATTTCCACACAGAATTAAAAGACAATATTTGTTAAGAATCAGGTTCCAAGATATATACAAACTCAGATCTGTTTCTAGACTTAATTATGCCCTTGAATTTATATCTGTTTATATATCTATCTACCAACTATCCATCTATATCTATTCTGATGGTTTTACAAGTTAAGTTTTAATATCTGACAAAACTAATCTCCATAAGGCATTCTTATTTTCAAAGATTTCTTAAATATTCTCAGATGTTAATTCTTCCATTTGAACTTAAACAATTTCATCTGGTTTCAATAAAAGACAATATTGAGGATGTTGTGTATTTTTTGATTTTGTGGGATTTTTTAGTTGCATTACATTCGTATAGGAAATTGGGATGATATGACATTTTTAGAATACTCTTTATACAGAAACATGGGATGACTGTCTATTTGGGGAGACTTATTTTAAATCTTTCAAGAAAATGTTATAGCTACCTTCCCATAGGTCTTATACTTTCTTTATTAAATTTAATTTTAGGTATTTCATATTTTTATATGTATTTTGGATATGATATATTTTCTATTTGCTTTTCTAATTGTTTACTGCTAGTATAAAGAAAAGCTATTTATTTTCTATAGTTACAATTTATCCATTTACTTTATGAAATTATCTTGTAAGCACTAATATTTTTATAGTCTTTGGGCTTTTCTACATATATAATTGCATGGTTTGATTGTATATGTATCTTTATTTCCAAAATTTATACCACTTGTCAATAGTCTCAATATATTAGCTAGATCTCCAAAATATTTAATATTGATTAAAATGAGCATCCTGACTTGATCCTAACTTTAATGGAAATTTGATAACTTTAGTATGTCTCTCTTTACAATAATGTTTTTATGGTTTTTAATAAGTAATTTCATCATGGTAATGGGCGTCTAATACGAACTTACTCAGAGATTTTCCTGGAAATGCTGGCTAATAACATTTACACATCTACTGATAAAACTAGATGGTCTTTCTCCTTCAATTTTTGGTGATAATGAATTATGTTGATAAATTTTGTAATGGTGAACTATCTTTATATTCTTAGAATAAACTCTACTCAATTCTGGAGTATTATTACTTTAATGAACTACTTGATTGAATTTGGTAGTATTTCATTTAGAATCTGGTATTATATGAATAAGTAACATTGGTCTATAGTACATTAGATACAATAAGTCCCAGGCCATATTCCAAATCAAATAAATCAGAAACTCTCAAGTGGGGTTTAGGCATGAGCATTTTACAAAAACTCTCCAAATGATTATATTGTGTAACCAGGACTAAGAACCATTAGTCTAGTTTTCTTTTTGTGTGTTTATCAGATTTTGATAATATGATTATGTTATTGGTATAAAATGAATTGGGGAAATTTTACCTTTTTGAAATAACATATTTCAAAATTTACATATTATTTGTAAAATAGGGAAATGTCTACCTTTCTGCAATAACAAGAGAATTATTTGAAAAACCATCTGGACCTATTGCCTTTTGCACAGAAATTCAAATCTGAAAATTAATATATAAAAAGCTCAACATTACTCAAAAAATGCAATCAAAACATTCTCACCTTGCACCTTATTAAGAAACATTTTAAACATTAATAACTTTCAGTGCAGCCAAAGTGTAGAGAAACAGGCACTCATGCATTGCTGGTAGAAGAAAGAATTATGAAACACTGTAGAAAATATTCTGGCCAAATCTATTTTAAAAGGTTATATGCATAACCTTTGACCCAGAAATCCCACTGTGGGCTATTGTATGTTTATTGCATAGGATATACATCATTAGGGGAATGTAAAATAAATTATCCATACTATGGAATATTAGGCAGCTATGAATAGTTAAAATTATATGTAAAGGCCAATAAGGTATAAAAATAATAATTTGTAAAGTAAACTGAACAGTAAAACTCACTTTACAATTTAAAAAGTTAAAGGAAATTTTCATATATGTTTGTGTCTGTTTTCATGAACATAGAGAACTATGTGGAATTATACACACCAAATTCTTTTTTATTATTATTTATTTCATCATATGATGGAGATACAAATATTGTTAGGGTTACAAATATTGCCCCTGCCCTCCCTCCCCCCCAAGTGTCCAATCCCCCGGTGTTGTGCATCACACACGTTACGGAAGCATACACCCCTTTCCTCCTTCCCCCTACCACCTGCCCACCACTCAATAAAAAGTTTTGTTTTGATTTTTTTTTTGACATTTTGGTTACATTGTATATCTTTGCCTCTCCATAAGAAGGGTTAAAGTTATGCCCTCCCCCTCCAAAATACTCGCCACCTTGATACTAGTTACCCAGAATGGGAACAGGGAATGAATTGGAGGGGGAAGATATATTTTTTTCTTTATATACTTCTGTATAAACATGTATTATTTTTGTACATATAATACAGAAGTTAAGGATAAAGTGAAACAATTTAAAAATCTCTGTGATGAAGAGTAGAAAATTAAAAGTAAAAATCCTCTTGACCACACAAATCACTCTTCTCTCTCCCTAACCCCTGGTAAGTTTCTTGGATAGTCTTCAAAAAACATTTTTGCAGATAATCAAAAATATATACTGTGGCATGGTGATGACTATTTCAGCAAGGTGGTGTAGCACAAATTAAGATCTTATTGAGGAAGCTAAGTGTCAGCAAGAGGAGTCCTCTTCTACTCACATATAATAGAGAAACCCAGAATCTGTTGGAGACACCATAACTGTGCTCCAGAAAACAGATCATGCCTATTGCTGCCCCTGCTTTTTGAGAGGAGGAGCCTCAAAATGATCTTACCAAAAGTGGACAAATATTGTGAGCTCCAACGTTGAAGGGCTTTGTAGGGGCAGAAAGGGGGTGAACCCTTTCCTCCCCATCATATAGAGTTGACATGCATTAGCCCGTTCATTAAATATTTACCAAACATTTACTGCCTTTCCTGCCACATATAAGTTGATGGGGATACAAACAAAAACAAGAAGCCATCCTCAAGGCGCTTGCATATCCAGCTAGGAAGAGAGGCTCACACACCAATAATTACAATAAAATGTAGGAAGAGCAATAGTTTAGAAAGAAAAAAAACATTTGCAGTAGTTTTCAAACTTTTTTGGCTTAACGGCCCCTTTCACTCTTGAAAATTATCAAGGATCCAAACAATAGACTAATTACATGTTAACACAAAGAACATTATTTTTTATGAAAAATAACTATATTTTCAAAAAATAGAAGACTGACACCGTTTTACAGTCTTACAAATCTCTTTGTGTCTGGCTCAATAGAAGACAGCTGGATCCTCGCTTCTGTTTCTGCATTCAAACTGATGCAATGTTATTTTGGTTGAATTATGTGAAGAAAATCCATCTCACACAGATAATGTAGTTGGAAAAAGGGAAAGGCACTATAATGGCTTTTGCAAATCATTTGGGATATTCTTCTTTGATACCACACCAAAACGTGATAAGTTGCAATGTAGAATCTTAAACCTAATCAATAAAAATTTTGCATTCATCTTGCATTAAAATATATTTGTCTATTTTGAACTTTCAATGAAACTTTTTCCTATGCTTGATCATGTATAGGTCATTTGGCAAATATCTATGCACTATATTATACATATCTACTGAATGTTGACATATTACATCATATTAGATCAAAAAACCATATTCATTAATATCACTTCATAAATAATGGCAAGCTGTCAACTTTCCCAAAACTCTAATTTTCACTTGAAAGCTTAAATTCAACCATTCTCAACAAATACTTTCAGTTGTCTTCCTTCGAATGATAGGCTCACTCTTTTTATTTTCAAGAAAATATCCAAGTCCAAATAAATAATATTTGTATGTGTTCATTGTTCATTGTTTCTCTTTATGTTCCATGAAGAGAAGTGGCTAGTTCCACTTGCAACTCAATCACATGAGCACTTTTCCTTGCAACAAGCACGATACTGCCACATGCAGCAGAAGTACTTTATTTGAACTTACTACCATTTCATCACACAGAATGTCAAAAGAACCCAAGGGTCAAGAGTTAATAAAATTATTAACTTTTACAGGTTCATCAAGGACATTCTTACATGAAATCAATTTTTTTTTTATGGAGTGGCTAGTGGCAAGGGACATAAAAAAGTAGTCTGTGTGGGCTGTGGCAACAACTCCCAGTCTCTTCTCTTCTTCAGTAGTTAATCTTTCCTTCATTTAATGAGATTACTAGGGAGGGGATTTTAAGACAAATGCACTCCTTTTAGAAAAAGTTTTCTCAGTCAGATAAGGGAACTTCCAGAGAGAATGCCTCCTAGTTCTTTGGGAAAAAAGAGGATCAGAGAGATAGGGAGGTAAGCTGGGGAAGGTCAGACAGAGACCTTGAGGCTGCTTCTTTAGCTCAGCATGTCAAAGTGCCTTATTTGGGGGTATCATTTTCTGAGCCACAACCATACGAATGCCAGCTGTTTAGATAAATGCTGGGAAACATCTGTTGCCCAGCGTCTAGAGAGCTTGGAAGCCCATGGGAAGTTATAGACCTGTCTACTGGTAAGAAGTAGGATTTTGAATTGTGAAGCTGCTCTTGCAGTTGGGTGGTTCCAGATATCCAGGAAGCCAAAAAGAGCACCCTAGGGCATTGTTGGACAACCCACTACCCAAATGGAATCATATTGTTCTGTGGCTTACTGTTTTCAATTGATAATGTATCTTAGATATTATCCCATATCTGCATGAGGAGATCTAATTGATTTTATTATTTAATTATATTGAGAAAGAAAAGTAGCTCAGAGCAGTCTGAGGAATGTGAGGTATGCATAATTCATCAGGCTCAGAGAGACATCAGTCAAGTCCCCCACACCTATACCCAGGGGTAATTGTTTAAAGGCATTTTGTTTTTCCTTACTTCCCTGTAGTATCCTGACTAGCTGACAAATTACCTAAAATGTTACCAACAAGTTGCACAATTGACTCTCACTCATTATTTTCATATTCCTAGTAATATAAAGAACAATGTATAGTCATTTGATAGCTTATGTTATTTTCATGAACCAATGTAAATTCTTGGTAAACAACTCAAGAACTGCCCCCTAACTTCTTTATTTCCCTTTAAAAACCTACTTGTAACTGTTGCTAATCAAAGCATATATTCAGGGCAACTTGACCCTTGGGCTGCAGTCCTCAACATTAGAGCCCAAATAAACTCTCTACTTCTATTCATTCTGCTTCAGTTTCTTCCTTTAGTTCAATAATGTAAACAGATTATAATGTATTTAACTAATTCTCTACTGATGCACATGTAAGTTATTCAATTTACTATTACTACAGACAACGTTGTAATGAATATCTCTGTGGGTATATTTTGGCCCACTCTTGCAAGTGTATCATTTAGTTAAATTCTTAATGGTGGAATTGAGGCATTAAAGTAATTTTGAATTTTGATCAATATTACAAAATTGCCTTCTAAAAATGCTGCCCCAATTTTTACTATGATTGATAGTATGTAGAGTGCCTGTTTCCTGCATCTCTCCAATAGGTATTGTCATTTTTTAATTATTATTTTTATTAATGTTTTTGATCTGATACATGAGACATGAAATTCCATTGTTGTTTTAATTTATGAACAGAGTCGGGCATCATTCTGTCAGGACTCAGAACATGATACCCCAAAATATGGCACCTTGGTATGCTGACTATTTTGAACTGAAGATTATAAGGACTTTGGGAGCAAGGTCTTTCTGACCTTCTGTCTTTCTATCTCCACCCCTTCTTTCTCACCCAGAGCAAATCACAGAAACCAGAATTCCTCTTCCCCAAGGCAAGTCATAGAAACTAGAACCCCTGTCCTCCAAAGCAAGCCATAAAACCTAGAAAAGTCACTCTCTCACTTTTCCCTTCTCCACTGAAGACCCTCATTCCAGAGGGGTTCTCACCCATACCCAGGGGAAGGAAAGCAACACACAGAGTCAAAGAAGAATCTGAACAGGCAGGCTTTGCTGGGTTTTCCCCACTCAGTCTATAACCATTGGATCACACTCTTATGTCCAATCACATTTCTACATGGCTATATATTCTTTATCAAACCTAAGCATGAAAACGGTTTTCCCTGGGTCTTTGGAACTTCATTTCTGAAGGATCCTGTGTCATGTAAAACTTTGATTAAATAAATTTGTTCTGCTTTTCTCTTGTTAACCTGTCTTTTGTTATGGAAGTGTCAACCATGACCCTCATGATGGGTGAGGAAACGTATCACACCTTTACGGCCCTGAGATTCCATAAGTCTCTTCTAAATTTATGTCCGTTTCTGTGAGCAACCTATTTATATTATATCCTTTGCAAATTTGGTATTATGTTGTCCATGTCTTTGCTTATTGGTATATAGGAGTATTTTGTAAATTAAACAAAATAGCCCTCTATCATATGTTGCAATTTTTTCCCAGTTTCCCTTCAGACTGTGTTCATCTTTCCACCATAGCATATTTTTATTTTTTTATTTTAATTTTCATGTAGTCAAATGCATGTGTTTTAGGTTTTATGTCCTAGTTATAAAGGTCTACCAAACTTCAAGTTTATAAATAAATTATTTCATTCATTTATTTATTTACTTTAATACTTTCATTATCTTATGTTTAAGTATTTGATTCATCTGGAATGTGTTTTCATATGGAGAGGTAGAAATCTGTGTTTATTTTTTTTTCCTGTTGTCTCAAAACCATTTGTTATTTTTCTATTGTTGAGAAATAACAGCTTTAATATATCCAAATTTCCATATATTATTTTGGTCTATTTGTGGATTCTTGACATAATCCATTTACCTCTGGCTTAGTTCTTCTCCAGTGTGCAGCTGTGTTACTTATGACAGCTTCAAAACACATGTTATTAATAGTACGTAGTGGGAATTCTTATGTACTTTGTATCATGTGTAAACATACCTACTATGAGAATTCAATTTCCTAAAAGATTTAATGCAGTGCAACAAATTCTATTATTTCTTTGGTTTATATTATGCCAAATAATTTGTTTAATCTTTTTTACTTCATCTAGTTAGCCCCTTCCAAGATCAACTATAATTTCATATTATTCTGTTTTACTTGTGGAAACCCCTTTGAATGAGTTATTGTTGTATTCATATTTATTTGTAGAGCCAAAATCTAAAGACCTAAAATTTCCTTTATATCATTCACTATAAAGCTATTCTGAATTCCACTTGTTAGGTGTTCTAGAAGGAAAATTCATCTCTAGTTACAATGTGTATGTTTACATATTTATTTTATTAAGTTTATATAATAATCTAGTTAAATACAAGGATGTTATTCCTTTAAATATGTTTCATTTACTCAAGAATAGATCAAGTTGAATCATTTATCAAAAATACCTATATTATTTTAATTTTCATATATTACAAATAGATTTTATTTTAACATAGCATATTTCACTTTATTTTTTTTAATTATGTCATTGACTCCTACCTGTTATGCTTAGATAAAATGGCTTTCACTTCTTAGTGCATTTAATTTCCTAGCCATTAACATCAGAGTAAAGTATAATCTTGATTTAATCTTTTTAAATTAAATAATTATCCATATAACAAAACCAAAAACATTTCCAAGACAATCCAGGTTCTAATCAGCATATATAAGGGATTATTTTATGAAGACACTACAAGCAAAAATAAATAAGCAATAGCTTAGCAATTCACACTTTATTGTGCAAGTAACCTAGATTATCGCTATTCTTAATCAAATTAGGCAATTAGGGTACTTCTTAGTCAAAATAAAGAACACATCATCAAATTACTTTATATACCCTTAAAATTATTATTCCATGAATTTCCTTCTAATGAATTCTGTACATAATGAGGGATATTCTCAGGCATGGTGTTTCTTTCTCCATTCTTTCTGTCCTTTCATAGAATCTGCTTCCAATTCATAGGTGTTCTTTGTTAATAAGACATGTTAAAATATTATACTGTTCTTCTGTTTATGCAGAGGACTCTGAATAATTCCTCTTGATTTGGGTGCTGTATCCAGATAAAATGGAAAACTGGCCTAAGCTATAGGGGTCTATCTCATATCTATCATTTATGATCTCTTCTCTAGTCTTCAAGTCAACTGTCCTCCCAAGGTTATAAAGCCACAGAGTCGAGTGCCATTTCCATTATATTCTATTGCCTTAGAATAACAATAATTAGGGATGGCAACCAATTTCTTCAATTACCTTTTGGTTTGATTACTTAGCAATGTATATGTTAAGTTGTTTAGCAAATACTCTATGTTACTCCATTTGAACACTAATAGTTTAAACTTCTTAAGAGCACACACCCCGAAAAGATAGTACTTATAGACAGAAGAAACCCAAACCCTACCTGTAGCAATTATCATGGCAATTTTGCATCACTCTCTTTTTAGGGCTTTAAAAAAGGTAGAAAAGATCAGTAAATATGCAAGTCTTCAAACCCTGCCATAGACTTCCCACTGACAAGACTGTTGTCATATCCAGCTTCTTATAATGAAGGCACAAGTGAATAGGGCTCTGATCTTTGAGTAAAGAAATGTATCTATTTGTCAGATTATTCAAAAATTTACTGAATTTTTCAGTGAATAATCTGAATAATTTGGTACCAAGCAAATTAAATCAGAGGGATAGAATCACATAGGACTACTAGTGGTTCTAAAATTTTCATTACCTCTCTGTACTTTAGTTTTCTCTTCTAATAGCAAAAAAAAGACCTTATATCATAAGGTTGCTATGAGAATTAAACAAGCAATATAAAGTGCTTAGCATAATGCCTGGCATAGTAAATATGCAATAAATGTTACTGAGCATCACGGTTATTGAGTTGCATTGGAATCCTCTGGAAACCCTGTTAAAATGTTACTGAAAATTTGGTACTTGTCCTGGTGGACAAAAGAAGAATGAGGACAAGTGATTTTATGAAAAGAAAGAGAATTTGATTAATTTGCCAGCAAATGAGAAGGATAACAGATTCTCATCTTAAAGTACCATCATCCTCCCTTTTACCAGAAACACAGAGCTTTTAAAAGGGGATTTCAGCTACTGCAGGCAAGATGGCGGACGAATAACACCGTCAGACAGAGGGTCTCTGCAGAAAAGACAGGTTCTAGCAGAAATTAGAGGAAAGAAGCAAGAAGACGAGCATACAGTGGACGAGGGCCTGAAGGAGGGGTACCTGAGACCCTGGGAGACTCCACAGGAGGAGGCTACGGAGGAGAACTGGAGGCTGAGACCACCGGAGCAGCCCGGAGACCAGCGGCAAGGTTAGGTGGATCTTCTGTTTCCCCTCCCCTGCATTTGGGACTGCTGGTGGGCTCCCCAGCAGGCCGAGAGACCTGCGGACACCAGCCAAGAGACCGCCGCCGCCAGCCAGCGGTGAGCCTGTAGCAGACGTGGCACCAGGTTCCCAACTTCCTCCGGGCACCTCCGTGTGCACAGACCCGAGCCGCGTGGCAGGCACCATATTGCCTCCTCCTCCCCTCCGCCGACCCTACCCGAGGCTGCCCAGAGAGACAATACAGCCACGAGCCAGAGGCACCTCCAGGGAACAGGACCTTGCCTTTTGGGACCCTACACCTGACTCAGGAGAACTCAGACTGTGAGCTCCCTACCCACCCGCCCTCCCAGGTGCTGCTGGCACCGTGTTCCCAGGAGAACGGTGCCAACTCAGAGGCTGGGAGACATAGACCCAGCTTGGGCTCCCTGTGGGTGAATTGGGACCGGAAATCCTCACCCAGTGGGGATACAGTTTGAACTCTGGGACCCAGAGGTCGGACCTGCAGACCAGATCACCTGCACGGAGGGCTAGCACTGCCCGGGGCACAGAAGGGTTATACGTGAACAGCCTACTGAGGTGTGTGTGCCTCCAGGGGCGGATCGGCGTCCTAGAGGGCAACCCTCCTCCCAGGAGGAGGCCGTGCGCCCAACCCAGGTGGCGTTCCTGTGCAGGGAACCTCCCCGCTGGAATCACAGTCCAGGGAGGCCTGGTGGCTTGTGGTCTGGCCTGCTGGCAGAGGCCCAGGAGTACCTGTGGAGTTGGGGACGGTGGAAAGAAGCGAGGCCTGCTGCAGACTGCCGGTCTCAGACAGCCCCACCCCCCCACACAGACTTTCTGGCTGAGCGGGACCATTCCAGCCCCACCCTGACAGCTTTCCCTGGAAGCAGAGTACAGAACTTTGACCCCTGCTAACGGCCTGAGGGCAGGCTTACCCAACCCAGCTTCACGCAGAACAAGAGCTGATAACAGGACACAAAATAAACAGCATAGCCTATTCCTCCAAGCAAACATCACCTACTGACAGGGACAGCATCTTGTACAGCCTTTCCACGGCAGCCACTGACTGACTCAATATACAAGGAGTGGTCCAATTTCACTCACAAACTCCACCTACAACCTCAGAAACTAAACAAGGTGTGTGAATACCCAAACAATAACTTAAGGAAAGAAACAACAACTGATCGACATGGGAAGAAATCAGAGAAAGAACTCAGGAAATATGAAGAACCAAATGGAAAACACACCCCCAAAGAGGAGCACCAGCCCCCTAGAAATGGACACCAACCAAAATACGGCAACCAATATGACAGAAGAGGAATTTCGTATGTGGATCATAAGAACACTCACCCAGCTGAAACAGCAACTCAATAACCAACACAAAGAAACCACAAAAATCCTCCAGGATATGGGAAAAGAAATAGACACAATGAAGAAGAGTGTAACCGAACTCCTGGAAATGAAGAATCAATTCAAAGAACTACAAAATACAGTGGAAAGTCTCAAGAATAGGGTAGATCAAACAGAAGAAAGAATCTCAGAGCTTGAAGATAACACCCTCCAATTAAATAAATCAGTCACAGAAATAGAGCAGAGAAACAAGAGAAAAGACCAAAGCCTACAAGAGCTGTGGGATTATGTGAAGAAACCTAATGTGAGGGTCATAGGCTTACCAGAAGGGGAAGAAGACAACACTCAAGGTTTGGACAAGCTGTTTGAAGATATAATAGAGGAAAATTTCCCAGGCCTTGCTCAAAATCTTGATATACAAGTTCAAGAAGCTCAGAGGACCCCTGGAGATTCAATGCAAACAGGAAGATGTCACGACATGCAGTCATCAGACTGACCAAAGTATCAACTAAAGAGGCCCTTCTAAGAGCTGTAAGACAAAAGAAGCAAGTAACATACAAGGGAAAGCCAATTCGAATAACATCAGACTTCTCTAATGAGACTTTACAAGCAAGGAGAGACTGGGGCCCCATTCTCACTCTTTTGAAACAAAACAATGCCCAGCCTAGAATATCATTCCCTGCAAAACTAAGCTTCGTATATCAAGGAGAAATAAAAACATTCTCAGACAAGCAAAGGCTCAGAGAATTCACCAAGACAAGACCAGCCCTACAAGAAGTACTTAAAACAGCATTACACACGGAATATCATAATAATAACCCACGAATATACAAACAACCAAAACCCAAAGATATTAAAGGCCAGATATTACAATGGCTCAAGAGAGAAATCAAAGCAACAACATCCAACCCAACAGAATGATCAGAAATATACCTTACCTATCAGTTCTCTCAATAAATGTGAATGGCTTAAACTCTCCACTCAAGAGACATAGGCTGGCTGAATGGATAAGAAAATACAGGCCAAGTATATGCTGTCTTCAGGAAACACATCTAACCTGCAAGGATGCATATAGACTAAAAATAAAAGGGTGGAGATCAATATTCCAAGCAAATAGAAGCCAAAAGAAGGCTGGTGTGGCAGTTCTAATTTCAGACGATTTAGTTTTTAAACCAACAAAAGTAGTAAAAGACAAAGAGGGTCATTATATAATGGTGAAGGGCACAGTCCAACAAGAAGAGATAACAATTTTAAATATATATGCACCCAACTTAGGTGCACCCAGATTCATAAAGCAAACCTTACTGGAGCTAAGCAAATAGATTAATAGCAACTCCATAATCACCGGAGATTTCAACACCACACTGACGGCACGAGACAGATCCTCCAAACAGAAAATTAATAAAGAAATAATGGACTTAAACAAAACTCTAGAACAATTGGGTCTGACAGACATCTACAGAACATTCTACCCAAAATCCACTGAATATACGTTCTTCTCATCAGCTCACGGGACATTCTCTAAGATTGACCATATCCTAGGACACAAAGAAAATCTCAAGAAATTTAAAAAAATAGAAATCATACCATGTACCTTCTCAGATCACAGTGGAATAAAACTAGAAATCAACCCTAACAGAAACTCACATTTCTACACAAAAACATGGAAATTAAACAACCTCCTACTAAAGGATTACTTCATAAATGAAGAAATCAAGACGGAAATAAAAAAGTTCTATGAAGAAAACGACAATGGAGAGATAAGTTATCAACTCCTCTGGGACACAGCTAAAGCAGTTCTGAGAGGAAAGTTTATCTCCATAAATGCCTATAACCAAAAGACAAGAAGATCACAAATAGACAATCTAATGAAACGACTCAAAGAGCTGGAAAAAGAAGAACAGACCAACCCCAAACCCAGCAGAAGAAGTGAAATCAACAAGATCAAATCAGAACTAAACGAAATTGAAAACAGGAAAGCTATTCAGGAGATTAATAAAACAAAAAGTTGGTTCTTTGAAAAAATAAACAAAATTGACAAACCATTGGCTAAGCTAACGAAAAGCAGAAAAGAGAAATCTTTAATAAGCTCCATCAAGAACAAAAAAGGAGATATCACAACTGATCCCAAAGAGATACAAGATACAATGTATGAATACTACAAAAATCTTTATGCACACAAACTGGAAAATGTGGAGGAAATGGACAAATTTCTAGAAACACACAGCCTCCATAGGCTCAACCAGGAAGAAATAGATTCCCTGAACAGACCAATCTCAACAGCTGAAATAGAAACAGCAATTAAAAATCTCCCTAAAAAGAAAAGTCCCGGTCCAGATGGCTTCACACCTGAATTTTACCATACTTACAAAGAAGAACTAGTACCTATCTTGCAGAAACTATTCCACAACATCGAGAAGAACGGAAACCTCCCCGACACCTTTTATGAAGCGAATATTACTCTGATACCAAAACCAGGAAAGGATGCAACAAAAAAAGAAAACTACAGACCAATATCCCTAATGAATATAGATGCAAAAATTTTCAACAAAATCTTAGCTAACCGAATCCAGACACTTATCAAAAAAATAATCCACCACGACCAAGTGAGCTTCATCCCAGGGATGCAGGGATGGTTCAACATACGTAAATCTATCAATGCAATTCACCACATCAACAGAAGCAAAAACAAAGACCACATGATTCTTTCAATAGATGCAGAAAAAGCTTTTGACAAAATTCAACACCCTTTCATGATACGAACACTTAAGAAAATAGGCATAGAAGGGACATACCTAAAAATGATACAAGCCATATATGACAGACCCATAGCCAACATCATACTGAATGGGGAAAGATTGAAATCATTCCCACTTAGAACTGGAACCAGACAAGGCTGCCCACTATCTCCACTTCTGTTCAACATAGTGCTGGAAGTCTTGGCTACAGCAATCAGACAGGAAAATGGAATCAAAGGTATCCAAATAGGGGCAGAAGAGATCAAACTCTCACTGTTTGCTGATGATATGATATTGTATCTAGAAAACCCCAAGGATTCAACCAAGAAACTCCTGGAACTGATCAATGAATTTAGTAAAGTCTCAGGATACAAAATCAATACACAGAAATCAGAGGCATTCATATACGCCAACAACAATCTAATTGAGAACCAAATCAAAGACTCAATTCCCTTCACAATAGCAACAATGAAATTAAAGTACCTAGGAATATATTTAACCAAAGAGGTAAAAGACCTCTACAGGGAGAACTATGAAACACTGAGGAAGGAAATAGCAGAGGATGTAAACAGATGGAAATCCATACCATGCTCGTGGATCGGCAGACTCAATATCATCAAAATGTCTATACTACCCAAACTGATCTACAGATTCAATGCAATACCTATTAAAATCCCATCAGCATTCTTCACAGATATAGAAAAAATAATTTTACGCTTCGTATGGAACAAAAGAAGACCCCGAATATCAAGAGCAATTCTAGGCAACAAAAACAAAATGGGAGGCATTAATATGCCAGATATCAAACTATACTACAAAGCTGTAGTAATTAAAACAATATGGTATTTGCACAAAAACAGGAATATTGACCAGTGGAACAGATGTGAGAATCCTGATATAAAACCATCCTTATATAGCCATCTCATCTTTGACAAAGCAGACAAAAATATACACTGGGGAAAAGAATCCCTTTTCAATAAATGGTGCTGGGAAAACTGGATAGCCACTTGTAGAAGGCTAAAACAGGACCCACACCTTTCACCTCTCACAAAAACCAACTCACGCTGGATAACAGACTTAAACCTAAGGTATGAATCTATTAGAACTCTAGAGGAAAAAGTTGGAAACACTCTCCTAGACATCGGCCTGGGCAAAGAGTTTATGAAGAAGTCCCCAAAGGCAATCACAGCAGCAACAAAAATAAATAAATGGGACATGATCAAACTACAAAGCGTCTGCACAGACAAAGAAATAGTCATGAAAGTAAACAGACAACCTACAGAATAGGAGAAAATTTTTGCATCCTATGCATCCGATAAGGGACTGATAACTAGAATATACTTAGAACTCACGAAAATCAGGAAGAAAAAATCAAATAACCCCATTAAAAAGTGGGCAAAGGACTTGAACAGAAACTTTTCTAAAGAAGACAGAAGAATGGCCAACAAACATATGAAAAAATGCTCAACATCTCTAATCATCAGGGAAATGCAAATCAAAACCACAATGAGAGGCCGGGCACGGTGGCTCACGCCTGTAATCCTAGCTCTTGGGAGGCCGAGGCGGGCGGATTGCTCGAGGTCAGGAGTTCGAAACCAGCCTGAGCAAGAGTGAGACCCCGTCTCTACTATAAATAGAAAGAAATTAATTGGCCAAATAATATATATAGAAAAAATTAGCTGGGCATGGTGGCGCATGCCTGTAGTCCCAGCCACTTGGGAGGCTGAGGCAGAAGGATCGCTTGAGCCCAGGAGTTTGAGGTTGCTGTGAGCTAGGCTTATGCCATGGCACTCATTCTAGCCTGGGCAACAAAGCGAGACTCTGTCTCAAAAAAAAAAAAAAAAAAAAAAAAAAAAAAAACCACAATGAGATATCACTTAACCCCAGTGAGAATGGCCTTTATCAAAAAATCTCCAAACAACAAATGCTGGCGTGGTTGCGGAGAGAGAGGAACACTCCTACGCTGCTGGTGGGACTGCAAACTAGTTCAACCTCTGTGGAAAGCAATATGGAGATACCTTAAAGCGATACAACTGAATCTACCATTTGATCCAGCAATCCCATTGCTGGGCATCTACCCAAATGATCCAATGACACTCTACAAAAAAGACACCTGCACTTGAATGTTTATAGCAGCACAATTCATAATTGCAAGGCTGTGGAAACAGCCCAAGTGCCCATCCATCCAAGAATGGATTAATAAAATGTGGTATATGTATACCATGGAGTACTATTCAGCTCTAAGAAACAATGGTGATATAGCACATCTTATATTTTCCTGGTTAGAGCTGAACCCATACTACTAAGTGAAGTATCCCAAGAATGGAAAAACAAGCACCAGATATATTCTCCAGCAAACTGGTATTAACTGGGTAGCACCTAAGTGGACACATAGGTACTATAGTAATAGGGTATTGGGCAGGTGGGAGGGGGGAGCGGGGCGGGTATATACATACATAATGAGTGAGATGTGCACCATCTGGGGGATGGTCATGATGGAGACTCAGACTTTTTGGGGAGGGGGGAAATGGGCATTTATTGAAACCTTAAAATCTGTACCCCCATAATATGCCGAAATAAAAAAAAGGGGGGGGGGATTTCAGCTTCAGGCTATTGCTGTTCAACTATACCATCTCCAGTGAAGATGATTTTGTGACATCTGTTCTGTTGAACCATTTCCTGTGGTTTAAGAGACACGAAACAACAAAGAGCATTCCTCTGCTCTTCTGATTACTGGCCTCAGGAAGGGATGCATATTTTATTCCCAAAAAGAGGGAGTGGGGGAGTTAAAGACACTCATAAAACATTTTGCTCTTTTTCAGGACTTTACCTCTGTTAAAAATATGCAGAATTCCAATCATTGCCCTGGACCTACTGGATAAGAATCTTTGGGGTAAAAGCAGGAAATCTGTAGCTTTATTAACTATCCCAGGGGATTATAATGCAGATAGCCCAGGAAACTTGCCCTTTGAAAAACACTGGACTAGTCACTGCAAAGAATACTTTCAGCCACAAACTATACCTTTATGTTTATATAGCAGATCATGTAGAACTTGAGTTCAACACAACCAATTTTTTAGCCAGGGTTCGTTGAGCATTGACTTTGAGTCAAACAAGTATAAAGAGAATTATGATAGAGCCACTGTGTCTTGCTCACCATTGTATTCCTAATACGGTGCCTGGATCACAGGATTTGACAATGGATTGGGAAGTTTATATACTAGTTGCAAGGACATACTGATAGTGGTCACCACTAGCAGAATTACCTTTCTCTCAGAAATCTAGAGATGTGTAATCCAGATAGTACTCCCAGGAAGTTAAGAAATACACTAAAACCCCAAATTCCTTAGGGAAAGAAAAACAAGTTAACAACAGCCCTTCATTGGATGTGTAGCATGTGAAAATTTTCTCCCATTTTGTGGGTTGTCTGTTTGCTCTCATGACAGTTTCTTTGGCTGTGCAGAAGCTTCTTAATTTGATCAGGTCCCATTTATTTATTTTTGTTGTTGCTATTATTGCCTTTGGGGCCTTCTTCATGAATTCTTTGCCTAGGCCAATGTCTAGAAGAGTTTTTCCGACATTTTCCACTAGAATTCTAATAGTTTCACACCTTAGGTTTAAGTCTGTTACCCAGCATGAGTTGATTTTTGTGAGAGGTGAAAGGTATGGACTTTGTTTCAGTCTTCTACATGTGGCTACCCAGTCTTCCCAGTATCATTTATTTAATAAGAATTCTTTTCCCCAGTGTATGTTTTTGTCTGCTTTGTCAAAGATTAGATGGCTATATGAGGATGGTTTTATTTCTGGGTTCTCAGTTCTGTTTCACTGGTCAATGTCCCTGATCTTGTGTCAGTCCCAAACTGTTTTAATTACTATAGCCTTGTAGTATAGTTTGAAATCTGATAAATTGATGTGTCCCATTTTGTTTTTATTGCCTAGGATTTCTTTTGCTATACGGGGTATTCTCTGGTTCCATACAAAGCATAAAATTATTTTTCCTATATCTGTGAAAAATGATGTTGGTATTTTAATAGGGATTACATTGAAACTGTAGATCATTTTGGGTAGTGTAGACATTTTAACAATGTTGATTCTGCCGACCTATGAGCATGGTATTGTTTTCCACCTGTTTACATCCTCTACTATTTCTTTTCTGAGTATTTCATAGTTCTCCCTATACAGGTCTTTTACTTCCTTAGTTAAATATGTTCCTAGGTACTTTAATTTCTTTGTTGGTATTATAAAGGGTATTGAGACTTTGATTTGGTTCTCAGTTTGACTGTTATTGGCGTATATGAATACCTCTGATTTGTGTGTAATGATTTTGTATCATGAGGTTTTACTGAATTCATTTATGAATTCCAGGAGTCTCTTGGCTGATTCCTTGGGGTTTTCTAGATATAATATCATATCATAAGCAAAGAGTGAGAGTTTGATCTCTTTTGCCCCCATTTGGATGCCCTTAATTCTCTTGTCTAATTGTTCTAGCAAGGACTTTCAGAACAACCATATCAAAAAGTGGGCAAAGGACAAGAACAGAAACTTTTCAAAAGAAGACAGAATAATGGGCAACATATGAAAAAATGCTCAACATCTCTAATCATCAGGGAAATGCAAATCAAAACCATAATGAGATATCATTTATCTCTAGTGAGAATGGCCTTTATCAAAAAGTCCCAAAACAACAAATGTTGGCATGGATGCAGAGAGATAGGAACACTCATAAATTTTTGGTGGGACTGCAAACTAGTACAACCTCTTTGGAAAGCAATATGGAGGTACTTTAAAGAGATACCAGTAGATTTACTATTTGATCCAGCAATACGACTACTGAGTATCTACCGAGAAAAACAAAAGACATTCTATAAAAAGACATCTGCACTCAAATGTTTATAGCAGCACAATTCACAATTGCAAAGATGTAGAAACAATCCAAGTGTCTATCAATACATGAGTGGATTAATAAAATGTGGTATATGTATACCATGGAGTACTATTCAGCTATAAGAAACAATGGTAATCTGGCACCTCTTGTAGTATCTGGATAGAGCTGGAACCCATTCTACTAAGTGAAGTATTCCAAGAATGGAAAAATAAGCACCACGTGTACTCACCATCAAATTGGTTTTAACTGATCAACACCTAAGTGCACATATAGGAATAGCATTCATCGGACATTGGGCAGATGGGAGGGGGGAAAAGGGGATGGGTATATATGTACATAATGAGTGCTATGAACACCATCTGGGGGATGGACATGCTTGTAGCTCTGACTGGGGGGGGGTAGGGAGAGCAAGGGCAATATACGTAACCTAAACATGTGTACCTCCATAATTTGCTGAAATAAAAAAATAACAACAAAAATCATTTTTGTGGAATGTATTTATCTATTTTTCTTTGAGACAAGGCTTTACTCTGATTCTGGGGCCAGCCTACAGTGCTGTCATCATAGCTCACTGCAACCTCAAACTCTTGGACTCAATCCATTCATTGTCTTATCTCAGCTTCCCAAGTAGCTGGGACAACAGGTATGTGCTACCATGCCCAGCTATTTTTCTTTTTAATTTTTTGTAGAGACATGATCTCCCTATAGCCCAGGCTGGTCTCTTACTTCTGGCCTCAAGCAATTCTCCTACCTCAGCTTCCCAAAGTACTAAGATTGCAAGGCTTGAGCCATTATACCTGGCCTCATTGCTGTGAAATTTAAACAAGTAGTTACATATAAACAGTACATGGTAGTTTCTAGGGATGGATGCAATTAGAGAGCAATGGTGAACACTATGAAATGATAATCTCATAATGAAATATGTCTAAGTATCCCATACCTACATTGACATACACATGTTGAAACATAGAAACAATTCTGAACTCAATAAAATAATATTTTGAGATTTTCATCAGTACAATATATCTAATGGGCCAGGTACAGATCCATAGGATAATATGGATACTATACCATCATCTTTTTCAAAGGAAATGAGTAACAAAATCAGAGCCTGATGAAAACAGAAGAGTGCAGAAATGCAATGTCATCCATACAGAGATTTATTTCTGAAAGTGAAATGCTATTCAAGTGACTAATGACCATAGAAATTATTTTTGAAAATACAGAACTTATAATATTATTACTTGATATGGTTCCCCCTTCACTCTCTCCCCCTACTCAACCCACTAAAAAAAACCTGTAACTACCATAGAGCTACCTTGACATTTCCCAGTCAAGCTAAGATTGTTTTTGTCCCTGTGCTCCAGAATTCCATTTTCAATAACTACCAATCATAGTATCAGAAGCACAGTAATCATTCAAACCACAGCTCTAAAAAGAGAAAATCTTAGCAGATACAAACCATCAAGTCAGGATGAGGAGGTATTTAATATCCCAGAAACTCTCCATAATTGATTTGCCTCTCCTCTAGCCTCCCAGCCTCTAAGCTTTAAGTATGTATGGTGTTTCTCTTTCCACACCTGACTTTATTCTCTTACACCCCTGTAAGGCTCATCAGCATGACTCTGATCTACTGTGTTCCAGATCATGCTTTCAACTTTATGACAGTTCAAAATACTTGGTTAAGAGCAATGGCTTTAGTGTTGGGCAGATTTAGATTTGCATCTCACTGACGCCAATTATTAGTGATGAGATTTGGGCAAATTATTTAACCTCTCTAATCCAATTCTGTCAGCTGTAAAAAAAAAAAAAGAAGACAGTAAAAATAAATGAGATGACATGTTCATGACTTAGGAAAATGCCTCAGCAAATGATAGATATTATTTCTTCAATGCTCATTCATGTTTTATCCAGAGCTTATTTCCTGACACCTAACAACTCCCTGTACTTGATGATTTCCTTTGATCATCCTGATCCTGAACTCCTCCTTGATTCTGGCCTCTTCCTCTGACAGTGACATAAGTAAGAAATAATCCTTTAAGCACATTGATAGTAATAAAGTATTATTATCTCAAAACACATATCTAATTCATGATGGAGTTACCCAGTTAATCCAAGATATGTAGCTAATTTATCCAGCTAATCCAAAATATCTAACAAATCACCAGACTGAAAATTTCAGAACTACTGCTTCCTGGTATGTTTTGCTTTACTTAAAAATTTATCCAGAACTCTTCTCTACCAATAGCACATAATTTATTTGGTAACATGAGTCTAGATTTTCCCTAGTTATTTGGAACTGCTGTTTTTGCTAACCCTCTAGCAATGATGCATCCTAAACTCAGTGATGCTTTTATAGCTTCATAAACCAATGACCTTCCCAAAAGATAGCAAAATTCAAGAATCAGAGGAGTTTTCATGTCATTTGGTATAGTAAGTGCTCAGAAACTGTAGGGCTCTGAACACAAAAGTACATAATTCTGTTATATGTTTTCATAATTCCCTTCTGCAAGTGACTTCTTGAGATAAGATTGGCTTTGAAAGAATTTCTCAACTGAGACAGAGAGTTCCTCCAGTAAACTGTGAGTTCCCTGAGGACAGGAAGTGTGTCTCCTTTTATTTTTATCCTCAGGATTTAGCATTCTCCATAAATATTTAATTTATTGAATTTATTTATTAGATTTTGGCTTAACTTGGAGATTGAATGGTTAGATATTCTCATCAAAAAGTAACAATAATTCTGAGAAGATATCTTCCGGCAGGCTGCTGCAAAGGTCTCTTGTGAACAATTCCTAGGAGCTACACTGAGCTTGTTTGCTTCTTTGTTTTTCTGCTTTCTTTCATAAAATAAGGTGGAGAATAATACAACAATGAAGGCTTTTCAATTTTTAAATTTACTTTGGTAGTTTTGCCAGAAAGAGATACAGATGAAGAAGCCCAAACCAGCAGTATGTGATTTCTTTGATGTTTCTGGTCCCCATCTTATGATTGCATTGTCATGCTTTTTCAATAATTTTTTGATAAGTGAATTTATTCATATGGGAGGGGGCTTTTAACAAATCTTTTATATTCTCACTATTGACAGAAATGGTCAGCGGTTAGTTATCAAGTGTCTTGGGATCAGGTGTGGGCATTGTTCCAAACTATGAGTCAAACATAGTGGCTATCCATGTGAACCTGATATGGTAGTAGAGGTCCCTACATGTTGAATTAAACCAGACTGGTTAATCCCAATGATGCCTCATTTCCTGCTCCATACCTGAATCTTGCCTCATTTTTGCTTCTGTGAATCTTGTGATTTCTAGTTTTTTCTCTCAGCCTAAACTGATCAATTACATCCTGTGATGTCCACTAATAATACACTAAAAGGATCTTTTAGTTGTTCAGGGAGTCTAATGGCATTCCAGGACATTTTTATCCAATTATCATCTGTCTATACCACCAGCCTATTACAGTCAAGATGCCTAGAGCAGACCTTATCTTCCATTCCAAATTTTCTCCTCCCTGCATTCCACATTTTCCTTTTAGATGTCTATATCCTCTCATCATTCAGGCTTAAAATATCAGGGTCACCTTTGACCTCTCTCTTTCCCTTACCTTACCTCCCTCCTTCAATCAGTTACTAAGCCCTGCTGATTTTACCTGTTCCATATTTCTCTAATTGAAATTTACTTTCCATTTCTAATGCTACTATAATCCACTCAATTAATTCAATTAATTAATATAATGAATACTTATTAGGTCCCCACTTATGGCAGGTGCCTTAGTATGGGCTGAGGATAAAAAGCTGAATATAGCCTACTCTCTACCCTCAATTATCTTCAAATGTGTGGATACTAGTATAGAAATCTAACAGTGAAGCAATACATACCTCAGGGAATGGTCAATTTCCCCTGGGGTTGGTGAAAAAAGTCTTCAAAAAGGACATGAAATAGAATTGAGTGTGTATATTATTCTTCAACTAAAAGTTCAAATATAGAACTAACAGTGGTAAAGGATAGTCAAGGCAGAAAAAATGTAGGAAGAATAATGCACAATGGAAAGGAAATGGTACATTCAGTTGGCTACTCAGTAGAGATAAAGCTGGAGATGTAAGCAGCATACAGAACATGGAAGGATTTACATATCATGCCAAAAATATTCTATTTCATACATTTGATAATGTAGAGCCATTGAAGAATTTTAAGCAAGATAGCATTTTTCCAGACATAAACAGATTCATGTTGTCATAAACATAACCATGGTGACAGATTGGTAAATGGATTAGAGATGTGGCAAGATCTGAAGCAGATAGATTAAGTTTGAATTATTGAAGTAGTGCAAAAAATGATGTTCTAGGGCCTAAACCAGCGATTTAATAATGAAAATTAAGAAAAAGGGACAGACAAAATTCAAGGGGTGACCCCATAATTCCTGTCTGACTCTGCTCTGGGTTACATTCACTGAGGTTGGAAACATAGAAAAAAAAGGGAAGGAGTCAGAGAAAATCATTTTATCTTTAAACATCTTTAAACATGTTGAATTTGAGATATGGATACATACAGCAGAAAATCCTGACTCTCCTGATGTACAGAAGAAAGACAGATATCTGGATTTGGGAGTCACTGTTATATAAGTAATATTATAAGCCATAAGAGTGGTTAACATTATTTAATAAGTTAGGAGTCGGTTTGGCTAAAAGTGGCAGAAAATCCAAAGTAAGAGAAGTTTAAACAAAAAGAATTTTACTTCCCTTTCCAAAGGCAGACAGTTCAAGGAAGCTAGGGTGGCTTCTCAAAGCGACCAGCAATATAGGCTTCTTCTACATGCTGCTACATCATTTTCAAACCATGGCCTTTATACATCATCTAAGATAACTGCTTGAACTCTGGCCATCACCTGCATTCCAATAAGCATGAAAGAAGGACGGAGAGACAACAGAATACCCCTTTCCTATAAGAGTGTTTTCTGAATATCGTATCTACTATTTCTACCTATTTCCATTGGCTAAGCAGTTGCAATGGAGTTATGAGTAAGGTTGCAGTGAGTTAAGGAGTAAATATAGGAGAATAAAATGGAGACTGCAAGTGAAGAATACTCTTGATAAAATTAAAATTTAGGCTGGGCATGGTGGCTCACACCTGAAATCCTAACACTCTGGGAGGCTGAGGCAGGCCAATCGTTTGAGCTCAGGAGTTCGAGACCAGCCTGAGCAAGAGTGAGACCCTGTCTTTACTAAAAAAATAGAAGGAAATTAGCTGGACAACTAAATATAGTTGGGCATGGTGCTGTATGCCTGTAGTTCCAGCTACCCAGGAGGCTGAGGCAGGAGGATTGCTTAAGCCCAGGAGTTTGAGGTTGCTATGAGCTAGGCTGACACCATGGCACTCTAGCCTGGGCAACAGAGTGACACTCTGTCTCAAAAAAAATTAACATTTAAAGAAAGAAGAGAAATTGAAAGCCATAGATATAGAATGTTATTTTAAGTTGGGAAAGATCTATATGCATAAAGTGCTGAAAATTAACTATTAGAACAAAGAAACAGAAGTGTTAGTCTAACTACTAGAACAAAACCATCATTTCAGAGAAAGCAGAAAGAAATGGGGGGCAGGGAGATGAGAGGTAGAAAAATCCAAATCTGACATTTTCTTCTAGAATTCTTAAGGTTTCATGCCTTAGGTTTAAGTCTGTTATCCATTTTGAGATTATTTTTATGAGAGGTGAGAGATAGGCAAAGAATTTATGAACAAGACCCCCAAAGCAATCATAGCAGCAACAAAAATAGATGAATGGAACCTGAACAAATGAAAAAGCTTCTGCACAGCCAAGGAAACGATCATTAGAGCGAATAGACAATTTATAGAATGGGAGAAAATATTTGCTTTCTATACATCTGATAAAGGGCTGATGACAAGATTCTATATAGAACTTAAGAAAATCAACAATAAAAAATCAAACAACCCCATCCATAAATGGGCAAAGGGCATGAACAGAAGCTTTTCAAAAGAAGACAGACTAATGGCCAGCAAACATATAAAAAAGTACTCAACATCTCTAACCATTAGGGAAATGCAAATCAAAATCACGATGAGATATCACTTAACTCCCGTGAGAATGGCCTTTATCAAAAAGGCCCCAAACAACAAATGGCAGTGTGGATGTGTAGTCATAGGAACACTCTTACACTGCTGGTGGGACTGCAAACTAGTACAACCTCTGTGGAAAATAATTTGGAGATATCACAAAGAGCTAAAAATAGAAATACCATTTGATCTAGCAATCCCATTACTAGGCATCTACCCGGAGGGGGAAAAAAAAACATTCTATAATAAAGATACCTGCACTTGAATGTTTATGGCAGAATTCACAATTGCAAAAATGTGGAAACAACCCAAGTGTCCATCAATACATGAGTGGATTAATAAAATGTGGTATATATATATTATGGTATACTACTCAACTACAAAAAATAATGGTGATCTAGGACCTCTTATATTGTCCTGGATAGAGCTTTAGCCCATCCTTCAAAGTGAGGTATAAGAATGGAAAAACAAGCACCACATGTACTCACCATCAAATTGGTACAAACTGATCAATGCTAAGGTGTTCACATGTTAGTAATATTCATTGGGTGCCGGTGAGGTAGTGGGGAGTAAACACATAACTAATGTAGATTGAGCACACTCTGGGGGAAAGGCAAGCCTCTAGCCCTGGCTTGGGTGAGTCAAAAGGCATTACATGTAACCAAAATGTTTGTACCCCCATAATATTCTGAAAATAAATAAATAAATCCAAAATCTGAACAGAAGAAACTGCTCTTTCTAAGACTGGAAGGAAATTTGGGTTCAGATTTGACACCTCATAGGTTGAACGAAAACCAGGCCATTTCCAATGTTAGAGTCCTGGCATATTTTAAAAATGAAGAAATGCCAAAACATGGTTATGAAATGATAAGGATTATTTATAAATACACAATAATTTAGTGCTAAGATTACCTTACTTCTAGTCATTGTTATCATTATCATATATACCCTGTATTTCCTCATCTCTGTACCTTTGTTCACATTACTCCTCATCTGGATTGTATCTGAAAACCCACTCAAATTCCAAAATCAAACTCAAGTGCCACTTCCTCCATGCCCATTCTGACCCCTGAACTAGAGATTCTCTCTTCATCATCTGAACTTTTTAAGCACTTTGAAAGAGTTTACGAAATTTCATCCCAAAATATGACTCCTTAGTATAAAGAGTATTTTGAGTTAAAGGCCCTTAGAAATCAATATGCCTTGGAAGGGGTTTTTCCTCTTTCTGCATAAAACCAAATGGACCCATCAAAAAGAACAGTTATCTTTCCTTTCCCTCCCTGTTCTCTCAATATATTTTGAGGAAAGAAGATCAAGAATGCAACCAGATCAGGTCCAATCCATTTTAAAGATAATACCTGTCTCTCATGTTAATTTAATTTCCAAAGAGAAGAATCATTTACAAGTTAATCTCTTCCCCTACCATGCATTCATTCTCCCAAGTATCTATTCATCCTCCCTAGTAACCATTTATTGCCCCTAAACAGAATTACCTACATTCCTCTTCTCCTCCTCCTCCTCCTCTCTAAAATGAGGGTATATAAACCTCTGGACCCCACTGAGATAATGGGTAATCACTCTATCACTCTCTCTGTACTCACAGTAAAATTTCTTTCTCTTATTAAGCTGTCTTATTATGAGTTGATCTTTCAGTGAAACTACTGGGGTGAAGGGGAAGTTTATTATCACCCCCACAACTTACATGTACCTCTCTTTTTTTCTCAGTTTTGATATATAGTTAATTACTTATAGCAGTGGTCCCCAACATTTTTGGCACCAGAGACTGGTTTCATGGCACACAAATTTTCCATGGTCTGGGGGGCAAGGGAGGATGGTTTCAAGATGATTCAAGTTCATTATGTTAATTGTGCACTTTCTATTATCATCACATTATAATATATAATGAAATAATTATACAACTCACCATAATGCAGAATCAGTGGGAGCCCTGAGTTTGTTTTCCTGCAACTAGATGGTCCCGAAGCATATTGCTTGTGTCCACTCTACTCCAAAATCTCCACTGCTTCACAAAGATAAGATGTTGGAAATGGAAGAAGGTTTTCAGTGCTTTTGTGGCAATCTCAGAATATTCTGCCTTGACTATCATCCAGAACATATGGAGATTTGAAGTTGTCTCAAACATACTTTTAAGGCCACCATCATTTGCGATCTCAAACAGTTGATCCTCTTCTAGCACAGACAAAGTGGATTCTCCTGGCTTATTCACAAATGGATCACAGATCCATTCCTTCCCAGTTCAGGGGTCTTTTGTGGTTGGGAAGTAATGCTCAAACACTTTTGAAAGCTGAGATACGTGATCACGCACTAGCTGGGAGAAGGAAGACCCCAGCTATGTCTCTTTCAACATATCTGCTAATGTTTGAAACATGTCAGAAATCTCAATGTTCAATCGTCACCCCCATAATTCCAGTTTGGCTTTGAATGCAGCTGATTTATCTGCCTACTTGAACACAGTTGTCATTCTCCCTTGAAGTGACAGATTGAGTTTGTCGAGCAGGTTGAATATATCACACAAGTAAGCAACTTTTGTGACCCATTCTGTGTCTCTGAAATGTGCTGCCAGTGGTGACTATTTTTCTAAAAGAAATCTCTGCAGTAGCTCTCATAACTCAAAAACTGTGGCCAGTAATCTACCTTTAGAAAACCATCTCACTTCTGTGTATAAGAGAAGACATGTGGTGCTCTGTGTCCATCTCCTCACAGAGCCGTGTGAACAGATATGAGTTAAGGGCATGTACTTTAATGTGGTTGATAATTTTACTCACATCCTCTAAAACATTGTTTAGTTCAGGTGACATTTTTCAGATAGCCAGCATTTCTCTATGGATTACACAGTGCATATACTCACATTCAGAAACAACCTCCTTGACTTGAGTAGTGAAACCAGAAAGCTATACAGTCATGGCAGCCACTCTGTCCATGCATATACCAACACAAAATGACCAATTCAGTTTTACTGATATGTAACCATTCAAAGACTTGAGTAGTTCTGCAGTTGTGGTGTAGACTGGCAACAAAAGTGCATATAACACATCCTCCTGAAAAATATATGGCACGGAAACAAGCATTATTGCCTTGTTGTCAACATTGGTAGACTTGTCAACCTGGATTATGTACCATGGTGACTCATTAATCCTCTCTAACAATTGTGCCTCAATATCTTTTGCTATTTCATCAATTTGTCTACTTATGGTGCTAGTCAAAAGAGGAACATGCACCACCTTTTGAGCTACGGCCTCTGCTAGAAGTTCAGAGCAAATGAGAAGCAGGCAGGATCAACTCTTCACCAATAGTAAAGGGCTTCTTTAGCTTTAGCAATGTAGTTAGCCACTAAGAATAAAGATCTCAGTGCAGACACATTTGACAAAGTGGTGGCCTTCAATAATTGCTTCTGTTCTTTGTGTTCACGTTATTTTTTCTTTTGAAAACCTCCAAAGGCTTGTCTTTTAATGCAGGGTGCTTGGTCTCCATGTGGCGAAGCAGTTTTAAAGGTTTTGTGGCTTTGTTGGATAGCTGGTCACCACATATTACACAAGGCAGGCTTGGAGAATGTGAACTACCTGTTGCAATGAACCCATAATTTAAGCACAACTCTTGGTATTTTCTTTTAAATGCGGCTTTCATTTTGCTGGCAGTTTTAGTTAGAGTCTTCTGCTCTCTCATCATTGGGTCTCTCCCCCTTTTCAAAGAAGCTCTCCAGCAACAGTTGTTTTTTACTCATTTTTGCTTGAGTTACCTTGTGGGCTTACAAAAACTGTGACTGAGGCAAGTGCGCAGTGTGGGAAAGAGGCACAGATAGAAGTTGTAAATAAAATAATGAGTGGGTCACATGTGGACTAAAATAAGTGTTGGATTCTGACTTAGAGTCACATTGAGGTAAAGTCTCTCAAATATAAAGATACAGTCTGTAAGTGATAAATGGATGATGCCAATCACTGCTGTCTTCATTAAAGTCAAATGTACATACCAGAAATCAGGTGACATTCTTACACTGCTGGTGGAACTGCAAATTAGTGCAACCTTTGTGGAAAAGAATTTGGAGATACTTCAAAGAGCTAAAAATAGAAATACCTTTCGATCCAGCAATCGCATTATTAGGCATCTACCCCAAAGAGCATAAGACATTCTATTGTAAAGACATCTGCACCCAAATGTTTATGGCAGCACAATTCACTATTGCATTGACGTGGAAACAACCCAAGTGCCCATCAATTCATGAGTGGATTATTAAAATTTGGTATATTTTTACAATGGAATATCACTCAATTCTAAGAAATGACAGTGAGCTAGCACTGCTTATAGTATCTTGGATTAAGCTTAAGCCCATTATCCAAAGTGAGGTGACACAAGATCAGAGAAATGGGCTCCACATGTACTCCCCATCAAATTGGTACTGACTGACTAACACTATGGTGCTCAAATGGTGGTGGTGTTCACCAGGGATTTGGGGGTTGAGGGGATAGACCCACATCTGAGGGATGTGGTGAGCATTGTGGAGGGGAAGGGCAAACCTCTAACTCTTGCTAGGGAGAGGCAAAGATATACAATGCAATCAAAATGTTCATACTTTCATATTATCTTGAAATAAAGTAAAAATGTAAAAAAATTAAAAAAATTTAAAAGAAAGGATGCCCACAATTTATGTATAATCATGTTAATTATAGCATTATTCATAATGACAAAAACATACAGTATATACATTTAATGGAAGCATTAAATATAATTTATATGGTGATCCATTAAAATATATAAATAAAGAACATTTATTATGAAAAATTAAACAAAAGAAATCAGGTGATATTTTACCACTTTATACACTACAAAATATGGGAAATTATAACCATTTTGTATTCACAGAAAATCAGGAGAAGAAAATTTTAGAAAATGCCAATATTTCTTTTCTACTCTGAGGTGAAAAAAAAACCTACAAAAAAATACACTGTGGTATTTAAAGCTCTGCTTATAACAGCATGCTTATACATAATATCAGGGTTTATTATAATTAGATATTTGAAAATCACACATCTAATAAATCCAACAGAAAAAGCTAATGTGCACCAGAATCAAGACTTAGTTCTTGTTGAAGAGAAAGCTGAAATAGCTTAATTAATTTCTGTTCTCCTGATTTAAAAATAAATAAATAAAGGTAAGGATCTAAGCAACTAATATAAATAAAATAACTAATTTTTATCTGAAATTAAATGTAAATGAAAATTATAAAGTTAAACTCAGGAAATAATTTAGCAAATCATTTTTAATATTTATTCCTATAAATACTTGTACAGTCACAGAATTTTAGAGATTTAATGATTTGATGAATCAGTCATTGTATTCATCTTAATCCCTTACATACATTGGCATTCCATAAAAATTTGTTGATAGAATGAATGGATGAATAAATATATGATCAAAGGACACTAATCAATACTGACATTTTACACATGAGGAGAAAAAATCAGGTTCTGAAAGGGTTAAACAATTTGGCCAAAATCATACAGCTGGTTAGTGGAAAATATAGGACCAGAAACTAGGTTTTCTGGCAAAGTGGCTCTTTTAAAGCATATATTTTGTAGGAGCATAGGGGAGGAGATATAAATCCTTAAGCACCTATCTATCAGAGCAGCACACTATTGTCTTTTGAGATGCAAGAGGCTCTTATGTAGGGAGAAAATAAGAAAAGACACTACATAATCCCCAGTTTATATTTACTTTTGCCATGCTACTGCTTTTATCTGTCCTTTAGAGCAAAATTACAGAATAATAGTGTTGGAAATGAGCTTATTCACTCAACAAATATTTATTGAGTTTCCACACTGTGCCAGACACTGTTCTAGGTGCTAGAGATACATCAGAGGAAAAAGAGAAAAACAATTTACCTTTATGAAATTTACATTCCACTGACCTTAGAGATGAAAAATTCCTAAGTTTGTTTTTTTTTTACAGATGAGGAAACTAAATCCCAGACAGGTGACATGACTTACCTACTTCATACTTACCTACTTTATATAGTGAGCTTTCAAGAGAGCTGAATTTAGAACTCAGGGCTCCCAAAGTACTTCACTTTCCACTATAATGTGACAACTTACAAGTTTCACGAAAATTAGATGGAAAATCAGACTCATCATTTTCTTCTCTCTCATTCTCTCATTCATTCCCCACCCTAACACTTCTCTTTCTCCGTCTCTCTGTCTCTTCTTCTCTCTCATCATTACAGGCCACTATGCATCAGCATCACACTAGCAATCAGTTGCCAAGATTTTGAATCCTATATGGCAGTAATTCAAAAATATATATAATTATAGCACCTACCTACTTTTCTTTTTTGGACACAGAGTCTTACTCTCGTTGCCCCAGCTAGAGTGCCATGGTGTCAGCCTAGCTCACAGCAACCTCAAACTCCTGGGCTCAAGTGATCCTCCTGCCTCAGCCTCCCGAGTAGCTGAGACTACAGGCATGTGCTACCATGCCCTGCTAATTGTGTGTGTGTATATATATATATATATATGTGTGTATATATATATATATATATATATATATATATATATATATTGTCGGCCAATTAATTTCTCTCTATTTTTAGTAGAGACGGGGTCTCACTCTTGCTCAGGCTGGTCTCGAACTCCTGAGCTCAAATGATCCACCTGCCTCAGCCTCCCAGAGTGTTAGGATTACAGGCGTGAGCCACCGCACCCGGCCAGCACCTACCTACTTTTAAGACCATGTCATTGCATTTCCTCAAATCTGGAGTAAGAGAATCATAAGAAAGAAAAAAAGAAAGGAAGAAAGGAAGGAATAAAAGGGGAGTGTTGGCAGGGAGGGAGGGAAGGAGGAAAAGCAATGCCTTAAGAATGTACATGAACTGCAAATCAAGTTCAAACTTTGCCAAAATGTTGATTGCTATAAAGATAAAAACTATAGTCATATACAAATTTTCTAGATCTAATTTAAGAACCAGAAGCAGTTAAAATTGTAGAGACACTTTGAAAAATAAAACATCCTTTACGATTTGGATGCTTATAATCCTAGAAACATTATTTCAATATTTTTCTTGTGCTTCTCAGCTAAAATATTTCAAAAAACAGAACATGAATGATACAAATAGAGATTTTCTTAAAACCTCTATTTTGTAGATGTAGTCATATTATACATAAATATATATTCTAAATAGCAGAACTAGAAACTGGCTCTTTGAACCCAAATCTGTTGATCATTGCTTTCATTTGGATGCATTTCTTATGTTTGAAAATAGTGATGTTCCTACCTTGGAGGATAAAATGGATTATATTAAGAGAAAGGAAAATGTGTATCTAATTTGAAACACCTTTTGAAATGTGCAAAGAGCTCTTCAATTTCATCTGAGATCATAGCATTGGGGAAAAAGAAACCGTACTGATATAATTAAGTTAAACCAAACAGGCATTTAGAATAATGTCTATATACTACAAAGAAAAAGTTAGTTGACTGAATTCAACAAATTTGTTTCTTTTTTGGTTTTGCTTTGCCCTTTGTACTTTACTCAAATCATTTTGTGTTTAACAAGTGTGACTGGTTACTATTTAAAAATGTTTACTGAAAGTTTTTACCTATCTTTCTTTTATAAGTGTAAGCAATCAGCAAATCATAACAGTGCATAAGATTCTTTAAAATAGTGGCCAAAAAGCCTAATGTTTTAATTTTCTAAAAAGAAAAGAAAATATGTTATTAAACTTAACTCAAATTTCCTAATTAAAAAAATAGATCATAAATAGATGCAGTTTTTTCAAGAAAAAGTTTGAGACTCTTTTTAATAAAACAATTTTTCACATTTACCCAGCATTCCAAATGTGAGGATAGCTCATGTAGATTATTTATCTAAATAAATAAATAATTTCTTCTAATAGAGTGAGGCCATTCTTTTTTATTTATTTCAGGGTTTTTGTTTGTTTGTTTTTGGGGGGGTTGGTATTGATGAGGTATGTTCTAGGCTTATAAATGAAATTTCCCATATAATTAAAATGTAGAGGAGCAAGATGGCAGACTAGAAGCAGCCTGCACACACCAGTGTCATAGACAGGATTAAAAGAGATAAGTAGATATTCACCTCTGGTTGACTGGCTAAGAGAGAACATTGAAAATCAACAGAGAGGCTATGGGAGGCACCCAAAGTGAAAGGGAGGGAAGAGAGGTGACCCACTCTGCAGGATTGGAAGTACACAAGGAAGATAGCCACATGTGGGGAAGAGACAGAGGAGAGAATCCCAGGACTCCACACTTCCCCCATGGTCATTGCTATCTGAAATGCAGGAGGGTCACTCTGCCACAGCAGGCCACCAAATTGACATAGGGAACTGACTGGAGACTGTACAGCATTTATCCAGAGAGGACACAGTGTGGACCCACTAGCTGTGGACCCTGGACCCTGGGCACTATGGCTGGCACCATTTTCAGATCCCAGATCCAGAGTGCTGTGTTCAGCGAGGGGTCAGATCCACTCCTATTGCCTCCCCATCACCCCTTCTGGGCCAGGTAGGAAGCAGAGAGACCGGGTGCTCTCATGTGTCCCACAGACAGAAGTTGCATGCACCCAGGGGATCTGAGAGGGTGAATTCTCAGGCTGCCATGGGCCAACAAACACTGCCACCCATGGACTTGGGCAGTGCTGAGCTCAAACCATCATGGGCTTACAAATTCCATTGCCCATGGATCTGAGAGGGGAAACACTCAAGCCTCCATGTGTTGACAATAGCCACTGCCCACAGACGTGGGCACAGCAGTGCTCAAGCCACCATGAGGGATAATTGCCATTGGTGACAGAACTAGACATGGTGATCACTCACTCTGCAACTTGTGGACAGCCTGTGACAACCACAGGGGAACAGTGACATGTGAGACACAGGAGAGCAGCAGTGTTAAATGCTCACAGTGCAATCTACCCTCTCCTGTCAGGTCAATTTTCTGGAGTAGGACTCAAGTACACCCTCCAAGGACCTCCTCCCTCTCTTCACTGAGCAAGATAGTTCCCTGTAGAGAAGAAAAGCTACACTGCAAACCTATCTGCCTCAAGCTAGGAGAAGAGATATCAAAGGAGAAGGTACCAACATGAAAACTCTGGCAACATAAAAAGCAAGCCACTTTGACACCCACAAAGTATCAAAATAGTTCACCAGAAATGGATTCCAACAAAAACAAAATTGTTTAATTGTCAGATTTGGAATTCAGAATATGGATGGCAATGTGGCCAGAAGCAGTGGCTTAGGCCTATAATCCTATCACTCTGGTAGGCTAAAGCAGGAGGATCTCTTGAGCTGAGGAGCTTGAGACCAGCCTGAACAAGAGCAAGATCCTATCTCTACTAAAAGTAGAAAAAATTAGCCTGGGCATGGTGGCGGGTGCTTGTAGTCCCAGCTACTTGGGAGGCTGAGGCAGGAGAATCGCTTGAGCCCAGAAGTTTGAGGTGGGACTGAGCTATTATGACACTACTGCACTCTAGCCAGAGTGAAAGAGTGAGACTTTGTCTCAAAAAAAAAAAAAAAAAAGAAAAGAAAGAAAGAATATGGATGGCAAGTAAGATCTATAGGATTGATGAGAAAGTTGAAAACCAACACAAATAAACCAAAAATGTAATTCAGTACATGAATGAAAAATTCACTAAAGAGATAGATAATATGAGAAGATATAACAGAACTTAAGAAAGGAAAGAGTCATTCAAGGAATTTCAAAGTACAACAGAAAGCTTTAACAAGAGACTAGACCAAGCAGAAGAAAAAATTTCAAAGCTTGAAGACAAGGATTTCTACTTAACCCAGTCAGTCAAAAATGTAGAAAAAAATGAACAATGACTTATGAAAAATATGGGACTATGAAAAGAGAGTTAATATACAAATCACAGGTATCCCTGAAGGAGAAGAAAAAAAAGCAAAAGCATGGAAAACATATTTGAGGGAATAATGAAGGAAAACTTATCTGGTATTGCCACAGATATAGATATCCAGATAGGAGGTGGTCATTTTATACCTGGAAAATTTATAGCAAATAGGATATCAACAAAACATGTAATTATCAGTCTGGCCAAAGTCAAAGAGAAGGAAAAAATCATATGAGCTGAGAGATGAAAGCAACAAGTTACTTATAAAGGAAAACCCATCAGACTAACAGCCGAATTCTTAGCAAAGACCTTGGAAGCCAGAAGGGAATGGGGAGATCCAAATTTTAGTCTTTCTAAACAGAATAACTGCCAGCCAAGACTTTTCTATCCTGTAAAACTAAGTTTCTTAAATGAGGGAGAAATAAAGAATTTCCCAGACAAGTGAACACTGAAGGAATTGGTTACCAATAGACTTGCCCTACAAGAAATGCTTAAAAGTGCTATATACATAGAACAGAGCAATCAACAAAATACACCACTGTATAAACACCTGAAAGTTAAAGCTCACAGCTCTTATAAAACAATAACACAAGGGAGAAAACAAAGCAACTAGGTATCTTTCAACACAATGAACAGAACAGTATCTCATATATCAATACTAACATCAAATGTAAATAGTCTTAATACTCCACATAAAAGATATACATTAGCTGAATACATGAAAAAACATAACCCAAATATATGCTATCTCTAAGAAACTCTAACTCACAAGGACATTCATAGACTAAAGGTAAAGGGATGAAAAACAAATAATCCACACAAATGGAAACCAAACTGAGTAGGAGTAGCCTATTCTCATATCAGATAAAACAGACTTTAAATCAACAAAGGTAAAAAAAAAAAAGACAACGATGATCATTATATAATGATAAAGGGATCAATTTAGCAAGAATATACAACAATCCTAAATATATATGCACCTAACACAAGAACTCCCAGATTCATAAAACAAATTCTACTATCTCTAAGCAAAGAAATAAACAGCAGCATAATAACAGCTGGAAACTTCAACACTCCACTGACAGAACTGAACATATCATCAAGGTAGGAAATCAACAAAAAACACTGTATTTAAATGGGACTCTAGAAAAAGTGGGCCTAACAGACATTTACAGAATGTTCTACTGAAAAACTTCAGAATACTCATTCTTCTCATCACCGCATTGGTCATTTTCCAAGATAGACCATATGTTAGGCCACAAAACAATTCTCAGCAAATTCAGAAAAATAGAAATCATACCATGTATCTTATGATACCACAGTGTAACAAAACTAGAAATGAATTTCAAGAGGAACTCTCAAATTTACACAGGTCATGAAAATTAAACAACCTGCTGGTAAACAATCTTGGGGTTGATGTCAAAATTAAGGCAAAAATCAAAATATTTTTCAAATTGAACAACAAAGATGACACAAGCCTCCAAAATGTATGGGAAACCAAAAAAGCAGAGCTATGGTAGAATTTTATCACCTTAAATGCTTACATCAAAAAGACAGAAAGTATACAAATTTACAACCTCATGTCACACCTCAAGGGACTAGAGAACAAAGAAGAACAAACCAAGCCCCAAGCCACCAACAGAAAAGAAATGACAAAGCTCAGAATAGAACTAAATGAAATAGAATAGATTATTATTTAGATTAACCGGAAATACAAGAGAAATGACTCAAATAAGCTCAATCAGAAGTGAAAAAGAGACATTACAACTGATACCACAGAAATACAAAATATCATTCATGACCACTATTAAAACCTCTACATACATAAACTAGAAAATCTAGAGGAAATGGATAAACTTTTGGAAACATGCAACCTTCCAAGCTTAAATCAGGAAGAAACAGAAATCCCGAACAAACCAATAACAAAAATAAGCAGTGAGGTTGAAATAATAATAAAAAATCTCCCAACAAAAAACAGCCCCAGATCAGAAAGATTCATAGCCAAATTCTACCAGACTTACAAAAAGAAATGGCACCTATACTACTGAAACCATTCCATAACATCGAGAAGGAGATAATCCTTCCTAATTCATTTTACAAAGCTAGTATCACCCTGACTCCAAAGCCAGGAAAGGATACAATGATAAAAGAAAACTATGGACCAGTATCCTTCATGAACACATATGCAAAAATCCTCAACAAAATATTAATACTAGCAAACTGAATTTAACAGGATATCAAAAAGATCATTCACCATGATCAAGTGAGTTTTATTCCAGGGATGCAAGAAAGATTCAATATATGCAAGTCAATAAATGTGATTTATGTGATTTTGCAAACACATAAAACCACATGAACATCTCAATAGGTGAGAAAAAACATTTGATAAAATCTGGCACCCTTTCATGATAAAAACTCTCAACAAATGAGGCATAGAAGGAATTACCTCAAAATAATAAAACCCATTCATGAAAAACCCACAGCCAACAACATAATGATGGGGAAAAGTTGAAAGCATTCCCCCTAAGAACCAGAAAAAGACAAGGGTGCCAACTGTGACCACTTCTATTCAACATAGTACTGGAAATCCTAGCCAGAGCAATCAGGAAAGAGAAAAATATAAAGTGCATCCAAGTTGGAAAAAAGGAGGTCAAACTATCTCTTTTTGCTGAAAATATGATCTTGTAACTAGAAAACACTAAAGACTCCTCCAAAAGACTCCTAGAATTCATAAATGAATTCAGTAAAGTCTCAAGTTACAAAATTAGGGGGCGGAGCAAGATGGCGGACGAATAACACCGCCAGACAGAGGGTCTCTGCAGAAAAGACCGATTCTAGCAGAAACTAGAGAAAAGAAGCAAGAAGACGAGCATACAGCGGACAAGGGCCGGAAGGAGGGGTACCTGAGACCCCGGGAGACTCCACGGGAGGAGGCTGCGGAGGAGAACTGGAGGCTGAGACCACCGGAGCAGCCCGGAGACCAGCGGCAAGGGTAGGTGGATTTGCTATTTCCCCTCCCCTGCATTCGGGACTGCTGGTGGGCTCCCCAGCGGGTGGAGAGACCTGCGGACATCAGCCCAGAGACTGCCGCCGCCTGCCAACGGTGAGCCTGTAACAGACGTGGCACCAGGTTCCCAACTTCCTCCGGGCACCTCCGTGTGCACGGAGAGCCGCGCGGCAGGCGCCATATTGCCTCCTCCTCCTCTCCGCCGACCCTACCCGCGGCTGCCCAGAGAGACAATATAGCCACCAGCCGGAGGCACCTCCAGGGAACGGGACCTTCCCGTTTGGGACCCCGCCCGCCCTCCCAGGTGCTGCTGGCACCTTGTTCCCAGGAAAACGGTGCCGACTCAGAGGCTGAGAGACATAGACCCAGCTTGGGCTCCCTGTGGGTGAATTAGGACCGGAAACCCTCTCCCTGGTGGGAATACAGTTTGAACTCTGGGACCCAGAGGTCGGACCTGCAGACCAGATCCCCTGCACCGAGGGCTAGCATTGCCCGGGGCACAGAAGGATTATACGTGAACAGCCTACTGAGGTCTGTGTGCCTCCAGGGGCGGATCGGGCGGAACGTCCCAGGAGGGGGCCGTGCGCCCAACCCAGGTGGCGTTCCTGTGCAGGGAACCTCCCCGCCGGCATCACAGTCCGGGGAGGCCTGGTGGCTTGTGGTCTGGCCTGCTGGCAGAGGCTCAGGAGTAGCTGCGGAGTTGGGGAGGGTGGAAAGAAGCGAGGCCTGCTGCAGACTGTGGGTCTCAGACAGCCCCACCCCCACACCCAGACTTTCTGGCTGAGCGGGACCATCCCAGCCCCGCCCTGACAGCAGAGAACAGAACTTTGACCCCTGCTAACGGCCTGAGGGTAGGCTTACCCAACCCAGCTCCGCCCAGAACGAGAGCTGATAACAGGACTCAAAATCAACACCATAGCCTGTTCCTCCAAGCAAACGCCACCTACTGACAGGGACAGCATCTTGCACAGCCTTTCCACGGCACCCACTGACTCAATATACAGGGAGTGGTCCAATTTCACCCACAGGCACCACCTAACGCCTCAGAAACTAAACAAGGTGTGTGAATACCCAAACAATAACCTAAGGAAAGAAACAACAACTGATCGACATGGGAAGAAATCAGCGAAAGAACTCAGGAAATATGAAGAACCAAACGGAAAACACACCCCCAAGGAGGAGCACCAGCCCCCTACAAACGGACACCGACCAAAATCAGGCAACCAATATGACAGAAAAGGAATTTCGTATGTGGATCATAAGAACACTCACCCAGCTGCAACAACAACTCAATAACCAACACCAAGAAAACACAAAAAACCTCCAAGAAATGGAACAAAGGTTCAACAAAGAGATTGACACAGTGAAGAAAACTTTAACCGAAGTCCTGGAGATGAAGAATCAACTCAGAGAACTACAAAATACTGTGGAAAGTCTCAAGAACAGGGTGGATCAAGCAGAAGAAAGAATCTCAGAGCTTGAAGATAACACCTTCCAATTAAATAAATCAGTCACAGAAATACAGCAGAGAAACAAGAGAAAAGATCAAAGTCTACAAGAGCTGTGGGATTATGTGAAAAAACCTAACGTGAGGGTCATAGGTTTAGCCGAAGGGGAGGAAGACAGCACTCAAGGGCTGGACAAGCTTTTTGAAGATATAATAGAGGAAAATTTCCCAGGTCTTGCTCAAAATCTCGATATACAAGTTCAAGAAGCCCAGAGGACCCCTGGGAGATTCAATGCAAACAGGAAGACGTCACGTCATGCAGTCATCAGACTGACCAAAGTATCAACTAAAGAGGCCCTTCTAAGAGCTGTAAGACAAAAGAAGCAAGTGACATACAAGGGAAAGCCAATTCGAATAACATCAGACTTCTCTAATGAGACTTTACAAGCAAGGAGAGACTGGGGCCCCATTCTCACTCTTTTGAAACAAAACAATGCCCAGCCTAGAATATTATTCCCTGCAAAACTAAGCTTCATATATGAAGGAGAAATAAAAACATTCGCAGACAAGCAAAGGCTCAGAGAATTCACCAAGACAAGACCAGCCCTACAAGAAGTACTTAAAACAGCGTTATGCACGGAACATCATAATAATAATCCACGGATATAAAAACAACCAAAACCCAAAGATATTAAAGGCCAGATATTACAATGGCTCAAGACACAAATCATAGCAACAACATCCAACCCAACAGAATGATCAGTAATCTACCTTACCTATCAGTTCTCTCAATAAATGTGAATGGCTTAAACTCTCCACTCAAGAGACATAGGCTGGCTGAATGGATAAGAAAATACAGGCCAAGTATATGCTGTCTTCAGGAAACACATTTAACCTGCAAGGATGCACATAGACTAAAAATAAAAGGGTGGAGATCAATATTCCAAGCAAACAGAAGCCAAAAGAAGGCTGGTGTGGCAGTTCTAATTTCAGACGATTTAGTTTTTAAACCAACAAAAGTAGTAAAAGACAAAGAGGGTCATTATATAATGGTGAAGGGCACAGTCCAACAAGAAGAGATAACAATTTTAAATATATATGCACCCAACTTAGGTGCACCCAGATTCATAAAGCAAACCTTACTGGAGCTAAGCAAATGGATTAATAGCAACTCCATAATCGCCGGGGATTTCAAGTTACAAAATTAATGTACACAAATGAGAAACACTTCTATACACTAACGGCCAACCTGAGAATCAAATTAAAAACCCAATATCATTTATATTAGCTTCAAAGAAAATAAAATACCTAGGGATATACTTAACCAAGGAGGTGAAAGATCTCTACAAGGATAACTACAAAACACTAATGAAAGAAATCATATATGACACAAACAAATGAAAAAACATACCATGCTTATGGATTGGAAGAAGCAACATTGTTAAAATATCCATACTGACCAAGGTGATTTACATATTCAATGTAATTCCCATCAAAATACCAAGGTCATTTTTCACAGATCTAGAAATATGATTCTAAACTTCATGTGGAACCATAAAAGAACACGAATAACCAAAGCAATACTAACCAAAGCAAAATCAAACAAACAAAACAAATCTAGAAGCAACTCATTACCTGTTTTCAAATTATACTACAAGGCTCTAGTGACAAAACAGCATGATATTGGTATAAAGTTAAACACATAGATCAACGGAACAGAATAGAGGGCCCAGATAAAACCATATAGTTAATACCAACTGATTTTTTATAAAGCAGATAAAAACATATACTGGGGAAATGATGCCTTATTCAATAAGCAGTGCTGGGAGAACTGGATAATCACACGCAAAAGAATGGAACTGGATCCTTATCACTCACCATATACAAAAATTAACTCAAGATGAATTAAAGACTTAAATGTAAGAGCTGAAACCATAACAATTATAGCAGAAAATATAGGAAAAACTCTTCTACACATTGGCCTAGGCCAAGAATTTATGACTAAGATGCCAAAAGCAAATATAGCCACAACAAAAATAAATAAATGGGACTTAATTAAGCTAAGAAGTTACTGTATAGCAAAAGAAATAACCAACAGAGTAAATAGACAACCTACAGAACAGGAGAAAAGATTCACAAACTATATAACCAAGAAAGGGCTAATATCCACAATCTATAAAGAACTCAAACAAATCAGTGAGAAACAAAATAACCCCATCAAAAAGTGGGCAATAGACATGAACAGATTTTTCCCAAAAGAAGATAGACAAATGGCCAATAAACACAGGAAAAAATGCCCAACCTCACTAGCTATCAGGAAAATGCAAATTAAAGCCACAATGAGATACGACCTTACCCCTGTCAGAATGGCCATTACTAAAAAGTCAAAAAATGATAAATGTGAGCATGGATGCAGTGAAAAGGGAATGCTTATACACTGTTGATGGAAGTGTAAACTAGTACAATGGCTATGGAAAATAGCATGGAGATTGTTCAAGGAACAATTCAATCCATTCAATCCAGCAATTCCACTACTGGGTATCTACCCACAGAAAAACAAGTCTTATAAGAAAGATACCTGCACCCAAATGTTCATCACAGCACAATTCACAATTACAAAGATATGGAACCAACCTAAGTGCCCATCAACTGATGAGTTGACAAAGAAAATGTGGTATATATACACCATGGAACACTACTCAGCAATAAAAAGGAATAACAATGTCTTTTGGAAGAACTAGAGACCATTATCCTAAGTGAAGTATCTCAGGAATGCAAAAACAAAAGCCACAGGTTCTCGCTTACAAGTTGCAGTTCAAAGAGAGATATATATCATCATAAAGTGGTATAATGGACATTGAAAATTAAAAAGGGGGCAGGAGAGATAGAGGCAAGGGATAAAAATCTTTCAGGTACAATGTACACTATTCTGGTGATGAGTATACTGAAAGCCCTGATCTAAGCATGATACAATTCATCCATGTAACAAAAACCCTTGTACCCCATAAATTTTTGAAATAAATAAAATAAAACAGTTGATGAAAAAACTTAAAATTTAAACTAAAAGGTCAAATATTAAAACTTAATGTTAAATTTCAATCTATTTAAAATAAGAAGAGGATGGTCACTATTACTACTAAGAATTAATATTGTTCTAAGAGTGTTAGTCAATTAAATAAGGAGAAAAGGGAAAATATATTTTAAAGAAAGATGCAAGTTTATTATTACTCATAGATAATACAATTTTCTACCTGGAAAATTCAGAGAATCAATTGGATGAGACTATTAAAATGAATATGGGAGCTTAGGAAGTGACTGGTGAGAGTAATTACACACACACACACACACACACACACACACTGAATATAAGGAAATATCCTAAACAGGAACAATAAAACGTGAAATCCTTACTATTGAACAATTTAATGTTGAAATGTTCAGGAAGAAACATTTAATATTCTACTAATCTATATAAAAGAATATGGACACAAATCCAAAGATGTATTAATCTCCTTAATATATGAGACTCTCTTTTTTATTTTATTTTTTTATTTCAAAGTATTATGGGGATACAAATGGTTTTGGTTACATACATCGATTTTGTTATGCTTGAGTCAAGGTTATAAGTGTGCCCATCACCCAGATAGTGTTCATTGTACCCATTAGAATTCAGTAAGTAAAAAGGAACACAAGAATTAAAATTGGAGAAAAGACTTAAATGAGAAGATAAAAAAGGAGATATTCAAATACCAATAAACATTTGAAAACAATGTCCTGGTGATTGAAATAAAATATGTCTTGATTATGAAATTCCAAATACGAAGTCATGTTAACACTCAGTTTGCTGAGGGTACACAGCTGGTGGTACTATAAATGATTGCATCTTTCTGGAGGATACTTTGGCAATGCAAAACAAAATTCTTAAAATTCTCCATTCCCTTTTATTCAAACAGTCCTCTTTTATGAGTTTCAAGAAAATAATCTTATTTTCAAGTATACTTATTTGCAAGTAGTTCTTCCCAACATTACTTGCAATTATGAAAAATTAGACATCATGTATGCTTGGCTAAATTATTGATTTACTTGATAATACTATGCAGACATTAAAAATGATAAAAAGTATATTTTAAATGTATAAGCATATAAAAAATTATTTTTGGATCTCCCTCCCCCCACACAAAAAAAAGGAAAAAAAAATTATTTTTGTCAATATATGTACACATTGCTCTTTTCCTTACCTATTAAATAATGATGTTGCCCATGAGTTTACATTTTCTCAATGCTTCAGAGTCTTTTTATATTAACCAATTCTCTAATCATTATCATTAGTGATCACATTAATTAATGTATTGATTGTTAATAACTAATTATTAATTGTTACTTACCATACTGGTCTGTAATAAATGACATCTAGGTTATCTTAAAGGTTACTAAACTGTATAAATTTATATGATCTCTCACCAAGTACGACCAGAGTGTTCCCTCCTAACTTCTAGAGAAGCAGGAACAGAGGCTTAGACTGGAGGCTAGTATCCCAAGCTTAGAGGTGGCCATTACTTACCCAAGGGATATAGTGCCTGAAGCCCATGGAAAAATTTTAAAAATATAATATTGGAAAAAAGTTAAATTGATATGTCATGTAAATCCTTCAAATCCAAACAGAGAGAAAAATTCTGGGCATAAAATCAAAACGATAGAAACTGCAGGGTAAACATTTAAAGTAAACATTTAAGAGTGATTTCCTATGGCAATCATTTGCAGCTGCAGTGGGGACTTTTTATGGTTTCTGTGGCTAAGGATGGGAAACAAATTATGACCTAAAGTGTTCATCTCCGAGGCACACATATATCGCTCTGCTTTGTAAGTTGTTAGATTTTGTCACTAATGTTCTCTCTTCTTTTCCAATATCGCCTGTCACTTCTGCCTTCAGTGTGTCTTCCTTTTTTGAACACCCCTCTTTCTAATTTGTTGTTCATCATCTACTATGAACTGGAATATCATACGGCCAAGTATATTTGAATGCCTTTTGTATAAAAACAAAGTGATGATAAAAAAAAATAAAGTTAGAAAATCACCACTTTGCTACCACCATAGTAATAATTTATTCTAAGAATCAATTAAGAGGCACTAAAATTATTGGGTGATATATGAGGAACAATATTCTCTATTTACATAGCTTCAAAACATTTCTTCACAAATTATGCATTAATTACAAAGGGAAAAATAATAACTTTATGTGGAGAAAACTGGCAGACACCATCTCAACCAAGAGAGTAAAGTTAATATCACTGGAGATAGAGCACATTAAAGGACACATCTTGTTTATAACATTCCTGCCAAAAAGACATGACCTGAATATAATCATGAAACTAAAGTAAAAAAAAAATAAGTGATGTTAGAATGCCTACTTTAGTTTTCCTCTAAGTACAGTAGATGGGCTTTACTGATATATATTTTGGCTTCTCAGATACCTTTTTGGCTAAATACTGTTAGGTTTGTTCTGGGTGGAAACCCGAAAGTATGCATGGGATGGAATGCAGTTAATGGAAAATTTAGGCTTTAGGCTTATGAAATAATAGCCGCAGGAGTCTGGAGAGTCTAGGATTATAAATCTAACAGACAGCTGTGCCCGCATTCCTATCCCCCTGATAAGAACCAAGCTACTACGCCCCTCCCCTATCTCTGCAGGTGTTGCTCACTTCCCCCTAAAAAACCCTCTGTAAAACCCAATGCTTTCTCCTCACATTTTTGGAGGCTAAGAAGTCCAAGATCAGGGTAGTATTTGGTTGTCCATATTTGGTTGTCTTGTCAGGGCTGCAACCTCCAGAGGAAAGGAATGCTGTGACCTCACATGGCATCCCATTCATGAGGGCTCTGCCTTTATGACCTAATCACCTCCCCTAAGTACCTCTTAATACTATTACATTGGCCATTGAGTTTCAACATCTGAATTTTGGAGAGGACACATTCAAATCATAGCATATATGAAGGGGAAAGTATAAGGAAAGAGACTAGGTAGAAAGAATCTCAGCCTACAGTGCAGATCTATACAAGTTTTGGTCAGGTTGATGGACAGTCCTCAAGCCAGTGTTGCCTATTAGAGAAAACTCATGTCCCACAGGAATGGATCTATGACAATCCTTCCACTGTGCTCAGTCATCAACCTTACTGCAAATGCAGTGATTCGCCCAGAGAGGTGGCAGCTGAGGTTCTCAGTCAACTATGCTCACCTCAGCAAGAGATCTGAGCAGCCTGTTTACATGGTCACCACATCGTCTAGTAAGAGAGAGAGTGACTTTCCATGGCTCGCTCTTAAAAGTGAGGAAGAACTTAACCAAAACCCTCTAACTAATCTCTTCTTGCATCTCATTGGTTATGATTAGACCCTGAACTAATTACTTGATAATAGGATGGGATTATTCTTAAACCACTAAGATCTACATGTGTCTCAGGTGGACACTTAAACAAAACATAGTTCTGACAGGAACAGGGAATGGGGAATAGATGATAGACAGGCAACAACTAATACTCACTACATATCTTAACATTCCTATGTAATTTGGTGCTATGGAAACTATTGAATAGGACTTACAAACAAAGTAAAATGTATAATCTTTCATTGAAGTCATAAACTTGCAACTTCCCCTTTCACAAGGAGCCAAATTTTTCATCTTGAAGTGACCAAACAATCAAAATGGAATATCTCAAAATCTAAAGTCAACTTTTCTGGTTTTTATCAATAGAAGACACAAATTAGGGTTTAGTATGGAGTTCAATAGAATGCCCCAATTCCATGGGTACTCTTTCTCAGGATATCAAAAGAGTTATTTAACATTTTTAAACCATCCATCTTCATCACAATCTTAAATCCTGTAACCATTTTTGGCCTACTGAAAGACCTCTGGAAATTTCACCCCAAAGTATGACTCCTTAGTATGAAGAATATTTTGAATTAAAGGCTCGTAGAGATTAACAGACTCTTGGAAGGGGCTTTCTCTCTGGCCACATAAACTGGACTGACCGCATCACAAGATCAGAGAGGAGAATGGACTTCCCTTCCTCTCCCAGTTATCTCAATACATTGCAGGAAACAAGATCAAGAGTGCAACCAGATCTGGCCCAAGTCATTTAAAACGTAACACCTGTCTCTCAGGTTAATTTACAAGTCAATCAGTTTTCCCCATCCATTCATCCTCCCTAGCAACTGTTTATGGCTCCTAAACAGAATTACCTATACGCTTCATTTTCCCCCTCCCCTCTAAAAGGCATGTATAGAAATATCTGAACTTCATTGTGATATTGGGTAATTACTATGTGATTCTCCCCATGCATATGGTATTAGTAAATAAACATTTCTTTTATTTTTCTTATTAATATGCCTTAATTGTGAGTTGATCTTGGGGGAAAAGGACAAGTTTCCCCTTACCCGTATACTACATATATTAAATATTTCAGAAAATATTTCCATAAGCTACCACAATAATTTAGAAATTTTTATTGAATTTTCTGAGAAAGTTATAAGATATCTGGTGATTGAAACAAATACAGATTTGGAGTCTGAAACCTTGGATTCAAGCCAAGCTCTCAAACTTGGTGAGTTTGGTAAGCCTTATCACCTCTTTTATCCTCAGTTTCTTCATCTTGGAAATGGGAATAAATGCTTACCTCACTTATGTGTTGCAAGGATTGAATGTGCTAGTCAATTACAAAACAATTTATAAACTATAAAGTGTTTACAATCTATAAATTCTAAACAACTATAAACTAGTTAAGTGATATACTGTATTATACAAACCAAAGTACATTACAAAGCTGTGAGGCACTGAGCTTGAGTGTGTGCATATGAAGTAAACTAAAAGACTTAAGGTAAATAACAAGCCACAATACTCTTTCTGTGTATGGGGGGAATTGGCTCTGGAATTTATGTATTAGTTGTCCAGTCTGAACAACAGTTGATTTTTTTAATATATATATATATATTTTTTGTAGGGACCGGGTCTCGCTATTGTCCAGGCTGGTCTCAAATTCCTGGCCTCAAACAATGCTCCCACCTTGGCCTCCCAAAGTGCTAAGATTATAGGCATGAGCCACCATACTCTGCCACTTAATTCCATTTAAATGTATTCAATAACATATAATAAAAATTAATATTATTGTATTTTATTATGAAAAATGAATATTTTTGGAGCAGGGATTTTTACATTTTCTATGAATGCTGCTATAATGCTATGGAAACATTGAGCAGGTTTTTTTAAACATTTTTAAATTTCTCACTTTAACAGAAGGTTTGTGGATAAAAAGATAAAAGTTTCCTCATAGCCCCTATGAAGCCCGTCTTTCTGTGATACATATTAAGCTCCACCAACTTCTGCCATGATACCAGCTATGCACAAACTGCTACAATTATATAGGATGCTATAATACCTAAGACAGTGCCTCATATTAAATCTGAAAAGTTTCAAAAGACTGTCACTGTAGTAGTTTTCCTTTCACTAAAGTCAATTTGGCCATACAATCTGTTTGGCTTTAATATTCACCTTTTTTAGTGTTCACATGAGGTATTCTGGATCAAAGATAGATTTCTTATTAATTACCTTACAGTAAACAGTAAGTACATTTCACCTTAACATTACCCCTAACCTTACCCCTGAGGTAACAGGATGAGAGCAGTGCCAAATTTCCTACTCAAGTAATGGGCATTTCATGAATGAATGATAGAGAACAATGGATTTTCTCCCTTTATATACAAAAGAAAGATGCCATTTTCCTTTCCAGTGGAAAGTGTGTGTGAGGGGGTACTTCCTTCTTTGCAATGGAATGGAAATAATCCTAGATTCTCAACCTAACTTTTCAGAATGTAAATATGTCTTTCTAAGAGTTAGATAAACCCCAGGTGTCTCCAGCTGCTAAACTCTGAAGATGTCTCCAAGGTCTGGAAAATGCCTCCAGGCTTTGTGACACCTTGGGTCTTAACCTATGGACTTAGTTTGAGTTGCAACCATTTATCCCTCTTGGGTCAGAGCAATTAACTAGACAAGTGATGACAGATCTAATTTTCATTGTATGTAAATAGTAAAATGTACCTAGGGGAAATAAAAGCAAACATCCCTTATCATTATATTGTATACATGTCCTTGTCACAGGAGGCTGGAGATTTTTACAGGAGCAACAGAGAAATCCAAGGAAATTTTATTTCCCCACAAGTTATTTATTTAAAATACAAATCAGCCCACCTACACATTCTGTTCAAAAGGGCATGACTTTCTGGAATGCATTCTTGTACAATGGTTATATTTATGTTAATAGCAAAAGGTCATAATTTAGGAAATTTGCATCAATAATTCAAGGAATAATTTGTAAAGAGTGTTCCTCTTTCTACAGATGGAAATGGAGTTGATATACATACAAACATATAAATATATAAGCCACATCAGTTTCACTAATTTAGTTCCTTGTTGTTCACTGTAGAAGGACTGCTTAAATCCTGTAGTCCACTGCTATTACTGGAGCTATTACAAAAACTGCCCTGTTCATTTTCATTGCCTGGAAAGATAGACTTTTATTCCAATGATTTTTTGTCAGAGAGAGTGATGGGTTAGCAAAATGAGAGTCATGTTGCTTGAATTAACTATGTAAGTAGCCAGGGACTTCTGAGTACCTTCAAGCCTTTTATAATAACAATACACTTTCATCCCAGTTGCTGGTGAATGAATGCACTCTGTTATTTTATTTCACTCACTACATATCAATAAAGTACAGTAATCAAAACAAGTTACCACAGCACGGAGTTCTTTGTGGACAGCAGATGGCACTATAAGTAACCCAAAAGTGGCCTGCCCAAAGTCTTTTAAGGAATGCTCCTTGCCAAACAGACAATTCCTCCCTCAAGCTCCTCAAAATGTTTAAGAGATGAGGTTGACTTAGTCTCTTCACATTCACTCCAACAGACTGAAATTCATTTTTTATAGCTTCAGTTTCACCTGGACATAGGAAATCTTCATCCACCTTCCCCATTCATTTTTACTCCCTTGTTCTGATTGTCTATAAGATCTTTTCAATTGAATCATTTTCTATGATCTAAAATTTGACTCTCCCAAGAATGTTTCCAGAACACCCCCAAATTCCTCATTACTGTCAGCATTACTACTGATACTGACTAGCTGCCTTTGAATCATTTTTGAAACCCCTATGTTACCTCTATGAATTTCCTGGATCTACAACTGGTTTTACATTTTCATAGACAAGGCAATCTAATTCATCCACCCCAAGGCAAGTGTAACATCCTCCTTTCTTCTAGTTTCTCCCTATCAGTCTGCTCTATCTGTATAATGTTTCTCTAGTCCTTCCTTTTGTTAATATCTTGAATTTTCTCTTATACTCTTCAAATATAAGGATAAGGTAGTATTATCCAAATAGCAAAAAAGTATATATTATCATTAAATAGACATCTTCCATTCTCCCTCCTTTCAGTGATCCTGATGCTGGACAAACACGGAAGTATTTGTATAATTCATGATGAATTTCACAGCTGAATGTGTTCCTGTGATTGCCTTGCTGAGAAACATTTTATTATTTTCCAAAATTTGTGAATTCTCTTGTTCCATGGTCCCAGGCAAGCAAAGATAACACAAGGAAATTAGCATAATAAGAGATCTATCCAAACATATCTATCAGTGGAGAAATGGGAAAGGTGTAGAACCAAATGCCTTTACTAATCTGCATCATGTTTCACAGTAACAAAGAAGCAATGAGACTGGATGTTGAATCACTGCATGGGAGATATGCAAATTTCCTTTTAAAGCCTCATACTCATTGAAGAGACCTTGTTAACGGAATGTTGGAAATTAGCCTCTCATCAAATACAGCATGAGATGACTGCTAAGGATTTTACCAAAATTAAAATCAGAGCATTTCACAGCCAAGACGGAAACCTGCCATATGTCCTCTAATAAACACAAGGCAAATTAAAATATTAATTCAAGTGGATGCCCATTGTGTTGAGGCATCATGAGACTGCTGACAGTTTTGCTTACAACTTAACAATACATTTCTTCACGTGACTTAAAAATAATTGAGACCTTTCCTTGGGCACTGCCCAGTAGCTTTCAAAGTTGCATGAGTTCTCAAAGGCTTTTTGTTCCTTACAGAATATATTTCTCAAATTTCAGCACACTAGATTTTCTTATACTGAAAGTCAGTCTTCACAAAGAAAAAAAATTTTAAGGACATTTTATAAAGAGGCTAATTAAGAGAGGAGTTTTCTTTATTTCCAAAGGTAATTGGTAGACCATCAACTATTTTGCTAATAACATACACTGAGCATTAATTAAAGAACACATTGGGCATTGAGACTTTTTTTTTTTTTGGACATGCTAGAAGGTTGGTTGGTCTTTGTTAATTTTAACTTTGGGATAAAAGACTGACATTGATTTGGCAGGCATTAATTTTTTGCTTCATACAGCTTCCAAGCTGATGTGTTGATGTCAGGAGCTCTTTCTAAGATTTGCAAAGTATTATTAAAGCACTTGATCTGTTCTCATCACAGAAAAGGGTTCATATAATTTACTTGTTTCTCTGTTCAAGAGACATAGCTCAAATTATAAATGAAAACGTATTATTATACTTTTGAGTCTTGACTTACTTTCTGTCATGACCAGCATTTTCCAGCTAACATGCAAAATGTCTACAGGATCAATGATCCCCTTAGAAAAACAAAACTTACCTCATCAGATGTGGTGGGTGGTGACAGCATGAGAGTCTGTGTTTTCCAGCCACTAAATGTGTGACAGAAATTTCAAAACAAACTTCCTATGCAAAGCTCCATCATAATGGATTAGAAAACATGCAGCCCGTGTCTTCTAACAAGAAAGTATATTCATTCTTTTAATTCTGAACTATATCACGATATAGCTAAAGCATGTGCATTACCCAGTGATATAGTTTGGATGTTTGTCTCCTCCAACTCATGTTGAAATTTGATTTCCAGTAATGGAGGTGGGGCTAAGTGGGAGGTGGTTGAGTTATGGGGGCAGATCCCTCATGAATGGCTTAGTTCCCTCCAAGGGTAATGAGTTTGTTCTCTCTCTATTAGTTCATGTGAGATCAGGTTGTTTAAAAGAGCTTGGGCACTTTCTCTTCTCTCTCTTGCTGCCTCTCTCCCCATGTGACATGCCTGCTCCCCCTTTGCCTTTCACCTTGATTGGAAGCCCTTTGAAGCCCTCACAAGAAGCAGATGCTGGTGATATGCTTCTTGTACAGCCTATAGAACTGTGAGCCAAATAACCTCTTTTCCTTATAAATTACCCAGCATCCGGTATTTCCTTTATAGCAACACAAAAAGGACTAAAACACCCAGTCGCTATTATACCTTATTTGTAAGTATCCCCCACATCCCCAATGTGTTTTCTTTTGACTTTTTGGTAACAAATCACCTCGTCTAGACAGGACTTTCTTCTTACTTCTTTGAATACACTCTTAAGGCAAGCTGCAGTATAACAGATATTAACAAATGATGTAGCTATGTAAGATATCACTGAAGATGACTAAAGAATTTTTTTTTTTTTTTTGAGACAGAGTCTCACTCTGCTGCTGGGGCTAGATAGAGTGCTGTGGCATCAGCCTAGCTCAGAGCAACCTCAAACTCCTGGGCTCAAGCAATCCTTCTGTCTCAGCCTCCTGAGTAGCTGGGACTACAGGCATGCACCACCATGCCTGGCTAATTCATATATATATATATATATATATATATATATATATATATTAGTTGTCCAGCTAATTTCTATTTTTTTTTTTTAGTAGAGACAGGATCTCACTCTTGCTCAGGCTGGTCTGGAATTCCTGAGCTCAAACCATCCTCCTGCCTTGGCCTTGCAGAGTGCTAGGATTACAGGTGTGAGCCATCACGCCCAACCAAGACATTTTAACATCTTGATGATATTAAGTTTACTCAGCCATATAATAATAATTATATTTGGGGAGTGTGATTGACTCACAGAGTCATTATACTGAAAAGAATTAATGGTTATCTAGTCTTTTCCATGAACTCCAACCTGAAACAAATTTAAGATTCCTAATGTATCTATGTCGACTCCTCCTTTCCACTTTGTTGGTACTCCTCTACCTTCCTCTTAGCTAGACAGCAAGAGATATCTTTTTAGTCTCCCACTTTCTTTACACTTCTACATCTTTTCTGTCCAAGTCACCTAATGTCATGGCTTGAAGTGTTACCACTTTTTTGAAGGCTCTCAAAGCTTTAATCTCTACATCAGTCAACTCCAGTTTGTAATTTCCAACTGGCCATTTCTGCCCAGGTTATCCACCACCATTTCAAAAGTGCTATATATCAAAAATGGCATGTCTTTCTCTTCCCAAACCCAAATACCTGTCCTAGAAAGCTCATTTCATTCATCCAAGCCCCAAGGCTTGGAAATTCCTTTGGTTTATAACTAATCAATTACCAAGTTTCATCAATTCTTTTGTTTCAGTTTTGACACTCATTACTTCTTTCCCATTCCTACTACTACCATCCTTTTTCAAACTCTTATCAATTCAGGCATGATCTATTACAATAGCCTCCCAACTAGTCTCCCAACCTCTGTTCTGTATTCTCAACAAACCACACTGTACTATATTAAACTTTTAAAAAATATACAAATTTTTTGTCATTTAAACATTAAAGCTTGTAGAGGTAGGGATGAGCTAGGAAACTGGTTCTCCAACTTTAGCACTTCTCATAAATGGAACTGACTATATATTTTGTGGGGTCCAGGGTAAAGTGAAAATGTAGGGCCCTTTGTTAAAAATATTATGACAAAAATTATTCTTAAAAATTACTATGAATTTCAAGAGAGCAGAAGCAGAACATTAAACCAAGCTCAGGGTCCTTCAGTGTAGGGCCCTATGTGATTGTGTAGGTTACACACCCATGAAATTGGCTCTGTATGTAAGACTCACCTGGTTATCTTGTTTGAAATGTGAATTCTTAGATAGCACCCCTTAGAGATTCAGATTCAGCAGGTCCAGTTGGGACTCAAGAATCTGCATTTTTGGCCAGGCACTGTGGCTCACACCTATAAATCTAGCAGTCTGGGAGGCCGAGGCTAGTGAATCATTTGAGCTCAGGAGTTCGAAACCAGCCTGAGCAAGAGCGAGACCCCATCTCTACTAAAAATGGAAACAAATTAATTGGCCAACTAAAAATATATAGAAAAAATTAGCCAGGCATGGTGGTGCATGCCTGTAGTCCCAGCTACTTGGGAGGCTGATGGAGGCTCAAGGATTGCTTGAGCCCAGAAGTTTGAGGTTGCTGTGAGCTAGGCTGAATGCCATGGCACTCTAGCCCAGGCAACACAGTGAGACTCTGTCTGAAAAAAAAATCTGCATTTTTAACATGTCCCCTAGGAGATTTGGAAGTTATCATCAGCAGACTATGCTTTGAGAAACGCTGATATACGGAAATATCACATAGGGCTAAAGTTGCTCTGCAGAGAAAGGTCAACAGTTCAAATTATAGTGTTAAAGTCTATATGACAGATTTTGGTTAATCTGGTGGAGGGAGCATTGTAAGAAAGATCTGAGATTATGATGCTACTCCAAAACAGGACCAAGTCAAGGAGAAGCAAAGTCTATCATCTACAGTATTAAATTCACCTCATTATCCTAAATTTCAAAGGCTGCTGCTAACAGTGTTTCATCCTGATTTTAATAACTTATAAACCATTACTTTCCAACAAGATCTCTTCCCTCCAGAAGGAGCTGAATATTCAGGCTTGCTCTATAACAGCAGTGCTTATACTGCCTTCCTTGCAAGTACTCTCTCCCTTTGCTCTACCCTTTAAGACCCAATTCAAACTTCATCTCCTCTACTTAACTTTCCCCAGTTTATAGAACATAGAATTTTAGAGTTAGAAGGATGCTTAGAAATCATCTAGTACGATGCTTTTGTCTATAAATGATGAAATCAAGACCCAGAAACTTAATGATTTGTTTAAAATTACAGAGTCAGTGGGTCAGCAAAGATCAGAATTCCTAGCCTCACCCTTGATTCATAATTCCATGCTCTTGCCATTGTACCACATTATTCCTCTTGATATCTTTCTTCTCAAATCCTATATCATATACTCATCCATGCATTCACTTAGTCATTCAATAAATATTTCTTAGGGACATACTCTTTTCCAGGGAAAAAATGGAATGGGTATGGTCCCTGCTATCATGTAGCTTATTCTAATTAGTGCCATTATCTTTCCTATTTATTTTAAATACTTCTTAGTGTTCTGTACTGCTATAGAACCTTTAGTACTTATGCCTTATATACACAATGAAACTTTGTACTACTTTAAGACAAAAAAATTATTGGTTTTATGGTCCCCCTCCCCCTGCAGAGAACGCTATTACCAATCATTCATTATATGAGGCTGTCCTATGAACAGAAAGGATATTCAGTAGCTCTGGTCTCCATCCACAGAATTCCAACAGCATCCTAGTCATTGTCACCATTGAAAGTGCCCCCCCCACATTTTTAAACACCCCCAGATGGGCAGAATCATCTCAATTAGAACTATCCTAAGTTGAGAAATACTACTTTACTACAGTAGTAATACTAAGTTGAGAAATACTACGATGTTCTGGACATACTATTCTTAAAATATTTTCTTGTATCATATTGTTAAAGAAACTCCAGACAAAATTTCATAGATAATATAAGCACTCACAGAATGAAGAGTAGACCAAATATTGAACTTCGTGAGAAATAACTGAAGATAAAATAATTTGCTATAGGCTATTGCTAGCAATACAAGATATAAGAATAGTAGTATCCTCACATTTTTCCAAGCTCTTCCCAAATAATTAATTTCTAATTTGAACTTGAGCCACTTAGAATTAAAATATCCCTAAATATTCTATAATTACACCCTCTAAGCTCCTCCATTAAAGTTGATCATCTTACTCCCTTCTGTTTTGGAAGAAGTCATGTCTAAACCCATTTTCAAGGAGAAACTATATCTGAACCCATAACCCTATCTTCTAGAACTTTCTCAAAAGAATCACTATTGCTTTTATTAATATTGTCTATACCAAATAAAAAAAGAATCAACATTAATTTTCACTTATCACAGTCATGCACTCTTATGTAGGATGTAGATTCACTTCTAACTGTACTTCTGTAAATATTATTTCATTTTATTTTAATACCAATGCTATAGGATGGATATGGTAAATGTAATTATTCTAACTTTACTAATGAGTAAAATTGGGGCCACAAAATTGTAAATGATTTGCCTATAAACATATATGTGGAAAATGGCAGAGCCAGCATATAAACATTAGTCCTTTGTCCACAAATTCAACAATATTTCCAACACACTTCCTATTGTATCTTCCTTTTCCTGAATTTCCAATCTTTTCTACAGCTTTAGTAACTTCCTCTCACACCCAAAAATATGTTCAAATGTCACTACTAAAACATAAATAAATAAACAAATCTATAATCTGCATGCCTTTCTCTTAAACTCTCCCTTTCTTTCTCTTCTCTTTATTATCAAACTGAATGAAAGAATAATCTATTATTTTTCACTACTGAGTCCTTCCTAAATCTACTACAATCTGGCTTCTGCCATCACAACTCCATGGAAGTTGCTTTCAATAAGGCTACGAATGATTTCTTCCATCATCAAATTCTATGGACTCTCCATAGTTCTCTTAATACTCAGCCTCTCTATTGCAATTGAGATAGGTAACTATAACCTTTCCCTTACTGAAATATTCTTCCATGCCTATCATGAAGTTATACTTTTCTAGTTTACCTCATACATATTTTGGCATTTAGTTTAGTTTAGTCTCATTAGCTCTATCTTCTTCCTCTACCTACTGTTTAAATGTAGACAAAGCCCAAGGCTCTGCTTTTCTTTACGGTCCACAATCCTTCCCTTAGATACTCTCATCCTCTTCCATGGCTCCTATCATCGCCTCCCCACACGTGAATATAGACCATTTATTTGCTTTTTACCTCTAAATATATGTTTCATACCACTCCATGAATAGTTAAAAATAAATGATTTTGAAGCTCCTCAAATTTTCCTTTTTCCCATCTAAAATCTGTTCCTTTTCCTGTGATGCCTATCTAAATTAATACTAATCTTATTTCAGATGAGTTTTGAAGTCCTATCTATATTACTCCTGCAATTTTCTCATATTTATACAGAAATCTACACTCTCATAGCCTTAGTCTAGGCCCCTAACAACTCTGCACTGTGCCACCTATAAGAAAATCATAATGTCAACCATCACCCAGGGCTACTGTTGAGTCAAACTAAGTGACATATGTAAAACATCATTAAAACTTATAAATCAAATGCCAATAAAATGTATAGATTTTAATATTCACTTTGATATTTTTTCTATTTTTAATAAGAAATCACTTAATAAAAAACATTGGCTGGAGGCCAGTAGTTCAAGACTAGCCTGGGCAACATAGCAGGACCCTGTATCTACAAAAAAATTAAAAAATTAGCCTGATGTGGGGGCACATGACTACTACTTTCCCAACTACTCAGGAAACTAAGGCAGAAAGATCACTTGAGCCCAGGAGTTCGAGGATGCAGTGAGCTATGATAGCACCACTGCACTCCAGCCTGGGGAACAGAGTGAGACCTGGTATCTAAGAAGAAAACCAAAAAGACATTTTAATTTGGAATTTTGTTGAGGCATGAATTTAAAACAAGTATACTTGAGAATGAACCCAGTGGTCTATCATCTGTTTCAAGGTAGATTTTTCCCCCCTCTACACTAACTTTTATTGAATGATTATACATTTCATTACTTTCTGGAGAAAAATTTCTTGAAAAGAGAGTCAATTATTGGAGTTATTGGAGACAAAATTAGTTGAGCCCAGAAATTGATTAATGTCCTGTATATAGAAATTTAACTATAATTTCAATGTAATTACTAGGTGAAAGAAGAAATCATAATGATTACAATATATTTAGAACTAAATAATAAAGAAACTGCACTGTATTAAAATATGTAGAATGCTAAGAAAGCAGTACTTAAACATAAATTGATAGCTTTAAATGATCACATTAAAAAAGAAAAAATATAAAAAGTAGCCCAATCTTAGTAACAGTCAGGGAGTACTCATTATAAAAGTAAATTACATATATTATACACTTACCAGATAGGGTAAATTTAAAAGTTAGAGAATACCAAGTATGAAGCTGTGGGAACTCTCATACACAGCTGGATGGAGTATAAATTGGTACCCAGTGAGAGTAGATTGGTACAAACTGTTAGATAAACAATATACCATATTTTATTAAAGGTTACCCTACACAAATTTTATATATGTATGCATACACACACACACACACACACACACACAGACACACACACACCATAATGGTAGTAATCATGAATGGTACATCATGAAGACCAAGAGTGGACTATAATTAAGGATGACCATACAAAGGGATATTGAAATTGGTAATTGTCTATTTTGTGATCTGAATGGTGGTTATTTATTAATTATTAATTAAACTGGATATATATATATATATATACTTAGTCTTCTGTGTATATATCTTAATCCAAAAATAGTTTAAAAAGAAAAAAGCCTCAAAATTAATGAGATAAGCATGTACCTGAATATGTTAGGAGAAGAATATTAGAATAAATCTAAAGAAAATAGAAGGAAAGAAATAATAAACCCAAGATCAGGAATTAATGACACAGAAGACATAAAATAGAGGTGATAAATAATGCCAAAATGTAGTTCTTAGAAAAGACTAAAAGACAGGATGACATCAGCAAGATAGCAATATATGAGATCCTTCACCTGTATCTACCCCCACAGCAACAATCAATTGGCAGCTATCCATAGAAAGAATTAGCTTTGTGGGAGTTTTGAGATCCAGGTAGGAGATTGTGAAATTCTGGTAGAGCCCAAGACCAAAGAGGGCTATTTTGCTTGTTAATTATATCTCAATATAGCTGGGGGGGGGGGGAAGAAGATGAACTGTTTGTAAAATTAATAAAGAAGGAAAAGAACCAAAGCACTATAGTAGGAAAGTAAAAGTTGGTATGAATCAGCTATAACAGGGATGAAATAGATAAAAGGGCAATACAAACAATATTATGTCAATAAATTTTAAAACACAGATAAAACAAATAAATTCTTGGAAATATATAAGCACCAAAAAATGTTCCAAAGAGAAACAGAAAACCTGAATGATCTTCTAATGATTAAAGAAAATGAATCGGTAATTTAAAAACATGTGATCAAAATAATCCAGGCCCAAGTGACTTTACATGTGAGTTCTACCTTACAGATAATCTTATATAAACTATTCTAAATAATAAAAAAATAGGGAAAACTCTCTTAGGCATTTTATGAGATGATATTTAAAAAAATAAAAAGATAGTACAGGAAACAAATCATAAACCAATAAACTCCATGAGCATAAGTACAAATTGATTTAAAGATCCAATGTAATTACAGATAAAATCTTAACAGGTTGTGTGGAGGGGGTAGAGAGAAACTTGATAGAACAAAAGATCAGAGAATAGACAAAATAGACCAGAAGAACAAGGCTATGGGACTTGCCCTGCCAATTTTTAAGACTTTAATTATAAAGTTATAGTAATGAAGACAAAATGATATTGAAGTAGAAATGGACATATAGATCCACAAAATAGATAATCCCCAACAGATCCATGCATATGTGGAAACTTGATTTATGATAGAGCAAACATCACAGATGAGTGTGGAAGAAATGGTGGGGAAAAAAAGGGGAGAAGATATCTGAAAGACATATAATTAAGAAAGGATTACTATCCAAATATACAAAGAACTCCAACCAATCAGAACAAAAAGACAGCCATACCAATTGAAAATATGCAAAAGCCTTAGATAGGTATTTTACAGATGAAATACCAATGTCCTTTGAACATATGAAATAATGCTCAACCTCATTTGTATTCAAGGAAAAGCTCAGTGAAGCCAAATGAAATACCATTGCAGCCCAAGCAGATTAGAAATACTACAAACATATACAACACCAAGTGTGGGAGAGGATGTAAAGCACAGGAACTCTCATATACTGCTAATCAAAGTATAGACGGGTAAAAACCAGTTTGGGAAACAATTTGGCATTGCTTAGTAAATCTGAGCATACACAACTACAACTCAGCAATTCTACTCCTAGGTACATATTCTAAGGACACTCTTTGCACATGTGCACACACACACATGAAAGTTTAAGAATCCCCATTGCAGCTGTCTTAGGCCAGGTTCCTTGGAAAATAGAGACTGAGGCAAAAGTTTATGTGCTCAGGCTTTACTGAGGATGCAATCACAAGAAAGCAGGAGTGAGGGAAAAAAAAGTGAAGTGAAATATCTAGAATATGCCATAAAAAGTTCTTTTTAAAAATGAAGTGAGATAGGAAAAATGGGAGCGCAAATAGATTCATGAGCTGGCCACAACTTCTCAACAAGCATAACAGATTGCTCAATCACATATAATGTCTTTAAGGAATCCATAAGAAACTACCTCATCTAAAAACAATCTGTTGGAGGAGAAAGGGACAAAGAGAGATCAATGTATCTGCTTACCTCCTTCCTTTCTCCCATCTCATCCTGGCCAAAGACAGATCTATAAGGAACTGGCTCCCCCATCTCCATGTTGTGTCAGCTGGTCCTTCCAAGTAATCACTGTAGAAGCCAGAGCCCTCATAGCTCAATAGTCTTTTCTTGACACTTAGTGGCATGCATATGTGCTCCTTAGTCTTTAGTAAAAACGGATCCTAGGCTCTATGACCACAGAAACAGTGTGAGCATTTCCCAGGGAAACATGGAAGTGAGGAAGGGTTGGGTAGGAGAGGCTGGTACAGAATTACCATCATCATAGTAAAAAATACTTCAAATGACCAAATGTCTAATTATATTCAACTGGGTAACAAAATTATGGTATAGTCATATAGTGGAATAGTATACAGCTGTAAAAAAGATGAACTATAGCTATACACATTAACATTAATGAATCTACAAATTATAATGTTGAGCAAATGAAGCAAATAATAGAAGAGTATGATTCCATTTCTATAAAGTACTGAAATAAGAAAAATAACATATTGTTTTTGCAGATACATCAGTAATAAACAATTATAATCAAGAAAATTGTTATTACTCAGGGTATTGGTTACCTCCAGGAGAGGGTTACAATTGGCATGGGAGAACACGGGGCCTTCTAAGATTCTAGTAACAATCTAGGTCTTAAACTGAATGATGGCTATGTGGGTAATTGTTTTAATATTCTTTTCAACTGAAGATACACATTTTATTTCACAAAAAAATAATCAAAGATAAGTTGGTGGTCCTCAGAAAAAAATGAAGTTTAACAAATTATACCTATATTTGTAGATTCATTAATATTCTAAATTTGTCATCAAATTGTTAAGTTATGATCTGCAGTATTTTTCAGGACAAATTATAAGTCAAAGTGTATTTGCAAATTGTTTGTGTGTGGAGGGTACCATGTTAAGAATCATTGCTTTCTAATTTTCCTCCCTGCATCCAATATTTTGCTCTTCCAGTCTATCCTTTCTACTACTATTTCCCAGCTCAGCTTCCAAAACAGTTATCTGTTATGTGTCTGTTCTCAAACTTACCTAGAAACTACATAGTTGACTGCTACAGAGCTAAGATTAGAATACAGGGTCTCCCAACTTTCAGCCTGATGGTCATCTCATTATATAATATTTCTGCATAGGTACAATGTAAAATAGACAAATGTCCCCATAACTTGGGAATAAAACTCTCTCAACAAGATCACAGGCATAATATATCTACCAGGTATTATGAACAATAAATTCCCTCTATTGCCTAGGATTAAATGGGTACTACGCAAAATGAGATGTTTAACTTCCTTATTTTTCAAGTCAAAAAATGATATCATCTTTCAAGATGCTAATGTTCAAAATATGCATATAAATAATGCTGCTAAGATTTTTTTTTTTTTTAATGAACAAATACACTGAAAGAAAAGAGCTCAGAAAAGACAGAAAGAACACAGGCATCCTGACTCAATAGCTTACTGTATCATCCTTGGGTCTCTTCAGCTTTTTGTTAAGTGTTATTTAACACTTAACAAAAGGGACACATGTGCAAAGTGTCCATTTACTAAGTGAAAGTCTGTGCTACACGTCCACCCCCATCAAAGATTCATTCTACGATTTTAAAACCAAATGTTCATTCTCCAAACATAACAGGGAATAGAGAAAAAGAGGAAACAAACTTTTCATACATTGGGTATGGGGGAGGATGCACACTGTTTTATCAGAGCCAAATAGACACTAGAGCTCAAAGATGGGTGGCTTACAGGGCTGCTGCCCTTTCTGTCTGCTGCTACTTTCTCAAACAAACCTTCAGTTCCATCCCTCTGTGCCTGCCTGGGGAATCACTTGCCCTTTCCAGCTGATGGCATGCATCTTTGTAGCTTAGGTCAGAGAAGACTCCAAAAAAATGCAGATGGGAAATATTCTCTCTGCTGGAACAAGCTTTCTCTGCTGTGTGCTGCTATGGCAGTTGAAGAAAAATGAAGTAGAATTTAAAACTGTTGATCCAGGGTAAGTATCAGGCACTTAAATAAGGTGATTTCACCTAGATTTTCTGGTTTAATTGTCAGAGCAAATCTAGAAAGTAAATATTATTGTTTCCATTTTGCATATGAAAAATTAAGGCTCAGAAATGTTAACTAATATCAAACTGGTAAATGCCTTGGTAAAACTCAAATCCATCTGACTCCTCCTGTGTTTACTCAGGAACACAGCCATCACTGTGTCTTAAGAGACTTCTCAATTCTGTAGGACTAATTCACGTTGAACAGAGTAAAGCCATTTAGAGAAGCCACATGTCACATAAGGTTTGGCCTCTAACTTAACCTTGAGCAGAGTCAAGGACAGAAGAAATGGCAACAGAAGCATTGCAACGGTTAGAGCAAATCTTCAAGAGAGAGTGAATAGAAGAGATAGATGAGATGATTACATGTGAGGATGGATTTGGGTTTTTTTAGGGCCTAAAAGTTATACAGACGAAGGGAGGAGCACTTTAAGAAAAATAATACAAAATTACAAATAAAAAACTATATACAGTTTCTTGAAAGAGGCAATCCAAGTAAGGAACTCTATAAATTAAGTTCCTCTAGCTTCAGAGTAAACTTGTCTCTGCTTACAGTGTCAACAAAAATAAACTTTGGACCAAAGGGAGTTAGGAAAATGTCGATGAGGTAAAGAGATATGTAGTTATATGTGTCTGGGGTGAAAAAAAAAATAGCTCTGCTTCTAACTTTTTACTTCAGCACTAAAAAAGACTAAAGATTTATTAGCAAGAAATTAAGCCCTGCCAAGTGAACAGGATGGGTACGAATGGTCAAAATATCTCTTTTCTTTCTGGTTCCAGTTACTATTCCTTAGAAATAGAGATATGTTCATTTGAGCCCCAACCCTGATCACCACCCAATTTAAAAAAGGACTCTGAAAATTATGTACTTAGAACTTAATACAAGATGGCAAGAGAAGAAATAGAATGTACATAACAATAAAAATAGGGTGGGATAAATAGAAAGGATTAGAGCAACTACTGGTACAGTTAGGGGAAAAGTAGTATTTACATGAAGATGGCATTGTTATGTTTATATGTAGCTGTATCAACCATTTTACATTCTACAGACCAATCAATTTAAAATTATCTCTAGATTGAAGGCTTACTGTCACAGTAATCGGGCAGTTGATCCAAGTCCAACAGAATGGCTGCAAATACCAAATGTATTGGATTTTATTTTAGTGCTTTGGTCATATAGATGTAGCTAGTATGTGGATGAAGGTCAAAATGGCCTCAGGAAAAAAGACAGACTTGAGAGTATTATGATATAACAGTGTGTCTGAGGTGTGACTATGGCCTATCGAGACCAATTTTTCCACAAACATCAGAGAATTGAAACAGCCAAATGAGCACTGTTCTTCAAAGTGGTCACTCACTTATTTTAACAATAATGCTACTGCACAAACATTTCTGAAATTACTCAGTGAGATTAGCTGCATAGCCTGATATACACTGTTGTGAGTATCCTCACTGATGGCAAATCTTGGTCCTCTGAGAGAAGATTTGATTTTTTAAAACAGCCAAAAGTCATTCAGAGTCAGATCTTATGAACAGGGCGAGTGACCAAACTGCTAACACATCTGACTCAAAAATGAAGTGTGCCTATAGAGTAATGAAACTGATCATCTGATGTAGGTCAGAATGTGGTTTTGAATGCAATTCCAAAGGAAGAGTTTATAGATATAATCTTACCTATCAGGTTCCCATTCTCTCAGAAACTATTGTTTCCAATTTTCCCCAGTAGCAACTATGCATCAGAGACTGATAGTTGTGTAAACTAATGGACAATGCTTGGTATCACCTATCTTCTTAAGGCCTGGTTGATTCACACACAAGGAAAAAAAATCTCTTCCACATTCACAGATTTCACCCTAATACAACTTAATAAATATGTGCCACAGATCACAAGATAGAATAAGTATAACTCAGTGGAAACTCATCCTCCAAGACTAAAGGGAGGATTGAGAGGAAAAAGAGAAGGAAAGGTGATTAAAGTTATTCAGAATACTAATTTTCTGGGAATTATACTGAGCATTATGCTAGGAACTGTGCAAAATATGTACTTGGGACTTTAAATACCTTTTTATCATTTAATACCATCCTCATTATATACCATACGTAATTTAATATACTGCTGAAGAATTAAAATAAACATAAGGGATAGGTATCATTATTTCCATTTTTAATAGGCACAGAACTATTAAGTAACTTGTTCAAGGTCTCACAGTAAGTAAATGGCAGAACCAGTAAAGAAATCCATGTCTGACTAACTACAAAGCCAATACTCGTTGCAGGATACTATGGGACACATGTCCTCTTGCTATTAGCATTTATAGAGTTAGCTACTTCATTCACTTATTGAACAAATATTTATTTAGCACCTATTATGTTCTGGCACCCTTCTAGATGCTAAAAATATGCAAGAAAGAGGACAAAGCCCTACCTTGCATGAAAGTTACATTGTAGTGGGAGGATGGAGGAAATAATAAGATAAATAGACAAATCAAATAGTATGTTAGATAGAGGTGAGTAGTATGTTGAAAAGTAAAAGGAAGGAGGAAAGAAGGAGGGAGGGGGAATGGGAGAAGGGAAGATGTATGCTAGGGAATGTTTCAATATTATATTGATTGAGAAGGGGACATTGTGTAAAGAAGCTCTTACTCAATGAGAAAAAGCTCTTTGTCACATTGAGAAGGAAAGGAACATAGCCATGAAGATATGAGGGAAGAGAAATTTAGGAAAAGAAAACAGCCTATGGGAGTGGCTAGGTTTAGAGTATTGAGAAGTGATGATAAAGGATCATATTCAGGATATATTTCGACAGTAGATACCACAGGATTTGCCAGTGCATTGGATTTGAGATGAGAGAGAGATAAATCAGATGATTCTAAGATTTGTTTATTTGTTTTTAAAATGGTATATGTATCACAAAATAATAGTGCTATAACATATTCTATGACAAAAATTTTGGGGTCAGAAAAATTTGGGAAATTCCACATACTATAGGATATCATCCTCTTAGACATTAACTATACATATTAGCATAATATAAGTTCCTGGAAGTCTTGATATAAAAATGAATGAATAATGAATATATAAACTGTGATGATTAATTTTATATGTCAACTTGATTGGGTTAAGGGATGCCCCAGTAGCTGGCAAAATATTATTTCTGGATGTCTTTGTAAGAATATTTCTGGAAGACATCAGCATTTTAATCAATATACTAAACAAAGAAGATCCACCCTCACAAATGTGGACAGGCATCATCCAATCCACTGAGTGGCAGGGGCATTCCCACTCCCAGCGATAGTGTCCTCCCCACCCACAGTGGTATCAGCCTTTCAACCTCCTTCTGAGGGGATCGACCATACATTACCTGAGGAAATAGCAATGCCCTTTACATCCCCTGATGAGGTTGCTATGCAAAACAATGCCAAGTCTCCTCAAGACCCATGCCACCACCACTCTTTGTTTCTAGACTTATAACTAGACTCAAGTCCTAGCAGGCCCCTAATAGTGTGACCCATGAGGAAATATGCAATATTCCAAAAGAACTGTTTGAGTTTTCCAATTTACACAAGCAGAAATCTGGGGAACATGTGTGGGAGTAGATATTAAGGGTATGGGATAATGGTGGAAGGAACATAAAGTTAGATGAGGCCAATAGGAAGCAGAGCAAGATGGCCAGATAGAAAACTCTAATGATCGTCCCTCTGCACAAACACCAAATTCAACAACTATCCATGCGAAAAAGCACCTTCAGAAGAACTAAAAATCAGATGAATGATCACAGTATCTGGTTTTAACATTATATCAAGGTAATAGACACTGAAGAGAGCATAAAAGACAGGAATTGTCCAAGGACTGCAGCCTTTGTGATCTGAATGTCTTATGAATTTATTCCAGGCCCCAGGTCGCTTTTCGTCAGCCAGTGATGGGCCTAGCCAGTACTTGGGTTTCAGAACAGAGGATTTCCCACTGGTTCAGCTGGTCTAAATGCTCCCTCCATGGGTGCCATCGGAATTCTGCCCTGTGCTGTGCTTGGGCTATGAATAAACATTGGAAGTAGCCAGACAATAGTCACCACAGGCTTTAAGTGACAGTGGGAAGGATTCAGGTGTGACACAGTGTAGTCCTAACTGTGGTGGCCATGAGGGAGTGACCACACTATTTCTTACCCAACTCCAGCAGCCCAGCACAGAGAATAAGGGAAAAGTGAGAGACTTTGTCTGGTAATCCAGGAAATTCTCCCATGTCTTACCAAAGTCCACCAAGGTGGTGATACCACGATTCTGCAACAGTCACAGTATTACTGGGCTTGTGGCACCTCTAGTGCTAATATGGCTCTAGTGACCAAAGACCTAGATCTCAACACTCAAATCCCTTTGAATATCTGGAAAACCTTCTCATGAAGGATGTGTTCAAATAATCCCAGACTGGGAAGATTGAAATAAATACATCCAGCCTGGGCAACATAGTGAGATACATCTCTAACAAAAAGATTTTAATAAAAATAAATTAGCTGAACATAGTAGCATGTGCCTATATTCCCAGCTACTTGGAAGGCTGAGGCAAGAGGATTACTTGAGCCCAGGAGTTCAAGGGTGCAGTAAACTATAATCATACCACTGCACTCCAGCCAGGGTGAGAGAGTGAGGCCCTGTCTAAAAAATTAACAAATAAAATAAAATAAATACCTAACTTTTTAATACCCACACATTGATGAACATCCATAAGTATCAAGAACATCCAGGAAAACATGACCTCATGAAACTAAATAAGGTGCCAGTGACCAACTCTGGAGTGATGGAGATATGTGACCTTTCAGATAAAGAATTCAAAATAGCTATCCTGAAGAAGCTCAAAGAACTTTAAGACAACAAACACAGAGAATAAATTCAGTAGCCTAATAGAGACATTTAACAAAGATATTGAAATAAGTTTTAAAAATCAAGCTGAAATTCTGGAGCTTAAAAATTTAGTTTACAAACTGAATGTAGGAAATGAATGAAAATTTTGTTAAAGAAATTGAACTTTAAAGAAAAATCAAACAGAACTTCTGGAAATGAAAAATTCATTCAAGGATCTACAAAACACAGGGAAAGCCTTAAGAAGAGGTTAGATCAGGCAGAAGAAAGAAACTTAGAGCTCGAAGGCAACGACTTTCAATAAAAAATCAGTGAAAGAGATAGTGCAGAGAAATAAAAGGAATAAGCAAAGCCTACAAGATATACCAGATTATATAAAGAGACCTAACATAAAAATCATAGACATCCCAGAGGGTAAAGAAGAAAATACACAAAGGTTGAATAATTTTTTTGAGGGAATAATTGAGGAAAATTTCCCTGCCCTTGCTAGAAATCTCGATATACAGGTACAAGAAGGTGAAAGGACTCCTCGGAAATTCATCACAAAGAGGCAAAATTCATCACCATGAGACACAGTCATCAGACTGGCCAAAATAAACATGAAAGAGGCACTCCTATGAACCATGAAGCAAAAGCAGCAGGTAACTTACAAAGGAAAATCCCCTAGACTAAACGCAAACTTCTCAACTGAGACCGTACAAGCCAGAAGGGATTGGGGCCCATTCTCAGTCTTCTCAAACAAAATAATGGCCAGCCTAGGATTCTGTATCCTGCAAAACTAAGTTTTATATATGAGAGGAAAATAAAGCCTTTCTCAGACAAGCAAACAATGAGGGAATTTGTCAAGACAAGACCTGCCCTGCAGGAAGTACTCAGAGATGCATTATTCATAGACCAACACAATAAACATTAACCAGTGTAAAATCACCCAAAAGCCAAGGATCAAAAGCCAGATACCACAATGGCTCAAGAAAAAACAAAGCAACAAAGTTCTACTCAACAGGATGAACAGAAATCCACCACACTTATCAATTCTTTCAATAAATGTGAACGGCTTCAACTGTCCACTGAAGAGACATAGGCTGGCTGAATGGATAAATATATATAAGCCAAGTATCTTGTGTCTTCAGGAAACACATCTAACCCACAAAGACTCATTCAGACTGAAGGTGAAAGGATGGAAAACAATATTCCATGATAATGGAAACCAAAAGAAAGCTGGAGTAGCAGTTCTCATATCAGATAACTTAGTCTTTTCTATATACAATGCTTCTGCCAAAATTATCATCCATGGACTTATTGAATGCCTCATCCACAATCATGGTATTCCACACAGCATTGCTTCTGATCTAGGAACTCACAACATAGCCAAAGAAGTGCAGCAATGGGCCCATGCTTCTCAAATTTACTTGTTTTACCATGTTATTCGCCATCCTGAAGCAGCTGGCTTGATAGATGCTAGAATGGCCTTTGGAAGACTCAGTTATAGTGCCAGTTTGGTGGTAATACCTTGCAGGGCTGGGTAAGGTTCTTCAGAAGGCTGTACATGCTCTGAATCAGTGTCCAATATATGTTACTATTTCTCCCATAGCCAAGATTCACAGGTCCAATAATCAAGAGGTAGAAATAGGAGTAGCACCATTCACCATTACCCCTAGTGACCCGCTAGCAAAATTTCTGCTTCTTATTTCCATGACTTATGCTCTGCTGACCTAGAGGTCTTAGTTCCACAGGGCAGAATATTTCTATCAGGAGACACAACAATGATTTCATTGAACTGGAAGTTAAGGCTACCACCAGGCCACTTTACTTTGAGCTCCTCATGCCTGAATCAACAGGCCAAGAAGGCAGTTATAGTGTTGGCTAGAGTGATTGATCTAGACTACTGATGAGAAATGGACTACTACTTCACAATGGAGGTAAGAAAGAATATGTCTGGAATACAGGAGATCCCTGAAGGTGTCTCTTAGAATTATCATGCCGTATGATTAAGGTTAACTCGAAACAACAACAACCCAATCCAGGCAAGGCAATGAATAGCCCATACCCTTCAGGAATGAAGGGTCTTTATCACCAGTAAAGAACTAGGACCAGCTTAGATTCTTACTAAAGGCAAAGGCAATACAGAATGAGTAATTAAAGAAGGAAGCTATAAATACCAGCTACAATCACTTGACTAGTTACAGAAATGAGAACTATAATTGTCATGAGTATTTCCTCATTATTTTATTATTAATATCTTTGTGTGTATATATGCATGTATTAAGAAAAATCTTTGTTTTATTTCCTCATGTATTCCCTTATTATGTAACATAAGATGCACTGACTTTACATTAGTATTTAAGTATTTTTAATTTTACATCATAGTATGTAAGTTATAGGTTATCAGGAGAAGAGTAAACATCATTCAAGGACTTTATCTCCTCTTCTGTGGAAGGAATCAGTGCATTTTCAGTTGCATGCAGGATACTTGTATCATGTTATGCAGAACTATGACCTTGTTATTGTCTTTATTTGGAGATTAATTATGGTTTAACAAGATGTGGATGGGTGCCAAGTTAACAGCAGGTAGACTTGTGATGGTTACTTTATTTGTCAATTTGACACACACGCATATACAAAAGGAGATTTATTATGGGAGTTGGCTCACATGATTATAAAAACCAAGGAGTCTCATGATATGCCATCTGCAAGCTAGAGAACCATGAAGCCCAGTGATGTAATTCAGTCCAAGTCTGAAGGCCTGAGAAATATGGGATATGACGGTGTAAGTCTCAGTCTGAAGTTGAAGGCCTGAGAGTCCAAGGGGCTGCTGGTATAAGTCTCATAGTCCAAAGCCTTAAGAACTCAGAAAGTTCTGATATCTGAGGGCAGGGGAAGATACTTGCCCCAGCTCAAGGAGAAAAATTAAGAATTTACCCTTCCTCTCCCTTTTTGTTCTATCCTGAACAGATTGAATGATACCAGCTCACATTGGTGAGGGCAAATCTTTACTGAGTCTACTGACTCAAATGCTGATCACTTCCAGAGATACCCTTGGAGACATACCCAGAAATAATGTTTGACCAGCTATCTGGGCATCCCTTAACATAGTCAAGTTCACATATGAACTCACCATCTATATATGGTTAAATCCTATTGGTTCTTTTTCTTTGGAGAACCATAATTAATAAATAAATCATTTTCTCAATTATTTTGACCACACAATCCATTTTTTCTGGCATAATGGAGTTGGGGATGTACTTACTAACATCTTTTGTAACTATTGGCAAGAAAAAAAGCACATAGGAAAATATAGCAATATAAAAAATTATTAATGATCTTTAGCTGAAAATTTTCAAGATAACACTCTGCATGCATGAATCATTTTCCAGTCATAAAATACACAGTCTAAGGTTTCGACAGTAACAGTGGCATCTGTTAATACTCTACTGTAGTTGTGATTTCTGGGAAAAAGCCCTCAATTGGGACCAAACTATGAGTTGTTAACAAAAGAATTATTATACCTTCTCTATAGACAAAGGTCAGGAGTTGCAAGGTGTTAACAAGCAAACAGAATATGAGCAGCATACCAAGAATACCCCTTTTTAACTACTTAAAGCATATACTTTTTGGATCGGAAATTTCCACCACAAATATTAAAATGGATGCCTTACACAGCTGTCACCCAGGAGGAGTTCCTGTATGTCTTTCTTCTTTCTGGTTCCTCAGGAGCATTTTAATATCATGGAAATTCAGAGATGAAAAGGACTTTAAAATTTCTATCCATAAGATTCTCCTACCATGTCCCTGAAAGACTGTTATCTAACCCTTTTTTGAACATCCTAGTAATAGGCAGTAATCTGCTCTGTGAAGCAATTCAATTTTGGGACCATTCTAGTTATTAGAAGGATTTTCTTCATATTAAATGTAGATTGACACCCTCCCTTAACTCTCACAATCAGGCTTTGCACTGTACTTTCAAGCTAAACAGAATGACTTTCCATCTTAAAGCATTTTAACCAAAATTTCAAGTAGACAGGAGGAATAAGTTCAAGAGATTGATTGTACAACACAGTGACTATAGTTAATCACAATGTATCATATTTTAAAAATTTCTGAGAGACTTTAAGTGTTCTCATCATAAAAACTGAGGCTAATGTATATGTCAATAGGCTCAACTGAGCCATTTCACAACATATACATATCAGTAAATATATACAATTTTTATGTGCCAAAGTTTTTGGAAAAGCACTTTACTTGAAAACAGCTTTCATCTCCCATTGGTTCTTAAAGTGAAGAAAGTCTCACTTGAAGAGTTAATTCAAACTCTCTCTTATCTCCCCTGATATGACCCAGATTCCAGGATACATCAAAACTTTTGGGGGACAGCAAGCATATGTGCTTAAAAAAATAAATCCTAATACAAGAAAGTTAACAAGGGGAACTTTCTCTTTTAAAAATACTCCAGCTAATAAATGAAGGAGTGACAGAATTTGAATATAGCCATTTTTGCAACTATCATTTTAAAAAATCTAGGTGCTATTTATCAATGGCAGTTAATATTAAAACAAAAAAAGAGATAACCAGAAATTAAGTTTCTTTGGGTAGAAGAAATCAACACTGCCTATAAAATATTCTTTCAAAAAAAAATAAACCTAAATCTGACCAACCCTCAAAATCCAACTATTGATTTATAGGAAATACAGAGGACAGAGAAACAAAAAGATTACACCACAAGAATTCAATCCATAAAATTCAGGCTCTGGAATAATCTACAGGACAAATGATCAATCATCAACCACCAACATGGATCAAAAAAGAGAGAAAAGACAAACTAATAGATTTAAATGGAATTAAAAGGCATATTAACCAATTTTAATATATAGATTTATTTAGATTCTGCTCTAAATAAACTATAAAAGAACACTTGTGAGACAACTGGTGAAATGTGAACACTAACTGGATATTTAATAATATTAAAAAACTATTGTTAATTTTTTAGATGTAATAATGGTTTTGTAGTTATCTTTTTAAGTTCTTATCTTTTAAAGATACATAGGAAAATATTTATAGATGCAATGACGTGATCGATATCTGAAATTCTGGGATTTCCTTCATAACAATCTAGTCAGGAGGATAATAGATAAAACAAGGCTGCCCATAGATAATAGATGAAACAATCGATCATTATTGCAGCTAGGTTTGGGGTATATGAGAGATCATTATAATAATCTCACTGTTTTTTATATCCATTTCAAATTCCCCATAATAAGCAACTTAGAAAATGAAAAAAAAAAAAAAAAAACCCACTTCCCTCCATTTTCTACTACCTAGTCACCATCCCGTAAGTCTTTTTTTCCTCCAGTGGAATGATTTTCAATTGCTTAAACTATTGATCCTGTGACATAGATTTCAGACTCTTCATCATCCTCATTATTCTCCTCTGGGAAAACCAAAGTTCCCCTTCAATGTAATCTCCCAAATGTGGTCTGAACTCTGCAGAGGATGATTATCTACCTTAATCAAAATACTATAATTCTATCAAAAACCTAGATTGCATTATATGGCGTGTCATTCATGTCACTGAGCTTATAGTCAACTAAAATCATCAAGTTATATTCACATTAAACATAGTATACCCAGGTCCTCCATTTGCACAACTGATTTTAATCTTAACTATTAAATTCCATCTTTAGTTTCAGCCCATCTTTCTGGCCTGTGGAAATAATAACGGTTGTATGAGTACCAATAAAGAATAGAGGCTTTTTATTGTCTTCTGGGTGATCATTTGGTCTTCATGAGTCAGAGAAAAGTAATTTTCCCCAGGTCACACAAGCTAGCAAGTGGCAGAGTTGATTCAAGCCTTCAATCTTTCCAACTCCCAAACCCACCCTTTTATCGTCTCTGTCCTGAGGTGCCTTCTACAATATTAGCTATTCTCCTTAGTGCCATCTGCACACTTTATGAGGATGCCTTCTTCCCCATCTTTGATAAAAATTGTTTCTCTGAACACTACCAAGGACAGAGTATGGGAATATCGATAGATGATGTCACCTGGTACTGATTTAGTAATCAATGTACTTTGTTTAGGATTAGTCAACCAATTATAAAATTTATTTAGCTTCACTTTCAGTCAGCACACATATCCCTATATGTTCTAAACAAATAACATGTGGAAGATTGTCAAATGTTTGCTAAAAACAAAAGACAGCTTCCTACCTACCAAACTAGTAAGTAATGTGACAAAAAAAAAAAAAATTAAATGAGGTTATTTTAGCATGACTTACTACTTAGAAGAAACTATCTAATTCCTGGTGATTATCATTTTCTTTTCTTAATATGCATAAGACATTTACTTAATAATATGGTCTAGAATCTCGTGAGGAAAACATGTCTAGATATAGATCTGTATAGTGTGGAATCCATCTTTTCTCCATTTTTAATTACCACATATGCCTATCTCCTGGTCCATAAAGTCTCAAAGGTTACTGAAATAGTTCTAAAATCACATTTTCAGATTATTTCAATACCTTAATATGTAATTTGTTGGGCCTGGAAACTTACCCCCATTGAGAGTTTGTAGCCTGGTTCATTTAAAACTATATTTATTCACAAGTCTTAATTATTGTAAATGCAGTTTATGATAAAGGTGCAAGAGTTCTATGGGGCTTTAGAAATAGCAGAAGGGAGTCAATATGAACTAGAGTGCAGAGGAAGGACTTCGTAGGGGCTGAGATTGAGAAAAGTGTTGAAAAATGTACAGAAGATGCTGTTGAGACTCAGAAAATAATACTCCAAAATGAAGGTTTCATAAACAACCTCAGAAGCCAAATTTTTTCTCTGACCTGCTTCCTGTCTCTCAGTCCCATTCTCCCCAAAAGCTAACCATGAAAACTAGAATTCCTCTTCCCTAAGGCAGATCATAGAAATCAGAACCACTTTTCCTAAAAGCCAACCATAAAACCTAAAATTATTCTGTGTAAACACTAGCCATAAAGAAACTCTTTGACTTACCTTGTTTTACTGTAGGTCATAAGACCCCCCACTACAGAGAGGGTCCTGCCCCACACCCAGAAGAAAGAAATGCATGCTCAGATAGGCCAAGAAGAATCTAGACCAGGTATCCTCAAACTATGGCCCACGGGCCACATGCAGGTGTTTTTGCCCGTTTGCTTTTTTACTTCAAAATAAGATATGTGCAGTGTGCACAGGAATTTTTTCATAGTTCTTTTTAACTATAGTCCGGCCCTCCGACGGTCTGAGGGACAGTGAACTGGCCCCTTGTTTAAAAAGTTTGAGGACCCGTGATCTAGACAGATAGGCCTTGCTGAATTTTCCCACTCAGTCTATCAGCTTTAGATCATATTCTTTTTATACAATCATATTTTACATGGCTGTCTACACTTTGTTAAATCTAAGCATAAAAATGGACAATTTCTCCTGTGTCTATGGGTCTTCATTCTGAAGGCTCCCATGTCATGTAAAACTAGAGTTAGCCATGTACACATTAAATAAATTTTTATGTCTTTTCTCCAATTAAACTGCCTTTTGTGAGTTGATTTTTCAGGGAACCTTCAGAGGAAATTTTCCCTTTGCCCTGACAATGTAAAATGAGGATTAGTTTCCTTCTGTGTCTTGCCATCTGTCTCAATCCTTTTAATTCTCACTTCAAATATTGATTTTTAAGTATTTTATTGTCCTTAGCTTCTTGGTATTTTCCATATATTAATTTTGGTTTCATCCTTCATTAGTCTACATTTACTCCTGAGTAAACAATGCCTAAGCCCTCTTCTACAAATAGTTTTGGAAGTCAGTTGGAGGTGGAAGGGTTGACCGGGTCAGCATATAGCTATGGAGCATATCTCCTGGGATAAAACCAGCTCATGAAGGGAGGGCCAGGCCAAAGTGGAAAATGCAAAAGAGCAGGACAAAAACAAGAAAGGATCCCAAATGGGGGGGCTGCAACAAGTGGCAGGCATAATCTAGTAAGTAGGTTTGAGTGGCAAAACCAAGGGCGAGTTCTTAAGACAACAGTAAATATAAAGGTAAGAAAGCCTGTTATATAAGTAGGAGAGGAATCTAATATTTTAATTGATTTGAACAGTCCTGACACTATTCTTTGGGGTATAAATGATGCTTCTAAAAATTAGCGTCTTAAAGTATTTACTTTTAACAAGAGGGAATGGCCAATTAGAAAATATACTATCAAAACCAAATCTTATGGATTTGCCTGAATAATGTACTCTGTTGCTTAAAATAGTAAAATTGCACCTGTGGCTCAGTCAATCAGCATAAATTTCCTATAACCTACAATGTTCCATAAATAGCGATGCATCTTTGATAAAAAACAATATGATAGCTATGATAAGGGTGTTTAAGATACAGTCCTGAGAAGCAGGGACTTTATAATCACATCAGAGAGATGAGATATGAATACTGAAATATTTGAATAATGATACAAGTCTGTATATAAAGATAAATTGAATGATATGAATAATATATTATTAATACAAGTGTTCAGAGAAGGGAGACAATTCTAAATTGGAATAATTAGCTGAAGTTCACAAATGCAGGTCTTGAAGATTCTGATAGAAAGAAAAAGATTAAAAAGATCATTTCTCTAAACTCCTTACAGGCAGTGTGAACACAAATGTCTCCTTCTAAAACGTGCTTGACTGACCAGATTGAATTCTACACAATCCCTCCTTCATTTTGTACTCCAAAAATTGCTGCTTCCTTTATACCCCACAGCCAATATTGCGAGATGGGGACTAAGCAACTTCACAGATACAGAAAGCCTTTGGGAACATTTTGTAAATGAAGGAAAAAACATGGTTACCCTGAAGCTTCACAATGGTAATCACTACTAAATACAAATTTTCCATCTGTCCTTTGGGTATCTCTTTTGACCTACAAGAAGGCAAACTTCCAAAGCTAAGGTTATAATAAAGCCCTTTTGTAGTGGGCCACAAAAAACAAAAGGGCTATTCAACAGCTTAACATTTTGCTTTTGTTTGCAACTTACTGAACAGCTGCTTTCTGGCTTGTTAATAAATTTCAGTGGGTGTCCTCTGTCTTTTACAGTCCATCAGCATTTCTGGGAAAACATTGGAGTAAATCATGTAGTCAAGAGCCTGAAGTTATGTATACTTTGACATTCATTTCCTACATTACAGTTAATGGGGACAACAGATGCCAAAAAAAGGAGCCACACAATTAGTTTACCTCATTTCTGAGGTTCCATGAATGGAATATAAGTGGAATTTTACCTTAGGAAAGGTTGAGACAATTTCCAAGTCTAGTTACTATAATATTTAAGAAGAAATATGCAATAGATTAGGCACAAGAAATGTCATATTATGATTTACAACAATTGTTTCTTGACTTTTAAATCAATAATGCAGGGGGATATCTTCCCAAAGAGAACAGTAGGACACATTTTTTAACCAAGGGCAAGTTAGAACAGGTCATAAAATTTGAGAATCTATAAAAATCCTCTAGAGATTAATGTTAACCATTCAGATTTCTTCTAAAACACCCAGGATTTCTTTGAGTTCCAGTGACAAGATTAAAAATGTGCGATTCCCAGCTTTTGCACATAAAATATTATCATTATAATTTTTTAAAACACCACCAAGTAAATAAATGCTTTTGTGTTAAATAATTTATCTGGTTGAACAGAAGCTTGAAAAAAAGCTCAACTACATCAAAAGATAAAATAGAATCTGCTGTCCCTACTGTTTTATTCATTCATTTGTTCATTCATTCATTCAAAAGCACTTATTGAACCATTATGTGGGTTTTCTGAAATAAAAAAGATATGTTTCATCCCTTCAAAAAAACAATCTAGTCAAAGAGACATAAACAACTGTGATTTTAAAAAAACAAGAAATAAGTACTAAAATAGAAGTGTAGGTAAAACATTTTCTAAATACAAAGGGAAAACAAAAAATAAAATAAAATCTGATATGAGTAGTTACTCCGGACTAGATCCTGTGCTAAGTACTATTACACATACTACTTTACTTGTCCCACACAACAATCTGGTGATGCAGTTTTACTTCCTATATTTTACAGATGAGAAATCTGTGGCTCATAAAGGATAGGTAACTTCCTCAACTTCATGCAGCTAAGAAGTGGCAGAGCTTCAATGTAAACACACCAATGCTTTCTTTCCAAGCTTGCACTTCTTGCAGTATACCATATCAGGTGCGGAAGAACTCTCAATGGCTGGTGAAGTGTGCCCTGAAGGAAGCATGGCTAGGTATCTCATCTGAAACAGTATAACCATATCTGCATTTTGCAGGATGACAAAGTAAGAAAAGCAACCCCTACTTACATAGAGTCAGATGGTGATGGCAACCCAAGTTGCAGTAGGAACGCAGCAAGAAAACACAAAAGGGGTAATTTGGATACTTATTTCACCTTATACTCAAGAAAGATTTGAGTTTGAATAAGTGCAGTTTGAACAGTTGAGACTGAGGCACTTCGGAGACATTCAAATGAACTTGAAGAGAAGCCAGCTGGATATGTGGCACTGCAGGTCATCTGGAATGTCTAGCTGGAAATATTTAATATTATTCTGGAAGTCTTTGGCATAATCAGCACCAAAGGTGTGAATAAGGTTGCCTCCAGAGAGAATACAGAATAAAAAGAAGAGGGCCTGGAATTGATGTTTAAGGAATGCCACACTCTTCATTATTTTGTGCAATACAACAAAACTATCTGCTTTTTATAAACAGCAATGATGTAGAAATGGGATCAGAGAGCTTTATGCAGACTTTTAGCAGACATTGTTGCTGAGCTTTGAAGTATGAGTATTATTTCCCTGACTTGTGTAGGTAGCATGGGCAATTCACTCTTGAGGAAAGAGCATAAGCAATAGCACAGACACATAAAATGTGATGGTACATTTGGAGAATAACAAGTAAACCTTTTCTTGCATCCATGTAAGGACTAGTGGGAGAAAACGTCACAAAGATAACTACACATCAATTATGGGAAAATTTAATCTAGACACAATGAGAATTTGTTGAAGTTCTTAAGAAAAGTAATAGCCATATTTATATTTTAGAAAAATAATTATCATATCATTGAGAGGGATTGATAGAAAATAATAAAATTGTGCTTTTTTTCTCTGTGCGCTGAGATAAATCTCAAGATACTAATTTTCCTGTATTTTCTTGTTTCTTTTGATTTTCCCTTCTCCCCAATTAATGCAGTGCCTTTCATTACCTTGGGAAAAGGGGAAAGATTCAAATGATAGATTTTGACTTAAAAATTTATTTGAGTTGCAGAAATCTGGGATGTTGAGTTTCCAAAGCCTCAACCTTGGAAATCTTGGAACTTCGAGTTTATGTCATAAACAATAGATCTGGAGTCAAAGCCAGTTTTCCCACCCCAAACTAAAGAATCCACAGGCTGGGGAATAAAGTCACAAGTGAAGCAAGAGTGAGATGCTAATGGGTCCCTGAAAAATGGCCCTGAGCAATACTTTCCCCTAGAGGAGATTTGATGGTATAGGAGTAATTAAATCCTATAAGGGTATAGAGAATAACAGAACAAAAACATTCTGTGTCTCCCCTTCTGGGATGTTTTTCCATATTCTATAAACCTAGCAGGAAATAAGAGCAGAAAATTCATATGGAAGCATTTAGAGTCTAGAAAAAATAGGCTTCCAACAAGTTCAGAGCTCCCCAATGTTCTATGACATATGGAAAGGGCACATGCTATCCATATTCTCAAGAACAGGAAAGTAACTAGACGAATGAGTCTTTGTGATAGGGATGAGTAGGATATAACAGTGATCTTCATAGGCAAAGGCCAAGGTGTACAAGGCATAGAGATATATCAACATGGATAGATGATGAAGACAGAGAAACAGATCACCCACAACGATCAATCAATCAATCAATCAATCAATAAAGAGAGAAATAAGGACTCTGAGATGACTGAGCAAAACTTGAACTACTGAGATTGTTTCTACAACTCAGTTTACTGAGACAAAAGATCAGAATTTAACTTCAGATTCAGGGAAAAAAATGATGCTAGCTGCTCACCAAATTTTATAAACTGAGAACTTACACCCACTGTACCTTTGTCTCTAGTATCCAAACCAGAGTCAGGGATACTAAATACATTCATTTTTGGATACAACATATTTTTTTGCAATTTATACAAGATCTGTACTTTTAAAATACAGAAATATAGGGAAAAAAATAAAAATGAGCCATAATTCTCTTGTTCAGATGTAACCATTATCAATGTTTTGGCATATTTTATTCCAGTCCATTTTTTCCATAAAACAGGTACTATACAAAATACTTTGCATTTAACATTATATTGTCAGTATCTACCTATAATATTAAATATTCCATAAAATGCCCTTTGAATGACCAATATCTCACAATATGAATATAGATTAATTTATTTAATTATTTCCTTACTGGTGAACATTTAGATTGACTCTTTCATTTTTGTAAATATAAATAATTTTGCAGTCAATATCCTTAAACATAAATCTTTGTAGTCATTGTGATCAACAATTTTGGATAGATTTTTAGAAGTAAAATGTCAAAAGGTACATCTGGTCATGATGGCAGGCTAAATAAATGCTTAAACCTCCCTCTCCCAAACACAGGAAGATAATCAGAACTAGTATTCACAAGAACATAACTGTTCTGACAAATGAGAGAACTCTCTGAAGACCAGAAATGAAAATGCTGAGGTTCATAAAATATTTTTGAGATGTTTGAAAATGTTTATTTCCTTTATAGTTCACCAAAAAAATATAGATTTGAGTATTTCAAATTTTAAAATATATGTTTACCAAAAAGAATAGAAACAGAATATGTACCCTTTAAGATAGTAGGAAAAAAATCAGCAAAGAAAAGCTGATTTATCCAAAGAAGATTGTAAAAAACATAAAAGAGAGAGAGAAATAAAATACACAAAGAAAATCATGGCAAATGGAGAACACACACCAAAAAAAGATGATGGCTAAAATACATCCTAATTTTTCATTAATCATAATAAATGTTAAATGACCAAAGTTACCCATTAGAAGACAGACACTCTGAGTTTGGATTTTTAAATATAAAACAATATGTTATACATAAGGCCCACATCTAAAACAAAGTGATAGAGGAATGCTGAAAATAAAAGAATGACAAAGGGTATTACAGGTAAATACTAATGAAAATAAAGCGGGTGGGGTAATAATAATATCAAATAAAATAGAATTCAAAGCAAAGTGTCGCGCCCGCCTCGCCAGCAAGGAAGACGCGGCAACCGGAGTTCTTCTGACAGCGCTTTATTGGGGAATCTGAAGATGACTAAAGCGGAAGACCCCGAGGAGCTCTCGGAGCGGGCTTATATAGGCACTAAGTACATTAGGCAGAATCTGATTGGCTCACGCAAGAGCCCTCATTAGCATACTTGCTGAGAGACAGGAAAAAGCCCCTACACATGCGCGGTTCACCCTGTTTATCAGTCTTGTGGTATGGGTGTGACCAGGAAGTCGGCGCCATCTTGCAATGGCGTTAACACCGCGCCCCACAGCAAAGCACATTAAAAAGTATATTGGTTAAAGGACCAATTCACTAAGAAGATATAACAGTCATAAAGCATGGTTCCTTCAAGAAACAGAGCTTTTTCATATAAAATTTTACAATTTTACAAAAAAGTTAGAAAGCTTCCAAACTCATTTTATGAGACTAGCAAATTTCCTTCTACTAGGCAAGTACCCCAGAAAAACACAGTGCCTTTTTTCCTCTGTATGTTATTATGCCTCAATAAATACAATTCACAGAGGATGACATATCTTAGGACAGGGTTTCTCAGCTTCAGCAATAGTGACATTCTTGGCTGGATAATTCTTTGTTGTGGGAGGCTGGCTTGTGCATTGTAGGATGCTTAACAGCATCCCTGGCCTCTACCAACTAGATGGCAGTAGCATTCTCCTCCCAACTCCCCCCCCCCCCATACCCAGTAGTGACAATCAAAAATAACTCCAGATATTGTGAAGTGTTCTCTGGGTGGTGAAATCATCCCCACTTGAAAAACACTGCATTTAAAGAATCTCAGAGAAATGGAACTGGAAAGACCAGATTAAGTCAAAGTTGAACCCCACTTTCCTCTAAATTTCTAGTTATATGAGCCAATAAATTTCCTTACTGTTCAAACCATTTTCAGACTAATTTTCAGTCACTTTCAGCCAAAAGCATCAAAAAAGTTATACTCTGCCCCTATGCCAAGTTCTCTCCTTTTTGTCAGAAAGTATTTGCTATCCTGTATAGTTAATGTTTCCCATTGAATTTTAGATTATCTGTCATGTCAACAAAAATAATCCAATTAGAATTTATTTAACCCTATGAAGTATTTGGAAAGAATCGGCAACATTACAACATGTAGGTTTTCCATCAAAGACCATGATTTTTCATTCAATTTTCATGGAGCCCTTTCTGCTCCTGAATATAATTTTGTAATTTTTGCCATTTTGGTCTTGGACATTTCCTATTAAGAGTATTCTTGGGCATTTTTGTTTTGTTACTACTGATTAATGGCATTATTTTCCTAATGTCATTTCTGATTGATGATGACTAAAATTAGGAGAATTTAATTGTCTATTTTAGAAGTCAGCAAATTATCTACCTTGAGCTACATCTGACCTATAGCCTGTTCTATGAGCTTTATTGGCATACATCCAGGCTCATTCATTTACTTATTGCCTATGGCTGCTTTTGCCCTACAACAGCAGAGTTAAGTAGTTGCAACAGACATCCTACATCCCCGAAAGCTTATATTTGCTGTCTGGTTCTTTACAGAAATGGCCTCTGGTCTACTTCAGTGAATCCCATATCAGTTTAGTCTCTGACATTATCCAGGTTAACAATCTTCAGATAAGTGTACTTTTAACTATTTCCTCTTTTCCAAACTTCATTCCTCTTATTTTGGGGTTTTCTTGTTTTATTAGTTGGTTGGTGCTATGGTCTAAAAGTTTATATACTCCCAAAATTCATATGTTAAAATATAATCACCAATGTGATGGCATTAGAAAGTGGGGCCTTTGGGAGGTGATTAAATCATTGGGGAAGAGTCCTCATGAATCGGATTATTGCCCTTAGAAAATAGGCCCAAAGGATTTCATCTGCCCCTTCTACCATGTGAGGACACAAGAAGGTACCATCCATGAACAAGGAAAAGGGTCCTCACCAGACACTGAATCTATTGATACCTTGATCTTGTACTTCCCAGCCCCAGGAACTGTGAAAATAAATTTCTATTGTTTATAAACCACCTAGTCTATGGCATTTTGTTATAGCAGCTTGAATAGACTAAGCCAGCATTTGTTTGCTGTTATTAAAGAATACCTAAAACTTTTTCTGATATTAATGAAAATTCCTTTAAGATTTGATTATTGAGTATAATGCTGACTTTGGATTTAAAATAGTTGTTTATCATATTAAGAAAAGATCTTTACATCCCTTTTCCTCTCAACCTTTTTAATCATGAATCAGTATTGAACTGCATTATCTTTCTTTTTCTTTCTTTCTTTCTTTCTTTCTTTCTTTTTTTTTTTTTTTTTTTTTTTTTGAGACAGGGTTTAATTCTCTGGTCCCAGCTACAGTGCAGTGGTGTCATAGCTCACTGCAAACTCAAACTCCTGGGCTCAAGCGATCCTCCTGGTTCAGCCTACTAAGTAGCTGAGACTACATGTGCACCCACCATGCCTGCCTCAGTTTTCTATTTTTTGCTCTTGCTCAGGCTGGTCTCAAACTCCTGACCTCAAGCAATCCTCTCACCTTGGCATCCCAAAGTGATAAGATTACAGGTGTGAGCCACTGCACCCAGCCTTAATTATCATTTGATGATTAAAAATTTTGTCTCTTGGTCTATTAATATAACTGATATTTTTATTACTTGCTACTCAACCATCCTTGCATTCCTGAGATAAATTGTACTTATTGATATGATTCTATCAGTCTATTCCTAAACTTTAATAGCATTTCATAGAGAATTATTTGCATCAATATCCAAAAGTATAACCAGTCTGGTTACTATTTTCTAATATTCTGTCATGTTGTATCAAAATTATACTATATTAATGACAGAAATAGGGAGTCTTTCCCTTTTATTCTAGGTTCTGAAACAGTTTCTATAGAAAATAAATGATTTGTACCTGAAATATTGAAGAAATTCCACTATAAACTATCTGAGCAAAGATATACTTTTTCCAGCTAATTCTTTGACAGCTCTTGTGGTTTCTTCCACAAGAAGTTTCCTTCAGTGGTTTCTTCACTGATCTCTTCATTTTTCTACATCCTGAGATAATTTTAGCCATTCGGTGTTTTCCCAGAAAATCAATACCTCAAGGTTTTGAAATCTATGAGCAGGGAATTGTATATATTGGAGTCTGTTAATTTTAAAAGCCTCACTGTATCTTCTTTTACATGATTTTGTATTGTTAATTTTATGTATTTTCATTCCCTTTCTTTGCATTTTTTAGCTCTTATATTTTTGTTAATTAGAATTTCCAGGGAGGTTTCCTCCTCCGACCCTAATTATTTGCCCTTAAATTCATGTTATTAAGTCCATGTATTTGATTTTCTACTTTATAAATGTCCTTCTTCAATTGGCAATTAAAGGCCATCAGTGAACCTTAAAAACAGAATTTAACACTTTGAGAAATAACATTTTCCATCTTCCCTCTAAATTCGTATTTTTTTTTATTTCAGCATATTACGGGAGGACAAATGTTTAGGTAACATATATTGTCCTTGCCACCTCCCTCCTTGAGTCAGAGCTTCAGTGTGTCCATCCCCCAGACGGTGTGCATCACACTCATTATGTATGTATATACCCATCCCCTCCTCCTTCATCCCATCTGCCCGACACCCCATAAATGTTATTCCTATATGTGCACTTAGATGTTGATCAGTGAAACCAATATGCTGGTGAGTATATATGGTGCTTATTTTTCCATTCTTGGGATACTTTACTTATTAGAATGGGTTCTAGCTCTATCCAGGAAAATACAAGAGGTGCTAGATCGCCATTGTTTCTTATAGCTGAAAAGTACTCCATGGTATACATATACCACATTTTATTAATTCACTCATATATTGATGGGCACTTGGGTTGTTTCCACGTCTTTTCAATTGTGAATTCTGCTGCTATACACGTTCTAGTGCAGATGTCTTTTTATAGAATGTCCCTTGTTTTTTCGGATGAATGCCCAGTAATGGGATTGCTGGATCAAATGGTAGATCTACTTGTACCTCTTTAAGGTATCTCCATATTGATTTCCACAGAGGTTGTACTAGTTTGCAGTCCCACCAGCAGTGTAGGAGTGTTCCTATCTCTCCACATCCATGCCAACATTTATTGTTTTGGGACTTTTTGATAAAGGCCATTCTCACTGGAGATAAGTGATATCTCATTGTGGGTTTGATTTGCATTTTCCTGATGATTAGAGATACTGAGCATTTTTTTGTATGTTTCTTGGCCATTCTATCTTCTTTTGAAAAGTCTATCTTCTTTTGAAAACTTCTGTTCATGTCCTTTGCCCACTTTTTAATGGGATTGTTTGATTTTTTTCTTGCTGATTTTCCTGAGTTCTATATAAGTTCTAGTTATCAGCCCTTCATCAGATGGGTAGCATGTGAATATTTTCTCCCATTCTGTGGGTTGTCTGCTTGCTCTCATGATAGTTTCCGTGGCTATGCATAAACTTTGTAATTTGATCAAGTCCCATTTATTTATTTTTGTTGTCACTGTGATTGCCTTTGGGGTCTTCTGCATAAATTCTTTGCCTAGGCCAATGTCTAGAAGAGTATTTCCAACATTTTCCTCTAGAATTCTTATAGTTTCATGCCTTAGGTTTAAGTCTGTTATCCACTGTGAGTTGATTTTTGTGAGAGGTAAAAGGTGTGGATCCTGTTTCAGTCTTCTACATGTGGCTATCCAGTTTTCTCAGCACCATTTATTGAATAAGGATTATTTTCCCCAGTGTATGTTTTTGTCTGCTTTGTCAAAGATTAGATGACTAGATGAGGCTAGTTTTATATCTGGATTCTCAGTTCTGTTCCACCGGTCAATGTCCCTCCTCTTGTGCTAGTATCATACTGTTTTAATTGCTATAGCCTTACAGTATAGTTTGATATCTGTTAAATCGATGCCTCCCATTTTATTCTTTTTGCCTAGGATTTCTTTTGCTATACGGGGTCTTCTCTGGTTCCATACGAAGTATAATTTTTTTTTCTATATCTGTGAAAAATGATGTTGGCATTTTAATAGGGATTGCATTGAATCTGTAGATCACTTTGTTTCCCTCTAAATTCTAACCTGAGTAAAAATATTTCCAGGAATCTTTAAGTCCTTAAACTATGCTTCTATATTTTGGAAATAGCATAATAGAAAATAGGATCAATATTTTATAAGAAGAATCAGAAATACAGTTATGACAGAAATTTCCAAAATTAAGAAATGCTATTATATTTTATAAAGCATACAAACAGACTCACTAGCAGAAAATGTAACAATCAACTAGGTAAAACAATGTTCAGTCTAACAAAGAATTGTATGAAATAAAATTTACCTTGCTTTATTTGTAAATTGGTAAGGCTTTTTATTTGTAATGCCGATAGCACAAAATGGTAGTAAACATGTATTAAACAGGCACTTTCTGGTAGTAATGTAAACTTGTAAAACATTTCAGGAAATAATTCACTAGTATGAAATAAAAGCTTTAAAGGAGCTATAATGGGTAAATTTACTTCTGAAACTCTATCTTATAAAAGTGGTTCATCATGATGTTATATGTAATTATGAAAATTCAGATACAACCTAAAAGTGTTAAAATACAGAAATGTTTAATTATGACTGATTAACTTGATAAAATTGGATAAGATGATTTAAAATGTTTATAGCATGTGTTTGATAATGCAAAAACTATGTATCACTGTTAAATAAACCGGCAGGATTAAAAAATTGTATAAACAATATATTTACAACTCTGTTTCCTTTTCTACTATTATGCACAAAGACAAAAGATATATATATCTCACATACTAATACACCAAAACATTAACAATATTTATATTAAGATTACAAAGTCATAAATTATTATTTTATTATACTTTTGTTCCTTTCTATACTTTTATTCATATGTAATTCAGATAGCATAAAATTCATCATTTTGTACACTTCAGGGACTTTTAGTATATTCACTATGCTATGCAACCATCAACACTAATTCAGAACATTTTCTTCAACACTAAAAGAATTCTCATAACTATTAGCAATTAGTCCCAATTCCCCTCTTCCCCATTCCCATGACAACTATTTAATACTAATTAACTTTCCATCTCTGGATTTATATGCACATATATATGTATTTATATGGACATTTCATATGAATGGAATGATACAATATGTGGCCTTTTATGTCTGGCTTCTTTCTTTTAGCACATTTTCAAGGTTAATTCATACTGTAGCATATAACCATAATTCATTCCGTTTATGACTAAATAATTCCATTGCATGAATATACTACATTTGCTTTGTCTGCTCATCAACTAATAGACATTTGAGTTGTTTCCACTTTTTGGCTATTATGTATAATACTGATATGAATATTTATGTATAAGTTTTTGGTGTGAGCATATGTTTTCAATTCTCTCATGTATATCTAGGATTAGAATTTCATAGTCATATAATAATTCTATCTTTAACTCTTTGAGGGACCACCAAGTTGTATTTCACAGTGGCTGCACTGTTTTGTGTTCCTACCAGCAATGTATGATGGCTCTGATTTCTACACAAAAGATTTAACAAAATCCAACACCCTTTCATGGCAAAAAATATTCAACAGTCTAAGAACAAAAGAAAACTTTCTTAACACAGTAAAGGGCACCCATGTAAACGCCATATATTACATCATACTTAATGTTGAAATACTGAAGGTTTTCATTCTAAGATTTTGAACAAGATCAGGATGTCCACTCTTGCCATTTCTATTCAACACTGTACACTGTACTAGAAGTTATAACTAGGACAGTTTAGTGCTCACTGAATGACTGGACAGAGATTTCCTTAAACATCTGTAACCAAAAATCTTCCAGTCTTTGACAAGGGGCTCTGGGTGTGTTGGCCACACCTTCAACACTCAGCCAGGCAGTTTATACCTCTGCCTTAGCCTTTACTTCTTGTTTCCACAAAGCCTCATGATCAGAAGGAGGTGAGAGTTCACTTTAGGGCCTCAGGTATTCTTTAACATGTGTAGAGCCTTTACCATGTGCACAGCTTTCTAAATCATCAGGAATACATTGAAACTTTTCAAAGACATAAAGGATTTCTCATTCTGCAGCCTTTCCTCCCAAGCTTTTTGATTCGGCTATTATTTGTTTCAACTCTTATCTATCACCTCTGACAGAAGCAACTAACACATCAGCCTATAAATGTTTTCAACAAATGTCCCTTGGGAAGCAGTTTTAGCATTAGGCCAATTCTGTGTTAAGGATAAATAAAGACAAAGCTTTCAGTCAGGCCTCTAAGGAGCCACAAAGAAGGTCAGAACAAATAATTAATTACAATTCTTCCAAATGAGGTGTGTTCTGCTCCCTCAGGCATTAAGAACTGTTATTTCCATAGCTACTGTTGAGTTTGGCTTAGACAACAGATACTTATGTTCTCACAGTTCTGGAGGCTGGAAGTCTGAGATCAGGGTGCCAGCATGGTCAGTTTCTGGTGAGGGCTGTCTTCCTGGCTTGTAGAATCTATCTTCTCATTGTGTCCTCACATGGTAGGCGAAGAGAGGAGACAAGAGCAAGCTCTCTGGTATCTCTTCTTATAAGGACATCCTTAAGGTCCCACCCTCATGACCTCATCTTTACCTAATGATCTCTCAAAGGCTACATTTCTAAATACCATCACATTGGGGGTTAGGGCTTCAACATGTGAATATGTGAATTTGGGGGGTACAAAATTCGGTCCATAGCATTCTACCCTTGACTTACCAAAATTCATGTCCCTCTAATGAAGGACATGAATGAAATTAATATATTTAATTTTATTTCATCCCAGAAGTCTCAAAAGACTTAACTTGCTCCAGCATCAATTCTAATGTCTAAAGCCCAATACCTCACTTAAAAATCATCTAAATCAGCTAACAGTGAAATTCTAGTTATGATGCATTCTAAGGCAAAATTTCTCTCCAGTTGTGAACCTGTGAAACTAGACAAGTTATGTGCTTCTCAAATATTAATACAATGGTGGGATAGGCATAGGATAGAGATTTCCATTCCAAAAGGGAAAAATCAGAAAGAAGGGGTGATAGGTCCCAAGCAACTCCAAAACCTAGTAAGGCAAATTCTATTAGATCTGAAACATGAAGAATCCTCATCTTTGATTTGATGTCTCACCTCCTAGGCCCACTGGAGTGCGGCATCACTCCCAAGGTTCCAAGTGGCCCCATCCCCATGACTCTGCAGGGTGGTCCTTCCCTAAGGCTTGAACTGAGATCATCTGGCCTGTTGAACCCAAGGCAGTAGCCCTGATGATCTCTGAATAATCACCTTTGAAGTAATCTTTCCCTCTTCTTGAAGAATAGAGCATGTTTGCAGCCAAATAGCTCCATTGGCCCATTCTGTTAAACCCAAGAATTTCAACAGCCTTCCTTTATTTCATCCCATTTCCATCCCCTTCATTTCAAACTGGCAGCATTTCTGTTTGCATAATTCCATGTGCATTATTAAATGTTTGTTTGGCCACACCCTCAGTGTTCTCTTCAGAACAAGCTCTCTCATTTTTTGCAATATGAATGGGCTGAGAATTTTTCAAATCTTCACGTTCTGGTTCCTTTTTGCTTAACAATTCCTTCTTCAATTCATCTCTCTTCTTTCACATTTTACTATAAGAAGTCAAGAGGAACGACGGTGCTCCTCAAATATCCATCTTTAAAAACAAATGAAATCTATTCAGCTAAATATCCAATTTCATCACTCAAAAGTTCTACTTTCCAAAGAACACTAGAACAAAGTTCACCCAAGTTCTCTGCCACTTTATAACAAGGCTAGCCTTTCTTCCAGTTTCCAATAACATGTTCCTCATTTCTCTCTTAATCCTAACCAGAATCATCCTTAACATCCATATTTCTAGCATGCACATGAAAACTCTTCTGGCCTCTACTCATTACTCAGTTGCAAAGGTACTTTAACATTTTTAAGTACTGCTCAGCAGCACCACACTTCTCAGTACCAAAATCTGTCTTACTCAGCTTGGGCTGCCATAATAAAACACTGTACACAGGGTGGCTTAAACAACAGAAATGTATTCTCTCACAGTTACAGAGAGTGGAAGTCTAAGATTTGTGTGCCAGTATGGTCAGACATGGTGAGGGCTCTCTTCCTGGCATGCAAATGGCCACGTTCTCAATGTATCCTCATATGGCCCTTTCTCAATGAGTATTCATTGAGTGAGAGATAGAGTAAGCTCTGCAGTGTCTCTTTTATAAAGACACTAATCCCATGATGAGTGTCCCACCCTCATGACCTCACCAAATCTAAGGTCCCATCTCCAAATACCATTACACTGGGGACTAGAGTGTCAACATATGAATTTGGGAGTGAAGCATGCTTCATTCTTCTCCTAAGGCTTCTATATAATAGATATTAAGGAAAAAAATTATGTGTGTGTATATTCCTTTATGTCAGCTTAATTTAAAGATGGAGTCAAGAGAGACAATTATTAATCAAGTGAAACATTTGAATATTGAAGACTTAAGAGATTATATGTCTTGTTTTACCTAAGGAAATGACCATCTTAGAAGTAGGTAATAGCAAAAATGAGATTCTCTGACTTAACTAGAGCAAGTATTGGCAGTGGAGCCATTCAGTGTTTCCCTGAGCAGGTTTAGTAATCCATCTCATTTCAGCTAGGCTATACTGAGAGGTTTATTGAGGCATTGTAATTTCTTCAAATTGCAGTTTTAATGAGCAAGCCATTTCATTTTTATCTTAATTCAGTGACTTAACTCACTTACTAATTGTTCCACTACAATGATCATCAGAAAGTTGAAAGATTCTGTGATCTACAAAGCTTTTGACATATGCATACTTTTTCATCATAGGAATTTCTCTTACTTCCAGCTCGGGTGCTGCCAGAAATATCTTTTAAGGACATAATAATGAATATGAAATTAATTATATCAAGACTTCATCATTCCCATATCACAGGGTGATAGTCTCATTTTGTATTTAAAAGTTATTTGGTTAAGATTAAATATCTAGAGACTTTATTAACCCTGAGGTCAAAATACTTAGTTCAAAGAAACTTTGATCCCTTAATTATTCCCATCATATTGTACATATACAGGAGTTATATTTATCATTAGTCAAGAAAATTAATCTAGTAAAACTACTGATGTGAAACCTGATTATGATATGTTTAAAGAAATTATTTTCCTTGATTTATTAAATAGCTATCTCTAAAAACAAATGAAATTGATTAGTGAGTGTGTAAAAAGCAAATATTTCTAACAATGGTTCATAGTAAGTAGGCCTATCCTCTTAGGACTATTTAATTTATAGAGAGGGCACAAATGTCTAGCTAACACTTCTGATGTTCTCACTTTCCTCAAGTCAAAAGATATTTTTGACTTGAGGAAAGTGAAAGTGATAACTGGTATGTCCTATTTCTCCTTGCATTTTCAAAAGCCTTTGACATTTTAAATTGATTTTCCCTGGTGAATGCTATGTTCTTTTATGTAAATGTTAACACTAATACTTCATTTATAGAATAATAAATTCTTGTGGGTAGAATAAAAAAACAACCTTAAACTTAAAGACCAACATAATCCAAAGAGGTATATTTAAGTGAAGAGCCTGAACTACATTCTGAAGCACAAAGACAATTAGTAATAAAGTGGAGCCTAGGCAAAGGAAATCTTGTTTAATTAAAAGTTCTTCCTCTACTGCTGGATATAATCTCTATAGGTGTAAAATAAGCCTGAAATTGAATTAGTTGACTTGGATCAAATTTTTCATTTTTCCAACTGGGTGGTCTGACTCTGTTATATGCAACTGATACATCTGGGAGTCAGGGTTATGCCAAGTAAGAAACAATATTTAAGTCTTTCAAGTCCATCACTACCTCACTTTTGCAACCCAGATGAAATGCCAAATGTGTATTCTGCTATGGTTTCATAGAACTATAATCCCACAATATCATTTTACCCCAAAACAAAAATTATTGAACCAGTAACAACAATTTTCACAAGTATCTTAGAAAGTTATAAGAAACAAGGCTTTGCTTTATTTTGGTTTAAATAAGTCTTTTATTCAGCTGTCTTTTAAAGTAGAACTGCACCAGAACTGGACATGTGATTAGTAGCCCTTTTCTTATCTTCTTCAGACTATGTACCATATTAATAAAATAAAGTACATCATAATAAAACTAGAAAAGACAAAAAAACACAGAAAAATTGAGTATACCAAAACTGAAAATCAGTACATTTGCTTTAATTCTAACTGTTCAGTATGTTAACTGAACTGTACTAATAAATAAACATGAAACTTGACCCTTTATTATTTTTTAATCCTTAGGGTTTAACACTTGAGTTTAACCTTAGGGTAAATTTGACCTTTTATTTATTTTTGAATCCCCAGAGTTTAACACAACATCTGGTTCATGGTGAAATGTTCAACACATATTTTTTAAATGAGTTATTTAATAGATCCAAAATTGGTCGATAAAACAAAATTTTAATTAGACTTGGGTTATACATCTGTAAGGATATGCATTTTAAAATCACAAGGTCTACCACCTGGATTATTTATCAATGAATCAGATGTTTGTTATGAGGTATTGATTGAACCTACAAGGCAATCATGGCTATGTCAACACTCTAAGTGGTAGAACCATGATAGAAGTTTCCAACATAGTATCAACTGCATCCAAGCAGCTATTTTATCAACATGACAGCAGAATGGACTGATACTTGGAAGTATCAGTCTCTGTGTAGGCATTACCATGGTAACAGTCCATTGATGACTCCTCATATTAAAAGATATGGGCAACTATTCACTAACTTCCCTGCTGCTGAATATGACATAAATTCATTTAAAACAGGTAGACCAGTTGTATGTATACACATAACTTAGGTCTGAGGGGGCAATTTGAATTCTTGTTGTAGGCAAATGTTTGTCTTTTCTGTGTCTAGCAACTAAAGAGGATGTGGCATTTTTTAAAAAGTGAGAGAAAACTTAATGATTGTAGATGTGGATACTGCAAATAAAAAGGATCAATGAAAATATTATTTTGCCATTTGGTATTTATAATTTATTTGTATTATCACTATTTAAAACACTAACTTACAATCTAGATATAAAAAATCCATAACTCATGCTTCCATCTTTCAGTTAAATACTCATTAAACACATATATTTCAAAATGATGTTACTCAATAGAATTATATTGTAGATCTTCCAAAAATTTTGGTGCAATAACATTTGTGGCCCTGGGAAATGATATTCCTTACCATTTTGCCAATTATAGAATTAAATATTATAGAAACAGAAAGGACCCTGAAAGTATCTTGCCTTTGGACACTCACCATGTTACAAAGCATATTTTATAAAATAAGGTAACTGAAGCACAGAAAAGTTGACACTTGTCTCATATAATTTATAAGTTATAGAGAGAAAATAAGGACTAGAACATGTATATATGTATATTATAAATGTTTATTAATTAATATTATTATTAAAACTATTGACATTTCTTCTTCCTGTCCAAAATTAAGGGAAAACTAGAGACAAATATCTCTACTGAACATTGGTACAAAAATCCTCAATACCTAGCAAACCTAGCAAACTAGGTTCAACAATACATCAAAAAGACTATGAACTATGACCAAGTGGGATTTATTTCTGAGATGCAAGTTTGGCTTAACATATTCAAATTAATCAATGTGATACATTACATGAACAGAATAAAAGATACACCCACATGATCATTGCAATAGATGCAGAAAAAAGCATTTCACAAAGTCCTATCTACTTAATAGTTCAGTTTGGGTAGAATACTTAAAATTCTCTTTTGGTAACTAATCCTCAAAAAGTTTCTCTTTGCCTAAGACTTCATTAATTAGACAATGAGTCAGTATAATCTGAACTAATTCATGAGATGATACCAATACATCACAAATAGTTTTTCTCTTCCCATCTCCATCACTCAAACTATACCAGTTTACATCCAAACATATTAAAAGTTTATATGATCATAAAAGGGAATTCTAGCTCTGAGTTTTGGTTAGCAATAAAGTACCTAAAACTATCTGTTTAATTTATAAATATACAGAGCTGTCACTAATTTCTGTGTCATTCACATAGATGTAATTTAGCAATCCACTTTATTTCTCAAAATTGATTCTGGGCTATACAGTAGGAAATTTCCTGAGTGCTGAATTCTTGCATTATATAATAGTTCTTGTTTCCTAACTGTTAACATCTTTTAGCATTATACTACAATAAAGTCACAGAACTTCCCTAAATCATTCAACCTTTTATGTTAAAACGAGTCATTCCAGGAAAGGTAAGTTCCCACCCTCATTATAAATCCAGGTTTGATTAAACTTTGAACTCTAACATAAACATTGGTTTTAATCATGATTAATAACCATGAGAGAATACATTTCTGCAATGGGTGATAAATCTCCATTGTATATAGGTATATTAGCAATTTCTGATGCAGAGACCTACAGGGCACATTTGAAATGTAGAGGGAGAGTTCTGCATTAAACAGACTATTCATGCTAAACACATATTCCTGACTTGCAACCTTTCAGCTCAATATGACCCGACATATTTTTATTTGCTTAGTCTACATGATATAAATAACCACATGCTGGTACCAACCTTGTAATTATAAGAGAAATTGAGTCACCTATGGAAACTGTAAATTGATTACTATAACTGCAACATAAATGAGATTAGACTTCTTATAAACTTTCAGAATGCTTATTAGGTAGTAGAGAATCTCAGATAAGGGGTAAGGGAATGCTGCAGATTTAAGATTCTGAGAAAGCTTATTCCTTTTGTGCAATGTCTTTCTTGATTAGCATAACAAAATGAATACAGTGATATACAAAATGTAGAGAATTAACTAATTTGCTCCTTGTGCAGTACTTTAGTAAATCTCCCAAATTTTCTGCAGCAATGAATAAATATAAGTATAAAAGAAAAAGATGCAGAAGAGAAGATTGAACTAAAATCATTCTTAATATTAAACTTAATTTCTATTATGTATCTGTACGCTTTATTCTAGTACATGGCTGAGGTAGGTATTAATATAAGTTTAACAAATGTTAACACTTCTTATGAAATAATTTTATCTGTGCTGGCTAAAGTTTACAGTTGGAAAATTATGCCAAAATTGACAATACTTTCTTGATGTTTCTAAAGAAGGTTAAATAAATTGCTGAATAAAAAATTAAAAATACCTCTGCTCATGACAGGATTTTCATTATCTGAAAAGAGTTTCAAGGTTGTCAGTTATTTTTTCTCTAACCATTATGGACTAAGATTATTTAATGTGAAAGCTAAATTTTATTTTATTAATAGCCCCAAATGATTCAGGATCATAGTAACTGAAGCTTCACAACTACTAATTGAGAGTGAATCATCCCAATCTAATGCCTTTCATCTAAAGTCTCTAAAATGATTTTACACATGCTCTTCAATCCATACACAGAATTTCTTCATTCATTTATGATGTGAAAAAATGTGAGGTGAAGCCTAGAGGCTATTGTATTTTGGATATTTTACTCATAAGTGTGGCAAAATTCTGTTTTATTCTTGTCTTTCAAAATTGTTCCAAAATTGTCACATAAAATTAAATTTTATAATACTTTAATACTGAAAATAACCATTCATACTACTTTAGATTACTCAGTAATGATAAGATTCTTGGAATCATTCACTTCTAGTTATAAATGGCCACACCCCTGGATGTTGAAGTGATGGAATGGGAGAAAGCCCACAATGTTAAGAAACCTTATACCAAATGAATCATACTGTTTTCTGATATTTTTTCCATAATAAACTTGAATATGAAAAGGACTGAGATATATCTATCCTACAGAGAAGATTATGAGGCTCAACTTATTACGTGTATAAGTCAGCTTGTTAGAGATTATGCCTTGGTTCTTTTGTGCCAGTACATATTTCAAAGCAGGGGGCCTGTGACATGAAGGAGCCCTGCAGCTTCCAAGCCTCACAATTGCTTAAGTTTGTCACTTTGAATCATCTCCACCTCCATTCTACTTCAGTCACCACTCCACAGCCACACCCTAGACCTTTTTATCTCCTGAAATTCCCCAACTCCTGAAATATTGAATTGAAATAACACATTCTTCATATCTACAGTGTCTTTGTTTTCGAACTTGACCTGTAATGTACTCCTGGTGTTCTTCAGCTACACAGATATTGCTACTTACTTTCTTCCTTAACCAGCTGAGATCCTGGGGGCCATCACATTTAAGCAGTCTCTTGCCTAAATCCCAATATTCCTTTTTCCACAGTTTTAGCATGTCGCCTGACTGGCAACACATGAACCATGGATAAATCTATTTCTTCAGGACTATATCTGCTTGCTAGAGAACAATAAACAATTATGAAAATAAGTGGCACTATAAATAAAATGCATCATCTCCAACCCCAGATGAAGTCTCGTTGTCTGACAATATTGTATTGTTTCCCTAGATATGCTTCTCTTCCATTCTTCTCAGCAGCTATTTCAAAGCTTCTTCATTCTTCCCAAATCTCTAATGTCACCATATCTTCCCTACTCCTAGCAGAACACCTTGCTTCCTCCTTTCCAGTAGAAGTTAGAAGCTACCAGATAGTAAAAAGTAGCAGGAAAGTAGAATAACATTTCAAGAATATAATCCTAACACATCTTCCCATGCTCTGTCCAAGCTCTCTCTAGAGTATAACAAGAGACAAGTGAGGACTGAACCACCTAATGTTTTTGGTACTACACTGACCCATTTACTTGTCATTCAAATAAATATCTACTTAAATAAGAGCAAAAAATAAATATATATTCTAAAAAAAAGCACATATTTATCATTAACAGATCCTCGCTGTATAAGAGATGCGTATGTTTCAGTGAGACAGAAATTGAACTAAAATTTTTTAAAAACTGAGATGTTAGATTCCATGGAAAACAGAAAAAAAATGACCAAGAAACATATAAAAAATGCTCAACATCTTTAATCATCAGGGAAATGCAAATCAAAACCACAATGAGGTATCACTTAACTCCAGTGAGAATGGCCTTTATCAAAAAGTCCCAAAACAATAAATGCTGGCATGGATATGGAGAGATAGGAACACTCCTACACTGCTGGTGGGACTGCAAACTAGTACAACCTCTGTGGAAAGCAATATGGAGATACCTCAAAGAGATACAAGTAAATCTACTGTTTGATCCAGCAATCCCATTACTGGGCATCTGCCCAAAAGAACAAAATACATTCTATAAAAAAGACATCTGCACTCGAATGTTTATAGCAAAACAAGTTACAATTGCAAAGCTGTGGAAACAACCCAAGTGCCCATCAATACATGAGTGGATTAATAAAATGTAGTATATGTATGCCATGGAGTACTATTTAGCTACAAGAAACAATGGTGATATAGCACCTCTCGTATTATCCTGGATAGAGCTGGAACCGTTCTACTAAGCAAAGTATCCCAAGAATGGAAAAACAAGCACCACATGTACTCACCAGCATATTGGTTTCACTGATCAACACCTAAGTGCACATATAGGAATAACATTTATCAGGCGTCGGGCAGATGGGAGGGGATGGAGGGAATGGGTATATACATACATAATGGGTGTGGTGTGTACCGTCTGGAGGATGGACACGCTTGAAGTTCTGACTGGGGGGGGGCAAGGGCAGCATATGTAACCTAAACATTTATACCCCCATGATATGCAGAAATAAAAATTAAATAAAATAAGAAAACCAAAAAATGTAAGGGATAAAAAGAAAAGAAAAATACTTGCCAAATAAGTGGGCAACAATAGAGAAAAATTAACTATATACAATAAGAATAATGATAATGACTAAATTTGAGGATATAAAAACATGGTAAAACTAAAATACTAGACAATGTTAACATTTAATAAAACACAGAGTTAAGAAAGTTTAAGTTCCCCCCTATTCAGAGATAAGAGTAGAGATGTTGATTAAAGTTTAGTCTTCACTTGTACAATACAGTGTTGTTGATTATAGGTACGATGTTGCACAGTAGCTCTCTAGAACTTATTTCTCTTGCTTAACTCAAACTTTATGCCCTTTAACTAGTAATTCCGATTTCCCCCTCTATCCAGCCCTGAAAAGCACCATTCTACACTTTGATTCTATGAATTTGACTATTTTAGATACTTCATATAAGTGGAATCATGCAATATTTGTCTTTCTGTGACTGGCTTATTTCACTTAGCATTTTGTACACAAAAATTTGTTAAGAGGGTAGATCTCATATTAAATATTCTTAGCATGATAAAATAATTTTTTAAAAAATGCTGCTGAACTTTCTTTTAAGCAATAGTGCACACAGAGATGTAGCTCAAAAGTTTATTGCAGCAGTGTATATGAAAGCAATGATTTATAAACAAGCTAACTGCCCTAAACTGGGATATTGATTAAATAAAGGAATATTTCCCCAGTGAAGACTAAGCAGACATTTAAAAGATGTTCTAAAACTATATTTCCTTTAACAACACACTTTTGTCTTTGTTACTAGGCATATTGACAATTCAAGGGTAATCACTAAAACAACAGAAATATAATGTTCAACTTCCAAATAGTACAGTGTGGAATGGTGAGGAAAAGAAAACTCAACAATTCAAATAAAAAGGAGAGAAAGTAGGGAAAAAACTCAAAGAAAACCCATGCCAAATAGAAAGGACAAAATGTGATGGCATGAATTTATCCAAATATATCAGTAATTCAAGAAATGGAATGTACTAAACTTACCATTCAAAAAACAGAGATTATTAGAATGTTTAAAATAATACTGCAACATTGACAATAAGAATGTTAAAATGGTGCAATCACATTGGAAAACAGTTTAACACTTCATTCTAAAATTAAATATGTATGATATGATACAGCAATTACACCCTTAAGGATTTACCCAAGAGAAACAAAATATATTCATATATAGAAATACCATTCGACCCAGCAATAGCATTGTTGGGCATCTATCCAAAAGAACATAAGTCACTCTATTATAAAGACATCTGCAGCCAAATGTTTATAGCAGCACAATTCACTATTGCATGGACATGGAAACTACCCAAGTGCCCGTCAATTCATGAATGGATAACTAAAATGTGGTATATACTCACAATGGAATATTACTCAATCCTAAGAAACGATAGTGAACTAGCACCGTTTATGCTATCGTGGATTAAGCTTAAGCCTGTAATACAAAGCGAGACAACACAAGACCTGGAAAATGGGCAACACATCTACTCGCCATCAAATTGGTACTGACAGCTTAAAACTATGGTGTTCAAATAATTGTAGTGTTCAACAGGGATATGATGGGGGGAGACCTACATCTTAAGGATGTGATGAGCATTGTAGGGGGAAAGGATTACCTCTATCCCTTTTTAGGGAGAGACAAAGAAACACACTGTAACCAAAATGTCTAAAAAAAAAAATTTGTTAATGGGAGGTGAACAGGTGGAAGGGGGGAGAAGGGGAAGGGTATGCACTTTCATGGTGGGTGCAGGGCGCACCACTTGAAGACTGGACACACTTGAAGCTCTGGCAGAGTGGGGTGGGGAGGGGGGCAGGGGCAAGATATGTAACCCTAACAATATTTGTACCCATAGAATTTGGGAAAAAATTTTTAGAAAAAGATTTATACATGAATGTTCATATCTGCTTCATTCATAATAGTCAAAAACTGGAAAAAAACCAAATGTTCATAAACAAGTGATAGGTAAGCAAATTGGTTTGCTTACCTATCACTTGTTTATGAACATTTGGTTCATACATTCATACAATGCGATAATATTAAACTATTTATCAAAACTCATGAAATTATACCCTTAAAGTGAGTACATGCAGCCTAATATATAAATTTACCACAATAAAGTATTTTTTAATCAAGCCATGTTGTTCTGACCTCCTCCTATTCACTCCATTGCTGAAGAAGGAATCTCCTATCCTAAATAGTATGATATGGCTGAATACACAATACCCAACACTAGAGACAGGTGAAATTGACAGAAGTTTATTAGTCACATATAGTCACAGCCTGGAGGAAGAGGACACTGTACACTATAAAGGTCCAAACAAGGGTTAGACTCAGGAATGGAATGAACTGACAGGGGCTATCAGAAGCGGGCTATGTAGTGACAAAGTGGTAAGGCAGTCCCTGGACAAATTGACAACCACAGCCCCTAGTAGGAAACAACAGCAATCCCTGAGAAGTGGGGAGAAATTGATTTCCAGAGATACTACATCACAATATTTGAAATGTCAAGTTCCCAACAACAGCAAAAATTACAAAGCACACAAACAGAAAAGTATGATCCATTCAGAGGAAAGAAAATACATTCACAAAACCATCCCTGAAAATAAGCAGACACTGGATTTACTATACAACATTTTTAATTAACTGCCTGAAATACACTCAAAGAGCTTACGAAAACCATGGACAAAAATCTAAATGCACTGAGAAGAACAATGTATGAATAAGCAGTGAATACCAATGAAGAAAATGGTTATAAAAAGAAATGATACACAAATTTTGGAGCTGAAAAACACAATACCCCCCCCAAAAAAAAAAAAACTCACTAGAGGATTCAACAGTAGAATTGAGCAGCCAGAAGAAAAAAAAAAAAAAACTGGCATACTTGAAGATTAAGCAATTGAAATATCCAATTTGAGGAATGGAAAGAAAAAAGAATGAAGAAAAATGTATGCACCTCAGTGACCTGAAGGACACCATCAAACATACCAACATATGCATCATGGAGGTTGTAAAGGAGAAAGAGAAAGGAGAAGATAGAACATTTGAGGAATAATATCCACAAACCTCTCAAAATTGAAAAGACATGAACCTACACATCCACGAAGATCAAAAATCTTCAAGCAAGATAAACTCAGAGATCCACACTGACACATATTATAATCAAACTGCAAAAAGACAGAGAAATCTTTTTTTTTTTTTTTGTCTTTTTTTAGCCAAACACGATCAGGTGATACAGAGAAATCTTGAAAGCAGTAAGAGAGAAGTGATACAAGAGAGAAGTGATTCATCACATACAAGAGATCATCAATAAGATTAATAGTCAATTTCTCTTCACAAACCATAAAAGCCTGAAAAGAGTGGAATGATATTTATTTATTTTTTTCTTTTTGAAACAGAGTCTCACTCTGTTGCCTGGGCTAGAGTGCCATGGCATCAGCCTAGCTCACAGCAACCTCAAATTCCTGGGCTCAAGCGATCCTCCTGCCTCAGCCTCCTGAGTAGCTGGGACTACAGGCATGCACCACCAGGCTGGGCCAATGTTTTCTATATATTTTTAGTTGTCCAGCTAATTTCTTTTTATTTATTTATTTTTTTTAGTAGAGATGGGGTCTCGCTCTTGCTCAGGCTGATCTGAAACTGCTGAGCTCAAACGGTCCACCCGCCTTGGCCTCTTAGAGTGCTAGGATTACAAGCGTGAGCCACTGTGCCCAGCTGATATTTTTAAATATTGAAGGGAAAAAAGTCAATAAAAAATTATATATCCAACAAAACTATTCTTCAAAAATGACCAAGCAATTAAGATTTTCATTGCTTATCGATCTGCTTATAGAAATGCTAAAGGGAGTCTTTCAGACTTATATGAAAAGATACTGTATGATAACTTGAATAAAGATGTAATTTGTGACAATAACAACATAAAGAGGAGGACAGAGGTGGATGGGAACTGAGTTAATGTGTGTTATTGAAGCTGGGGTGGTGTCAATTAAAACAGACCATAAAACAATTATAAGTAAATTTTGGAAAACTGTCTGACACCTCAAATAATTAAACATAATGTTACCATATGATCCCATAATTCCACTCCTACTTGTATACTTCAGAGAAATAATAACATACATCCACATAGAAGTTTATATATGCTGTTAATGTTTATAGCAGCATATCAGCCAAACGATTGAATCATCCCAAATGTCCATTAATGTGTGAATGAGAAAACAAAATGCACTATATACATACCATGGAATATTATTCAGCCATCAAAAGGAATGAAATACTGATACGTGCTACATGGATGACCCTCAAAAACACTGTGCTAAGATAAAGCAGCAAACACAAAAGGCTACATATTGGATGCTTCTTTTAAATATAACATGCAGTATAGGCAAATCCATAATTTGCAGATTAGTCAATGCCAGCAGGCCATGGTATAGGAGAAGAGGAGATTGATTACTTAAGGGAATGGGTATTCTTCTGTGGTGATCAAAAAGTTTTGAAGAGAGAGAGGTGGTCGCAACAACATTATGAATGCACTAAGTACCATCAAGTTGTACATCTGAAAATGTTTAACTGTATTTTATATGAATTTCACCTCAATTTAAAAAAAGATTGCAAAGGAGGTGTTTAATTTGCTCAAGATAAACACTATCCTTAAGGACTCTTGTCCATTAGGACAAGTGAGTTTTCTATATTCATTAAAGCAGGCTTAGGGTTTGGCTTAAGAGGCAGTGGACTGCACTCAGGAAGAATGTTCTTGATTATTTGTTGCACATTTTAGAAAAGAATGAAAGCGTTTTCTTTTTCTTTTTTTAACAGCTTTATTGAGGTATAATTGATATACAAAGAACTGCACATATTTAATGTGTATAATTTGCCTTCTTAAAGAGAAGAAAAACTAGTAGATGCTTATATAAAAATTGATCTGACAATATTCTCAAAGGAAATAACAAGAATTATTTTTTCAATGGCAAAAATAACAGCTGTATTGAACAGATAAGAAACAAGATATGACAATATAAATTCCACTCCCCCTTCTAATAATTTTAAAAGCCTTGAACCATATTATTTTTTTAACGGTCTTCATGTGGAGAGGATTTTCAAACTATACCAGAAAGTCACATCATCACAAATGACACAGCTCATGAGTAAACACCCTGTGAGGAATCCCTGCCTTCTCACTCCTGTCCATCCCTTGGCCTGACAGAAGTTTTCATTATATTGAAGGAAACAAGAACACGCCATCCTAAAATATGCCAATGGCATACTGATTATTTCAAGCTGAAGGCACTTGAAAAACAGCAGTTGCAGAAAGTGCCATCTGAACTGCCCTTTCCTACCTGTCACAAGCCATAAAAGTTCCTTTGAGAAAGATGCCTTCCTCGTACCAAGACAAGAAAATAATTCTTATCAGTTCAGATATGGCACCACAGCAATCTTAAAACAAATCTTACTTCATTAGTTTTCTTCCATGTATTCACCTTCCCACAATTTCCTGCCTCTGGAAGCCTAAAACTGCTTTCCTTTTTCTTGTCACTTCTCTAAAACTTTATTGTTTTTTGTTGAAGATGCTATATAAGCCAAACCTCTAAGCCACAGCTTTGAGTTAGCTTTCATTGAGGTTTCTCCCATGTGGTATATACACACTGCACACATTAATAAACTTGCTTGTTTTTCTCTTGCTAATGTGTCTTATGTTACAGGAGTCTATCCCAACTATGAATTTATCAGGGTTGAGGAGAAATTTTATTTCCTCCCCAATAATGTAATTTTCTAATTGCATGCTGTGGCAATCCCAAAATGGTGAGCTCATTACCTAGAGCAGTTGAATTCTACATTGTATTGGGAGGTGGGCACACTAAGCACATTAATAAGAAGCACTAGGGGTAACTGGTTCTCTTATTTCCCATTGCTTAACACTGACAATAAAGCTACTTCTAGCTGTTACTGAATCTCACAAAGGAACAAAGAAAGCATGTTTTGTGTACACTTTCCATATTAATATAGCCCCATCTGATGATTTCCCCAGTGGAGTGTTGCCAGGTAAGTCAATTTTCCTTTCTAAAAGTAAATTTGAATAGGATCTCTAATTTGGTTGTGCATTGACGACCAATTTACCATCAGTGTTTGATTCTAAAGCATTAGAGCATCTATGTTTACTTTAACATGATCACAACTGTTCCACTGTTTCCCTCTTTCATTTCTCTGTGCTAAGTAAAGCCATTCCTCCTAAAGCAACTAGCACTGACCTCCAAGATGTCCATCACACAATAAAAGGTAAAAGAAGGAAAAGTTTTTCCCAATACATCCTGCCAAATCACATACTAAAAAAATGGCTCACCAACCTGCCTCACCTAAGTAAACTCATTGCCTGATAAATGCAGTGTCCCAATTGCTAACACGTATGGATTAGGAACATACAGGCTTTTATCAATGGACTCAGCTCCTTCCTTCAAATATCTATTAGAGAGTGCTGACATATCCTCATTGATGTAACTAAATATTTTTAAAAATCCTAAGAAACTCCTGATAATTACCTCTGAGAAAGAACAAATGATATGAACATCGAGTCTCACAGGAGCAAAATCTGACTTAAAGAAGAGTTAAAATTGGCCAGGCGCGGTGGCTCACGCCTGTAATCCTAGCTCTCTAGGAGGCCGAGGCGGGCGGATTGCTGGAGGTCAGGAGTTCGAAACCAGCCTGAGCAAGAGCGAGACCCCGTCTCTACTATAAATAGAAAGAAATTAATTGGCCAACTAATACATATAGAAAAAATTAGCTGGGCATGGTGGCACATGCCTGTAGTCCCAGCTACTTGGGAGGCTGAGGCAGCAGGATTGCTTGAGCCCAGGAGTTTGAGGTTGCTGTGAGCTAGGCAGATGCCACGACACTCACTCTAGCCTGGGTGACAAAGCGAGACTCTGTCTCAAAAAATAAAAAAAAGAAGAGTTAAAATTAGAACTTCAGGCGGTTTTGTTTGTTTCTTTTGGTGAAAGAGCTTGACCCTAATTACTATCCATACTATGTAAGTCTCAGTTGAGCATAGGTGAACTAGATATAATTCTGCTCTGTGTTACACTGTTGATCTATTTGTAAGTAATTATAGAAAAAAGGGTTGAGACAGACATCAGGTCTTGCTGTTGCTTGTTGTAGATTCTATCCTACATAGATGCTTCTATAATCCAACTTGAAGTTTTTATTAGGCTCTCTTATAAATATTTGGCCAATTTTCTTATTTGTACCTACATTTGTCCAATAAATATGCTTTCAAAATTATCTAAGTCCCACAGACTTGGACAAATATCATCCCTGTTCTTCAAAAAATCAGGATTTCCATGAAAGCCCAACTGGCTGGGGAGTAAGGCTGGAGCATTGGTGGGGACAAGCCACATCAGGTTTTGTTAAGCAGTTCGGTGGGGTTGCTGGTTGGCTTTAGACGGAGGAAGGGAGGAAACTGAAGGGGTCCAGTGGACTGGAGAGTTGCCTAAACCACAGCCCTGCAAATGGGATGAGTGTGCCATGTTCCTCATTTCTGAGCCCAGAGTTTTTCAGCCTCCCACAGACAGCAGGACCGCTCTTTTGTTTTGACAGCAGATGAATAAATACATTTAAAAAAATCTTGTCCATAAAAAAAAAATCAGGATTTCTTTCACATAAACTTAGAACCACAAGTACACAGTCTGTTGTCCTTACCAGTATATTCCATTTTAGCCATGGTGCAAATTTTGGTCTGTTTTCTTCAGCTTATTTATGTAGCTATGCCACATTGCTGGGACATAGCAATATAATCCCATCACTTGTATAGCAGTAATTTTGCCTAAGCCAGCAAACCAGAAAGACCGCATCAAATTTATTGTGGACACACAGACCAAACAGCAGTTTCCTGCAGTTTTTCTTGAAATTGAAAAAAAAAAATTAAACTACAATGTTTATTCGCCTTCTTTCTCCATCCGTTCTAGAGAGGCAGAGGTAGACTATAAATACAGTAAATCTAATTAATTCATATTCCATTTTTTTATACCTTTTATATTTCAGGAAAGAGCCAGGTATATGTTTAAAAGTTATAATAAATCTCTTTTTAGTGTTTATTTAAAGAAATAACTGTTTTCAACTAACATCTAGCATTTTATACTTCATTCTATATACAAATATTTAATATCAGTAATGATAAATTTATATTTGTACATTAAAGCAAATCTCCTGAGGTCTTTAATTAGATTTAACTTTAATTTATTTTAATTGCTGATACTTAAAGTTATTTAAATAGCATTTTAAAGAGATCTTCCATGATCTCAACTTTTCAGTAACTGAGGCTGGCTTTCCAATTCATCTGAATTAGTAAGGCTGAATTAGTATTTTCTTTGAGGAACCTGTGAGTGATCAGAACACAGAGTTTGTAGTCAGGCTATCTGAACAAATCTTTGTTTGCCACCTACAAGCTTTGGGAGCTCTTAGGCAAATGAATTACCACCTCTATGCTTCAATTTCCTCATCTGTAAAATAACATTAGTACCTATTCCACTGAGCTTCCACCATAAATGAGTTAAATTTTTAACCTTTTAAAGTATCTGCCACATAGTAATCACTATACACATTTTTTTAGAATTTCAAATTAACAATTAAAACTTACATATTAGATTTGCTTTAATAATTTTTAGGCTCTCATGAAATGAAATAAATAATGCTTATCTGTACCCACTGTTTAGACTCTCACAGTATTCCCTACAATATAGCAATGGTCATGATTTTAAGGAGATCCTATTTTATTGTTATGTTCATTGTTACATGCTAATTTGCTAAGTATCTCTCAAAGATGTATTTCATGTGTTATTAGAAAAAAATACATAAAATTTTCTCATTAAAGAGGGGTAGAGGCAGCTAAAGTCCACATTTGTATGCTGTGGAAGGTCACATGGAGGTGGAGTCTAGTGTGGGCTAGCTCAGGTTTTCAACTCACGTGAACAAGATGGTCCCCTGAACCATGCAGATCCTGAGGACTGTGCTATCATTTGACCCTGTTGTCATGAAGAAGACTCAACCTGACCTAGGGATGTGACCATGATGGCTCATAACACTGGGGTCACATGGATCCTGCACCCATGCAGACCCTACTGTCATGTGGTAGGCCCAGGTCTACAGGCCACAAGAACATGTGGGATCCTAAATTGTACGGGCATCTAGTCTATACTTTCACGTGACAGGCCCTATCACAGTCCTTATTAGACCCTGTCATCCTGACTAAATGAGCACTGTTGGCTCTGAGAGCTGAAGGTCATGTGGCCCATGCCATTATGTGGATGCTATAGCTATGCAGTAGGCCCAGTCCTACTCTGCTCAGCACCATGGGCTCTTAAACACTAAGGTCATGTTGTGTCTCTTATTAGGAGGCTTAGGTCTTCCAGTCACGCAAATATCATGGATTGCTGAATCCTGCAGGTCATATAGAGCCTGCTGACATGTGCACTTTACTCTCGCATGGCAGGTTCAGCCCTCTCAGTCAGGTGAAGATTGTGGGCTCCTCAACCCTACAGGTTGCATAGATTTAGTGATCATGTAACTTCCAATGGTCATGTGTCAAAACCGGCCCTTAAAGTCTACTAAAATTCTCCTAAACTCTGGTTGAGCTTACCCTTCTGCAGGTTCAGAACACAGAAGACTTTTTTCTTCCTAATTCAGTTGCTTTAATCAGATTTAGTTGCTTTATTCAGATTCTCCAATATCAAAATATCTAAATTGATAAAACAGTCAATGATCTAGATGCCTTAGAAAGTCTCTTTACCAAACTTCAGCCACTTCCCATTGCCTCTGAAAACATGCTGATTTTTTAAATTCACAAATAAAAATTATATATATTTATGGTGTACAATTTGATGTTTTGATATATGCATACATGTGGAATGGCTAAATCATGCTAATTAACATGTGCATTACCTCACTTTTTTGTGGTAAGATGCTTACAATTTACTTTCTTAGCAATTTTCAAGTATACAAGATATTGTGCAAAAGACTTAGAATGGCAATCCATGAGAACTTTGATCAGACTTTGGCTAAGATCCCAACCTTTCTACCAAGTTTTAAATGCTGCCCCTGTAGGTGGTATTCTAATAGGAAGGGCACTAAGGGACAGTCAAGCAGCCTTTGGCCACGGTCTGGCCAAATGGCAGAAGGCCTAACAAAGGGCTGGGTGGAAGTAGAAGGACTTCTGAATGTGGCCAGTGTTTTGTGGCCTGGCAGAGAAATGTGGCCAGGCTGTGTGTGTGTGTACCCTGATGCTAGATTCATAGGAGCTGTTGTTGGTAGAAAAGGAAGTGGTAGAAGAGCAAGCATAAAAGGGAGGGGGACTCATGAATTTGTATATCATTTGTGAGGGGCAATGTTCTAGAAACCTGGTGGGATGCCCTGCCCTCCCCTACCCCTGTGCCCATTAAAGCTTTAACCAGGACCACCACCCTACTGTATTCACTGTCTATGCAGTGAAATGGCCAACTGGTTTTGCTGTATCAATTTCCTCCCTTTCTACTTATTCCCTGAGTGCTGATCACTTTTGCCCCTCCTCTCACCAAGTTGTTGTTTATTTTGTTTTGTTTTTTAATTGAAGACATTTTTTCAGCTTTACTGAGGAATAATTGAAAAATAAATCTGACCTGAGGTCTTCATCTAAAAAAAAAAAAAAAAAAAAGAAAAATAAAAATTGTATGTATTCAAGGTGTCCACTGTGATGTTTTCATATATGTATACATTGTGCAATGATTATCACAATCATTGACTATCTGAAATGATTCCGACAATAATCTGACTATGGTGTTAGTAAGAACATCAGTAATCTCCTAGATGCCAATTTGCATAGATATTATAATTCCAAATCTTAATTTTAGTATCATATTTGATCCAGTAAAGATTCTTTTTATTGTCTTCATTTATTTTCACAGTAAGCATTATAAGCATGTACTTAGGCACAAGCAAAGGGAGGGGTCAGTGTGCAAGAAGAGAGAAAGGGAAAACCTTTTTACAAGGCTTTGATTATTCAACCACAATGAAATACTACCTCATACCTGTTAGAATGACTATTAATAAATGGGCAAAAAATAAGCGTTGACGAGATTGTGGAGAAAAGGAACCCTTATATGCTGCTGGTGGAAATGTAAATCAGTAGTATGCCAATATAGAAAGCAGTATAGAAAACAGCCATTATGGAAAACAGCAATCCCATTTCTGGGTAGATATCTGAAGGAAATAAAATCAGTATGTCAAAGAGATATTTGTACCCCTGTGTTCATTGTAGCATTAGTCACAAAAGCTAAGATATGCAATCAACCTAAGTGTTTACCGATGGATGAACAGATAAATAAAATGTGATATATATATACATATATGTGCATATATGTGTGTGTGTGTATATATACACATATACATGTATATATACACAGATAAACACGCACACAATGGATACTAATCAGCCTTTAACACAGAAGAAAATCCTGTCATTCACATCCATATGGATGCACCTGGAGGATATTATGTTAAGTGAAATAAGCCAGGCATAGGAAGACAAATACTGCGTGATCTCACTTATATGTGGAATCAAAAGCAGCAGAACTCACAAAAGCAGAGAGGGGGCTTGGTGGAAGTTTGGGAATGTGGAGATGGTGGTAAAAGGGCACAAAATTTCAGTTAGATAGGATGAATAACCTGGACATAGGATATTAGGAGTTAGGATAATAATCTGGAGACCTGTTGTACAGTGTGATGACTATAGTTAATTATAATGTATGATATACTTGAAAATTGCTGAAAGAGATGTTAACAGTTCTCACCATAAACAAATGATAAGCATGTGAGGTGATGGATTTGTTAATTAGCTTGATTTAATAATTTCAAAGTATATACATATATCAAAACATCACCTTGTACACTATAAATATATACAACTTTTATTTGTCAATTATACCTTAATAAAGCTGAAAAACATTCATATTTCAATAAAAGTGTCAAAATATCCATCCTGTGAAGATTCAGAATTTCTTTATGTTTACTTCGCAGTTTACTAGTTTTACAAAATACATATGGGGAGGGTGGGGCACAATAATCTTTTGTGCCTTGGATCTTTAAATGGCTTAAACTAGTCTAGCCAGATATTATTATTCTTTCCTGTTTTTTTCCCCTTAATTTTATAACCATTGCTTCTTAGACTCCTTTCTTGAAACTCCATAGTTTCCTTCCTGTGGGAAAAAAAATGAACCGATTTAAGAAAAGTATAGGAAAGTCAGCAATAATGTGTTTTGGCCCAGAAGTTAACACACTTCCCCTTATAATTCATTGGCCAAAACTATTGCCCCCCTCCTCCAACCAAGGGAGTCAAGAAGTGTAGTCAGGCCAAGTACCTAGAACAAGAGAGAAATGAAAATACTTAGCAACCAACATCGCTGACTATCACATGAAGGAATTCAAGTTCAGAGAGATTAAGTTCTTGCCTAAAATCACATAGACAGTGACAGCCATAATCCAGATATGTGTGATTTCAAAGTCCATGTTTCTTTCTACTTGTACTCTTTACATTGTATGCTATCCCCTTAAGTAAAGTTCATATGTAACAGAAATCCTTTTAATTCAATGTTATAATTTCCTCTTCCCCAATTATCTGGAATTGCATAGACATGATAATATTAGTTAAAAAAAATTCCCACCATTGATCAATTGTAAGTCTTTTCCAAGCTAATAAATATATATTTTAATATCTATAATTCAATGATAAAATTATAAAATACACCCTGATGATATTCACTATTACAAAGAAATAAATAAAAATAAGAGCAGAAATGAATGAAATTCATACATAAGAGAATGAATGAAATTCATACATAAAATACAAAAGAGCTTATCAATAATGCTAGCTATCACTACTTTGAAAAGATAATAAAAATCTTCAAGCACAATTGATCATAAAAACAAAAGAGTAAACACAAATAAATACCATAAGAATAAAAAGGGTTTCATGATCGTAGGTACTGCAAAGATTTAAAAGATAATGCAAAATTACACAAATAATCTGAAAATTTAGGTAAAATAAATTGCTATAAAAATGTAATTTTTTAAACTGAGTCAAGGACAAATAGAAATTATTACAATTATTTGTAAAGATCAGTAGTTAAAATTTTTTACACAGAAAAAACAAGCACAGATGGTTTTACAGGCGAACTTTTGGTAGGCAGGATTTTAGGTTCCCACCATCTTTGCCCATGGTGTTATGCTTATTGTTACTATATTATGTTGCATGTTGAAGGGAATTTACAAATGGAATTAAGGTTACTAAATCAGCTTATTCAAGGAAAAGGGAACCCCATTCCTACAACAGCATGGAACTGAATCCTACCCACCACCTGATGAGCCTCAAAATGGATTCTACCTTTGAGGTACCAGAAGGTAACATGGCCCTGCTCACATCTTAATTTTGGTCTTGTGAGACTCAAAGAGGAGAAATCAGCTCTGCCTACCTTACTTCGTACCCACAGAACTTTGGAATAACAAATGGGTACTGTTTTAAGCTGCTAAGTTATTGGTATTTACCACAGCAAAAGAAAACTAATATAGAACTTTTTCCTAACACATAAGAAACATATAAATCCAATCATATAGAATACATTTAAAGGAAGAAAAAAAGAGTAATCACTCCCAAACTTATTTTATGAAGCTGGTATGATCTTGATACAAGAACTAGGCAAAGAAGATTATGAGAACATAAAATCACTGACCACTATTAATTAGGAAATAAATGCAAAGAATAGAGATAAAATAGTAGCAAACTAGCTGGGCATGGTGGCTCACGCCTGTAATCCTAACACTCTGGGAGGCCGAGGTGGGAGGATGATTTGAGTTCAGGAGGTAGAGACCATCCTGAGCAAGAGTGAGACCTCGTCTCTACTAAAAATAGAAAGAAATTAGCCAGATTACTAAAAATCTGTGTAGAAAAAATTAGCCGGGTGTGGTGGCACATGCCTGTAGTCCCAGCTACTTGGGAGGCTGAAGCAGGTGGATCACTTGAGCCCAGGAGTTTGAGGTTGCTATGAGCTAGGTTGACGCCATGGCACTCACTCTAGCCTGGGCAATAAAGTGAGACTCGGTCTCAACAAAAGGAAAAAATAGTATCAAACTAAATCCAACAATGGAATAAAAAAGACAAAACAGCATGACAAAGGTATGTTTATCAAAGAATGCAAGGTTAGTTTAACAATGAGAAATATATAATATAATTCACAATATTAGTAGAAAAAAGGAAGAAATGAAAGAACGATTATATCAAAAAATCCAGGAAAAAGAGGATCTAATCAAATCAACAATCATGCAGGATGAAAATACAATAAGAGAAATCTTAGCAAACCAGGAATAAAAGGATATTTCTTTAAAATAAGACATACAGATGGCTGATCAAACACAAGGATCCACTTTCACTCTCTACTGATACCTCACAAAAACAACATCAAAGATAAATTATGATCTGACCATGAAATGAAATATTACCTAGAAAAAAAGAGTACAATCATGGATTAATATAAAAACATAATGCTGTGTGAAAGAAGCCATAAACAGGAGTTCATGCTATATGATTCCATTTACATGAAATTTTAGAATAGATAAAACTATTCTATAGTGACAGAAAGCATATCAAGAGTCACCTGGGGCCAAGGGAAGGGGGAGGAGATTAATTGGAAACCTTTCAAAGTGTTGTAAATGTTTTATATCTTGATTATAGTAGTGGTTACATGGGTGTATATCTATGTCAAAACTCATTGAACTTTAAATTTTAAATGTTTGCACTTTATTATATCTCAATAATTTTGTTTTATTTCAGAGTATTACAGAGGTACAAATGCTTTGATTAAATTGCTTTTGTACCACCTGAGTCAAAGCTACCAGCATGCCCATCCCCCAGGCAGCATGCACTGCATCCATTAGGTATGAATTTACCCATTACCTCCTCCCACCTGCCCAACACTCTACCAATATTACTTCCCATATGTGCACATTAGTGTTGAGCAATTAGTACCAATTTAATGATGAGTACATGTGGTGCTTGTTTTTCCACTCTTATGATACTTCACTTAGAATAATGGGTTCCAGCTCTATCCAGGATAATACAATAGGTAGTTCACCATTTTTTATGGCTGAGTAGAACTCCATGGAATACATATACCACATTTTATTAATCCACTCATGTATTGACGGGCACTTGAGTTGTTTCCACATTTTTGCAATTGTGGATTGTGCTGTTATAAACATTCGCATGCAGATGTCTTTTTTATAGAATGCCTTTTTTTCCTTTGAGTAGATCCCCAGTAATGAGATTGCTGGCTCAAATGGTAGTTCTACTTGTAGCTCTTTGAGGTATCTCCATATCACTTTCCAGAGGTAGTACTAGTTTGCAGTCCCACCAGCAGTGTATAAGTGTTCCTATCTCTCCATATCCATGACAACATTCATTGTTTTGGGACTTTTTGATAAAAATCAATCTCACTGGCGTTAAGTTATATCTCATTGTTGTTTTGATTTGCATGTCCCTGATGATTAGAGATGTTGCGCATTTTTATATGTCTATTGGCCATTAGTGTGTCTTCTTATGAAAAGTTTCTGTTGATGTCCTTTGCCCACTTTTTTTTTTTTTTTTGAGACAAAGTCTCGCTTTGTTGCCCAGGTTAGAGTGAGTGCCATGGTATCAGCCTAGCTCACAGCAACCTCAAACTCCTGGGCTCAAGCAATCCTTCTGCCTCAGCCTCCCAAGTAGCTGGGACTACAGGCATACGCCACCATGCCTGGCTAATTTTTTCTATATATATTAGTTGGCCAATTAATTTCTTTCTATTTATAGTAGAGATGAGGTCTCGCTCTTGCTCAGGCTGGTTTTGAACTCCTGACCTCAAGCAATCCTCCCGCCTCGGCCTCCCAGAGTGCTAGGATTACAGGTGTGAGCCATCGCGCCCGATCTTTTGCCCACTATTTAATGGGGTTGTTTGATTATTTTTTCTGATTTACCTGAGTTCTATATAAATTCTAGTTATCAATCCTTTATCAAATGTATAACATGCAATGTTTTCTACCACCCTGTAGGTTGTCTATTCACTCTAATGATAGTTTGATAGTTTCCTTGGCTATGCAAATGCTTTTTAATTTGACCAGGTCCCATTTATTTATTTTTGTTGTTGCTGTGAACCAAGATATAAAATCATCCTCATATATCCAACTGATCTTTGACAAAGCAAAGAAAAGCATACACTGGGGGAAAGAATCCTTATTCAATAAATGGTTCTGGGAAAATTGGACAGCCACATGTAGAAGACTGAAACAGGATCCGCACTCCTCACCTCTCACAAAAATCAACTCATGATGGATAACAGACTTAAACCTAAGGCACGAAACCATAAGAATTTTAGAGGAAAATGTTGGAAAAACTCTTATAGACATAGGCCTAGGCAAAGAATTTATGAAGAAGACATCAAAAGCAATCACAGGAAAAACAAAAAATTGTTTTTAAAGCCAGGAGACTTCTGGTCCAAAATGTAAAGAGCTTGGAATTTGTTGCTCCCATCCTCACAACAAGAGAAGAATGGAACAAACTGAAAATCAACAACTCTTCTCAGATTCATCGGAGAACTGAAGTCACAAGGCAAACCACTGTCCTGAATACTGGAGACAAAGGTGGATGGCAAGAAGCACATCTTACTTAGAGCAGAAACCCAGGAGCATAAGTGCACAGCTGAAGCCAGTAACTGTAAGAACACTTAAAATGCAATGATGAATTTTTGGAGGCTATGGTAAACTAGCAGAAGAGTTAAAAACTCCAGAGGCCTAGTCTTAATGAGGCTCCCCACACTTCTGTGAGTTTAACATCCAGGATCCTCACCAGATTCTCAGGGTGAATATTGGAGAAAAGTCCTTTCCTACTTCTGGCAGAGGAAAAGGGAAAGCAACCATTTTGAAATATGCCCAGAGCATTCTATTCTCCTTAACAAAGACCTGGCTTCAAGGCAAATTATTTTACCAGAGGCTAACTACAGAGCTTGGGAAATTTCACCCCAAAATACAATTCCTTAGTGTAAAGAATATTTTGAATTGAAGGCCATTCAAGATCAAAAAGCATGGAAGGGGCTTTCCCTCTATCTGCATAAACTGGACTGACCTGATCACAAGATCAAAGGGACGATGAACTTCCCTTCCTCTCCCAGTTATCTCAATATATTGCAGTAAAGAAAGTCAATAATGCAACCAGACCTGGCCCAAGTGATTTAAAACATAATACCTGTCTCTCAGGTTAATTTACAAGTCAATCTGTTTTCTCCAAGCATTCATCCTCCCTAGCAACATTTTAACACCCCTAAACAAAACTACCTATACTCCTCATTTTCCCCCTTCCCCTTTAAAAGGCATGTATAGAAATATCTGAACTTCATGGGGATACTGGGTAATCATTGTGTTATTCTCCCCACGTACATGGTAAATAAACGTTTCTCTTATTATTAATAATCTGTCTTAATTGTGAGTTGATATTTCAGCAAACTTTCACGGGAAAGAGCAAGTTTCCCCTCACCCTTACACTAATCTACTGGGTTTTTATCAGAGCCTAAATGGCATGGGGTAAAGGAAATACATAACTCCAGCTCCCTCCAGTCTTTGACATGAGGGGAAGGGAAATACCCAACTCCAGCCCCTTCTAGCCTTCCTGTCTCACCTAAAGAGAAAAAAACTCAGAAGAATTTTTAAAGGTCACATGCCAAAGGACAGAGACTCACTAAAAGATTGAGACATAATCATAGGATTATGGAATCCGTCCCTTCCTCCCACATCTTATTACCAAATCAATCCAACTCCTATATAATAACAATGGATTAGAACTAAAAGAACTGCAAGAGTCAGATCATACATAAGAAAGAGTCTCTAGGGAAATGCAAAGACAAGAGGGGAGACTAAAACACAAACACAAGAAGAAATTTTAGCCTCTGACATCTACAGCAACAGAAAATATCCCACATCATCTAGCAGTGAGGATTAAATAAAGAATAAAAAACTAAAAAGAGTAAATGCAACCTAACTCCTGATGATAAAGGAATATTATGAACAGCTCTTTGCCCAGAAATTTGACAACATAAAACTTAGATGAAATGGACCAATTCCTTGAAAGAAACAAACTACCAAAGCTCAAACAAGGAGAAATAGGTAACTTGAATATGTCTATGTCCATCAAAGAAATTGAATCAATAATTAATAACCTTCTAAAACAGAAACCAACAGGCTCAGATGGTTTTACTAGTGAAGCCTATCAAACATTTAATGAAGAAATGAAACCAATTCTCTATAATCTCTTTCAGAAAATAGAAGTGAGAGAATACACACTAACTAATTCCTTGAAGCCAGCATTACACTAATAGCAAAATCAAAAGATGTTACAAGAAAGGAAAACTCTAGGTCAATATATCCCATGAACACAAATACAAAATTAGGTCATTGAATCCCACAGTGTAGAAAAGAAACTATACACTGCAACCAAGTAGAATTTATTCCAGATATACAAGGCTGATTCAACATTTGAAAATTAATTAATGCAACCAATCACATTAACAGGTTAAAGAACAAAAGTCCTATGATAATATCAATAGACACAAAAAGGCATTTGTCAAAATCCAATACCCATTCATGACAAAAACTCTCCATGAACTTGGAATAGAAGGGAAATCCTCAAGTTGATAAAGAACATCTACAAAAATCCTACAATTAACATCATACTTAATGGTGAGAAACCAGAAGTGATCTGTCTACAATCAGGAACAAGGCAAGGATGTTTCCCCTCACCAATCCTAGTCAACATCAAACTGGAAGTGAGTGATTGCCAGGAGTTCTAGTGGAAGAAATGAGGAATGAATAGGTAGAACACAGGGCATTTTTAGAACAGTGAAACTATCTAATGATGTGATACCATAATGATGGATGCATACCATTACGCATTTGTCAAAACTGTACAACACAAAGAGTGAACCTTAAAGTAAACAATGGACTTCGGTTAATAATGTATTAATATTGGCTCATCAATTTTAACAATTGTGTCACATTAATGCAAGATATTAATAATAGGGGAAACTCTATGTGTGGTGACAGGGGTGAAAGGGATTTTTGGGAACTCTGTACTTTCTGCTAAATGTTTCTCTCAACCTAAAAATGTTCTAAAAATAATGTCTATTAATAAAGGAAAATTTATAAAGTAAAAAATAAAAAATCAAAGCAGATGTTTTAAAGGCACAGACTCACAAGAATGGGGAAAAAGTGAGAAGAGACAACACTGACAACATTTTGAAAGCTGAAAAGTATATGGAATATGGTAAATGGCTCAGTAGTTCCTAAGAAAAGTTAATCTAAACTGGTAGTGGAGAAAGTCATTAACCAAGCTAATTTGACTCACAGAATCCCCAAGAGGCTCACTGAATAGTCACTGGAGTAGAACTGTGTAGGAGGAAATGCTAAAATAAGGAAGATTAGCTACAAATCTCAGAAGCACTCAGCTTTCTAGATCCCTAAATGCCATTCCTCATTCTGGACAGAAAGTTAACCAACTGTCTCCTTCATTGACATTTGTTTTCAGAAGGCGATAAAACAGAGGATCTCATAGACTGGGGGATACAAGGAACAGGGGTGAGAGTGGTGGTGGGTAACATATTGAAAAAAAGAGGATTAAGTAGATATATGCATATAAACACAAGAAAACTCATGGCTTTCTTCCCGTATTCAGTACTAAGGCCTTTATATCCAAGACAGTATGTGATTGAGGATACAATGCGCTGCTAGAGTAACAAATAAACATCAAAATCTGTAGCTTAATAGCATGAGCAAAAAAGGTATGTAACTAAGTCTCAAAAATTATTAGTCTACTTATGTTATTTAGTGTTCAGACTATCAATATAAATTTTTTGTAATTTGATTTACTGTACACGGATATTTGTTACTTTTAGGAAGATTTTATTTTTGAAAAGTTTTTGTATAAAACTATTTTATAAGGCTATTAATATAATAAAACCCATTTGTTGGTCAATATATATTTCCAACTACTAGTTAATTTTAATTATTTTTAGAACCCCCTTTTATTCTCCATGAAAGTGCTCCAGCATGGACAATAAATTATATGGCTTACTTTATAATTACCAGTTAGGGAAACAGGCCCAGAGAGGCTAAAAAACTTATCCAACCGGTACAGGTAGGATTGAAATCCAGGTTTGCTCTTTCTCATAGTCCTCACTGTCCCATGCCTCAGCCTAGCATTCAGAAATAAATAAGCAGTATATTGTGGTAAATGTGCTTGTGGAGATATGAACTAGTACTGAGAAATAAAAAGAAGCAAATTATTTTCCCTGGGAGATCATGGCATGACCATGATGCATATAGTCAGTCAGGCTTGTAGAATGAGAAAATTTTACTAGGGAAGGAGAGAAACACATCAGAAGAAAAGGAAATAGCATAGCCAAAGACACAAAGACTCAGAAAAGCAGGGAAAGAAATGAGAGAGTGAGACTCAGATCAAAAGGATGCAACTCCATAGAAGCAGATAAATAAGAAAGAAGACACAGAAAAATGGGAAAAAGAACAAAGAAATCCTGAAAGACTATGATACTGACATAAACCTAGCAGAGGGACCAAGAAAGGGAAATATGTTAGCTTGAGCTGAAAGGGTAGAGAAAAAATATGGGGGAGTTGGAAGAGGGCCTTAGAAAAAAAAGGAGAGAGATAGAGAGATTGATTCTAATATGGGAGAAACATGCAAGAGTGGGGAGAAAAAAGGATGAGGAGAGACTAGAGAAACATGAAAGAGGAGAGAAGGGATAATTGGTTAACTGGTGTGAGAAAGGTGTGAGAGAAACTGAAGATATACATGGACTTTGGGAAGCAAAAATGGAAGCAGCAAGTGAAAAGGGGATGAATAAAAGAGAAAGAGAAATAGAGAAGAGAACTGCCTTAGCCTGTTTTGTACTACTATAACAGAATACCACAGACTGGGTAATTGATAATGAACAGAAATGTATTGGATCACGGTTCTGGAGGCCAAGAAGTCCAAGACGAAGGGGCCAGCATCTAGCAAGGGACTTCTTGCTGGGTCATCCCAGGCAGAAGGGCAAAGAGAGGGTTAAAGAGAGACCAAAAGGGGGCCAAACTCTTCCTTTTATAAACAATCAAACTCATCCTTTTTTAATGAATCTAATCCTGCAATAATAGCATTAATCCATTCACTCAGCCATCATGATCTAATCAACTCTCATTAGGCCCCACCTGCCAATACTGTTGCACTGGGGATTAAGTTTCCAACACATGCTTTTTGGGGGGTCACATTCAAACCATAGCAGGGATTGTAAGAGAGGTAGATTCTAAATGAAAAACATATGGAATATGGGAAGATTATACATATTTACAATTATATATAAAATTATATGTACATATGCACACACATGCATCATATACCTGTATATGTATGGTTATATGTAAAGGAAAAGGAAAGAGATAGCAAGGGTAAACAAATGATGGAGCAAGAAATATTTAAAAGAGATAAATGGGGAAAAGGAAGATATCCATAAAGTTATCTAGAATATATAATAGCTATTTTTATATTTTTCTTAGGAGAAATTACTTAAAATTATATAATTGAGTTATTCTAATAGATTTTGAAATTATTTCATTCATTCTTATCCATTCAAAAATTATTTAGTAAAACTCACTATTAGGCCATTAATTCAAAAAGTATATTATTTATAACCTTCTTATACATATAAAGTAAAAAAAATTGCTATATCCCAGAATATTAAATATAACAAATCATAGTACTTTATAATACCACTTAGGGATCTATTTCTCCACCAAATACCCTACAACTTCAAATTATTCTCCTTCCCCTACATCTCCCTGTGAGGCAGCTGCAAGAATAGCAGGTCAAAGAGGCTGAAGGAAATAAGTTACTCCAAGAGATGAAAGAGGTGAAGAGCAAGCCTGTGGGCTATCAGTCCAGAACCATCGCCACTAGGTTTGTACCATCCCTGAGCATCTTGCCCTGCTGAGTTCTCTAGAGAATATCAGATGTGTGACCTCTGGAAATGTGTCTTACAAGGGCACACACCAGGCTGACACATTCATTTCTTCATAATTGGAAAAGTCAAAGCTCTGACTTGGATTTTAATCTGCAGTTCTCAGGAGTCTTCCCACAGAGACTTTACAAATAATCAACTTTGATTCTTCTCAAACCTGTGACTCTGCCTTCCTAGTGGCTGGTACTGAAACAAATACACAGACATTCATAGGAACTCTGTGATTTCATTACCTTTAATTATCAGGACACTATAAGTCTGTCAAAAGATATACTGGGTATACTTGAAATTTCTATAATACTGCATGTGATATATAGGTAAATATTATTTTAAACATCTAAGCATAAGCTTTCAGGACAGCCCATAGGTTCATAGAAAATTCATAAATTTGAGAGCTGCCTGTCATCTTAAAAGTCTTTTAAGTGCAGGCAATTAGACTTCCTAATCTGTTCCTTCCTACTTGTCTTGTTTTCTCCTGTGTGCACACTGTTGCTCTCTTCCCACTCTCCTTCCACAAAGTGGCAAGGTTTATATTCCCCAAGACTCACCTGAATAGTGTTATTTAAGCCCACACTATAAGGAGGACTCGTATCCCTAATACCTTTTTTGGTTTCATCATCATTTTAAATATGAACATTTTAAGATTAAATATGGCTTCTCCAAAGATTCCCCACACCAGATCATTTGACTTAAGATTTTTGTTTATTTTTTAAATTTTAAAACCCTTTGAAGATAGCTATTCAGTATATTTTACAAAGTTAGAGTAACCCTCATAAAACATCCTGATGATTATAGCTCAAAACAGGTTAATTTCACCTCTGAAAAGAGATGCAAGATCCTGAATAAAACCCCAGAAAAGAAAGTTCAATAATAAAAGAATCATCCACCATCATCAAATAACGAATTCAGGGAAGATACGATACTAGGCAATCTATCAATGTAATACATCATACCAATAGGTCAAATACATCATTTTTTGGACAATAACAACAGAAGCCCAAAAGAATATTCACTATACATTCCTTATTTTTAAAAAGTATATAACCACTGCAAACCTATTAGAACAGACAAAATTAAAGAGAATGATGATACCATTTTCATCGTGAAGATGAAAATCATCAGGGACTCTCATCTCATTAACTACAGTGATTGGTCCAGGGATGGGGATGCAAACAAGCTAAGCTTAAAGTTCCTTCCCTGAGACATGGAATTCTTTAGTTGCTTCGGGCCATATTCCCTGCCACTTGTCTACAGTGGGAAAGAATAAAGCCAAACAGAGATAATCAGAGTTGAAAAATGGTAGAAAAATTTTGTATATATTTCTCCACATTTAAATTGTATGTGTATATATATTTCTCTATTTGTCTAATATTTTTGTATATCACATACAGAGACAGAGAGACTGATGGTCCTATGTCTTAGTCCATTTTCTGTCATTATATTTGAATATCACAAACTGGGAAATTTGTAAAGAAAAGAAATTTATTTCTTACAGTCCTGGAGGCTGGGAAGTCCAAGGTCAAGGGGCCACATGTGGTGGTAAGCACTTTCTTACTGTATCATAATATAGCAAAGGGCATCATAGGATGAGAAGGTAAGAGCAAGAGCCTAACTGTCTTTTATAAACAACTCTCATGATAACTAACCCACTCCCACTCCTGTGATAACCCCTGAATCCATTAATCCATGAATGGACTAATCCACTCATGACAGCATAACCATGACCCAATCATGCCTTAAACACTCCACCTCTTAATACTATTACACTGGGGGATTAACTTTCAAACATGAGTTTTGGAGAGGACAAACATTCAAACCATAGCACCCTGCAATATTGAGTCCACAATCTGTATTACCTGAATACAAATTCACTTTGGGAATTTTCATTAATATAAAACCATAAATTCTCATTTATTTGCAAGCTCATTTGAATTATTTCTCTTACTTTCAAGAGAGTTCTCAGTAATGAAGAAGTAATGTCACATTGGATGAAGAATTCATATATTGAGCATCTATTATAAACAAAAAACTATAAAAGATAAATATAACAGTGCTTCTGCTCTCAAATGTTAATTGGTGATTAATCTAAATATATTCAAAAGACTAATAATGCTCAATCTGAACTGAGTTTCAAAACAATGCCTCATAATATGATTTCATCTGGTAATGACAATTTGGAAGACCCTTAAAGAGATAAAGATAGTTCTATTTTATTATTAAAAGTTTTGTTACTGAAATACAGTATCTATTCTTGAAAGATAAGGTTGCATTTTCACGCACCAAACACGTCTGAAAAGTGACAGATTCAGTCACCCAACCAGATATTTTGTGTTCATTATGTTAGTTTGATATTTTTGAAAACTGAATTATCTGGTTGGTTTGGAATAATGACATAATTCCTGACAATATTTCTTTGTAGTAACCAAGAAATGACTAAGATATTTATAAGGAATATGAAATGTCTTTCCCCTCTAGAGATCCATTCTCCTACCAATATTATCACCTCTAGAATCTGAACACTTAACTGCCAAACTCATGTGTCACTAATGTTGTCCTAAATATGTAAGTTATATATATCTAGGGCAGTATTATTACAATATTCAAATTTCTATCAAGGTTTATGTTTTTGCATGCTTGTTCTCTTTAATCAGAAGATTAATACAATAGGACTTCTGAAGTTCCATATAGCTACTAATTCTTTCATTTCCATCACCTATGAGTAGCACACACACAATTTTGCTATAGTCACACCATGAGCCATTCATAATTGACAGTTCATGCAACTGGAGAGTAGTCAAAATCCCATCAGTTTTATTTCTGAGAAAGCCTAACTATTGCATAGTTTCTAGGGAAGCATATTGACAAGTAGAATGAAATGGATGGTTTTCCAGTAAAAATTCTACTAGAAAAGAAAACTAAGGTGATTCCTCTTTCATTTTCAGAATGTGACTTCTCCTATTCAAAATGTTAGAAATTTCAAATTTCCTAAAGTTATCTGGAATTTGTCTCCAAATATCTTTTAAACTCAGACATGGATATGTGGAAAAATAATTCGTTATAAGGAAACTTAAAAAACAACAATTAACAATTATGTTAAGAATAATAATAAGGACACTAAGAAGAAAAAAAACCAAAAACCTTTTTGAGCAACTCAAGCTTCTTATTCCACAATGGAAAAGATAATAATTAAACCTTACTTTTATGGAACATGATCAAGGTTTCAAAAGCCCTTTAATATTTATAATTACATTTGATGAATGAGTGAATTAATGAATGAATGGATGGATGGGAGGAAGGAAGGAAGGAAGGAAAGAGCAAGTAGGGATCAAGCCATTCTGCCAGGTGAGCAAACAGGCACAAGCTTAAGTAATCAGAGTCACAGTCATAAATAGCCATGTATTTATTTATCTATCCATCTATTTAGCATTTATTGAAAGATTAATATGTGCTGGACATTGTGCAAGCTATAATACAATATCCTTGCCTTCAAGGCTCTCAGACTACTCTAGAAAAGGTGACAAAGAAGTACAGCATGATGTAATAAATGCTGTAAGATGCTTTAGTTCTTGAGAAATACTACCTTTAAATTGTTATAAAACTACAAACTAAACTTTCTTGAATTTCACAGATGAGACATTCATGAAAAAAAATGTATTCTTTGAATGAGCATAGATCGACAGAATGTTAGAGCTGGAGAGGGTGTAAGGGATTATGATTCGAATTCCTTTATTTGATAGGTGAGGAAACTAACATTTAAAGTGGCTAAGTAATTTTCCGAAGATGATAAAGCTAAAAAGTGACAAAGGTTCAAAGTTTCTTAAGCCCATAAATACAATTTCCAAACTATCTCAACACAGAGTCAAAAGAAAAAAAAGGAAGAAAAGAAACCATTTAGTCTGTGATGATAGATTTTTACCAGTATTCTTAAAGTTTTCAAAATATCAAAATACAAATAATTATATATTATAAATCTATATCAAATAATTTCTGGCATTGAAGCAACTAACCCATTTTCAATAAATGAGTAGGTTGTTATTTCACCAGCAAGGGAACTTATGTATTAATTCTATCATTTTATAATTTCCCCATGAATTAAAATAATTTTAATAGTCAATGATCAAACATTATTTAAAATGCAAAATGAATAAATTATACTTTATATTATTTTAAAGATCACTGCTGATACTTCTCTGAATGAATAGACATCATCAGGCCAACTGCTAAGTATTTATATGCTCGATGCAAGGAAATAGACAGTGAATACTACAGTGCATAGAAATACACTATCCCCAGGCCATGGCCATTTTTAGTCTAACTTTATAAGTTCAAATATAAATGTGCTTTATTTCATAAACCCACAGTTCCTTATGCATTAATATCTATCATTATCATTCCTTCCATTAACACCTTGAACTTCTAACAACATTGATTGGTTGAAGAACAAGCTATGTCACATTGGTTTTTAAAATTTCCCCAAATAATATAGCATGCCAGTCTCACTGACTTTTTAGACTGAATTATATTCACATTACCTTTCTTCTGGTTCACTTTGCTATTTCTGGTAGAGTGGTTCTGCCTACATGAGTAAAATTTTATTACACTCTTATCCTTCACTGTTGGCTCTACCTTGGCAGTCAAGTTTAATCGTGCCAGATGTTGTTTTGCAAAGCTCAATCCTTTCTGCACAGATAATAGCCAGCCTGACCAATTCTACTCAAAGAACCACCCCCACCCTCAGAAAAGTGGCATGTTCAGGGGATAATTTCTGACAATGAAGCAAAATAACCAGCTTTCAATCAATTTATAGGTTGCTATTTTACCAAAAAGATGTGATCTTCATACTTCCAATGGCAACTGTTTTATCCTGGCTAGCACAAAATATTCTTCATTTACTGTTTTTGTTTTACTATATGTTTCTTTAACTACAAAATATTAATATCTCATATAGAGACTATAAAGAAATATAAAAAAATTAATATCAAAATTAATATTCTCACATAGAGAATATAAAGATTAATGGTAATTATAAGGCAAGAAAACAGATTTTCCACGTGAAACTTAGGAAATCAATCACACTGCTTTTTTTGTATCAGCTACATTTTTTATGGATTTTTTTTCTCTTTTCATACACAGAAAAGAAGTACTTGTTTATACCTCCAATGATCTATCTCTCCACAATAAAGGAGGCACTCATGAAGAAATCCTATTTCTACCAAGTGCATATCCTTCTGCTCTTAGATTTCTGTCTTTCTTCTATTTCTCTGCCTCTGCACATAAATGTATCCCTTTCTCAAAAAGGCATACAGAGTAACATGCTGCTTATCCAAAGAACAGATTTCTAGTAACTTCAACCATCAGTAATAAAATGCCACAAATCTTATAAAAGAAAACTAGGCTTTTGAGAGGCCAGTTTTCAGAAACGAAATACTTACTTGATGATAAGAAAACTCAAAATGATCTCTCCTTCCCCTGAGTTCCTATCACTTATAATCTATACTTTTCTCATGGAACTTACAATTTCTCTATATTATTCTAGTTATTTATGTAATTAGGTTATCTTCTTTACCAATGTGGAAGATCTTTGCTGGCAGGATCCATATCTAACTCATCTAATTCTCCATTATGCTTGTTTCTTCATTTATGTTCTATAAAGAACCATTTCACCCTCCTTTAAAGAGCTATGAAGGTTGCAGAAAGGTCAAGATAATGAGGACTAGGAAAAGACTATTTGATTTGTCCAGTTTTTCACTAGTATCTTACACTTATCACATGCGTTTATTATAGGTATTTTTAATACACTTCTTATATTCTCAACTGTGCCAACTAAAAAGGAAGCTTTATAAGCTCCTTGGGGGAAAGTTCCATATGTTGCTTATTGTTCTATCCTTCAAATATTTTAAATACAATCTTGCACATGATACACACAGATATATACATAAATGAACATAAATCATATAAGAAGGATAAATAGCAGAAAACCATAAGATACAGCAGCTGACAGCTAAGACATTAGAATATAAAAAGGCATTTTTCATTTAATAAACATTTATGAAATTGCCTACTATATACTAAGAACTGTGCTATGTACTAAAAGGAATAAGACATATAATTTCCTTCAGAGAACTCATAGTATAGTTGGGTAATCAGGAATGAAGCCAATAATTATAATCCAAAATTATAGAAGATTGTGGCCTATTGATATATCCATTCCTTGGTCCCAGCCTAGTGCATGACATATTGGACAAAGACTTTTAAAATAAAAATTAGTTTAAACCAATATAACCTTGAGTACATTAACTGGAACAACTTCATGCTAGATAAATGAGGTATTACTCACTATATTACTTTCTTAAATGCTTATAATCAAAGTTAGATTGTTTTCCTAATATTCTCTTTGTGCCATATCCCAATAATAGATATGGATACTTATTTTATATAGATTATCATCTTTTAGGAGATGTTTTAAAATATACTTAAATAGGTGTCAATATTAATAATATTAAGCATTTAACTTTTTTCTGTATTTTCTTTTTCATAAGGCAATATTTCTCTGGGTTTCTTATATAATTTCCCAAACCTTATTAGGTATTTTATTCAAGCACAATTAGATAATTTCCAATAGCCCATAGAACCATAAAGTGCTACCCCAATATTTGATATATTACAGCAGTAGTACTGGGCTAGTTACTGAAATATTCCAGCATCACCTTTCAGAATAATTTTACTCAGCTTTTAAGATTCAGCAATTTAGTCCACTATTATCCTATTTTCTCTGGAAATGGCTGGGGCCCTAGCTGAATACCAAATACATTTAATTTCTGTTCTCATGGATAATTAAAAGGTACAGTGTCTGTGAAAAAGAGCATTTTACCACTATATTTACAGCCTTAGAGTCTTAATGGAACCAAAGCATTTAGCAGCATTATTTAAGCATTGTCCAAAAGAAGATACACAATGAATAAATGAGCCTGATTTAGGTATCCTATACATGGTGCTAGAGTATACAAGAATCCACCCAGCCATTTGCTATGATAGTTTATATTTTTCTAAAAAAATGACAGTGAATGCCAATGCATATTGCAGGGTATACCACACTATAGATGTACCAGACAAGGATTTTATTACCATTTTAGGAACAGGTATTTTTCTGTCCTTAAAAGAAATGTACATTCTTTATAGAAAATGTGGAATATCAGAAAAGAACAAATAATATTATAAAAACCTTCATTATCCCAAAACTCAGAATTTCCAAGTGTCAAAAGTTTGATCCATTTCCTTCCAGCATGTGTGTGTGCCTGTGTGTGTATTCTTTATATGATATATATCAGTAGCCTCCAACCTTTTGGCACCAGGGACCAGTTTCACAGAAGACAATTTTTTCCATGGGCCAGGGCATGGGGGATGGTTTGGGGATTGTTCAAGCACATCATTACATTTATTGTGAACTTTATTTCTACTATTATTACATTATAATAGATAATGAAATAATTATATAACTCACCATAATGCAGAATCAGTGGGAGCCCTGAGTTTATTTTCCTGCAACCAGATTGTCCCATCTGGGGGTGATGGGAGACAGTGACACCTGAAGTGTGTTGCTTATGTCCAGTGTACTTTGTAATCTCGTTTTGGTTGCTGTCATTGTGGAAACCCTGCTTCACAAAGATAGGCTGTTGGAAATGGAAGCAGGCTTTTCACTGCTTTTGTGGCAATCTCAAGATATCCTGCCCTCACTGTAATCCAGAACATAGGGAGATTTGAAGTTGTCTCAAACATACTTTTAAGGCCACCATCATTTGCGATCTCAAATAGTTGATCCTCTTCTAGCACAGACAAAGTGGATTCTCCTGGCTTATTCACAAATGGATCACAGATCCATTCCTTCCCAGTTTGGGGGTCTTCTGTGGTTGGGAAGTAATGCTCAAACTCTTCTGAAAGCTGAGATAGGAGATCATGCAGCAGCTGGGAGAAAGAAGGCCTCAGCTCAGTCTCTTTCAAAATCTCTGTTAAATCATCAAGAAAAAAAAATCAAATAACACCATTATAAAGTAGGCAAAAGACATGAACATGAAATTTTCAAAAGAAGATAGACTAATGGCCAGCAAACATATAAAAAATGCTGAATATCTCTAATCATCAAGGAAATACAAATCAAAACTATGATGAGATATCACTTTATCTCCTGTGAGAATGGCCTTTATCAAAAAGTCCCAAAACAATAAATGTTGGCATGGATGTGGAGAGATAGGAACACTCATACATTGCTGGTGGGACTGTAAACTAGTACAACCTCTGTGGAAAGCAATATGGAGATACTTCAAAGAGACACAAGTAGAACTACCATTTGATCCAACAATCCCATTACTGGGCATTTACCCAAAAGAACAAAAGACATTCTATAAAAAGACATCCGCACTAGAATGTGTATAGCAGCACAATTCACAATTCCAAAGATGTAGCAACAACCCAGGTGCCCATCAATACATGAGTGGATGAATAAAATGTGGTATATGTATACCATGGAGTTCTACTCAGCCACTAAAATTTCTTATCAGAATTTCCTTCTCTCTTCCCTGTATTTTCCTGTGGGGGACCCTCCCCCCATGTTATGTGGTTATGGTAGATCTAAACTTGCTATGACTTCAGCCACATGACTTCACAAGAACCATGACAACGTTTTCTTAGAGTACTCTAATTCCTTGCCCTCAAAGATAGTTCAGAAATGGGCACATAACTCAAGCAGAGTTACTTTGTTCCCTAAGAAATGCTAATGTAAATGTTGGAAGATACAGAGAATCTCTTAATTATTAGGTCATTAAATATGAAATCTCCAGTTTTGAATCAAAAATTTAGTTTATTATATTGGAAACAAGAAGCAGTACAATTAATCAAAGTATGTGCCTAAACTATTGACAGAGTTTTCCCATCTTAACAGTAGCTTGTTTATGTCAGCAGCAAAGAAGCCTGGAGAGCAAGTGGTGATGAAATTGTGAAAAACGTTTTCTACAGCTTGTTGAGAATTGAATATTTTTTGTAGTCAAGCGTTGTCTTGCAAGAGGATTAGACTGTCCCTATTGACCAGTCTTAGCTGCTTAATCACAAGTATCCTCATCATTTTGTCCAATTGTTTGCAGTAGACATCGGCTATAATGGATTGACCACGTTTCATGAAGCTGTGGTGGATAATACCAGTGCCAGACAACCAAACAGATACCATTAGCTTTTTCTGATGAATATTTAGTTTTGGACTGTACTTAGGCATTTCATCTTTATCCAACCATTGTGCCAAACACTTAGATTGTCAAAAAGAATCCATTTTTCATCATATGTAACAATATGGTGTAGAAATAGTTCACCTTTATTTAATGACAGCAAAGATAGGCAAGCTTCAAGGTAATATCTCTTTTGAAGCTCATTTTATTCACACGGAACCCATCTATCCAGCTTCTTTATCTTGCTGATTTGTTTCAAATGGTTCCAATGGTTGGAATAGTAATGTCAAGGCTTGCTGCTGATTCATGCGTAGGTTGAGATGGATATGCTTCCACTACAGTTTTCAGCTTAATTATCCACCTTGGTATCAGGTCGCTGACATGGCTCATTTTCAAGATTAAAATCACCAGAATAGAACTTCTCAAACCACTGATGTACTGTGCATTCATTAGCTACATCCCTCCTGAGCATTTTATTGATATTTCAAGGTGTCTGCACTGCATTGAATCCACAACAGAACTTGTATTCAAAAATAACACAAATTTTTCACTTATCCATGGTTTTACAAAAATTGCTCCAAAAAAATCTGAACGATAATCATAACCAAAAATGTACATTTGGAAGACTGAGGATGTACCTTCACAACAAAAATAAACAAGAAGTGTCAAAGAGAAATGTCAGCGATATCAACTGTCAAATTTAGTACTTAAGGAAATCAGACATATCATACTTAATAACCTAATGGTTTTAACTGTACAATTGTTTCATAAATTTAATGCATTAATCATATACTAAAATGTTTGGTAGAGCATGTGGAATTTATTATGTTAATACTATCTTTCCCCTTTCTCTGGTGATCATATTACCCTAAGTGCAGGCGAAATATCTATGAAAACCAAAAACTCTCTTTACTTCTGCAAACTGAAATATCTAAAATAATAATGTTAATATTACATCTGTCCAAAGATATTTGTGGTTTAATTAACATTGAAAAACTTTCTGGAGGGATTTTAATAGGTAATGGTAAAATCTGAGACACTATAGTTTTTGTTTTTTGGGTTTTTTTCTCAATACTACAGGGGTACAAATACTTTAGTTACATATATTTCCTTTGCACTACCTGAGACAGAGTTGTAAGTGTGCCCATCCTCCAGATAGTGCACACCACACCAATTAGGTGTGAATTTAGCCATCTCCTGCTCCCCCCTCCCACCTGCCCAACACTAGGTGAATGTTACTCCCATATATGCATGTAAGTGTTGATCAATTAGTACCAATTTAATGCTGAGTACAATACATGTGGTGCTTGGTTTTCCATTCTTGGGATACTTCACTTAGAAGAATGGGCTCCAGCTCTATCCAGGATAATAGAAGAAGTGCTAGATCACCATTGTTTTTTGTGGCTGAATAGAACTCCATGGTATACATATACCACATTTTATTAATCCATTCATGTATTGATGGGCACGGGGGTTGTTTCCACATCTTTGCAGTTGTGAATTGTGCTGCTATAAACATTCAAGTGCAGGTGTCTTTTTTATAGAATGTCATTTCTTCCTTTGTGTAAATATCCAGTAGTAGGATTGCTGGATCAAATGGTAGTTCTACTTTTAGTTCTTTGAGTATCTCCATATTACTTTCCACAAAGGTTGTACTAATTTGCAGTCTCACCAGCAGTGTATGAGTGTTCCTCTCTCTCCCCACATCCACGCCAACATTTATTGTTTTGGGACTTTTTGATAGAGGCCATTCGCACTGGAGATAAGTGATATCTTCTTGTGGTTTTGATTTGCATTTCCCTGATGATTAGAGATGTTGAGCAATTTTTCACGTTTTTTGGCCATTACTCTGTATTATTTTGAGAAGTTTCTGTTCATGTCCTTTGCCCACTTTTAAATAGGGTTGTTTGATATTTTTTCTTGTTGATTTTCCTGAGTTCTATATAGATTCTGGTTATTAGTCCTTTGTTGGATGTGTAGCATGCAAATATTTTCTTCCATTCTGTAGGTTGTCTATTCACTCTAATGATAGTTTCCTTAGATGTGCAGAGTTTTTTAATTTGATCAGGTCCCACTTAGTTATTTTTGTTGTTGTTGTTATTGTTTGGGGGGTCTTCTTCATAAATTCTTTGCTTTGGCTGATGTCTGTAAGGGTTTTTCCAATATTTTCTTCTAGAATTCTTATGGTTTTATGCCTTAGGTTTAAGTCTGTTATCCACTGTGAGTCAGCCTTGATGGCAGCTGGTCAGCTAGGTATCTTAGGCTATACCAAATATAATCAAAATATTGTACAGTATAAGATACCTAGATGACCAACTGCCCTGAAGGCTGACTCTGGCTGCTGTGGTAAATGAGGCAGTCAAGTTTTATTTAACCTAAGAGAAATCAGAAGCCATGAGATTTTCAGGAAATGTGTTCAAGGCGGTTATATTTTCTGAATTGCCCATGTACTTTCAGCCCATTCAGGCAAACACAGCCATCAAGAAATCACTACACAATTTCAAAATAGGAAATCTGGGTACATTTCTAAAATAAACTGATCAGTCATCATAAAATACATTTGTATCCATCTATCCAAGGACCTTTTCCAACACAAGAAAAGTTTTAGATTGTTTATTTTAAGTCTGAAATGCAGGACATTCAGTAGACAATATGAAAATTTTTGAAAGTGAAAAACATATCCTGATAAAGTTTTGAGCTAAGTCTCATCTACACATAGGAGGAGTCAGGAAGAGATATATAAAATTTTAAGCTTCTATTGGGCACAAACTATAACAAACATTAAATCATTCACAAGGTGGTAACTGTTTAAGCTAAAATGCAAGTGGCCTGCCCCCATGACAGTGAAAACTTTCCAGAACTTTATATTCTTGACAAGTCACAGTAACAAAAACAAATTGATGTATTTGTAATAGGAAGTGCCAACATTCAGTGATGGCCTGATTGGCTACTTCTACACCAACAAAATCAATCCTCTAGGGAGCATAAGAAAGGAATAATGGCTGACTTACTTGAAGGATCATTGTGGACCCATTCAAAGCATAATAATAAGTGCAATAATATTTGGCAATATATTTGGCTTCAAATTTCTAGATTTAGCCTAAATTACCCAGCATTTGCACTTTGAGCTAAATTAAATGTACTAAGCCTACATGTAATGGAAAATTATATTATCTAAGTATTGGACACTTTTTTAAATTGTATCAAAAAGATTTAACATGAGAGCTACCATTTAAAATTTTTTAAATGTACGTTATGATGCATACTAAGTATTAAATATACATATTAAAGGCACAATATTGTGCCTCTAGAACATATTCATCTAGCATAACTAAAACTTTATACCCATTAGATAGTATCTCCCTATTTTCCCCTACCCTTAGTCCCTGGCAACCACCATTCTTCTCTCTGCTTCTATGAGTTTTTTAGATACCTCACCAAAGTGAAATCATGCAGTATTTGTCCCTCTGTGACTGGCTTACTTCAATTATCATGTTGTGCTCTAGGTTTATCCATGTTGTTGCATAAGTTATGATTCCCTTTTTTATAAGACTGAATAATATTCCATTATATGTACATACCTCATTTTATTTATATATTCATTCACTGATGGATATTTATGATTTTTACACATCTCAGCTGTTGTGAATAATGCTGCAATGAACATATCTCTTCAAGATCCTGATTTCAGGCCGGGCGCTGTGGCTCACGCCTGTAATCCTAGCTCTTGGGAGGCCGAGGCGGGCGGATTGCTCGAGGTCAGGAGTTCAAAACCAGCCTGAGCGAGACCCCGTCTCTACTATAAATAGAAAGAAATTAATTGGCCAACTGATATATATATATAAAAAAAATTAGCCGGGCATGGTGGCGCATGCCTGTAGTCCCAGCTACCCGGGAGGCTGAGGCAGAAGGATCACTCGAGCCCAGGAGTTTGAGGTTGCTGTGAGCTAGGCTGACGCCACGGCACTCACTCTAGCCTGGGCAACAAAGTGAGACTCTGTCTCAAAAAAAAAAAAAAAAAGATCCTGATTTCAATTCTTTTTTTTTTTTTTTTTTTGAGACAAAGTCTCGTTTTGTTGCCCAGGCTAGAGTGAGTGCCATGGCGTCAGCCTAGCTCACAGCAACCTCAAACTCCTGGGCTCCAGCGATCCTTCTGCCTCAGCCTCCCGAGTAGCTGGGACTACAGGCATGTGCCACCATGCCCGGCTAATTTTTTTATATATATATCAGTTGGCCAATTAATTTCTTTCTATTTATAGTAGAGATGGGGTCTCGCTCTTGCTCAGGCTGGTTTTGAACTCCTGACCTTGAGCAATCCGCCCGCCTCGGCCTCCCAGAGAGCTAGGATTACAGGCGTGAGCCACCGCGCCCGGCCTCTGATTTCAATTCTTTTGTATAAATACCAAAAAGTAAGATTGTCAAATCATACAGTTCTATTTTTATTTTTTTTAAGGAAACTCCATGCTGTTTTCCATAGCTGCTACACCACAACAGAGTACAATGGTTACATTCCACAGCAGTGTACAATGTTTACATTCCACAACAGTGTACAAGGGTTACAACTTATCTACACCCTTGTCAACATTTGTTATCTTTTGGTTTTTTTGATAATAGTCATCCTTGCAGGTGTGAGGTGATATCTCATTGTGATTCTGATTTGCATTTCTCTGGTTATTAGTGATGCCGAGCACTTTTTTATATGTGTTGATCATTTATATGGGCTGATCTTTGACAAGAATGAAAAAAATAAATAATGAAGAAAAGATAGTCTCTTTGACACATGCCGTTGGGAAAACTGAATATCCACATACAAAAGAATAAAGTTGGACCCTTAACTTATACCATACACAAAAATCAATTCAAAATGGATTAAAGACTTAAACCTAAGACTTGAAACTGTAATACTCCTGGAAGAAAACATAAGAGGAAAGCTTCATGGCATTAGTCTTGGTAATGATTTCTTTGATATGGCACCAAAAGTACAGGCAACAAAAGCAAAAATAAGCAAGTGGAACTACATCAAACTAAAAAGCTTCTGCACAGCAAAAGAAACAACAGAGTAAAAAGGCAACCTACAGAATGGGAGAAATTATTTCCAAACCATATATCTGATAAGGGGTTAATATCCAAAATATATAAGCAACTCCTATAACTCAATAGCAAAAAACAGAAACAAAAACAAAAGCTGATTAAAAATGAGCAAAGGATTTGAATAGACATTTTTCCAAAGAATCAGGTATACTGAGGCTGGCTCAGCTTGATATGTGTTGTCTTTTATATGCAGCCCACAGTTTCATAAAGGAGATAACACTTGTGCATATTGTCCTCACAGGGCCATTCTAAAGATAGAGTCAGGGAACGATTTAAACTTTTTGCCTAAAAGTACAAGACAAATTCAACTAAGATAGTAAACACAAATTCACCTGTTCAATGTCTAATATCCATTAAGGGAAAGATACAAGAAGATATTTGATAAATATATTTTGTCACTTCCTCATAAGCTTACCTGCCATAATTTTCAAGGGCAAAAGGGGCTACAATATAGCATATTATTATGCATAGTACCTCTAGAATGAGGCAGCCTGGGTTTGAATACCTGCTTCAATACTTATTAATAGTGTGGCCTTTTATAGTTGTTCACCCTTTCCAAGCCTCATTTCCTGCTCTAAAATGGGCACAGAGATTGTACTTCATTTATAAGGTTGTGATGATTAAATTTGTTAATTGTTTTAATACATTTAACACCAGTGAATGGCATAATATAAACAACAAACATGTAACTAATTACATTATTATAATGGTGTAGTAGTAAGAGTTCTCCAGAGAAGCAGAGGTATAGATATCTATAGAAAGAGATTTATTATAAGGAATTGACTCACATGATTATTGAGGCTGGCAAGTCTCAAGATTTTTAGGGTGAATCAGAAAGCTGAAGACCCAGGAGAGCCAATGGTTTAGTTACAGTCCAAGTCCAAAGGCCTGAGAACCAGGAAAGCTGATGGTGTAGCCCCAGTCTAAAGGCTGTGAGGTTCAAGCCCAGGAACAGCAATGTTTCAGCTCAAATTTGAAGGCAGATAAAAAGCTGATGAACCAAGTTTGAAGGCTGTAAGGCAGGAAGAATTCCTTTTACTTGGAGGACGTCAGACTTTTCATTCTATTCAGGCCTTCAACTGATGGGATAAGGCACATCACATTGGGAAAATTTACTTAGTCTACCAATTCAAATGTTAATCTCATTTGAAAACACACTCACAGAAACACCAAGAATAATGTTTGACAAAAATATCTGGGCACTTCATGGCCCAGTCAAGTTGACACAAAATTAATCATTACAATGGATATTAGTAAAATATATTATGCAGATTTGATGCTACCAAAATTTATTAAAGCTGCAAAATGTATTCAACTGTTTTAGGTTTCTATGTAATATCAAGCAACTTATTTGACTGAGAATTTTGTCTGTGGGAGTCTAGTTTGATAATGTTTGGCTTTGTTTTTTAACAAAGTGTCCAGTTGTTTGACTAAGTCAATTGTCCAGTCCTTTATAAGTAGTCAGTTGTGGCTATTGTTAAATTGAGTAGAATTTTGATAGCTTTGTAATTTTTGAAAAAGGATAAAGCTCTCAAAACACAGAAAGTCTTCACTACACAGTACTAGGTTTGAAAGCCTATGAGCAATCTTTCCCACCATTAATCCTCAGATTGGATCAAAGAGCATTACTGAATGTATCAGATAAATAGAGCAATAAAGTGATACCAATATGAAATTTTATTTTTATTTTTCATCAGCTCATGATGATGATTTTTCATCAAGTCAATGATGTAGAGTGAGAATTAAATGCATTAAAGAGAAAGCATAATTTATGAAATGAAAAGTAGACTTGAATTTTCACAAAGGTAGTGAGAATGGCAAGGAATGCGTGACATAAAAAATTACAATGAAATTTTCTAACCTTAAATTGAAATTAATATTGTGCAGAATACCAAAGCTGCATTCAAATCATTTTCTTTTAATTGACCACATTGTGTTTTCTTACAAATTTTTCAACAAGTAGTCATGAGGATTTAAATTTTTACAGAAGGTTGATTATACCATAATGCTTTAAACATGGTATTAAAGGTACATTTTTAAATCAAGTGTATTATTGAACAAAACCAAGAAAAATTATATACCTTTAAATCTAGTAAGTTGTTCTATACATGACAGAACACAATCTATGGCTTTTCCCTTGCTCTTGGTTCATTTGTTTGATATATGAACATTTAGTTGAAAATAAAGGGTTAAGTAAATACCTGGAGAATGCCTTGCTGAGAGATTCTAAAAGTCAACACTTTTGAAAAAAATTCCTATCTTTAGTTGTTCAAACCTTTAATAAAGAGATAACTTCCGGGATGATATCAAGTGTGTAGATAATATTTTTAAACAAATAGCAAAATCCAGAGGCCTTAACAAAATATGTAATCTAAACAAATGAACAAATAATGGCTATCGCGATATTACTATGTATATGGCAGGAACTTTGGCTATATTATCTCTAATTGCCACATTTACAACATTCCTTCAAGATATGTATCAGCTATCCCTCTCCCAAAACCCACCACTCCATCACACACTCAGCCTACCCCCACTACAAGTGAGGAATCTGAAACTCTGGGATATTAAATAAGATATTAAGGACTAAAGATGAAGGCCATAAAGTAGAGTGGGCTTGAAACTAGTTTCACACAGAATCAAAGCTCACTACACAATGCTAATTCTAAAGAAATATACAAGTAACAGGACCACAAGCATATATATTATTTATTTTCCAAAGCAGTGCAGCAATATTGTCTTTGGAAAAAAAATGTATTCATTTGTTTTTAATTATAAGTATTATACGTGATTATTGTGGAACATTTGTAAAATATACAGGCAAAAAAGAAAATAAAAATAATCAGTAATTATATCAGTAATACATAGTCATGTCATGGATGCTGTGCCATTCAATCTCCCTTTTAAGGATTTAACCTCCAAAGTATTGCAAACATTATGGCTTGTACCATTCAGCTTGCAGCCCTCCTTTGGAATTTCACTGGCTGAAGAGAGACACCTAGCCTAAGGTCACAGCCCCTTGTCAAGGATAGTCTGCACACAATGATGAATGGCTATGTGGTGATAAAAACTGTTCATTTTCCCCACTTTTTTTCTTTCACTTTTTCCACAACTTTGTTCCCTTTCTCAACTTAGGAAGAGCTATCCCTGTGGAGTCAGATGACTGCTTGTTGTGGCACATTCCATAGCCCAACTTCTCCCCCTATCCAATCATGCTTCTTTCCTTTCCCCCATATAGGAGTTGAACCTCAGAGGACTATACCCTTAGATATGAGATAGATAATAATACAATAATAGTAGGGGATTTCATCATTCCATTGAAAGCACTCAACAGATAATTAAGGTAGAAAACCAACAAACACTGGACTTAAACTGGACTCTAGAACAAATGAACCTAACAGACATTTACAGAACATTCTACCCAACAATTGCAGAATATACATTCTTCACATCAGCACATGGAACATTTTTGAAGACAGACTATATGTTAGGCCATAAAACAAGTCTCAATAAATTTTTAAAAACTAAAATCGTATCAAATATCTTCTCAGAACTCAGCAGAATAAAACTAGAACTCAATTCCAAGAGGAACTTTCAAAACTATACAATACATAAACATTAAACAACCTGCTCCTAAATGATCTTTAGGTCAACAATGAAATAAAGATGTAAATTTTAAAAATTTGTCAGAATGATTATCACAACTTATCAAAATCTCTGGGACTTAGCAAAAGCAGTGCAAAGAGGGAAATTTGTACTGCTAAATGCCTATATCAAAAAGACAGAAAGATCACAAATTAACAACCTAACATCACACATCAAGGAACTAGAAAAACAAGAACAAACCAGATACAAAGCTAGCAGAAGACAGAGCAGAACCTAACAAAGTTTAAAACAAAAAAGAAATACAAATTATCAATGAAATGAAAAGCGAGTTCTTTGAAAAGATAAACACGTTTGGTAGACAACTAACTGGATTATCCAGAAGAGAAAGGATTCAAACAACCTCAAAGGACATGAAAAAGGAGACATTATAACTGATACCACAGATATACAAAAGATCATCCAAGACTACTATGAATACTTTTATGCACAGAAACTAGAAATTTAGAGAAAATGGATAAATTCCTAGAAACATATAAACCCCTAGGCTTGAATCAAGAAGAAATAGAAATCCTGAACTGACCAATAATGAGTAGTGAGATTGAATCAGTAGTTAAAAATCTTCCAACATAAAAAGGCCTAGATCGGATGGATTCATAGACTAATTCTACCAGATGTTCAAAGAACTCGTATTAATCCTACAGAAACTGTTCCAAAAGACCAAGGCAAATCCTCCCTAACTCATTGTACAAAGCCAGTATCACCCTGACACCAAAGCCAGGAAAGGACCCACAGAAAAAGAAAATTATAGGCCAATATCCCTGATGGATATAAATATAAAAGTCCTCAATAAAATACTAGCAAACAGAATTCAGCAGCACATCAAAAAGAAAATTCACCATGATCAAGTGGATTTTCTCCCAGGTGTGCAAGGACAGCTCAACATATGCAAGTCAATAAATGTGCTTCAGCATATAAAGAAAATTAAAAACAAAAACCATACAAACACCTCAAACAATGCAGAAAAAGCATTTGATAAAATCCAGCAAACCCTTCATGATAAAAACCCTCAACGAACTAGGCATAAATGAAATATACGTCCAAATAATAAAAATCACATATGAAAAACCCACAGGCAACATCATACTAAATGAGGAAAAGTTGAAACAGTCCCTCTAAAAACTGGAACAAGACAAGTATGCCCACTTTCACTACATCTGTTCGACATATTACTGGAGGTTCTAGCCAAAGCAGTCAAGGCAAAAGAAAGACAGAAAGGACATCCAAATTAGAAAAGAGTAAGTAAAACTATTCCTGTTTGCTAATGAAATGATCTTATATCTAGAAAATCTTAAAGACTCTAAAGACTTCTATATTTGATCAATGAATTCAGAAAAGTCTCAGGTTACAAAATCAAAATACACAAATCAGTAGCATTTTAATACAATAATAACAACAAAGTTGAGAATCAAATCAAGAACTTAATACCATTTACAATAGCAGCAAAAAAATAAAATAAAATAAAATACCTAGGAATATACTTAACCAATGAGGTGAAAGATTTCTACAGTCTTTTGTAGTTTTCTAAAATGAAAGTAATTGTAGATGACATACATAAATGGAAGAATATCCTATGCTCACGGACTGGAAGGATATCAATACTGTTAAAATGACCATTCTGCCCAAAGCAATCTATAGATTCAATGTAATTCCTACTAAAATACCAATATCATTTTTCACAAAATTAGAAAAATATTCTAAAATTCACATGGAACCAAAAAAGAGCCTGAATAGCCAAAATAATCCTAATCAAAAGAACAAATCTGGAGGCATCACATTGCCTGACTTCAAATTATACTATAAGTCTTTGGTGACCAAACAGCATGGTACTGGTATAAAGATAGACATATGTATCAGTGGAACAGAATAGAGAACTCATAAATAATGCCACATACATAGAACTAACTGTGGACAAAACTGACAAAAACATACACTAGGGAATGGACATCCTTTTCAATAAATAGTAGTGGGAAAATTGGATAGCCACATGCCGAAGAATGAAAATGGATCCATGTCTCCTACCATATATAAAAAACTAACTCAAGATGGATCAAAGACTTAAATGTAAGACATGAAATCATAAAAATAGAAGAAAATCTAGGGAAAACTTCTGGACATTGGCCTAGGCAAAGAATTTATGACTAAGACCCTAAAAGCAAATACAACAAATAAATAAATTGGACTTAATTAAACTAAAAAGCTTCTGCACAACAAAGGAAATAATCAACAGAGTAAATAGACAACCCAGAGTGGGAGAAAATATTCACAGGCTATACATCTGACAAAGGACTAATATCCAGAATCTACAAGAAATTCAAACAAATCAGCAAGAACAAAACAACCCTATTAAAAATTGGTCAAACAACATGAACAGACATTTTTCAAAAGAAGATATACAAATGGCCAATGAACATATGAAAAAATGCTCAACATCCCTAACCATCAGGGAAATTCAAATTAAAATGACAATGAAGTATTCCCTTACCCCAGTCAGCATAACCATTAGTAAAAAGTCAAAAAACAATAGATGTTGGCACAGATGTAGTGAAGAAGGAATGCTTATATACTATTAGTGGCAATGTAAATTATTAATGGTACAATCTCTATGGAGAACAATATGGAGATTTCTCAAAGAACTAAAAGTAGATCTACCAATCAATCTAGCAGTCCCACTGCTGGAGGTGTACCCAAAGGAAAAGAAGTCACTATATCAAAGAGACACCTGTCCTTATATGTTTATCACAGCACAATTCACAATTGCAAAGATATAGAATCAACCCAAGTGTCCATCAACCAATGAGTGAATACAGAAAATGTGGTATATATACATTATGGAATACTGTTCAGTCATAAAGAAGAATGAAATAATTTCTTTTGCAGCAACTTGGATGGAACTAGAGGCCATTATCTTAAGTGAAGTAACTCAGGAACAGACAACCAAATATTGCATGTTCTCACTTACAAGTGAGTGCTAATCTATGGGTACTCATGGTCATAAAGAGTGGTATAATAGACATTGAAGACTTAGATGGGGGGAGGTTGGGAGGAAAGTAAGGGATCAAAAATTACCTATTGAGTACAACATACACTATTTGGGTAGTGGGTACACTAAAAGCCCAGACTTCACCATTATATAATATATCCATATAACAAAACTCCACTTGTACCGCCTAAATCTATTGAAATAAAAAATTGAAAAATTTTAAAAATTAAAAATAAAATAAAATATGCCCCAGAAACTGTGGAAACTCCTACAAGATATTTTAAGTATATACTTACATATTCTTAAATAATCATATATTCAGATAGATAAACAGATGCCACCTTCTTTGAGAAATATCCCTTCCCTATAACAACTTTCTAATAGCTGTTATTTGAAATTAAAATGAAAGAGTGTTGTTTGCAAATTTCACAGCTTCCTTTCTGCCTTCTTTTATAAATTCTAATTGCAAATACAAACTTACCTAAAAGATATTTTTTCAGAACCAACCTTTCTTTACAGAGAAATCTTAGCAAAATTTAAGGCCGTCTCTTGCAAATTTTATTTTGTTGTCATTGCTTTAATTGTAAAGTGGTAGCACTACCACAATTAATGAAAAGAAAATATCTAAGCGGGAAATCTTTAGCTAAAATACAAAATCACACCTTGGGGGATGAAGAAAGCCAGACTACTAAGGAGGATATTGGTAGAAGGAGCATAAGAAGAGGAAGAGGTAGTGCTGGCATTCATTAGGCACTTGCTCTATCTGCCAAGTACTCTTCTAAGTGCTTTACATACAATATCTAAATTTAAACTAACTCTCAGCCTATGAGGTAGATGCCATTACTATCTCCATTTTGCCAGTGAAGCAGCTCAGGTGCGAAGATGTTAAGTAATTAGCCAAATCCTGGGCTGGGATTTAAATCCTGGCAGATTGACTCTAGAACTGGCACTCGACTAAAAGAGAAAATTGGAAGGCAGACTGTGTCTACTTTGAAAACATTGCATAGGGGTTAAAAACACAGGTTTCGGATCTATATATACTAAGCCTGAAAATCATTCCACCATTCACTAGCATTGTGACCTTGGGTAATTTATCTCTGTGCTTTGACTTCCTATTTATAAAATGAAACTAATAACTCCTCATAATTGTGAAAATTCAGTAAGGCAATACATAAAAAGCACTTAGGCCATTGGGTGTCCCTTAGGCCTCCTTACCTCTTGTTATTATATATAACAATATTATGTACTGTTAAATCAAATAGAAATAACAACTGGATAAAGGCTTGTAACAGGGAGAGTGGAGAGTAAACAAATTATGGTATGTTGCCCAAATTTCCCAAGTATATACTTTCATAAATTATTAAAAATAAAATTAAATTTACTTTAAAATTGAGCAAATATATAAAAAATATGATCTTGCCAATATTTGGAACTCAATAATATTGCTACACAAGTTTTTTAAATAAAATTCCGACTTCTAAATACATCAAAATTCTTCTAAATTTCTTCTAAAATATCTGACCTCAAAATATGCAAAACTACCAAGATATAGTTATGTTTATTAATAAAATTTTGTTTCCTTATCCTAGAGCATTTTCTTCTGAACTGGAAAAAGCTATAGTATAACAACTGACAAAAGGATGTTCTAGTATAATTTAACATCAATAGCCACTAGGAGTCAGGAAAAAAATTATAATCTCATAGTTTTTTAAATCTATTTGATTTTACAATACATTTCACAGCAGATATAGCCCTTTTTGCCACCACATATGTAAATGAACAATTACTACTCAGAAAGTTCAAAATTTACTCTTGTACTCTATGAACAAGAGTACCCAGAAGACTTTTCCAAAGGAGGAGGCTTTATAGCCTCAGCTTAACTGTTCTACAGGTTACAGAATCTGTAAATTCTTTAAGCTTCATTTTCTTGTTTTTCTCATCATTATAGTAGATTGATCAGATTATTGCAATTTTTGATAAATCTTAAGCAATGAAGAAATGGCTCTCACCTAATTCACATATATTAAATTAGTAGCTATTCCACTGGTTTCCACATTCATGCAGTAGTAATTATATTTTTAGGGAAACCCTTGTTTTCCCTCACTTTTAATTCTAGCTACTGATAAACATGGTATAATAGGGGAAAAAAAACCATGATTTAGAGATCATGGGAATCCATGATCAGTCCAAGCAGATGGGAATGGATAAGAATAAAGCTGGAGATATAATAATAAATAAGGATGGAAATAGAAGAAGTGATCCAGTTTGTACTATCCAACAAAGTGGTTTAAATCAATGTCAGAGAGGATGTAAATCTACTTTGACAGGGGAAATACAGAAGCTTCTATGCTGTTTGCACCCATATATACATGTCAAATTAGTCTGCAGTTTACTCCTTTTTCAAAGTTTTTTTCAAATTTGATGTAAAGGTTATGTTAATTTATGTTAGTCTCTTGAAGTGAACTTGGAAGTTTTCCCTTTTTTGTATGCTCTGGGGTAGTTTAAATCACTAGTTCACTAACTACCAATATATGTAACATAGTAATCTGATCCTTTATGGTTTAATGGAACTTCTCTGGTACCTTATAGGCAGTAAATCATTTGAGAAGTATATATTATTTTTATAATCAGGAAAAAATTGAATGTATTTTCTTTAAGAATCTAATAAAAGCTATGGATACTTTTCTACTGCCAAGACCAATCATAATCACAAATTTGTATGTACAATTTCAGAATGGTTCATAGAAGCCTTAAAATCTATCCATGGAGTCCATAAAGATCTACCGATCATGGTTTAGGAATCCTTTCCTTGACCTTTCTGGACTCTCTTTGTATTTTCAGCTTGATATGACACTTAGAATAAAATTTGAGATAAGTTTGTCACCTAGAGGATAGATCATGTTCTTCTAATTTTAAATATCTAAATCCAGAGTGACATTAGCAAAATGGTAGAGTGGGCAGCTCCAATCCCTTGTTCCCCGACAGAAACATCAAAAACAACCAGAAACTGGCAAATATAACCTTAAAGGTCCTATAATTAGGATCTCTGCAAAACAGGTAAAGGTTCACAGCAATCAAATGAATGCCCAATCAAGAAAAGCCACATTTGAAATGGTAGAAAACTTCATGGCATTTTGCTCTCCCTTGCCCTACCCAGAACAGCACAATCTTTGTCTGAAGGAGGTGGTAGCGAGGTTCCCAATTATTTTCCACAGAGAAGACTTTATTTGCAATCTTCAAACATGTCTGGGAGCTGCCCAAAGGACTGAGCTCTGTTTCGCCTAACGCAGAACTCATGCAAGAAAGCAGTGGGAATTGATTTTGAAAACTGCAAGAGCACTACAGACCTACAGATGCCTAGGGCAAGAGATTATGGATGGAGACATACAATAGACAATCTAAGGCCCCAAGGAGAAGCTGGAGTGAGACATTTTGGGAAATTAAGACATCGGGAAATCAGCTATATATACAGTAGATTTAGAAAGTCACCCCTATCTCCACAATGTCCGATGCATAAATAAATAAATAAATAAAAAGCCACACATAGGCCCAAGTAAAATATATATTAATACAAAGAAAAGACTTGAGAAGACTTTCAGCTATCATCTCAGCCTGATCCCAAGGCTCAGAGTATGCCTAGCTAATTATGCAGGACTACCCTGGCACAGAGTCAGTCTGCAAAGATTGGAAGAGGAAGTTGTTTTTGTCAAATGCTCAATTTTCAAAAACCAAAAACAATCACAAGTCATATAAAGAAACTGGAAAACATTCCCATTCAAAAGAAGAAAATAAACTGGCAGAACCACACCTGAAGAAGGACAGGCATTGGATTTACCAGACAAAGACTTTAAAACAACTGTTTTATATATGCTCAAAGAACTAAGAGAAAACATGGACAAAGAAATATAGGACATTAAAAAATAATAGGCCGGGCGCGGTGGCTCACGCCTGTAATCCTAGCTCTCTGGGAGGCCGAGGCGGGCGGATTGCTCGAGGTCAGGAGTTCGAAACCAGCCTGAGCAAGAGCGAAACCCCGTCTCTACTATAAATAGAAATTAATTGGCCAACTAATATATATACAAAAAATTAGCCGGGCATGGTGGCGAATGCCTGTAGTCCCAGCTACTTGGGAGGCTGAGGCAGGAGGATTGCTTGAGCCAGGAGTTTGAGGTTGCTGTGAGCTAGGCTGACGCCACGGCACTCACTCTAGCCTGGGCAACAAAGTGAGACTCTGTCTCAAAAAAAAAAAAAAATAAAAAAAATAAAAATAAAAATAAAAAAATAATAATAAATAGCAACAAACTGAGAATTATCAACAAAAAGTAAAATTAAAAAAGCAAACAGAAGCCGGGCGCGGTGGCTCACGCCTGTAATCCTAGCACTCTGGGAGGCTGAGGCGGGCGGATTGCTCGAGGTCAGGAGTTCGAAACCAACCTGAGCAAGACCCCGTCTCTACTATAAATAGAAAGAAATTAATTGGCCAACTAATATATATATAAAATTAGCCGGGCATGGTGGCACATGCCTGTAGTCCCAGCTACTCGGGAGGCTGAGGCAGAAGGATTGCTTGAGCCCAGGAGATTGAGGTTGCTGTGAGCTAGGCTGACGCCACGGCACTCACTCTAGCCTGGTCAACAAGCGAGACTCTGTCTCAAAAAAAAAAAAAAAAAAAAGCAAACAGAAAATTAGAAAATGCACAAGTATGTGTAAATTAAACAACACGTTTAAACAATCAATAGGTCAAAGAAGAAATCACAAGGGAAATTAGAAAATACCTTGAAACAAATTAACATTAAAATACAACATACCAAAGTCTATAGAGGCAGTGAAAGCAATGTTAAAAGGGAAATTTATAGCTGTAAACACTTACACTAAAATATAAGAAAGATCTCAAATCGACAACCTACATTTACATGGTAGGAAAGCAGAAAAACAACAAACCAAGCCCAAAGCTAAAAGAGAGACAGAAATGATAAAAGTAGAGTAGAGATAAATAAAATAGAGAATAGGAAAACAATAGAAAAAAATCAGTGAATCCAAAAGTTGATTCTTTGAAAAGATGAAGAAAATATATAAATCTTCACCTCATTAGACTAAGAAAAATAGTTGTTAAAATCAAAAATGAAAGTGGAGACATTCCCATCAATTTTACAGAAATAAGAAAAATTATAAAGGATATTGTGAACAATTTTATACTAAAAATGTAATAACTTAGATGAAATGGACAAATTCCTAAAAAGTACATCATTTGAATCATGAAGAAATAAAAAATATGAATATGAATATGACCTATAACTAGTAAGGATATTGAATCAGTAATCAAAAACCTCCCAACAAAGAAAAGCCCTGGACCATAGCTTAACTGGCGAAGTCGACCAAACATTTAAAGAAAATTAATACAATCCTTCTCAAACTCTTCCAAAATACTGAAGAGGAGGGAACACTTATTACCTCAGTCTATGAGGTCAGTATTACCCTGATACCAAAGCCAGACAAAGACACTATAAGAAAATAAATCTACAGGTCAATATCCCTTATGAATATCAATACACAAATCTTCAACTAAACACTAACAAACCAAATTCAGCAGCAAATTAAAAGGATTATACACTATGAACAAGTGGGATTTATTCCTAAATGTAAGGATGTTTCAACACATGAGAATCAATGGACACACATGTAATACACCAATATAATACATCTAAATGTAAGAATTAATACTACAAAACTCTTAGAAGGAAACAGAGGGAAAAAATTTCATGACGTCAGATTTGGCAATGATTTCTTGGATATAATACCATAAGACTATAGAAAAAATAGATAAGTGGAGTTCATCAAAAATAAAAACTTTTATGTATCAACAGATAACTCTTAAATGAAATGGCAATCACAGAAATGGAAAATCATTTTGCAAATCATATATCTGATAAAGGTTAAGATCCAGAATATATAGGGAACTCTACAACTCAATAACAAAAAAAAAAAAATTCAAAAATTGGCAAAGGACTTGAATAGACATATCACCAAAGAAGATATACAAATGGTCAATAAGCACATAAAAAGATGTTCAACATCACTGTTAGGGAAATGTAAATCAAGAGCACAATAAGACACCACTTTACATGTATTCACATGGCTATTATTTTAAAAAACAAAAAATAACAAGTGTTGCTAAGGATATAGAGAATTGGGAAGCCTTGGATATTGCTGATAGAATGTAATATGGTACAGCCACTGTAAAAACAACATTGTAGTTTCTCAAAAGCTTAAACATAGAATTATCATATGATCCAGCAATTCTTTTTCTGGGTATACATTCACAAGAATTGAAAGTAGAGGCTCAAACACATATTTAAACACCAATACTGACAGCAGCATTATTCACAATAGCCAAAAAGTGAAAACAATCCAAATATCCATCAATGGATAAATGGATAAACAAAATGTGCTATATACATACAATGGAATATTATTCAGACTTAAAAATGAATGAAATTCTAATATAATCTAAAACCTGGATAAAGCTTGAAAACATTATGCTAAGTGAAATGAAATAAGCTAGACACGAAAGGACAAATACTGTATGAGTCCACTTATATGAGGTATCAAGAATAGTAAAATTCATAGGGACAGAAGATAGAATGGTGGTTACTGGGGATGGATGGAGGGGGACATATGGCATTGTTTAGTGGGTATAGAGTTACAATTTGGGATGATGACAAAGTTCTGTAGATAAATAGTGGTGATGGTTACACAACAATTTCAAGGTTCTTAATGCCACTGAATTGTACACTTAAAACTTAAAATGGTTAATTTTATGTATATTTTACCACAATACAAAAATCATCTTAGATTCATTCATTGATCCCAGAGGGGAAAAGAAACCCCTCTAAATCTGTGTAAGGCACAACATGAAAGATGTTTGGGAAAGTGCTCACTTCATTGATTCTCAACATAATATTAGCCATACTTCATGGCATCTTTACATGAGTGCCTAGAAATGCATACAGGTGTCCTCCTTTATAGCAGTCAAATAAAGACAACCCAGGGACCTGGATAACCTAGGAATAAATATTTGGAGTGGGTTGGTTTCATTTTGCTATGTTTGCTTTTTGCTTGCATTTTCACACACACAATTCAATATTTGTTTTAACAATGTAGATTAAAAAATAGAAACACTCAGTTTTCGATATGGAATGTTGTTGCTTTCATTTCACCTTAAATCTTCACAAACATACAAAGCAATGACCAAGGCAATACTATAGCACTCCTCCCTATCTTTCTTTTCCCATTGTTATTAACCACCTCATGTGTGGACGTGCACAGGTTATTAGCAGAATTTGCATGGATGTCGATTGTTAATTTGCTTTATTACAAAGGAAACGAATTCTGCCAATTTCCCCCAAAGATTACATTTGTGCTCCCTTCCTTTCTTATTTTAAAGCCTTCTAATGTTACATATGTAGAGATCATAACACTACCTATCTCATTAGATTGTGAGGACTTAATGGGATAAGAGAATGCAAACTATTTAGCACAGTGTCAGACATGCTAAGAAGTAAATAGTAGTTCCCTTTCTACCCTGCCCAATATTATATTATGTCTGTGATGGCCATATATCTTGGAATTTCCAGTATAGTTCCAATATCAGATATGTTGTTCTCCTAAATCTCATTATATATTTCTATAGCTCATAATCCTCAAGTCAGTATTTAGAAAGCAGCATATGTGTTAATATGATATACACCCCTTAAGCAATAATACTAATGACTAGATTTTCAGTGCTTAGTATATTAACCATGTCATGCAGTCTACATGCACTGTCATTTAACTCTCCCAACATCACTATGAGATGGATAATATTATTGCCTTTTTTTATTGTTTTTCTTTTTGCCATTTAATAGATGAATAAATTGAGAGATTTGTAGCTGGGCCAAGGTCACACACTTGATAGGTGATTTTACTATCCCTTGACTCCCTATCTGGTGCTTTTTCTACCACCTCAGAGACTCATAGTCCTGGTTAATTGACATATATGAAAACATAGGCTTTTTAAGTAATACTATATATTTGTTTAGTTGGTGTGCTCTGAACAAATGAAGCTAGCAAGCTTTATGATATTCTCACACAATAAACACATTGTGGTGCCTCAGTTTTGTTGTCTCTAAATTAGGTTTGATTTATCTCATATGGTGGCGAGGACTGATTGGGGAAATTGTTATAAAGAACCTCCATATTTCAAGTACAAATCCTCAGAAACATAAATACAGATACAGAGCAAGATATCCTGAATACTCGAGCTTGTACTTTGAAACGGGATTGACAAGAGAAAGCTTGATGTTGAAAATGGCTCAGTTATAATCAGTTGCTGAAGTTATTCTGACAATCAGGTACAATGCAGAAGGGCAGATATTCTCAGGAAAGGTTAAGGTTTCCTTGGCAACTATCAAATGCATTGTTAATATCCCCTAGGAACTTTTTGGTCAATAATGACTGAAGTGCTAGAAAACTATTTTTAAACTATCTTTTGAGTTAATTCTATTCTCCTTTCAAAATTCTTTTTTCCTTAAATTTACTTTAATTGCTTAATTAATGGTTATTTGATGAAGGTTACTGAACATTCCGTTGAAGGAAAGGTTTTGACTCTTTCTGTCAAATAGAATTAAAGATGTCAATGTACAGGGAGCTGTTTTGAAAAGATTTGAGCAAACTCTAATGTAAAGGAGGAGTCAACTCATGAAATATTCACCCAAAGTTACGATTACAACTGTCTATCTAAAATTATTATTAATATCCATTATAGAATTTTCATATTTGTAAACTTCCTAGTAATTCATTTGTATTGGTTATTCCACATATCAATCCAAATAAGACCTTCAGTGACTATCCTCATTTTATGGATGAAAAACTGGAGACCAATTATAGACAGCCAGATTTTTTTTTTTGACCATTCATTAGCAGGTAATCATTAACAAGCATGAATCAGAATCAGAAGAGTTGAAATGTTATTTATATCATTAGAATTAGCATATCATTTTACTTGTAATTCCATCAAGTAATACTTGATAGGATTCTTGGCACCCCAAGAATAGGATGGTGGATAAGATTAATCAAGCAAGCCTTTTTGCAGACCAAGGAAATTTCAGAATATTTAGAGACTCTGATATTAAAATAATCAACAAGAGCTTCATTCATTGTTACCCTCAGTTGAAGACATTGGTATTGGTAGAATCTGTTCTCAACTTTACCAGGAAGGAGTAGTTATTTAAAATCATATCCTTCAAGAAATAGACTTTAGTCCAGATGATTTTCTTACTAGTTGAGGACATTAAAAATATGGTTATTTTTGCTAAGCAGAATAACTGTTTGTTAACAAGAGTTGTATTATTAATTAACTTTTACTGAATATTGCCAAGAACATTCAATTGATTTTTAAAACTCTCTAGTACAAAGGTAATTATCTTAGAAAGGTAATTGAAAAAGCAACTTCAATAATGCAATTCTAGGCTTATGTCTATGTCTTAGTGACAGACATCATAATACAGCAGAAAGAAAAATAGATGGACTGAAATAAACCTATAAATGAATTGTGTAATTATTTAAGAATAGCCTTGAGACAGATATTGCTTTACTTATAAGTGGTCTTATCATCATTCCCTTTTCTTTGTCTTACAAATCAGCATGAGAATACCTACCAGCTTGCTGGGTTGGAGCTCTGTTGTCATTTTCAAAAAGTAAATTTTTTTCAACCAATTTCTATGTCTAGTAATAAGCCCTTATAGCACTGTAAACAATTTTTAAGAATTGCAAGATTGGATGTTTTAATTACTTCAAAATATAACTTCTCTAAAAATTGCATGTTCATTTCAGCACCTGGTATATTCAAGATGCTAACAGAAACTAAACAGTCAGAGAAGGTAGCAAAGAAAATAACCATGCTAAGGATATTAACCTTGATTTCTTTTTTCTCTTCCTCATTTTTTTAAACAGGAATGAAAAATGCAGTATCTTAAGTGACTGGAAAAGGAGCTAAGAGCAATATAAAGTTAACATATCACTCTGAATATATTCTGACTGCTCTTAAGGAAAACGAATCTCATATACGATTTAGCACTACAAACACAAAATACAACGACAAAAATACTTCATCATCGTAATCACCAAAAATCATTTTCACTTTTATTTATTTAATTTTTTCTGTGATCCTTTATTACGCAACCAAAAATCACTTTTAAATGTCTAGTATGGTCATTTTTTCACAACAAACTGGAGAGATATGATAGCTGTTTACAGTGGTGCTATTTTCCTACCACATAAAGCATCAGGTATAGTGCCTAAGTATACTGCAGTTACTGAATAAGTGCTTCTTCCTCTGCATGCTAATACACCTGTAAGAACTTCTCGAGGTTGGCCATACTGCTCTTTTTGCCATGTTTTGACCAAAAGAATACAGATGGTCATGATCAGGGTAGAGAAAATGGCAAGTATGGTATGATAGCTGATACATATGTGGCTGGGGGTAGGTAGGAAACTTCCCCTTCGTCCTCACTGAAAGATCAATTCACAATAAGGCAGATTAATAAGAGAAAGAAATTACAAATTTGTTTACCCTGCACATGGGGAGAATCATAAGGTGATTACCCAATACCCCAATACGGTCCAGAAGTTTATATGCCCTCATTTTACAGGGGAGTGGGAGATGAGCCATATAGGTAATTCTGTTGAGGAGCAATAAATGGTTTCTATGAAGGATAAATACTAATAGATACTTGGGAGGATGAATGGATGGAGGAAACAGACTGACTTGTAAGTGATTTTCTTGGAAATTAAATTAACCTGAGAGACAAGTATTATCTTTAAAATGGGTTGGGCCAGGTCTGGTTGCATTCTTGATCTTCTTTCCTGCAATATATTGAGATAACAGGGAGGGGAAGAAAAGGCAATTATTCTTCTTGGTGAGTCCATCTGGTTTTTATGAAGATATAGGAGAAGCCCCTTCCAATGCCTATTGATCTCTAAAGACCGTTAACTCAAAATAATCTTTATACCAAGGTGTAATTTAGGGGGGGGGAATTCCTTGAGCTCCTTCACATGGTAAACAGAGAGGATGCTCTGGGTCCACAGACTGCTAGACTTATGGAGGCTAGTTGGCTAACTGAAAGGGGAAAATGAAAGAGAAAAAAGTAGCAGAGGACGAAGAAATCATAGCACCATATCCAGTATGAGTACATCTAAAGGAGGTCAAGAGCTAGGGAATGGGCATATTTCTCAGCGTCATATTCTCTGGTCTTCTAATGTACTAAATAAGCCATGACACTCTGACATTCAAAAGTATCTGCCACACGTAGTCATCTTCTTCACAAAACAGACAGAAGAGATTACCTTGAACAAACCTCCATGTTTTGTGTTATCAGACACTGCAACCTGGCCACGCTGACTGAACAGGTTTCGTACCTGACTCAGAAGCAGCTGGACTTGAGGGGATACAAACAGCTTATGGTAAAGTGGCAAGAGAGCTTGGTCCATCAGGTGAGTTTTGTGTTGGATAATGGCACCATCTCAAGTATGAAGACATCCCATACTCGAGCCGAAGCCATTGTCTTACCCAGGTATTTGAAAGTCCAAACATCATGGAAAGGGTCAAGAGACAGTAGAGCATGGGCAGATGCTAAAAGACATGTGAAAAAAAGGCAGGAAGCAGAATCCACAAGGCAGTCAAAAGCCACGAAGTTCAGAGCTGAGAGCATTTGGCAGTAATAGAAACAGACAGAATCATGGATAGAAGTAAAAGCAGAAGGCAGAACCTGAATCATGAGAATTATTTACTACTAGAACTGCTTTTGGTGCACTAGGGTTGTATAGTATCCTAAATGTGATCTTTTCAGCCATCTGTGAGGACAAATTGCCCAAGCACTGAAATGGTTGCTTCTGCTTCCTTACTTTCTGACATATCTTTATGACAGCCACATCGCCTGAGGAAAACTGAGATTGCTGCTGTTCCTAGCAAGGTGAAGTTACTAACAAACACATCCAGGCACAAGAGAGTAACCACCTAGTCACTGTTTATAGCCTGATTATCACTGTGCTAGTGTTATCTGTCAGAGAAGGAGGGACATGGCAATTCAAGTTAAGAGACCTGGGTTAGGTTGCCTTTGCCCCAAAATAGCAGAAAACTCTGCATAAAACAGACCTTAAAAATAAGATGCTTTAAATCTCATATACTAAGAAGTCCATAGGTAGGATCTGCATAAAACAGACCTTAAAAATAAGATGTTTTAAATCTCATATACTAAGAAGTCCATAGGTAGGGCAGGCACTGGTGTGTTATGTCAAGGCTCTATCTCTCCTTCTCTGTGGCTCCCTGGTCCCTGCACGTCTCTGTCAGCAGATTTCCCCTTCAGGCTTGTAGCATGATGCTGGCAACAGTTCTGAGAGGTGACTGAAGAAAGATTTCCCAGAAGCCTTTCCAGAACTGGGTCATGTACTTGTGCCTAAACCAATCAATCTTTGGCAAGGAAAATGTGACTACCAGAACTATCTTACATCAGTTAGGACCCACCCTCTGTAGCCTGAAATGGGGTCAGCCTTGTCTAGGAAGATTGATACCTGGACAAAATCTAGGCTCTATTAGAAAGAGGAAGGGGGAATAGGGAGCACATGTTAAGTGAGCCGCCCAATATCTGTTTCAGGAGCCGTATCTCACCACCCCTTAAGGCAAGAAGGAGGAGATTACTGGAGATCTTTACTGAGATTCTGAAGCACATAGCATTGCCTCCTATTTTATTTCTACCAGTAACAACAAGGTTTCTGAAACAAAGCCTATAATTAGAATACCTCTTCCTTGTTATTATGTTGACAGCCCTCAAATTGCAGTATATCAATTTCTAATGATCCATTCACTACTCTCATATTATTAACTTACAGCATTTAAAGCTAACAGGCCACTAACCAATTTATTAATCAAATATCGAATGAGTGCCTACTATGCCAGTCACCATGCTAGGTGCTGAAGACAGAGAAGTAAACAAGGTCCACATCTATTCCTTATAATCTAGCAGTACTTGTCTCAATCTGCTTCCAGAAGGGTAGGCCCATACCTTCTCTCCCCTTGCTAGACAATATGGGAGAGGCTCATTCACTATGATATCCAGAACCTAGTGCATGGCTGATTTATACTGATTGTTGAAAGGCTGAGAAGTGTAAAGGAAAAATAAGGTGAGTGGAGAGGATGAGGAACCAAGAGATTTATCCTGTTACTATAAAGTAATGAGACTGGTTTTATTGTTTTTTATTTTTAAAATAAAAATAAAAGAGACTGGTTTTATTATTTTATTGTGTTGCTGATAAATTATCTCTGTGAGCAATTTAATAAAGGCTTAAAAAACATTTGAACTATGGCAATATCACTTTATATGTTTACCTTGGCCTAGGGCTATTACTTTTAAGGAAAATACTCATTTAAATGTAGAAGTTATGGCACCTTTGTCACCAAAAAAAAAGTATCATTACATTATTGTACTCAAACCTTAAGATTGCTTCTAAAAAGGAAAACTAGTACTCTAGTGACAGTTGCAATCTACCGCTAAATGAAAACATGCAGAACTTGTGCCTGAGATGGAAAAGCTTTTTTTCCTGTGGATTTGGGATCAAGCTCAGCCCTGTGTACCTTTAAGTATGGCCAAGCCAAGGCTTTGAGTCTTTTTGACAGTGAGAAGCAGGAACATGGTAAGAGATCAAAGGATGAAAATTTCAGTGCAAATCAAGGCTTGTTTATAAGGTCTGCCTTTGCATAACATCAGGATATGAATGCAACGGCTGGTACTGATGCAATGGCAGCTCAACTTAGCCTTTGTATTTGTAGGCAGCAGAAGGGGCAAGAAATTATTTGCTACATGGCAATTTGCATTAGCAAAAAAGCAAGACACCTCTATGACTGTTTCATAAGAAATTATCAAGTAGCCGAAGGTACCCCCAAAAACGCTCCTTTAAAATGCCTGTGAAAATCTCCCTTAGACAGAACATCTGAATGAATCTATCCTAATGAAGATATTACCTCCAATTATAATTTGTTTTGTCATAAAAATAAGTTGTCAATGATGAAGAGTAAGCTAAGAACTATAATTGTATTAATATACAATTTCCTATGTTATCCTAATTAATCAATTTACATACTCCTTTTAAAAATCTTTATAATACGCAGGTTTATAATTTTAGTTAATGAAGTATGGTATCTGTGGTCATTCCAAAAAATATGGGAATAGATCCTTGGTTAGAAAGGCCTTTTTGTTTGGTTAGAAAAGTCAGATTTCACTTAAATAATTTTCATTTACAGGACCATTTCCAGAATAAAATACATCATAAGCCCAGGAGTTCCTGTATTATGTTCTGAGTCTTTTAAGAGTTCTAAAAGAAGGCATCGTCATCATAGGAGATGACAGGTCCATGTGTGTTACTGCCCCTGAAGACTTTCCAGTGGGACAAGATGTGGAGGTAGAAGACAGTGCTTTTTTTTGACCTATCAAACTCTCATGGAAAGACAGTGATATTGATGATTCTGAGTCTATATAAACCTAGACTAATGAGTGTGTTTTTGTCTTAGTTTTTTAACAAAGAAGTTTAAAGGGTAAAAAAAAAAATAAAAATAGAAAATAACTTATAGAATAAGGATATAAAGAAAGAAAAAAATTGTATACCACTATACAAGTGTTTGTGTTTTAAGCTAAGTGTTACAAAAGAGTCAAAAAGCTAAAAAAAAATTAAAAAGTTTATAATGTAAAAAAGTTACAGTAAGCTAAGATTAATTTACTGTTGATGAAAGAAAAATACATTCTATCAATTTAATATAGCCTAAGTGTATAGTGTTTACGGAGTCTACAGTGGTGTAATGTGCTAGGCTTTCACATTCCCTCACCACTCACCCTCTGACTCACCCAGAGCAACTTCCAGTCGTACAAGTATAACAGAGTAGTCGCCCTTTCGCCCATAGACATGGAAGGGAAATATTGAGAGTGGGGAATATGTAACAGAGGGAATAGTCTGAAAAAAAATGGCAGAAATATTTTCTATCTCTTTAAAACATCCTCCACTCCTTTTTGAGAACTAAAACCTGTATCCCTGCCTCAGGCCAGTGGTTGGGAGGGGCAGGGTAAGTCCCTTGTTATTTGTGCTAAAGTAGATGGCTCAACCCAGACCTGATAAAGGGAGGACCTGAGTGGAGGTCACAGGATTGTCTTCAGTGGAGATAAGATGATCAGAATCATCAACTGTAGTTGAATAGTAATTGCCTGAACCTGAGAACCCATCCTTTAAAAGCTCGTATTTCTGCTTATTATTAGGATAATGGCATTTCAGATAGGAGTCTTCATCCTCCTCCTTTGCCGGCAAAGTAGCAAAACTTCTTTTTTCTTTTCCTCAAACCACTTGTTCTCATTCTTATGATACAGCCTTGAGGAAAAGTGACCAAGCTTTTGGTAACACAAGCTCCAGTCATAATAAGTGCCCTAAACAGGTATATTGTTCTCTATCTTTTATACATCATTTTTACTGTACCTTTTCTATGTTTAGGTAGGTTTAGATACACAAATATTTACCATTGTGTTACAATTGCCTAAAGTACTCAGTGCAGTAACATGCTGCACAGGTTTATAGCCTAGGAGCAATAGGCTATACCATGTAGCCTAGGTGTACAGTAGGATATATCATCAGGCTTGTGTAAGGACTCTCCATGACAATGAAATCGCCTAATGATTCATTTCTCAGGAGGTATCCCTATCATTAAGTGACAAATGATTGTACACGAAATGATTAAAAACAAGAAAATTAATTTGCTTAGAAAATATGATTCTTATAACTAAATTGATTTAGTCATGTATTTTGCACCTCTTTTTCTTCCATCATCCTCCCCTCCTCTCACATTGTCATGCTACCCTCATCCCCAAACCACCACTTCTACCTCAGTTAACAGGCTATTATAACATCCTTGACCAAAATGCTCTTTGACATCCCTGATGATTTATTAGCTCCTTTCTCCTTCTTTGCTGACCCAACTGATTGACATCCCCTCTATCTAACTATAGACAGCTCTATCTAACTGCAGTCCTCTCCATTCATGAGGAAGTATATATTCCCTAAATCATTCCTACTGTCAGGTCTCAGTGTGAAAATGTTGGTTCTTGGCACGCCCACAGTCCAAGAATGACCAGACACAGCAAAGTAAGTCAAGCATGAGGTGAAATTTATTGTGGGGGGAGCAAGGTAGGATTACAGGGCAAGAGTAAGATATAGGTTTATAGAGCATGATACACACAGCACAGATGATGACTGGATCCCTCCCTTGCTGATGCAGGAAAAAGAGAGTTTGATTATGACCTGCACCTTATTTTATAGTACTGGATTGGGACCTCCCTAGTGGCTCAGAGGTCACCATGGAACCACTTTGATTGGACAGTTGAGAGTCACATGACCTGAGTCTTAACTACATATGCAGGTTGCTCTATTTCAATTTCCAGACTCTATAATACCTATGCAGCTTGGCCCCTGGGATAGAGTCTTTTGCATTCTTTTGCAGCTGGTGTGCCAAGTTCTGATTGGCAGATTCATAGGGTATTTCCCTCCTCCCCCAGGTATGGCAGTTGCTTCAAGATAGGATTAGGGCGGGGGTAGGGCCAAGATGGGGGCAACAGCACCCACTTTCATACATCCTTTTTATCCTTCCTTCTCTTTGTTCATTCAATAATTTTTTCGTTGTTTTACGTGCCAGGTGCTATTCTAGGCACCAGGATTGCAACAATGAAGGTAACAGACAAAAGTTCCTGCCATCGTGGAACTTATGTTCTAGTTGGGGATACAAGCAATAAACAAGCTTAGGGGGAAAAACAAAATATTTTATATTCTACATATTAATACATGCTAAGAAGAAAAGTAAAGCAAGGAAGGACATATAAAGTATGTGTGTGGTTGAAAATTTAAATAAGATGATGTTAAAGGAATTCAGGAAGTTTCACACTAAAATATGACTCCTTGCTAAAAGAGTATTTTGAATTAAAGGCCCTTAGAGATCAATAGGCATTGGAAGGGGCTTTCCCTCTATTTGCATAAACCAGACAGACCCATCAAAAAGAACAATCTGATTTTCCTTCCCTATCCTCTTCTTTCAAGATATTATAGAAAAGAAGATCAAGAATGCAACCAGACTTGGCCCAAATCATTTTAAATACAATACCTGTCTCTCAGGTTAATTTAAATTTGCAAAGAGAATCATTTATGTCTCAATCTGTTTTCCCCCATCCATTCATCCTCCTTGGTAACTATTTATTGCCCCTAGCAGAATTACCTATATTCCTCCTTTCCACCTCCCCTCTAAAATGAGGGTATATAAACTTCTGGACCCCACTGGGATATTGTGTAATCACTCTGTGATTCTCCCCAAGGGCATGGTAAACAAACTTCTTTCTCTTATTAATCTGCCTTATTATGAATTGACCCTTCAGAGAATGTTCCTGGGTGAAGGGGAAGTTCCCCTCACTCCCATAGCATCCAAGCCTCAGTGTAAAGGTGACACATGAGGAAACAAACACCTGATGGAGATGAGGAGAAAGTCAAGCAATTGTTTAGGGAAGAGCTTTCCAGAAAGAGGAAAGATCAAGTTACAACACTTCCCAAAAGATCATTCCTTGCTCCACCAAAATGTGAGGGTTGTGATTGAAATACATAGAAGTATTTACCTAGTGAGTATTAATAGTAAGATACTCCCCTACACCTACAGTGACCCAGGCCTGTCCAAACTTCTCCCAGAGTAATCCTAACTCCTTAAAGTCTGCATAAAAGGGAGTCATCCTTGCCCTGAAAAACAGCCATACAGACAAACCCTAAGATTCCCTGTCTTCCAGTCCATATTAGCTATTAGTTTTTAGGTAGCATTTTTCAGCCGGAAATTTACTCTGTCACCTATAGGCTATGTACTATAGACATCTGTCAATTAGACAAAGACTCTAATTTGCCACTTGTCCAAACATGGAGTAAGTAAGTATTCAGGCCAAGAGACTTGTTTTCTCTGACAAGTACTAATTAAGTTGGGCCAGAAAGCCTCCCCAGATATGAGAGAACGCAGGGGCCCCTCAAACACAACTTGACAAAATACTCGATTGTGTGCTCGTAGCTTAGTCACTAACACAAACTAACAATAGCGTTTTTGTTTTTTGTGTTTTTTGTTAAAGCAGTTGTCAACCCTCTGAGAAGTGTCTACAGAAGAAAAGTCATCAATTATTGATCATTGGAACAAAAGATATATGTCTGGAGAAGAATAAAGAAATCAATGATTTATAAGTATCCCTCATCACTTCTCCATTATTCTCCAAAAGAGCTTTAATCTAAGAGATTTAGCCAATTATGGGGCCTTTGTCCCTGAAAAAAATATCACTTCTAGTTTATTTTCCTCTAATAAATATGTGGGTGTAATAACCTATAACAAAAGTTTTTAACTGTTGATTGTGTTCCCCACCAACCACAGAACTTTTATCTCTAATTATCTCATGGTAATCAAATGTGAAATCACTAGATTAAATGAAGAGAATACATATTTAACTCCAAGGTAAATTTAGCAATGTACAATCAAATCCCACATAATTAAGAGTAGAAAATGAAATCATATGCTTTGTCCAGGATCACAGAAGAGACCCTGACAAAGCAGAATATATCCAGAAGAGAAAGTACACAAAGTCCAGTTAATTGAGCCATTAATAGTCTTTACCCTTACTGTGTGAATTTATTTTTCCAGGTAGTTAGAATATATTCCTAGCCTAGAACTGCTTTTCTAATGAATAGCACTGTGCAGGTATAAACTGCTTTGCTTCAAACCTATGTCATGTCTCAAAAAGGTGCCATATTGTCTGCTCAAAGGCACTGAAATAAAATGAAAACACAAATATATTCCAAGTCACGTAGTTGCAAAGGGATGAAATGAAACCACTGCTGCACTAGTATATGGATTAATGTTGCCTTTTGCTGTCAATTCCAGCAAACACTACATCAAATTTGTAGCTAGGGCTGATTCATGTTTTAACGTTCACTCTCAGATCTTTGTCTCCAGAAAGCCTATTCTGCAGTTTATGAAGCTGGATAGACAAGAGTTATGCATAACCTCAGAAAAGCTAAGGGGCATCACATTCACTGGTATGGATCAGTGGTCAAGTAGTTAATTATTTTCCTCGCAGCAAAGAAGGAAGATTTTTCCATTTGAAGATTTTTACCCTATGTACAGTAGATTTGTGGAATGTGCTGTACTGTGCACCAGCTGGTTAAAAATAAAACTATTGCAATCAACCTCCTAAAAACAGGCATTGCAAAGGTTTATTACACTACTTTTAATATTTCTAAAATTCTAAGAGAACAGATACACTTCAGTTAAAAACAAACTCAAAATCCTAGGAGTATGAATCATTAAACATGCATACGTAAAACCCAGACATCCCCTCAAAACATTAGGAATAAAGAAAAGAAGCTATGATTTCTATAGAGAAATGTAAAAATCAAAAACACAGTCTGATAGTATAGACTACCAAAAGCATAGGCTTAAGGGAATCTAAAGCAGCATAAATCAGCTAGGCAGACTCAAACCAACTGATCCACCTGTCAGGACCAAAACAGAAGGTACTGCCAAAGTCTATGGGGGAAAGGCAGGAGGTACACAGGGCTGGTGCCATGCCGCAGTAACTGCACTGTCACCCTGCTGGGCTGCAATCGCAGGATAGAGCTCAGGGAGATGGAGAAAGATGTTTCTTGCTCACCCACTTAAATTCTAAAATGTAGCCAAACAGTTCTTGTCTTAGCCTTATGCCTGGCTCAATGCTACCAAGAAACGCCATGGTTTATATCAATATCCTTGGGTAAAATCTCCCCCCAAAATAATCCAAATTGCTGCTTATAGGCCTGTTAGAAACTTAGGACCCATCTATAAACCTAAAAAAGGTAAAAATTTTAAACAGATGTATTTCCTACAAAGGGTTTATGTTTAGTGTGTTGGTGGTGCCTGTTTCTGGCAGTAACAGTGCAGGTAATCCTATAGCCAAGAGATTTTGCTACCTTTCCACTAGGAGGAGCTATAGGAACATAAGGAACAAGATTGAAAATTCTAGAGCTCTGGTTGTCAGGTTATAGTTTGAGAAGGATATCTTTTAATTTGTTTCAAGTAAGCACTCGTCAGCATTATTGTGCAGCCCCCACAAATACATTCCAACTAATTTTAACCAATACCATTTGAGCACCAACTATGAGCAAGGCTCATGACTTAGATGAAGGACACTAAGATAAGTGACACACAACCTCTGCTCTCAAGGAACTCATAAATTAGTGGGGGGGGGGAAGAGAGACATGTGAATAAAACATTTTAAGGACTATCTATATTAGAGCAGATAATGTGATAAACTACATAATAACAAATGTGAAAATAAAGTGATATTATATCAATGGAGAGGAAAAATCATACTCAGGTTAGGGAAGAAGCAGGAATTAAACATCTGTGGCCAGCCTCAGCACTGACTGATGGGAAGCATGCCAGGGCTTACTGTAGTGATCCTCAGGGATAGAAATCACTCAGGAACTTAGGACCTACTTTTGCTGGGTGGTTTCTGAATGCCCCAAACCAGAAGCAGATGGCTTCTGCCAACTATAGAAGCCTCTATATACCAGGCACTTGGCTCCAATGGATGCCTTGGGAGGCCCATTGCTTCATACAGAGCAGGGCCTCCACAATGGAAAAAGGAAAACCATGACTGACATGGCTGTGATGCTTAATTCTGTTTGTCAACTTGGAGGGGGTTTTTTGGATCCGATGAACATTGAAATTGGTGAGCTCTGAGTAAAGTAGATCGCCCTTTGTACTGTGGGTGGGTCTCATCCAATCAGTTGAAAGCCTGAATGGAACAAAAAGACTGTCCTCTAGAAGCAAGAATGAATTCCCCAGAAGACTGCCTTCGGCCTTCATCTGCATCATCGGCTTGCCTGGGTCTCCAGGGTGCCAGACTTCCAAACGGACTGAAATGTCAGCTCTCTTGGGTCTCAAGTTAGCTGGCCCACACTCCAAATTTTGGACTCACCATCCACCACAATCATGTGAGTCAATTCCTTGTAACAAATCTCTTTCTATTTACGTACACATCCTTGTGTTTCTGTTTCTCTGGAGAACCCTGACTAAATACAATGACTCTTTGGCATGCAGCATACAGCTCTGATTTGTGATAAGAATACTATATGATAATACAGTCCAGCAACTGCACTGTTTCTCATCATATGTGGCCCTTACTTCAACACCATCTAAATAGAAATATTTCTTTAATTAAGTATGATCATTTTTTTCTAACTGGTTGAAGTTCAATCCCCAGGAATATCAGAGAGCCCAGCGAGCCAGGACTTTCACCTACAGTGAGCTTTGGGAGTCAGACAAACTTGAGTTCACATCATATTTCAAGTATTTAATAGCTGTGTGTATTTAATCAGGTTTTCACTGAGGTTAAATTTCTACAACTGTAATATGAAACTATTAATACCCATATCACATAAGATAATGTGCATGAAGTATTTAGCATTTGGAGGGTATTCTCTAAGTTTTTTAATTGCCCATATGCCCATAGCCTATATTCTATAATTTATATTTTATTATATTGTTTTATCACATGCCTTTCCATATATCCATCTAACTTTTAATAGTTATAATCCAGAGGCAAACAGCTATGAAACACTTGTTATCACCAAATGTTAGGGAACATTTCCTAACAGGCCTGTTGATCTTAATTTTCTAAGAGTGAGAGAGTATATCTTGACAGGTCAGCCATATTGCCTCTCTGTCCCCTTTCTTGCTCAAACATTCATCTGCCTTTTATATATAAGCAAAAGACTATTCTTGCAGAGAGTAATGTCAGAGATCTCATCTATTCTTCTTGCAATTTTCTAAGAAAGATGGCAACCATATAATAGCAGATGGGTCCTGTTTTCAGTAATGAAAATGGTTCTTTATGAGAAAAGCTCGAATTTCCTCTTTCATTGTCCTGGATATGCAAAAGAAATAGATGCACTAAGTAAATTCACTAAATTTAGACATTTTGTGACTTACATTCATTTTGTGGACATGTGAGAGAATATATACATTTCCTGTAGAGAAGAAGAAGACATGAAGGAGCTATGTGTAGTAATGGTGATTGTGGTTCTGAAGTCACATAGCCATGAGGACCATTGCCTTAATTAGGAGTTATTTCTGGATTATTCCTACTTTGTTTTAAACCACTTTGTTGAGGTAGGATTAACATATAAAAAGCTATACATATTTAATGTCTACATCTCAATGAGTTTGGGGATAAGTTACACCCATGAAACCATGACCACTATCAAGGCCATAAAAGTATCTACCATCTCCCAAAGTTTCCTCTCACCCCCTTCATTATTATTACTGTGTTTTTTGTTTGTTTGTTTGTTTGTTTGTTTGTTTTGTAATGGGTTTTTCTCGTAAGAACATATAACATAAGATCTTAAATATACAATACAGTATTATCAGTTATAGGTACTATGCAATATAGCAGATCTCCAGAATTCATATCTCTTGCATAACTGAAATCGTGTACCCTTTAACTATCCACTGGAGGGTAAGTTCCTGCTCCTTCCCTCAGGTGCCTAATCTGTGCTCTACTTTTCTAGACCATGTTTCTCAAAGTGTGTAAAACCTTAGTGTGTAAGGTTTAAAGAAAAACCTTAGTGTGTATATACCTTAGATCATCTGGGCTCCAAGATTCCAGGACTCCAACTCAAATCTACTAAAACTGAATCTTGAAAAGTGGGCACTGAGAATACACATTTTAAATAAACTATTCAGATACTTCTAATGCACCCTAAAGTTTGATAATCATTACTTTACACCAGAGATGGATTTACCATGAAGCTAATGAAGCTTTAGGACCCCCAACTTGCTCAGCTCCCTTCCAAGACACTTTACCTAATTTTTATTGGTAATTTTTTATTCTTTTCTTAAAGAGCCCTTCTCTAAACTATATAAGTTTCAGGTCCCACAATACCTGGATGCACCCCTGATCTGGACCTTACCTGCAAAGAAAGTCAAACCCAAATCAGTTAAATTATTAGATGATAAAGAACTTTATTGTGGGCCGGGCGCGGTGGCTTACGCTTGTAATCCTAGCACTCTGGGAGGCCGAGGCGGGCGGATTGCTCAAGGTCAGGAGTTCAAAACCAGCCTGAGCAAGACCCCATCTCTACTATAAAAAATAAAAAGAAATTAATTGGCCAACTAATATATATAAAAATTAGCCGGGCATGGTGGCACGTGCCTGTAGTCCCAGCTACTTGGGAGGCTGAGGCAGTAGGACTGCTTAAGCCCAGGAGTTTGAGGTTGCTGTGAGCTAGGCTGACGCCACGGCACTCACTCTAGCCTGAGCAACAAAGCGAGACTCTGTCTCAAAAAAAAAAAAAAAAAAAAAAAAAAGAACTTTATTGTGCCCCTCTCCTAAGGGTATTTGCATTTTAGTAAAGATCTTTTGAGAGACTGAAACTTTCAAGATCCAATGGAATAAGTTCACCAAAAGAGGAAATTTTTGTACTACACCCAGCACTGGAGGGAGCAGAGGCGCTTACCAGCACACCACAAATCAGACTGCGTTTGCAGCATATCTTCTACCTTCTTGCAAGGCTGGCCATGGACCCCTAGATCCAGAACCTATTGAAGGAAGTTCATTAACACTGAACTATTTGTACCTGCTATCTCTTCTTCCATCCTGCAAAATACTAAAGAAGCAATGTGGAGACAGGCTTAATGAAATGATATTCTCAACTGGTAAGTTTGCCTGCAGCCAACTATGACTTTCTTAGAAAAGTAGAAGCCATGTCTAGCAGTATAAATTAACTGGATGAGAGGGTGACCCATGTTCTGAACAGATGTCTCAGCATACTAAGGCACACTGACATTAATTCAGACAACTGAAACATACCACCTCACAAGTTAAACTCTTAATTAAGAGGAATTTTGTCCTTGAAAGGTGAATAGAGGAAAGTGAAGAAGGCTGTGACATTTGTAAATTCTCATCGGGTAAAGGACCTCCAGACCTCTTGGTATGAGTGATATAAATAGGACTTTTAATTAGTGCATTTTAATGTAAACATAGGATTTTCTTCATATTGGAAAAATGCTATCACTGAGAGAGAATTGAGTACAAAAAGAACATTTGGGGATTGAAAATAATGTTTTGTGGTACTTCAAGAAAAGGAATTAATTTGAATTTAAGTGAATTGTATGGAAACTGCTATTACTTAGGCTTTATTTGAAACTAGATTGAAGTTTCTGCTTACACTAATAGTATGCCATGGTGACCATGGTGGCCAAGGGTGTCCTTTCCACTCTGGCAACTATCCTAGAACCCTAAATAGCTGAGATTTGCTGATATAGTTCGAATCCAACCACCTTTGTTTTAATATCATTATTGATATGCCTTATCCCCTCATAGACCTTAACAAATTATTTTTGCTCTCTTATTCTAAAACACATCCACTTTTCCAAATTCAAAAATAACATGACTGCACAATTAACAGAACTTTATTTTAAATTTCATTTCTATTAAGGCAGCGTTCTCTAAACTGTGTTCCATGGAACACTAGTATCTGGCAAGATACTATTAATATCAAACCACCTTACCACACACACACTTACAAACATTCAAAGAGTCAATGGTCAAATATATTTGGGAATGAGGGCATAATCTAGCCCCATCTAGAGAGTCACATTTCACATTAGCATATGACATACTATGATAGCTTATACAGTAAAGAAATCTATTTAACTTCACTTAACATAGGCCTTCTTGCTCTAAAATCTTATTTATACTCGGTTCTCTGGGTTTGCCCCTCAGCATTTGGATGGTTTGATATTCATCCCTTGGCACAACATATCACAGCTGTAGTAAAGAAATGCTCCTAACTCCTCCTCCTGACCTATGGAGCTCATCTGAGCTTTCCTCAGCTTCCACATCAGGGGAGAAGGGTCAGAATAGTGATCACTCATTTACATAAATCCCCCATACCCAAATTCACATATCCACATGACAGCTGGATACAGTTGTTTAAACAGCTTGTAGACAGAAAACAGATTGTTTCCCTGTGTGAAGGAAAACCCAGAGGAGAGGGTGTACAAAAAGGTAAACTGTTTAATTTGTGTTAGAAAAACTATATAAAATGTAGGCTTGAGATTTATAGATGGGTCAGGAGATGGATTTTTGTAGTCCAAACACCCATTATCCTGCTTCCTTATGAGATAACCAAACCAACGCTACAGCTTCCAGATATTAAAAAAAAAAAAAAAAAGAACAAAGTAACCTTCGAGTTCTAAACAGAGATAATGTATACTTTGGAGAACCAAATGAAAAACATTTTATGGTAAGCCAATTAGCCCCTCACCATCTATTAAAAAACAAATAGCTAAAGGCCAACAAACATATGAAAAAATGCTCAACATCTCTAATCATCAGGGAAATGCAAATCAAAACCACAATGAGATATCATTTATCTCCAGTGAGAATGGCCTTTATCAAAAAGTCCCAAAAAAATAAATGTTGGCATGGATGCGAAGAGATAGGAACACTCATACACTGCTGGGACACCCATACACTGGTGGGACTGCAAACTAGTACAACCTCTGTGGAAAGCAATATGGAGACACCTCAAAGAGATACAAGTAGAACTACCATTTGATACAGCAATCCCATTACTGGGCATCTACCCAAAAGAATAAAAGACACTCTATAAAAAAGACATCTGCACTCAAATATTTATAGCAGCACAATTCACAATTGCAAAGATGTGGAAACAACCCAGGTGTCGATCAATACACATTAATAAAATGTGGTATTTGTATACCATGGAGTTCTATTCAGCCACAAAAAACAATGGTGATATAGCACCTCTTGTATCATCCTGGATAGAGCTGGAAACCATTCTACTAAGTGAATTATCACAAGAATGGAAATACAAGCACCACATGTATTCACCATCAAATTGGTATTAACTGATCAACACTTGTGTGCACATATAGTAATTATATTCATCAGGTGTCAGGCAGATGGGAAGGGGAGGAGGGGATAGGTATATACACAATTAATGGGTGAGGTATGCACCATCTGGGGGATGGACATGCTTGAAGCTCTGACTCAGGTGGGGCAAAGGCAATATATGTAACCTAAACATTTGTACTCCTATAATACACTAAAGTAATAAAATAAAATAAAATAGCCAGATCTGGGTCAACTACAAAAGTAAATGAATAAAAAGCAATATCATACCTGCTACAGTTGTTATCCTAGTCTTTTCCAAACTCAACTCTTGAACATTTGACTCAACAATCCTGACATTGATTTTACCTTTGGACTTGGTATTTGTGTGCTTTTCTAAATGTTTTAACTCCAACTTACCCTCTATGGAACTTCACTTGGCTCTACACCCCTGTTCTTTTCAATTCATTTTCTCTTGGGCAGGAAATGCCTTGCTTCAGCTCAAAACACACAGTATCCAACTCTCATGATTTCCCATTAATCAGTGGCCATCTGGGCCAGCCCTTCCATCTCTGCCTCCCATAACAAATTCAAAGGGAGAAACAGAAGGAGGGTGGCCAAAAATATTGCACCATACTGCTACTGTTTTGGTAATAGCCCACCTAAAATGACAGGATCAGATTTGGAAAGAGGAGTTTTGTGAACCACTTTGGGAATTTAATTAGCAAAAGCAATGAAGTGACAATTTAGTGGTGTCGAGCTCTAGTCTGGGGGTTCCAAATCTGACAGAAGCTTTTATGGGTATTAATGAAAGGCAAATCCATTAAAATAACACTGAATTAATAGAAGCTATATGACATTATAAACAGAAAAACAGAGAAGCATAGCTATTTTCTTGGTAGCAAGGGTGAAGGAGGAGTCGTTCCAAGAAGCACTTTGATACATACAAGAAATCTTTATCCTTGAGAATGTTGGGAACAACTACTCTAATCTATTGAGATAATGGCAAAAGTCAACTATTTAACAAATGCATTATCTGATAGATTTGTAGACATTATACAAAATGTGATAAAATGCACTTTAGTCTTAGTGTAATAAAAAAGATAAGAAGTGAAATGTAATTTTGTTTTAAAGAAACTGAGGACATAAGGCCTCCATGTAATGTATGATAAAAATTGTTAAAAGCCTTTTACAATTGCATAATCAAAAATCATTTCAAAGAATAAATGTATTCAAATTACTATGACAACCGAAATGCTAAGTTTGCAATTTAGACAAGCAAAATCAATAGATTTTCTAATTAATACCTTCCAAATTTTATTTATCCCTATAAGCATCATTCATATGGAACTACTCAATTTCTACTGTTAGTTTTTGAGAACTCCACTATCTTTTCTGATTATTTCCAAAGACTTCCTCATTAATTTAATTTCTTATGATTTATTACACATTTCTTTCTTGGCATGAGGCCAACCACAACTGCAATGGCACACTCATATAGAAATTTGTAAATATCTGATTCTAGATTTCTATTTCCAACCCTGTCCTTTCTTTTATATGTCTGGCTTCTTTTAATAAAAACAAAGGAGGCAAAGGAAAAAAATCTGAATCTATAAGGTGAATAAACAAGGAAATTTTATAAAAAGAAGTGAAAAAATGCAAAAGAATAGAAAAACTGTCAGAAGAAATTACAGTAAATAGAAGAACTTTTGACTCTACAATCACACACACGCACACACACACACACACAGAGCTCAATATGATAAAGGAAGAGAGACCAAAAAATTAAAGGCCCTTGCATATGAGTAAGAATTTTTAAAATATGCATATAAAGTAGTTATATATTGTGGTTACCATTGTAATTCATACTATGCATGAAGGTTAAATAGTGGAGCATAGCTTTCTAGAACTTATACTCATTTTACTTGAAAACAAGTCTCTAAATATATTTCATCACAACACACTTTAGATTCACATGAAAATCCTAGCTCAATATAAAAGCAATCTATAACAGGTACTCCACTAGAAGGCAGTCCAGTTATTTTTCTCCTAGCTATGTGTTTTTCCTCCCTGCTGAACCTTTGTTGTTAAAAAGAATTCAAGCCAAAAAAATAGTTGATGAAAAAAGGAAACCAACCGGTTTTGTACACTATAAAGGTTAAAATGCTTCTATGAAACATTCTCCCTAGAAGCTTTGTAAGCAACACTTTTCTCCAAAATTTTATGACAGCTGGTACAGCATGAAACCATATGCCTTTTTATATCTCCTAAATAAAAATGACTAATTTGACTTATTAGCACCGATTCTCTGGAGACAGAGCTAAGAGAGTTCCTGCAGATTTATCTGGTTCTTATTATATTTTAACAATGTCTGCTTTTACACCAGAAACAATTATGCTAGCCATCTGTTTGCAAATATTTGTGAAAAAAATTACAAAGTTTACCTTTATGTACTTCAGATATCTTTTAAAAATAGAGTATGTTGGGTGATTCATGTCACAAAACTCTTCAGAGTTATATGGAGAGGAGATGACATACCCAGAGTGGATTTCAAGTAATAAAAATCACCAAATGTTCGAGTTAGAAAGACCCTCAGAGACCTCTACTGTCCAACTCTCATTTTAAAGCTAAAATCCTACTATCCAAAGAGGTTAAACAACTGGACCAAAGCTATTTACAAACAGAGATAAAACTAGAAGCCAAGTTTTCTGACATGTCTAGTGCTATTTGCATTAACCCCACTCTCCCACTCAGAGCCCCTTTCTCTCTAGAGAGACCCAACTGTGAAACTATAGCTAATGATACCCAGAAGTTTAAATCAGGACTGAAGGTTCCTTAAGAAACTCAAGATTCTATCTCATATAGCACTGGCATATTGAGAGAGGGCTCTATTGGGGTGACTGTTCACCAGATATTCCAAGCAAGAGGTAGGTTACAGAACAAACCGTTTATCATGAGAATCAGGTGTTAATTCTCTTCAGCCAAAGACAGCCAAGAACACACCTGGAGTTGGGCTTTTTACTTGTTGCAGTGAGAAAGAACATACCTCAAGGAAACCATGGGGCATCTCAGGAAGAGGATGGTAGAAAGAATTTATTAAAAGATTTGGGATTAGGTTGCATAATTTGGGGGAGGATCTAAGGAAACAGAGGCTCCCTCTAGATTGGGTGCTGTGAGAAAGTGGGGTCAATTCTATGAATTACATCTATAGGGAGAGCAGATTGGATGAGGTTAACAAAAATGAGTGATTAGTAAACAAGTAACCATCGTTCAGTTTAGTTGAGAGAGAGGGAGGCATTGGTGTTAAATGGCGGTACAGTGGCCTTTTTTTTTTTTTTTTTGTCTCACTCCATCATGGTCTCAGAGAGACTTTTTCTAGTGTTGATGTTCTGTGATGTTCTCCAACAAGAGAACAAAGCCTAGTTGTGTGTGACAGTCCTGCTTCTAGTAACATGAGTAAGACCTAGTTGTGAGCATCAGACCAGCTCCTGGATATCAGGGGCTACTTTTTGAAATGTCTCAATGTGGATTCAGCAGATGGGGCAGACGAACAGATCTATGGTTCCTACATGCCAATCTTGCCTAGCCCCCATACAGAATGCCTGAATCACTATAAAGAAAACTTGGAAACCCTCTTTTACAAACTCAAACAACCAGACCAAAGCAGCACAAAGCAGCACTTACTATCTACTCATGCCATAGTAACTGTAAATTGGAAAGCAAAATAACTTTGACACCTGAAAGAATTAGGTTTGAATGATGGCACTGCTTCTTGATAACTATGTGACTTGATAGATATGTCAGTCTGATACTCTCAAAGCCACAAGGATTGAATAAGATAATATCATTTATCTCCAGAGACTCACAATTGGACCATTGCAAGCTGTTGTCTCTTTCCCAGTTTTTAGTACTCAGGAATGTTTCCCTTTGCAAGCACTCCTGGTTATAACCAGGGAACATGTACCATGACAAGCACTCCACGAGCCCTGATCAGTTATGTCCCATCTTGGCTTATGACATAGTTATTAATAAAATAACACTCTAAGCCATAGTAAAACTTGACCTTTGGTTCAGGTTCACACTGAAAGAATCCTGACTGTCACAATTAAAAGTATGATTGATAGGGAAGTATTTACAGGTGGGGAGAATGGCGCAAAGATAAAACTGCAATTAGCAATTGTGTATGGGAAAGTCAAAGGATAAGATGTTCAACTGACTGAGCTTATCCGAAAATACTGATTCTAGAAATAAGATGAGTTTTAATAGCATTGACAAATGAAACAGTTGAAACTACTGAAGTCAACACTTCAAAATGCCTATGACCTATAAAGCTCAACCTAAATTAGTTCTCTGACCTGACAGAATTAGCAAAATGAAGGAGGAGGAGAAGTAGTAATCCATGGAAGTAGATAACACAGAGGCAAAGAGTATGTTTCAAATTCTAAAAATTTTGAAACCTCCTTTACAGAAAGTTATGAAGAAGCCTCCAGCCAGAAGGCACAGGGAAATGCCATTTCTGGCAATGATTACTTAAAACAAAGGAACAGTCACTAACCTCTTGGATTGCCTTTGGTCATTTGGATACCTTGAGGCTCAGGGGAAATTTGAAAGTTTCACAAATATCTCTTGACATTTTACTTAGTAGAGTCTTATTTACCTTTCTAATAAGATTGCAAGGTCTCTAATATGTAGTATTGAAGATTCTTCCTCAGTCGCTTAACTATTAGTATCCTCAAACCTCAGTTATCCAGCCACACATTTGAGGGGGGTGCCCAGATACATAACACAAAATGCCAATCTCCTGCAAAAAATTCTGTTAGCATTATGACTCTGAGTTCCTGAGATGCACACATCAATGTAACAAGAGAGGCATGGACCTGAAACAGAGCTTGGGAGAAATTCTGTTAAATGAGGGCACTGGGGCTACTCTGTAAGAACCATTCCAGCTCTCACGTTATTTGACTTCATAACTACTTCAATGGGATATAAAGTAGGAGAAGAAACAAATGTCAAGAAAAATAAAATGTCAAGAGCCTCATTAGCTCAGTTGGCTAGAAACAATTGCTAATGACCTCCGAGCATGGGGTCACAGATGTGATTGTTTCCTGGGCTAGTTGGCTGCCACATACCATCCCTATAACTCTGCTTAGCCCTCTCACAAATCCTTCCTATTGATCATGGGGGAAACGTCATGGATGAATTAGTATAATAAATCTCCAGTGTAAGGAATAGGGTGGAAATCTGCATTATCTGGCTCTTTATAAGTTTTTTTTTTTACTAAAGATCTGACTGTCCTTCAGATGAAAGACACAGAATACAAAATACAGTACTCCTTAACTCAGCGTCAGGCCCATGGAATGTTGAATACACATAACCAAGAGACTCTTGCGGTCGTGGATACCTGGGCAATTATGCTCCCACCAGTTGAGTTGTATGTTTACCAAGAGCCAGAGAGAGTATTCATAAGCCTATTGATGCAAGCTTTGTATACACCGTGTATATTACATAAAATGGTAATGGTGGCCGGGCATGGTGGCTCATGCCTATAATCCTAACACTCTGGGAAGCCGAGGCGGGTGGATCCTTTGAGCTCAGGAGTTCAAGACCAGCCTGAGCAAGAGTGAGACCACGTCTCTACTAAAAAAATCTAAAGAAATTAGCTGGACAACTAAAAAAAAAAAAAAAAAAAATATATATATATATATATATATATATATATACATATATATATATACATATATATATATATAAATTAGCTGGGCATGGTAGCACATGCCTCTAATCCCAGTTACTCGGGGGGAGACTGAGGCAGGAAGATCGCTCGAGCCCAGGGGTTTGAGGTTGCTGTAAGCTAGGCTGATGCCACAGCACTCTAGCCCAGGCAACAGAGTGAGAGAAAGAAAAGAAAAAAGAAAAGAAAAGAAAAGAAAAGGAGAAAATGGTAATGGTGAAGCAAAGAGGAAAAAAGAGATTAATTTTCATGAAAACTAAATTGCAATGCAGTAAAAGCAAGTTACCAAAAAGAAAAAGAAAAGAAAGAAAAAAAAAAAAAGCTGCCAAATTGTGGGTGAAACAACTATAAAACATTGGTTAGGGGTGGGAGTCATAAACACCCAGCAGGATTCCACACCCAAATTTCATAACAACTCCTTTTTTTTTTTTTTGAGACACTTCCCTTCGTCACCCTGGCCTGGCAAGAGTACAGTGTTGTCATCATAGCTCACAGCAACCTCAAACTCCTAGATTCAGGTGATCCCCCTGCCTCAGCCCTCTGAGTAGCAGGGACTACAGGTGTGAGCCACCATACCCAGCTAATTTTTTCTATATTTTGTAGAGATGGGGTCTCACTCTTGCTCAGGCTGCTCTGGAATTCCTGACCTCAAGAGATCCTCCTGCCTCAGCCTCCCAGAGTGCTACAGTCCTCTTAAATCAGTGGTCTACTTTAAAGAAACCAACACTGAAAATAATAGGAGAGGCATTGTACTGTGGTTTCTAAAATTAAAAAAAAAAAAAAAAAAACAGTGGTGTACTGACTCACAAGAGCCCATTATTAAATTTTCAGGAATTTGGTGAGCCTGTTATTAAACACTGGCACTATTAATAATTAAATGATACCAACTTAAATAAGTTATATTAAAAACAAAGGTATTAAGGACTAGACTCATTATGTCCTAAATATTTTATATTTACAATTATCTATGTTCTTGAGGTTATTTATTCTATCTGTATGGTAGAAATACTATATAAGGGTGTTGTGGGGATGAGGAGAAACTTTCCCTGACACCCTGAAAGTCTGCTGAAAGTCAACTCACAATTAAGGCAGATTAATAAGAAGAAGAGGTTTATTTACCATGTGTTGGGAGAGAGGGGGAGTCACAGAGTGATTACCCAATATCTCATGGGATCCAGATAGTTTTATACCTGTCTTTTAGAGGTGAGGGGAAGGTGCAGAGTATAGGTAATTCTGTTTAGGGGCAATAAATGGTTGCTAGGGAGGATCAATAGATATACTTGGGAGAATGAATGAATGGGGGGCAACAGATTGACTTGAAAATTAACCTGATAGACAATATTATGTTTAAAATGATTTGGGCTAGTCTGGTTGCATTCTTGATTTACTTTACTGCCATACAATGAGATAACAGGCAAGGGAAAGGTAGGGAAGGAAAAGGAAGGGAAAAGAAGGGAAAGGAAGGGAAGAGAAGGGAAAGGAAGGCTATTTTTCTTTTGATGGGTCTGTCTTGTTATACAGTTAGAGGGAAAGCCCCTTCCAAGGGCCTGTTGGTCTCTAAGGGCAAAATACTCTTTATACCAAGGAGTCATATTTTGGGGTGAAATTTCCCTGAGCTCCTTCAGTATGCTGCTACAAATTCCTTTCCAAGTCTACATTCAGTGCTATGTTGGTAGCTTAAAAGTGGCCATGTTGAGAGTATATCACTGGAATCACAAAACACAATTACAGCCATTTTTTGCCAGAGAGTTGGTTGTTAAACATTTATCAGCACACCACTAAACCAAAATGAAATCAAGTAAGTGGGACCACACTCAAAGAAAAATTCTTAACCCAGCAGCAGAAGGCTAGCAAATACACGCATGTATTTATAAGTTTTAAGTAAAAATAAAAATGCTAAGATATGTATTTTTTTATTATCCTCTACTTTAATTTTTTCAATTAACCTACAATTATTGGTGGCGACTCAGATGAGGGCTTCCACCAGAGAGAGTAAAAAAAATTTTATAATTTTTATAACCTTCTGGAAAGTAGTTTGGCAACATTTATTGAGAAATTTGAAAATTAATACCCCTTTACCCAGAAACTTCACTTCTATTACTTTATCTTAAGAAAATCATGATTGATATAGTCAAATATGTATAAAAATGTTCATCATATTATTTAAAATAACAATACATACATACATAAATAAACAATCTAAATGTGCAGTACTAGGAAAATGATTAAATAAATCATAATACATATATATAATAAAATATAATATAATGAGCAGAATTATGTTTTCAAAGAATGTTTAATAACTAGGAAGAAATTCACCAAATATTAATAGTGGTTATCACTGGGTGGTGGGACTTAAATTGATTCAATGTTTTATAGAAGTAATGCATATACATTATTGAAATGTTAGAAAAAGAGATAAATCAAAATAAGAAAATAACGATCATCTATAATTCCACAACACAAAGATAACTATTTTAGCTTTTGTTGTTTATCTTTGCAGATTTTTTACCTTGCATGCTGACACATACTTAAATTTTCAAGCAAAATGGTATTGGAACATGCATATTATTTTGTAGCTAAATGTTCACAGTAAGTCTTAAAATCTTTACAGATAATTTTTACCTTATTTTTTATTCACAATTATCTATATTTTCCAATGTTACAGAAAGGAGCATAAAGTAGCTTCTTTCCAAAAACAATCACCAAAGAACTATGCCTGTGAATGCTGGCTGGCTCTGTGACTCCCTTTAACAAAAGAGTGAAGCAAAAGTGACATTGTATGCATTTCAAAGCCTGAGATTTAGAAGGCCTAAAAGCTACTACTTTTGTGCTTTGGGAGCCATGAGCCACTATGTAAGCAGTCCAGCTACCTTCATGGAAAAACTAAGGGGAGAGGCCAGGTGGATGGATAGAGAGAGGCCCTAGGATGACATGGTGAGAAGGAAGGCCCAATCTTTCCATTGTCCTAGCTGAGCCCAATCTTCCAGCCTTGCCCATCAAAGCATGTAAGTAAAACCATTCTGTTCTCTGTAACCCAGTCAAGCCCTTAGATGATTGCAGCCCCAGCCCATATTACATGGAGTAGAAGAACCATTCATTTGAGGCTAAGTCATCCAAAAAGAGATGATATATAATAAAATGTTGCTGTGTAACACACTATGTTTTAGCAGTTTGTTAAGCAACAATAAATAACCCAAATAGAACATGTATTTGTCATATAAGGTGGAAAAACAATATTATTTCCAAGGATATAACACATGTGTGCACGTTTGCACACACACACATATACACACACAATGACACATTTCCTGCCTGGATAAATAATTGCTGTTGTCCAGTGCATATGCTATTCTATACTTTGTGTACCTAATTTCACAATTCAAATTCAATCTGTGTAGAAGAAAGAAAAATTGCTGACATTGTAAATTATTTATTGAATGTAAATATAAAAACCACACAGACTGATGTAGGTATTTCTTTTCATACGAGGAAACTGAGACCCACAGAGAGTAAGTGACTAGCCCAAGGTTACCAAAGTCACATTAGTAGTAGTCAGTAGCTGAGTTAGCACTTGAAAGCGGGTTTCTGATTCCCAGGTGTATGCCCCTTCCTCTATACTATATTGTCTCTTTTAAAATTGCACCACCTTATTTCAGACAATAGTGGAGTTGCAAATACATACCTACCAGAAGACAGATGCAGTCTCTACTTGACTAAAAACCAGAAGAATCATAAATCTTACAGAATAGCCTGGTCTTCGGGGATTTCTAGTCTGATAGACTCAGGCAGGCCAGAGAAGTTCAGTTATGTTGGAAGAATCTATGGATGAGCACTGAAAATATTATGGCTTGAAGTGGAAGCCACATGACAGAGAATCACTTGCTTATCCACCCAGCACTATTCATTTAAATTTATGAGCCGGCCATTCCCATGTGAACACAGCTGGAGATGGCATGAGGGAAGCCAAAAATTGAGAGTGGTAGAAGCACACAGTAGTAAAAGAGAAAATGAAAAATAAGAAAACTGAAATAACAACAACAACAAAAATATATATATATAATGAACTAATCCCTACTTCTTCCTGTCCTGCGAGCCATGAAACACCAAAGAAATACTTCTAAGGAAAGGGAGTCTGATTCACTGGCAGGTAACCCATGAACCGTAACATACCAAGACAGCTCTTTCATCTTCCAGCCCCTTCATACTAACCTGGTAAGGCAATACAGAGCTGGAAGGTACCTAATTTCAATTTTCCCTCTGCTTGTCTTCCCATGGGCAATACCTAAATTTAATGTGTTAAATAAGCAATATACCCTTGCAGGACACAACTGGAAAAAAAAAACCATTCCAATTTTATCAGTTATTCTGTACTGAGAAATATAATAATTGTCTATATAAGTCTACAAAGGTCAAAAGAGGCACTGGTTGGTAAGAAATCTTTCCCTTTGTCTTCAAAATGAGATTGTCACCCCAAGCACTGATGTATACAGCCATGAAGAAGGGACTAAGAAGATCAGGTTTGCAAAGGCAGAGTATTTACAAAATGTTTAGAACTGAAAAGACCTCTCTGGCTTCTGAAATCTGTCAAAGGTAAATACCCACCTTGATATACGCATGCACACTTCACTGATGCCGAGGTATTGACTTCATTATAGACAGATATCCTTGCTGCAATAACTACCTAGTACCCATAATATAGAGACTCCACTGTTTTCAAAACAAACTAGGAAAAACAGCACATTGTTTCAGATAGAGGAATTCAAGTTACTCGCCTTAATTTTCTCAGTAAAATGAGTCTATTAAATTACCCCACACCATCCACTAAGCTCATGTATCACAAACGCCATGCCCTTATCAGACAGCTAAAGGGGAAATACTAAGCTTCCTTTGGTGGAATTCTGATAATCGTGTGGCAAGTATGACCTGTAGTTTTCCCACCTTTCTTGACCTTTTCTTGTGTGCTGAATGTGAATGGTAGCTCTGCCACAAGGTACTGTAGATGGTACTTATATTGACTACTGTTTATTTGTCTGTGGCAGATGTTTTTCAGACTACTGAAGTTCTTTCAAATATCACTCATTTGTGCATGGGTTCTGTTGGAATGAAGCTGTGCCCCCAGCTTAAGAACTCCATGTTCTAGGCACAATTAAGTGACTTATTATACAGATATTTAAACTCAGTGACATTTTCTGGTTTTCTGCTAGGAAAGAAAAACAGTTACTTTGACAATGTGTGCTACCCTTCCACTTCAGTAAAGTATTCTGGGTGTTTTCTTTACAGGTTGTTTATCTCAATAGAGATGCTTGAGTTTTTTACTTTTTTTCCTTAAAAACAAGGCAAGTTTCCTAAAAGTCTTCTGTATAACACTGCAAAAATCCACAGTTTGCATGTGTCAAATCTTCTCCTACATATATAAACTAGCACATGAAAAATAGGCTTCTCTTCAAGAAAGGAGGCACTTCCCTCAAACAAAAAGTATTCAAGATTCAAAATTTCCTGCATGAACATACTTTAGTGAGGACACAAAATTTTAAATTCACATTTGTGAATACTATAAGGGGAGCAATTATGGAAAGTTGTACTGTCATATTCTCACCTTTTAGAGTGGCAATTGAAAGTACAGAAGTCCGCCTCTGATCCATGGTTTTGCTTTCCATGGTTTCAGTTACCCAAGGTCAACCATGATCCAAAAATATGAAGATATTTTGAGAGAGAGACCATATTCACATAACTTTTGTTATAGTATATTGTTATAATTGTTCTGTTTTGTTATTAGTTTCTGTTGTTTATCTCTCACTGTGCCTAATTTATAAGTTAAACTTTATCATGTCTATATGTATAAGAAAAAGCATAGCATATACACAGGGTTTAGTACTATCCTCTAGGCATCTGCTAGGAGTCTTGGAACATATCCCTAGTGGATAGGAGGAACTATTGGAATCAAAGACTTTGCACTAACTATAACTTTGTATTCGACTCAATTTCTCCTTTCAGAAGAGGAAATTGTTCTTTTCCTTTAGCCTAGACCAAGACTTTATGTATAAAATCACAGAATTTAGAATTAGAAGAGTCATTGGAGCCTCTAAGTATACAGAAAAATTTATAAACCCTTTCCCTAAATTTTCTTTAAAAAACAATTTACTATTTTTGTGATTTCTTTGAAAAATTACATGATGTTCTCAGGGATTTGCAATGACAATACTGGGAGTGGAAAAATGCTATTTATACATAGAACAAGTAACACAACAAATAAAATCACACAAACATCCTTGCAGTGTGCTTTAGTGCTCACCTGGAGGGCTGCATTTATGAGAAAGGGCAATGATATATGTACTAGATTTGTAAAAATGAGTCCATCATCAAAGGCTTCAGGGTATGTGTATGTGCAAAACACTAAAGCATGAAAAAAACTTTACAGGAAATATGTAAGGCTTAATTCCAAACCTAAAGGCACAAGATCTACATTTTCAGAGAAGAAGACTCTCCTGGTTTTTTAGATCAGTTATCAACCATAGAGTTATGACATGTCACTGTGTGTCACAGATAAATTTTGAGCTGTGCTGCAAATAATGCTTTTATTATTAAAACTTTTTTTAAAAAATTAAAACATTTTCCTTTTATATAAAAAATAAAATTATTATTAATTTCCTTTTATTTTAAAAAGCAAGCTTGTAACTGATGTATCCATTTTTTTAAAAAACTAATTTAGCACCAATTCATGGTGATGCTCACTCACTTTCATTCCAATATGTTTGCTTGAGTTGAGTGGAAAAGTTGAGTGAGGTTACAATTTGTTTCCAAAGATTCTCCCCTTATACACATGAATGAGTTCATTCATGCATTGCTTTAAAAAATGCTTTTTAAGTTTCTAGAACGTTCCAGGCACTATGCCAGGTGCTGTAAATGCAAAGATGATTAAAGCAAGGTCCTTGTCCTTTGCAGAGCCCATAGGCCTGATGTGGGAGGCAGACATGTAAAAAAGTAAGTGGAATCCAAAGGGATGAATGCTAATACAAGTAAATGGTAAGTAGTGAGGAAATACTGGAAAGCAAATAATTTTTTCTGGGTGAGTCAAGGAAGACTCCATACAACTAGGTTAATTGAGCTAGGTCTTATATGATTACTTGGAGTTAGAGGAAGAGGCAGAGACTTTATAATTTATTATCTAGGAAATGAGAAGACATTGGAGTTGTTCTTTTTGTTGTTGTTTATGACTTTTTTAAAGTAGGGGAGCAACATGACTAGATTTGTTTCTGAGAAAGCTAATATTTTCTTATTGATACATAATGCACATATTTATGGGGTGCATGTGATATTTTAATACATGCATACAATTTGTAATGATCAAATCAGTGTAATTAGCATATCCATTGCCTCAAAATGTATTATTTATTTGTGTTAGGAACATTCCAAATCTTCTCTTCTAGCTACCTTGAAATATATAATAAATTATTGTTAACTATTGTCACCTTACTGTGCTGTTGAACACTAGAATTTACACTTGTAATCTAACTCTATTTTTGTACCCATTAACCAACTTTTCTTCATCACCCTCTCCCACCCTTCCCAGCCTCTGGTAACCATCATTCTACTCTCTTCCTTCATGAGATCAATTTTTATATCTCCCACAAATGACTGAAAACATGTGATGTCTGAGAGAAAGCTAATCTTGATGATCATATGGAGAACGTCAGGGAGAGGAGAGAAACTGGAAACTGGAATTACAGTTAGGAGTCAAGTCAAGGCAAAAGATGGTGAGAGACTAGACCAAGAAGTGACTGTAGAAATGAAAAGGCTGAAACAGATTTAAGTGATGTTTAAGCAATAGGGAAAACAATAGGACTTGATGACTGATTAGATTCAGGAGCTGAGGAAGAGCTAGCTTAGTTGAAAATTGCTCCAAGTTTTCTAGCTTGGGTGATTTAATAGACAATGGTATTATTAATCAAAGAAAGATAATGCAGAAGGAAGAACAGGTTTCATGGAGAGAAGATGAGTTTTGCTCTGGACATGTTAGCCTTAAGATGTCAGTAGATCGTTCAGGTAGAGCTGTTCAGTAGAGAGACACATGCTATCAAGATTTCAAGAAATAAGTCTGGGTTACCAACAAAGATTGAGAGTCACTGATATATAGGTTGTAGCTAAAAGTGTAGGACTGGCTGAAATCACCAAAGACATGTGAAAACAGAGTGGAGTCCAGACCAGAACTCCAAGGAACACCAAGCCTTGGAGAGTGGGCAGAAGAGTGGGGAAAGCTGAGGAAATGAAGGCACTAGGCAGAGAGAAACAAAAAGAGAAATATGCTTTGGAAAGAGTTTTAAGAAGGAGGAAGTTGTCTGCAATATTACATGCCAAAGAAAATTAGAATGAACATAGAGAAAAGGCCACTGGACTTGGCAAACAGGTTCTTATTAAGTGATCTTACAGGAGTCTCAAGAGTGGTAAAAGCAGAAGCCAGGAATCCATTAAGCTAGAAGACATAAAGGATATTCTCTGAAGATCAGGAAAAGGGATTTGAAAGATAAGATACAATGACACTATGTGGCTCCCATAAAAATAACTGTTCCTTCCACCATAAGCCTCATAGATGGTTACAAATATGTTAATAGAAGGGGGGGGTACAGGAGAGGAAAACCCCGTTCTTACACTATGATCTTCTGTGCCAGTAATTAAGTGAGTGTCTCTCAGACTCACCTTCTACGTTTACTTTGTGATCCCTTGTGGTGCCCAGGCTGCGACTCCGCAAATCACAGGTCTGGTTCATTCGCCGCCACGTTCGTGTAAGTTGCTGAGGCTAGAGGGCGCTGGAGAGAGACTACAAGGCTGAAGGAGGAGAGAAGGCATTACTCTTTCCTGTTTGTTTTCTGGTCCTTTAAGTATCATTCCAGTAATGATTCTTCACCAAGGCCAAGGCTTTGGTTCCAATCTGCAGCTTTTTGTCCTGTCACTCCCAGATCCAGCCTTATTGTGTTCTTCAAGGAAAACCAGCATGAGCCAGCCAGCAACCACTCCTTGGGAATCTGGGTCCCAGCTCTCTATATGGACCCTCCTCCAACCTTCCGGGTTCTGATAACTCCAGTCTCTTCCTTTTGTTCCCCTACCCCTAAAGGGAGTAGCTTAAGATAGGGAATAACAGTAGGGAAGGAGCAGGTTTAGAGGGGAAAACTCCAGCGTTCTCTTTTGGACATTTAAGTTAGAGACATCTTTGAGATTAACATAGTGACCACGATACTCCAGGCACTTTGTATCCATCACTTATATAAATATGTGGGTATAATACTAAACTATATGTATAATATTAAGCTATGTATAACTGTAAACGATATATAAAATATTAAACTGGCCTATCAAAAGGAAACCGAAGTGTTGTGAGTTGTTTTCCCTGTAGTGAGACAGCACTGGACTGAATAATCAGATTTGTGCTGCCTTTAATTGGTTATGTGACCTTGAGCAAATCTTCTGTTTCTTCTCTCAGTTAATTTTCATATTTGTAAAACAAGTAAGTTTACTATACTTTGCTAGTCACCCTAATAAGTCAGTATTGCTGGTTGTGGTGGGAGATGGAGAAACGGGGGTGAGGATGGCAACTGGCAATAGAGGGATAGGGGTTGGGGGAAACTGGTGGGACTCCTTGTCCAAGTTCAAGTTGGTATCTTGTAGAAATGGGCACTCATGAAGAGGAAGCTCAGTGGCTAGCACGCAAGCTTCCGAAATTGGAAGAGGCGAGTGGCAGTGGGCAAGTGAGACATGCTCTTTATTGTCGGAGGGATACAGCAATGGCGAAAAACATGGCTGAGAACATGGCGAGCACTTATATATGGCTCTAAGCAATAGTGACAACATGCCATGGGAAAGCGTGATCACATGGTTTCACATAGGAGATAACACCTTGCTTACATAAGTGTGCTGACTCATGCCTCCCCGGAGGCCCGGCTTGTGGGGGCTGGGCCAGAAAAAACACTGGCAGTCATCTTAGTTTGGCCTAAGAAACCTATTGCCTATACAAATGCATTTTCTCTTACAGCACTCTGCTGAAACTTTAAATCACTTTTTGCTTGAGAAGCAGAACAATGCAATGGTTAAGAACCCAGACTTTGATGTCAAACAGACTTGGTTTATTTTATTTTTTTCAGGTGTTGTTTTAAATCTTATCTCTACCACCTGTTAGATCTGGGCTGCTAGGTAAATCATTTAAGCTTTCTGATTCTTGTCTCCATCATTGTTAAAATCAGTATGCCTTTTTTTGTAAAATAGAGGTCTAGGGTTGCTGTATATGAAGCAGTAAGAAGAACAACAACTTAAAGCATTAGGAGCTTGATGTGTTTATTGAAACCACTCAAAAAGCTATACCTCCATGTCCCCATGTAGAAAGAAATATTTCAGCCCTTTGCCCAGGTTAAAAAGAACAGGACCCATAGACAGGTGCTATTATCTTAAGGCATTTGATATTCTTCTAGTAACGAGGAATGGCTGCTCATTGGCAGATTCATTTGAAAAGAATGAAATGTTCCTGGATTTCATCAAATTACATGTACTGAAAGTACGTATCCTGGTGAATACTTAGTTAACCTACCTGCTTTCTTCACTCATGCATTAAGAAAAAAGCATCTTAAGGATTTTTTCAAGGTGCTGGGATATACTCCACAGATGTCAAGAAAAAAAATAAAGATGAGTACAACAGGATCTATACTGAATATAAGAAATTATAGTATATTCATAGACACACAGGTGATGGTTTTTCCATTACAGGATTCATTTGTATAGAATACTTGGCACACAGAACAATTTTCCCCCTGAAGATACTGCATTTCTTAGCATTTCTAGGCAGTGAAAATGGATCAAAAAAATTAAGAGCAAGACCATCTTTCTGAAAAAAAGGAGACAATTGTTTAAGCTCCCTGTGCTTACTTAAATATTATTCTGCTGTGCTAGCTAATCTCTTGGCCTTAAAACAGAATTTTGCAAGTACCATTCACATCCTTATGCCAATCCCTTACTACAAAACAGGTGAAAAATTAAACATGAAATCCCTGGGTACAGAAACTTTATGGTAGATTTCTAAGGCCAAGAATGGGATCTAGTTCATCGCCTTAGGTTAACATACATTTGTATACATTAACAGGTCCTCCACCAGTCCCCCACCTAAACAGCCACAGTCACATGCAAATTTTCTCTATAACTGAGGCATCTGTAAATAATGCAGATGATTCTAGGTTCTAGAGGTGCCAGGATAGATATTATGTTCCTTTGGCAATTGCACTGACTTTTTCAGGTCACACAGATTATCATTTAAGTGTCTGGTTCATCAAATATAATATGATATATAAGGAAAGGAGTAGGAGGGAAAAGGTGGTGGAGACAAGTATGTGAACTGATTTTAAAATATCTCTCCTTTGAATGACTAATGCCATGTTCCAACGTTGGATTTTGCCATTTCTTAAATGCTTTGCTCCAAAAACATATTTACAACCTGTACTCAGAATGAAAAGTTGAATATGAGGAGTAGATGAGACAGCAACAAATCTCTATTTCAAAATTTTTGTGCAGGTTTTTAAGAACCCACCTTAAAGTTAAATACTAGCTCTTGCATATTATAGGTGGAATAATAAGTAGGCTTTCATCATCTTTGAAAAAGAAAAGAAAGAAAAAAATATCTGCGATTTTTGGTCATCAAAGAGAAATCCTATGGGGAGAGATTTAACTATAATGGTTCGGACAGGAGCTTATGTTTTTTTTTAATGTCTATAATGGTTGGCTGAATAGTGTTTGTTTGTTTTCTAAAGAAAACACAATCATAGTAAACAATATGTTCTTTTCCTTGAAGGAAAGATACTAATATCTATCCTTTTTTAAATACAATTGTCAAAATGTTCTCCCATACATTTCACATATATGTGAGCTTCCTAATGTCCCTGCATGATAAGTAAAAGAGGAACCACTGCATTTTACAAATGAACTGAGCTTCAGAGAGACTGTGACTTGCTGAGGTCATGTAGCATATCTATTAAGTATGAAATGTCTGATTTCCTTAAGTACTAAGTTTGACAGTTGATATCTCTGACATTTCACTTTGACACTTCTTGTTTTATTTTTATTGTGAAGGTACATCCTCAGTCTTGCAAATAAATGTTTTCACTTGTGATTATCTTTCACATATTTTAGAGCAATTTTTGTGAAATCATGGATAAGTCAAAAATTCATGTTATTTTTGAACATGAGTTCTGTTGTGGAACTGATGCAGCACAGACAGCTCAAAATTTCAACGAAGTGTTGGGAAGGATGTGGCTAATGAATGCACAGTACATCGATGGTTTGAGAAATTCCATTCTGGTGATTTTAATCTTGAAAATAATCCGCATGGGTGACCTGAGACCAAGGTGGATAATAATGAAAACTGTAGTGGATTACAGCAGTGAACAAGACAGAAAAAAAGGCCCTTGTTCTTATGAAGCCTACAGTGCTGGGGTGGGGAGAGATAGAAACAAATGAGATAACTGTATCATATGATTGTAAACAGCTTGAAGATCTGTAGTCTATTATAGTGAAAAAATAACAGGCTTTCAAATCAGGCAGACCTGGATTCGAATCCAGGGTTGACCACACAAAAAGTCTATGATTTAGGCAAAGAATTTAATCAATCTGATTTTGTTTCCTCATCTGTAAAATAAGATTAATAATTCTCCTCTCAAAGGGGTGATTGTGAGAATTAATAAAGTAATATATAAAGTTTCTAGAATAAATGTCTGCCCAGTAATATTTTTAAAATATATTTTGCAAAATCTTCATGCCTAAAACAGCATGTATATTAAAATATAGCTCTATTTAGAGATATTTACAGTAATTCTAGAAATAGAATATAGGAATTTTCTTTTCAGTTCACCTTAATTGGATAGATTTGATGGCAGATTTAAATGTGAAAGGAATATACTTTGGAAAATATTAAGGAAGGAGTGTTTGTAGCTAGTTATCTGCTTAAGACAAGAAAAATAATTGCTGTTGACAGTTTACATATCTGACAACTTTCCCAGAAACTGAAGGACTGGCAATTCATCTTTACTGAATAGTAGGTGCCCTTGAGGCAGCCTTGAGCTCCACAGATTAGAATGGAGTAGATACAAGCAAACATAAAGGACAAAAGGAACCCCAAATTGTCTTTCATATTCAATCTCCTACCTGCCTATATAAAATGGCCTCAGCCTATAGAGTTAAGATAATCACCATTTGCTTCCTGTGCGTTTTCCATTTGAAAGATGTACGTGGATATAGCAAAGCCTGTTCCCAAGCTGACCACAGAGATGGATGGGTAAAGCCTAAATATCAACAGCTGAGACAGTAAAAGGCTGTAATACCTAAGCTTAATTAAGCAAGTAATGGTGACCGAAACAGAGAAGTTATAGGCTTTAATGTGACTTTTAAGAATATACCAGTACTTGATGAAAGATAATAACAATTGTTAATATGCACATTGAGGTGACAAAAACACATTAAAGGGGCATATATTGCTATTCGTTTAAAATCTTGCTTGTAGCCAGTATTTCATTTGATTCTAGTTACACAATTTTTTTATTAAAACATTTTATTTTCTAAAAGTAATTGAATTAGAACTGATATGCTCATCTTATTACATTAGCAATTAATGTCTTTTGTATATTTTATAAGATACCTAGATGATAAATCCCCTGTTTTTTTTCCTCTCATTCCACTTCCTAATTGTTTTTCCAAAGACCTGAGACTCAGTAAAAAACAACAATCGCAATGCTGAGCTAACCAGGATTTTCGGAATCCTATCTGTCTTTTTTAAATGATTTGTATATTTTAAATTCTGGCCCCTCATTACTCGTCTATAAGGAAATAATTAATAAAAATTCACACCTGCCAAAAAGCTCTTTAAACTTTTAATATTCATAAGCTTTAACCTTAATAACTAATGTCATGTCACCTAGGCAACTATGCATTAAACTTCATAAATATTAGACAGCCCTTTGAAGCTCAGTCTCTTTAGGTCTAACATGAGTGATCAACACCAGAAAATAGAAATGAGTAACTGAAAACTGCCCTTTGATATTCCAAGAATGATGACTTACCTGGTAACTCACATAATGTTGGAAGAAAATTACCGATACAGTCAGCAATTCATTCCCACTGCTAGGGTAACAAAGTTCAACCCAAAGCATGAAACAACAAATGGAAGGTCTACCTTTATTTTTATTCATGAATGCAAGAGAATCACCTGAAGTTCAAATATAGCAAAGGAAGACTTTAGTTATGGTGCAGAGTTGAAAGAGAGTACGCCTCATGCACAGTCATTTCATTTGAAGCCTGGGTTGATGTATTTTGACCACATCTCAACAGCATACTTGAAATGAATCATGGTTTTATGTGACAGGAAATGATACTACAGAAAAGTAATTAGTTAACCAGGAATTAAAGGAGCGAAAATAGACCATTAGCAATTTTATTTTGAGTTTCGCTATGGAAGTGAGTTTTGACTCTCTGCACTTACTACTGTTAAACTTTATTAGTCATTTGAATGTAAGTCATTAAGCATTCCTACTTAAATTAAATGTTTGGTATTCATTAATTAAATTTATTAACATGATGCTTTCCCTTCCCACTGCTGTATTCCAGCCTCTCATTTTAACTCTCTCGAATGGTCACAATAGCCTCCTAACTGATATCCATACTCTGGTTTCTCATACATCCAATCCAGAGTTATCATCACCATCACTATATTGATAATAGCAATCACTGTCATTGAATAAGTACAGATGCTGTGCCAGGTATACAGTGTAGTGTTTTAGTTTAAATCTCACAACAACTCTGTAAGGTCAGTACTATTATCATCCCCTTTTTACAGTTGAGGACATTGAGGCTGAGGTGAGGTTAAGTAATTTGTTCAAGGTCCAATAACTAGAAAACAATAAACCTCAAATAAATTTTGCCTGCTCTACCTTTAAAACACGTACTGAGTCCTCCACTTCTGTCGACAGCCCCTACAAATTCAGCACACATCAGGCAGAATGAACTTTTTTAAAAAATATAAATCATGTCATGTCAAACCCTACTTAAAACCTCCTCTAAGTGGTTCCCATTACGATTAGAATAAAAAACAAAATTCTTACCATGGTCTACAAAGACATGATAATCAGACCCTGCCCCCATCTAGAACCTAATCTCATGCATGTCTTCCTTTTATTAATTTCATTCTGCTACACTGGCCTTCTGACTGTTTCTGGAACACATCAAGCTCGTTCCCATATAAGGGCCTTCCCTCTGCTATTCCCTTTGATTGAAAGACTTTGCTTCTTCACCTGGCTAATCCCATCATCTAATTCAAAGCCCAACTCAAATTTCACCTCACCATGAGGCTTTCTCTGACCACTCAATCTAAAGCAGTTTCCCTGTCTCTTACCAGCCATTATCATATCATTCATTTTCTTCATAACACTTATAATCATCTGAAATTATCTGTAAAATTTATTTTTCTGTTATTATCATCTGTCTCCCCTGCACCATGCTAAAAAGTATTAGAGCAGAGGCCTTGTCAATATCCATCACTGCCATGGCCCCAATGACTAGAACAGTGCCTGGCATGTAGGAGCTCAATAAATATTCACTGATCAAATCCAGTTTTATTTGACTTCAGTACACTAGCTCTTAACCACAATGCTAAACCACTTCCTAAAGGATAGATTTGTTCACCTTACTTCAAAAACCATCAATATCACCATTGTTTACAAAATAAAGTTCCAGCTGCCCAGTGTTGTTTTCATGGGCCTTCACATCCAGTCTGTCTTTCCTTCTGACCTCCTTCTACACCCCATTTTATGCATTACAATTGAAACACAACAGAGAATCTGGATATTCACTAACCATCTCCACATCCTACGCTTCCCCACACTGCCCCCTTCTCCACTCCCACCATTTCTACATATAAAATACAGGTAGAAAATAAGCTACATTCTTCACAGCCAAGTTCAAACCACACCTCTTATCCAAGACTTTCCTAACTGCCTTCACTCATAATTAATTTCTCCATAATTTATGAGTGAGGGTAGTTAGGAAAGTTTTGGATAAGTGGTAGTTTGTAGATCTTAAAATACTCAAGACAGTGTGCCTCAGGATAAAGTTTTCTGTGTCTGTCTCTGCCTCCAGATTTTACATTTATTATCTTATTTTCTATCACATTGTTTTTTATAATAAGGTCTAGAATATAATGTCTACTCAAGTGTTGAACTGAATTAAACATTTATGGGCCCTCACATCCCTGTCACCCATCACATATACTATTTATGTTATTATTTTTGCCTGTTGTTTCTTTTTTTTCTTTTTTTCTTTATTTTTTTTTTTTTTTGAGACAGAGTCTCACTTTGTTGCCCAGGCTAGAGTGAGTGCCATGGCATCAGCCTAGCTCACAGCAACCTCAAACTCCTGGGCTCAAGCAATCCTGCTGCCTCAGCCTCCCGAGTAGCTGGGACTACAGGCATGCGCCACCGTGCCCGGCTCATTTTTTCTATATATATTAGTTGGCCAATCAATTTCTTTTCTATTTATAGTAGAGACGGGGTCTCGCTCTTGCTCAGGCTGGTTTCGAACTCCTGACCTCGAGTGATCTGCCCGCCTCGGCCTCCCAGAGTGCTAGGATTACAGGCGTGAGCCACCGCGCCCGGCCATGCCTGTTGTTTCTTAATTGCTTTAATTTGTTTGACTTAGATATATAATTCCTCCCCACCACCACCATCTAGATTTTCAGGTAATGAAGTCTTCTGTTTCTTTATGATTATTCCTCGCCCTTTCTCTTGTACTGACTCCCTCCCCTGGCATCCCCCATTATGCTCCTTTACACTTAACCTGCTGCTGAACACATAGGGAATATATTCTATATAAACAGTGAGTGATGAATAATTGACAAAACATACTATAAAAGTTTGGTAGAAGTTTCCATCAACTCATGAGTGAATTAATAAAATGTGGTATATGTATACCGTGAAGTACTACTCAGCCATTAAAAAGGATAAATTAATGCCTTTTTCAACAATTTGGATGCAAATGGAGGCCATTATCCTAAGTGATGTATCTCAGGAATGGTAAAACAAATGCCACATGTACTCACTTATAAGTGAGAGCTAAATGATAGGTATACATCATCATACAGAGTGGTGTGATGGGCTTTGGAGACTTAGATGGGGGAAGGTGTGAAAGCAGTGAGGGATCAAAAATGATCTATCATGTACAATGTACGCTACTGGGATGAGGAGTACACTAAAAGGCCTTACTTCACTTCTATACAATTCATCCACATGCCACAAAACCACTTGCACCCCCTAAATCTATTGAAGTTAAAAAAAATAAAATAAAAGTTTGGGAGAGTTGAGCAGTAAAAATAAAGAACAATTGACTAAACAGATAAATGAGTGGATTAAAAGAAGACTTCCAGTGGGTTTAGTGTGAGAAGCTAAAAAAAATAGCATGAAAGCAGTCCAACTAGTTTTGCCCTTTCTCTGTTTCAAGAGGAACAATGGTCAACTGGGGAGGCAGGGTATGGTAGTAGCTCTGGGCTCCTGGCCAGAGGCAGGAAGAGGGGATCAGAGTCCTTTGGGTCATGATTTCTGGCAGATTTGCAGTGAGATTTAAGAGCAAAGGTAGGATCAAGCAGACAATGCAGGGTCAGGGTATTACTTGCCTTTTCTTCCCTCCATACTCCCAACTCTCCAACACAAACATGAACAGCTTTGGGATGGGTAAATGTACAAACTGACTTTTCCTTTGCGTTATTCTTTGAAGTTGGTAGGGAAGGCTTGAAAATAGCTACTTCTCAAGAGTAACCATTCGGTAGGCAAATTACAAAAATAATTTCATTTGTGAATTTTATGCAGATCCCTAGAAGGAAATATGGCTATAAAAGTATCAGTGGACTGGTAAATATTTAGTGGTTAATTAGGAGGTTGCAGTGGCCATGTTTATTTGCTTTTTCAACATAAAATTTAGTCTGGACAAGCACCAGTACTTAAGACATCGTCTCTTTTTTTTTTTCCCAAGATGGCTTATGGCATCTGGATGAGTCAGACCAAACAAATGTCTTCTGTGTTTTTCCAGAGTAAACATTTCCCAGGGCAGAACTCTGCCCTCAGCCCTGCCTATTAACACAGGAGGCTGCTTCAGCTTTTCTATAAACATAAGGAAGAGGAAGAGAAGGCTGAGGAGGAGGGAGAGAAATAAAAGCAAAGTTTCCTAATGAATAAATTAAACATTGACCCTCTTGAAGAAAACCAGCAGGTTTGATTGTGTTTGGTGAGTTGTATGTTTGTTTATTCTAGAAAGATCTACTCAGCCATACGCAAAAAACAAAACAACAACAAAACCCAAAAAACACAAACAAGAAATTGGAAAAGTGACTCGCCCTCTGAAGACTACCTAGGACAACTGTAACTTTATCAAGTTTTAGTTAGGTGAGCCTTTTGGTAAGTAAGAAAAATTAAAAATAAAACAAATGCAATCACCAAGATACCTAAGAATGTGCAGTAGAGTCTCCAGGGGAACTTTTCTTGATCCAGACTGTAAAGCAGAGGAAACAAAAGAATGATGAATAATGAACAATGAAGCATGTCAATTCTGTGGTAGCTAAAGAAAGGAATTTTGCCCTGGGAATCAAGAACGGTCTCTTGACAACTTAGTATGATTATGCCATCAGCCATCAACCGTAGAGAGTATTTTTGATTGGAGCGGGTCTTTAATATACCAGCAAGGCCATCAAAGAAAGAACTGTTAATGGTATAGTAAATAACAGCAGCATTTGAAAAGTTCTTTTAGATTTTAAAAATAAAATTCCCTTTACTAATGCAATCACTTCATGCAAGTAGGCTGCGATCTATTCCTTTTTTCACACAATGGATGCATTGAGATTTCTTTTCAAAAAATTCTGGTATATTTTACTTCAACTCCAGATATATAATAGTTTAACATAATAAACTATAATCTATAACTGGCAACTGAATACACAATCCAGTACCACACTCCTTGAGGCATCTTTGATTGTCATGCTACAAATAGCTACAAATACTGCCTTATTTGCCTATAATATCTTTCTCTGCATGGTAGAAAAGTTACTTTTTGTATATAACTTAGAAAATCTTCTTTAAAGCAAATGCATTGAAATTGTGGCTGATCAGAAAACTTTAAACCCAATGAACTATAATGTGTCAGGAATGGTATGAACCATTTCCACAAACTGATGTCAAGACCATATGGAGAATGTTATTACTGCATGTGCACTTAAGTGTTGGGTGTCAGGCAGATGAGAGAGGTGGAGGGGATGGGTATATATATATATATATATATATATATATATATATATATATATATATATAATGAGTGAGATGTGCACCGTCTGGGGGATGGACACGCTTGAAGCTTTGACTTGGAGCGGGCAAGGACAATATACTGTGAACTAAAGTAGACTCAACCCCCATGGGCTGACTGAACGGACCCCCTCGTGGCCAAAGGAATATCCTAAAATTAAATTGTCTGCCAGGAGGAGGGAGGTCAGACATGCCTTATCATGCCCCCCTCCCTTCTTGAGGACTTCCTTTGTAACCCATTAACAGGCCTAAGGATATGCAAGACAAACCTGCAGGTCCTCAATTTACACAACAAATATATGTCTGGTGGCTTATCTCTGATAAACAGCTTCTTATGTTAAAACATTCCAAGCCTTTAGACAGAGCTTCATGTCTTTAACCAATTACAAGCCAAAGAATCTTTAAACCCACCTATAACCTGTAAGCCCCTGCTTCGAGATGCCCCACCTTTTTGGGCCAAACCAACGTATGCCTCCCATGTATTGATTTATGACTTTACCTGTAACCCCTGTCCCTCTGAAAATGTATAAAACCGAACTGTAACCCAGCCACAGCTGCCCACTTGCCCAAGGCCTCTTGGCATTGGCTCTGGGTCATGGTCCTCAAATTTGGCTCAGAATAAATCTCTTTAAAATTATTTTACAGAGTTTGGCTTTTTTTCCGTTGACAATTTGTAAGCTAAACATTTGTACCCCCATAATATGCTGAAATAAAAAAGAAAAGTGAAAAAAATAAGTAAAAACAACCAACCATGGGAAATAAAAAAAAAAAAGACCATATGAAGAGAGAAAAGTCACATACAAAGCACCCTCTCAGATAGTAATGTTGTAAAAGAATGGATTACATTTGTATGCTATAAAGTAAATAATATTAATAAGCAGATTGAAATCCATCAAACTCAGAAATTTCCTTGGAACCACGTGAAATAATGTATTTAAAGATCTGAAGCTTGTACATCTAAGATATTTAATTCTTGAAATTTCTGAATTCTGAGAAGGAAAGGCACTTGCTGTCAGACCAAGAAAGTAGAAGTTAAGGACATAAAGTTTAGAGCAGTATTATTCAAAGTGCTGTAGGTAGACCATACACCAGCAGATCACTCAGAGCATTTACTATGAAGACTGATTCCAGGTTTCACCACCCCAGATATTCCAAAGTATGTTTGGAATATGTCCTTTTGACACCCTCCCTAGGTTACTCTATGGTCATTAACATTTGAGAAACACTGATTTAGGTATGTATTCTGGGTTTTTCCTTTGATGCTCTAACAAATCTTTCTAACCTCTGTGTGAAAGGTTACTAATATGCTAAGTGTATACATTATCCTATTCCCAAATGATACCAACATACACAGTTTTAATGGGGTTAAAAAAGTAGCCCCACTTTCTGGAAAGGGACTTAGTGTTTTCCACAAACCCCAATCGCCATTGCCCACATTTATTTATGTAAATACCAAGGCAAGGATTTTTAAATATTTCAATCAAGAAGGTTTGTAGAGACATAAAGTGGTAAAGTATTGACACTATTTTAAGCCACAACTTCCCAGAGGACAGAGAGTGTTTACCTGAACCATGGACATGTGGAAATTTAAAAAAAAAAAACAAAACTTCTTGATTATGATGACTATTAACAAAAATGGAAAAGTGCAATTTAATATTTACTCAACAGAATATGAGAAACTCTCAGTGAATGTTTATTTAAACCACTCACACAAAACTGGTCAACAGTTTTTGCTGAGCATGTAAAAAAAAGAAAACTCTGTTATATCTTCTGATTTAGACATTGCAGTCAATTGCAGAAGGTTCACAGAGTAGTGGTTTACAATAAACTCCAAAACTTTCCGTGTCTTTCTGGTGAATTTAATTATCATGATGTGTTTTAAATCCCATATGGGCAATTTCTATTGATTATAATGCTGCCTACTGCTGAGAGAAAAACTGATCCACTGCACATTCCAAAGTGGGTAATCCTTGCCAGCAGGTCACTTATGTCTCCTGAGGTTTCTTTTTAACACAATTAATGATGATGACCATGGTGGTGATAACAACAATAATAATAATCCTTAATGCTTACTCAATACATTCTATTAAAATAACCAGAAAATTAAATAGGGCTCAAAGAATATCATTTCCTTGACAGTGAAAACATAGGGTAGCATATTCCAACGGCCCAATTACATTTTGATGGTAATTTGAGATTTTTTTCAGAAACTAGATCCTAAACACATCCTTGAATTAAAAAGAGACTCAAAACATCTTTAATGAACAGCTAAAAGACAACTATAGATTTACTATGAAGTTATATCCTCTACCGTATAAGATTTTGCTTTCTATTTTATTTTACATAACTCATATCAAAATAATTCCCAAAGGACATGTATGTAGTAGGTGGCTCTGCTTAATAAAGGGGGAAAATAACCTCATAGTTCTCTAGTGAGTTTTGTAAAATATACCTCCTTAATATCCTAAATAAATAAAAGGAATATACCAAAAAAACAGCTCCGCCAATTAGACCAAATTCGCTAATGTATGATCATACCATTAGTAGCTTCAAGAGTAAAAACAGTAGCTTTTATTTCACAAATACTGTGAAGCCAAACCTGTTTTCCGAAGTTCTAGTCATAGATGTCTTCCAAGTTGAATTAAATTTCTCTTTAATAAGATAAATATTAAACCTAAATCTATCTAATAGTCTCTATATTCTTTTTGTCTCTTTTGTCTTTCTATATCTTTATTTCGTAAAGATCCACTTGCATTATCATTTTTAAAAATGCCATTTGGTAATGAAGCTATAGTTATTTTTTCATCATACTTACTTCCTTTCGAAGAGTAAAATGAAGGGGCTAGACCTTATGGTCCTTTCTATGAGTATGTGATTAAGGTACAGCCATTAAATAATGACTTAACTGCTGTCTTAATCTGTTGAGTGTTGATATAAAGGAATACCTGAGGCTGGGTAATTTTAAAGAAAAGACTTTTATTTGGCTCGTGGTTCAGCAGGCTGTAAAAGAACTGTGGTGCCAGCATCTGCTTCTCGTGAGAGCTTCAGGCTGTTTCCACTCATGGCAAAAGGGAAAGGGAAGCCAGTGTGCAGACATCACATGGTGAGAGAGGAGGCAAGAGACAGAGGAAAGGGAGGTGCCAGGCTCTTCTTAACAACCAGCTCCAGCAGAACTCACTCATTATTACCAAGAGGAGGAGAGGACAGTACCAAGCCATTCATGAGGGATCCGCCCTCATGACCCTAATACCTTCCAGTAGGCCCCACCTTCAACACTGGGGATCAGATTTCAACATGAGGTTAGAGGATTGAATATCCAAACCACAGCAATTGTCTATATAGCTTAGAAGGAAAATACACCTCCCATTTGAATGCTAATATTTCAAATCCACTAGCACCAAATTATAAAGCTGTTTCTTTTGAAACAAAATTTATTATATATTTATTCTTTTAATTGTATGAGCCCCAGGGATAGTTATTTTCTGAGGACCAAAAAGACTAACTATAAGGCAGGATCATTACAGAAGGAGGAACTCACCAAAACCAGTGAAAGCCTTTATACCATCCGTAGCTCCATCACTCCAAAAATCAGGTATTTTGAACTACCATTGTGTTAGTCTGATCAGTCACCATGGACTGAGTGGCTCAAACAAAAGAAATTTATTTCTAAAAGTTCTGGAGGTTGGGAAGTTCAAGATCATGATGCTGGCAAGGTAAGTTTCATTCTGAAGACTCTTCACTTGTAGGTGGCTGCCATTTCTCTGTGTGATCACATGATCTCTTCTTTGAGGAATGAGAGAGTGAGAGAGGGCTCTCTGGTATCTCTTTTTATTAGAGGGTACTGTCTTAGCTTGTTTGGGGTGCTATAACAAAATATCTTAGACTGGGTAATTTATAAAGGACAGTAATTTGTTTCTCACAGTTCTGGATGCTGGGAAGTCCAAGGTCAAAACTCTAGCACATTTGGCATATGGTGAGGGTCCCTTTCTAATACATGGCACCTTTTATATGTCCTCATATTGCAGAAGGGCAAGGCAGCTCTCTGAGGCCTCTCTTAAAAGGGGATTAATCCCATTTAAGGAGGTAGAGCTCTCATGCCCTAATCATCTCCTAAAGGCCCCACCTTCTAATACCATCACCTTGGTGATTAGGTTTCAGCATATAACTTTTGGAGGAATACAAGCATTCAGATTATTCAGATCATAGCAGACTCTGATCCCACCATGAGAACCCATCCTCATCACCTCATGTAACCACCATTACCTTCCCAAGGTCCCCTCTCCAAATACCATCACATTGAGGGGTTAGGGCTTCAATATATGAATTTGGGAAAACACAAACATTCAGTCCGTAACAATCATGTTTCCTGCCACCACAAACTTTTGTCATCTTTGCTGAGAGACATAGATTTAAAAGACACAGATTGCCATGCATTGAATGCAATACAAAGTAAGAATTTAACAGTATAACCATATAATCTGAATAATTCCTTCCTACTATGATAAAAACAAACAAAGGACTACCTCACTACCACCTTCTGCCAATAGCTTTTATATTTTCCTGGACTGGCTATTTGATTGCCCCAATTCTTTAATTCACCGTATCTATTTACACACTCACATTATAATCATTTCCATGGTGAAATACATATTTTTGCATGAGAAAATATTTTTTCCAAGTTGGCTTAAGTGTATAAGAACATCCTTTCACAAAAAGAAAATGTAGCCTTCAGGAGGCCTCTTTCATCATAGGATATGAATTACTCTACCTAGGTGGGAGTGTGATTTCCTCAAATTAACCAAAGATCCAGGTTCAGTAGTACATTATGGAAACATCATAAGGCACAATTTTTGTCCTTGTTCATCATCACGGTGCATCTGTTGTCTCACTTTCAGAAACTACTAATACTAACTCTCAGGAAGACTGAAAGTGTAATTCATTCAAGAAACACTCCACAAATCTCCAGTTTCACAGGGCAAAATACAAATTTGAGACAGTACCACTGGATATATGATTTTCTTAATAATTCTAACTGTAACTTGACACATGATTTGAGATTCTGGTCCTCTAAATATGTATTTCTTGTTTTTGTTTAAGAAGCCACCAAACCACTGCTGACTGGAATTTTTTGCATGATTTTGGCTTAAAACTCTTTTTTACATTCTTGAATGGTCAGTTCAATAATCTCTGCCTCTACTGGTATTCCAAAACTTCTATAATAAAACAGAATGGATTTATTTGTTTTCTTCTCTTTTGAGTTATTTCAAACTCTGAAGTGGTTACCAGTGGCTCCTTTCACTACTCATACAATATTATAAATTCACATATATTCAGTGATTCTAATTTTCAAGCATTTCTTCAAAGGAATACTGGGGATACTTTCAGATAAGCAGATTTCAAATTAATTCATGCTACTAATTTTGAGATCTAAGTTGAAGTTTCTAAGTTCTGTATTACTTTATAGATATGACAATCATAATCAGTTTCTGCACACAAAGTGTAGGCAATTTAGAGATCTAAAATTAGTGTGAGCAAATTATTTAAATGAGTGCTGCATAAGAAAGAGATTAATCAGGTCATACAAATGGCTGGAATGTCCCAAATCTGAGTTCTCACTTATTGTCTTCTACCCTAGTAGTCCAACCAAAGGTAGCACAGATTTCATTTTGTCAATTTACAGAAAGTACAGCATTCTGTAGTTTTTAAACCCACAATGATCTGGCATCGACAGGGGAATTTACACATTTTTGTTCATTTTTATCTAAAAAATTGTAAAAGGAATGTCCAATAAATTTTAACATACAGTGGAGAATTAATAAATATTATCGATCAATAAGAACAAAACTAGGTGACTTTATTTACCCTTTTTACATGTCATTTCAGTGCAGCAAACCTGGGGCAATTTTGAAGCTTAACATTTAGTTCCAGCTATTTTTACAAAATAGAAAACTTGTGAAAATGTTTATCTTTCCTAAAATTATAAGGAAGAACATCTAAACACAACTGCATAAGCATATGTGTTATTCATATATAATTTCTATTTCCTTTCTGTTTAATACTACATTATAAAATGGAATTGCCTTTATTAACAAAGTTGACTAACTGAATTTTGAATGAATATAATTAGTATTAGTTTCTGACTTTATAACTTTTTAACATTTTTAACTTAAAAAAATTTTCTTATCTATAATTATCAAAAACATAATAAAATACATTTTGGAGTTGTAAACCCAATAACTTGTAGTGATCTTGTTTGGGATACTTATTTGATGAATTAATCAATGAACTTTCCCATTCCACATTCCGAGGAAAATTACTAATATTCTGTGAAGAAAATGATTATAGCTCACATTCTCTGCTGTCACACAAACTTCTGAGTATATAAGGTTATGTCTACATCGCTCATAAGAAATATAGATCTTTCCATAGTTTCCATAAAGAAAGCCAAGATCCAACAAGGCAGTGGGCAAATTGTATGCCAGAAAACTTGTAGCTGAATTGTAAAAGAATAATTTCAAGATCAAATTTGGCAGGTCACCTAGAAGGTGCTGGAGGATGAGAGGCATACCGACTTTCAATACTAGCTAGGGTCACAGGGCCTGTGCCTAGGTAGCAAATCTTCTCCAAGCCTCAGCATTAGGTTACTTTCCACCTACTTTAAAAAAAAAAATTACCATGAGTAAAGTCAACAAGATCCTCCAAGAATCTAGGCACAAATGTTGCATTATTAATGCATTTGGTATTATCATACAAAACAAAAAATGAGTCAATTTAATATAGGGTGTTTACAGTTTTAAATATGAAGGCCAAAAACCTTGTGAAATCCCATTCCCCACTGTATACCTTGACAAACTCACAGCCAATGTCATGGAGACCAAATAGGGAGACCAGCAAGCCCTATTTGACCAGGACTGAGGAGTTTGCCAGGATGTGGGACCTTCAGTGTTAACACCAGGAAAGTCCCCAACAAATCAGTATGGTTGATTATCTGAAGATCAAGTGAATAGAGTGGATAGTACTACTTTCAAGAAAATCAAAGCCTTTAGTCTGCTTTTTGTTAGAATGTACCTTTGTCAGGAAACCTGAAATCACTGATAATTTCCTCTTTTATTACAATATTGTTTCCTACCTAGTGCTACCATCTTCTTCACAAAGCCGATATTTTCTATTCTCTAGTTTTCTTGTTATTGTAGTTGCTGTTTTCACTAAGAAGATAATAGTTTCTTTTGAAATTATCACCTTAAAACCTCTCCCAGAACTATTTTATTCTATGATGATTAAAAATAAATCACAGATATGTATTCCATGATAATTTTTAGCATCATAATATTATTATTCCATTTTCCCATCCTTCTTCAACTCACCAATGGAAGAAGCTAGGATTTTGCTGATTATCTCATGACACTTGCACATGACCTACATTTATCTTGCCATTACAATAACAAATATGTTTTCCATTTTCCTGATGAGAAATAGAGGCTGAATGGAGTCAAGTGACTGGCATAGGTTGTAGAACTAGTCACAGGATAAGACTACTGTCTTTGATACCCTGGGCTCTCCATATTAATAATGACTCTCCACTTTCTAGCCTATCTATAAAATATATCTAACATCCATGAACACAGAAGAAATGTGACCTAAAGTGTATAGATCAAAAGATCTACTGAAAAACATTTTCTCAGCCCTGTCTTGCGTGTAGCTTAGATAGCTTCATAGTTGACTTTTCTAATTACTCTCATGAGACCATAAATCCAACTCTCTGACAGACTGCTATTGAGTTGCTTTCCTTTATTTTTATCGTGGATATGCTGCTTGTGTTTTAAATTTTCATGGTAAGCATTATACAGAAAGTAGATTCCTCATAATATTTCAAAAGAAAACTATATTCAAGAGCCTGAAATATGAGGGGGGAAAACTGCAACCTGATTTTGTTTTTTAACTTCAAGTACCCGTGATCGAAGACTGAATTTCAGGGCAACAGACCAAACAATTTTTCTTCAAAATTTAAGTTAAAGCCCTCTTTATTTTTTTTTTCCTATTTACCATATAAAGAAAAAAATACATGCCAGCAACCCATAATTCACTTTAGTGGAAGAAATTTCTTGGAAATTATATTCTAGAAATGGCTGCAGTCTGGTGATTCTAGAATGCTATAATAAAGAAGTTGTTTCAAAGAAATTTTCCAAATAAAACCTTTTCACTTTGAAAGATAGCTCTATTTTAGTCAAATTCACATAAAGAAGGGAAAATAAAAGCCTAAAGTTAACTCTGTAAGAGTTCATGAATACATGCAAGCTTCGGTACAAATTAATGGCATCAATTCAAGTTACAAACTCAAGCAGTTTATTGGGCAGAATATCTGTAAAGTCAAAATATACACAGAAACAACAGTTATGAATGTGAAGAAAAATAACAGAACAAAGATCACTGAAAGACAGATTTATAGTTCAGCTTTAAATGCCTACAAGGAAGTTTTTATTTGAATTCGGTTCATCATTGAAGATTCCAAAATGGGAGTTCGCTGAACCCTAATTTACAAAGAGAACTGACAGCCAGTCAGGTACATTTCACTCTGGTTGGTTAGAGCTGATGTTGCCTTCATGGATTTATGGTACTACCAGGGGTGTGTATATCTGTCTATCTATACAGGCTCACCCCAACACTAGAGAAAAGAGTACAAAGAATATAGACTTTGAATCTACATGTATAATGTATAAATTCCTAAAAATCTTAAACTCTTAATTTTATTTTTTATACATGCCTGCCTCAGGTTTACATAAGAGAACTATCCAACTTTTTTTGGATACATGCATGTCCCTAAAAATTCTCATAATGTGCCTCTTTGTATAATATTGTTGCTTTAGGATTTACAAACTAAGTGTAGCTTAAACTGGTGTCTTATTAAACTGTAACTCTAAAAATACAATAGCAAAACTTAACTTACCATCATTTATAAACCAATGATTACTATTTGTATGGATGGTGTCTGGTAAACTGAATAAGATAAACAGCTACTTAAACATATACCTCAACACCATTGGTATATTTTACGATCAGTTTAGGAGAGAATGATAATACAATCACTTGTGAAACAGTGTCATCAAATCATTAAAGCCATTAAGTTCTAACATCCTTAGAAAAATTGCCTTATTAAAATAGATTGATGAGCTATATCATGTCATGAGCCTAGATAGCCCCATTCTACATTTAATTTAAGATATCCAAAAATATCATAGAGATGAAAAAGACATTCAAATAAAATAAATATATAATTTCCATTTGATTATTATAGTAATTTATCACATTGAAATCATAATGCAGTGTTTTCTGTCAAAGCATGGTTCCTGCTAGAAGTCAAAAACCATAGCTGAAACAATAAAATACCCTTCAGGTTTCACATATATTTCCTGTCATCCACTAGGAACATCTATTTTGGGGGGGGGTACCTATATATTAATATTTGGGGTAGAAGAGAGAAAGGTGGTCTTATTAAAGTTGTAAATTGTAAGAAAAGGTTTGACAATGTTGACACAATATTGAGAACTATTTCTTGGTTCTATTTAAAATTATTTTTATATCTCTTCAACTGTTAATGATGCATACTAAACTATTACAGATAAAATATAATGAATCTGCTTTAAAATATTCCAGCCAAAAAAAAATAGGTGGGATAGATGAATCAAGGTGGGAAAAGTGTTAATAATTATGGGAACTGGGTGATATTATCTAAAATTCTTTGCTTTTGTGTATAGATGAAAATTTCTGTGCCTTAGTCTGTTCATGCTGCTATATTGAAATACCCCAGATTGGGTAATTTATAAAGAACAGAAATCTATTTCTTATAGTCTGGAGGCTAGGAAGTCCAAGATCAAGGTGCCTGCAAATTTGATATCTGGTAAAGGCTCACTCTCTGCTTCCAAGATGGCACCTTGTTGCTGCATTCTCACATGGGGGAAGACAGAAAGGCAAAAAAGATCAATTCTGTGTGAAGCTTCTTAAAAAGACATTAATCTCATTTATTAGGGCTGAGCCTTCATGACCTAGTCACCTCCTAAAGGCCCCATCTCTTTATACTATCATATTGGTGATTAAGTTTCAACATATGACTTTTGTGTCCTGGCCCGTGGGACCTTCTGTTACTCGCGGGGGTCAAGGGGGACCTTGCCTAAAAGAGATGAGCGAGAGAAAGGAACGAGACCAAGCAAATGGTTGTCAAGGTCTGCTTTACTTAGATTCTTAGTAGGTTTTATAAGCATACAGAAACAAGGAAGTAGAAACAAAAAATAGAGTGGGGCGACGATGAGGCTTGGGTCTGGGTTAATCAGCCTCAATCAGCGTCTTATCGGTATCCTGTTTTTGACTGGTTACTCATCTCTAACCTGGCAGATGGTCGGGAACAATTGCAGTCAGCACTCCCTGGAGCATCCCATGGTCAGCACGTCATGGAATGCATTCTTCTCGGAGCTATAGCTGGAATTTTCCAGGGCGAAGTCTGTGCGTAGGAGGAGTCATAGGGGAGTTGAGGGTCTTTGAGGGTCCTTGCCTCTAACACTTTTGGAGGGACACATACATTCAAACAATGTCTTGGTCCATTTTCTGTTGCTATAACTGAGCACCTGAGACTGGGCCATTTGTAAAGAAGAGAAATTTATTTCTTAAAGTTCTGGAGGCTGAAAAGTCCAAGGTCAAGGGGCCACATCTAGTGGGGACTCTCTGCAGAGTCCCAAGGCAGCACAGAGCATCATATGGTGAGAGGCTCATGAGAGAGAACCAGACTGGCTTTTATAACACTCCCACTCTTGTGATAACTAACCCACTCCCATGATAACCCATTAATCCATTAACCTTTTAATCCATGAATGTATTAATGCACTCATGACAGCAAAGCTTTCATGACCCAAGCACCACATAAAGGCCCCACCTCTAAATACTGTTACATTAGAGATGGTTTCAACTTGAGTTTCAGATGAGACAAACATTCAAACCATGTAGCCACAGTATTCTGTAATAAAATTTAATTTTTTTAAAATCTCAATTCATCCTATCTTCATAGAATTAACTATAATCAATGTGGTTCAGTGATGTATATAATCTTTAGGTAAAAACACCATTTTTTATCCTTTTCTGAATGCAAACATGGAAGAAAATTAACCTGTAAATGATATTCTACCAAAAACACATAGCTGCTGAAAAAAATAGTGTAAAATCAGTAAGATTCTTGTGAGATCTATTCTTGAAATTATATAACCGATAGGTTTATGTCTCAAAAGTGGCAGAAGAATCTATGAACCAAATTTTGTCATTAGTTTCCTGATATGAATCTATCAACTATAGGGTGAGCATTCCTAATCTGAAAATTCAAACTATGAGATTGTCCAAAATCCAAAGCTTTTTGAGTGCTGACATGAATTCACAAGTGGAAAATTCCACACCTGATCTCATGTGACTGGTTGCAGTCAAAATGCAGTCAAAACTTCATTTTATGCACAAAATTATTAAAAACATTGTGTTGAATTACCTTCAAGCTATGTGTGTAAGATGTATATAAAACATCAATGAATTCTGTGTTTAGACTTGGGTCCCATCCCAAGATAACTCATTATATTTATGCAACGATTCCAAAATCCAAAATCAGAAACACTTCTGATCCCAAGCATTTTGGATAAGGTATACTCAACCTGCATTTTTTTGGGAAATATACTAGGAGCTGTGCAATACAATAAAATAGACAAGACATTGCCCCAACTGTCAAAAAGTTTACAGATAAACAGAGTAGATAACATTAGCACACAGCAAAGAGCTGAAAGCTGAACTGCATGGTCCTAGAAGTAATTATAAAAGAATTTATCAAGGTGAAAGTTTTGTGAAGGTCTCATATAAGATATTGGAATAGAAATGGTCTTTTAAAAATTGGTAAGATTTGGGCAAGCCGGAAAAAATATCATGTTCATGCACAAAGTTCAGCACAAGCAAAAATATAAAGAAAAAAGAGTTAGCATGGCATGTAGATACTGAAGAGAGAACTGGGCCCAGAGCAAAGAGCACACATTAAGGAATAATAATGACAGCAGTAATAATAACAACAATAATAATAATAGCAAACCTTTACTCTTCACCAGGCACTATTCTTAGTGTTTTATATATTTTTACTCCTATGACCTATATATTATTAGTAATAGCCCTGTTCTGCAAGTGAGGAAACAATGCAGAGAGATTAAGTTACTCGACCAAAGTCACAGAGTTAATATTAGTGGAGGAAAGGTTTGAACTCAGACCATCCAGATCCAGGATGTATGTGCTGGCATCTGTGCCATACTGCCCAGTGGGAAATAAGACTTGATGGGTAGTTTGGGCAGGTAATGAAAATCAGGTCAAGTCAAGACAAATCAAGAGGACTTACCACTTGATGCTAACCATATTGGCTCTTGACAGACAAATAACACGGGAGAAAAAAATGTGGCTATACCACGCATTCATAGAAAATATCTCTGATACTAAAGCTGATTTCTTCCCCATCTTTACTTCAAGTGACCAATACTTTTACGAATTGTCCAAAATTGTTCAGCCTAAAAGTTGAGAGCTAACTTTTGCTCTTTTAAATCAAAGAATCAGAAAACCACGGCACTAAGTTTAAGCAACTTGCCTGGAAGCATGTAACTTTTTGTTGGATCAAAGAACTAACCAAAGGCTCTTGGTTTCAATCCTAGACTTCACACTACCGTACACTTCTCTCAGAACTATAATATAATTCTATAGGCTGAAAACTGCAATGCATTTAACTGTATCTCAGCTGTCTGTCTTATATCTAATGACATAATGCAGTAACACAATAATTCACAGCCTGTTGCATTTTATTGCACTTCAAGCAGATAAAAATAAATAGTGCAGATATTTTTAATAATCCTTTCCATTATTGTTCGGCTCTATGTACAGACCTCACTGTTTATTTGGCAATGAAAGTAAATCCTGAGACCCAGAATAAAATTCTAGAATCTAAGATTATGATTATCCTGGTCTCCTCTTGGCTTTCCCTGTTACCTCCAACCTTGACACATGACTAGTTCTTAGGCCTATTGTTGACTGAATTTGATGATATTCATTACTTTGTCATTAGTAGAAGTATTAAGTTATCTTCCTAAATCTCCCCCCCCCCCCCGGCTGTAAGTCCGGAATTAACTCTGGAAGAGCATAAAGCATTTACATTGCCATATTTGAACTACTTTCCTGAATTCAGATGACTGACTGTCTTGGTTTGCCCAAGACTTTGTTGGTTTGGGCACTGAAAGTCTTACATTCGAGGAAAAACCCTCAGTTCAGGGCAAATGAGGACAAGTGGTCATCCTAATGTCTGTTACAGCTTCTAAAACATTAGAGTAAAATATGTGTGCCTGTCTCTAGATAACCATTTGTATATCTACACAAAACAGAACTGAATATGCACAAGTGAAAAATAAAGCAGAATATAAAGCAAAACTCTCGCCCAGCCTCCTGGAGAGACATTTAATCTTAGTATGAAAACTCCTTCCACTTAGAACAGAAGTGAGCTTTTGCCCTAAACCTTGTTAATCAGCAACGATGAAAGTAAAAACACTTCCTAGCAACTCCTCAACTTGCAGTAATGCTGCTAACATGCTGTGTTGGGGAAGTAGGATACCAATTTACCTGAAAATCTAACTAGCTCTTAATTAAAATTAATTGTACACACAGAATTTCTATATTGTAGTGCACTGGCCTGTGACACAGTTTTCAGGAACTACAACAGTTTAGAAATGTTTTATTTCATTGCAGCAGAAAACCCAGTATTAGCATTAAAGCAAAATGACTCACATTTATTATTAAGATATCCTTTGCTAAAGCCATAATTTTACTTGAAAGCAAAGGGAACAAAAGGGAAACTGATATTTGAGTAAAATGCCTTCTTCTCAGATCCTTACTAAACGGGTGGGTATCATATCTCAACACATGCTCTAGTCTCAAAAATACTCAAGAAAGGATCTACAAATAAGAGCTCCCCTTCCAAAAACTATAAGGGAACATTCTTCCCTTTCATAAACCCTATACTTCGGGGACAGCCAAAGATGAAATAAATTTTATGTTAAAAACAACCAAAAATATTTTGAAGACACTCCCTTTTCTTTAAATAGAAGTTGTTTAGGGGACTGCAAATAAATAGAAAATGTATTTTACAAATACATCTAATCTACAAAATATGATGTTTCATTAAATCTCTTATTAATTCTCTAAGAACCCCCCCCAAAAACCATCTTGAATGGCTCCAATGAAAAATAAATCACGCTACTATTTTAAATCAGAATTAATAATTTATTTTATTTGCTGACTGTATTAATGGGAAAATGACAAGAATAGTTACTATATTTCTAAAGAAAATCAAGCTGAGGTAGTATATTTTATTATTACAGAATTTTATTATAGAGCAAACACATTTGAGATTAAAAACTTAAATTATACATCACACTTTTGTAAGTGTAGAGCAGACAATATAGATAGAAAAGCTGGTTACCTTCAGATTTTTATGTAAAAGTGGAGATTTTATGTTCAATATTGCTGAGGTTTTGTGATAAAGCCTTAAACTTCGAGGGATCTAAAGCTATTTTATTGCTATATAGAACATCAACTTCTACACATTTCCTTGGCAAAATTTCACTACAGATAAGATGAGAAGAGCAATTAAAAACAAAAGCAAGCAAGCAAACAGGAAAGCTAGGAAACAGAGAAAAGAACTGGGTAAAAACAAATGTATTTTGTTTTGGAGCTGTTGTTTTCATGTATTTGACAATGAAAGATATTGCTAATAGAAACTAAAGTTCCGTTCTTCCACCTTAGACTCACAAATTGTGTGTGAAAGGAAACTAGTGTTTGCTCTTATTGCTAGCTATGACAGTATTCTCCCTAGGGGACCCTGTCCTACAGCCCTTCATGGGCACCAGAATCAGAAAAAGAACTCATTGTGCTTAACAATAGCAAGATAAATGAAGACTGCTAAATACATGAGCTGCTGGATATGTGGTCTGGCTTTGTTGTTTTCAGTATGTCACATTGACAGTTTTGTTTTCAATGGAAATGTGTTAACACTGAGTTGAAAGTTAGAGACCTGGGTTTCAAATAGTGGATCTGACACTAACTGGCTATGTAATCTTAGGCAAGCTGTTTTACCTTTCAGGGCTTTGGACTGGAATAGTCACTAGATGACCTCTATAAGCACCATTCAGAGACTTTAAGTCAAAGTCAAAAGTGAAGGCAAATATTTGAACAATGTTATCTTAGGTCAAATCATCCCAACTGTTCCCAGGTATATGAGAGGCAATGAAGAGAAGTATTTATTATTGTGGCTCCAGAACCAGACTTCCCTTCTTGTCGTTACCTGTGTGACCAGGCACAAGTTTCTTTTCTGTGTCCCCATTTCCTCATCTATAAAATGGGGATGATAAGAATATTTATCCCATAAGGTTATTATGAGGATTAAATGGAATAATTTATGCACAACCCTAAGAGTACTGTTTATTCTTAATACAGGCAGGAAGAATTAATGAATTCAGCTAGGTCCTTTCCAGTAGGGGATGAGTTCAAGAGCACAAATGGAGGAGTGAGGCTCTTAAATAAAGAAGATACCTCTTCCTAAAGTGAAACTCTTTTACTACACACCCCCAGTTATTTTTCAGCAAAGTGATTCACTAACTCTATCTAGCACTAGAGTCGCCTTAATAGCTTGCTACAACATGGGTTGCTGGTCCCCAGTTCCAGAGAGTCTGATTCAGTAGGTCTCGGATGGGATCAAGAATTTGCATTTCCAAGTTTCCAGATGATGTTGATATCACTGGTCCAGGGGTCATACTTTGAGAACCACTGCACTAAATAATCTCCTTGATTTTTCATAATCAGAGAACTATCTGGACCTGCAAAAATTGGGTGCCTGAGGACACCATCTCTTATCCCTTAACAGTACAGCTTGCTAGCCTGTATGTGACTACCAATGTACCTGACCACACTTTGAGAACCACTGATCGAATAAATCATACTATTTGCTTCCTTGTGCATTACATTCCTACCACGATGGCCTTTTTTCTATTCTTATGACCAGCTAAAGACTCTACCTCAAGGTCCTTGTAATTCCTATGATTTATACTTGGAAAGCTCCTCTCCTAGATCTTCATATAGCTGGCTCATCTCCTCTGTTAATTATCATCTCTTCTTTATAAGTGTATATATATTTATGAAGAGAATCAAGAAGAGGTATTAGATTTTATTACTTCATTACAGAGCAAACATATTTGAGATGAGAAACTTAAATTATAAATCAGACTTTTTATATAAAGAATCCCCCATTACCCTTAGTCATTCTCCAGCTTATCACCTTGTTTTAGCTCCTTCCTATCGATTATCCAATCTGTAAACATGTCATTTGTTCATAAATGTTTTCGCATGGTTATCTTCTTCTCTCATAGAATGTAAGCTCCGTGAGTTTGGAGATTTCCCTTTAACAGCTGAAGAGATGCAGGAAATTTCACCCCAAAATATGACTTGTTAGTATAAAGAGTATTTTGAATTAAAGGCCCTTAGAGATCTATGGGCCTTGGACGGGGCTTTCCCTCTATCTCCATGAATACCAGAGGGACTCATCAACAAGAACAAGTGTCTTTCCTTCCCTTCCCTGTTATCTCATTATCTATTGCAGGAAAGAAGATCAAGAATGCAACCAGACCTGGGCCAACCCATTTTAAAAGTATTTAAAAGTAATGGTTGTCTCTCGCTAATTTAGTTTCCAAAGAGAATCACTTACAAGTCAGTCTGTTTCCCCAATCTATTCATTCTCTCAAGTATCTATTCATCCTCCCTAGTAACCATTTCTTTCCCATCAACAGAATTACCAATATTCCCTATCTCCTCCCCCTAAAATGGAGACATATGAGTATTTCAGTCTCATTGGGATATGTGGCAATCACTTTGTGATTCTCCCCCTGCCTACTGTAACAATAAATTGTGTATAGCTTTTCTCTTATTAATCTGCCTTATTGTGAGTGAATATCCAAAGGCAAAGGGGAAGTTTTCCCTTTTTTTTTCCAGTTGTCTCTCTTTTATTTATTTATTTTTAAATTTCAGAATATTACAGGAGTATAAATGTTTTGGTTACATAAATTACTTTTGTCAAAGTCATAAATGTACCCATTCCCCAGACAGTGTGCATAGTACCCATTAGGTGTGAATTTACCCATCCCTTCCTCACAAAAGTTTTCCCTTTGTCCCAACACAACTCTATCCCACACTTAAAAGAACACCGAAAATATAATAAGCACTCAATAAACATTTATCAAATGAAGTTTAAAAAGAAAAACAAGGAACCATTTACTGCAGACCCAATATTACTGCTCCATGCAGAGTGAAGTTCTCTCTGTCATGCTTACCAAACTAGTACAGACACAGCTTCCTTCCAGAAATAATATAATTTTTGACCTCCTTAATCCTAGTTGTGTAAAGACTCTAAAAGGAAACTCAAGAAAAGAATGTTCTATAAGGGCAGCGTTGTTTTGTACTATTTATCTAAATATAAATAAACTAACTCCTCAGAATGACCTAAAACAAAAAATATGTATGATTATTCTAGTCGCACTGTTGCTTGTTAGCCAAGAACAGAATGTTACAAAGAGTAACTTCCATCCACTAAAGAAAACAAAACTAGTTCACTATGTGAACTATTCTCCCATAGCGACGCTGCTGACAGATTTTTATACTCAGTCTACACCCACATTCATGGAAAGAAAGAGCTAGCCCCACTGGGTGAGCCTGAGGAACAGGTCTCAAAGTCAAACACAGCACACTCTAGCTTCCTCTTAGAGATGCACAAAGCACATGTGAACAAAATAAAGGTTTTGAGAAGTCCTATATCAAAAAAGCTTTGAATTTATTTAACACATGTTTTCCAAATTTTTTTGATCTCAAAATATTATGGGGGTACAAATGTTTTTGGATGCATGGATTGCTTTTGTAATACCTGAGTCAGGGCTATAACTGTGGCCATCACCAAGATAGTGTTCATTGTACCCATTAGGGAGGTTTTCACCCATCCCCTCTTCTCCACTCCCCCCTCCATGATTTCTACTGAGTTTTACTTCCGTCTGTGCACATGTGTGCTCATCAATTAGTTCCAATTTAATAGCCAGTACATGTGGTATTTCTTTTCCCACTCTTTAGATACTTCACTTAGGATAATGGTCTCCAGTTTCATCCAAATTGTTGCAAAAGGCATTAATTCATCCTTTTTATGGCTGTGTTGTAGCATTCCATGGTATACATATACCACATTTTATTAATCCACTCATAAATTTTTGGGCACTTGGGTAGATTCCACATCTTTGCAATTGTGAATTGTGCTGCAATAAACATTTGAACACAGGTGTCTTTTAGATAAAATGACTTCTTTTCCTTTGAGTAAATACCTAGTAGTGGGATTGCTAAATCAAATGGTAGGTCTTCTTTAAGTTCTTTGAGGAATTTCCATACTGTTTTCCATACAGGTTGTACTAATTTGCAGTCCCATCAACAGTGCATAAGTGTTCCTTTCTGCAACCATGCCAGCATCTATTGTTTTTGGACTTTTTAATAAAAGCCATTCTGACCGGGGGAAGGTGATATCTCATTGTGAATCTGGCTGTCAGGAGTGGGTTTTGCTCTGGGCTCTCCTTTCAGCTCACAAGGGCTCCCCGGCCTCCAGAAATTAGTTCACAAATCTCCCCGCTGTGCCCCCAAGCAACACAATCAAGTCCTGAGGGTACAGGATCTGGCCCGGAGGCCTGTCCCGGGTCCCTGAAGATCAATCCCTCGCTGTGTCAAGGAATACCGTGCTGGTCCCGAGTTGCCTATAGGGTGTTCAAGCAGGTTTGATGTCCCTCTGCTTCAGGGTGTGCCCTGCTCTGACAGTGCAGCAGGGTGAGCAGCACCGGGGAGGGCTGGTGAGTAGGGAGCTCACAGTCTGAGCACCCCTTAGTCAGCTGCAGGTCTTTAGGAGGAAAGGTTTGAGCACCACTCTCTGTGGAAACCTCAGTGTGGTAGATACACCAAGAGATCCGAAGCAGCTGCTCCTGAGAGCAGCTCAATCATCTCTCTGGGCAGCTGCCGACAGGAGAGGGGAAGGGGAGGAAAAGAGTCTGAATGGAGGAAAGCTAGCCCTCTGGTCATCTCTGTCCCTCCCTCTGGAAGGCAGCACACAAGCAGTGTCCAGGCTCTGAGGTCATGCAGAGTCCCTGGGACTCACCAGTCCCTGTGGCTCCCGCAGTCTGGGTCGCGCAGTTGGGAAATATTTATGTGGGAACAATTGAGGTGAGAACTGAAGCCCCCTGGGGAGGACAAAGACGCACAGTGAATGGAGAAGCAATATGGCGCCTGCCATCTTAGCTTGGGGCTGTGGCGATGGGAAGCAACCCCAAGGACGCTGGCAGGCTGGTGTTTTGTCCTCAAGAAGCTCCCAGTTCACTGGTGGCAAGAGCTTTTGGATTCATGAGGGTAAAAAGGCTCCCCAGCAGCTCAAGAGCCTGTTGACTGCCAGAGATGTGAGGGAGGGAGAAACAAACCACTCTACCTACCCTTTCGCTGGACTCCACACTTCTTGGGGGTTGATCTCTGCTGATATCTTGCTCTTTCTTGTTCTGCTTCAAAACTTCTTCCTATGGAATCTCTGGTAGGTTCTGGCACTTTCCCTCAGAATTATACCTGATCTTTGTTTGTTTGTTTGTTTTTTCCTTTTTTCATGTAAAATATTTCCTTCTTTCTGAGACAATCTGGCAGCTGGTGTCTCTGATCAGCCATCTTGTCCCAACTCCATGTTTTCCAAATTTTGACTCATGCACATGAGCAAAAACACACTGTGAGTAAAGCAAGTTGGTGGCCCACAGCATTGATATGTTTATGTGTTTTGTTGATAGTGAGTGATAAACTCCTAGTGGGACAGCTAAATAGTATACAAGTTCATTAAGACTGTACAAGGATATGGCCCTTCAGTGAATAAACAATAGGTGGTTCATTTTACAATGTGTTTATCATTATCTAGGATTTTCTAGAATAATCTTCTAGCTCTTTAGCCTAAAAAATTGCCTAGAGGTCTAATATGGCTGGATTCTTTCATACTTCGTTTTCAGTTCTTCTGTCAAAGCTATTGGAGTTGTTTTTAAAATCTCCAATAATTTGGCACAGCTTTAGGAGAGCCATGCATGAAGCAGTGAAGAAGGAAGGCAACACTACACTAGGCAGCCAAATGAGCTGTGTCATGTCTGGGGCCAATGGGTGACAGATGTTGCTGTCAGACCACCCACACAATCAGATCATTTGGCTGCTCTTTTTTTTTTCCCAGAGAGGGGCTTCTAATGAACCCACAAATGACGAGCTTCAAGGAATGTTCTCTCTAGAGAGGAACATGGTTTTCTATAAGGAATGCCAAAGGAATTAATCTTTTGTCACTTGTGTTTATTTCTCAAGAGGCTTTTAGCCCTTGCTGATCTACAGCTCTATGTGACAATAGCACAGGATACATTTACTTTTTTTTTTTTTTTCTAGGGGAAGCCAGCCTTCAAAACAGTGACATCCTGGACATTTTCCGGAAAGAGAGATTGCGAAACTCACACCTGTGCCACTCACACACATCAATTTCTCTCTGGTGGTTGCCTGCCAGTTTAACTCACCAAATAAACAGGGAGGGGAGCTCTAGAGCCTTTATACATGGAGCCAGGACATTTGCTTTTAAATGATGAGTCAAGAAATTAATGAGGCCGGGAGCGGTGGCTCACGCCTGTAATCCTAGCTCTCTGGGAGGCCGAGGCGGGCGGATTGCTCAAGGTCAGGAGTTTGAAACCAGCCTGAGCAAGAGCGAGACCCCGTCTCTACTATAAATAGAAAGAAATTAATTGGCCAACTAATATATATACAAAAAATTAGCCGGGCATGGTGGCGAATGCCTGTAGTCCCAGCTACTTGGGAGGCTGAGGCAGGAGGATCGCTTGAGCCCAAGAGTTTGAGGTTGCTGTGAGCTAGGCTGACGCCATGGCACTCACTCTAGCCTGGGCAACAAAGCGAGACTCTGTCTCAAAAAAAAAAAAAAAGAAATTAATGAGAGATAGTTAAGCCCTCAGACAATTCAAAAGATTATGTGAGTCTTGTTGGCACCTGAGGCTTGAGTTCTGGAAGTTATGCAAATTCTGCCTGAAGCTAAAGAGACTCTCTTATCCGCCTATGTGGTTATATTGATGTATCTCATGCAGTCACACCTTCAACAGGCTAAATTGATGGCCTGGTCATTCCTTCACATGTCTGAGGGGACTACTCCTGCTGTGCTATGCCAACTTTAAATATTGATTTAGAGGCTTAACTACTCTGATCCAAACTATTGTTTTCCAATAGCAAGCCTAATGTTATTTCTCATAATAAATATTATGTGTCTGATGATGAAAAACACCATCATCTATAAGGCATCAGGTTCCCCTAATTTATAGAAAGGAAGGTTGCTAGGATGCTAGTTCCCTTAACCATAATAGTGTGAATATTTTAATATAATTAAGGTTTAAAAGGCTCAGAGGTCCAGTGGTGGATTTTAGGACTGATTCTCATCATTCAACAGAGGATTATTGGCAGCTCCATGCGCAAGGAAGGCTGCTATTGTGCTATGAGATTATAAGGTAGGCTCCTCCAATTAAGGAGTCATTGTGAGAGAAAATAATAGTGAGGGGAAATAATATATAAAAACTATAATAAAGGGTATAAGTGAGACTAAAACATGGGGCATTTAAACTGGCCCTCAAAATACGAGTAGGAGTTCTACCTTAAAATATAGGTAGAAATGAGAGGTTGGATGGTCCAGGTAGAGAGTAATATAAAAGAAATGGCAGTGGGAAAGGACAGATAGGGGCGTGTGTGTGTGTGTGTGTGTGTGTGTGTGTGTGTGTGTTTGGCTAAAACATAAATACAAGCAAGAATGTCATTAGTGACAGGTGAAGCTAGAATGATGAATTGCAACCAAATCACCTAGGGCCTTGAATGTCAGACTAAAAAGAGTCAGCAGAAAATTGGGAGACACTGAAGGTTTTTGAGGAGGAGAGTGATATTATCCATTTAAATCAATTAGAAGATGTATCTGGTAGCGATGTGGAGGGTGACCAGAGCTTAATGAAGAACTAAGGCAGGGAGACTACCTGGTTGGATGCTGTAGGGAAAACATTATGGAAAAAAAGTGAAATGTAATCCCAGAGCAATTAAAATAGAACCCGAATACTTACATGCAACATGTCACTATCACCTTGTCCTATTTAGGCACCCTCTGTGTAGATGACTTATGAAGACCTAAAGCAAAAACATAATGCTTTGCCTGGTTATTCTTTAGAATACAAAAGAGATCAATCACAAACATTAAAAGCACAATTTTATTTCATACATTTTACTTCTTGGATCATTAATAATAGAGGGAACATAAAAAACTAAAATCAAGTATCTTTACTAGACTATGTAAAAGACACATGTGGTAGTTTCCAAATATAAAAAAAAATTTTTTTTTTTCAGACTTCAAAGCAAGTATGCTTCTGTGACCCAGGTCATGAATAAAAACAGAAAAGTAGTCCTAAGTACTGCTGTCCCACTTTATTTGATGGAGAAATTTTAGTTAAACTCTAAAGCTTGCTCTTGACTCAAAAAAAAAAATGAAACGAAACAGAAAAAAGAAAGGCAGGAAATGTGTTTCCATTGTTGTACAGAAAAGCAGCTACACAATGCTGAGGGGGAAAAAAAGAATGACTTTAATATAAAATTCTTGGATTCTGGCAAGCTTTGGATTATTCATACTGTTTGGTTCTGAGGGTCATAGAGTGAACCATATGTCAGGAGCAGCATGCTGAATGCCATGTTTTCAAGCCCAAACAAAATCTTCAAAATAATTACTTTGAAGTCATCTTTATCCCCTTTCCCTTTTGCTCCTCAGCTATCTTTTTTTTTATTGCCATTTTCTTCACCAATTAGGTAAATAGGAAGTATGTCATGAAGTGAGTCAATAGAATGTATTTTCAGAATGGAGGTCTTAGCAGTGATCATTTAAAAGGCAACAATGATATATTCTAAAAGAGTAAGGAGAGGAAAATAAGCATCATTTTAGACTTCTGGCACCTTAGTGTGTTTATGTAACAGCATCCACTTTAAGAATCAAGCATTATCATTGTCTTTTGCTTTCCTGTTATGGTTTTCAGCTCAATAAATTCCGGCTTCCTGATTTTGTCATACTAGGAATTCTGCTGCACTCACTCATCAGATCTATTTTTGGCATCTGTATCCTGTTCTCCATCTCTAAGGGAATATGATCAAATTGTTCAAACTGACTTAGGGTGTCTGGTGACTTCTCAGAGAGTTTGGGCAACTCAATAGGACCGTTAACCATTCCCATAACTATGTCATAGGAGAACAAACAAGGCATATCCTTGTTCTGCCTGAAGGTTAGCGCTGCCATATTACCATGTCCATATTTTTTTTTATATTTAACTACATTTTCAATGTTCATTAGAGACTTTCCCCCAAATTATTCAATTCCCAGGGGCTAATGTTCTTTTTAAGTAAAAAGAAGCCAGATATCCTTCATAAAGGAGCAGAACTACTGACTGTGTGACAGCAGAACCTACCTTTTTTTGTTGGGTTTTCCAGTAGTGGGAATGGGTTGTGCTGAGTGGTTCCATATGCCTCTGCCCATATATCCAAATACTAAAACATGTAATCTCTTATCCAAATGGAAATACAGTTGCATTTATTATTTTTATTCATATAAATTTATTCAACAAATATTTGTTGAACACCTACTCCATACAACAGACTGATCGGCATGCTGTAGAGAGCATACAATGATGATTGGGACATGGTCCCTGCCCTCAGGAAGCATATCATTTTTCAGGGCATGGAGGAGGTGGTGGTATAAGCTAAGTGTACAAATAACTGAAATACAAGGTAGAATATTATAAGGACAATACAGCAAATGTTCTAAAGGGGGGCAGATGATAAATGGTGGCTGGCTTAGGGAAAGATTCCAGAATCAGTAACAGTGGAGCTATGGAATTTAATAGAGAACATCTCAACAGGCAGAGCTAAGAGAGGAAATAATCCAGGTAGAGGTAACAGCATGCACAAAGGCGTGGAGGCAAGAAAACACATGACAAGATTGGAGAAAGGCAAGTGATCAAGTCTGATGGACAATAGGATGTACATCTTTGGTAGTGGACAATAAAATATAAAAGTGAGTTGGCCAGGCGTGGTGGTTCACGCTTGTAATCCTAGCACTCTAGGAGGCTGAGACAGGAGGATTGCTTGAGGTCAGGAGTTCAAGACCTGCCTGAGCAAGAGCGAGACCCCTGTCTCTACTAAAAATATAAAGAAATTGGCTGGACAACTGAAATGTATACAAAATATTAGCCGGGCATGGTGGCGCATCCCTGTAGTCCCAGCTATTCAGGAAGCTGAGGCAGGAGGATCACTTGAGCCCAGGAGTTTGAGGTTGCTGTGAGCTAGGCTGACGCCACAGCACTCTAGCCCGAGCGACAGAGTGACACTCTGTCTCTAAAAAAAAAGTGAGTTGAGGCCACATCACACAGGACCTTAGCTAGAATAAGAAGTTCACAGTTTATTTGGTGCATCATAGAAAGGTAATATGGAAGCCTCCAAGAAGGAGAATAACTCACTGTATTTATTTATGTATGTATTTCACCTTCCCACATTTCAAAAGGAATTTGAGGCAACCAACAAAAATAAATGCAATCTAATAAGATAAAAATATGTAAAGAGATTAAAATGGAGGGGCAAAATAATAATAATAAATAGATGACACCAAGAGTAGGTAGTGAACTAAAGTGTATAAAGGAGATTCTGCACAATTACTGACAGTGGGGCACATTGTCAGCTCTGGGTTTCTAATTCACCAAAGCAAAGACTGAAATAAAATATGTGGACTAATGACACAATCAAACTGCACTTTACAAAGGCCAATCTGGCAGTGGCAGGAAGGAGGGACTGGAGTATGGACAATGTAGGATTGTAGAACATTATCACAATAGCAAGGACCTCAACAAGGGTGATGACAAGGGACTTTCTTATGGCATTTAGTTTCCCTTAATAGAAGTCCGGCAAAGAGGATAAATTATTGCTTTGGTGTCTCTATGGTCCAAAGCATGTTACAAATGACAAACCCCAAAGATGTATAAAACTCATTTAGCGCTATTTTCTGTCTGCTCAAGATGTTTTCCCTAGGGTGTGTATGTTGCACAATTAATTTATTTTAAGAGATCCTTCCCTGAGTGTCCTCAGGCAGTTGGCAGGTTAAAGTCCTCCATGTCCTCTGTGTGCAACAATGACATCTTTAACAGTTAGACTGTGTGCTACCTTTCAGAGTGAACTACCCTTTTGCAGTCTGAACACTAGTAAGCCATTTAAGAATAAATGTTCAGTTAATAACTGGTTTCTTTCAAAATAAATAAAGACTATGCTATTTTTTTCCTTTTTGTAGTGTTCACTTTCAATATGATGATATGTGATGCTAGCAGCAGGGAAAAGAGATAGCTTGCAAAGGCAACTGCAGCTCCAAAATCACAAAAAGGGAGTCAAAGTAGTAATGATACAGTTTCGTTTCATTTTAGAATGCCTAGCCAAGGCAGCAATATCTACCTGAATAACAGCAGTTGTATCCTGTGGAGAGAGTAAGTTACTCCCTGCTGATTCAAAATTATTCAGAAGCAGGGGTAAGTAGAGTGGGGGAGTAATTATCTCTACCAATAGGGCATGTTAACCTTTTCAAGCAAGGTATCATTCTAAGCACACACGCACACGCACATGCACACACACACCCACAAACACATATACGTGTGCTTCAAAGTGTACTCTATATTTTCAACTACACTTTTATCATAATATACTACTAAAAGGATTCTCTTATCTCACCTTCACCTTCCTCCCGAATTACTCCATGGTTCCATTCTTTCTTTTCTTCCCATCTTCCCCCCTTCTGACTAAATAGCCTGCAAAAGGAATAGCTATCAAACGGCTCTCATATCCCTACAGCTCTTTATTTCTGGTTACTTACTGCTCAGATGCCTTTATTTTATTTTTTTATTGTGCAATATGAGAGAAAAAGAGAGAATGAGATGGAGACAGAGACAGAGAACAAGAGAGAGAGAAAGCTTATATGCAAGTTATAAAGCATAACACTGCAACAGTGGTGCTCAAACTTTAGCATACAGCAGAATCATCTGGAGAGCTCCTTACAACAAAGACGACTGGGCCCACCCCCAAAGTTTCTGACTCAGTAGGTCTGGGTGGAACCCAAAAATGTGCATTTCTAACAAGATCCCAGGTGATGATGATACTGGTGGTCCTGGTATCACACTTAGAAAACCGCTGCACTAAAATATTATTCTTAATATTAAAGCTACCTGGGTTTTTTTCCCAATCCCACATCCCTGTCTCCTCTCAAAAGGTCATTACTGTGCTGATTTTTAAAATCATTTCCTTGCTTTTTCAAAGAAAAAAATTTGTAACATGTGTATGTCTCCCCTAAACTATAATCAGTAAACCGTGGTATAGTCAAACAGCAGTGAAAAGGAATGACCTACATCTTGAAGGAGCTCAAGAAATTTCACCCCAAAATATGACTCCTTAATATTTTGAATTAAAGGCCCTTCCAGATGTTATAAAAAGACATTGGAAAGGGCTTTCCTCCTATCTGCATAAATTGGACTGACAGATCAAAAGATCATAAAGAACAATGGAATTCTCTTCCTCTCCCTGTTATCTTAATATATTGCAGAATGTAACCAGACCTGGCCCAAATCATTTAAAACATAATACCTGTCTCTCAGGTTAATTTAATTTGCAAATAGAATTATTTACAAGTCAATCTGTTTCCCCCATCCATTTCTCCTCCCTTTTGTCAGCCCTAAACAGAATTACCTGTACTTCTCATTTCCTCTCCCCTCCAAAAAAACAGGTATAAAAACATATGAACTTCATTGGAATATTGAATAATCACTCTGTGATTCTTCCCATGTGCATGGTAAGTAAACCTTTCTCTTATTAATCTGCCTTAATTTTGAGTTGATCTTTCAGCGAACTTTTGGGAGAAAGAGCAAGTTTCCCCTCACCCCTACAATCTACACACAATAACATGACGACTCTCAGAAACATAAAATCAAGGTGACAAAACAAGTTATTGAAGACTACATGTTGTACATTAGCATTTTTTAATGTTTCAGTGCTTTTCGTTTCCAGTTCTGGTTGATGACTTCCCCAGAAAAGCCTTTATGTTTTTCACAAGTAATATATTGAATGTGCATCACAACTTCCTTCCAAGGATCTCTAAGAACATCACACTTTCTTATTTAATCTAAAGTTGCAAGGTTGGTAGGAAAAAATATTTCCTAATATCTTTTAACAAATAAGAAATGTGAGATACAGATAGGAATTATCTAAGGGTAAATGTTATTAGAAAAATAAAGCCTAAAATTCCAGATTCTTGGAGACTTTTACTGAGGGCAATTAATTTTAAGTCCACAAGCAGTAGGCTAGCATAACATAGTCAAAAATGTTCTTCCTGGGAATTAGGAGAGGTGGATTCTAGTCCTGACTCTACTGTGGACAAGTCAATTCATTTCTCTGGGTCTGTTTCTGCATCTATAAAATGAGGAGGTTGATGGTTTTGAAACTGTGCTCAAAGGAACCAGAGACATTCTCCAGGGATGCATCTGGAACCACATGGGGCAATGAAGAGGTTGGGCAGATGGGGGCAGCAAGAGACACCTAACATTTGAGGCTCAGGGCTTCTCTCATCTCTTCTATCTGAGCCTTTGAATTTTTATATGATTTATTTAATACATATGCTACACTACTGCAAAAGAGTTCATTTGGAGAAATGGTCCTGCTGATTGCAAAATCTAAATTTGAAAAACACAGAACTAAGAAATTTGTAAGGGTGCTGTCAGCTCTAATGGCTCTTTCTATTCTATACTTTCACTACCTTTCTCAATCAACCCTTATCCCACAACCACTACCACCCAAACTCTCTTTTATCTGAACCTTGCCTTTTTGTTTAGAGAACTAAAATATCAACTGCCTCGCCTTCCCATCTCAATATCAAAAAACCTATTTATTACTATGCCCACCCTCACCTTACTTAACACAGTTTGCCTAGAAATCTCCTGATTTCCCTGTATCTGTGAATGACACCCTCTTCTAGTCCTCATTGACAGCAGAGTGGTTTTTGTAGTAATAATAATAAGGCAGAGTGAAGGAATTACAGGTACACAACTGGCTTAGAGTTGACATCATAGATACCCATATGTGTGTGCCCTATGTATGCTGATCATCCTCATGAATTCCCATAATCAAGGTGGGACTTAAAGCTAATGAATCAGTGACATCATTACATCTTTTTTACTTACCTTCTATAATAATAAAACAATTCTGTAGCTCCCTTCTGGTACCTTTTACCCTAAAAATATATAACCATGTAGTTACCAAAATTTCTTACCAGAATATTTCTCCTGTGATCTTTGAATATTAAGATAAAGCCCATAAATTACAAATAAGTGATCACTGGATTAAAATGATAAACAAAAGGCACTGAATGCCCCTCTTTCCAGGGTATCTATCTGTGATTTTCTCCAAACATAAGCCTTGGACAACTACCATTGCCCCAAAATAAGATCTGAGACCTTATATGATAATATCCTGTATCAATGCCACAGTTCCTTTGCTCTAACCTCCAGCTACCTTGGATTACTTTATTTAGCAAATATTTATTGAGTACCTGAACTGTCCTAGGTACTGTTCTGGGCATGAAAGATACAGCTGTTAGCCAAACAATACACCCGCGTTTTTTATTCTGTTTCCCTCACAGGATTCATTCTCCACTTCTCTGTCCACTCTGTTCCCCAAGAACTTGACCCCTAAGAACTGGTTCACCTGGACTCCTTGCCAGGAGTTTCAATATACTTTATTTCCTTCCTCTAGTTTCAATATACCATATTTCTTTCCAAATTGCTGTAAGTAATCCTTCTTTAAAGGCTCTTTATTTGAACCATGTACAGTGATTTCTGTTCCTGATGAGACCCTGAATGCATACAGTCCCAGAACTTATAGACCTCACATTCTATCATGGTAGGGTATTAGAAAGAGGAAAGAGAAATGACATCAAATACATAATATATCATAAAATGCCATGGTGATATGTGCTATGAAAAAAAGTGAAGTGGGGTAAGAATGATCGGAGTGGGGTAGTTGGAGGTAGACTGTTTTAGCAGACTTTTGAAGGGAAACATTTCTAAGGAAGTAACATTTTAACATATACCTGAATAAAATGATGGGATTAATTGCACAGGTATCCAGAGCATTCAGAGCAGCAGAACCAACAAGCACAAAACCTTGAGGTGGGAAATTCCTTGCCAGTTTGGAGGAACAGCTAGAAGGTCAGTGTGGCTACTTGATCATATTGCCGTTATTTACGTTCATTCCTTCTGAAAATATCCATTCATCATCTATTATGTGTCAAGCACTATTCTAGAGAATTGAGATGACAGCCATAGTCTCTGCCTTCATGGAGCTATCAGAAAAAGTAAAGAAATCCTTTCTTCTACTTAAATTAGAAAAAAGGAAAAAGGAAACTGTAGCATTCAGATTCTTGGACAGGCAGATGCTTCCATGAACCTCATTCTAATGTTCACAAGTCAAATTCAAGATCCACTCATTCATTAATTTACATATTCAGCACAGTCACAGGCTACAAAAATGTTTAAAGACAATTATCAAAACATATATATATATATAAGCATATATTTAATGCTATTCCAAAATAAAATTGTTACTTTATGATAGCAAAGTATGCAGTATTGGTGACCCAATTTGGAAAGGATAAGAAAAAAATTGGAGGATTTCTCTTAGGGACCTAAAATTTTTGAGTTTGTAAGGTACAAACATAATAAAAGATACAAAAGAATTCCCAGAACAAAAAGGTTAAAATCTCTCTCACACACACACAATATATAGAATAAGAGAAAATAGTACTGGAAGAACCCCTTCATATTGAGAGTGACGAATATTAGAGGGGGTCATGGAAGCCTCTGTCTCCTAATTTCATGAAGAAAAGACATCTGTTTTAAATGAAATAGACACAGATGTGCATGAAGAAAATGGATTAATCAGGTTATTCATTCAAACAAACAAAATTTATCAACTACCTAATATGTGCAGACCACTCTGGACAGCCTATGAAGAATAGAAAAGTTATATGAGAACTTGGGTCTGTGTCCTTAATGTGCCTACACTTTAGTTGTAGAGACAAGACAAATACACAAAAAGAATTGACAAATGAGCTCTAAATAAACTTTTAGTCAGATAACCCATGTTTTAAGACTACTCCATTAATACTGTACTTCAGAAAAGATGAATACACGTATGGGTTACAGTCAGCATCACCCTCCTCAGCCATTCCATGTCATATTCCCATGAGGTTATCTTCCCCTCTATGTTGCATTAAATTTACACAGTGTCCAGAACAGAGAAATCACTAACACACATTTTCAGAAATTTTTAATCTGTCAGTATTGCTGCATCAATTTCAAAGAACAATTTTCTACACATTGCTCAGCAACTAATTGAAGAGATTGAAAACATATAATGTCCCATGGAGTCCAGATTCTATATTATCAATGTCTGTAGTAATGGTGAACAATATTCAATATTGTTCACAAAGAATTACCAATTAGTTTGCCCAATGGAGTACTGCAGACTGATGCAAATAAGATTGTTAAACAACCTATGTTGGGAGAGCAACTTTCGCAGTGCCTAACAATTTTACGTGAGCATGTGAGCATACTCACCCACGGCCTGGAATCTGCTATATTATAGATGTGTGTTTTGTTTTTCATTCTATGTAGTTATTTCCTCCAAAAATTTACATTTCTGGTTATATTTTGTTTAATCTAGACATCCAACTAAGTAGAAGTTTCCAAAGATCACAAAATAGAGAGAGGGAAAAGGTGAGAGACTGGCTAACAAGGAAAAGCTAGCCAGTGATGAAATTTAAAATGCATCATGGGGTGTGAATTATATATACATAGATAATCAGAAGTTGGCTGTATGTTCCAAAATTTCTTTCATTTCTGGGCTTACATACCAGCTGTGTATTTCTGTATCCTCTTCTACTCTCTACTACCAACCCCAGTGAACCATGGCAATTATCATAGTGCTTTGCTTGTATCAGCAGACACCATCACTAATTTTTAAATTATTTTTATTTTTAATTATTATGGTACATAATAGTTGTGTATCTTTATTTGTTTAAGAGTATATTTTAAACACATTACTGAGAACTTTAAAAGTTCTGTAACTTTATAGAGTGCATGTGATGGTTTGATACAGGCATACAATGTGAATTAATCAAATCAGGATAATTAGGGTATTCATCACCTCAGGCATTTAGCATTTATTTCTGTTAGGAACATTCCAATTCCATTCTTTTAGTTATTTTAAAGTATACCCTAACTTATTGTAGATTATAGTCACTTTGCTGTGCTATCAAATATTATTCTTTCTATCTATATTTTTGCACCCATTAACCAGCCCTCCTCCCTGCTACCCTTTTCAGCCTCTGACTACCATCATTCTACTCTCTGTCTACATGAGATCCATTGTTTTTAATATTTAGCTCCCACGTATGAGTGAGAACATGTGAGATTTGTCTTCCTGTGCTTGCGTTATTTCACTTAACATAACATTCTCCAGTTCTATCCATGTTGTTGCAAATGGCAGAATTTCATTCTTTTTGTGGCTACATAATATTCCATCACCATCACTAACTATCTGAAAATTCTGGACCTAGCTTAGTCATAACTTCTTGGGTTAGAGATTATTTACCACATTTTGGACATAATCTCTTTATGATATAATATTTCTAAGGCTTGAAGCCTTCATCAGTGCATTTTCAAAGTTGTTTAAAAATAAATTATTATCTCTCTGTGTCAATCCACCAATTTTAATCCATGATTTACATAATAAAAATTGCCAAGGTGTACAAATCCCAGAGCTCCAATACAATGTCTCCACCAGGGGAAAAATAGCAAAAAAAGATTTCCACACTTTTTATCAAACGTCAAACAATGTAGGAGCTACCCAAGAACAATTATGAACATACTAATCATTTCTATTAACCACCTATCATGTGCATAGCAGCTTTCCAGACACTACAGAAGATGCAAAATATAAACATGAGAGAGAATTCCTGCTCTACATAAGCTTATTATTTACAATGGGATCTAAGTTATACACACATAAAAGGAAAGAATAAAAACATCTGACAATGCATTCCACATTGTATATAAAATTCCTCAGAATGCAAATACATGGAGAAATCAAGTGAGATAAAGATAATTAGAGAAAACTCCTTGAAGTAGATTACTGTTCAACTGACTTTTTTCCTTATTTGAGAAAATCTGGCCCAACAGTTTTTGAAAAAGTAAACTTTCAGCTTGATGTGATTTGGGAACTGGATGAAAACAATTGAATCTGTTCTTTTATAAGAAAAAAGAGGGGCAGAAGAGATCCATCACCACTGCAGGGGGAAGAAAAACTATACTTCATCTTTAAACACCCCCCTCTTCTCCAGAATATGATTCATATCTTCCACCATGGAATAATCTGTGTTGCCTTGCATTGTTCTACTGAATGATGGAGTAGGATGATAAAGCATTTCATCTGAGGATGCAAAACAGTGACAGCTTAGATTATACATTGAGGTTATTGGGATACAAATGTGATTGTTCAGGGCACCCTTTTCAGGAAAATAAAACTGATGATCCTTTATATTTCTTGTAGGAAGCAGCAGTTTTGAACACATAAGTCTTAGCCAGCCGTAGTCAAAAGACACGGGGTCCCATTATTAAAAAAAAAAGTTTCTTGCCCAGCTCTTCTGGGCTCTATTAACAAAGAAGATTCACCCCTGGCCTCAGCGTACTGCTCTACTCTGAAGGTCTTTGAAAAATTATTCTACATGATATTCTTGACTTTTCACAAAGGAAGAAGGCATATAGCTGAACCGACCAACTGTCTGCTAATTAGAGCTGACCTGTTAGTCACTATAAGATATGATTATGTCCAAAGGAATAGCTACGTTTCTGACAAATAATGACAATCTGCATTTATTTGAAATCAGAGCCGCAAATCTGCTGTCCTTGGTATTGCAGCATGATTTTTCTTTGCTCCATCTTTATCCAGAGCCAGATTTCTCAAATTTAGAGAAGCTTAGACTCTGAGCCAAATATTGTTTTTGAGTTGCCAGAAGCTGCCTGTTAATTTTTCCCATGTTCTTATAAATTCAATTAAAAGCTGAAGCTTAGATCAAATTAAAATGACTTGCTCCGTTATCAAACATCCAGCCATCCAGCTGTTCACAATATTAACGTTAATACATTTCATGTACAATAGTGTTTTCTAATGTTCTCTGTAGGTTCTCTCACGTCTGTAGTCAATTAATTACTTGTTATGTATGTGCTTATGGCAGCCTGGCTTCCTGTTCTCACTACTTCTTCCGTTCCCACAAAACCCTACAACACTTAAATCCTGACATTCACGAATCATAACTAAATGCAATATCCTTTCTTTTCTTTTCTCCGGAAACAGGTCTCATACTAGAAGGGAGACAAGTCTAACATCTTTAAAAAGCTTAAATGGAATTCTTCTCCATTATCAAACATTATGATCATACTCCATCTACCAATATATGTCTACCATGGCAGATATTTGGCATTTTGACAAAAAGTGAGGCACCAAATGTGAATGATGGAGATGGCAAGATAGGCTGCTTCCTTTAGCTGAAGATTTAAAAGAAGTAGATATGACTGCGTGAGCATTTGTTTTTTATTTTCAGAATGATTAAAAATAAGTACTTTGATATAAGAAGATACATACACCTGGTAGAAAGGACTGTCCTATTCAATCAGTCACAGTAATCGTTATTAACGCATAGTAAAGTGCTATTGCTAAGACAGACCCATGTAGGTGAGAAAATTAGTCAAAAAGGAGTGAAATTATTATATTACTAACAAACAAGTGAACCAGATTCAATGATTACCAAAATTCAATGAGATGAACACAGTTATCTCTTGAAAACTGAGCACAATTTCAACTGCTTCTCTCCTTCATAATAATCCCTTCCTGATTTGCTGTATTTCTGTAGTTTTCTGGATCACCTGAGTCCTTCTGAGCCTGCCCCAGGATTTTAGGCTATCTTTAGTACCTGTCTCAGCGGAACAAATATTATTCCTGCCCCAAGAGCTGCACACCTACACATATTTTACCAGCCTCAATCATTACTTGTTTCACTACATCAATGCTATGCCCATTCCATACATATTCACACTCTACAGTGAACAAATTTGCCTGGGGAAGAAACCAGGAAAGGGACATTAAAGACAAGGGGAATAGCAGTAACAGAGGCATGAAGCACAAAGTCTTATCCATTGTGCAGAGAACTACAATCATTGCCACAAGAAGTGCAAGTTGACCTGCATCAGGGGAAAGGGCATCTTCATTGCTTCCAGTTATGTGTCACATGATCAAAAGTGCAGGTTACATGAGTATTTTATGTCAGGGAGTCAATGAGTCAAAGATTGGCACATGAGCCCATCAATCAATACATGAGTGGATTAATAAAATGTGGTATATGTATATTGTGGAGTACTATTCAGCTTTAAGAAACAATGGTGATATAGCACCTCTTGTATTTTCCTGAATAGAGCTGGAACCCATTCTACTAAGTGAAGTATCCCAAGAATGGAAAAACAAGCAACACATGTACTCACCAGCAAATTGGTATTAACTGATCAGCACCTAAGTGGACATACAGGAATGTTTATCGGGTGCCGGGCAGATGGGAGGGAGAAGGAGGGGATGGATATATACATACATAATGAGTGCGATGTGCACCACCCGGGGGATGGTCACGCTTGAAGCTCTGACTCCAGGGAGGAAAGGGAGGAAAGGCAACAAACATAACCTAAACATTTGTACCCCCATAATATGCTGAAATTAAAAAAAAGATTGGCATATGAGTATTTTTTTTTTTTTTGAGACAGTGTCTCACTTTGTTGCCCAGGCTAGAGTGAGTGCCATGGCGTCAGCCTAGCTCACAGCAACCTCAAACTCCTGGGCTCAAGCAATCCTACTGCCTCAGCCTCCCAAGTAGCTGGGACTACAGGCATGCGCCACCATGCCCGGCTAATTTTTTGTATATATTAGTTGGCCAATTAATTTCTTTCTATTTATAGTAGAGACGGGGTCTCGCTCTTGCTCAGGCTGGTTTTGAACTCCTGACCTCGAGCAATCCGCCCGCCTCGGCCTCCCAGAGAGCTAGGATTACAGGCGTGAGCCACCACGCCCGGCCGGCATATGAGTATTAAAGATGACTAATATATGAGTTAAATGAATGTAAAGTTTTATCCATACCTAATTGCCCTTTCATCAATACACTTTCATAATATCCCAATTTCAACATATAATGTCAGTGTTAAACTTGTAAGTTCAAAATTATCTTAATTGATAATATTCATCTATTATTTATTAATGACCCAAACTTTCTAATAAGGTGTTTCTCAAAGTATAAACTATCGACACCTATGTCAGAAACTTCACCTGACGCTTACTGAAACATAGATTCCTGGAACTCGAGTCAGATCTGCTGAATCGCAGTAGAGCTCAGGAATCTGCATTTTAACAAATGGCTGATCCAGATGCACAATGAAGTGCAGTCATTTCATTAACAGGACACCTGTCTGTGGTGAGTTACACAAGAGTAAACGCTGATGGACGTTTATTCATGCTAGCTCTCTTCTGGACAAACCTCATGTCAGCATTTACATGACAAGACATATTCCTCAGAGCCCTGCTTGCTGAGGATGCTCTAGAAAAAGATTTATGTGGTCAAATACATCTGTGACACCACCAAATTACATATCCCTCTTAGAGACTCCCTAAGTCAGTATTAACATGTTAAAGGTTCTGACAAGTCCTGCATTGAAACAAAAACGTGTTTAACCCAGCATTTCTCAAACTTATTTGACTATGAAACCCTTTAGTATCAAAAAGCTATTCACGTGCTATGGAATCAGTACGTCAATATGACTATATTTGGAAATTAATGCTCTAATGGTTTATTGTTAAATATGGTATTGGCATTTATCAGATTACTGAATTATTTTTCCATTTGTAGTTTATTAAGGTGTTTTTTTTTTAAATCAGAGATATATACAACAGAACAACTGATTGTGGTAAAGGATAAATACACTGATGGAAAAAATAAAAACACATTGAGATTCCATGTTTTTATTTGAAGACATTGTTCAATTTATTAATGTCATTACTTATGATCTAAATATCTATAATAATAAGAAATCTACCATCAAAACTTAGTTGACAAATTGTGAGTCAAAAAACAGAGTAAAATATAGCTCAGTTCTCCTGTTAGATTGCTAAAACATTTGTTTCATAACTAATCGTGAAATGACTTGGAGATACTAGCAGATCAAATATGACTTTTGAAGCAACCTTTAGCAGTCATAACAGAGATTCAGTTTTCAATGACTTCCTCATTAACATGACATCTCCCTTCTTATTACACATATCATGCATTCTCCATTATCTGGCAGTGGATTCACTGCAGTGAGGATTTATTTGTGAGATTCTGAGCTTATCTTCCCCTTACACCAGACTGCCGAGCAGCCCCCCCTGACCCCTGCATGCTTGGAAACACACTAAGGACATCTGAATCTGCTCCAATTTTACCCAAGCAGCTTTTCTTCCATGTATTTCCAAATTACAGCCAAGAAAACAGACTTTCACCTTTACAGAGATAATGTTTCCAGAAGGTACAGTTTACTACATTTATGTATTAACTCATTTTTGACCCTGCTGGTACCACTCTTACCTGTTTCTCCATCATAACTTCCCTATTACTTTGGGAACCCATAACTTCTCTATAGAGTTTTAAATAAAATCAAGCCCATTTAGGAAAGTATAGACTTGGAATCTTTTTAAAGCTGGAAATGAGTATGATACAAACAGTAATAATATAAGGTAGAAATCATTTGCTTTAAAGACTGAATCAAATATTATAGAATGTCCCATTGTGAAGAGCAGTTTAGCGCAGAATTAGCAATCAAGGCTTTTTGCCAGCCTCCTTAGCAGCTGTTAAAACTTGTTTGGAACCTTAGCATGAGAAAAGCTGCAGCAACTGTAAACTACAGTGGTTCATCTGAAATACATTTATGGTTATGAAAAGCACAGCAAAACATCTGCAAAGGAAAGAAAGCATAAGGGGGGTAGAAGGGCAAGTTAGTAAAGCTTCCCAGAATTATCTCAGGGCCTGTCAGAGAAAGTTAAAAAAGAGGTTTCCCCAACAGCTGCCAGAGACAGAACTGAAGTTGCCAAGAGTTAAAGGAATCAAACAAAGGGTAGAAGGAGACAAGGGATTTGTATCTTGTAGGCTCAGAGTAAGGAAATGCACTGGGGTGTAGAAAGGCACTAACCTCTTAAGTAGAGGAATATATGAAGAAATGGGATGCATTGTGCTGTATATGATAGCGCAATCTGTATACAAGATGATATATTCCATATCATGCAAGGTGCTCATTCTGGTAACTCCCAAAGAATATCTTCTAAGCAGCAACTTTAGATGGCATGAAACTGAATTTCAACACATGCTAATATACCAGGAGCTTGAACAGAAAGATTCAAAAATGCATGTTCGAAAGAAAATGAAAAATATGAGTGGCAAGTCAAAGAAGACAGTATGGGTAATTCCAAGTAATTGACACTGTTAACTACTGACACACATTTGAGTCAAGTTCACAATAAATTCAGAAAAATATATTCAGGAATTTAAGAAGACATCAACTGTTATCAATGGGTTATTTTTGCCTCAATTTATATTAGCTGAGTGATTTAGCCTCTCTCATTCCTCATTCTTGTAATCATTTATAATAAGTCATTCATAGGCCAAATATATATTAAATGGAAATTTCCTGAGATTTGTGTAGAAAACTTTCACAATGATGTGGAAATCTGTGATGATTATCTTTCCATCATTAAGTGTTTAGTAGTAACTGTAGAAATAATGTATAGAAAGTTCAATGCATTTATTCTCTGAGGAATCGTATATCTAAGATTGCACTGGATAGCTGCCACTGTCTTCTAATGTATTACAAGACAGTGTTGGTAACTGCTGTGCATTTTAAAGATTGTTTTGTTGTCAAAAAAGCTGGATAACTGGACATTAGAAAGCTTACTTAAGGCCACACTTCTTGAAGTCAACAAAACATGAAAATATTTTTAAGTTCCAATATAGTTCACATTACTTTCTAAACCTTGATACTGGATAAATCTGGACTACTAACTAAATAAAAATGCTGAACAATAATCTTAATAGAGCAGTGATAATATGTCAACAGTAGGATATTTATCCAAGAAGAAGTCAGAACAAGGTCAAAACCTTTGTGTTATGCATTTATCTTGTCTGTTTATACAGAATATATCATAGAGATGTTCATCCTGTATCTACATAATAGTTTCCTTAACATTAGGTCTCCTACACTCTACCTTCCTCCATAGGCAGGTCAATCTACTACCATCACCAAAACTTCTCATGGTCAATGTTATCTCTATACCTTCACATATGAGTTCTCCCTCCTTTAAATATTCTTACAGTGCCTCCTCAACCAGTCCCCAAATCTTCCAATTCCTTTATGTGTCAGCTCAATTGTCATATACTTTATCAAGACTTCTGACTAGTCCCAGCCTATACTTAACTTTCCACAACTCTGAATTCCTCTAGCGCTTATCAATAGTTTATATCACAAGATCATAATCTTGTTCATATGTAGGAATTATTCTCTGGGAATGGTGTAAAACATAGGCTTGTTTTCACAATTGGATCTCAAATGTCTTGAGGAGAGGAAATGCACTCAAACAGTGCATTTGATCTCCCATAATATCTACTATTGCAGTGCTATTGTTCAGCCAAAAGGACTTACCAGGCATCTCTTTGTGCTCTTAGCACTGCACAGTGCATTACGGAAGTGAGTAAAGATTATTGTCTATGCACAGAGTAGATTGTGAATAAAAGTTTCTTATACAAATGAGTAAATGCAGTAACGGATTATGTTTAGCCACACTGTGGATCCTTTTTCCCCTGGGCTCTAGAATTGCTATGGATGGGCCTCCTTTCCAACCATATTCTTTTCAATACAGCCTTGCATTCCTGGGCCCAAATGATCTTCCCACCTCAGTCTCCTGAGTAGCTGGGGACTACAGGTATGTGCCACCATGCCTGACTAATTTTTTTTTAATTTTTTTTAGAGGCAGGATCTCACTATGTTGCCCAGGCTGGTCTTGAACTCCTGGCCTCAAGCTATCTTCCCACCTCAGCCTCCCAAAGTGCTGGGATTAGAGGCTTAAGCCACTGTGCCCAGACATCCATACATCTTCTAATGCAAACTGAAATTTGTAACTCCTACTATTAAATTATTAACATTTAAGTCCAGCAATTATTAGTACTTCATATGCATGGAGTGCATATGAAGCCAAATAATAAGTAAATTCTGATCTACAGAGCAATGTGAATGGAAGTGGCACTCAATTAAGAGTCAGGAATCAGTCAGGGCTTTATCATGAGCTTGTTGTATAATATTGAGCAGGTTATTTGGCTGCTTTAGACTTGTTTTCTCATGTGTTCACCCTCTCAACCCTTGCTTCTCAATGTGTGGTCCACAGACCAGCCGCATGGGCATCACCTGGGAGCTTACTAGAAATGCAGACTCTCAGGCCCCACCCTAGACCCACTGAATTATTTAATAGATTCTACATTTTAACAGAATCTTCCCGCTGATCTGTATACACATTAAAGTTTGAGAAGCACTGCCCTGGACTGTTTTGAGGGCAGACTATATCTTATTCATCATTATATCACCTAACATCTATTACTGAGCCTAGCACGTAGTAGGCATTCAATAATTTTCCTGAAGAATAAATTAAAATGTATTAATAAAAAGAAAGGGTAAAGATTGATTGTTATTCTGGCCCTTTCCAAGTCTAATACTCTATAGGCCAAGCCTAAATTGGTTGATTTCAAACATAGGCAAAATTGAACTTAAGACTAAATCTTGCCTGGTGGATAATGTCTCTGGCCTAGTTTTCCATTTCCTCAGTGATAAAGTATATACCAACTCGTAGCACAGTATTTTTAATTAAATTAGATGGTAAAGACTGGAGACTAAAGGGTGTGTATGTGTATGTATGTGTGTTCCTTCCATAATCAATATTTGTATACTCTCTGCAATCCTGGATGTTGGCATTAAAAATGTTCAATAAGTTTTTAGAAGTGGTGGAAAAAAAGTTGTCCTGGTCAGCTGTTTTTATGGCTCCTGTCTACCAGCTGGCTTTAAATAATAACAAGAGAAAGAAAATGTATACCATTATTTACAGATACTGTCAAACCTTGTGCACTGAATTTCTTGCCCCACTTCCACTACTTGTCTCTTGCTTTCAGAGAGTTTAAATAATCTCATACCCACTCTCAGGCTTCTGACTGTCCCAACTCACTTGGCTTTCACTTTTCCCTAAATATAAATCACATAAGCTCATATCTTCTCTAACAAGACTTGACTCAATTATTTCAGTAACATTCTAAGAAAGAACAAAAATGCAGAAATATTCACATTGTAATAACATCTGCTAATATGCCTCTGCCATTACAGTTTGAAAATACAGATTTTGTTATCCAATTACCAATAATGCTGAACAGGAAATATCTATATGTGGGAACATTGGATGTCAGATTTGCATACATCCAAAACACATAAAGATTTTCACTTATTTCTGTAAAATTCTGATAAATTATCTACTTTAATTCCTGTTTGTATTTATTAGATAAATCGATTCTCTACACAAATGAATGCAAATGTGCTTCTTCATAACTACCATAGCTAATTACGGTGCTTCTGAAAATTTCCAGCAAATTCTCAGCCTTTGACTTTCTGAATGTTCTAACCCCTTATTATTTCTGAAATGAGTGAACTGCCCACCTGTGTAGATATGTGGGAACACCTGGTGTCATGAGCATCAATGGCAATAGAAGCAAAGCAATGGAAATGGCCAAAATAAAATGTTTTTAAGCTCTGTATATGTCCTACACCCAAACACTGGTGCTACTTCAGAGCATAAGGCTGAAAGTCAGGATGTGGCAAGAAGACAATATTTCTGTAGTATGAGACTTTATGTTTCTGTCTCTGCCAAAAAAAAAATGGAATTATGAGATTAACTACCTTGTTCCCTACTACTCTTCTAAATGGTCTTAACATTTGTAATATAAGTCCTTCAACTGTTCATCTCTAATGCTATTATAAATATTCCCATAAGTGACCCTTCTAAAAGAATAGTGAAGAATTGATCACTGATATCAGCATGTTAACAAATCTATCACGGATAAAATAATGATGTTTGTTTATTACTACTAAGATTTAAATAGAATCTATGCTAGAATGTGTATCAGCTTATCGTTAAAAACCTTCCTGGGGGAAAGATATGACTAGAGTGCCACAAATGAATTTGAAACCTGGCTACAAAGCAAACCATCTAGTTCCACACATATCATTATTCACACATTTTGACTCAGCTAATGTCTTAGTTTGGGCTGCTAAAACAGAATATCATAGACTGGGTGACTTTAGCAACAAACGTTTATTTCTCACAATTTTGGAGGCTGGAAAGTACAAGATCAGGGTGCCAGCAAGGTCAGTTTTGATGAGGGCTCTCTTCCTGCTTTGCAGACAACCATTTTCTCACTATTTCCTTACATGGCAGAGAGGAGAAGGAGAGAGAGATCCTATGTCTCCTTTTTATTAAGGCACTAATTTCATTCATGAGAGCTCCGTCTTCATGACCTAATCACCTCCCGAAGGCCCTACCTCCAAATACCATCATGCTGGAATTAGGGTTTCAACATATGAATTTGGGTTTGGGGAGATGGGCAGGGGAAACACAAACATTCAGTCCACTGCAGTTAACATAACCAGAATGATTGAAGAGTTTGACTTCCCTCATTCAACACTTGAAATGCTTCTGAGATACCCATAAACACACACAAAAATCCAGCAGCTCTGAAAACCCAATCAGTCATTCACCCAGGAAACATTACTGGTTGCCCTGAATCATTCAAGTACAGTTTTCCTGAAAAGAGATTAATTTTATGTGGTAGCTTAGGTCTTTGTGGCATTCCCCCTCTCCGAAATCAAACCCCAGAACTCATTAGTAGCCAAAGATCTTAAAAATTGCCTGGCATGTTCTAAAATCTAATTGACCCTATTTAAGTACAACCCTGACAAGAGATATGAAACTGGATGTATTGGTTTCCTAGAGCTGCTGTAAAAAACAACAACAACAACAACAAAAAAAAAACAACAGAAACTGGGTGGCTCAAAACCACAGAATCTTATCCTCTCATAGTTCTAGGGGCTAAAAGTCTGCAATCAAGGTATTAGCAGGGCCATGTTCCCTCCAAACTCTCTAGGGGTGGATCCTTCCTTCTTTCAGCTTCTGGTAGCCTCAAGCTTTCCTTGATTTGTGGCAGCATAACCCCAATCTCTACCTCTGTCTTCCCATAGCCATCTTCCCTCTGTGTCTGCCTCTTTCTAAATTGCCCTCTTCTTATAAGGACACCAGTCACATTGGATTAGGGTCCACTCTCATCCAGTATGACCACATCTTTACCTGATGACATCCGCAAAGACCCTATTTCTAAATAAGGTCACATTCACAGGTACGGGGGACTAGGATTTCAATATATCTTTTGTGGGGACACAATTCAACCCATAACACTGGGCAACATTATGTCTAGCCCTTCAGGCTCTATCTTTCCTTAACTCTTCTAGTCAAATGCTAAGAAATCCAATTACATTCTATATCATTAATTTTGCCATATTATTTGTAAAACACTGACTAAATGTGATACACAATAAATGCAAGTACGGAGATTTTATATGACTTTTTATGTATCTTCCAGATCCCACGCTGGATGAATGCATATCTCAGAACTAGAATCAAGTACACAGTCATTAAAGACCAAAACCACAGATGTAGCAGGCTCCATGTGGTCAATGCCTTTAAGCAGACAGTCTGCTACAATCTGTACCAACTGACACTTCCAGGTGGTGTACAAGAGAAGCCCCAGGGAGGCTGCATTGCTTTAATCTAGCCACAGGGTAATATACATCACAGAAATCAACTTTTTAAAAATCCCCTCCCCCCTTAGGTTATCTAGGTGCTTCTTAATTGCCTTCCTTCTTCCCCTTAAATTTGTCCTGGGGAAAAGTGAGTACATAACTTCTGTTATTTGATGAGACTCTAATATTTATGTAGATGCTGATTTTTGGATCAAATTGCTGTCCCTACTATGGAATGATAGCCAATCACAGTGGCAGGATTGTGTGGAGGTGTCTTAAGGAATGTACAATGCTAGGACAAGCTCTATTATAGGCCAGTGATATACTCCTGTAAAAGAAAATGATGAGTCAATTCCATGCCGTCAGAAGAATCCTTTTCTAGAAGCATTTTTGGAATATTTTGCTGCTAGATCTGATGAACTTAAATGTAAAACAAAATGAGCAGATGGCTATGATAATTTGCTATCCCATAGGGAGCAATGGTGTACTGGATCCCTTGTATCTAAGTCTTTCTGAGCCTTTTAATGCTCAAATCTCATTTCAATGCTGCTCCACACTCTGAGGTGGATCATGCTCGTAGGCCGGAGGAAGCTAGGAAGCCCTAGACCAGCCAGTAGCTGAATCAAGCTGCCTTGCTGGTGTTCTCATGCTGACCTATACTGTTTTTTGTGTATCAGATTCTAATATGTGGCCTAATACCTACTAGATCTTGGCCTTCTGCCTCCGTTACTAAGTCTCTGCCTTGGTTTCTATACCATTCCTTCAAGTCTAGGATTATGACTGATCACTGAGTCTTGACAGTATCCATCCTAAATCCCAGTTTCTATTGCTGGCTTCCCGGTGCCCACTGAAGGTCTAACTCATGCCAATGGCTGCCATTCATATCTGCATTGTTTGTCAAGTCTTAGTGGCAGACTTCCTAGGATCTCATCTTAAAGTTTCATATTCTATATTCCTGTACCTCCTTTCTAGTAATCAGTTAGGTATGGGGTCCCAGTCATCTTGATCTGACCCAATATAAATTCGATTTATAATTTAGGATAATAATTTGTTAAAAGCGATACTTCTGAATACACAGTCAAAATATAAGCACCCCATAAAAATATTAAGTGTAGTCATATGTTAATTTGCTTCAGAGATTAACTGGGATAACGGTGACATTGTCTACCATTATTTATATTGTACATTTGAAGGTTTGGGATTTCTATTTCTTCCCAGCTGATCTAGATGTTTCTTATTTTCCTTCTTTCTTTTTCTTCCTTCTAATAATGAGTATAGGATCAAGCTTATATTTATATATTTATTAGGATCCTTCATTTCAAAAAATTTTCAAGCTTAAATTGTCACAGGATGACTGATTTTATACACTGTTTCACACTGATGTTGGAAGCTTTTTAAAAATTGATTATAGTTCTCAGATCCATCAGATGAAGCATTTACTTAGTAGGAAACCCCCTGTTACAGACTGAATTGTTTCCCTCAAATTTCATATATTGAACTCCTAACCCCCTGTATCTCAGATGTGCCTATATTTGGAAATAGAACCTTTAGGGAGGTAATTAAGGTTAAATTAGGTCATATGGGTGGGCTCTAATTCAACATGACTGGTGTCTTTATAAGAAGAGGAAGAAACACCAAGACAAGCATGCACAGAGAAAAGGCCTTGTGAGTACAGCAAGAAGGCGGCTATCTGCAAACCAAGGAGAGAGGACTCAGGAGAAACTAACCTTGGTGACACCTTGGTCTTGGATTTCCAGCATCCAGACTGTGAGAGAATAAGACTCTGTGTTTTTAAGCCACTCACTTTGTGATACTTCTTTATGGCAGCCCTAGCAAACTAATACACTCCCTATAAGGTCACAAACTCTCCCATGAAGAACAAATAGAAAAGAAGATGATCTCTGACACTTTGTTAATACCTTTTTCTTAGTATCTGATGCTATCCTGGAAAGCCATGAGCCTCTACAATTTGTATTAAGAATGATATTGTAATAATAATTGTCAAACACTAGTTTCATAAACACTAGTTATATGAAAGTTTTAGAGAGTTTATTAACAGTCAGGAAACCTGATTATAACCTGTTTAGCCAATTTACTAGTCATGAGACCTTGCACAGCTCACTTAACCTCTTTGAACCTTGGTTTATGTATATATAAGGGGATAACAAGCCCTGTCTTGACCACTACAAAAAAAACGCTACGATGATCAAAAGTGATAGGATGTAAAAGTATTTTTAAGGTTGCAAAGCTCTGTAACAAATATGACATCTTCATTTTAGTAAAGGGCAGGGATTACTGAGCATTTACAAAGGGGTCTTCTATTCCTCCTATGTTTATCAAGTGTCGAAGAATAACTAAGAGGTAATGAATTGTACACACAACAAAAACTGCAAGGGATAACAGACCTAAGGAGCCCACAGTTTTGTGATATACTTCAGTAGTTAAAAGTACTTGCTTTGGCTCAGAAAACCCTGGTCTAAGCTCTGCCACTTACCTTATGCTTTAGTTCCTCTTTCTATAAAATGGAGAAAATAATAAAATTTCCTTATATGTTATTTACCATCTTAATTGAGATAATAATAAAGGTAAAGGAGTTAACACACAGCACAATAAATGGCACATGGGAAATACCCAGTAAATATTATTAGCGTTATCATTGATAATATTATTCTTATTATTAAGAACCTAGACATTATTCAAGAGACTGTGAGTGCTCTCACACTTTCCCAAACCACCACTGCACTATATCTTAACACCCTGAACCCTCACAGATAAGCCTGGAAGAATAACTAAAGAAATGCAAAACCAAGAAAGTGATCGTGAAAAGGAAGCTGGTTCGAAGTAAAAACAAACAAACAAACAAAATGTGATTTTAATATTCCTGGAAGAGAAGCCAAAGTCTGAGTTTATAGTGTGAGGCCAAATTGTATAATACAACTCAACTTTGGATTCTACATTAATGGGGCCAGGTGGCCAGGCATAAACAGCAGCGAATCTGATCAGATGGTCACAAGTCAGCATTCAAGCTTTGAGCTTCAAACTGGGTTTAAATAAGAAAACAGCAGAATTTAGGCCTGGACATGAGGAAAAGGAAGATGGATGGGGCAATTCACACAGAAGCATAGATGGGGTAGGACACAAAAGGTGCCTGTCTGACACGTTGCTCTGTATTCTGGACTTAAGCATCCTTGTGAGTATGACTTATTAAGGATTAACTAGAGTATGTGACATTAGTGAATGAGGTGGTGTTCTTTGGATACTGCTGATTGCAGAAGAAGTTCTTGATCCCCAGGTAGACCTAAGAGTTCTAAAAAAACCTTTACCTAATTTTACATGTGTATATGAGTCTGAAAAGTTAACCTATAGATATCTAGCCAGTGTGTTGATCAGGCATAGCAGTAGGCATTGGCTTGAGGTCCCAGACTATCTACATTTTTTTGATCTTTTTATCTTGCTTTTGATTTCATCTTAATTTTATATATGTTAGGTATATGACATATTTGATATATTTATCATGATATATATTACATAATGATGACTATAGCCAAACAAATGAGTGTACCCATCATCTCATATAGTTACCTTTCTTTCTACAGATGTTCTTTTCTGTTTTTATTAGGGGTGGCTAGGGGAGAGGCCTTAGTGAGGATAATGAGTGACACATATAGAGTTTATCATGTGCTGTTCTAAATGCTTTGCACATGATTATCTTATTTAATCTTCCTGGCATCCCTGTGAGGTAGATATTATTATTATCCTTATTTTCCAGATGGTAATCTGAGGCACCTCGAGTAATCAGAATGTGGAGAATCCTGGATTCAAAACTAGGCAGTTGATCTCTAATTTCTCTAGCACCAATATTGAGCATCTATTAATGCATCAATAAATATTTGAATAAGTAAATGTCAAATGTCATAAAAGGTTGTAATTGTATGTGCGCATCCTGATTCCCTTAGATTGTAAGTATACTGGCTATAAAGAAGTGTTTTCCACAGTTCTTACTATATCTTCCTTTACAGTCAGTGCTTATAGATAATTGATGCTGATGGTGGGAATAAGAATTAGATTTGATGACTGACAGTTCACACACTTAGTGTATTCACAACAGCACTCTTTATTTTATTACATAAACTTGTCCCACCTTCAGCCTTTCTGACCTCAATAATCCTGTTGGCTTTATCTTTAAAATATTTGCAGAATCCAGCCACTTCTTACTGCTCCCACTGTCACCACCTCGGTCCAAGCCACTGCCAGTGATCTTTTGCATTACTGCAAGAACTGCCCCCTTGCTTCTGCCTTGGCCCTTCCCGCATCTAGAGCTATCCCATTAATGATCTAAGTCAGATGATGTCTTTCCCCTGCTCACTTCAATAGTTCCCATCTTACTCAGAGTAAAAGCCAAAGACCTTACAATGGCCTACAAGGCTCTACAGGATCTACCTCCTTCCCAACTCTATTACCTCCCAGACCACATTCTCCATCTTTCTGTGTCTCCCATGATCACTGCACTCCACCCACCCTGGCCTCTGCGCTGTGCCTCTAACAGCTGAGGAATGTTTCCCAGATAAGGACTGCATCTCTGCCTGCAATTTTTCCTCCCCCAACCTGTGCGTCTTCCTCCTCACTTCCTTCAAGTCTCCGCTTGTATGCCACCTCAGTGAGGTACATCTCGACCACCCTCTTTAAAATTGTACCCTCCTCCCACACTCCAGATCCCTTTGCCCTGCTTTTACTTATTTTTTTTTTCTGAAGCCATTAGCTTTCGAACATACAATTTTCTGATGTTGTGTTTACCATCTGTCTCCCTTCACTAGAATGTTAACTCCACAGGGTAGGTTTTTTTGTCATTCTGTGTCATACACTGATGTGTCCCAAGAACTTAGAAGAGTACCTGGCCCGGAGTTAGCACTCAATTAATATGTGCCTGTTGAACTAGATGGGAGATTCTCATGTGGGATATTGATGAACAGGCCTCAGGTTAAAAATGATTTATGCAGTTCTACTTATAGCGATATTTCAAGATAATTCAGGTCAATGATAAGCTGTTCAGGTAGGTAAATACCATCACGACTACCCCTCCACTACTCTACCACCCCCAAAGTTTTGTTCAAAGCTAATATAGGTATATTCACACTCTACCAGTATATTCTATTACATTCAACAAGCCTTATGGTATATGCAAAGCAAACCCACCATCCAGAATTAAATGTAAACCATCGCGTAAAAATATCAAAATAAAATGGTACTTCTAAAAGCCTGCCCTGCAAATAAGCACATGAAAATGGACTGTTCCAAATGTTAATAGTAAAACTGATAAATTTATGGAAGCCAATAGATTGGCTAAACTCATATAAACATTTCTTTAATTTGAGATTTTTAGATTTATTTTTTCATTGTTGGTAAAAAACTAAATCACAGCTAAGTGGCATAATATGTTCTGTAAAACATTTCCATTTGCAATCAATTAAAAATACCATTTATTATTGCAGAAATAGTATATGCACATTGCAGAAAATTAGAAAATACAAGTAAGCAAAAACTTCAAAATTAAGCCTTCACATTGCCACCTCCAGAGAGCCCCTAAGTTAACTCCATAGTGAATATGCTTCTTAATGTTTTTATGTAGGTATATATGTAATATGTGGGTTTATATATTTCTGACCAAAATAAGATTATACTGTTTAGCACCTGCTTTTCTTAAGTCAATGATCAGTACCATTCCATTTCAGGAAAATTTCATCTCATTTAATACCCAAACCACATCGAAATTTCCCCCCAGTTGAATGAAAAATATAATTTACAGCTAGTTTGCCAAAAACAGTATTCAATCCAGGACAATGCAGTGAAAAATCATTTTTAAAGTAATGGCAGTCTAAACTTCTTTAATCACATTATTTTATTTTGTAAAAAAATTCCAATCCAAAACACTCTCTTATCTGAAAATACTCTCTTTTTTTTTTTTTTTTAAACAAAGTGTCACTCTGTTGTCCGGGCTAGAGTGCTGTGGGGTCAGCCTAGCTCACAGCAACCTCAGACTCCTGGGCTCAAGCGATCCTCCTGCCTCAGCCTCCCGAGTAGCTGGGACTATTGGCATGTACCACCATTCCCGGCTAATTTTTTCTATATATTTTTAGCTGTCCAATTAATTTCTTTCTATTTTCAGTAGAGATGGGGTCTCGCTCTTGCTCAGGCTGGTTTCAAACTCCTGACCTTGAGAAATCCTCCCGCCTCAGCCTCCCAGAGTGCTAGGATTACAGGCATGAGCCACCACGCCCGGCCTGAAAATACTCTTTTTTAAAATTATTTTAGCGTATTATGGGGGTACAAATGTTAAGATTACGTATATTGCCATGCCCCCCCCTCGAGACCAAGCCTCAAGCGTGACCATCCCCCAAACGTTGCGCATCTCACTCATTATGTTTGTATATACCCATCCCCTCCTCCCCCCTCCCACCTGCACAACACCTGATAAATACTCTTTTTTTAATACTACATTTATCTGCATGTGATTTAAATTCTGTTCAGTATAAATTCATCAATGATTTTTGGGCTAAAATTGTAGAATAGATATTAAAAATCACAAGACCTTCAAATATTAAAATATGAGAAAACTTGTTTAATTATAAGAAAAAGCTTTAGATCTAAAAAGCTTTAGATCATTTCATTAACTGTTGAAAATACAGAGTACCATAGGACAACTTGCTTTTGCTAAGTTTTTATTGGCATGGTCATTACTCATCTGAAACTGATTTTTTAAAACTACTTTTTCTCTTTTCACCATATGATAAACTGCTCTTACTCTGTCACATATTATTAAGCTTTTTCAGTCACAAAAGTGAAACTTACTTCTGTTACTCTTAGTGGTAATAAAAGGTTACGTGATAAAATGACAAGGACCCCTAGTGTTAATGGAAAATATAAATTGCTTGTATTCAACAACTCTTTTTCTTCAATATCCTTTAAATTTCAATTATATTGCCCTTAAAATAGTTAATAGACTTTTCATGGTGATTTTCTGAATGAATCCTCTTTCTGAACATAAAGTGCAAACATGCAACATTTATAAAATTAATAAATCCATCCATTTGTACAGGCTCTTAATCTGTCCTTGTGTGTTTGAGATTTGGGGTATTATGTGAAGAAAACTGGGGCCTTTCGAGTTACACTCTGCATAATATTTTTTAAAATTCTGGAAATATGGTATTGACATCTTTGTTAACACTAGAGAATTACCTCCAAGGATAAAACTAACATGTGGTCAGTTTAAAGTGTTATTTACTGGAAAAGAGTATGACAATTTCTTATAAAACTAAAAATGTAGCTATTATACAACCTAGCAACCACACTCCAGGGCATTTATCCCACAGAATTGAAAACTCTTGTTCACACACACAAAAAAATCTATACTGAAATGTTTATAGCTTTATTCATAATAGTCAAAAGGTAGAAGCAACCCAAATGTTCTCCAATGGGTGATCAGATAAATAGACTTTGACACATCCATTTCATAGAATACTACTCAGCAATAAAAAGGAAGAAACTGCACACAAAACAACCTGGATGAACCTGCAGAGATTTATGCTGAGGTGAAAAAGCCAATTCTAAATGCTGTGTGCTGCAAGGATGGAAAAACAAGCACCACATGTACTCGCCATCAAATTGGTACTAACTGATCAACACTAAGGTGCTCACATGGTAGTAATAATCATTGGGTGCCGGTCAGGTCAGGGAATCGGGAAGGATAAACACACAACTAATGGAAGCGGAGCACACTGTATGGGGGAAGGGCATGCTTGTAGCCTTGGCTTGGATGAGGCAAATGCATTACATGTAACCAAAATGTTTGTGCCCCAATAATATCCTGAATTAAAAAAACAAATAAAAAAGGTCAAATAAATAAATAAAATGTGTGCTGTGTGATTTATTTATGCAATGTTCTTGAAATCACAAAACTAGAAAGATGAAAAAAAACAGATTAGTGATTGCCAGAGTTTAGAGACAGGGCAGGGGTGGGGAAAGATGGGAATGACTGTAAAAATGAGAGATTCATATGGTGATGGAACTGTTTTGTATCTTGTCTGTGCTCATGGATACAGGAATCTACCCATGGGATACAATTTTATAGAAATAAATAAACACATACAAATGAGTATATGTGAAACTGGTGAGATCTGACTAAAATTAATGGATTGTATCATGCCAGTATCAATGATTGTGATATTGTACTATAATTTTGCAAAATGTTGTCATTGGGGGAACTATATAAAGGGTACAAAGGGATCTCTTTGTATTATTTATTACAACTGCATGTGAATCTCAAAATATTCACAGCAAAAATTTTCACAACTGAAAAAAATCAGTTATTTATTGCCAAATCAATTTGCTTTGAACAGGCTTTTTGGAGAGATTCTAGGTGCAATTGCATTATATATAAACAACAACATTCATTATCTCAATTTCATATGAAAATGGAAGGAATTTTTTTAAACAAGAATAATAAAGCCAGCTTTGTTTTTATTTTTTAATCTTTTATAGGGATGGCAGGAAAACAAAAGTTATATAGCTATACATTCCTTGAAATATAATTATTCAACTTACTTTTTTCATGTAAGTATTTCTTAGAGAGTCAGACCTCTATCTTACGGCCTATGGACCACGGAGAAATCAGGGTAGAAGTGATGGGTCAGAAATAATGTTGGATAAGGGATAAGTAAAATAAGCTCCCTTTCTTGGATGATTCTTCAATTGTGAAGGAAAGAGGAAAGAACATTCTGAGGAAAGCAAAGGTCATGTAGAGATGTCAGAAGGATAATTGTGCAGAGCCTCCCTCCTCTGGGTGTTTCTGTGAGGGCAGGAGAATGAAGAAAGAAATTCTGAAAGAAGAAAAAAATCAGGGAAAGTTGTGATAAGATGATTGGCTGAAGGAGAACTCATCTCAGATCCCCTCCCTGTGTATTTCTATGAGGACGAAGGGATAAGCACAGAACTTTCTGGAAGTATAGGTCAAGAAAGTTGCCAGGAAATAATTGGTTGGAGGAGAACTAAGCTAAAGACTCTCCTCCCTTGCAATATTTGCATGCATGGGTCATGAGAAGAAAACTTACTGGAAGAACTAAAGAGCAAGGGATGTTCCCAGAATATTACTGAATGGAGAACTACCTAGAGGGGGGGATCTAGCCTTCCCCAGTGAGGTAAATAGGAGATGACCAGAACACATGGGGATTTCTATGAGGATGGAAGGATGAAGGCAGAACACCCTGTGAAAATTAAATGTCTGGGAACTAGTCTGAACATGATTGGTTAGAACTCTCTTCCTGGAATGTCTGCTATATGGGAGTATGAAGACAGAACTTTCTGGAAGACGTAAAGGCAGTATGTGGGTATCAGAAGGTGATTGGTTAAATGACAGTTATCTAAGTTCTCTCCCCACCAGGTTGCTTTTGAAAGTATGCATTGGTGGGAAAGGATATAAAGATAGAACATTTTGGAAGAAATAAAGATCAGTGGTTGGACTCAAAACATGATTGAATAAGGAAGAATTGAATAAGCTCCTTACCCTCAATATATTACAAATACCAAGGGAAGACAGCTTAGTTCAGTTCTTTAACCAATCATGTTCCAAATGTCATCCAAACATTCACTTTTACCAGGATGATCTATCCCATCCCCCACTGTCACAGACACCCCTAAGGAAGGGGGCTTATTCAATTCTGCCTCATCCAATAATGCTGTGAGCCAAATCTCTGACCTTTTCTTCAAAAAAAAATTCTGTCCTTATCCCACTCAAACCCCACACACAACCCCAGGGGAGAGATTTAGTTCAATCTACATTTAACCAATCACCTTCTGATCCCATCTCCTGGTCTTTACTTCTTCGAGAAAGTTCCATTTCATAACCTCACTGCTATGATTTTAATGTGTCCCCCAGAAAGTATGCATTGGCAACAACCCCCATTATAAAGAGTGTTGGGAGGTAGGGCCTAATAAGAGGTGATTAGGCCATGAGAGTTCTGCTCTCATGAATAGATTTAATGTTATTATCTCAGAAGTGGGTTTATTATAAAAGGACAAGTTCAGTCTCTCTCTCTTTGTCTCTCTTACCCCCCCCATCTTCTGATATGTGATGATTCAGCAAGAAGTCTCTTAAAAGATGCTGGTCCCTTGGTCTTAGATTTTTCCAGCCTCCACACCTGTAAGCCAATAAATTCATGTTTTTCATAAGTTACCCCGTCTCAGGTATCCTGTTATAGCACCACAAAACAGACTGAAACACTCACTATGTCAAACAAATCCACCTTAGTTCAGTTCTCCTTCAATCAATCATGTTTAATCTGCTCCCAGACTTTTACTTTGCCAGGAGTTTCTGTTCTCATTTCCCTTGCCCTGACCCTCATAGAGAACCTGAGTGGAGGCAGCTTATTCCTTCTAAAAGGTTCTGTGCTCATACTCTCACTTTATCAGGAATGCCCAAGGAAATGAGCTTAGCTCGGATCTCTTTCAGCCCTGCTCCCAGACATTTACTTTTCCCAAAATGATCTGTTCTCTTCCCAGCATCCACACAGAAACCTTCTGTGAAGTGGGCTGTTTAGGTCATCTTTATCCAATTATGTTCTGAGCCAACCCAATGACCTTTACTTCTTCCAGATAGTTTTATCTTTATCCCCACACACTGTTTCACAGAAATCCCAAAGGAGGAAACTTAGTTGACGTCTCTTTCAACCAATTACATTCTGTCTCCACCTCCTGACCTTTACATTTTTAGGAAATTTCTGTTCTCATACTCTTGCTCAATCAGAAACATACAGGGTAGGAAGTTTAGTTCAATTCTCCTTCAGCAAATCATATTTGGATCTGCTCCCAGACCTTCTTCCAGAAAGATCTGCCTCTCTCCACACAAACTCACCCTTACAGAAACCACTAGGGAAGGGATTTTAGTTCATTTCTCTTTCAACCAATCAAACTTTGAATTCTTCTAGAAAGTTCTGTTCTCATAAACTCATTATATCAGCAACTCTCAGAAGAAGGACCTTAGTTTAGTTCTCCTTCAACCAATCATGTTCTGACTCTATCTCTAATATTTCTGAAATGTTATTTCCTTACCCTCCCCACCCTCTGGCTTCTATGAGGATGAGTGGATGAGGATCCAAAATTCCAGGAAAAGCACAAGTCTTCAATGAGGTACAAATATGATTGCTTGAGGAGAACTGAACTAAGCTCCATCCTTTGGATGTGTCTACCAGAGTGATCACATGTGGTGGTGGGAAAGGATATAAAGATAGAACATTTTGGAAGAAATAATGATCAGTAGTTGGACTCAAAACATGATTGAATAAGGAAGAATGGAATAAGCACCTTACTATATTAACTTAATATAGAACTTAATATAACTTAACTTATATATAACTTAATATATTACAAATACCAAGGGAAGACAGCTTAGTTCAGTTCTTTAACCAATCATGTTCCAAATGTCATCCAAACACTCAGTTTTACCAGGATGATCTATCCCATCCCCCACTGTCACAGACAGGAAGAAATAAAGGGCAGGCAACAGGGTTAGAATGGGATTGGTTGAAGTACAACTGAACTAGTAATAAGTATCTTCCCTGGCATTTCTGAGAGAGTGTGTGAAGGGTAGGCAGAAGGATAGAATTTTGTGGAAGAAATAAAGATCAAAGATGGATTCAGAACATCATTGGATGAGGAAGAACTGAAAAAACCCTCTCCACTGAGGGTTTAGGTAAGGGTAGAAGGATGAAGACAGAACATTCTAAGAAAAGTAATCCAAATATGATTATCTGAGGTAGAATGGAGTTAATCTTCCTCTCCTCCATGTGTCTGCTACAGTCAGGTTATGAGGACAGAAATTTCTGAAAGAACCAAATGCCATAAGGTGGGGGGCAAAATTTGATTGATTGAGTTTCTATAAAGGCCTTGAGGGAAGTGGTAAGGTGAATACTCTCCAGAAGTAAATGACAAATGAAGTGAGAAGCCTCACAAAATGATTGGATGAGGAAGAACTGAGTAAGTCCCCTCTCCTTGTGCTTCTTAGAGTCAGAACATGATTGGTTGAAGGGGAACTAAACTAAGGTCCTTCCTCTGGGAGTTGCTGATATAGTGAGTTTATGAGAGCAGAACTTTCTAGAAGAATTCAAAGTTTGATTGGTTGAAAGAGAAATGAACTAAAATCCCTTCCCTGGTGGTTTCTGTAAGGGTGAGTTTGTGTGGAGAGAGGCAGATCTTTCTGGAAGAAGTAAAGGTCTGGGGCTGGGTGCAGTGGCTCATACCTAAAATCCTAGCACTCTGGGAGGCCAAGGTGGGCGAATTGCTCAAGGTCAGTAGTTCGAAATCAACCTGAGCAAGATGGAGACCCTGTCTTTACTAAAAATAGAAAGAAATTGATTGGCCAACTAATATATATAGAAAAAATTAGCCGGGCATGGTGGTGCATGCCTGTAGTCCCAGCTACTCGAGAGGCTGAGGTAGTAGGATTGCTTGAGCCCAGGAGTTTGAAGTTGCTGTGAGCTAGGCTGATGCCACGACACTCACTCTAGCCTGGGCAACACAGTAAGACTCTGTCTCAAAAAAAAAAAAAAAAAAAAAAGTAAAGGTCTGGGAGCAGATCCAAACATGATCTTCTCCTTTGTGATACAGTGAGGATATGAGGACAGAACATATTGCAAAAGGTAAAGATCTGGGAGCAGGTTCAAATATGATTGTTTAAAGGATAACTCAACTATGCTCCCTCCCCTGGAAGTTTCTGATTTGGTGAAGGTGTAAGAACAGAACTTGGAAGCAATCAAGTTCAGGAGATGGGGTCAGAATGTGATTAGTTGAAGGAGAAATGAACTACATCCTAAAATGGTGAGCTTGTGGAGAGGAGGTAATGGATAAGAACACAACTTTCTGAAGAATTAAAGATCTGGGACCAGGTCTGAACATGATTGGTTGAAGGAGAACTGAACTAAGTCCCCACCCTTCAAGTTTTCTGTGAATGTCTCTGTTGGGGGATGGGTTGGCGGGGAGTTTGGGACAGAACTTTCCGGAGGAAGTCAAGGCCACATGGAGGGCTCCTACCATGACAGGATGAGGGGGGATTGAATAAGTACCCACCCATGGGGTTTCTGTTAGAGTAAATAGATGAGGACTGAACATTCTGGTACAAATAAAAATCTGGAGAGCAGGTCAAAACATGATAAGTTGAGGGAGAATTGAACTAAGATCCAGGGTGTTTCTGATATAGTGATGGTGTGTATAAGGCCAGAACACTATGGCAGAAGTAAGATAGGTGTCAGAATGGGATTGGTGGAAGAAATATTAATACTAAATTATGTTCTTTCCCATGGGTTTTCTGTTAAGGTTATTATTGCTATCTGGAACTTTCTAGAAGAAGTGAAGTTCAGGGAGTGGACTCATAAAATTAATACATGTGGAAGAACTGAATAATTACTTACCCTGGTGTTTTCTGTTGTGATTGGGGGATGAAGATAGAACATTCTAGGGAAAATAATGGTCTCAGAGTATGTTACAACATTATTGGTTGAAGGAAATCTAAACCAAGCTCCCACTCTGGGTTTTGTGGTATAGTGAGGATATGAGGACAGAACTTTCTGGAAGTAAAAGGAGGTTGGCTCAGAATTCAGTTGATGAGGAAGAACTGAATAAGTTCACATACCTGAGTGTTTTCTGGAGGGTAGGCCTAAGGACAGAATATTCTGGGGAAAATAAAGGTCTTGGAGTGGATATGAACATGTTGGGTTCAAGGAGACCTGAACTAAACTCCCTCCTTTGGACGTTTCTATTATAGTGCCAATATGAGCACAGAATTTCCTAGAAGGAAATGCCAGGATGGGGATCAGAATATAATTGCTTGAAGGAGAACTGAACTACCGTGTTTCCCTGAAAATAAGACCTACCCATAAAATAAACCCATAAAATAAATAAAATAAGGATTTCTAAGCATTTGTGTAATATAAGCCCGACCCCGAAAATAAGACCTAGTGATGGGCATGGCTGCACAGCGTATCTGCACAGCCCATGCATTTCGTGGCTGAGAGGTAAAGAAGACAAGCAGCCCTTCTCATCTGCCCCATCGTGACAGCTACTATCCCATAGGTGACCGGAAAGGTGCAGGCAGCCCCACCAACAAGGTCGGCTCACCCTGTCAGGTCTCGGCCATCCTGTGTGTGCTGCAAGCTGAGGCTTTGAAGGAAAAATAACACATCCCCTGAAAATAAGCCCTAGGGTGTCTTCTTGAGGAAAAATAAATATAAGACAAAGTCTTATATTTATTAGATTTATATTTATTTATATTTATATATTTATCTTATATTTATTTATATTTATATTTATTATATTTATCTTATATTTACTAGTCTTATATTTATAAGACCCTGAAACACGGTAAGTTCTCTCCCCTGGGTGTTTAGGGTTTTCATGTGTCCATGGGGTGGGGCTGCAAGGACAGAACTTTCTTCAAGAAGTGAAGTCCTAGGTGGTCTCAGTACATGATTGGGTAAGGAAGAACTAAGTCCATTGTTTCGGGTGTTTTTGTGAGAGTTGGGGGATAAGAACAGATCTTTCTAGAAAAGCACTACATAATGGAAGACAGAGCTAATCAGAGGCTGTTACCTCATGGGGACAGACTTATTATATATGATAATGAGCTTATAAATATTAATAATAAGTTATAAATAGATCAGAGGACCAACTCCTTTTGTTATGTGGATTTCCTTTGTCTATTATTTCAAATCTAACACTCTTCATCTACTTCTGGTTTTAAGCCATATTATGGGACCGGTTTCAATGCACTTTTTCGCTTACCTTCTGCTTCTCTTTTCTGTCTTTATACTTTTGAAACATGGGTTATGTATGTCGAATCTTCAGGATAAAGTATATAGGGTTCAGACACTTTATAAACTAGAGGATCAAGGGGCTATGGAGGCTACATCCAAGAAGATATTCTTGCAGGAATGGAAATGGGGAAATGGTAAGAGGTAAAATGGGAATAGAACTAGAATTAGGGGAAGGCTTGAGTTTGGATGTAGACAAAGAAACTGTCAAAAAAGCAAAGCTCGGGGAAAGCTTAGGCTCCAGACGAACACCAAAATTAATTCCAGTGGTATTTGATCCCAGGCAAGATAGTCATAGGATCTGATTCATACAAGTAAATATATATCTGAAGGATAACAAGGAAAAGTGTCACCACTAAAATTAGTTCCTGTAATATTGGATCCTGAAAGAATTAGACAGTGGCCTGAAACATATAAAGACAGGCTTATCTGAGGAGAAGAGGGAAAACAAAATCATCAAAAATAATTCCAGTGATATTAGATTCTGGACAAGTTAGTCTTGGGGTATAATCCCAATAAGTGAACACCTCTCTGAAGGAGGAGAGAAAAAGATTCACCCCCAAAATTATATCTAAATAACAAAACCAGTTTGTGGTGTTTAATCTATATAAGTAAAGACTTACCTAAAGCAGGATGACAAATTCATAACCAAAATTAAGTCTAGTGATATTGTATCCTGGACAAATTAGTCATGGGGTCTGATTAACATAAACAAATGCTTATCTGAGGGAGTAGGGGAAAACTGCTATCTCCAAATTAATTACAGAGATATTAGATTCCAGATGAGTTAGTCATGTGATCTGGTCCATATAAGTAATCATATCTCTGAGAAAAGAGGGGGAAAGTCACCCCCAACATTAAATCCAAAGATATTTGTTTCTAGACCAGATATTTGTGTTGTCTGATCCATATAAGTAAGTGTACCTTTCATGAACTACAGAGAAAAAAAACACATGTTTATTGAAAAGACTATGTGAACATCACTGGCACTGGTTTTTGTCCCAAAGTGCAATTGTGGTGAAGAAAAATGAATAGGAGTATGAGAGAGTCTCCTAGTGTAAGGAAAATACCAGGGTAGGAGAGAAACAAGCTATCATAGACACAGGTGGCACAAGTCTTGTCTCAGAGTAGGCAGAAAACTCTACAATAGTGCTGACAAACCAGTTATTCTGAGTCATAGTGGAAAAGCGGGCAACTAAAGTGGGCAGGAAACTGCAAATATAGTGGTTAGCAAACAAGAAATCAATCAATAGATAGGAAGGTTGAACTATAATAGAAAGTAAATGCACTTAGAGGAAAAGACAGTGGACAACTATATAGCCAAGGAACCTGGATCATAGACAATGTACCAGAAATTTCTCTGTGGAAAAGAACAACAAGGACAGCCAGGAGAGGGCAGGTCTTAAAGTGGATAGAAATGCTTTCAGAAAATGGCCAAACATGATCTGCAAGATCAGCAATATAGAGGCAGAAATCTAAAAGACTAGACTGCTGGACTTTCCACTTTCAAAACTCCCAAGCCCCAGGTGAAAACAGCAACAGAAAGATCAAAAGCTGAAGTGAAAGCTAAAGCCTCTGCAGATGGGCAAGACACCAAAATGTAAGTTGAATTTATTCCAGTAATTTTAGTAGGTGGAGGGAATTAGGAATTGTGTTTCATTGTTCTGAGCAGCATGCTTGCATAAAATGGCAATTGCAATACTCTAAAGGAGAGAAATCAGAATGGGCTCAGTCATACAATTTGCTAGGCTTTTTTTGTGGTGGTCAGAAGTTGAGGTTTGGAACATCACTAATGCAAACTAACAGTTAGTGAGCATTTTTTAAGCCAGAGAATTTTCTTCCCACTGGGACACATTTTTGCATTCTATAATTTTCCAGAAATGACATTGCTAAGCCTATTTCAAGTGTAAACATTATTATTTCTTAAGGTGCCTTGTTAAGACCAGGGTGAAAATCTGGCCCTGAAATTTATCTGAAAGTGAATTCTGGTTTAACACACTTCTTAGTTGAGCATTTCATTATATAGTAAGTTAATGCTTTCTCAGCTCCCTAAAAAGTAATTTCTGCTGTGTCTACATACCTATGCTAGAAAAATAACTCACGAATAGCAGATTCTTGGAATAGCAGTGATTGTATGTTTAGCTAAAATTTATATTTTATTAAAATATTTCTTAAAATGCTACTTTATCTTAACCTCATTCTTAGAGAATTTTTCAACTACAGTTAACTCTGTGAAGAGCGTTTAAGCTTTATCATCTAACCCTAAAAAGAGATAGTGCTTCTCAAAATGAATTTGTTAAAGATTTAGAGACAAAGAACTTGAAGAAAATTGAGATATTACTCCCATCCTCTGAAGGAACAGGCCCAAAGTTTTAAGTGGCTAGCTTGAGGATATAGTAAAGTATGTTAACAGAGCTGGGACTAAGCGAAGTCTTGATTTCATGTCAATTCTCTTTCCATTATTCATGTGGATTTAACTTTAAGTTACAACTAAAATGTTGAAAACTTAAACTTTAGTAAACTACCAGGAATTTTCTGGATAGCATTATTGATTTTGTTAGCTTTGGCATCCTATAGGCATGGATCATAACCGGTAGTATAAGTACCACTACAAAATTGAAAATGTAAACTTCAGCAAGATATTAGAAATTTTCTGGGCGGAGCTGCAGGGTTTTGTTGGTTTGGTCTACTGTAGGCACTAGTGTGAATTGGTAGTATTTGACTAAGTCTTTGAGAGTGCTGTTTTCTTTCTTTCTTTTTTTTAATTTCAGCATATCACATGGGTACAAATGTTTAGGTTACATATATCACCTTTGCCCCACCCGAGTCAGAGCTGCAAGCGTGACCATCTGCCAGACAGTGCACACCTCACCCATTAGGTGTGAATATACCCATCCCCTACTCCCCCCTCCCACCTGCCCAACACCAGATGAATGTTATTATTATATGTGCACTTAAGTGTTGATCAGCTAATACCAACTTGATGGTGAGTACATGTGGTGCTTGTTTTTCCATTCTTGGGATACTTCGCTCAGTAAAATGGGTTCCAACTCCATCCAGGAAAATACAAGATGTGCGATATCACCATTGTTTTTTGTGGCTGAGTAGAACTCCATGGTATACAAATACTATGTTTTATTAATGTGTATTTATGGGCACCTGGGTTGTTTCCACATCTTTGCAATTGTGAATTGTGCTGCTAAAAACATTCTAACGCAGATGTCTTTTTTTTTTTTTTTTTTTTTTTTGGAGACAGAGTCTTACTTTGTTGCCCTGGCTAGAGTGAGTGCCGTGGCGTCAGCCTAGCTCACAGCAACCTCAATCTCCTGGGCTCAAGTGATCCTCCTGCCTCAGCCTCCCAAGTAGCTGGGACTACAGGCATGTGCCACCATGCCCGGCTAATTTTTTTTGTATATATATTTTTAGTTGGTCAATTAATTTCTTTCTATTTTTAGTAGAGACGGGGTCTCGCTCAGGGTGGTTTCGAACTCCTGACCTTGAGCAATCCGCCCGCCTCGGCCTCCCAGAGTGCTAGGATTACAGGCGTGAGCCACCATGCCCGGCCCAGATGTCTTTTTTATAGATTGTCCTTTTTTCCTTTGGGTAGATGCCCACTAATGGGATTGCTGAATCAAATGGTAGTTTAACTCTTTTAGGTATCTCCATATTATTTTCCACAGAGGTTGCACTAGTAGTTTGCAGTCCCACCAGCAGTGTATGAGTGTTCATATCTTTCCGCATCCATACCAACATTTGTTGTTTTGGGACTTTTTGATAAAAGCCATTTTCACTGGAGATAAGTGATATCTCACTGTGGTTTTGATTTCCTTTTCCCTGATGATTAGAGATGTTGAGCATTTTTTCATATGTTTATTGGCCATTAGTGTCTTCTTTTGAAAAGTTTCTGTTCATGTCTTTTGCTCACTTTTTAATGGGGTTGTTTGATTTTTTCATGTTGATTTTCCTGAGTTCTATATAGATTCTATTCATAGTAATCAGTCCTTTATCAGATGTGTAGCATGGGAATATTTTCTCCAATTCTGTAGGTTGTCTGTTTGTTCTCGTGATAGTTTCCTCAGCTGTGCAGAAGCTTTTTAATTTGATCAGGTCCCATTCATTTATTTTTGTTGTTGCTGTGATTGCCTTTGGGGTCTTCTGCATAAATTCTTTGCCTAGGCCAATGTCTAGAAGAGTATTTCCAACATTTTCCTCTAGAATTCTTATAGTTTCATGCCTTAGGTTTACGTCTGTTATCCACTGTGAGTTGATTTTTGTGAGAGGTGAGAGGTGCGGATCCTGTTTCACTCTTCTATGTGTGGCTATCCAATTTTCCCAGTACTATTTATTGAATAAGGGTTTTTTTCCACAGTGTATGTTTTTGTCTGCTTTGTCAAAGATTAGATGGCTATATGAGGATGGGCTTATATCTGGGTTCTCAGTTCTGTTCCACTGGTCTATGTCTCTGTTCTTGTGCCAGTACCATGATGTTTTGATTACTGTAGCTTTGCAGTATAGCTTGAAGTCTGGTAAATTGATGCTTCAGGTTGCTTGGGCTATACAGGGGTCTTCTCTGGTTCCATACGAAGCATAGAATTATTTTTTCTAGATCTGTGAAAAATGATGTTGGTATTTTAATAGGGATTGCGTTGAATATGTAGATCACTTTGGGTGGTATAGACATTTTAACAATGTTGATTCTGCTGATCCATGTGCATGGTATGATTTCTTAAAGAGTTCTCTGTTGTGTACTTTCTTGAAAGCATCTTTTGGGATGAAAATAACATGGCTAGGATTTGCTTCAAAATAATCAATTGACAAGGCATATTGGATATATGTACAGATAAAACAATATTAGTCATGTGTTGATCATTGCTGAGGCTGCATGATGAGTACATGGAGGTTCATTTTACAATTGTAACTATTTCTGTATATGGCTAAAATTGTCCATTATCAAAATTTGAAAAATAAAATTACTTGTATTATAAAAGACAAGCTTGATGGATAATAAACTAACAAAGCTAATGGCAAGTGATGCATCTTGTAGATTTTACTTTCTTCTCTGTTGTCTTTCTTCTATTTTAGTATATGTGAACATAATAGAACTTATTTTTGGTTACAATTGTGTATGAGATTAAAGAAATATTGATAAATATTTCAAGTGCCTTTCTGATCTGAGTTAAAGAGAGGAAATTGCAGATTTTATGTGAAAAATGCCAATTTTCACCAGGTGCTGCTCAATCTATCACTGTAAAATTTACCGTAATTTTCATTCACAATTTCGATTACCAGGGAGGAAACCACATTTATAAGATAAATAATGAAAGCAATGAGACTTGTAGTGGACAAAAGCAGAGGAATGTGTTTTATGATGTTTTTCCTGCTGAACATTGAATAATCCTTGAGATGTTTTATGTGTTTATTTCCTAAGCAATTAGGCCATTCTGGCCCTGCCCTCTCTAGCCTTGCTGTAAAATTACATGCATTCAGGCTGGGTGTTGGTGCCTGACTGCTGTAAAATGAAAAATTAACCAACATGAAACAACATAATAGTGTTTTTTATTTAAAGGGGATTTTTTGGTTTTGGGGAGATGAGGTTTTTTAGAGATGAGGTCTCACTTTGTTGCCCAGGCTGGAGTGCAGTGGCTATTCACAGGTGTGATCATAGCTCACTGTGGGTTCGAACTCCTGGACTCAAGCAATCTCTCCACCTCAGCCTCCCTCCCAAGTATCTGGGACTACAGGTGCACACCACCAGGCCCAGCTTAAACTTTTTTGTCGTTATAAAATATAACAGACATAGAAAACTGAGTAAAACAAAGGTATAGCTTAAGCAATTGTTATGAGGCAAACACCCTTGGAAATAACCACCAAGGCTAAAACATTAGAATTTTGCCAGCTACCCCAGGGAGCCATCCTAATCACAACTCTCTCCGTCTCCTCAAAAGTAATCTCTATCCTGACCTTTATGGTAATCCATTCTTTAATAAGTTTATCACCCAAATGTTCATTTATAAACATTAGTTTAGTTATGCTTCACCTAAAATTCTTAAGTCTTTTTTAATCTCGTTTTCCCCCTCTATCCTTTTTACCTTATGATTTATTTGTTGAAGAAACTGTGTCTTTTGTCCTCTAGAGTTTTCCACAGTCTTGATTTTGCTCTGTCTTACATTTCCTGTAAATTGGTAAGTTGGTTCTACAGCCTTGATCAGATTTTAGTTGATTTTTTTTTTCTTTTCCTTTCCTGGGTGGTGGTGTGTTCCTCTATCTGGAGGTATAAAATATTTGGTTGCCTCTCTTTTCTATGATAATTGCTTGTAGTGATCAATACCATCAAGTTTGAGGTTGAGGATGTCTCTCCAGATGTTTTAGTTGTCAGAAACATATTCTCTAAAATGGGAAAGACCTCAGGGGAACAATATTCCCTGAGTTCTTACATGTTGATAAATTGGGCAGTGGCTTTTTATTTGAAAGTCAGGCTGGATATAATCATTGGTTCACATTTTCTTTCCTTGGCTGTATTAAATACGGTACTTCTTTTTCTGCTAGCATAAAGTTTTGCTGTCAAAGTCTAATGATAATCTGATTTCCTCTCCTTTATGAGTGATTTTGATTCTTTTGCCTGAAAGAGGTCCCTGTCCCCTTTAAAATCTAGTAATTTTTCTAAAATATATCTCTCTGTTGATCTGGGTCAATTTCCCCAGGCATGGCATTGTGCTCTTTTAATATGCACTTTTAAATCCTATTTCGGGGAAGTTTTCTTGCATTATACTCTAGAAGTTGTTTTGTTTCTTTCCTATGATTTCCTTCTTTGGAAATTGAGAGGCTGCAAGATTTTGAACAGCTGCTGGGGGCATCATCACAGGGATCAATGAAAAATTGCCAAGCAGTATTGAAGACCCAATTGAGATTAAATGACATAAATTTGTAGTGAAGCCAATTGGCACTATTCTTCAACTTTCTGTAGCAGAACTCAGCACAAGCAAACAAAACAGATGTTTGGGTTTATCCAGTACTATATATTGGCAGAGTAGATAGAGTGTAAGGTCAGGGGAATAAAGGATTCTAGGTGCTAGCTGAAATGTAGTTGAAATAATTATCAAAATGTTAATTGTATGAATAAGACAAAAAATGCACCCCAGAATTTCTGGGACAGCTCCAGTTAGATACTATTTTATTTTCTATAAAAAGAATTAAAATGTATAACTGACGGTGATTCAATTTCTTATTTTTTGGAAGAATGCCCACAATACATAAATAAATCAGAAAAAAAATAGTGTTGATAGACTATTTGTCCTAATTTTTTATTTGGTTAGAGATATTTGTATGTCTTTGGCCAGGCCATAAAAAATACACATGTATTTTCTTGTCTAGTAATATGTTAATGAAAATAGTGCCTGAGAAAAAAGATCCTTTGAGACTTTAAAATTTTTTTAATTATTACTTTTAATTGACATAATAATTATACATATTTATGGGGTACAGTGTGTCATTTCAATACATGTATATTATGTGTAGTGATTAAAGTGGTCACTAGAGATTGGGAATAGTAGAGACTTTTTTATCAGTCACGTAAAGCAGTGTTGATAGGTTTCTGATTCTTACTAATATTATTTCTGCTAAATTTTAGGCTTGTGGAGCTGAAGGTACTGTTAGCCTAGAAAATAAGCACAGTTGGTATTTGCCCATAGACTCCCTTTCTGAAGTGGGAATCAATCAACATTTCTGAGTATTTTCTGCATTTACACCCAACTGAAGGTAATAATGAATAGCATTGTAATGATAGAAAACACGTCATTTTCTCAGTCTCTCTCCTCATAGAAGTGGTAAAAATGCCCATTGGTCAAATTCCTTCTTACTCTCCTTTAAGTTTCCCAGTGTTCCCTGCTCTTTAACTATGACACTATCATAGCTGCCATCATTTATGATTATTGATTGATTGGCTTTCTTTCTTTTTTTTTTTTTTTGAGACAGAGTCTTGCTTTGTTGTCCAGGCTAGAGTGAGTGCCGTGGCGTCAGCCTAGCTCACAGCAACCTCAAACTCCTGGGCTCAAGTGATCCTCCTGCCTCAGCCTCCCGAGTAGCTGGGACTACAGGCATGCGCCACCATGCCCGGCTAATTTTTTCCATATATATTAGTTGGCCAATTAATTTGTTTCTATTTATAATAGAGACAGGGTCTCGCTCTTGCTCAGGGTGGTTTGGAACTCCTGACCTTGAGCAATCCGCCCACCTTGGCCTCCCAGAGTGCTAGGATTACAGGCATGAGCCACCTCGCCCGGCATGATTGGCTTTCTTGATCACGTTTTCCTATCTCCCTGTTAACCAGGGGCAATATATGGAGTTAATGTTTATCTCCACATGGTGGTGGCCAGAACCCCAGCAAAGCTAGATACACAACAAATTCCATCCGTAATTATTTAGGTAATTTTAGAGTTTCATATAAGGTTAAACTAACTTCTCTTTGCTTTTCCTGCCATTACTAAGCCCACCCATCCTTCTTTCCTGGAACTTCCTTGCAATCACAAAATTTACATCTGAATTTAACACTTTTGCATATATTAAGCTGGAAGGGGAGCCCTATACTATTTCTCCTACTTTGTAAGAAGATTCCAAAGAATAGAAGCTATAGAACAAGCTGCTTTCATTGAGCCTTAGGTAAAAGAAGTGCGGGCTCACATGTGTCCAGGTCACTACAGTAGGAGATGGCATAGACCCAAAGAAAGTGCTTTTCCCTTGAATTTCTTTCTTGTATACGTACTTTGTTACTCTCATGAATTAGATATATGATAATATTCTTTTTTACAAATTTGGGATGCTAAAACACTGTCTTCCTACCTAACAGTCCGAAGTATTTTATATTTAGGGCTCTGTGTACTCTTAGTGTTCAGATTAAAAGCATATTAATCCACATGTGTTAGAATCTTTCCATATTTCTCACTACTACTATTACAGGCATATCGACAGTGGGATTTAGTAATGATCCTGTTCTCCAAGAGTTCTTTCACTATGATTCTCTGGAACAGCATTCCTTCTAGATTATTCCCGGAATGTCTTTGAGTCATTCAGCTTTATGATGTGCTGCTCCTTTTGTGCTCATGCCACATCTTATGCAAATAGAGAAACACCTAGGTTCTTGCCCTAAATTTCCTCTTCAACCTCACCTTCTCCCTTTAATCCTGGCAGGTTCCCCAAATGCAAATCATTTTGATTCACGTTTTGAGATTTCCTGAAATGATTGCCATGGGGAATAAATTAGAATTGGAAGTTACTCTTTTATTTGTTTCTTTCTTCTTATAAATTATTGTGAAATATGTAGCAGGCATACTGGTAAATAGCAATTCACAATGTAGTGCTGATATTTGTATGCCAAGTGTTTAAAGTGGCTAGAAATAATCTCAGATAATGCCACCACTCCCTCCACGCTCATAAAATCAGGATATATTCAGTAGCCCATTTACTTTTTAATTCCTATAATCTCTAATAGAAATTCCAACTTCACAGTTAAAATATCAATTGTCCACCTAAAAGCCATTCACTCCATTCTTCTTCCTTAATACTGGAACCTGTTTCTTTTTTTCAGGAAGTAGGCAAAGATCCCTTAATCTCAGGGTAGACAGACCACTGACCCAGCGCAGTGGGGATAAACTAATTGTTCTAGTCATTTTAATTCTGTTTTCTTCCATGAGCAATTTGTCTAGGGTTGGGCCTATAGCCTAGCAAGTTCTGACCCATAAGATATAAAAGAGAGTGTGGTGGGCTGTTTCTAGAAAACATTTTGCTTCCTGGTAAAAGGGACAGGGCATAGAAGGACAGGGCTTGCTGACAGTCTCCCTTCCCCCTTCTTCTAGTCTTAGAGTAAGAAGAGAAGCTTGGAGCTCTGAGACATCTTACAACCATGAGATGACAATCATGAGGACAAAAAACCAATAGAACAGGAATGAAAAGACAATGTCTGCGTCTCTGAAGGCACTGTTGAGCAGCTGAACCAATACCAGAAACTGCTTACCTGGAGACCAACTTCTCAAACTATCTCAAACTTCTTAGTCTCAGAGCCCTTTACAATCATACCCATTGTTCAGGAATGTTAACTTCTTAGCTTTTATGAATGTGCTGTGGTTATGTAAGGTGTTAACATTAAAAGAAGCTGAATAAAGGGTATATAGGAGCGCTATTATCTCTTCCACTCTTCCATAACTCTTCTTTTTTACTTTGAAAATTATTTCAAAGTAAAGTTGTGTTTTTTTTGTTTTTTTTTTTTGAGACAGAGTCTCACTCTGTTGCCCAGGCTAGAGTGAGTGCCGTGGCGTCAGCCTAGCTCACAGCAACCTCAAACTCCTGGGCTCAAGCAATCCTCCTGCCTCAGCCTCCCAAGTAGCTGGGACTACAGGCACGTGCCACCATGCCCGGCTAATTTATATATATATATATTAGTTGGCCAATTAATTTCTTTATATTTTTTATAGTAGAGATGGGGTCTCGCTCAGGCTGGTTTTGAACTCCTGACCTTGAGCAATCCGCCCGCCTCGGCCTCCCAGAGTGCTAGGATTACAAGCGTGAGCCACCGCGCCTGGCCTCAAAGTTTTAAAAAATTATTGAGGATCCCCCGAACCTTTTACTTATACAGAATATATCAATTGACGTTTACCATATTATAAATAAAAATGGAGAGATTTTTGAAAGTTTTTATCAATTTACTTAGACATGAAATAATATCTATCACATTTTAACATAAGTAACATGTTTTAAAGAAAATTATATTTTCCAAATAAATAATAAATTTGGCGAGAAGAATAGCAATGTTTTACATTTTTGCAAATGTCTTCAGTGTCTGGCATGCTAGAAGATAGCTAGATTCCTATCTTCTGCATTCAATATGTTGTGATAATATTGTCCTGGTTCAATTATATGAAGAAAGTCTAGCCTTACACAGGTATTTAGTTTGAAAAAAAGAGTATGCTAATGGCCTTTTCAGATAATTGCAGATATTTATTTTTGGTACTACGCTGAAATTCAACAAGTGGTAGTTTTTCAAAAAGGTTGGTTACAATACAGAATCTAAAATCATGTCAATGAGCCTTTCATACTTTATTATATTAAAATCTATTTGTCAATCTTGCGTTTTGAATGGGTCTTCTACCCACTCATGATTTTGTACCATGATGCATTCATTTATCATTTGGAAAATACTGACTTATGCAGGACTTCTAATTGATGACACATTTCATAATAAAATATCAAAAAAATCACCTTTGTTAATAACATCATTGATCTCATCAGAAAAGTCTGTAAGTTGGGAAGCTGACAAGCTCATAATGGCAGATGTACGTTTTCCAGAACTCAAATTGTCACTCGAAAGCTTGAATGTAATTGCATGTGGTGGCTTATGCCTGTAATCCCAGCTACTAGGGAGGCTGAAGTGGGAAGATTGCTTGAACCCAGGAGTTCAAGGACTTCAAGGTTGCAGTGAGTTATGATCATGCCAGCAAAGAGCCACTGCACACCAGCCTTTAGCCTGGATGACAGAGTGAGACCTAATCTCAAAATAATAATAATAATAATTTAAAAAAGAAAGAAAGCATGAATGTCATTATGTTAGTATTGTCAACAAATACTTTAAGTTTTTTTCCTTAAAATGACAGGCTCACTTAGTTCATTTTCAAAAAAAAATCTGCCAAATACCCAAGTCTGTCATTCACGAAAGTAAAAATGTTTCATGAGAAAAACAGCCAGTTCAGCTCACTACTCAGTTGTGCAAATTCTTTTCTATACAAGAGACATTAAACTCCAGTGTGTAGCATAAGTACTTTATTAAAACACCCCATATTAGCCCACAGAATATTGAGAATATGTGTACTCAAGGGTTGAGATTTAATAATATTAATAGTTTTTTTACTGCTTCTTCAAGAACATTCTAAAGTGGAACTGGCCTTTTTTTTTTTTTCTTACAAATATATAGCAGTGAAAAATACAATGACTACTGCTAGCGCAGTGTGGTGCCATCCCTTTGATGCCAGCGTTTTAGCCTTCATTGCTTTAGCATTATAGATACAAATGTCAGCACAAAAACTAATGTCAGTAAAAAGGCAAATAACCTCTTATAATTATTGTTAAAAGGCTCTCAGGGATCCACTGGCGTCCATGGACCACACTTTGAGAATCACTTATGTGAGAAAAATAAATCCTTATTTGCTTAATCCACTCTTAATCAGGTTTTCTGTTATTTGCAACTAAAAGCATTCCTCATACATTCATCATAATTCTTAAGTATTCCTTGGTATTCAAAACATCCATGCTTCCACTTCTGCCTGTGGCAAAAAAAAAAAAAAAGTCTGATTTTCTTTTCGAGCTGAGTCTCTTCTTGTGTAGAACCAGAGATAATTAACCCCTCAAAGTCCTGTGGGGTTTTTTCCTTACTTGTCCATGAGCACTGTACTTCTCCAAGTACTGGAACAATGCTAAACAACACTCAGACTGCATGAAATCTACCTAGCTTTGAAATATTTTCCATGATTTAATTCTGGAAGAGGAATCTTAAATTGTTAAAGTTGCTGACCAGTAATTCTTCTAATATCCACACACCGTATTTAGAAAGATTTCCTTTCCATTACTGCTGCATCAGGCAAGATAGAGAAACTGCTTATATCAAGAGAGTTGAGTCAGAAACAGGGACAGGCATTACCAAAGGTGTGGCACCAGAGACTTTGGACACAAGGTTCATAAAACACAGTTCAAGGTGAAAGAGAAAGGGAAAAGACCCAGGAATAAAGATTAGCTTCTCTTTGCTTCTATTTTAGGGACATATTGCAGCAAGAATGTTGGTTCCATTCTAATCTATTTTATAGTTGGGGAGTGCTAAAGAAAGCCACTTAGTATTTTAAATCTCTACTCACTGCAATATCTAATTTTAACACTTCACATTTAAATACATTTTAATAAAACCAGTAGGTAACATAGGGAGGGGTTTGAGAGATTTGGGGACAAAAAAATGAATTTGACCAGAGTTTAGCTACAGGCTAAAGGTTAGAAAAAAAATGTTTTTAAAAGATTAGGGGATCCCTATGCTCTGAAATATTAGCCAGAAAATTGAAGTCCTTTGGTAATGGAGAAATAGTAATTTTTAATGCCTAAATTTAACTGCAGATGTTTTGTTTCAAAAGATATAATTTCTTACTAGGAATAGAAAGGTACGTCCTTAAAATGATAAAGGACATCTATGAAAAACTCACAGCTACTGTCATACTTAATGGAGAAAGACTGTCTACTTTCTCCCTAAGATCAGGAGCAAGAAAAGGATTCCACTCTTGCCACTTGTTCAAAACATTGTACTGCAGGTTCTAGCCAGGGCAGTGAAACAAGAAAAAGAAATGAAAAGCATTCATGTTGAAAAGGAAGAAGGATTGAAAACTATCTTTATTCATACATGACATGATCTTGTGTATAGAAAATCCTAAGGTGTCCATTAAAAAAACTATTAAAACTAATAAACAAGTAATACCATGACATTATTAAGGTGGAAAAAAAGCTAATAAACAAGGTCAACAAGGCTGCAGGATACAGTATTGATATACAAAAGTAAATTGTGTTTCTAGACATTTGCAATGAACAATCTGAAACAAAATGAATAAAAGAATTAATATATAATAGCATCAAAAAGAATAAAATACTTAGGAATCAATTTAACAAAATAAGTTCAAAACTTACCCTCTGAAATAGACAAAATATTTTTGGAAGAAACTAAGGAAGATGTCAATAAATGGAAAAACATTCCTTGTTCATGAATCAGAAGACTTAATATTGTTAAGATGCAATACTCTCCAAACTGATCTGTGCATTCAACATAATCCCTATCAGAACTCTAGCTGACTTCTTTGTAGAAATTCACAAGCTTATTCTAAAATTTTTATGGAATTGCAAGAGACTAAGAATAGCCAAAAACATTCTTGAAACAGAACAAAACTTGGAGGACTCACAATTCCTGATTTTGAAACTTACTACAAAATAACATTAATTACAATGTGTGGGTAAAAGGCAACTTCTCCTTTCCCCAGAAATTTTGCTGAAAGATCAACTCACAATGAAAGCAGATTAATAAGAGAAAGAGGTTTATTTACTGTGTGCACAGGGAGAATCAAAGACCCAATATCCAAGAGGGGTCCAGAAATTTATACACCCTCTTTTTAGAAGGGAGGGGAAGATGAGGAATATAGGTAATTCTGTTTAGGGGCACTAAACGGTTGGTAGGGAGGATGAATAGATACTTGGGAGAATGAATGGATAGGGGGAAACATATTGACTTGTAAAATAACCTGAGAGAGAGACATTATATTTAAAATGATTTAGACCAGGTTTTGTTGCATTCTTTATCTTCTTTTCCTGCAATCTATTGAGATAACGGGGAGGGGAAGGGAAATCAATTGTTCTTTTTGATGGGTGCACCTGGTTGATGAAGATAGAGGGAAAGCCCCTTCCAAGGACTTGTTGCGTTCTAAGGGCTTTTAATTCAAAATACTCTTTATACCAAGGAGTCATGTTTGGGGTGAAATTTCCTGAGCTCCTTCAACAACATTGTGGTAGTGGTATAATGATAGACATATACATCACCGAAATGGAATTGAGAGTCCACAAATAAATCCATGTGTCTATGGTAAACTGATTTTTATCAAGAGAGCCAAGACCATTCAATGGGGAAAATCATCTTTTAAACAAAGAGTTTAGAGATATCCACATGCAAAGAATAAAATTGGATCCCTACCTCATACCATATACAAATATTAATTCAAAATGGATCATCAACCTAAATATAAGAACCAAAACCATAGAACTCTTAGAAGAAAACATAAGGGTAAATCTTAATAACCTTGGATTTAGCAATGGATTCTTAGATATGACACTCAAAACATGAACAAGAAAAGAAAAAATGGATGTTAGACTTCATCAAAATTAAAAAAAATTTTTTCTGAATGAAAAGACATGATGAAAGTAACAAAATGACCTCCAGAAGGGAAGACAATATTTGCAAATCATATATCTGATAAGGGTCTACTACCCAGAATATATAAAGAACTCTTACAACTCAATGACAAAAAGACAGATAATCCAATTTAAAAAAATGAGCAAATGACTTAAATATATATCTATCTAAAGAAGATATACAAATGACCAACAAGCACATGAAAAGATCTTCAATATCATTAGATGTTAGAGAAATACAAATCAAAAACACAATGAACTACTAGTTTATTACCACTAGGATGACTATAATGGAAAAAGAAAAAGGAAAGAACAAATGTTAGTGAGAATGTGGAAAAATTCAAATAGACATTGCTGGTAGGAATGGAAAATGGTTCAGCCACTATAGAAAATAGTTTGAGGGTTTCTCAAAAAGTTAAACATAAAATTACCTTATGACCCCACAAATCTACTCTTAGGTATATACCCAAAAGATTAAAAATAGATACTCAAGTACATATACACACATTTTCATTGCAGCATTGTTCACAATAGCCAAAAAGTAGAAACAGCCCAAATGTCCATCAATAGATAAATGAATAAATAAATTGTGGGATAACTATACAATGAAATATTATTTAGTCATTGAAGGAATGATGCATGCTACTACATAGATGAACCTTAAAAACATTAAGCTAAGTGAAAGAAGATAGTCATAAAAGATGACATATATAATTATATGAAATGTCCAGAATAGGCAAACTTATTTAGATAGTAGATTAGTGGTTGCTAAGGGCTGGGGAGCTTTTGGAGATGAAGGTGATAGATAGCTAAAAGGGTATGGGGCAAGGGGTTTGTGATAGTGAAAATGTTAGAAAATTGGCTATAATAATGATTGCACATATCTGTAAATATATTAAAATATATTAACATATATACTTTAAAATGATGAAATTGTATGATATGTGAATTATATTTCAATAAAGCTATAAAAAAATCTAATATCTTAGAAAAATATAAAAATGAGGTTCATGTAGATTCTTTATTTCTTTAATATCTCTCAAGCAAAACAGATTTTTTTCATCACCATATTTGATAGCTATTTCTCTGACAGTATTTGTCAGCCTGTCTGTGCCTACCGTCCTGATAAAGGAGAGCAGAGAAGCTGAATATAGACCCAGGAAAACTGCTCATGAAAAGAGCCCCTAGCAATACCCATCACTGAAATTATTTGCACTTACGATAGAGTTGACAGTATTGAATAATTTCAATACAGTAGGATAAGTGTTATATTGGTTGTATCCAGTAAGATATAGAAAAAGGCATTCAGGGTCCCTATATCATCCATGAGTCAGGGACACAGAGGATAATAATCAAGGTTTGTACAGGAAGATTTCTGAGAGTTGTCATGGACCAAGTTAGTACAAGCAGTGGGATGAGGTTGGGATGGGGGAATCAGTGTGTGCAAACTAAGAGAAACAACAAGATAACTGAGGACAAAAATCGCTAGATGATCTCCTTGCAAAAATAAATTTCTCTCTTTCATTGGATTATACCTGCCAAGTCTTACATCAAAGCATCTTACAGATGCAGCTTGTCATTTGAAAATAAAATGATGAGAGTCCCAACTTGAGTCTGCATGATTCAGACAAGCATAGACATGTCTAGCACACTGATCAAATAAACCCAATTAAAGTTCAAGTGTATGAGTACTAAGGAGCCTCTTGGAATCACTTTTTCTCAGAAAAGAAGGATCCAGGAGTACAATCTTAGATCTCTAAGAGGTGCAGTGATTTGGGGTACAGCATGGTGGCTGTCATTTGTAATGTCTTCTAAGCCCAGCTTCAACTTGACTCATGTTTAAGTCCTAAACTCTAAGGTCCTTGGGAGTACAAGCATCATTCCATGGGTTCCCCTATCAATAAAGGGTAATACTAGAGACAAGTAAGAATAAGGAAAAGCATCAGGTAGTATGGTGGGGGGTGCTGTTGCACTCAGTGGAAGGTGACTTGTTTAGAAATACACATGAGAGAGCCCTTGAAACCTTCCAGAAATACTTGGGGGAAGGGGCTTTGAAGAAACCTGTAGTCATATGTCAAGCAGATGGGGCATGAACGAGTTATTTGAGGTATTAGTATATTATTTATGTGATACCCAAAGGCTAGTGAGGTCCAGAGAAATGAGAAACATGGACAAAGTCCCTAATCCTGGAGCAGCTGAAAATGATCTTACAGTAGAAGACCTTACATGACCTTTGACCCATTCCTGGAAGGAGAGGGAGCTTGAAGGGCATTTCAGATTATAGCAGAAGGAATGTACAAAGACACATGCTCACTACGCCTATTCATGAGAACTAGTTTGCATGAACTAAGTGTTCTTCATTCTGTGCAGCTACACATGTACATTTGTAGTGGGGATACTGCCATTTGACCACAGTTGCCCCTGAGAGCAGCTCAACTATTTCTCATAACTGTTGAAATTATTAAAATATTAAAAATTGAAAGGAGCCAAAGATGTCATCTAACCCCTCCACCACACACATACATAAAGCGCAAGGGAGAATTGCAAAGCTATTACCAATCTCCAAGGCTCAACAGACAACATCTGCTTTGTCATGTAAATTTAGAGAAGCTAAATAGCCCTGTAAGATTTAGAAGGCTGAAGGGATGCCAAAAATCCGGTCAGCAGGTCATAAATGTTTCTTTTGTTAATCCAGTTGTCTAGTAATTTGACATACAAGGAGGGCAGAAAGTTATCTCTATAATTCCTTGAGATTTGGACAGCATTTATACTCATGACACTCCATTTGCATGAGGAGAGACAAAAGAAAATGGTGGTAAGGGTGTTAATGTGTAATTGTTAGTGAATCACATAGTTTAGCATCTAAATGTCATGATAAAGCCTGCAACTGAACGTTGTGATTCCACTTTAAATTATTTTGTCACTTAACAGTGTCTGTTTCTTTCACATTGTCTCAAGTGGCTGAACAAATTCATCAGGAATTATACAAAGTAGAAATCACTTTATATCGAAAAATAAGATGACTTTGTGTTCGTGTGGTTAAATAAACTAGAACAAGCACTGAATACAGTACCAAATAGAGTGATTTCTTTGAAAACCTGAGTCAAAAAAAAAAGCAACTCTAAAATTCAGTGAAAAGATTCAAATGAAAATGTTTCCATGGCTTTTCTCTTCCAATGCAATTTGACAATGTCAGTATTTCAAAGATTATAAACAAAAACCTTGGTAACAGACATAAGAACTTTAAGAATACTTATACATGAAGGCATGTGCATTATATTTAGCCTTTTCATTGTGAAATTATCAAAACCACATTGTTGTCAATATTAAACGCCAAAATAGCTTTATGCCAGAGCTAAAATAGTCACTAATGTTTCATCCTTAGTAGCTTTAATTTTAAACTATACTTAGATTCACAGAGTAATATTATTCAGACACTCTTTCACTATTGTCAGGCATTACAAGCAATAAAATTACCCCAAATCTGCATGTTATGCACCTTCCATTAAAACTCTAAATTAGCACCACCTACACAAAGAAATGTTAGAGATGTAAAGTCTAAAGTCATTCCCTAAAAAGGCCTATGGTCTAGTTAATGATTGAGCTATATACACACAAAATGCTCAACATATGATGGCACTCCTGTGCCAACGGAGTAGAACAGACAGTAATAGCTATAGGAATTCAAAGGCGGGTCCAAGATTCTTCTGTATATATGGCTTTGCTAGGCTAGCATTGCTAAAGTGTTTTCTTTATACTGGGCAGTTTAGCTGCAATTAAAGCAAAGATGCTATTTGTTAGACATTAGTATATTGATTATTATATCGTAACCCTGGGATGGTTAATTATGTCAACTGTAATTTTTCATATTTTATTGAAATACCTAACCATGTATGTTTCCAATTGTCACATGAAAAAATAATGCAATTGGAACAAAGTTTGAAGAAATTAAAATATCTAAATATCATGCAGTCTTAATTTCTTAACAGCCTACACATCTTTTTTTGTCTCTCTGTGGCTTTCAGAAGTAGGAATCATTATATTTTATTTGTTTCAGTTTCAAAAGTTCCCTCAGTCCCCTTGACTTACAGGTTTTTCCTGTGGTATAGATTTTAACTACACAAGTGAAAATGTGTTTTTCTTGAAAAATTGGATTTAGTACCATTCAACAATTCACTGTTTGACTAACTAGACCTTTCTAGTCTCTGCTCGTAGAAAAGCTGCTTATTATTTAAATAAACATGGCTTATTTATAAGACATGATAAGAGAGATAATAGTCATATATAAGCTTACCCCTATTTTCTGTAATGATCATGATCTTTCAATTGTAAAGGAATCATTTTTCCTTGACTTCATTAATTCAACAAGCATTTCTTGGGCACTTACTGTGTATCCAGCACTATACTAGATATGAAGGATACACAAATGAAAAGGGGAAAAAGTCTCTGTGATTATGTGTGCAAATAATTATAGTAGAATGGGATACATATAATAAAAGTGTCCAAATGCCATACCACAGTTTCTAAGACCCTTCTTTACCCCTATAATCTTATCTGGGTCACTATTATCCTGCCTCACTGGCCTTTTTTTTTTTTTTTTACCTCAAATCCTTTTAAGCTCCTTTTCACCTTAGGGCCCTTGCACTTATTATTTCTTCCTCCTGCAATGTTCTTCCCTGCATTCATAGGCAGGCTAAGTCCTACTCACCCTACTGTAATCAATGTAAATATCATGTCCTCAGAAAAACCTTCCCTGACCTCTCAGATTAGCTTTTCTTCCTGTTGTGTACTCTCAATGCACCCTTTACTCTTCAATTTTAGCCCTAATGTCCATTATAATTAATTATCTGTGTAATTGTTTGTTGTGTGTCTCCACTAGACTGCAAACTCTGTAAAGGCAGGACTATATCAGTATTGTTCACTTGTGTACCCCCATGGCCAGCACAGTGCCTGGCACATGGAAGTGGAAGGAAAGGGAGGAAGAAGGGAAGAGAGGAAGGGAAGCATGAAGTGAGGGAAAGAAAGGATGAAGTGGAGGAAAGAAGGAAGAACGGAAGAAGGGAGGGAGGAAGGAAGATTGTATGTGCATAAAGAAGAGAGTGATTTGCCTCTTTTTATTGGACTTCATAGAGGCACTGATTTTTAAGGTCTCTCTCTTTATCACAGTTATCTATTCTTAGCTTCTCTGTCACCTTCTTTCTAACTAAAAACTTGTATCTCCAGTTTCCATACCCAAGACAATGTGCTGACACCAACCACTTTTTGGCAATGACTGTACCACTAGTATGAATTTTAGAGTGATCTCGATACAATACAACCCCAGTGGTTTTAGTATGGGAACTACTGAATGTGTAGTTCCATACTCAACCCCAACTCTGCATTTTCCCCTCCTTCTCTCTTCAGTAAAATGTCTTATATTATGCCTGCATGTGTTTGCACTTCTATCTTGGTGATGGAGAAAGCAAAAAACAAACACCAAAATTCGATACCTTAGGTCATTTATAAATGTACTGCTTCATTCAATCTGCCCTCCATTCCCATAAATTGCTTGAATAAAGTGATTGTCATCAGTCTCAGGGAGATTCGTACAAACAAAACTAACAGTTCCCTTCTTTTTTAGTTAATGCCTGCAGAGGCTTCCACATTTATACACAAGAGAGGAGACAAAGTCATCTTAGAAGGTTCAACGGCAACTTAGTCTCTTCCAAATATCAAACAGCAACTCTTCTTTTCATACTTCAAAAGATTAATATAGCATTTGAAATTATCTTTTTATTCCACTTTTGTTGTAATGCTCCAATTTCAAGTTACTATGGTAACCATTTTTTATTTGAGTAAAGGCTTCATTATTGTCACTTTAATTGTTTGGTTTTGTTTTCTATTCTAGCTTCATTTGAGTTTAAAAAACAGAAAATGGATTTATCTTTTCCTATTCTCTAAATATTATGGAACACACAGACAATTCAGACAATGATTCTGCATAACTATTACCGGAAATATCTTTTATATGTAAGTCTATTTTTAAAACATCAAACATTGTACTAAAGCAGACTATTGTTCCATATAATTAAATATAAGAGTGCTAGTAAGTAATCACCAACACTTCACTGAAAATATGCAACATGCAGTTACTTTGCAATACCTAATTGTTAGATAAAATTAAGTTTTTACTTCATATTATATTAAGAAATGTAAAGATGGTGGTCATGGTATTTACCTCATTACACAATTTGTATATTAGGACAGAGAACCCTATAATGGATTAGTCTGATTTTGTCATGGTAGTCATTGAAATAACTAATGTAATTTAAGTTGTCCATGTCTGATTAACTTTTTACTAACAGCTCCATTCATGGCTTAACTAGCCAAAATAACCAATTTGATTCCTGAAAGGACAAATCAGTAACATTGAGCACCACAGCTTTGAGGGCAATATTATAATGAAAGTGATATTTTCAATCTTACAGAGGAAAAACAAAATCCACATTTACTAAAGACACAATTGGGGAATTAATGTACCTCCCAATGTACACTTAAATCTTGTCTAAATTATCCAAGATTAACCAAATGAAAGTATAGAAATGCATTTTAAAAATTAAAAACCACTAAACTTAAAACCACAAGATCATGCTTCTTTTAGCATATTAAAATAGAGGTCATCTGAAATTCATAGAGTATTAACTCATTATTTTTGCATGTACATAAATAGCATATTTGATCTAAGAAACCAGACCAATTTTGAAAATTATTATTTAAAATTGTTTCAGTGCTTTCAGAAATGAAAGGACTAAAATATAAAGCAAAGCCTATTTGCCCAGGAACAAATTGAACCAAAATTTTTATTTACTCATTAGTGAAACAAAATTACTAATCTTCTACAAAATATTCATATTTTTATGATATTCTATGGTTTATAAAGTATTTACACTCCCAACATTCTATTTAATAATTTCAATAGCCCTGTGAGGTAAGCATTATTAACTATTTTACAGATTAAAAAAGAAACTCGGCCGGGCGTGATGGCTCGCGCCTGTAATCCTAGCACTCTGGGAGGCCGAGGCGCGCGGATCACTCAAGGTCAGGAGTTCAAAACCAGCCTGAGCAAGAGCGAGGCCCCGTCTCTACTATAAATAGAAAAGAAATTGATTGGCCAACTAATATATATAGAAAAAATGAGCCGGGCACGGTGGTGCATGCCTGTAGTCCCAGCTACTTGGGAGGTTGAGGCAGAAGGATCGCTTGAGCCCAGGAGTTTGAGGTTGCTGTGAGCTAGGCTAACGCCAGGGCACTCACTCTAACCTGGGCAACAGAGTGAGACTCTGTCTCAAAAAAAAAGAAACTCAAGGCTCATCTAGAATACATGACTTTCTAAGATCACAGAGCTAGTGAGTAACAGAATAAGTCTCAAATTCAGTCATCTGACTCACAATCCAGTGCTTTTCCACTAACTTCACAATTTAGATTGTTTTCATCATTAAAGAATCACTACCAGTGCCATCTCAGGTGAAGAACCAATCCTTATGACTCTAGGCCATAAGGGCAAATGAACAATGAAGAAGGATAGGTTCCATGAACTTTCAGTTCAGGCTTATCAATCAGGACATTCTATAACAATAGACAAAAGTTATTTCCCCATGATGAACTCATAGCAATGTCTAGAAAATATTCTCCATATTTCAACTATTTATTAAGGGAATTTCACCTAGCAAAATTGTTTCCCTCTTTACAAGTAGGGTAAAAACCAAACAAATTCAAGGCTAAAATTATTTTTCTCATCCTTCAATCTAGAAGTTGCTTTTCTTAGACAAATTCACAGAGACAGTCTACCTATTTTTTACATTTTCATTTAGTGTTTCATTGACTCTCACCTTTACTTTATGGCTGAAACTTTGAGCAAGCACCAACAAATCATGACTGAAATAAAATTGAGCAAGATCCTTAGAAGCAGAATAATCAAGACTTATACGCATTTGAGAGACCTGTAAAGTACGAATGAATGTTACCTGCCCCTTCAATTCTATTTGTATTAAATTTACATTCATTCTACCTAAAATTATTTAAGACTTTCACTTCACATAATTCCTAAGTCATTAGTGCCTAAGATATCATACCATTTTTGGCAAAATATGTAAATATTATGTAAATGTTGATCTATAAACTAAATCTATTTGCAAGAACTGTCTCAATACAGTTAAGAATTCTGTTAAATCAAAGTATTTCTTTTTTTTCTTTTTTGCAAACCATAACTTTCACTATTGGCATTGATCTGTATCTCAATATATTCATTTAATATAGACATTTCATATTTGTAAATTCAAAGTTAACTACACAATATGTGTTTCAAGATAGCAGGCCAAAGAGAATATTTTTTTCTAATTGACATTGAAGCAAATGATTAGCATGCTACAGTACTTGTCGAACTCTTTTATATTCATTAATTATTAAGGATTAATTCTGTGAAAATCCAGAGAATGCTTATGATGATGAGTTCTTAAGATATACAACTGTTCTAGGAGATAAGAAATGTTCATGAATTTATCATGTATTGAAATACACTATAAAGATCTTTACTGCTATAAATGACTCCTACTTTTTTCATATAATTACCAAATATTGGTGGAGAATGTACATTAACATTTGCCCATTAAAATCCAATTACAATTTTCTAAACTATTAAGATTTATTAACCTTGTGCAAGGTTACATACAAATTATTCAAATGCTTTTTCTTGTGGAAGTACTTTATATACATTGCCTGTTTCACATGCATCACCTCATCTGATCCTGCCAACAATCTTGTGAGACAGGTAGAGCAGTTAGTAAGCCCATTATAAAGAAAGAGAAGACATACACATGCTTAGAAGCCCAGCTAATTAAGTGAAACTATATACCAGGTACAGTACTAGATGCCAAGGATATAATGATCAAGCCGGATAATCAGGCAGTATATGACCTAGCAAAGAATGTTACCGAAAGCTCAGCACTTGTCCTGGAGGCCACATCAGAAGAACATGAATAAATGGTTTATTATTTAGGAAGAAAAGGGGATTTATTGCTTTACCAGTGAAGGAGGAAAAATGGTAGACCTTCTCCTCTCAAAATCCAAATTTCCTGCCTATAAGCAGAAATACAGAGCTTTTAAAGGGAATGCCCTCAGTTCTAGGCTATTGTGATTAACTATTCTAATTGTCACATCTCTGCCAAAGACAAAGCCCCACCTGGGCCCACTTGGGGGGGCTGGCATGGGCCTGGAATAAGAGAAAAAGGCCTTCTCTTTCTCCTTGCTCCTCTCAACCACCTGCCTAAGGCAGGGATGCAGGTTTTAGTTCACAAAAAGGAGTGGAGGATATTTAAAGAGACAGAAATATTTTTGCCCTTTTTTTTCAGGCCATTCCCTCTGTTGCACATTCCCCACTCTCAATTTTATCCTTCCATATCTATGGGAGAAGGGGTGACTACTCTGTTACAGGAAGACAATTAACCAAGTATTAAAAATGAACTGGGATGAGTGCTATGATAGCAGAATCAAGGATGCTATGAGAGCTCATATAAGGGCAACCTAACTTAGTCTTGGAGGAAGCAAGGAAGTATCCTTGAAAGAAGAGATGTTTGAGGCTGGGCGTGGTGGCTCACACCTGTCATCCTAGCACTCTGGGAGGCCGAGGCAGGAGGATCGCCCAGGGTCAGGAGTTCAAAACCAGCCCGAGCAAGAGCGAGACCCCATCTCTATTATAAATAGAAAGAAATTAATTGGCCAACTAAAAATATATATAGAAAAAATTAGCTGGGCATGGTGGCACATGCCTGTGGTCCCAGCTACTCGGGAGGCTGAGGGAGAAGGATTGCTTGAGCCCAGGAGTTTGAGGTTGCTGTGAGCTAGGCTGACACCATGGCACTTAGCCTGGGCAACAGAGTCAGACTCTGTCTCAAAAAAACAAAAAAGAAGAGATATTTGAGAGCAGCAAATTCAGGAACTTCCTAGCAAGACATGCTCAATGTTTTATACTTTATTGTGAAGCCTGTAGGAGCAGTGGGAGTAAAACAAGGGAAAATTCTGGAAACATAGGTCCAAGCTAGGCTGAAATAGAGAAAAAAATGACAATAACATTCATTAACCACATAATACGCACCAGGAATTGTAGTGAATGCATTTCTGCAATCTACATTTAATTTAATCCTCACATCAACCATAGGGGGTGTTGATGTTGGTATTAAAGTTATTATTATTATTATTATTATTATGACGAGTTAGTAGTAGTAGTAGCAGTAATAGTAATGATAGTATTTGACCTAAATGTATATATAGTTGATGATTACTTAAATACATTAACAGGTCACTAAACAGCAAATATGGTAATATCCCATTTTATAGAAAAAGGTAGAACAAACGTTAGACAGGAACTAAAATACTTACATCCAAATATTAACAGCTAATAGTCATTGTTTCTGGAAAGGAGAAATTATGAGCACTCTCTGATGTAATATTTTCCTTGTGTGTATGCATGTGTGTGTGTGAGTGTGTAGTGACCATGTATTGTTTTTAAATAAGAAAATATAAAACACAGTAAAATAAAATACATCATAGACATCTTGTTCCAACTTTTCCCTTTTGCAAAAAGCACAAAAAAGGAACAATTAAATGAATACTAATTAGAAATAAAAATTCAAAATAGAGAAAATAGTCTGAAAAAAATGGAACAGTGCTTAAAGATGCACAAGGGGTTTTAAAAGAACCCAGTGTTGCACCAAATTGTTAATTCCTAAAAAAGTAATGATGGTGACTGTTATGGACTGAATTATGTACCCCCCCCCAAAAAATCCATAGGTTTAAGCTCTAACCCCCAATGTGACTGTATTTGGAGACAGGGCCTTTAAGGAGGCAATTAAGGTTAATTGAGATCGTTATGGTGGGGCCCTAATCTGATAGAATTGGTGTCCTAATAAGAAGGGATGCAAGGAGTATGTGTGCACAGAGAAAAGGCCATGTGAGGACACAACAAGTAAATAGCCATCTCTGCAAGCCAAGGAGAGAGACCCCAGGAGAAACTAAACCTACTGTCACCTTGATCTTGGACATCCAGCCTCCAAAACCATGAGAAAATACATTTCTATTGTTTAAACCACCCAGTGTGTGGCATTTTGTTATGACAGTCTGAGAAGACTAATATACTTAGATTATTTTATATTTGATCAAATCATCACATTGACCATGTTGCTTTTGGCCAAAAACAAAAACAAAAACAAAAAAACCTGCTTTAGCTTTATGGGATGTTTTGCTTATTGGTTTGCTTTGGGTTTTGTCTTTTCTACTGAGAGAAGGATGGATACTCTCTGCCCTGAGCAGAGAGCACAGTGTGGTTCCACTGGAGCAAGATGTGGGAGCAAAGGGATCTATGACATTAATTTTATGTGTCAACTTGACTGGGCCACAGGGTGCCCATAAATTTGATTAAACATTATTCTGGGTGTGTCTGTGAGGGTGTTTCTGAATGAGATTAACATTAATTAATATCTCTTCCTGACTGTCTTCTGGCTGAGACATCAGTACTGCCTTTGAACTCAGATTCAGACTGGAACTTCTGCCATTGTCTCTCCTGGTTCTCAGGCCTTCAGACTCTGACTGAAACTTGTACTTAATCCCTTCTAAGGTAAAAGAGTTGTTGCATCTGGCTCCTCCTACACCAAAAATGAGGCATAATGCCTAACGGACCTCTTTGGATTTTGGAGGCAACATATTCCTCATTTGAGTACGTTACTATGACCCATTTAACGAGCAACCCGAAAAGCTGCTAGTCTCGAGTGGGGTCCTGAATAAGAGAAGGCTCTGCGACAGGTCCCGATTGACACGTGATCTATCCTGTCACTTTGTCCATGCAATCCTGAAGATCCAGTGTTGCTTGAAGTGTCTGTGGTAGATCTGGATGCTATTTGGAGACTTTGTCAGGCCCCTATAGGTGAATCACAGTTCAAGCCCATAGAATTTCAGAGTAAAACCCTGCCATGCTCTGCAGACAACTACTCTGTTTTTGAGAAACAGTTCTTGGCCTGCCTCTGAGACTTAGTAAGGATTGAACATTTAACTATGGGCCACTAAGTTGCCACGCGGCATGAGCTGTCCATCATGAATTGGGCATTATCTGACCCACCAGTCCATAAAGTTGGGTGTGCACAACAACACTCCATCAGATGGAAGTGGTATATATTTGATTGAGCCCAAATAAGCCCTGAAGGCACAAGTACTTTATATGAAAAAGTAACTAAAATGATCATGGTCCCCACTCCTACTACACTGCCTTCTCTCCCCCAGCCTGCACCTTTGGCCTCCTGGAGAGTTTCCCATGATCAGTTGACAGAGGAAGAGAAGACGTAGGCCTGATTTAAAGATGTTTTCACACAATATGCAGGTGCCACCTGAAAGTGAACAGCTGTAGCACTTCATCCCCTTTCTGGGACATTCCCAAAGGACAGTAGTTGAAGAGAAATCCTGCCAATGGACAGAGCTTTGAACAGTGCTGTGTGGTTGCTCACTTTGTTTGGAAGGAGAAATGACCAGATGTGCAATTATACACCAATTTTATGGGCTGTGGCCAATGGTTTGGCTGGATGGTCAGGGAATTGGAAGGAACATCATTCAGAAAATTGCTGACAAAGAAATTTGGGGAAGAGGTATGTGGATAGATTTCTCTGAATGGGCAAAAAACATGAAGATATCTGTGTCCCATGTCACCCAAAGGGTGACTTCAACAGAGGAAGATTTTAATCCAGTGGATAGGATGACCCATTTTAGGGATATCAGTCAATCCCTCTCCCCAGTCACACCTGTCATGGCTCAATGAGCTCATAAAGAAAGTAGCCAGGATGGGAGAGATGAATGTTATGCATTGGTTCAGCAACATGGACTTCTACTTAGTAAGGTCTACCTAGCTACAGTCACTGCTAAGTGCTCAGTCTTCCAGAAGTAGAGACCAACACCGAGCCCCCAATATGGCACCATTCCCAGTGTTGATCAGCCAGCTAGCTGGTGACAGGTTGATTACATCGGAGCATTGAATTGCTTCCATCATTAAAAGCTCAATATTTGTTCTTACTGGAATAGACACTCTGTATACAAATTTGCCTTTCCTGCATGCAATGCTTCAGCTAAAACTATCATCCATGGATTTATAGAACACTTCATGCACTATCATGGTATTCCACACAGTAGTTTCTGATCAAGGAATTTACTTCAGCCAAAGAAATGCAGCAGTGGACCCATGCTCATGAGATTCACTGATCTTACCATGTGTTTCCTATCATCCTGAAGCAGCTGGTTGGATAAAACAATGGAATTGTCTTTTAAAGGCTGAGTTATAGCAGGGCTGGAGCAAGGTTCTCCAGAAGGCTGTATGTATTCTAAGTATTCAATATATGATGCTGTTTTTCCTATAGCCAAAATTCATGAGTCCAGGAATCAAGGTGTGGAAATGGGAGTGGCACCACTCACTATTATCCCTAATGATCCAGTAGCAAAATTCCTGTTCCCATGATCTTATGCTCTGCTGACCCATAAGTCTTAGTTCCAAAAGGAGAAATGCTTCCAACAGGAGAAACAATGATTCCATTGAACTGAATTTTAAGATTGCCATCTAGCCACTGGGACTCCACAGGCCTCTGACTCAACAGGCAAAGAAAGTAGTTACTGTGCTGGCCAGGGTGACTGATACTGACCAGGGGACAATTGAACTACTACTCCATGATGGAGGTAAGGAAAAGTATATGTGGAACACAGGAGATCCTTTAAGGCATCTCTTAGTATTACCATGCCCTGTAAATAAAATCAGTGGAAGACTACCACAACCCAATCCAGGCAAGACTGCTAATGGCCCAGACCCTTCAAGAATGAATGTTTGGGTCACTCCACCAGGTAAAGAACCACAACCAGCTGAAATGCTTTCTGAAAGCAAAGGGAATATAGAATGGGCAGTGGAAGAAGATAGGTATAAAATACCAGCTAGGACCACATGGCCAGTTATAGAAACAAAGACTGTAATTGTCATGAGCATTCCTCTTTATTTTATGAATAAGTTTGTTTGTGTATATATGTAAAATATATTTGTTTTCTTCCCTCTTATTCTCTTATCATGATATATGTTGATTATATACCATAGCATTTAAGTATTACATTGTTAATTTTACATCATAGTATTTAAGTTATGAAATATCAAGAAGAGTCAACATCAGTCAAGTATTTTGCCTTTTTTTCTGGGGATACGGTCAATTGTTAGTGCATTTTTCTTCATTTGCAGGATACTTTTATCATATTACGTGGAACTATGACCTTGTCATTGTCTTTATATGGAGATAAAGTATGATTTAAAGAGATCATGTTGGGTGCCAGGTTGACAAGGAGTTAACTTGTAATGGCTAAGTTTGTGTGTAAACCTGATTCGGCCATGGGGTGCCCAGATATTTAGTTAAGCACTATGCTGGGTGTGTCAGGAAGGGTGTTTCTGGGTGAGATTAACATTTGAATTGGTAAATAAAGAAAAGCAGATTTCCCTCCCCAGTATGGGTGAGCATCATCCAATCTTGTGGGAGACCTGAATAAAACAAAAACTGAGTGAGAATTTACTCCCTGTGCCTGACTATCTTAGAGCTAGGACATTAGTCTTCTCCTACCGTACCTTCAAACTTGGATTCAGACTATAATTTATACTATTGGCCTTCCTGGTTTTCAGGCCTTAGACTCAGAATAGAACTGTAACATCAGATCTACTGGATCTCCAGCTTGCTGACTATAAATCTTAGGACTTCTCAGACTCCATAACCAAGTAAGCCAATTTCTTGTTGTAAATATATGTAATATATGTATATTATAAATACTATATATGTGTATATATTATATAATTATATATTTATATATATAGTTATATATATATACTATATATATAGTTATATATAGTTATATATATATAACTCCTATTGGTTCTGTTTCTTTGTAGATCCCAGGCTAATACAAGAACCAAATCCACGTCCAAGGAAAGGCAGCATAGTAAAGCAAGGTACTATCGGAACCTGGCTGGGAATAAAGTGGAGGATTGGGTGGGAGCGTTGTTGGTTAGAATCAAATCTGAGTCCCACATGGGAAGCACAAGATGATGAGAGTAAGTTAGGAAGGTGAGATTTGGTGAGATGGCCTGAAGTAACTATACTCATAGGGGAACTTTTATGAAGACTCAGCTGCTGAGCCTGTGCGATAGTATTATAGAAACCCTTAAAAAGCAGTCTGGACAAAAACATGAGAATCTCTTCTACTTAGGAAGGAAGGAAGAAAAGAAGGAAGGGAGGGAAGGAGAAATGGGAGGGAGGGAGGGAGGGAAAGAGAAAGGGTTCTTGTGACAACAACACGTCAGATTTATCTCTCCATCATTACTAGCTAGCTACTGAAATGTGGAGGAAAACTAAGATTGTTGCTCACTACTTCACATTCTGTTCCAATATGCCACAGACAATAATTTGAATAATTTTACTTAATTGCACATTCATTCAATCAACATACCCTTACATCTCAAAGCCATCTCCAATTATACTATATGGTTACATCATTGTTCCTAATATTTTTAAATTTATTGTAGGTTCATTTGTGATCAGAGCATAACTACAGAGATTAAGAGCCAGGCTCTGGAACCAAACTACCTAGATTCAAATCCAGGGGCTGCCTCTTACTAGCTGTGTGACTGTGAGCAAGTTACTGAACCTCTCTGTGCTTCCGTTTCTGAGGAACTGTTATTGTGAGAATTAAATGAGTTAATAGATATAAAACACTTAGATTCACTCCAGGCACATAGTAACATTCTATAACTGCTGGCTTCTACGATTGTTAAATGTGACATTAAACTGTGAAAGAGAGTTTATCAAAAAAAGACTGCCCTTCCTGGACTACGTTCTATTTTACTGCAATATACCATTGTTTTCAGTGATGTAGTATAATATAATAGTTTGTTTAGCTTTTCTTCTTTTTATAATAACATAATAAACCTTGCATCCTAATTATAAAATATAGAAAGTATATAGATATAAAACATAATAACTGTAAATATCTAAACATAAAATTGTAAAATATTTTGAAATGCAGTAAAAGGTAAATAAAAAAATGAATAACCTCTGTACTCAAAATAGCCACTATAATTTTTTTCAATCATCTATGAATTTTTAAATCTGTTGTACAAATTTCAAATCATAAGATAGATATTGATCATCTTTTACCTTACACTGTAATAGGAATTTTTTCCTGTCAGAAAGTATAATTCATCAATGCAATTTTAATTATTGTGTGATAGACTATTGAATAAATAAACCACAATTTAGCCATTTATGTTTTTAGACATTTAGGTTGTGTCCTCCTCTTCTTCCCCCTCCTCTTCCTCCTTTTCTTCCTTCTCCCCTTTCTTCTTCTTCTTTGCTATTGTAATTAACACTTAAATATGCATCCTGGCACCAAAATTTAAATGAATATATGAATAGATGAAAGAATGGATAGATCTGCATTGAATATCTTTAACACTAGTATTCATCATCATCTCTAATTATCACCTTAGGGAGAATTCCTAGAAGTAAAATTACTAGATCAAAAGTCTTAATATTATATTGCCATTTCCCTTCAGATAGGTCGGACCAATTAAACATTCCCTCACAGCATATAAGGGCTCCCATTTTCCCGCTGTGCTAGTACCATTGTACATTCCACTTCTTTGTCTTTTTGAATTTGATGGTAAAAATCATATGCCATCATTCTTTTAATTTGATTTTTTGTGATCAATAAAATTCAAATGTGTTGACCATCTGTATCTGTTTTATGGGGTGTCTTTTAATAACTTTAGGTCACTTTTCTTTTATCTGTTACATTTTATTCATATACACACATATTTAAGTTTATATAAGGCATAAACATAACCATATCATACACAGCTGGAGTTTTTCTCTCTTTTTTCTCTTCTCTTTCTCTTTTTTCTTGACATGCGCCTATATCATCTTTGCCCTCATTTCCTGTGTTAACAATTTAGGATATATCCTTTGAGAGCTTTCTTAATGCTCATATAATCAAACATGATCAGAGTGGAACATGAAAGAGGGAAACAAAATGCACATGAGAGAGAGAGAGAGTGTGTGTGTGTAAATGTGTGTGTCAGAGAGAGAGAGAGAATTTGAATGAATGGTTAAGAACATGGACACTCTGTAGCCAAAACTTCTAGGTTCAAATTGCATTTCTGGGCCAGGAGCAGTGGCTCACGCCTGTAATCATAGCACTCCGGGAGACCGAGGGGAGAGGATCTCTTGAGGTCAAGAGTTCAAGACCAGCCTAAGCAAGAGTGATACCCCGTCTCTACTAAAAATAGAAAAATCTAGCCAGGCATGATGGTGCATGCCTGTACTCCCAGCTACTCGGGAGGCTGAGGCAGAAGGATTGCTTGAGCCCAGGAGTTTGAGGTTGCTGTGAGCTAGGCTGATGCCACGGCACTCTATCCAGGGCAACAGAGTGAGACTCTGTCTCAAAAAAAAAAAAAAAAAATTGCATTTCTGCCTTTTGCCAGCTATGTGAACCTGGACAAGTGACTTTACCTTCCTGTACTTCAGTCTCATTTGTGAAGTGAGCATTATAATCATACCTACTTAATTGAGTTAATACATGCTAATTGCTTAGAAGAGTTCTAGCACATTATACATGTTATATAAATTTAACTAGTGTTACATGTAGGAGTTTGGGGTCATCAATTGTTTTACAAAAGTAATATTATAATTTACATGTCTTTTTGGAAAGAGGATCTTGTTTTCCTGATAGGAAAGCCACATACAATTGACCCTTGAATAATGCATGGGTTAGGGGTGCCACCCCACCTCCCTTGCATAGTCAAAAATCCCTGTATGACTTTTTACTCCCTAAAAACTTACCAACCAATGGCTTACTGTTGGCCTTACTGATAACATAAACAGTCAATTAACACATATTTTGTATGTTACATGTATTATATACTGTATTCCTACAATAAAGTACATTTGAGAAAAGAAAATATTATTATGAAAATCATAAAGAAGACAGAATAGATTTATAATTCATTAAGTGAAAGTGGATCATTATAAAGGCTTTCATCCTCATCATCTTCACATTGAGTAGTCTGAGGAGAGGTAGGAAGAGGAAGGGTTGCTCTTGCTTTCATGGAAGTGGCAGAGGTGGAGGAAAATCTGTGTGTAAGTGGACCCATGCAGTTAAAACCCATTTCGTTCAAGGATCAACTTACTGTATTTCATTAAATCTTAAAATGCCTTTAATTGTAAAATGCATTATGATTTTATGTACCACCAACAAATCAAAAGAGCTACCAGTTAAAGATGACACAACACTTTCTTGTCCACCTAATTTCTTTCTATTTTTTAGTACAGATGAGGTCTTGCTATTGCTCAGGCTTGTCTCAAACTCCTGACTTCGAGCAATCCTCCCACCTTGGCCTCCCAGAGTGCTAGGATTACAAGTGTGAGCCACCGCGCCCAGTCTCACAATGCTTTCTTATAACTTAGAATCTTTGTTTTATTCATATTGAAAAAGTTTTTGAGACATGTTTACGCAAAGAATTTTATCATATATTATTCCTATACATATGCTAAAAATATCTAGAAATGAACTAAATTGATCGTGATATTCCTAGAAAACTTTCTAATATTGAGTTTAACTTTTCTTCATGCTTCCAACTCAGAATCATCATCACCCATGTTTTGCACACAATAGTATTTTCTGTGTCATCAAGAACATTGGTGGGCCGGGCGTGGTGGCTCACGCCTGTAATCCTAGCACTCTGGGAGGCCAAGGTGGGCGGATTGCTCAAGGTCAGGAGGTCCAAACCAGCCTGAGCAAGAGCGAGGCCCCGTCTCTACTATAAATAGAAAGAAATTAATTGGCCAACTAATACATACAGAAAAAATTAGCCGGGCATGGTGGCGCATGCCTGTAGTCCCAGCTACTCGGGAGGCTGAGGCAGGAGGATTGCTTGAGCCCAGGAGTTTGAGGTTGCTGTGAGCTAGGCTGACACCACGGCACTCACTCTAGCCTGGGCAACAAAGTGAGACTATGTCTCAAAAAAAGAAAACAATCAGCACTCATACTCTTTTCTTTATTGATTTTTATTGAGTGAAACACTAAGAGATTGTAGTTGTCTAGCCGTACTTCCAGGAGCAACAACCACATTCATACATGCGCAGCAGGAACCCATGCTATGGCTGTTGCCTAGCCTACAGCAATTGTACAATGCCATCAGTTCTAAGGCACTTTAGAAATAAAAAACTGAAAAAAAATCTGGTTTTGAATTAACAGAATATGGTAATTCATTATTTAGATATTTTAAAAATATCCCTGTCAGTGAGATTTGGATCTCTACATAATTTTTTATTCTTCTGTGATTTGCTTCCTTATATCCTTTGTCATTTTTCTATTGGGGCATTTTCTTTTTCTTGTCAATTTGCAATAGTTTTTGTATATAATAAACTCTTTGTCATCTTTAGTACCCAAATTTTCCCAAATCTATAATTTGTTGATTTATTGTATCCTTTGTCATACCAAATATTTTCATTTTATATAGTCAAAAATGTTTACATTTTTTCATAACTTCTGGTTCTCCTGCCTTGCCAATGTCTCTGCTATTCCTAAGCTATAATTATAGTCTCGTTATTTTTCTTCCAAGATTTTAATTTTTATTTGTTTACACTTAGTACTTAATCCATCTGGGTTTTTTGGTGGTTTTCTTTTCATATAATATGAGATAGGAGTCTAACTTTATTTTCTTCCATATGGACAGCCAGTTGTCCCAGAACCATATATTAAATATTCCATCCTATTCTCACTGAATTTGAAATACCATCTTTGATATATATTAGCATCTCATATGTGCTGGGATCTATTACTTGGTACATTTTATCCTCTAATTTATCTGGAATTTATTCCTGTGCAACTGGTTATCCAGTTGTTCAGAATCATTTATTGAATAGCAGTGCCTTCTCCATTGATTTGAAATACTCTATGTATCTGTTCCATTCATCTTTCAGTTTTGGCACTGACATCTCCCCATTTCAATTTCTGTAGCTCTGTAACATGTTTTTATATCTGGTAGACACGTCATCTCTCTCCATCCTTTTACTCTTCTTTCTCAGAATTTAATTGAATGTTTTCTCATGTTTATTCTTTCAGATGAACTATAAGGTGCTCTGGTCATGTCACATCTCTCTCTCCATACATACAGATACTAAATACACGCATACATACATACATGCATACCTACTGTGATGTGATTTTGCTTGAGAGTGTGTTGCATGTATAGATACACTTCCTATAATATGTTCCTCCATTATTAAAGTCTTCTTTTATGTCTTTAGTAGACTTTTGCACTTGATCTGGAGGTGCACATATTTTTGTTAATTCTATTATTTGGAATTTTTGTGTTAGTATTGTGAAGATTTTTTCATTTTGTTAACAAATTGATTATTGTTGAAATATGAGAAATATATTGATTTTATTTAATACATTAACAGTATAGTTTTGTACTTCCATTCTCTAGAAGTTTGCAGATAGAAAATTACACCACCTACAAATAATGAAAATTTTCTATTTTTATTTATATTTTGTGAATGCTTTAAGAAACATGTCCATAATTATGTTAAACAATGGAGGTAATAGAAGACAACCTGTTTGTTCTGATTTTAATGTGAATGCTCCTGGTATTTCTTCAATAAGGATGATGCTAGTGTTGACTTGAGTTGGTTTTTTACAATGAAAAGGAATTAATTTCTACTTCTATTTTACCAGGGGTTTTCTTTAGGAATATCTGTTGGAATGTTCTCCTCATAGAATCATATTTAAACCTCTGCTGAAATATTTTTCTCCTTTTACCTGTTATTATAAATTATTATTAGTTTCCTAATATTGAGCCAATCATGCATAATGGCATAACATTTACCTAATCATCAAATATTATTCTCTGAATATATTACTGGATTCAATTCAGTAATTTATCATTTAGGATTTTTGTCCCAATGTTTACAATTGGTGTCAAACAATTGCTTTATTAATAAATATACTTAAAACTAGTAAGTTTTTTTTAATGCAGTTTTGGTCTCATAATTTTGATAGTGTTGTTTTCACTTACATTATTTTCTTAATAGTGATTTAAGCTAAGCATGATTTTCTCTTAGATCCAATAGTTATTTTATAAGAATGTTTTTAGATGCTTAATTGCTCCATTTTTCTGTTTATAACTCTGCTATTAATATAAGGTTCTATGCACTCTTGACAAAAACGTGATTTACACAATTTCAAATTTGGAGAAAGTAGTATAAGATTCTTTGTGTGGATTAATATATGACCAATTTTGTTATGTGTTTTGTAGACATTTGAAAAGAAAGTGTATTTTCTATAGTATAAATTAGTGCATCAAGTTGATAGTATTAGTAGTATCTTTACTTATTTTCTTCTTTCCCTATTTAATTTGTCAAAGATTGGAAGAGTTTTGTTAAACTGTCCCCTGATGGTTGTGATTTTGCTAACTTTCCCTTATATTTTAACAAAGTTTGCATTACATATTGCAATGTTTTCTTACCTGATACCTAAACATTGCTTTATTAATAAAAACCAGTCTTCTCTTTATAGTTTTATTCTTTTTACTTTTAATTCTACTTTGCCTGGTGTTGAAGTTATGAACCTTTCTTTCCTCTCATTTTCATTTCCCTGTATAGCTTTGTTCATTATTTTTAACCTTTCTCTAACCTAGTGTTAAGAGTATCAGTCTTGTATTAGGAGACTTTAATCCATTTATATTTATCATGATGAGTTTTATATTTGGTCTTAATTTTGGCATGCTATTTGATGCTTTATGTATTTAATATGTCCATATTTAATACATCATTGCTTTTAAATTTTGTTTCCTCATTGCTCTAGTTTTCCTTGTGCTCACTTTCTTTACCTTTAATGTAATGATATATGGAATTTGTATAGGATAGCTTTATTATGTGGTGTTCTAGTAAACTGCTCCCCCCAAAAAGCTGTGATTTGTAGTAGTTTTGTGTTTACCAATTGCTGATATTGGTAGTGTAAATATTCCTACCATGGCAAATTTCCAGTTACCAACAATGCTGACATAGGAAGAGATGTGCACAATTAGCTCTCAGGAGCTGGTATGATCTGGCTCCAGCATCACACTGGATTTACTCTACTAAAGTTTATCTTTGCATTTAGAACTTGATCTCTTTATCTCCACAAACAACAAAAATATGTGTCAATTGATCTCATCTCTGTATAGAGAGACTTAATATGCATTTGTTCTCCATCATCACTGATTCCCACCAATCCTCATGTCTTATTGAAATAACCTGATTTTTTAAATACACATTATTAAATCCTTTTTATTATACAATTTACCCTTTAGTAATAAATTACTGTTATATTTTATAACCACATCAATAACAATTAGTCATAAATTAATTGTATGGTTTTCTGATCAAAACACTCATAACCACATTTTATGTTATTCTTAGAGAATTATTCAAATGATATTCAACTCTTTCACTTTTCTAGGCATTTGAAGTTTTATTCTTGGATTAAGCTCGACTATCAAGATGGTTTGTCTGTAACCTATACTGCCCTTAGACTTTGAGAAATAACCTTCACCATGTCAAATGTGCCTTAACATCAGGGTAAATTTCAAAGGACAACAAGAAACAACAATAAGAATTTCATTATAGATTTTGCTGTAGATTGAAACAGATGTCCACCATATCATCAGTATTCCTGATAGAAAGCCCAATGTGTGGAATTTCTTTTAGAATCCAACTGGTACTTGGAAAACCTCCTTGAAGATCCTAAAAATGATCATGTTTCTTTTTTCCTTTGATTTCCAGGAATCTCAGAGCTAGATTTGAAGCTCAGTTTCAGTTGTTTTGCAGATTCTTGTGCCCTGATTTTCCCTGATCTTGACTTACTGCTCATAATTTTGTTTTGGCTTGCACTGAAAATTGCTGTTTATATTTTCTCAGTATTTTATTGTATATGCTTCTCAAAAGGCTGCTTCACATTCTTTGTAGACAAAGAGTAAAGAAAATGAATAAATAGAAACTCTATAGAAATTCTATAATTTTGCTTTATGACTTTAATTTATAAAATTGTTTCCTAATTATTAAAGTGAAACTTTCAAGGTCCTTACATAAGTCAAAAGCCACATTTTTTTTGTTTATCAGTATTTGCGTGTTTTTCCATCAACTGATTTCTTCTACAGATCAGTGGTCAACAAGAGAAAAAAAAAGCTCTCCGTTCCTTATGTAACATGTTTCTTCAATTCCTTGACTGCTTTAACCCCAAATAACCAGAGCAATCTTGAGAAAGAAGAACAAAGTTGGAGGCGTCACACTGCCAGATTTCAAACTATATTATAAAGCTATAGTAATTGAAATAGTATGGGACGGACATAAAGACAGACACATAGACCAGTGGAACAGAATAGGGAGCCCAGATAAAAAAGCCATATATATATATATATATATATATATATATATATATATATATATATATAATCAACTAATCTTTGACAAGATTGACAAGAATACACAATGAGAAAGGAAATTCTCTTCAATAAATGGTGTTGATAAAACTGCAAAGAATGAAATTCCATCTTTATCTTACACCATCCGCAAAAATTACTTGAAATGGGTTAAAGACTTAGATGTAAGATCTGAAATAATAAAACATGGGGGAGAAGCTCCTCGACACTGACCTTGGCAATTATTTTTTTGATATGATGCCAAAAGCACAGACAACAAAAACAAAAATAAACAAATGGTACTACATCAAACTAAAAAGCTTTTGCACAGCAAAGGAAAAATCAACAGAATAAAAAGGCAACTTACTGAATGGGAGACAATGTTTGCAAGCCAAATATCTGATAAAAAGTTAATATCCGAAATACATAAGGAAGTCACAACTCAACACCAAAAATAACAAAACAAAACAATTAAAAATTGAGCAAAGGCCCTGAATATATATTTTTCCAAAGAAGGCATACTAATGGCCAACAGGTATATGAAAAGGTGCTCAATATCACTAATCATCAGAGAAATGCAAATCAAAAACACAAAGAGATATCACCTCACACCTTGTTCAGATGGTTATTCTCAAAAAGACAGGAGATGACAAGTGTTGACAAGGGTGTGGAGAAAAGGAAACCCTTGTACACTGTTGGTGGGAATGTGAATTGGTATATCTATGATGAAAACCAGTATGGAGGTTCCTCAGAAAATTAAAAATAGAACTACCATACCATCCAGCACTTCTTTATATATCTAAAGAATATGAAATCAATATGTTAAAGAGATAGCTGCACTCCTATGTTGACTGCAGCATTATTCACAATAGCCAAGATATGTAAACAACCTAAGTGTTGGTCAACAGATGAATTGATAAAGAAAATGTGGAATATATACAAAATGGAAGACTATTCAGCCATAAAAAGAAGTAAATCCTGCCATTTGCAAAAACCTGGTTGAACCTGGAGGACATTGTGCTAAGTAAACTGGGCTAGACACAGAAATACTGTATGATCTCACTTATATGTAACGTAGAAACAGAGAGTAGAATAGTGGTTGTCAGGGCCAGAGGGCTGGAGGAAATGAGGAGATATTGGCCAAAGTATACCAAAAAAAGGTATAAAATGAGCAATTTCTGGGGACCTAATGTATAGCATGGGTGTTGATGAATGTGTTAACTTCATTGTGATAATCATTATACAATGTATATACTATATCAGGTCACTACATTTTACATATTGAATATTTACAATATTTATTTGTCAATTAAGTATGTTAAAATAAAAAAATAGTAAAAATAAAATAAAATTGGGATTTAGGTTACTTTTAGTTTTGTTTTGGAGCTATTGTTATACTATTTTGCCTCATAAATGCCACTGAATTTAATAAAAACCTTACAGGTGTTAATCAGGATGTCTTAATTTTAATGATTTGAGAGTGGTGCAGTATATCAGAAAATCCCTGAACAGGAGTCAGGAGTCCTGGTTCCAGTTCTAGTTAGAGTTCAGCTACATATTTGCCTTTTGAGGGAGGGTAAATCTCTTTACCAGTCAGATCCTTAAAACGAGGGGATAAAATGATAAGCATTTTAAGGTATCATCCTGTTCTAACATCTTATTATTTGAATTATTTTAAAAAGAGCTGGTGAGTGCTTACTGATAAAATATATACATTATACCTTTATCACAACTACAGTGTTTCACCTTCAGTCACGCTTTAGATTTATATGACTAAGTTAATACAGTTAAAAAAGAAGCAATACAATAATGAATACCTCGTTCATGCATGCATAATTCTTGTTCTGATGACAATTTTTAAATCCGTGGTATTACTACAAGTACTCTTTTTCCTGTTTCCATAATGACAAAATAACATTAATAACACATTCCTGGCATATTAACTATCTTGTGATAATGAGAGGTTTAATAGCCGAAAAAACTATTGCAAATAACTAATGATTGTGTTTTCTGAGGACTCCATTCACTTTTGTTACTGAGATCACCCCTGAAATGCCATGGAGTCCCAATGATATGACTCCAGAGTGTAAGACTGTCATTGCTGGGAATACTTCATAGAAGAATAGGCTTGTAGAGTTGGGAGGGTCCTTAGAAGTCAATTGTCCTCTATATTGCAGACAGATGCATCCTTTCACTAAGGATAGTATCAGAAATGTTCATATGGAACAACAACAACAAAAAGAAATGTTCATATGGCAAGTACTTCCCACAATATATAAAATGTGAATTGAATTTGAGAACAAAGGTTTCCATTAATACTGTCACATCAGTGCCCTATTCTGGGGCATGCGACAAGGAAAGAAATTACATTACTTTTTTTTTTTTTGAGACAGAGTCTCACTTTGTTGCCCAGGCTAGAGTGAGTGCCGTGGCGTCAGCCTGGCTCACAGCAACCTCAATCTTCTGGGCTCAGCGATCCTACTGCCTCAGCCTCCCGAGTAGCTGGGACTACAGGCATGTGCCACCATGCCCGGCTAATTTTTTGTATATATATTTTTAGTTGGTCAATTAATTTATTTCTATTTTTGGTAGAAACGGGGTCTCGCTCAGGCTGGTTTCGAACTCCTGACCTTGAGCAATCCGCCCGCCTCTGCCTCCCAAAGTGCTAGGATTACAGGCGTGAGCCACCACGCCCGGCAGAAATTACATTACTTTTAAGATTGGTGATAGACAGGATGATAAACCAATTTATTTCTGGTTTAGGGAGCTATCCACCAAAATGGTCCCCAATAATCACCACGTTCTGATATTCGCAATCCTCTCCCAGTTTGTACCAGGATTGGTCTGCAGGACTTAATTCGAGGATTTAACATTGAAGGTCAAGTAACAAAAGACTATGACTTTTGTCTTGCTCCTTCCTCCTCTGAGTACTCCCTCTGGGGCAGTCATGCTGTGAGAAGCCCTATGGAGAGATCCAGGTGGCAAAGAACTGAATGGACTATTGGCCTCCTGCCAACATCCATGTGAATAAGCTATCTTGGAAGAGAATCCTATAACCTCAGTCAAGTCTTCACAAATTACAACCCTGGCCAACAACTTGACTATAACTTCATGAGAAATCCTGAGCAGCCACCACCTGAGCTGCTTCAAAATTCCTGACCCACAGAAACTATATGAGAAAATAAATGCTTGTTGTTTTAATACATAGCAATAGATAACTAATACAGAATATTATACCTTAATATTAAATATTACTTTAAAAATATTTTTCAGAGTGTTTCTTTCAAGGTCTTTCAAAACATATCTATACATTCTTAAGAAATTTTGCAAATAAAATTACTATGACATGCAATTGACCCAGATCATCCAACAAATAAATGGCACGGAGGGGAAAAAAGTGAGGGGAAAATTGTTATTGATTGAAATATTAGGTTATTAAGTATGAAATGTCTGATTTCCTTAAGTATGACAGTTGAAATTTCTGACATTTCACTTTGACATTTCTTGTTTTATTTTTATTGTGAAGGTAAATCCTCTTTCAAACATGTTTTGGCTTGTGATTATCTTTCAAAATTTTTTAGAGCAATTTTTGTGAAAGCATGGATAAGTCAAAAAGTCATTTTATTTTCTAACATGAGTTCCGTTGTGTAAGCAAAGTAGTGCAGACAGCTCGAAATATCAACAAAGTGTTTGAGAAGGATGTGGCTAATGAATGCATAGTACATCAATGGTTTGAGAAGTTCAGTACTGGTGATTTTAATCTTGAAAATGAACTACATGGGCAACCAGAGACCAAGGTGGATAGTGATGAGCTGATGGAGGTGAATCCATCTCAATCTAAGAGTGAATTAGCACCAAGGTTTGACATTACTATTCCAACAACATAGGACCACTCGAAACAAATGGGCAAGGTAAAGAAGCTAGATAGACATGATTGGGTGCATTCAGAGTAGTATGGCTGTAGACGTAAAAGCAATCTTAAGCAAAAAGAAGAAATTGGGAGGCATCAGTTTACCAGACTTCAAACTATACTACAAGGCTATAGCAACTAAAACAGCATTTCACTGGCACAAGAACAAAGACATAGACCAATGGAGTAGAACTGAGAACCCAGATATAAACCCATCCTCATACAGCCATCTAATCTTTGACAAAGCAGACAAAAACATACACTGTGGAAAAGAACCCTTATTCAGTAACTGGTGCTGGGAAAATTGGATAGCCTAATGTAGAAGACTGAAACAGGATCCACACTTCTCACCTCTCACAAAAATCAACTCATGATGGTTAACAGACTTAAACGTAAGGCATGAAACTATAATAATTCTAGAAGAAAATGCTGGAAAAACTCTTCTAGACATTGGCCTAGGCAAAGAATTTATGCAGAAGAACCCAAAGGCGATCACAGCAACAACAAAAATAAATGAATGGGACCTGATCAAATTAAAAAGCTTCTGCACAGCCAAGAAAACTATCATAAGAGCAAACAGACATCCTACAGAATGGGAGAAAATATTTACATGATACACATCCGATAAAGGGCTAATAACTAGAATCTATGTAGAACTCAGGAAAATCCACAAGAAAAAAATCAACAAATGTTGACATGGATACAGAGAGATAGGAACACCCATACACTACTGGTGGGACTGTAAATTAGTACAACCTCTATGGAAAGTAACATGGAAGGCAGAGGCAGGAGGATCGCTTGAGGTCAGGAGTTTGAAACCAGCCTGAGCAAGAGTGAGACCCCATCTCTACTAAAAAATAGAAAAAGTTAGCCAGGCGGGTTGGTGCATGCCTGTAGTCCCAGCTACTTGGAAGGCCAAAGCAGGAGGATTCCTTGATCCCAGGAGTTTGAGGTTGCTGTGAGCTAGGCTGACACCACTGCACTCTAGCCTGGGCAACAAAGCGAGACGAAAAAAAGAAAAGAAAGAAAAGAAAGAAAAGAAAGAAAAGAAAGAAAAGAAAGAAAAGAAAGAAAAGAAAGAAAAGAAAGAAAGAAAGAAAGAAAGAAAGAAAGAAAGAAAGAAAGAAAGAAAGAAAGAGAGAGAGGGAGAGAGAGAGAGAGAGATGTACATACCTCAAAGAACTAAAAGTAAAACTGCCATTTGATCCAGCAATCCCATTACTTGGCATTTACCCAAAGGAAAAAAAGACATTCTGTAATAAAGACATCTGCAGTCGAATGTGTATAGCAGCACAATTGACAGTTGCAAAGATGTGGAAACAAACCAAGTGCCCACCTTTTGGGCAGGTGGCAGGGAGGAGGGAATGAGTAAATTCACACCTAATGGGTACAGTACGCACCATCTGGGGGATGGGCAAGCTTGTAGCTCTGACTCAGGCTGTGTAAAGGCAATATATGTAACCAAAGTGTTTGTACTCCCGTAATATTCTGAAATAAAAAGTAAAAATAAAAACTTTTACTCTACTAAAAAAAAAAAAAAAAGATGAATTGTCCAAAGTCCAAGACCAAATATTTATCAAAAAAAGCTAATGGTGTCTGTTTGGTGGTCCAGCACTGGACCACTACAGCTTCATGAAACCTAATCAATCAATTATAGCATATGTCTACTGCAACCAATCGAATGAAATGATGAGGATGCTTGAGACTAAGCAACCAAGATTGGTCAATAAGACAGGCCCATCCTCTTGCAAGACAATGCTCAACCACATGTCACACAAATAACACTGCTCAAACTACAGAGGCTGGACTTGGAAACTCTGTCATCCACTGTATTCACCAGAGCTTGGGCCAACTGATTATCACTTCTTCCAGGCTTTGGACTACTTCTTGCAAGGAAAAATACTCAATTCTCAACAAGCTGTGGAAAATGCCTTTCATAATTTCACTGCCACTTGCTCTCCAGGCTTCTTCGCTGCTGGCATAAACGATCTACCTTTAAGATGCCAAAACTGTGTCAATAATTTAGGCCCATACTTTGATTAATTGTACTGCTTCTTGTTTGAGACATAATCAACTACACTTTTGATTCGAAATCTGACATTTCATATTTAATGACCTAATAGATTTAAGGGATATATCAACAAATTCAATATGTGACTTTGACTGGATTCTTATTTACACAAACTAACTGTAAAATGACATGTTTGAGATAATCAGGGAAAGTTCAACATGAACGTATTTGATGATATTAATACTAATGAGTTAATGTTACTTTTGTTGGGGTGATAATATTGTGGTCATAATTTTTAAAGCCTTATCTGCTAGAGGTATATAATGGAGTCTGTATGGTTGAAATGATCTCATAGTTGAGATTTGTCTTCACATGTTCCAACACAAACAAACAGAACGAAATGTTGATGGAGAAGGAATAGATGAACCAAACGTGACAGCATGATGGATAGTTAAAGCTGGGTGATGGCTACTTAAGGATGTATTATACTAATATCCCTTTTTCCACAATAAAAAGGTTTTTAAATATTAAGTATGTTATATTTTATTTAAAAGTTCAAAATAATTACCGAATATGGAATTTTCATGTCTATTGATGGAAATCATGACACTTTTTAAAAAATTTCTCCTAATCAAAAACTTGTTTTAAGATATTTCAAGAGTAAATAATTTTATAGTAACCAATGAAAGTCTAAGATGCTTTCTTGTGTACCCTAAATAATTGTAATCATTTATTTTAAAAAATGATTAGAAAGTATAATTACAAATTATCACAAATAAAAGACTTCAGGTGAAATGGCATAGGAAGGTCACAATTTGATATGCCTCTGCTGCTCCAAACACATTGCAATTGTAGATAAAATATATAAAAGTAAAAACAAGAAGATGCAAGCAAGGAAAACAGCTCTGTGGACCAGAAATTAAACAGAAATGCCAAGTGACAGGCAGCCCTGAAGCCACTGGCTTGCTGATTCCAGTTCTTAGAAGCAAAATGGGGATACCCAGGAGTTTATCTCCAGTGGGGTAACAGGAACTAAAAGTGCTGCAGAGATAAGAAGGGAAAAGAGCAAGGTTTATTGGGTAAAGCCAAGATCTGGGGTAGATTTATCCTGCACTAGAAAAGAAGCTGGAAAAAGTAAACAGCTGCCTGCATATATAACTCAAAAGAATATACAAGTCTAGCAAAGTGAGAGGCTGATATGGCAGACTTTTTGTCTATTGAAAAGATATTTTCTTTTTGCTAAGTAATTTTAAAGAATAGTCTGAAAAATATTTTGAGTATGTTTAGAACAGGAAAAAAAGGAGAAGAAAAAATTACCTTGAACAACAAAAAAAAGTAAACTATGGAATAAAAATGAGCATAACTAAAACATAAAGAAGCAACCAGAAATTCTGGAAATGAAATATCTAGTCTTTTTAGAAAATCAATAGTTAGGACAAACAGGACACAGTTGGATAATTAGTAAATTGGAAAGTGATAGTGAAAAATTCACCTGGAATGAGACATGAAGACACAAAGAGAAGAAAAGTATGACCAAGATATGGAAAACAGATTGGGAAACCACAACATCCCTTTAATAGGAGTTTCAGAAGAAAAAAAAAAAAAAGGAAAGAATGGTGCAGAATTGATATTTGTAGAGTTTATGGCTAGGTTCTTTCAAAATCTAAAGAGGAATCTTTCCATCAAAAGTATATTCTGAGTAGTAAGACAAATATCAATAAATCTAAAACCTAGACACAGGGTAATAAGAAAGCATAACATCAAATATAAAGATAAAATCATGAAAGTTGTCAGTAAAATAAGACAAATTATCTTAAGAGGAACAAAAATTAGACTGAGCAGCTTTTTCCTTAGTAGTAATAAAAACCAGGAAACAAAGTAATATTTTCATTGTATTACCAGTAAAAAATGTTATTGCCCAGTTAAACTATCATTCAAAAGTGACAGCAAAGGAGGGAAGAAGTGGGGGAAGAAAGAGAAGGAAAAAGGAAGGAAGGAGGAAGAGAGAAAGAAAGAAAATAGAACCCAGAAAGAAGGCATGGGCTAGAGAATATAATGCTGAACAAAGAAATAGTCAGTAAAATGAAATAAAATTTTATTATAAAAACAAAATGTTAACTATATATTTTTTTCTAGACAGAGTCTCACTTTGTTGCCCAGGCTAGAGTGAGTGCCGTGGCGTCAGCCTAACTCACAGCAACCTCAAACTCCTGGGCTCAATCGATCTTACTGCCTCAGCCTCCCAAGTAGCTGGGACTGCAGGCATGCGCCACCATGCCCAGCTGATTTTTTCTATATATATATGTATTAGTTGGCCAATTAATTTCTTTCTATTTATGGTAGAGACGGGGTCTCGCTCTTGCTCAGGCTGGTTTTGAACTCCTGACCTTGAGCAATCCGCCCACCTCGGCCTCCCAGAGTGCTAGGATTACAGGCATGAGCCACCGGGGGCGCCTGGCCTAACTATTTTTGAGTTTTAGAAAAAAGCATGGTAACAAAGTAGGGTTAGTGAATCCTTATTGTAATCCTGAGGAAGTGAAAATCTGCATAACTTGTTAGAGAAAAAATATTGAAAAGTTTAAAGTTCAATTTCAGTTGTTACAAATACGGTAGACTAGATAACCCGAAAACCCCTCCACCACAAAACAGCTAGAAATTCTGGATAAAATATAATAAACATCCTTTTAAATGCATATCTGTGCTCCAATGAAAGTAAAGGAAATCACTGGTGGCAAGAATAAATAGAAAATTGAAAGCCAGAGAAATAAGCCCCAGAGCTGATAATGCAGTACTGACAAATGCTGTTAGTCACAGTTTAGAAGTTTGAGTTTTAAAGTCCAAGTAGAGGCAGAACTAGAACATATATTAAATATGGAGTCGAAACTGAGAAATCTCTCACAAAAATGGGTCTTAAACAGCTACAGTTTTAATAAAAGGAAGAACCAGAAGAATATAAACAACTGACAAAAGGAGAAAATAAAGATAATTGTATGGTCTTGCTTTCTTTGAGGGGTAGCGCCAAGAGCCTCCTCTAAGCATTTAAAATTCTAGGCTTGTCTTTAAATAATGTGTGTGGTTTGAATTTACATTGCCTGTTTGGTCCAGAAATCATTCCCCAAAGCTCACCACATGCAACTTGACCACAGGCCAGTGATAACTCTACGGCTACTGACAAAACCAAATGGAAAAAAATCTTTCTGGAGAAGAAAGACTTCAGACAAGAAGGTGGAGAAGTAGTGAGGACAGAGAATCCCAGAAGGCAGTAAAGGAGAAAAAAACAGTAAATAAAGAAAAACCATAGTAAGTAGAAAACACAAAACAAAGCAATAACAATACATACAAATATATATATATATATATATATATATAATCACATAATTTTATATAGATTAAACCTGTCAATTATGAAACGGAAGTGTTTAGATGATGAGAAAAAAAATTGAGCCAAATGTTGTTTTTGAGAGACACACTTAATACTTTGGAACATAAAAAGGTTGAAAAAATAATTTTTTAAGCAAATGCTAACCCCCCAAAAAGGTCACGACTACTACAGAAATACCAAATAAAAGGCACTTTAAAGAAAAAAATGGGTAAAGGTTAAGGAAAAGGAAGTACTACATAATGATAAAAGTTCCAATTTACCAGGAAGATATAACAATTCTATACTTGCATGAACTCGTTGGCAAAATTTCAAAATATATAAACAGAAAGTGACAGAATTTAAAAGGGAAATAGATCCCCTTATAAATTTTAACAATGGAAATTTTTAACAAATCTGTCAGTGATTGAAAGGTTAATCAAACAAAAATTAATAAAGAAATATGTGCTTTGAACAAGTTGTTTGATCAAAGGACATATATGAAACCCTACACATAACATCAAAAACTACATAGTTGTTAAGAAAACAGGAATGTATACCTATATATCATTTATGCAAGAATAAAATTACTTAGAACAAGTATGAAAATGTACATGGTAATGATACAAACAAAAATCAGGACTAGAAGTGACTTTAGAGAGGGTGCATACTGGGCTTAGAGTAGAGAATATAGGACTTTCAATTCTATTAGCATTGTTTTATTAAATAGTCTAAAAATGGGCCAGGAGCAGTGGCTCACATCTATAATCTTAGCATTCTGGGAGGTCAAGGTGGGTGGATCGTTTGAGCTCAGGAGTTCGAGACCAGCCTGAGCAAGAGTGAGACTCTGTCTCTATTAAAAAAAAATAGAAAGAAATTAGCTGGACAACTAAAATATATATATAAAAAATTAGCCAGGCATGGTGATACATGCCTGTAGTCCCAGCTACTTGGGAGGCTGAGGCAGGAGGATCACTTGAGCCCAGGAGTTTGAGGTTGCTGTGCACTAGGCTGATGCCACGGCACTCTAGCTGGGGCAAATAGAGCAAGACTCTGTCTCAAAAAAAAACTGATTTGAAGCAATATGAAAGTTATTAGTATTTATTATAGCTGGGTAAAGAGTACATTAGTATTCATTATATATTTTACTATATTTTTCTGTTTGAAATAGTTCATAGTTTGTTGTTGTTTGTTTTTTTACTGACAGAGTCTTGCTGTGTTGCTTGGGCTGGCCTTGAACTCCTGGCCTCATGTGATGCTCCTGCCTCAACCTCCTGAGTTGCTGGGTCTACAGGGATATGCCACCTCACTCAGCTGAAACAGTTTATAGTTTTTTTAAAAAGGAAGAGACTAAAGTCAAAAGACAGTAACAAACTGGAAAAAGTATTTGAAATAAATATAACCAAAAGTTAACATCCTACAAATTGATGAGAGAAAAAGAAACATTTCGATTAAAAATAGGCTAAAAGTATTATAGCAGATACTATTAGTTGGTGTATTAGGGTTCTCCAGAGAATGTAACTAATAGGAAATGTGTACATATAGAGAAAGAAATTTTAAGGAATTGGCTCATGTAATTATGGAGGCTGGCAAGTCCAAAATCTGCAATGTGGGCCAGCAGGCTGGAGACCCAGAGAAGAGTTGATACTACAGTTGAACTCTAAATGTATTTACACACACACACACACACACACACACATACACATATATATATACACACACACACTCATTGTTTGTGTGTGCATATGATATGTATGTTGTGTGTGTATTATATGTATAATATAATATATGTATATGTATATTATATCTATAATAGACACACACATATATATATAATTTAACTAAAATGAAAAGGCAATGACAAACTGGAAAATATATTTTTAAAAATCACAAAAAGTTAATATCCTACAAATTAATGAGAAAAAGAGAAACATTTCAATGAAAGAGGGGCCAATTATATACTTAACATGTATATATCGGTACATATATATAATTTAACAACTATATTTTTATGTATACATATATAGGTATATATGTGTATATAGACAATTACACACACACCTATACACAAACACACAAACACACACACACAAATAATTTAACCAAAGAATCCCACTTTGGGGAATCTAACCTAAGAAATAGAAATTATCAGTATATAAGTTTTGGGAGAAATGGTCCTCCATGGTTTCCTCACAATGCTACACATTTTGGTGAGTATGCTAAGAACCTATGAGCTTGACTGTTCTTCACTTGGTCCATTCCTCAGGTTATGTTTACAGTGAACAACAAATTGAGGAATGAAGTAACATCTCCCTTCAGTATGAAGAGCAAGTTTACTTATTATTTGTTATGGTAGTGGCAGATTTTCTAAGCTCAGTACTCCTTAGGCATAACACAAACCCATTACATATCTCCCTGTGGGACTTACAAACAATGGGAACTGATCCAAATATGTTGATCTTCATACTGCTTGCAGTGCCATGAGAAATAAAGTCCTTTATCTTTGACCCAGCAATATTGTGTCTTCTATCAGCATCCATGAAGTCATAGCCATCAAACTTGTTAGCTTATAGATGGGTAAAATCAAATCCCAGACCCTTATAGTAAAAGCATATATGTAAATTATTGATTTACATCCTTGACTTTAGTGGCAAACCAAATAAATAAAAGAAATAATATTAATTTCCATCGACAGGAAAATAGTTCCAAAAAATGATGTATCTGCATCATGGAATATTATACCACTATCAAAAAAGAATGTGCTCTATCTATATGCATTGACTGAGAGAGAGACGTATATATATGTGTGTGTATATATATATATATATATATATATATATATTTTAATGAACATAAAGAAAGGTGTGGCAGGAAACTTTGGTTACCTCGAGGGAATGGGCTGGAAAAAAATTATAGATACATATATAGATTTATATAGTTTGGCTTTTTATTTTTTTTTTTTATTTTTATTTTTTTTTTTTTTGAGACAGAGTCTCGCTTTGTTGTCCAGGCTAGAGTGAGTGCCGTGGCGTCAGCCTAGCTCACAGCAACCTCAAACTCCTGGGCTCAAGTGATCCTCCTGCCTCAGCCTCCCGAGTAGCTGGGACTACAGGCATGCGCCACCATGCCCGGCTAATTTTTTATATATATATCAGTTGGCCAATTAATTTCTTTCTATTTATAGTAGAGACGGGGTCTCGCTCTTGCTCAGGCTGGTTTTGAACTCCTGACCTTGAGCAATCCGCCCGCCTCGGCCTCCCAAGAGCTAGGATTACAGGCGTGAGCCACAGCGCCCGGCCTAGTTTGGCTTTTTAAATAAGCATATTCTATTTTTTGATTAAAAATATCATGAACCACTAAAAATACATTAGAATTAATAGATGAGTTCAGCAAGGTTGCAAGATACAAGATCAATATACAAAAGTCAATTGTATTTTTATACACTTGAAATGAACATTCCAGAAATGATATTAGGAAACCAATTCCATTTATGATAGCATAAAAAAAGAATAAAATGGTTAAGAATAAATTAAGTCAAATAGGTGTAAGATTTATACTGAAAATTACAAAATAATATTGAAGAAATTAAAGAAGATCTAAAAAATGGAAAGGTATTACTTGTTTATATGATCAGAAGACTTAATATTGCTTAGATTGTAATATTTCCCAAATTGATCTATAGATTCAATGCATTCCCTATCAGAATCTTACCTGGATTCTTTGTAGAAATTTACAAGCTGATCCTAAAATTCATATAGAAACCCAAGAACCCAGAATAGCCAAAACAATCTTAAAAGAAGAACAAAGTTGGAGGATTCACACTTGGCATCAAAACTTACTACAAAAGCCATAGTAATCACACAGTGTGGTACTGGCATACAGATAGACATACATATATAGATCAATGAAATAGAATTGAGAGTTCAGGTAAAAAACATATATCTATGGTCAATTGATTTTTGACAAAGTAGCCAAAATCATTCAATAGGGAAAGAATTCTCTCTTCAACAAATGCTGCTGGGCAAACTCAGTATCTACATGCAAAAGAATGAAATTGTAACCCCCTACATCATGCCATATGCAAAACTATAACTCAAAATGAATCAATATAAATATAAACATCAGAGCTATAACCATACAACTCTCAGAAGAAAATACAAAGATAAATCTTGATGATCTTGGATATGGCAATGAATTCTTAAGATATCAAAAGCACAAACAACAAAACAAAAATAAATAAGACTTCATCAAAATAAAAACAGTTATGCTCCAAAATATACTATCAAGAAAGAGAAAAGAGGTTGGGCACGATGGCTCACGCCTGTAGTCCTAGCACTGTGGGAGGCCGAGGCAGGAGGATTGTTTGAGCTCAGGAGTTTAAGACCAGCCTGAATAAGAGCAAGACCCCGTCCCTACAGAAAATAGAAAAGAAATTACTTGGACAGCTAAAAATATATAGAAATAAATAGCCAGGCATGGTGGTACATGCCTGTAGTCCCAGCTACTAGGGAGGCTAAGGCAGAAGGATTGCTTGAGCCCAGGAATTTGAGGTTGCTGTGAGCTAGGCTGACACCATGGCACTCTAGCCTGGGCAACAGAGTGAGGAGGAGGAGGAGGAGGAGGAGGAGGAGGAGGAGGAGGAGGAGGAGGAAGAGGAAGAAGAGGAAGAGGAAGAAGAGGAAGAGGAAGAAGAGGAAGAGGAAGAAGAGGAAGAGGAAGAAGAGGAAGAGGAGGAAGAGGAAGAGGAAGAAGAGGAAGAGGAAGAAGAGGAAGAGGAAGAAGAGGAAGAGGAAGAAGAGGAAGAGGAAGAAGAGGAAGAGGAAGAGGAAGAGGAAGAGGAAGAGGAAGAGGAAGAGGAAGAGGAAGAAGAAGAAGAAGAAGAAGAAGAAGAAGAAGAAGAAGAAGAAGAAGAAGAAGAAGAAGAAGAAGAAGAAGAAGAAGAAGAAGAAGAAGAAGAAGAAGAAGAAGAAGAAGAAGAAGAAGAAGAAGAAGAAGAAGAAGAAGAAGAAGAAGAAGAAGAAGAAGAAGAAGAAGAAGAAGGAAAGAGAAAAGACAACCCACAGAATGGAATAAAATACTTGCAAATCATATATCTGATAAGGAGCTTGTATCTAGAACATATAAATAGCTGTTACAACTCAATAATAAAAAGATACATGACTGAAATAAAAAATAAGCAAAGGATCTGAATAGACATTTCTCCAAAGATATACAAATGGCCAATAAACACAAGAAAGGATGCTTGACATTACTAGTCATCAAGGGAATACAAATCAAAATCTCAATGAAATACTGTTACAGTCCAACCAATTGTATTGCCCACTGCACAGAGAAGAGCCAATAGTCTGAGAAAGTTAGGATTGCAGTGGAGAAAGAATTTAATTTTGCAGAATGCCCAGAGAGGAGACAAGAGGGATTTTTCAAATCCATCTCCTGGAGAATTTGGGAGAAAGAGTTTTTTAAAGATAGTTTGGCAGGAGAAGAATTAGGCAATTGGGTCTGCTAACCGGCTGGGTTAGCCATGTTGATTGAGTCAGTTCCTAAGTATGGGTCCAAAGACCAGTTGAGTCACTTCCTTGGTATGGGCTGCTGGTCTGGGTGGGTCAGCCAATCTAGTGGAATGCAGGGCCTAGCAGATATCTCAAAAACTACCCTTAGGTTTCCAACAGGTAATGTTATCTATGGAGAAAGTTAACAATCTTTATAACCATCAGCTATGTGACTCCTAAGTAGCAATTATAGGAAAGCAAACTAGAGGACAGTGGCTGCTTATTACCATTATTTTTAGCTATGCCTGTGCCTTTACAGAGTATAGGTCCTTACCACAGTTCTTGTCCTGCACCCCTTTATTAATTAGTACAGCGAGGTTTCAATACCTCTTACATCCACTGGGATGACTATATTTAAAAAGTCAGATAAAAACAAGTTTTAGCAAGGATGTGGAGAAATTGAAATCTTCATACACTGCTGGTATAAATGTAAACTGGTACAGCCACTTTGGAAAAGGGTCTAGAAGTTCTTCAAAAATTTAAATATGGAGTTATCATTTGATTCAGAAATTCTACTTTTAGGAATATATTCAAGAGAAATAAACATGTATGCTCACACAAAACATGTAAATAAATGTTTCTAGCAGTAGCATCCATAATAGCCTAAGAAATGGTGTCAACACAGAATAAGTGTCTGAGGCAAAGATCTCAGTCATTAGAGGTTTATTAAGCCAAAGTTGAGGATGTGCCTCAGAAAAACATAAACCACAGACAAATCTGCGTCTGTTTTTCCGTAGGGGAATTTGAGAGTTTCAGTATTTAAAGGGAACAGGGCATACAGAAAGAAAAGAAAACGAGCAGAGAGGTGGGTAGTAAGGCAAAAGGAATACCTTCTTGTGAACCCCAGGAAAATCTACATTTTGCATAAGATAAGGTGAATGTCAAAAGAAAAAAGGGAGTAAAATAAGCATTAATTATGTAGATTCCCTGTGTAGGTGAGAAAATGCTTGATCTTGTCTCTCTTCTGCACCTGAGAAGATAAACTTTTAATTCATAATAGTGTGCAATCAACAGACTTTAGTTTTAGGAGCTAGACTTAGCCTGAAGAGCTAAAGCTCTTATGCAATTTGTTTGTACTTGCTTATGGAGGCCAGCAAGGAATTTTTCTATGAATGATCTGTGGGGTCAGCCCTGCACAGGTGCCTGAGGACTTTACCTTCATTTTGTATAAGGAGTTGCAGGGGGTGGTCCTTAGATTTTTATTTTCCTTTACAATGGAAAAAACTAAAGTGTCCACCAACTAATGAATGGTTAAACCAAATGCTATACTCATATAGTGGAATATTATTCTACCATATAAAGGAATGAATTATTGATTTGTGCTACAACATCGATGAACCTTGAAAATATTATGCTAACTGAAAGAAGGCATATACAAATGCCACATTTTATGATTCCATTTATATAAAATTACTAGAACAGGAAACTCTTTGGAAATAGAAAATAGATTACTGGCTGCCTAAGGATAGAAGGACGTAGAGGGTCCTTAAGAGTAATAACTAAAGGGTATAGGATTTCTGTTTAAATTGATGAAAATGTTCTAAAATTGATTGTGATGTGGTTGCAGAACTCTGTAAGTACACTATAAACCATTGGATTGTACACTTTAAATGGGTGAATTGTATGATATATCTGAATTATATCTCATTAAAGTTGTTACCAAAAATATATATAATAAAGGAAAAATATTTGTTTCTTTCCATCATTTTCCACATTATTCACACTATGATAAAGGTACAGAAATTCCTGCTTCTTAAAATTAAAAAAAGAAAGAAAAAAAAAGGAAGGAAGGAAAGAAGGAAGGGGTAAGAAAGGGAGGGAGGGAGAAAGGAGGAAGGAAGGAAAGAAGGAAGGGAGGAAGGGAGGAAGGGAGGAAGGAAGGAAGGAAGGAAAAAAGTCACCTCTGCCAACTCCATACAGTCCTCCAAGTGAGCAGAAATCCAAATCAGTTTATTTCCAGTTTTCTAAGTGTTAGTGAATAACCTCTGGCCATACAATATATCAGATTTGAATGCCTTGTATTATTTTACAATTGCCTGTCTATCTCCCAGCTGAAATAACATCTGACACCCCTACCAATATACTTAGCAAATAGCTTGTACTTCAGATAAAGAAAATTTCTTTTTTTTATTTCTGCATAGGTGATATAGAAAATTTCTTTTATTTAAAAAAAAGTGTCATAGAGAGGCAAGATGGCAAATGAGAAACACTTCCAGCCAGAGTGTCTCTGCAAGAAGGAGAGATTTTAGATGAAAGTGAAAAAAACAAACAGGCAGACAAGCATAGATCAATGAGGGTGGGAAGGAATGGTGCCTGAACCTACAGAAGGAAAATTGAACAGCTCCACCTGCCACTTGTCCTGGTCTCCAACCCTCTTGGGGGCCTTTCTCCTTCCAATTCTGCTCCACAACCTCTTCCTGTGGAGTCTTCTATATGTTCAGGCACCGTTCCTTAGCCATAGTACCTAAAACAGCATAGTCTTAGCACAAGAACAGAGACATAGACCAATGGAACAGAACAGAGAATCCAGATATAAAACCATCCTCATATAGCCATCTGATCTTTGACAAAGCAGACAAAAACATACACTATGGAAAAGAACCTTTACTCAATAATGGTGCTGGGAAAATTGGATAGCCACATGTAGAAGACTGAAACAGGATCCGCACCTTTCACCTCTCACCTCTCACAAAAATCAACTCACGGTGGATAACAGACTTAAACCTAAGGCATGAAACTATAAGAATTCTAGAAGAAAATGTTGGAAAAACTCTTATATACATTTGGCCTAGGCAAAGAATTGATGCAGAAGACCCCAAAGGCAATCACAGCAACAACAAAAATAAATGAATGGGACCTGATCAAATCAAAAACCTTCTGTGCAGCCAAGGAAACTATCATGAGAGCAAACGGGCAACCTACAGAATGGGAGAAAATATTCATATGTTACACATCTGATAAAAGGCTGATAACTAGAATCTATTTAGAACTCAGGAAAATCAGCAACAAAAAATCAAACCCCATTAAAATCGGGCAAAGGACACAAACAGAAACTTTTCAAAAGAAGACAGACTAATGGTCAAAAAACATGAAAAAATGGTCAACATCTCTAATCATCAGGGAAAACCACAAAGAGATATCACTTAACTCTAGTGAGAATGGCTTTTATCAAAAACAAAAAGTGTTGGTGTGGATTCAGAGAGATAGGAACACTCATACACTGCTCGTGGGACTGCAAAGTAGTACAACCTCTATGGAAAGTAATATGGAGATACCTCAAAGAGATACAAGTAGATCTACCATTTGATCCAGCAATCTCATTACTAGGCATCTACCCAAAAGAACCAAAGATGTTCTATAAAAAAGACATCTGCACTAGAATGTTTATAGCAGCACAATTCACAATTGCAAAGATGTGGAAACAACCCAAGTGCCCATCAATATATGAGTGGATTAATAAAATGCAGTATATGTATAGCATGGAGTTCTACTCAGCCACAAAAAACAATGGAGATCTAGCACCTCTTATATTACCCTGGCTAGAGCTGGAGCCCATTGTACTAAGTGAAGTATCCCAAGAATGGAAAAACAAGTACCACATGTACTCACCATCAAATTGGTATTAACTGATCAACACTTTTGTGCACATTTAGTAGTAACGTTCATTGTGTGTCAGGCAGGTGGGAGGGGAGAAGGAGGGGACGGGTATATTCACACCTAATGGGTGTGGTGCGCACTGTCTCGGGGATGGACACACTTGAAGCTCTGACTCAGGTCGAGCAAAGGCAATATATGTAACCTAAACATTTGTACCCCTGTAAAATAAAAAATAAATTTTAAAAAAAGAGAAAAAATACCTCTCCAAAAAAGTGTCAGTGGGCAAAAGGAAAGAAAGTCACCTTGCTTTTTATTTCTTTTTTGACAAATGTATGTTAGCAAGATGAGATTCCTTCAATCCTAGCCCAGGCTCCAAAGATAGCAAACTCTATAGTTCATCCATGGAACAATAAACACTTAATGTTGAAAGAAAAAAAAATAAAAACTAGCATATCTAGGATCTCCCCTTATCCACCTAAAGAAAACATAGTTTATCAGAGTATGTTTATCAAAAAATGTTCAGGGCTCTCTAGGATAATAAAGGAATAATAACAAAAAATTGATATATAGAAATTAAAAAGAATACTGTGATAATAGTTCATGCATTCACTGACAGTCATCTGTCTTAACATAGCCCTCTCATTTTTCAATGGTAAATTTTAAAATGTCCCATCCTTTGAAGTTTCCCCTTCTAAACAAAATAGAGAAGAAATTTCATACCCAGAAGTTGCCACCTACTCCGTTGCAAAGTCAAGTACAGATAAATAAACAGCTGATAAAACTTTGGCCTGATAAGTAACAATCAACTGTGTTTGAAAGCTGAGCAGGTACTAAGAATTCAACTTCTGAGTATAGGTTAAAATACTACCAGTTTTCAAAAGAAAAGTTTAACTTTGATATAATACACAATGATGCCAAGATTAAACAAAAAAAAACGTAGTCAATGAAAGAATTTTAATCAGTAAAAATGAATTTAGAAAAAATGAAAACTCAGCCCCGTCTGACAAGAAGCCCCTGATGTGTCTAGAGCTTCTAAATAACCTGGCACCTCTCAAACTAGTAACCCTTAGCACTGAGATAGAAAGATCTAGTGTAGCCACGATGCTATAAAATAAGCATCATTCTGGAGCCTCAATTGTACTTGAAGATGTGGGGAAAAGCATTACTTTTATACAAATGTATCTATACTTCGAATACAATGCAAATGTTTATATGCAATTTTAAAGATAAAACAATAGACTTCAGAGAAATTCCAGATAGACCACTTCAGACTATGCTTGAGAGTCACTGAAAATACAGATGTGATAGGCAGCTTCCAAAATGGATCCCAGTGATCACCACTTCTTGGTATTCACACCCTAGTGTAATCCCCTCCCATTGAATGTGGGCTGAACTTATTGACTCTTTTGTAACAAATAAAATATGCCAAAAGTGATGGGATGACACTTGTGATATTAGGTTACAAAAAGGCTATGGCTTCCTTCTTGGGCTCCCTCTTTCACTCTTTTGCTCCGCTGGAAGCCAGCTGCCATGTTGTGAGTTGTGCTTTGGAGAAGAACACATGGCAAGGAACCAATGTTTCCCACCAAAAACCAAGCAAGAACCTGAGATCTGCCAACAGCCACGTGACTGAGCTTGGAAGTAGATCTTCCCACAGATGAGACTTGAGATGATGGCAGCCTGAAAAGACACTTTGAGTGCAGCCTTAGGAGAGACCCTGGGCCAGCGACACCCAGGAAAACTGCACACAGATTCCTAACTCACCGAAACTGATGTAATAAATGTCTGTTGTTGTAAGCCTCAAGGTTTTTGGTAATTTGTTAAGCAGTAATAGATAACTGATATCGCATAAAAAATAAATAACACCTCCTACTCAATTATCTACAAAATAAACTATTTGAATCTCTTGCTTTTGAAGTTGAGCCAGCACAGATAAAGAGAGAGAGAAGGGGAGAGAGAGAGAGAGAGAGAGAGAGAGAGAGAGAGAGAGCGAGCGAGCTTAATTTAAAGATTTTGGGGATAGGCCGGGCGCAGTGGCTCACGCCTGTAATCCTAGCACTCTGGGAGGCCGAGGCGGACGGATTGCTCGAGGTCAGGAGTTCGAAACCATTCTGAGCAAGAGCGAGGCCCCATCTCTACTATAAATAAAAAGAAATTAATTGGCCAACTAATATATATAGGAAAAATCAGCCGGGCATGTTGGCGCATGCCTGTAGTCCCAGCTACTCGGGAGGCTGAGGCGGTAGGATCGCTTGAGCCCAGGAGTTTGAGGTTGCTGTGAGCTAGGCTGATGCCACGGCACTCACTCTAGCCTGGGCAACAAAGCGAGACTCTGTCTCAAAAAAAAAAAAAAAAAAAAAAAAAAAAGGACATGAAGTTTCAGTCAGACAGGAAGGATAAGTTCTTGAGATCTATTGCACAGCGTGATGATTATAGTTAGTAATAATGTATTATATGCTTGAAAATTACTCAGACAGTAGATTTGAAATGTTCTCACCACAAAAAATGGCAAGTATGTGAGGTGATGGATGTGTTAACTAGTTTGATTTAATCATTCTGCAATGTATACATAATCAAAATATCATATCATACCCCATAAACTATACAATAAAAATAAGAATATTTTTTAAAGAGTAATGCTGGGCTCAAATTATTGTAAGCTCTAAATTACAAATGACATTTTATTGGCAGACATGCTCTGAAAGTTATACAAAGCAATTTTGTTAAGTTTCATCTGCTTTCTTGTCTTCCTTAATATCTGTCAGTCTATAAAAGTGAGGAAAATTAGTAGTAACACCTAAATTAATACAGATAGCTTGAATTTGAGTAGCAACAAATGAAGAGGCAGGGTATGTAGTACAGGTTTTTTATGCTTGGTATGGTTCAAATAACAGAAGGGTGACTAATGTCGGTTCAACAAGGCCTTTCACTCTAACTAGTGTTCTGAAATACATGGCAACGCCTTATAACTCATTGTCATATCCAGATATATAAGCTATGTAGTTTGCTGTATGCATCAGTCTCCTTTACACAGTCCTTTACAAACCTATCCCTTACAGGAACAGAACAGTGACCTTTATCCTTTTGTTTTAAACAAGTTTGGTACTCTTACACAGCATTGCTATTTTACCCTCTCCCTCACTTTGACATGCATTTGACTTAAAGGAGTGATTTTTCCATTATTAAGAATTATATATAAACTGATTTTTTTTTTGTAGTACAGATACTGTTAGTGAATTATGCATGGGTCTGCCAAGGAAGTTATAATTCTGTCATTCCAGATACATTGTTCAACCAGGAGACCTGGACTGATTTAAAAGTATGCCGTGATTGTAAACCACTTTGGGATCCTTTGGGATGAAACACAATGTACAATAATGTTATATCATATGAGAGCAGGTAGGAACAAGACTGACAGAACATATGAGGTGTTAATCATTTAATATCATTTCTAAATTATTCAAAGTGATTCCCAAGACAAATGTTATCTTCATTTTGACATCAAATCCATGTAGACTTGACAGGTAGAAAGCATACTGCTGCTTTATATTTTCCCTGCCTTTTTTCTTCAGATTCATAAGTCAATAATAAGTTGGCTTGCTTCTTTACAAAAGACAGAGCTGCATCAATAGATATCATCCATCAAATAAAACTTAGATCGTACCCCAGGGATACTGATTTTCCCCAGACACCCTTAAAATCCCCACCGTGGTCAACACACTGTTCTACCCTCTCCATCTTTTGCACCGACAGAAATTGCTTTCTTTCTTGAATTCAACAAAGATTTGGCTTTTTCTAAGGCAGCCCTCTGGGACATTCTGAAAGCTTTCTCAAGATTGTATCATTTATTTGTCTGCCACAAAGAAATGCAAGCAAAAAGCCAAGCTGTAAGTAACAGCTAGACATTACATGGCAAGCCCCTCTCCCCCTACGCTCGGGTCAGGGCCTGGCTGTTTGGTTCTCAACCACAGAATAAGTTATTGTTGCTCTTTGGCAGAAGAAAGCAAACTGAGGAAAAGCGAAGCAACCCTTTTAGGGGAAAGAAAAGAAAGATCAGTAAAATTCAATAGTTGGCCTTCATCAGTTTGGAGAGCAGGCTTTTATCTTTCCTTTCAAGAATAAATATGGAAGTGCTCATCTTTTCCTTCAATCAAGCCAATGAAAATTTTCTTCATGTTGCTAATGAGAATTTTGAAGACATTTCCAAATGAATTTTGACATCGTCTTTATGATTAAAGGAAATACGTTTAAATGAAAGTTGGAAAGATTGCAGCAAAAATCATCAAAACAAAATTTAGCATTTCAGCTTAGGAGGCATCTTATATTAGCGTATTAAAGGCTGTATTTTTAAAGTCCTGTTTATTATAAAAACTACCAGCTTCTGTGAAAAGGTTTATTTCAAAGACTCAGTGAGGCTTCAAAGAACATAGCACCCAGCACAACACAGGCGATCAATCTACTGAATGACTCAATGAATTAAGGACCCAAGATTTTAGTATTTCAAGAATTCACTAAATGATACTTTGCTTCAAACGTGTATAAATCTGTATCTCTCTGCAAACTAATATACACTGATGGCATATGTCTGTACAATTGATTTATATATGAACTGTTTATAATTCTATATCTCTCTTCAACTGCCTGTACTTCCAGGAAAGCTCCATTTCTTTGTCCATTTATCTTCCTTTTCAAAGGCCACTTCTTATGTTCTTCCTTAAGGTTTTACAGATTATATAGATTCTGTCTGTATGTATATATTTCTTGCTATACTATGAACCTTTTAAGAAAAGTGGAAATTTTATTTTGCTTTCTATCCTTAATACTTCTGCTCAAACATAACAACCTATAATTAACTCTACCATTCTGTATTCTAATTGTGCCCTTATAAGATTTGAACCTTTAGATTCAGCCATTCCAGAATGTCTTCATTATCTGAGTCAATACATACAAACAAGTTTGAATTGGTTTTCTGTTCCTTGCAATCCAAAGACTGCACACAAAATTGGTATTGATATATAGAAGAGACATATTGAAAAGTAATATATCCCCAAAGTGGAACTAGTTGATTATGATTGTAATATGGTACACTAAAGATTCTCTTGCCTCCAGCTGGAAAATTGGCAAGCTCTATTTTGCAATAGCTTATTAAACTTTCCCTGTTGTATCCTAGGATTCAGACTTCGGGCCAACCAAAGTTTAAGGACTTGATATAAATACTTCAGGATATTGGATTTCATTGAGTACTGCTTTTGACCTTGAATAAGTGCCTATCAGGAAGTTAAAAGCTGTGGTCCAAACCAGTGCATCTGAAAGTAGACAAGGAGACATTTTCTGCTTATGGCCAGCAATACAAAATGACAGTCTTCCTAGATTGGCAGTGCTGTATTCTCTGCTCCAAGCTAAACTTAGTCTGAGTCCTAATGGGTGGGGTGCGCACTGTCTGAGGGATGGACATGCTTGAAGCTCTGACTCGGGTGGGGCAAAGACAATATATGCAACCTAAACATTTGTATCCTGTAATATGCTGAAATTAAAAAAAATTAAAAAAAATAAACAGTGCGAGTGAACTTCAGAGAACAGGATATATAACAGGAGAAGAGACTGGTACTGGTCCCCTAACTCCCTACCTACAACCTTATCCTGTGCATTTCTTGTGTGACTAAGGGCATTTTAAAGAATAGTCCATAGGGATTCTGCTGTGGGCAAGGAGCAGACTAACTATATCTCCACCACACTCTCATATACAATTACTTGTATAGTCCCAGAGAAAAAGCAAGATAGATGTCATTTAACTAAGGGTCGAGTCAATGGGCAAAACTCTTGGATCTGTTGCTTAAAGACAGAAACTCTGAAGCACAGATTCAAGAACCATGACTCAAAAAGATATGTGTGTTTGGTTACCAGCCCATGAGGCTGATCAGATGCAAATTGGCCAAAAGCCAATTAAGGTTTTAAAAGGATTGGATTGATAGTCTGCCTGAAAATAAGCCAAAACAGTGGAAAGCAGTGCCAGAAGACAGAAAGACATTCTACTAGCATTGGTAGAATCTCTGAACTTCCCAATTAAATGAACTAACATATTCCTTTTTGTTGAAGTCTGTTTAATATGGGTTTCCATCACATGTAACTAAGAGTCCTGACTAACACAAGATTGAAGGGAATGGGAAGGAAATTAAACTGTATTGAGAATTTATTATATGTCAGAAACTGGGCTAGGTGTTTTCCTACATTCTTATTTCATGTTCAGAATAACCCTGTGAAGAACATAATATCTTCCCCCATTTTGTTTAAGGAGAATTGAGGTTCAGAGACATAAGCACACAGTAAGTGCCCATAGTCACATTGGTAGTTAAGTGGTGGATTCAGGATTCAACCCAAGTCTGTTTGACGCTAAACCCATACAGTACTATTTCTTCTATACCACACTCCTCAATAAAATGGAGGTAATAATAATACCTGCCTCACAGGATTATTATAAATGCTTAGAATATGGTCTGGCACATAGTAAGTGCTAAATAGTTAAACAAAATTAAAAAAAAAACACACAATAGGCAAACAATGGCTCAAGGGGTTCCTCCTTGACATGAGAATTTAAGGCAATCTGCGAATGACATCCTGTTTGATCCTGGCAAATCCTATAATGTCTGATGGTCTCCATTATTTAAAAATCTGTAATCAGAAGAGGATTGTATTCACTCACCAGCTTACAAAAGATTAATTATAATTGCTGTAAACTTTTAAAATATAAAAGCCACCTGTAGTCAAAGTAGATTTAGTTGCCCTTTTTTCAGGAAGGCTAAAAAAAACCTAAAAGATGTTTATTAGAAAAACATTATTTGGACATTGTGATTCTTTTGGGGTCCCAAGCTGGGAATTTTTAGCATGCACACTATAAAATAAGAGTCATTAAATGCATGACTTTTGTAATGAGATTTCTCACTTTCTGTATAATATTACGAACATAACTTGAACTTACTGATAACTAGAATCTGCTTGAAAATCTAGGCAACATCAACTTGGCTTTACACAGTTTCAAGCTATAAAATAAATTATTCATAATAAGTTAATTATCATCTCAGTGTACCATCATTCCTATTTTTTAATGATATTCAAAAGATTAAATACCCAGGAATTTAATCATAATTTGCATACACTAGTTTTGAAAATAAGTAACAGTCTCCTCTTGATCAATGCAAAATTACAAAATCCTCCAGATGAAAAATAACCTTGACGTGATAATACAGATAGAGAAAGAATTTCCCTATGAAAAAGCTAATGACCACCCCCAATTATTTGAGGCCTTTTTATAGTTTATTTTAATAAATTACCTCACATTCTGCTTTCCTATGAAGAGAGAAAAATTATATCTGTAATTCTGTGTGGTCTTTTGATTTTCAACACATGGAGGATTGGGCTTAAATAATTGCCTGAATTCATGCCTCTGCTCTCTTCCCTTGAATATATAGGTGCTTCCTCATCACTGAATCTCTTAGACACAAAACAGTGACTGCTGTACAGTGTCCTCTCCAACTTACTAAGACTTGGATAGAGAAGAAACTACCAGGTCATCACAGCAATCATATTTCCTCTCTGGAGGCACTGAGAAACAGAATGGCTGAACAGCAAAAATTCAAGCATCTCTGTGTCCTCCAGTCCCCAAAGCAAGCCTTTGTGATAACCAATCTTCTACACATCAAGAGAAGCAGCAAGGACTAAGTATTAGCAAGTAGGAAACACAACATCCTTTCAACTTTGAAAATAAATAATATATTAAGATAAAAACTTTATGACTTCTCATACATATGCCTTAGTAACAGGTTATAGTTTGCTCTAGTACATCTTCCTATGCAGAAAAAAAATAACTGAAACATATGGAGAAATTACACAGAATTAAACCATTTTGTTTTGCAAGTATATTTATTCCTTGGTTGAACGTGTTACAAAACACAGATAAGCATGGTTTTTATAATTTATCACTTAACCCTAGAAATGCGTTTAACTAAAACTTATTACAAATTCAAAGTACTGGTGTCTGAAAGACTCTTTTTAACATTTTCTTATGAACATTCTATACTTTATCACAGCATTGACACAAGATTCCATACTACTTCAAAAACAAAACATGTTTGCTATGATTCTAACCAAACAGTGTCTAGACATCAAAAGAAAAGTTTTTTTCTAATCTTTCCACCTTTTAAAATACTCAGAGAATTCACTGGAGAGGAAAGGAAGAAAACTAGATCAAAGTTTTAACATTTTTTAAAGCTGCATGTTCCCATTTCTTGACAGATAAAGAGACAATAAATAAGATCTACATCCTGTGATCAGTATAAATGTAGAGGATTTGGTTTTACTATTTTTTTCTTGCTTGCCTTTAAAAAATAAATAGAGTTTGCTGATGATTTTATTATGTGCAGCACTTTAAGGTAAGCACAACAGAATTCTACTTTCCCAGTACATGGTGATGGTATGTTCTTGGTAAGTAAAAGATGACATTGAATTAAAGAACTTACTCCTTTTTAGGAACTCAATTATAGTCTTCTTTGGTATTTTCCTGAATCAATTCCAATGGTACATTTTGAGTTAAATTCTCACATTCTCCCTTGACACAGAGGTAAAGAAAGCTTTCTCTGCCCTCCTCTTTGATTTTCCTCTTCAACTGGGTTAAAATCCAACCGAGGATTTTTTAAACAGAAACAGCTATATATAAAGATAATTGCTAGAATACCCAAATGTTGCCAAGTCCTCCTGCCTTCTGAGGCTATCCTCTTACTTAATATCCAGCTACAAATGAAGCAAACACCCATTGCTCATACAATGAGAAGTCTAGCATCCTCCCTAAAATCCAAGGATTCCTGGGGAGTAGAGGCACTGAATAGGTGAAATCTCACCCCAAAATATGTGCTCCACTGATTTCTCAGTCCACTTATCATCCTATGTCTTAAGCTGCTGACTGCTTACCTCCCTACTTTGAAGCCTTCCATCCCCTCACCTTCATATATAACACTCTTCCTCCTTGATGTCCCAAAGCACCACTAATGCGTGCAGTGTGGAGGTCAAGGAAGGCTTGCTGAATGAAGCCAAGCCAAAATGAGATGTGGCATTTCAAAAATCAACCCAGAGAATTTCAAACCAGAAGCCCAAAAGTGGCAATGAAGACAGAGTGTAGCTCAGAAAATGTAAGAGAGAAGGTCCCTGCCTTCAAGGATTATATATATCCAATCTATTGAGGCATTTCAAAACATACCTAAGCACAGCTGAAGCTCAAGCTGGAGTCTTTGTTATATATTTAATGTCTTTTCAGGTTGGTGTTTTTTCCTTTAATAAACCCAATGATCAGAGAGCTGTCAAAGTAAATATGAAGCCAGAGAGTAACCAGGTAGCTAGTGCCATGTTTCATAATTGGCCAGTTGATTGAAGACCTGTCTTGAGTATTTACTGGAGGAAATGACCAGATAGGGATACTGCTTTCCAAAGGTCTGATGAAGGGGAAGCTGTATGTTCCCACTATCTAGCAGGATGTCTAATATCTGCCAATCATTACACATGAATCAGTTAAGGGAGGTTTTTCAACCAGTTCAGGACACCTGTGTGATGATATTCTACTTCCTTCAAACAGAGTCCACATGCTCTATAGGAAGCCATTTCCAAATGAGTGCTTCTCTTTCATCTTCCTAATTTTATTTCTTGTTCCTTAAAATCAAATAAGTGCTTGCTAAATGGGTAAAATTTTCCAAAATATCCACTAAGCTGAGAATTCAAATAACTGCCAGTAATAAAATGACATCTTAACAGTGGACAGCAGAGATATGTAATCAGAGTTGGGAATATAGATATAGAAATAGGCAAGACTGTCAGAAAAGGCACCCTTGTAATCTACTTAGGTATTTCAGTGTTTGACCTTGAAGCAACTTCTGGCAAGTTGGATGGCATAATTACCTAGAATATCATAGTAGATAAATCCATTAGCCTGGTGACCCTCACTTGGCATTTTCAAAGAAATTTACGGCTGGTAGTGATAAGGTTGTGAACACTGAAAGTTGCCCGGCTGATGAAAATCCTGTTTGAAAAAAAAAATCTAGGCAGATTTCACACAAAGGCTTCACCAAACACAGCAAACACCCTTATTATTAAAATGTATACCTTCTTAAAATATGCATTAAGGTCAGAGGATATCACAGGCATTATAAACTCTATTCTACCTTTGAATTTTTGTTTCTTGAGCAATGTTTTAAGACCTACTCTGTGATGGCATTATTCTAGGCACGTGGGGAACACAAGAATGAGTAAGAGAGTCTCTCCTCTTTTATGACAGATAAGACAGGCAAATAACTAAAGCAAGTGCTAAATAAGTAAGTGCTAAATAGAGATACAGGTGCTCTACTGGGAGAGCTCAGAGAAAGAAGTGATTGATTCTGATCAACAAGGATTAAGGGAGGCTTAATGGAGGTGACAATTGACTCATAGCAATCAAATTAAGTCACACCATTTGTAGAATCAAACCAGAATCCACATTCTTTAGCTGGATTATTATTATTATTATTATTATTATTATTATTATTATTCTCAATGGAAAACCTGTCCAGAGGTTATCCCTCCTACAATGGCAGAAATGTTATTGAACAAACAAAAAAGCTTTCAGCCATGTCATCACAATCTAAAAATGCTATCAGCAAGTAAAATCTGTTTCCATGGGAATTGCTACATGTTACAAAAGTATGACATATTTAATTCAAGAAGAATGATATGATGACTCTTAGTTATAGAAAAATAACATTTTGAACACTGCCTAAATTAGCAGGAGGACATAAATATTCCATCATTAGAAAGATGTACCACAGAGTAGAACAGGAGTAATTTGCTTGGCTCAAACATGATTGAGATACACTTTTCTCCACGACTACCAATTATTTTGCTCTTATTCCGTAACTACCTAGTAGCCTTTTGAATATTACTGTTATTATGCATCCTAATCCCAGAAAGAAAATATATTAAGGATAGCACCAATCTGTGAGCTCCTTGAGGACAGGGACTATATGCTAGTTAGCGTAGATCAATGTGTCAGTGTTGTATGATCCCTTAAATAAACTGGCAAAACTGAAAATTCATAAAATTGTCAAAATCACAATTTTATGTATCAGCAAAACAGAATCAATTCTTTTCATCTAACTCTTACACATCCTACCACACTTGCACATTTATTTATCTCTTGTATCCTTATTTTCAAAAAAAAAAAAAAAAGCCAGTGGAAAATTATGGAAGAATCCACATAAAACAATATGATATATACCATGGGTCTATGTTCTCAGTTGACCACAAGTATTTTATATTAGAGTGAAGTAGAAGGTTAGATGGTCAAGAACCTATTTAAAATTGTAAACAAATCATATCAGGAATATTTTAATAATAAGCATGATGATACAATGTAGAATATTTTTCAAGTATGCGTCAAAACTAGAGCACAAATGAATTTAGGGGAAGTAAATCTAATAAAAAAATAATTACATGAGTATACCTTGATTCAATTAAAATTATTTTGAAGTCTTTTTGTGACTCAAATATTTAGAAATACTTCTTGTTTAGCAAAATTTTAATCTATTAATACATTTGAGAACTATTTATTAAACACGTACTCAATAGTAGGCATTGGGTATACAGTGGTAATCAAGATAGGTCCTGTCTTTGTCCTTGTGAAGCCGGGGCCAACTTATCCATTAGGCACAGTAGACAGTGCCTGGCACCCACAATACTTTTTAGGGGCTCATGAAAATGTTTTAACTTCTTTTAAGATAAGAATAAAAAAATGAATATAATCCAGGTTTCATTGTATTAGTCATTATACCAATGCAGTCATAAAATATAACTTTGATATTTTTTATGGAGGAAGGGAGCCACAGAGGCAAAAGTGGCTAGCACTCAGAAAAGTCACGATGCAGGCAGGCCATTTGGAGTTTACATTCCTTTTTGAAGAGTCTGGCAAATAATTAAATAAGATATAATACACTATAAAAAGTGCTGAAATAAGGTGAAATGCACTATGCTATGGGAATCCATCTTGAGGAGTCAGGGAAAGCTTCTCAAAAGCCTTAACGGACACATGAAAGATGATAGGAGTAGGAGAGAAAATGCAGTGTTCAAAGATATGGTACACACAGATCTGAAAGAAAAGGACTTCGTGACAGGTGGGAACTATGCCAAGTACCTCTGCAGGCTTAGACAAGCGGTTCTCAACCCACAGTGATTTTACCTACCAGATGACATTTGGCAGTGTCTGAAGACATTTTTGGTTGTTGCAACAGGAAAGGGATGCTATTGGCATCTATCTAGTGAGAAAAGGCCAGTGATGCTGCTAAACATCCTACAATGTACAGAATAGCTGCCTATAATCAAAAATCATCCTGCCCAAAATGTCAGCAATGGCAAGGTTGAGAAACCCTGCTTTAGAGCATTAGAATTGGAGATTTTTAATGTTTAGTCTTTGCTATATTGATAGCCAGATATAGTATCTTGGTGCTTAAATTAACATTGCTTTGATTACTAGTAAGCTTGAATATTTAAATATATTTATAAGGTATTGTATTTCTTCTGTTGGTATGTTTTCTGTTTGTGTCTTCTGGAGCTATTTCAACTTTTTATTGATCTTTTGCTTAGTGACCTGGAAGAACTCTTTATATATTACAGATAGAAAACTTATGTGTCTGATATGTTGTGAAAATTTGCCCCACTTTATCATTTTCTTTATTATTCTTTCTGTGCAGTTTCTTTTTATGTAGTCAAGTCTATTTTTCCATCTTTCATGCTTCTGCCTTTATGTTTAAAAAAGCCATTTTCAAGCCAAATTTCATGAACTGATTATTTTACTACAATGTGATGAACAACATAGTAGAAAGATGTACCATACTGTTGGTATGTCTGCCCCATATCAACACAAAATGTGATATTTCTTGTACCTAAGCAAACCTGAGGCACAAAAAAGTGGTTGATTAAAATGAGCAGAAGGGGCAGGATTGATTGATTTTTATTGTCCTATGTAGGCCAAGTGCCTAGAAAAGTGCCTGCCATATAATAGGCTCCCAATTAATATTTATCAAAGTTCAATGAATAAATAAATGGTCTTTAATTGGTCATATAATTGCAGTTTATATAATAGTATAAAATATTTATACTTGCAAACATTCTTTGTGGAATTAGATAATAAGTAGAAGTAATCATATCCTTTTGCAATACTCCTAGTAATACTCTTTCAAAATAATGTCTCAATCAGGCCGGGCGCGGTGGCTCACGCCTGTGATCCTAGCACTCTGGGAGGCCGGAGCAGGTGGATTGCTCAAGGTCAGGAGTTCAAAACCAGCCTGAGCAAGAGCGGGACACCCGTCTCTACTAAAAATAGAAAGAAATTAATTGGCCAACTAAAAATATATAGAAAAAGTTAGCCAGGCATGGTGGCGCATGCCTATAGTCCCAGCTCAGGAGGCTGAGGCAGAAGGATAGCTTGAGCCTAGGAGTTTGAGGTTGCTGTGAGCTAGGCTGACGCCATAGCACTCTAGCCTGAGCAACAGAGTGAGACTCTGTCTCAAAAAAAAAAAATAAATGATAATGTCTCAATCTAGAGCTTCTAGGCCTCAAAGTCATCCTAGGAATATACATTACATCAAGATTAGTGCTGGTCCATATGACCTTGGAGACATCTATGCATCTCCAGATCCTGCTCTCAATCCAAATTGACTTTTGCTTTTGTTTTGAAAATATTATTCCTCCTTCCTCCAGCTACACACACACACACACAAAACACACAAATTTTAAGCGAAAAGTGAAAGTTCCTCTGGCTCTCATTCTAGTTCCCAGAGGTTTGATGTATCTTTCTATTTTTAAAAATATATTACTTTTAAGCATGAATTTGCTCCAGATTGCTCAGGTGCAAGAAATAAATTTTTTTTCTTTCTCATTTTCAAATCAGATCCCATTCCTAGCTGATAGGGCATTTACTATCAGTCATTATTGGAGTGTCCTCTTCCATCAGATCCTATAGCAATCTCAGAGCTTACTAAATTACAGGAAATTGAGGAAGAAAGGGCTAATCCTTAATATCCAGCAGTCGCCATCATTACTGGTGTTTCTGCTACCCAACAATGCATTGAATTCTGGTTCTCTGCCTTCTGCAAGGCACTATATGCTCAGTATCATGTGTGGCAGAAAACAGGATGACAAATCTTTCAGTAATGTTTTCCGTATGCCTCCAATGACTATAGCATTTGCCCCGGGGGATCCTCACTGCTTCTCTCAAGGCAAGGCTCTGGATCTTTTTGATCAGGCTCCAGCAAATACCTCTCCCAACAGGGGTACTGCTACCTTCCCTACCACAGTCTCAGGAAACCTCTTTCTCTCCAGCAGTAATCAGTTTGAGGGCAAATAAAAGGCTCTATGCACCCTTGCCCCGTAAGGCAACTCAAGACTTTACCAACAAATTCCTAGACAGGTGTTATTGTTTATTCAAGAGTTGTTTTAGTTTGTGTATTTTTCCTCTAGGGATATTCCTATTAAGGAATGAAAAGGAGAAGGAAGGAAGGAAGAAGAAAGGGGGGAAGAGGAAAGAGGCAAGGGGAACAGGGAGGAAAGGGAAAGGGAGAAAGAAAGAAAGGATGGAAGAAAGTAACAACTTTTAACTTTAACTACCCTTCCACCTCCCAACCCCATGAGAGAAACTGATTTCTAGAAATGCACTGTCTTTGGGCCAAGCAAGATGGGTTTAGGACTCTAGGAGTAGTATTCAATTTGAGGAAGATCTTAGTCAAACAGCAACTTGAGATTTGGTTAGAGTGAATTTACACTTAAAATGACAACATCAAGTTACTGTATTATTGGAAAACCATTACAAGTGAGAATGAAACAAAACACAGACTACTTTAGGAAGAGTATACTTTAGAATCCTTTGGCAATAAATAGAAAAAGTTATTTTATGATATCTTCACAAAGCCTTGCTTTTCTGAAACTACTCAGAGTTCCAGTCAACTTTAACATGAACTAAAATAATTTTCCAAGAATGTTCTTATACTAATTTTGCATCATATTAATTGCTATAGTTTCTCAACCCCAGAGTATCAGTACTATCCTATGATCACACTGCCATTTAGACTGCCAACTGTTGATTCATTTCACCAAAAGTTATGGTTGAAAAAGTTGTAGGAAATGTTCTGCCACCTTAAAGGAGAAAAAGCCACAGTTTTAGGGAACAGAATCAAGTACCTTGTTTACATTAGTTGTTCCATTATAAAGATTGTGTAAAAGAAATTATTAAACATTAGATAAAAAAATAATTGGTCCCCATGTCTTCCATGGAACCAAAATAATGTCACCAAACACACGTGTGTGCTTGCGCGCGTGCTCTCTCTCTCTCCCCCCCTCTCTCTTTCTCTCTCTCTCTTCTCTCTTACTCTCTCAAATATCTCTGAGGAAAAATACTTGCCATCACCCTATGCGATCACAACAACTTTCTTTTCTCTGTTTAGTGGTGGGAGGACAGAAATAAGGAATGAGTTAAAGCTCAAAATGACCTCCGTGAGATCTATTCTTAAGGGCATTTCCTGACTTATAGGTGAGTAGCCCTACCTGGTCTGTCACTAAACAGTTTTAAGTTTTAGTAAGTAAAGTTAATTTTAGCAAATAAATTCATCACTCTGAATCTTTGTCTCCTTGTCTACAAAATGAGATAATAAGCTCACCTATCTACATCTTATGGAAGCCTGAGATGAGATGATGTATGTAACAGTTATTCACAAAATATAAAGCTATGTTTTCATCATAGCTTTCATTAATATTCCTTTAGCCAGAAAGTATAGTAGGTGTTCAAGATATCATAATGAGGAGGAAAGGGGTGTATGCTTCCATAACGTGTGTGGTGCACACCACCGGGGGATTGGACACATTGGGGGGAGGGAGAGGAGGCAGGGGCAATATTTGTAACCCTAACAATATTTGTACCTCCATAATATGATGAAATAAATAAATACATAAATAAATAAATAAATAACGATATCATAATGAATTCAACAAAGTCATTGTTCTCATGGGTCTTCTAATACAATGTATTCAGCAATCGACAGATCTTCTTTTAGTACCTAATATTATGGGGGTCACTGTACTAAGTGAAGAGGTTACAAAGACGAAAGACAGGGACCTTACCCTCAAGAAGCCCACAGTCTGAGCAAGAGGCATTCTCATAAACCAACGACTACAAAATAGCATAGTAAATGCCATGCCAGAGAAGAGCACAAAGGAGAAATGGCTTAAACGTATGCCTGTTCATTTCTAATGTACTCTGCCTGCAATCAGAGGACAATGCCACCATGTCACCAGCACGGACTTGGGTATGCTCTTTTGAACACTCATGTTCCTCATATGTGTGGTTAGATGAGGAGGAAATTAGCATACCTTGTACTCAATTATCCATTCTTTGATTAAAAAAACAGAAATCTTTATTAAAATATGTTTAACTCCAACATTAAAGAATGAAGCAGAAAGTCATCAGTGGCAAGTTTTTAAAAAGGCATTAACTCCTAAATATAATTTGTTATCTCTCTCACTAATAGTTAACAAGCACTGTTTAAGGCAAGTCCATATTTTTGACATTCTACCCTTCAGGATCAAAATATCTGTTTATTGTTGGAGAAATATCTTAAAGTAGAATTACACTTATAATTTAATCTTACCTGAAATATCTAAGCAAAATAAATTTAAAATTCCAACTAGAAACACATAAGGATCACCTAAGGAAACTCCTACTCTAAGCACTTAACTGATGTGAGATATTGTTGTACAGGAGCTCTTTTCTTTTAAAACAAAGTAGCAGGTTTTCCCAAGATAACATCCCATGGGAGCTGCAGAATTTATTTTTAAAAGGTATAATTTTTTTCTTTAATATGGTGCTATAATTCTAGGACGGCAATCTCTCTCTCTGGGGAAAAAAAAAAGGCATTCAAGTGGTTGCCATCTGTATAGCCCCATTCCAAATGATAGGAACAAGCTGGTTCAGAGGCTGAATGACAAATATTGTGAATTTCAAACAAATCTAAACCTGTCATTCTTTTCAGCTCTGATGCTCAAGAAATCATTTAAAATATTTGATAACCATGTCATTGCACACCTTGAGAGGTGGTTTGATTTCAGGGATTACAATTACCTGAGAAACACAGAACCATTTGCCTTGCAGAAGCTATTTAGATTTGAAGACCTCTTCATCATGGCCCTGAAACTTCATCTTACATCATCTCCCGACATGAGCTGACTGTATTATGCTTGAAGCTGCACTGAAAGCTGCAGCACTCCTATCACTGCAGCCTGGTTTTAACTGACAAGTTGTGCAGACAGCATCAGTATGATAGGCTGTGACATATACACGAACTTTTGAGAAGAGAGGTTAAATCCTAGAGGGAACAAGGTATGGGGAACAAATGACTTAGCAATAGGAAGGAATCAGTTAGCCAGCAAAGCAGAAGGACGAAACAGGTATTTAGCTCTTGAGGGACACATCCAGCTATGTATCAAGGTCAAGGAAAAGCATGAGATCAATTAGAGTAGATATTTACAGGCACTTAATATTTGATGATGCTGATATTTAAAGAGGAAGGACAAGGACTTCATCTTTTCTGTGCTCCATTAATTTATAAATATTCCACATTTTAAAATAAAGTTTTTCACAGAAATGATGTCTTTTGATCATCTTTCTTTTTGGAAACATATTTCCTATTTGATTTGTTTTCAATAATTGAACTATATTAGAGTGCACCATTTAAAATGCTTCTTCATTTAACCCCAAAGTAATTAAATCAGCAATAGGCATGTATTATGAATAACTTTATCAATCAATGTCAGCATTTCAAATGTTTGAAATTGTGCAGTAATATCCAAGCTAATGATTTCAGAAATACAGGGGAGGCATCGTGACTCTTAATGTGTATTGTGACATTTATGAAATGTTAAGGAGAAAAAAAATCAGAAAGAAAAAAGGAAAATGAGCTATTAAAGGCATGCATGTCGATTTTATGAAGTGGTTCAAGATTAGCATTTTATTCAGAATGAGTTAATTTTATGATTATTTTATAATCCCCAGACCAATAGACCAATCTCCACTTCAGACATTTTCAGGTAACATTTTTCTAATTTAAGGTTTCTCTCAGCTTAAAGTTTACCTATCTGGAAAATAATATTTGTACCAATTACAAGTTTCATCTATTTTTACTTTACTAACTGGTAATAGCCTCAAAAGATTTCTCAGCTTTCTTGTTTCTGTCAAGACTTTTGTTATCAAGGTTTTAAATTGTTCCCTGGGATATGTGGGGATAATTATATCACTGCCTTCAAAATCTGCATTCAATAGCAGTAATTTTATTTCAGGTTTTGAAAGAAGCAAAACAGTAGTTAATCTTATTAAAATTTCATTGGATGTGACTTTATCAAAAAAATGACTTCAGGGGTCATTTTATTTTTATTAGAAGCCCGATGGAGTCATTCTGAAATCCAAAATGCATAAATCCCCCTCCAAATTTTCAAATATGTTTGAAATTAAAAAGGTTTTTTATGTTGAATTGTTTTCAACTTTTAAATACTTGCTTAGAAAGTTCTCTATCCTATCTTTTAAGTACAGCTACCTATTGTATTTACAATATATACAACTATACATCGTGTTATAAATTTTCAGTTTATAAATTGTTTTGTTGATCTCTTGCATAATAAAATGAAACTGAGGTTTGTATTATTTCATCATCACCCTCCTTTTCCTTCTATTTCTATACTCAACATGAATCATTCATTCAAAAACCATTTTTGCTAAGTATTGTGGGAGGCACGAAAGAAGTATGTATAGTCTTTGCCTTCAAAGACAAATATACTCTCTAGCAAGTCAAGACACATATCCCATTTAGGAGAAAAAAATGATTAAGTGCCAACATGTGTGATACAGCAGGAGTTACAACAGAAATTCTAAGAAAATTAAGATTCATGTTCACTGAAATGTACATAGAAGGTTTCACAGAAGTGATAGGACTTGAACTGAGTTGTAAGGGATATTAGACTAAGTTGACATGAGGGGAGAGGGTATGCATAAGGAAACAAAGAAACCAAAGACCAAGAGACAAAGAATGGAGATTGGTTTAGGTAAGTGGAAAGACCCTGCTGGGCAGTAGGAAAAGATAAAGTGGGAAATAAATTGAGATCTGCTCTTGAAGGAACTCAAATACTAAAGTGGAAAGTTTGGACTTGCTATTTCTTGGCTTGGGCTAGGCTGACAGTGGTAATGGGGTAGAAAGGATGAGTATAAGGGGCCTAAGAAAGGAAGCATCAATAGGGTTTTTATCTATTCATTCTAGCGAGTGTTTGTTGTGTACTGTTTAGTTGGTAGAATATTATGGGGAGTGAAGATTCCTTTTCTTTTAATAATTTTTAAATTTTTCAATGTTTTTTTCTTTTTTTGCCAGTAACTACACTGAATGAGGGAGTGAAGAATCTGAGATGACTTCAAGACTTTGAGATTTCAAAGCACAAAGAAGTGTTTATATGAAGGGACCTTCTGGTCCCTTTAAAAATAAGACTATAGCCCCCAAAAGGTGCTTGAGCCACATAAGAAGAATTATGAAACAGATGAACCAAATTTGTGTAATTAGTTCCTAAACTGACCTTCAATTCCACGGTATTTGGCCGGGCGCGGTGGCTCACGCCTGTAATCCTAGCTCTTGGGAGGCCGAGGCGGGCGGATTGCTCAAGGTCAGGAGTTCAAAACCAGCCTGAGCAAGAGCGAGACCCCGTCTCTACTATAAATAGAAAGAAATTAATTGGCCAACTGATATATATATATAAAAAATTAGCCGGGCATGGTGGCGCATGCCTGTAGTCCCAGCTACCCGGGAGGCTGAGGCAGAAGGATCACTCGAGCCCAGGAGTTTGAGGTTGCTGTGAGCTAGGCTGATGCCACGGCACTCACTCTAGCCTGGGCAACAAAGCGAGACTCTGTCTCAAAAAAAAAAAAAAAAAAAAAAAAAAAAAAAAAAAATTCCACGGTATTTTTTTTTTTGTCAGTTTCCAAATCTCCTTTCTTTCTCCAGCTCCTTTTCTCCTTCACCTCTCCAACTCTTCAGACTTTAGCTAGTTACTTTCTTTCTAGATGCTGCTCCTTCTTGGAGGTTCAGACCTTCTTAAACAAAGCCTAAGACAACTTTCCTTTTCTAGTTTGCACTGGGAAAAAACTGATCTGGAGAAAAATTAGGAAGTGTGGGAGGGAAAACAATTGGGTTGGGGGAAGGTGATCAATTTGACTATGACTTTATTGTAATGATAGTGGGATTCACTATCACATACATTAGCAGTCCCTAAACTTTTTGGCACCAGGGACTAGTTTCATAGAAGACAATTTTTCCACAGATGGGGGGGGTGGGGGCTGGCAGAGCTCAGGCAGTGATGTGAGCAATTGGGGTCAGCTATAAATATAGATGAAGCTAACTCACTCACCTGCTGCTCACCTCCTGTTGTGCTTCCTTCCTCCCCCTATTCCTAAGTTTCAATGGAAGACAATTTTTCCATGGCTGGGGGCAAGGAAGCAACAAAGCTCTTCTGCAGCCAAGTCTCTAACAGGCCATGGACCAAGCAGTATCAGTCCACAGCCCAGGGGTTGGGGACCACAGATGCACATGATTCCTGATAGTTAGAAATATCAGATTGGAAGTTAAGGTAGGAAACAAGGTTGGAATACAGATTTGGTGAAAGGGGTAATTTAAGGCCTCCCAGAGGTACTGAAGTGATCCCTTCTCCTTACCTCATAATGTGCATCAGTGGGGAGGAGAGAGGTCTAAGATATACAGCAATCTTTGTGTTAAATCTTATGTCATTGAATCCTTGCAACAACTTAAATTTCTCATTAAATTTTTTTCTTATTTGATCAAGAACTTGATTTACATTAAGATTTACATGCATACTTATACAAGACTAATTTCTTATAAGATCATATACACACAGACCAATCTTTATTTTCATGACTGGCCTAATCCTAAAATTGTCTGATTCCTCTGTCTTTCCTATCGGCATGTGCAGTCTCGCTCTCACAAACAACTGTGATCAGAAAAATTACATATGTGAAAAAGAAGGCCAGCTTGAGGAAATTTGATCTACAACACACAGATCCTCTACTCAGCTAAAAATAAAGCAAATATGTTAGGGAAAGCATTAAAGAGAAAAAGGCTTGTTATTCTTTGAGAGATATGTTTTGAAACCCTTGGTAACTGTGCCCAGAAAAACAATAGACTCTGGAAAGTAATCTGCCTTTTTATTTTTATATACTAATTATCCACTAAACATACCACAGTGTATTAAAGTCCTTTTTTAAAAAAATCATTTTGTTATATACCATCAAACAGACCCATAAATATAAATTCCAGATGATGGCAGAACATTCAGTAACTATAAGGCATAGGAGGGAAATCAGAAATATAGAGGATTCTTATTCACTCTTTTGCATCATTGGATCATAAAATTGAAAGGAATTTGAAAAACAAATTTAGTTAAGTTACCTTTATTTTAAAGAAGAAACAGAATCTCAGAGACATTGTGAGATGCTTTAGATCATAAAGCTAATATTAACAAATGGAGGAATTCAATCTCAAATCAAGTTCTCCTGACTTCCAGTTAAGCGCTCCACACTGCTTATGCCGATCATTAGATCTTGACTAAATGAATGAATCCAAAATAATTTATTGAGTTCCTACTATGTGCTTACCAGTGTGGTATGTGTTGAAGAGGGAGCTAAAGTTTAAACAAAGGTTTCTAAATTTTAAGACATTGACCTTGTTGCTTTAGGCTTTAAAATTTATGTAAGGTTAGCACACAGTAGTTAGAAGCAGTTAATAAAGAGTAAATTTATGTAAGGTTAGCACACAGTAGTTAGAAGCAGTTAATAAAGAGTATTAGAATTAACATATAATCAAATGTTCAATGGCAGCAGAGTGTTAACTAACCAAGAGAAAAGGATAGATCAGAAGAATTGGATAGAGCAAGAATAGGGAAGAATCCACTATCTGCTCCGAAGCTACTAGAAACAGCTCTGAGGAACAATTCTTTGATAAGGCCATGTGTAGCCACCAATATACCAAGAATTAAAAGATATTCTATATTCATCTTCCTCATAGGGACATGTAGAAAAGTTAATGAGAGTTAAAATTTGCTAAGGAATTTTAAATCCCCCCCAAAAATTAGCTATATTTACCCTTAATGTATAATCATTAAAACTCCTTTCAAAACATTAAAACCTAGTTTCCTTAACTCTAATATCTTAGATTTTGCTAACGTATGATAAATATTATAGTTTCTTTTTTACAGCAAATAGCACATAGCTTTAGAAAAAGATATGGAGAAACTTGGAGCAGAAGTCCTCATCCAGGTGGAAGCATTTGGTATCCCAAATTGCTTTAAGTTAATAGCACAAAGAGGCTAAGATGAAAATGTATACTTGGCAAATGATTTGACGTAACCAAATGAGAAAAATAAAAAATGGGCACGTAGCATTATTGTTTGGTCCTACTCATTTAAAATAAAATGATTATACTGTAACAGAGGTAAAGGTCTGAAAAAGGGCAAAATGTATTATGAGCTGTCTTTTTAAAATCCCCTACCCTTTTTGGGAATTAAAACCTGCATTCCTGCCTGAGGCCAGCAACCAAAGGAGAAGAAAACTGTTCTTTGTTCTTTGTTTTCTAGTATATTAAACTACAAGAGATGGCTCAACAGAATTGTCTACACAAAGGTCATCCTCGCCAGAGATAAGGTCCACCAAAACCACCAACTATAGTTGAACGATAGCCCACAGCCATGACATGTGACACTGGTCACACAGACCCAAGCCCAACCTCTGAAAAATCCCCCTTTAAAAAGCCCTATATTTCTGCTTAAAGGCAGGATAGTGGTCTTTTGAGACACTAGTCTGACACCCTCCTGATTTGCTGCCAAATTAATAAACTTCTCTTTACTTTTCCTCAAACCACTTATCCTTTTTCATTCTCACTGATTCAGTCTCAGGGACAGTACTGAACTTTTTTTATTGTACTTTGTTTCATTGGGGTTTGTAGATATTTTATTTTTTACAAATTGAAGGTCTGTGGTAGCTCTATGTCTTAAGAAAGAAAGGGAGCAGAAGGAAGAGAAAGGGTGTGAGTGGATTGTGAGGATACAACTAGGCAGACAGTGGCTCAAGAGGAGTAGATTGCAAAAGGTTTGAGTAGGAGTTAATTCTTTGGTTGCACTTCTGCTAGAGGGTCTTTGAGAAAGGCTATCTTGAAGTTCGCATGTTACTTTGTGTCCAACGCATCTAGAAAACCCCATGTATTTGTCCAAGAGACTCCTAGATTTGATAAATGAATTCGGTAAAGTCTCAGGTTACAAAATCAATATACACAAATCAGAGGCATTCATATATGCCAATAATAATCAAGCCGAAACGCAAATCAAAAACACAATAACTTTTACCATAGCCCCAAAGAAAATTAAACATCTAGGAATGTATTTAACAAAAGATATAAAAGACTTATACAAGGAGAACTACAAAATGCTAAAAAAAAAAAAAAGAAAAAGAAAAATAAATTGTAGAAGACATAAACAGATGGAAAAGTCTACCTTGTTTATGGATTAGTAGAATCAATATCATTAAAATGTCAATATTACCTAAAGTGATCTACAGAATAAATCCAATCCCCATCGAAGTACCATTATTATTCTTTACAGATCTAGAAAAAACAATTCTTCACTTTGTACAGAACCAGAAAAGACCTGGTATAGCCAAAGCAATCTTAAGTAAAAAGAATAAACTGGGAGGCATCAGTCTTCCTGACTTCAAGGTGTACTATAAAGCAATAATAATTAAATTGGCCTGGTAATGGCACAAGAGAAGAGGCATCGATCTTTGGAACAGGATTGAGATTCCAGAGATGAAACCATCTGCATATGGTAACCTAATCTTTGATAAAGCAGACAAAAATATATATTGGGGGAAAGAATCTCTTTTCAATAAATGGTGCTGGGGAAACTGGATAGGTACATGCAGAAGAATGAATCTGGATCCCTACCTCTCACTTCTCACAAAAATCCACTCGAGATGGATAATAGATTTAAACCTAAGGCATGAAAAACCTTAAGAATACTAGAAGAAGATGTTGAGAAGACCCTTTCAGACATTGGCCTAGGCAAAGAATTCTTGAAGAAGACCCCCAATGCAATCACTGCAGCAACAAAAATAAATAAATGGATGTGATTAAATTAAAAAGCTTCTGCACAGCCAAGGAAACTATCATTAGAGCAAACAGACAACCTACAGAATGGGGAAAAATATTTGCTCTCTACACTTCTGATAAAGGTCTGACAACAAGAATCTATCTAGAACTCAAAAGAATTAACAAGAAAAAAATCAAACAACTCCATCAAGAAATAGACAATGGAAATGAAACTAGACAATGAAAAGAAACTTTTCCAAAGAAGACAGAATAATGGCCAGCAAACAAATGCTCAACATCTTTAATCATTAGAGAAATGCAAATCAAAACCACAATGAGATATCACCTAACCCCAGTGAGATTGGCCTCTATCAAAAAATCTCAAAACAATGGATGCTGACGAGGATGTGGAGAGACAGGAACACTCTTACACTGCTGGTGGGACTGCAAATTAGTGCAGCCTTTGTGGAAAAGAATTTGGAGATACCTCAAGGAGGTAGAGGTGGAAACACCATTCAATCCAGCAATGGCACTATTAGGCATCTACCCAAAAGAGCATAAGACATTCTATAATAAAGACATCTGCACCTGAATGTTTATGGCAGCACAATTCACTATTGCAAGGACGTGGAAACAGCCCAAGTGCCTGTCAATTCTTGAGTTGATTATTAAAATTTGGTATATGATTACAATGAAATATGAATGAATTCTAAGAAATGACAGTGAGCTAGCACCACTTACACTATCCTGGATTAAACTTAAACCCATTATCCAAAGTGAGGTGACACAAGATCAGAATAATGGGCTCCACAGGTACTCACCATCAAATTGGTACTGACTGATTAACACTATGGTGCTCAAATGGTGGTGGTGTTCACCAAGGATTCGGGGGTTGTGGGGGTAGTCCCACATCTGAGGGATGTGGTGAGCATTGTGGAGGGGAAGGGCATACCTCTAACCCTTGCTAGGGAGAGGTAAAGATATAAAACGTAACCAAAATGTTTGTACTCTCATATTTTCTTGAAATAAATAAATAAAAGGTAATGAACTTTTGATAACAATACTACAGATATTAAACCCACAAATGTATATAATCTGTTTCAAAAAGAAATTACATCATCTATTGAGAATTTTTAAAGTGCTTTTTCATTGCCATTAAATCTGTTTTTAGCATAAATACGGATTTTTTGTCTTTACTTTTTTTGTATGTTTTGTTCACTGCTGTGTTCCCTTAAGGCCTATAATGATGCTGGCACATAGTAGGAACTCATTAAATATTTGTTTAATTTTGCTGTATCAGACTCGTTTTTCTCTCTAAATGTATTAACATTTAATTTTGATTGTTGCTTAGGCCACAAGGGCTACACAAAGACACTAGCACCAATTTGAAAACATACTTTCAAAGTCACTGAATAAACAATGCTAAAATTAGACATAGTCCTGTGGAAAAAAGCCATTTCACTTCTTCCTGTGGAAAAATTAGATATTAAAACTTGCAAGACCTTCCAGAGCATCAGTGTGGGTCAGAATTACTGAGAGAGAGAGAGAGAGAGAGAGAGAGAGAGAGAGAGAGAGAGAGAGAGAGAGAGAGAGAGAGAGAGAATATGAAAAAAAGCAAGGCAGCATGGCACAGAAAAAGATCATATACTACTCTTTGTCACTAACCCCCAAAGAAAAGTGAATAAACAGAGCAAAAGATTATATATACTGTTCCCAACAACGGAAAACTGAAATTGTATGAAGCTACTGCCAACTGTTATTCCTTACATGCTTGGCTTGAAACATATTAGAGGCAATGGAGTATAGAGTTATAATCACTGGCTTTGGAGTCAGGTAGACCATGGTATGCATTCCAGTCCTGCATCTTACTGGATGTGAGACTTTAAGGTTATTGTGGCATTAGAGACAATATCAATAAATAGCAGCTAGTAATAAGTACAGCCTTTTCACCTTCCTAAATTACTATTAGTGCTTAGATTGTAGACATCCATGATGTATTTAGTTCTAAAAGGCAATTTTTCTGCCAAAACTAACACACCATAGGCACTATAAGCCTGCCAGTAAAATCTTGTTAGTATATTTTAAAACAAAACTTTTATCACACAAATAATATCCCCCAAGTCAGTATGAACAAAAGTCATTGCTAAATTCCAATCAATTGCCCAAAAAATAAACATAAATGAGTGCCTATGTTTCAAATGCTTTGCAAGGCACTGGGGAATACAACAATAAATAAGGTTCAATCTTTGCCCTTAAGCAGCTAATAGCTTGGTGGGAGACCCTTATAAACATTTATAAAAGGGTAGTGAGGAGGCCCATCATTTTAAACTCAACATGTCATTTGGCAGAAAAAAACTTAGGACAACAAATGAATTTAAATATCCTTGGTCCCATTTCCCATAGTACTGCTAACCACAATCGGAGATGACAAGTAGGTCACCACTAAAATGCAGGTCATCTACACTCACTGAAAACAATTACATTTAGAAAACAGGAGACTCCAGATCACAATAATGAAATCAACCATTCTTTAAAACTTAAAAGTAATAGCCAACATAAAACTAACACTGCATTTTTGTAGAACATACAATTAACAACTCCTGAAAAGTGAGAAGAGCTTCAGGACTGCTTCTGGTACAGAGATGGCAGAGATGTAAATATAAAGGGATCATAGGGCAGCCAAATGATTAGATTTGAGCCCCAAAGAAGCAGCAGCCAGGAAGTTTGACCCCATCCTAATGTTTCTACCATGACCTTGGACTAGACAGCAAACAACAGAGTTGCCTATATTTCCTATTTTCATTTGCTCTCCTCCACGCTCTTAAGACCCTTTAATCAGCTTCTAGCCCTCCCATCAAACCCACCAACGCTGCTCTCATCAAGGTGACTATTGAACTTCAAATTGATAAATCCATAGTTAATTCTTAGTCTTCATTTTACCTGACTTATCAGGGGGATTGCACACAATAGTTGACACCTCTTCTTGTATATCTAAGAAACAACTGAAACTCAATATGTTCATACCTAAACTCCTGATCTTTCCCCATACCTACTCTACCTGCAGCTCTCCTCATCTCAGCAGATGGCAATTTCATCCTTCCAGTTATTCAGGCCAAAACCCTTAAAGTTATTTCTTTAATTATCTATTGAAATAAGTGTATACATCAGAAGCCTAATGCTTGATGAGTTCTCATCAATTGAACAAACCCATGTAACCAGCCCAAGATCAATAAACAGAACTTTATAAACGCCCCCAAAACCTTCCTTAGACTGTCCCTTCCAGTCACTAGCTCCCTTTCAATAAAAGTAATAGTGTCTCTCAGAATGCAATGCAGGAGGACAATAAGGAAGAAAAGTTAGGAAACAAGGAGTATATATCCAGAAATTCCAGCATTTGTCTACTACAAGTGCCAAATAAAAAAGAAGAGATAAAAAAAATGGATAGGATGTAATAGACAAAGCAATAATAGGTGAAATTTTTTCCAGAATTGAATACAGTCACGAGCCCTCAGATTTAAAAGGCCCACCAGGTGTCAAGTAGGATGTATGAAAAAAGACCTATACCTAGACACATTGTGGTGAGATTTCAGAACAATAAAGAAAAAAATTACTAACAGCTTCCCAAGAGTAAAACACATTGCCCTGAAGGAACAAGAATCAATGACATCTGAATATTCATAGGCAACATTGTGTAGGAAGAAAGAAGATGGGACAATATGTAAAATAAGAAAATAAGATTTTCTTTAAGGTTCTGGATCATCTCTATGTTTATGCTACATTATTACAAAATATATTAAAATGTCTACATTCCAAAAGAAAAAATGTCCATAACCCCATCATCTGACCCAGTCAATGTTTTCACTTAGCCAGGTTTCCTTCTAGTGATTGCTTATATGTCTATTCAAGTTTTACATAATTGCAATAATATTAGCTCTGGCATAGCGGGGTGGGAGATGGGGGGCAGGGGCAAGATATGTAACCATAACAATATTTGTACCCCCATAATATGAGGTAATAAAAAAAAAGAAACATGACCTATTTCCAAACATAAAAAAAAGATAGAAATATATTCTACATGCTTGCTTTAAAACATACCATGGGAATTTTTCTATTTGCTAGTTTTTCTTTGTTTCTTATCTTCTCCCATTTTTTCCTTCTCTCTCATTTCCTCCCGCCCCTACTCATGGTAACCAATGTAAACATGATGTATATACTTCAACTCTTCAACCGCAACTCTGTGCATGGTTATGTGCAACATGTTCTTCTCACTTGACATCATGAATTTATATCTCTCCAGATTGAGACTATGTATACTGAATCATACTCATTATTTTTAATAGAAGAATAATAGAAGAAAAAATTTTAATAGAAGAAAAATATTTCATAATATTCAAATTTAAGAATAATTTCAGGTTGTTTCCAGTTTTTGGTGGCTGTAATATTCAGATTATTTCCAGTTTTTCCAGTAAAAACAGTGTTATAATAAACATATTTATATATATTAAACATATTTTATATACATTTTTAAACAGGTAAAAGAGTACCAGGCATGAGATTACTAGATTGAAATATATATCTACATAGTTTTTAAGAGTTTTTAAAAAAAATGTAATATGTATATGTGGGGGGAAAAAACAAACAGAAAAAAATCCCTATCAGTTGTCCAATTCTCTTCACCAAACACAGCTATTATTAAAAGTATAACTTTCCAGAGATATTGACTCATAATATATTATTTTCAATTTGAATAGGTATAGCCAGATTACTTCCCTGAAAGGCAGTGGCAATTCAAAACTCTACTTGCAATATATGGTGGTGGGGTCAGGGATCAACTCACAATTAAGGCAGATCAATAAGAGAAAGGTTTACTTACCAAGCACATGGGAAGAATCAAGGACTGATTACCCAATATCCCAATGGAGTTCAGATATTTTTACACCTGTCTTTTTGGAGGGGAGGGGAAATGAGGAGTACAGGTAATTCTGTTTAGAGGCAATAAACAGTTGCTAGGGAGGATGAATAGATACTTGGGAGAATGAATACACAGGGGTGGGAAACAGACTGACTTGTAAATTAACCTGAGAGACAGGCATTAATTATGTTTAAAATGATTTGGGCCAGGTCTGGTTGCATTCTTGATTTTCTTTCCTACAATATGTTGAGATAACAGGGAAAAGAAGGGAAGTCAGTTAATCTTTTTGATCTTTTGATTGGTACAGTCTAGTTTATGCAGATAGAGGAAAAGCCCCTTCCAGTGCTTTTTGATCTCACATGGCCTTTCATTCAAAATATTCTTTATACCAAGGAGTCATATTTTGGGATGAAATTTCCTGAGCTCCTTCATTCTCCCTGTCTGGAACTTCCCTAGAAGTTTCACACACCAATATCTATAGAGAGAGAGATCAGGTTAGTAGTCAAGTGACAAGAGATCTGCTAAGGGAAAGAGGAATATATAAATTAGAAGGAGAATAAGTAGAAAAGAATAGATCTAAGCACATTTCTCCACATCCCTGTTAAACCAGTCTCCCCTTCTTGGAAGTAGGTCTTCATTAATCTAATGGAGAACATTTACCTTGTCTTTTAAGAAGTGTACATCACAGTCTCTACTTGCCCTGTGTGATTTTATGTAGAAACACCTTTTTTTTTTGCCAATAATCATGCAAGCTCCTCCCTGTTGAGCTACCAGGGCATCCAGGACACAGCAGTTTTCAAATACAACAGCAGCTATGCTATTGACTTCTGATTGGAGTGCTCCCAGTGCTTACATGGTCATATTGATCTTATTCTATTACCATTTGGAGATTCCAACCTGCTTTTTTCAATCTCATGAGTTCCAAATGCCAGGCAAAGAGTCCTGAGCACCAAAAGAAACTTAGAATCGTGATATACAAGTGAGTTTTTATAATATCATGTCTAATATATTTGCTTGGTACCACTTTATGAACAAATGAGCCTAAGTTGGGAATTTGGCTGGCATTTAAAGTGGAGTACCTGGTAACAGATGGTGTCAGAGAGTCAAGTCTACAGCATCCTAACAATCTAGGTGGGAACCACTCATATACTTTATTAACACACAAGATAAAAAGACCAGTGTAATTTACAGATAGGGTCAGGATGAAACCTGTGACCTCCCAGTCTGGAGTCTGCTGTACCTCTTCTTCCTCATTGGCACTTCCACATCTCCAGTGTCCCTGTGTCCTTGCCAGTCTATGGGAACAGAACAGGTTATGAGGAGGGGAGGGGTATATACAACCACAACGAGTTAAGATGTGCAACGTTTTGGGGATGGACATGCTTGAAGCTCTTACTCAAGGGGGCAGGGGGGCATGGGCAATATAAGTAACCTTAACACTTGTACCCCCATAATACACTAAAAAAATAACAATAAAGCATCAAATAAATAAATAAAAAATAAAGGCCTTTGGTCTGGTTCTGGTGGTTATAGGGCTTGGTTTTGTCACTTAACCAAGTCAGTCCAGACTTTTGGTCTGTTTTATATACAATCTTTAGTGTCTGACAACTTAATAAGAGGAGCAAATGAAGTACCCCAAGTTTCACAGACCTGGCTTGTGAGCCTTTCATAACATCTAGTGATCTGACAAGCATTGACATCATGAGGTCATTAGTGTCAGCGCCATCTAAGAGTACAAGGATGCCATCTGTGGAATCAAACCGTAGGGTTTAATCACAATATTGCCCTAGTATGTCACCCAGAAAAGATCCAGCATCATCCCTGTTTTCAATACAGAGGAAAATTTTCTTTCCAGTGACTTTACCTGAGGAAAAAACCGTTTTCTGGGCTTCCACAGAGTATTTTCTGTGTGCAGTTGACTCACCAACAGGAGAAGCAGCATGATTTTTGTTTCCTCTGGTTGTGGATGCCACATGGTGTCTTACATCCATCTTCCAGACTGGTTCCACCAGGCACTCACATTGGCAGAAACAAAAATGAGTTCAGGTTCCTTTGAAGGATCTAAGTGTTGGCATACCCAGCAATTAGATGGATTAGTTAATGTGGTCAGGGTTTGAAAGACTGGTGTAAAGGGAGGGATGCCAGGTCTGTGCCTGATCTGCTGGAAAAAACAGTAAGAGTTAGTAAGAGTAAGGCACAGTTTGAAAGAGTCATAGTGGAAAATTAAAGGGAGAAAGGGATAGGTTGAGGCAAACTCCACTCACCTTCCAACTCGCAATCTTTGAAGGGGGAGGCTTAAAAGAAGTGTTTTAAAAGGACCATTCTTTGGGGAGGGGAGATAAAAAGGGAAAAAGGAGCTTTAGATTAAAAAAAATAGGGTTTCTTGATCTGCAATCTTGGGGAAACCTGTCTAGTTCATGAAGACAGCTGCTTCAGGGGCCTGGGAACTGGCCCTGGAAATACTTATTTTCAGGTCATCTGTAGGGGTCACCCTCCCACCCTCCAATTGTGTCGCTGTAGTTTGGCATGGCTTATGTGAATCCAGAAGGATTTTCTTTTATTTTTTGTTTTTCTTCCTTTCTTTCTTTTTTTTTTTTTTTTTTTTTTTTTTTGAGACAGAATCTCACTCTGTTGCCCAGGCTAGAGTGCCGTGGCATCAGCCTAGCTCACAACAACCTCAAACTCCTGGGCTCAAGTGGTCCTCCTGCCTCAGCCTCCCAAGTGGCTGGGACTACAGGCATGTGCCACCATGCCTAGCTAATTTTTTCAATATATTTTTAGTTGGCCAATTAATTTCTTTCTATTTTTAGTAAAGACAGGGTCTCACTCTTGCTCAGGCTGGTTTCGAACTCCTGACCTTGAGCAATCCACCTGCCTTAGCTTCCCAGCGTGCTAGGATTGGATTTTCTTTCATTTTTTATGGCAGCATAGGTAGTTAACAGGACTTTATAAGGGCCTTCCCAGCGAGGTGACAGCACATATCTTCTAACAACTGTGATGTACACAAGATCTCTTGGTCAAACAGGACGACAAGTCCTGTCAGTTGATGGAGGCCATGCTCCTTTCACCTGTTGATGACATGCTCCAAGCATATTCGTTATTATAGCATCTGTGTGTAGCTAGTCATGGTATTGAACCACTCACTTAAATCCCTATAGTGTTCAGTCAGCCTGGGAATAGAAGGTTTATAGGTGTCAGTAGGCATGGGATGACAGAACACTATTTCAAAAAGGGTTAAACCATGTCTCCTTCTGGATTTTTATAAGGGCCAAAGGTAATGCTTCTGGCCATTTAAGTTCAGTGTCTTGACAGACTTTTCTCGAAGTTATTTTTATTTCTAGACTTTTATGTTCCACTTGCCCTGAGGATAGGGGATAATGTGGGGTATGAAATGTTAATGAGTCCCCCAGAGCCTTTGCAAGCAAGTGGTTTAAAATGATTCCCTTGATCTGACTCAATCCATAAAGGAATACCAAAATGAGGAATAATCTCAGTTACTAATTTCTTTACCATGGTTGTAGCATCAGCGTGCCTAGTTGGATAGTATTCTGTCTATCCACTAATCATATAAACAATAACCAAACAGTGAGAAAAGGCTAAAGATGGAGGGACATTTATAAAACCAATTTGGAGTGCCAAAAGAGACATTCTGGGTTTGGGGGGGCCAGTTTCCACTAGACATATGGTAAGATTTACAAATAATTCAGTGGGCAATAATTTGGTCAGAGATATCTCCCTCTGAAGGTGAATGCAAAGACAAATTGTGAACCAGATGCAACAGAATTGAAAAGAAATTTGAGCAGAGGTCAATTACTGTATTCCTAAAGACACATGAACTAAAAAGCATCTGAGTTAGTTTCTATCATCTCGATAAAATATTTGATTTAAGCACTTATTAATATTTTAAGTTAATGAATTAGAGTTCTTTTATATAATTTGGTAGTAAAATATCACATATAAATGACATATAGAGATACAGACAGAAGCAGTTCTAATAGCTCTTTTAAGAATTTATTTGCCAGCTCTTAAATATTACTATTTTTTATTCAGACTATCAATCTTTGAATTACCTATTTTATTGCTTTAAGCAATTACCAGTTAGGCAACAATTTGCCTTTAGTAAGATTTTCCCATTTCTGTACGAGTTTGCTGTTTTCTGGGCCTAATACTTATACATATATAGGTAGGCATAGCCAGAAAGTACTTAGTTATTCAGAAATTAAGGATCCTATTTTTACCTCAGATCTTGGCTCTGGTTCTCAAATCTCCATGATCAACTTAGGCAATGATTTTTCTTTATTCAGGTACACAAGAAAAAAAAACAAAGGGATAGAACACAGAAATCTCTGCAAATTCCTGAAAGTGAGTTTGCATCCCCTATAGTATTGCCATTTACTGTTGGTGTCTGCCTGACTCAGTCAGATTTGAGGCCTCCAACTGGATCTAATCTAGTTAATTATCACATCCAATCTGATCTCAGACCTAGTTTAGTTTCTGTTGCAACTTCTGAACCCAGTTAGGATAAAAAATTTGCTCAAACGAACTCAGAGGGCTCAAAACAGAAATCTGTGGAGCTTTGGAATCTGAGAGAGAACTTATCCACAAGCCTCAGATGCAATGAGAGAGCACTGGGCAACAGGTCCTGCAGATACCTCGCTTGCACCCTCGGTGCTCCTGGGAGTCTCTGGGAGCTCTATCTCAGAACACACTTTTGCTAAAAATGAAACAATTTAATTGTGCAAAGAGCAATTCACAAATTGGGTAGCTGAACTAGAACAGATTCAGAGAGACTCTAATGCTGAGAAGATCTGCAGACAGAAAAGAGAAAATGACATACAGAAAATAGAAACAGCAGGATTGGTTACAGTTCAGCATTTCCCTTACTTAAATATAGCTTGAACAGTTGGCCACTGAAATTGGCCAAAACTCTATGATTGGCAAAGAGGAAGGAGTAAAAAGGAGTGAAGATGAATGGAGCAAACTTTAGCTGGTACAAACAGCTGACATTTTTGCTTTTGAACATTTTTTTAATTAAAGTATCTTTTTAAGTGAAACCAATAAGACTTTTAAAAAGGTTATAACTTAATCAATGAAGCAAGAGGCATTTTAAAGAGGTGAATAACACTTTTTACAAGATCCAGAAAAGCCACATAAGCAACTCAAAGAAAGAAAAGCCTCAATAGCCATAAATAGTTGCAACTCACAATTTTTGTCCAGTTATGTTTTCTAGGGTCCCAGTTTTTCAGCTGACCATTATATATAAATGTCTGGAAACCCCATATGCCTCCACAGAATACAAGAAAGTAAAAATTGTGCATAGAAGGGAAGAGAACCAATGAATGGCAAAAATTACACAAACATCAAACCAGAACAGGTTCATTCCCTGATCCAGGAATCAAACCTAGGCTGCTAAGTTGAAAGCACAGGACTTTTAACCATTAGGCCACAAAGTAAATTGGCCTTTGCCATTAATTCCACAGGGGTAGTATTTAAAGGACTTTTATCTTTGTTTTAGATCAGATATTTGCTCTTCAATTTTCTCAGGCAAATTTTTAAGGCTAGTCACAACATTGCATATCTTTCTTTCAATCTAATTTCTCTATTAATACAAATAAGGTAATTGTTTTGAATAAGAGATCTCTAAAATTAAGTTTTTTCAGAAAATGTAGAAATCTTTTAAGTTAAAGGATCCATCTTTTGGCCATTAATCTCAATGGCATATTTATTCCAAAAGTGGCTCAATCCAATGCCTCCTCATAGAAAACCCAGGTGGTAATTTTCCCAATTTAGCTGGGAGAGGGCACAGAAAAGGCAGTTTCCAAGATTCCCAAAAATTCACTCTCAGAAATAGACAAGGTAACAAAGAGGATAGGACATTTTAAGACAAAGGCTTCCCCTAGAGCTTGACATATTGGGTACAAAGAGTGTGCTGCTTAGAATCTTTGTCTTGGACTCCCAATCTTTTTCAGGCTGGCTGCCAGACATGTTCCTGAAAAAACACACACCCCGGATGGCGGAGACTGAGGAGAAAATTCCCACTCAGTCCCCAGACAAGCTCTGGAACATGGAACAGGACGAGAAGGAAACCTCATATTTCCTCTTCACCCCCCTCCCCCCTCCCCCCTTCCCCCCCTTCCCCCCCTCCCCCCGCAGGGAACTGCAGCAAAGTTTGTCGTCCTAGACATCAGGCTAGTCAGAACCCTGTAACCGGCTCGCCTGCCGGGCCGTCTGGAACATCGGGCTTATGGAGGTGCTAAGTCTGTGGTAACCCTCTTTATGACAAAAATGACACAGAAAGACAATGACGAAAGAAAGAACAACAAAAAAAGGCTATTTCTGGGTGGAGAGAGAATCAAACAATATGAATATTCATACCACAAACTACCAAAAAATATACGAATACCAGAGTTGCTCACAAGACTAGTCACTCACAAAAACCTTTGCTCTCATTAATCTTAAATTTGGAAAGGACACTGATCTTTTCCCCTCTGCTCAACCGGAGCCCACAGAGAGGAAAACCGGGAGTCTGACTCATGAAGAAGGTATCTTACCAAGTCACTAGCTGGCGGAAGTTCGATTTTCCTGACTGCAGCTTTCAGGAGAGCTCAGTAGCTTTGAGATCCTGCCTCCTCATCAAACTGTAGGGGTGAGGGGAAACTTGCCCTTTCCCCAAAAGTTTGAAACTTCACTGAAAGATCAACTCACACTTGAGGCCGATTAATAAGAGAAAGGTTATTTGCCATGCACATGAGAAGAATCAAGGAGTGATTACCCAATATCCCAATGGAGTTCAGCTATTTTATACCTGTCTTTTTGGAGGGGAGGGGAAATGAGAAGTACAGATAATTCTGTTTAGGGGTAATAAACAGTTGCTAGGGAGGATTAATAGATACTTGGGAGAATGAATGGATGGTGGTGGGAGGAAATAGGTTGACTTGCATTAAATAAATTAACCTGAGAGACAGGGATTATGTTTAAAATTATTTGGGCCAGGTCTGGTTGCCTTCTTGATCTTCTTTCCTGCAATATATTGAGATAACAGTGAAAAGAAGGGAAGTCAATTATTCTTTTTGATCTTTTGATAGGTCAGTCCAGTTTATGCAGATAGAAGGAAAGCCCCTTCCAGTGCTCTTTGATCTCAAATGGCCTTTAATTCAAAATATTCTTTATAACAAGGAGTCATATTTTGGGGCGAAATTACCTGAGCTCCTTCACCCTTTCCCTAGCTAAATGGTCATCACTTTAGTATACTTAAATTTTCTCTAATTGGATAGTTTTAAAAAATGATGCCTAATTGTTATGTTAATTTGCGTTATCTTGATGACTAATGAGGTTCAGGATATTTCCATTTGTTTATTGGCCATCTTCATTTCCTCTTCTTTTCAATGCTAATTCATATCCCTAGCCCATTTTGACTGGTTATTTTTACCTTACTTTGCATAAACTCTTTGTACATTATGGATATTAAGTTTCTATTTGTCAGTGAGGCATTGTGGCTCAAGCCTGTAATCTCAGCAACTGGAGAGGCTGAGGCAGGAAGATCACTTCAGGCCAGGAGTTCAAGACCAACCTGAACAATATAGCAAGACCTTGTCTCTAAAAAAAATAAGAAAAATTTAGCAGGTGTAGTGGCACACACTCTCCCAGCTATGAGGGAGACTGAGGCAGGAGGATCTTTGAGCCTAGGAATTCAAGGTTACAGTGAGCCATGATTGCACAACTGTACTCCAGAGTGGAAGACATAGCAAGACCCCATCTCTTTAAATAAACTAATAAATAGATAGACAAGTTTATATTTGTGAAATATGTTGTAAATATTTTTCATTGGCTTTTGAATTTATGATGTTTTTCTATTAAAAATGTAAAATTTTATGTATTCTAAGTCTAACATTACTTACCTAATTTCTGGGTTTTCTCGATGGCTTTAAGAAGGTATCTCCAACTCCAGATAATAATATAGTCTCTCAAGTTTTCCTTTAAAATTCCTACTCTTTTGTTTTCTATAATGTAAATATTTAATTTAATTCATTTAGATTTGTATAGGGTGTGAGGTAAAGATTCAACATTTGCTTCTAGATGAGTAGCCAAATTTACTAGCACTGTTAAATAGATATTATTTTTTCTCACATAACTGAAATTTTATTTTTCTTAATTTCTAAATTGTTATGTATAATGTAAGGCTGGTGGCAGGGGCCCCCTCCCCTCCCTAGATGGAAAAAGAAAACGCTTAGTGACCTGACCTGCCAAGGACAAACTGCCAGGCCCCACTGAGAGGAACCACACCCAGATCTCCACCTGGATTTGCTCCTGGATTCCACAAATACCTCCAGCCCCTCCTATTTCTCAACGACCATCCAGGGTCAAAACAGAGAATCCCAGCTCTTCCCTCCACAAGTCCCTAGCCCCGCCCAAAGGGTATAAAAGGCCTCAGCCCCTTCAAACTGCAGCGACTTCCGCCCCCCCCCTTGGGGCCCCAGAACCTCATCCACTAGTGTATAATAAAGCCACGTGGTTTGACCCCCACTCTTTCTCTCTCTGTGTCTGTCTTTTCTTTTCACCGCCGCCGAAAAACCTTACATATATATGAGACTATTCTCTTTCATTAAAATTGTGTGAATATTCTTGTGACATTAACACTCCTTCGATTTTCATTATTTTTTCAAAATTTCTCAACTCTTCTTGCTTATTTTCTCTATCTTTTAAAATTTAGCACCAGCTTGTTAAACTCCATAAAAATTTTCTGTTGTGCTCTAATTGGAACTACATAGGATCTACAGATTAATTTGATGAAAACTGCCATCTTTATGAAATTGAGCCTTTCCATCTAGAATATAGCATATCTCTCCATTTATTCAAGTTGTCTTTTGTGTAGAGAAACTACTAGTGTCACTGTTACAGACATTTGGAGAGATAATTTAGCCATATCTATTACAGTAAAACTACACATATCCTATGACCCAGACATTCCTTCTTATCAGTATGCTCAGCCATGACCTGCAGTATTCTCTATTGTAGCAAAAAAAAAAAAATCAAATAAATTAAATTTCCATCAATAGAGAAATGGATAAAGAACATATTGCCATCCATACTTCTGAATACTATGCAGCAATTAAATAAAATGAACTATCGCTATATGTTTTGGCATGAAGCAATAACCAAGACATATTGCAAAGTAAAGTACACTGTGAAACACATGTGCCTATGTAAAGCACACACATATACACACAAAAGAACATATGTCTATAAGTACATATATGTATACATATGTAAGGAAAAATATTTGGAAGGATACACACCAAACTAATAAAATGGTTATTTCTATGTAAAAGATTGAGGTGGAGCTTGGGATAAAGAGTGATTTCATTTTTTTTTTTTTTTTTTTTTTTGAGACAGAGTCTCACTTTGTTGCCCAGGCTAGAGTGAGTGCCATGGCGTCAGCCTGGCTCACAGCAACCTCAATCTCCGGGGCTCAGCGATCCTACTGCCTCAGCCTCCCGAGTAGCTGGGACTACAGGCATGCGCCACCATGCCTGGCTAATTTTTTGTATATATATTTTAATTGGTCAATTAATGTATTTCTAGTTTTGGTAGAGACGGGGTCTCGCTCAGGCTGGTTTCAAACTCCTGACCTTGAGCAATCCGCCCGCCTCGGCCTCCCAAAGTGCTAGGATTACAGGCGTGAGCCACCACGCCCAGCCATATTATATTTTTAGACTTTTTTTCCAAAAGGAATTTATTTGTGTATTACCCATGTAATTAAAAATAAGGACAATTTAGAAAAAAAATTTATAAGTTCAAGTGATTTGAAAGTATTATTTTTAATAGGCCACACATAATGAAATTTCAAGATTTAAATTTGTTGTCACATACTGGTCAATAAAAAAGTGCAAGATATTCAACTCTAAAACCCATTTAACTTATCCACTATTCAGATACAATCCAAAAGAAGCCAACCTCACAAATGTATGCAGAGGTGATTGACTGAAAGAAACCATATTAAGAAGCAGGAAGTTTTAATGGAAAATGATAGCTAAATCCAAGAGAAAGGAAAGAATTCCTCTTGGCCAATCCGAATCCATCTTTAGTTAATTAGCTTTCTTTGTATAGGCAATTTTATTAGAATAGAAAATATTCCTTTCACCTAATAAATGTGTAGCAAAGTGGTTAAGGCTCTGGATTCATGGTGTTGAATCCTGCCTCTGCTACTCACCAGCTTTATCACCTTGAACATACCTATACTTCATTCTTTGTTTTTTTCTGATCTGCATAATGTGGATACCTCAAAGGATTGTAGGCAAGGTTAAATTAATTAATACCTGTAAACTGCTTAAATCAGTGCCTGGTGCAAAGTAATTGTGCTCAATGTTAGCTATTATCAATATTATTAGTATTAGTTCAACAAATATTCATTAACTAGCCACCATGTGTCAGACACTCTACTTGCCATTGGTAACACAGAGATGGCTAAAAATCAGTACTTGCCATTGAAAAAGCCTACCTAATGTGAAAGAAATAAATACATATGGTCATGATGTCAGTACAATATGGTAAGTGCTTTAAAAGAATAATTGCCCAGTGTTGTGAGCACACAAAGGAGGCTCACACAACCCAGCCCGGGGAAAGGAAAGGAAGAAGAGTGGGACATATTTGATATGGAAATCTCCAATAACAATTTTCTCTCCATTCCCTGTTCTCATTAAGGGAAAGAAAGTCCTTGGTAGGTTATTTACTACTCTCCAAACCTAAAAGTGACCCACAAGATTTTCTGACTACAACTCAAGTTTGGCAACCAACAGTCACCATTATGAGACATGACAGAGTTTTTCCGCAGGACAAGTTGCAAAACAACTACAAATCATGTTGTAAACCTCACAGAGAGTCAACTTTATTCCACAGGGTGCCAGCCTTTCATAACATAGTTTCCACATTCAATGAGCATCTTATGATACGTTTCCAAAGATTATGTTTCACAACAAAAATCTAAATTCCCCACCAAGGACTTGAGACTTGAGATTGTATAAACTCAAGACAAACATGAGTCAGCACTGCATCTTTATTAAAAAAAAAAAAAAAAGACATGACAATGGCCTGCATTTACAGGAGTATATTATCAGGGAACTACTAAGTTACTCTACAACCATAAGTCACAATCTTGCAAGATTCAGACTGAATATTTAAGAAAGAGACATAGAAAATCTGATACTGATTGGCCGGGTGCAGTGGCTCACGCCTGTAATCCTAGTACTCTGAGAGGCTGAGGCAGGAGAATCACTTGAGCTCGGGAGTTCAAGACCAGCCTGAGCAAGAGCAAGACCCTGTCTCCACGAAAAGAAAAAGAAAAGAAAAGAAAAGAAAAGAAAAGAAAAGAAAAGAAAAGAAAAGAAAATCTGATACTGATTAAAAAACCAACATATAAGACTGCAATGGGTTAAAAGAATGAGGAATGCCATCCAACTAATTCAGTAAGTACTACCCACTCCAAGACAAACAAAAGTAAGAGATTTCCTGCCCATAAGAGCTCATGATCTAGGCAGAAAAACAGAGTGTACACACAGAAAATAGAATGTTGTCAACTCTTATACAATATGAAGTTAAAGTATAGGTTTGAGCAAGTGGGATTTTAGCCAGATTTTTAACAAGGATTACACATCCTTTATGAAAAACTTGTAATGGTTTTTCAATGCCTATAAGAGTAATTTGTTTTTCTCACCCTATTACACACTATATCTCAGTGGTAATTCCCTTGTCAAACTACAATGGTTTAAATAGTATATATCAAGTTTCTATCTGTAATACTTTTCTGTACAAATTCTAACCATGGGTAACCTTATTAATCCCATCTCTTCCATGAGAACTTTGTTCCTATAGCGCCCTAAGCCTTCTCCCTCCACCTCTTATCAACAGTCTACAATCTGATATCCTTTGGCCACTCCCACCTTTACCACATGAAATTGGTCATGAATAAAGAAAATTACAAAATATATCAAAATAGAAATGCACAGTCACCTTGTATGGTCAGAATGATCCACAGGCTGCCAACACTTGACTGCATTCTCACTGAATTAGTTTACTTATCTAAGGAAAGAAAGTGTTGATCAAAAAAAGGAATAACAAATCGCAAAAGCTAGAGTTGGTTTTGTCCAGATAGCACCTTCCTATCTGGAAGTTGAGGCCCTGGACTTAAGACTTAAGTATTCCTATTCCCCAAGGCAAAGCATCCCTCCTATGGAAAGCATGTGTGTGCTTCTAGCCAATAGACATCACATATTCTGATCCCACTGGTGTCAGTGTTTCCTACGTTGAATGAGAAACTCATTCAATCTGCATTTTTAAAGGAGCTCTACAATCTGCATTTTTAAAGTCAGCTTTATTGCAGTATAATTTATATGCCATGAAATCACCTCTTTTAGGGGTATAGTTCTATGAGTTTTGAAAAATGTATATAGATGTATAACCACAATCACAATAAAGACAGAGAATATATAATTTAACTTCTTATATACATTCGTCAACAAGGAGAAAAATGCACTGTTCATAAAGATATGCTTATAAAAAGTATTTTTCACTAAAAAATAATGCTACTGTCTTAGCTTAGCTAGAATGAGTCCATACTTACTATACTGACAAAATCCTGAAAAAGATTTTCCTCTCAGACCTAAATTATATCAACATAATATATTAGAACAGAATTACAAAAAGTTACCTTAATGAAGCAGAATATTTCACAGACCTACAAGTCTTCTTGACTGTAACCTGATGGCAATTACTATATTAACAGTGTCTCAAGCAGAAGAAAGGTTGGATTGTCCAGACATTTTCTAAACAAGTGCTATTCACAGTGTGCTCCTTGCACTAGTGCCCACATGGGAACCATTTGGGATGGGTCTATGATAAGATAAGTAGTGAAACTGTGAATAAACAGAATATTTATTGCAATTTGAACAAAGTTATTTTATATCAGTTGAATCTAATACCAAAAATTTTAGGACTTGCATTTTGAATGTCTTTGTTTTGTTTTCCTAGTAATTTATTTCTTATGTATTTTAAAAGAGTATTAGTCCATGATGGATTAGATTGGAAGAAAAAATTGGTCGATCATTACACAGATTGAGAAGCAGTGTCCTAGTGCATGCCTCTATCATTTTTTACTTGTGCCTACTAAATGTTGACCATTCAGTTGTCCCTTAATCATTTGTTGCCTTAAATCAAGTGTTGGCAAACTTTTTCTGGAAAGAATCAGATACTAAATATTTTAGGACTTGCAGGACATATGGTCTCTGTCACAACTACTCTGTTCTGCCATTGCAGGCCAAAAGTAGCCATAGACAATATGCAAATGAATGTGCTTGGCTGCTTTCCAATAAAACTTTATTTACAATAACTGCAGGCAGGCTGGATTTGGTTCATGGGCTGTAGTTTGCCAACCCCTGGCTTATATTATCATTCGATTTTGTCATATTATATTGCAAACTCTTTAAGAACAGACCAAGAAGCTTATCTCTGTCAAATTCCAACGGACACTTTTAGAATAAATGAAAAAATGGTGAACATTAAACTGGAAGGATGAAAGGGAATATTCCAGATAGTAGAGACAGAAAAAGCAAAAGCATAGAGTTAGGAATGTAAGTGTTTGGGTTGCTGTAACAAAATATCATAAACTAGGTGGTTTATAAACAACATAAATGTATTTCTTACAGTCCTGAATGCTGGGAAGTCCAAGATCACAGCACGCACTTGCAGATTCAGTGTCTGATGAGGGCCCACATTTTGGTTCATGCATGGTGCCTTCTTGCTATGTCCTCACAAGACAGCAGGAGTGAGGGGGCCTCTCTCAGGCCTCTTTTATAAGGACACTAATCCTATTCATGAAGGCTCTGCCCTTGTGATCCAATCACCTCCCAAAGGCCATGCCTCCTAATACCATCATATTGATGATTAGGTTTCAATATATGAATTTTGAGGAGACACAAATTCAATATGAATTTTGAGGAGACACAAAATTCAGACCATAGAAACATTGAAAATTCAACCTGGCTGGGCGTGGTGGCTCACGCCTGTAATTCTAACACTCTGGGAGGCCAAGGCCGGAGGATCGCTCAAGGTCAGGAGTTCGAAACCAGCCTGAGCAACAGTGAAACAGAAAGAAATTAAGTGGCCAACTAAAAATATAGTAGTCCCAGCTACTTGGGAGTCTGAGACAGGAGGATTTCTTTAGCCCAGGAGTTTGAGGCTGCCGTGAGCTAGGCTGATGCCATGGCACTCTAGCCTGGGCAACAGAGTGAGACTCTGTCTCAACAACAACAACAAAAAAAAAAAAAAAAAAAAGAAGAAGAAGAAGAAGAAAATTCAACCAAAGCCAAGAAGAATGAGGATAATTCCAAAGTGCTGATCAATCATATAAAGTATTGTTTTGCAGAGGTTGCTGGCCAATTCTTTTTCTTTTTTCTATCTTCACCAAATATAGAAAAGAAGAAATAAGTTGGCATTTTCCTAGAAGGAATTTAGATGATACATAAAGAAGAACTTCTAGTAAACTTTAGACTGGGTTACCAAAGGAACTTGCTCAGCAGGAAGATCTCTGAATTGGCCTGAACTATTTGAAGAGATTATGGTGGATGTCCAAGTAATGTCTTGAATAATTCCTCAAAGTTGCTTTTATTTTCAAGTCTATAAATTCACCAGATGACCTACTTTTTCCAAATATAGGCTCTTTGCCTCTAATAAAGAAGATCTAAAATGGAAGCATAATGTTTTGCTTAAAAATAATTGATACTTCAAATTATATTTTTGCACCCAGTAACAACACAATGTCTAAAATAAAGATTTGAAGAAAATTATTCACAGTAATGGATGACAACGATTTAATCCAAATTTGATGACTTTAGCCTTAGGTCATATAAATTTCCATGTGAGCATTAATACTTAAAGAGTTAGAGGAAGGAGAATAGGTTATAAATATTGTAAAGGTAGAATACGAAGAATGTTAAATAAGTGAATTGCCAGTCTTCATTACAGCAGCCAAATTTTCATGTAGAGCCATATTCATATATTTATTTAGTCAATATTTATTGAGTACCAACTATGTGCCAAGAATTGTGAAGCATAGAATGAATCAAGCATAACCCCTGCTTTCAAAGAGTTTATACTCTGGGTAGAGTGTAAGACATGATAAATGAAATAGCACAACAGATTAGCCAAATACTACTGCAATTTGAAAGACAATATCATTGTTTTCCAAAAGCTATCAAATGTGCCTTACAAAAATTATTCCAGTAACCTTGTTTACACAGTTTATTATTACTGTATCTCCTCAGAATAGAAGTATTGTTGTCTTTGTCAAAGAATAAACAGCCTCTTTGGAGCAACAGAAAGTTAATTAGGCTTTTGTGATTGCCTAAAAAGCATGTCTAGCAGAAGAAATGTAACTGAAAACAAAATGAAGCAGTTTTAGACCTAAGAAACTCATTCCAACATGTTCTGATCTATACTTAATATGGAATCAGTACACAGTTATTTAAAAAAAGTTTAAGATTCATAAAAGTCACACAACTGGTAGCAAAATTCTTGGCAGTTGGAATATTTACAAATGTAAAGTGAGTCATGTTGTGAAAGAACTATCTGTAGCTTCCTTAATTAAATCAATTGCATATTGATTTATATATAAAAGCTAAACTGTAAAGTATATGATAAGGTTACTCCTTTTGGGTACTCAATGGCTTTATTAACCATGAAAATCACCATTAAAAATAATTTTTTAAAGGCCAACTTAATATGACAATTTTGATTTATTTGACCACACGTTGCATTATTTTCAGCTTTCACAAATAGGAGTACTTTGGTCTGGTCCTTATAATGTGGTTAAGCCAGTATAGTGTACATTTGCATCTACCAGATGTCCAGATCTACCAGAGTCACTAAGATTTTCTGTCTGCCTCAGTGTTTGTCATACACAAGGCCCAGAAGCCAAGAACAATACATCTTTTGGCCATTCTCAAGAGCTGGTCTTTAACTCAATGCCTCTCACCAAAGCCCGAGTGCCTTGAATGATTTAGCAACAACTTCCCTGCGTTGTCTCTGTGTTTCAATACTCACAGTCTTAATCTTGCTCAGATTAAAATTTTTACTCCAGTTTATCGCATTGGCTTTTGTCTATGTCCTTATTATATTAATCCCGTCACCTAGGCTTTAATCATTTTTAGATTGCATTTCTCTCTGCCTTGTGCTGCCTGATACTTTGATTCTAATAAATCACTTTGCTTCCCTAATCTAAACCTCAGTCTTTGGGTTACATATGTTCCAACTTCTGTCTCATGGTATGCTGGTCAGAATCTTAATGATGAAATTTATATTCATTTGTTCATTTTACAAACAGATATTTTCCTATGCAAAGCACTTTCTTAGCTTTGGTGATACAAAGATGAATGAGACAAAAATCCTTGTCCTCTGGAAGCTTACAGTCTAATGAAGGATACAGAGAAGTAAATCCACAATCAGAACAGAATGTGCTATAAAAATATTATGCAAAAACAAAGGGAGATATTAAGGAATGCTTCGAGGAGGAAATGAAACCTAAATTAAGTCTTAAAGTCCAGATAGGAGTTAGCAAGGCAGAGAAAATGAATAATTAAGAAAGCAGGAGGGGTATTCCAAGAGGGAGCAACATGTGTAAGCAAAGAGACAGAATGGCAGATTAGCAAAACTACAGGAAGTTTAGTATGGCTGAAGCCTATTTGCAACAAAGTGGTGAAATGTGAGTCTGGTTGGAGCCAGATGGTGAAAAGCCTCCTTCTACTCGGTTCTATCTAGAAGGCAATAGGAACCCACTGAAGCAGATTAACTGGAGAGTGCTGTGATCGGACATGTTTTAAATTATTCTCCAGGGTTGTGGAAGATGGATTAGAGACAGGTGAAAGAGGGTGAACAGAGAGGAGACTTAGTATAATTCAGATAATATGTAATGAGGGACCAAAATATGATGGTCGCAATAGGAACAGCAACAAGGGGATGGAAGTAAAGGACTAAAAGATGCTGTGGTATAATCCAATATAGAATTTGAAAAATCACTGGGTACAAGGAAAAAAAAGTCTAGGCTAACTCTGAGGTTACATATCAGAAGAAATTGTAGTTGAAAGTCTGATGCAGGAGATTAGGACTTCTTTAATAATGCTGAGTGTGTGGCAGTATATAAACATCCAAGTGGAGAGTCCAGCAGGCAGTTGGGAATGCATTTCTGTGGCTCAAGATAAAAGTTGTGGTGGGAATAGCTTTCAGGATTATCTGCATAGAAGTAACAGCTTATAGGAATGACTAAAGAGAGGAAAGAAAATCTGAAAATGTTTTCAAAGGAAAAATGAAATTCCAGATAAGGCCAGAGTTTCCAATAGGTTTAGTATGTTTGACATAAAACATGAACGGTGTCAAAAGGAAAGTCCTTATCTTACCCCTTCCTTTCTAAAAAATTTCAACTCATTCTTTTCAAAGTATTTCCTCTTACCCAATTTCACATGATCCCTCCCACAAGGGCCCTTTGAGTTTGATAGGTCAAATATGATCCCCTTTATAAAAACTCCCTGGTAATCCTACGTCTCTGTCCCTTACCCTGGTCAGACTCCTGATCCCATTCAAACCTAAAAACCTTTGTCCTGTTGTGACCCATACCCCATCATGACATTCATTTTATAGGTTTAAGGGCCAGGGCACTAAGTGTTCAAGTATTTGAGGCCATACAACAAACCAACTCAGGAAGAACATTAAGAACTCAGGACTGCTGACTCCATGTCCAGGGCTCTTTGTACTACATTTTATCATGAACTTTCCAGGAATCCATCTATTTTGCAAAGCAAAGAATACTTGCAATATTGGATTTAAGTATAGAAATATATAGTTACTGAAATATATTATTTATATACATATGACAAAAAGGTGAAAAATTTAAACATCTCATAACTAATATTTATTTTCACTTCTTACTAACATATATTACTCTAAACTTGAAATCAGTTCCCATGTGAAAGTCTGTTTTTCTTTCTCTCTCACATAAATAAGAATACTCGTTAGAAAAATATGGTAAAGCTCCTAGCATTAAAGGACTTAAAAATTTCTATTAAAGTGATATAGTATACTTTAAAAATAGCCAAGAAATTTTTACAAAAACAAAGAAGGCAAAAACTACAAAAGAGAGAACTTCTGTCTGAAACCAAAGAGGTAAGGTTTTACATACTGTAGAAGGTACGTGGAAGAAAGCGGGAAAGTATGTATAGGCAATATTAAGATACCTTCTAATGATTTGGAAATTATTTTACCCTCTAAGAGTTAAACTATAAAATCAAGGCCTAATGGACCAGGACATTGACAGACAAAGACACATTAAAGAAAGAGAATGGCTTCCAGGCTAGAACAAGACTAACAGAATATATTAGCATAGCTAAAGAAAGAGTGAGTCCCTTAAAAAGTGGGCTTAGTCAGACAGGAACATTTAGGAAGAAGAGAATAGCAAAGCCCTCCACATGATATCCTAGCACTGTCTGGGGAAGAGAATGTCAGGGCCATAGAGCACTTTTGTCTCTTTGACAGGCATATTCCTATTCCAGACATACCATACCACCCCTTCAGAGCTAGTTGTCATGCATCTTAATTTCATCTCACTAACTCTCATCTCTCCTTGCTTGCTCCTTAAGTCCCTCTCCTGTTTGATAGGGCTTCCTATGGGGAGAGAACACTCTGGTCACATCAACATGAGTATTCCATCTCCTATGAGAATTGTATTTTTTGTCATGAATCAATTTTTTGGCAATCTGAATTGTTTCTTATAAATCTAGTCTGTATAAGTTCGTCTCTGGTCAACAGAGCCAATCTCTAGGTGTGGACAAATCAAGTTTCTGAGGCTATCCTGTTAATTCACCCACACTAACTTGGAAAGTAACTTTCATTCACACTTGAAGGGGAAGAGATGTACATAATCAATACCTTAGTAATTGCCATATAATCTATACAAAAGTCTGGAAAAATAATAGCATAGTGGGTGTCATTGATAAAAATATGATATTAAGAAGCAAGAATGGGCCAGGTGTGGTAGATCACGCCTGTAATCCTAGCACTCTGGGAGGCCGAGGTGGGTGGATTGCTCAAGGTCAGGAGTTCAAAACCAGCCTGAGCAAGAGTGAGATCCTGTCTCTACTAAAAATAGAAAGAAATTAATTGGCCAACTAAAAATATATAGAAAAAATTAGCTGGGCATGGTGGCATGTGCCTGGAGTCCCAGCTACTCAGGAGGCTGAGGCAGGAGGATCACTTGAGCCCAGGAGTTTGAGGTTGCTGTGAGCTAGGCACTCTAGCCTGGGCAACAGAGTGAGACTCTGTCTCAAAAAAAAAAAAAAAAAAAAAAGGCTAAAAAGAAGCAAGAATGGTTTCAGGTGGTAAATTAAGAACAACAACGGTGTTCAGATTATCAATTGATATCTTTGGGCTGAATCCAATTCTGAGATGTAGAACTTTGCCTAATATCCACTTCAGATACACATGCACTGATAGCCCAATCATATGTAGCATTGTGTTTTTGAATTATGTGGGTGCATACATTCTCCTTTTCTCCTCCCTTTTCACTCTGATAAGAGATTAGTGGAAAAAAATAGAAGTTTTGGAGTTAGATAGGTCTGTATTTGAATCTCAGTTCCACTACTTCTCAGTTTCTTATTTTCTCTTCAACTCTAAAATGGAGACAATAAGTATTTCATACAACTGCCATGAAACTTAAATAATACGTGCAAAAGTACTCAAATGTTGTTTTCCTTCCTGTTCCTTTCCATGCCTTGGGCTGTTCAACTTAAAAATAAAGACATACACACACACACACACACACACACACACACACACACACACACACTTTGTTCCATATGCCTGTAAGCTTTATGAGGGCAGAGATCACAGTTGATTTTTTTTTTTTTTTGAAAGAGTCTCACTTTGTTGCCCAGGCTAGAGTGAGTGCCATGGCGTCAGCCTAGCTCACAGCAACCTCAAACTCCTGGGCTCAAGCAATCCTCCTGCCTCAGCCTCCCAAGTAGCTGGGACTACAGGCATGCGCCTCCATGCCCGGCTAAGTTTTTGTATATATGTATTAGTTGGCCAATTAATTTCTTTCTATTTATAGTAGAGATGGGGTCTGGCTCTTGCTCAGGCTGGTTTCGAACTCCTGACCTCGAGCAATCCGCCCACCTCGGCCTCCCAGAGTACTAGGATTACAGGCGTGAGCCATTACACCAGCCTACAGTTGATTTTTGTTTACCACTTAATCCCTAGTGTATGGCTTTTAGGGAGCTATAAAATATATTTTGAACTATAAAATCAGACTAATTAAGAAATTGAGAATCTGTTTAACTGAATTTCCCAGTCAGTTTAGGGATCTCTCTTAGTTAACTAAAAAGCAACAACAACAACAAAACTACCATACACATTAAAGGCTTCCATTATGCACTAAAGGCTCTCAGGTGTCACTTCTGTAGACCCTATTTTATAACCTTTGATTAATCAATGTAAAGTGACTTTTTTTTTTTTTTTTGAGACAGAGTCTCACTCTGTTGCCCGGGCTAGAGTGCCATGGCATCAGCCTAGCTCACAGCAACCTCAAACTACTGGGCTCAAATGATCCTCCTGCCTCAGCCTCCGGAGTAGCTGGGACTACAGGCATGCGCCACCATGCCCGGCTAATTTTTTATATATATATTTTTACTTGTCCAGCTAATTTATTTCTATTTTTAGTAGAGACGAGGTCTCACTCTTGCTCAGGCTGGTTTTGAACTCCTGACCTTGAGCAATCCTCCTGCCTCGGCCTCCCATAAAGTGACTTTTTAAAATATTTGTTTTTGTCTGAAACTTCAGATAGGCAACTAAATTCATTTGGCAGGGCTACTATAACAGAGTACCACAAACTGAGGGACTTAAACAACAGAAATATATTGTCTCACAGTTCTCAAAGCTAGAAATCTGAAATCAAGGCGTCAGTAAGGTTGGTTCATGCTGAAGGTTATGAGGGAAGGATCTGTCCCAGGCCTCACTCGTTTGCTTGTAGATGGCCACCTTTTCCCTGTGTCTCTTCATATCATATTCCTTCTGTGCATGTCTGTCTCTGGGCCCAAATATCTAAATTTCTCCTTTTTATAACTACACCAGTGATGTTGGATTAGGGCCCATACCAATGACCTCATCTTAACTAATTCCAACTGCAATTACCCTATTTCCAAATAAGATCACATTCTGAGGTACTGTGGGTTAAGACTTCAACACATGAATTATTGGGAGACGCATTATAACCCATAACAGCAACTTCTGAGTGATTATCTTTAGGGCCTCTGGGCATAGCCTATCCCTTGGACTATTTTCTTATGATTGCATGTAGAAAAAAAACACTTGACATTTACTGAATTAACATTTTAGGATGTTTTGACTATCCTTAAATAACCTTAATATGCAGCTCTGCCATGTGGTAGAGTGAGTCACTTAAGTTGTGAGGGTATCTAGTTATCTACCAAACATCTGTGTCTTAACTGACTATTATTTTCTACTCTTGAAAACTTTTTGTGTGTTGGAGGAGGCGGGGACAGGGTGAATGACCATCAGTCTAGAATAAAATGTTAGTGAATTTTGAAAAGGGAGTATATGACGCTATGCCTAAAAAAAGGAAATATGATTCCAGAGAAATACAGGGGACCATAAAAACATGAAAACTTGATCATGAATTTGGGGATAGGTAAATTTCAGAGGAACATCAAGAACCTTCTGGCCATAGGAAAGGATTAAGTCTCAGACATGAATATATATTTCCACTAAAATGAATCAAAGTGCAATCGTTCCAGGCATCTTCACAATGGATTGGGATTCAGGTAAATTGATCCAAATATTGATCTTTAAAATGATTACAGTAATTGCTTTTTTTAGACCTGACAAAGAATTTCATTGACTGAAATTGAAAGGGTTTCATTGAACCTGTGTTCTGTTTCCCACCAGATCATCCAGATCAAAATAAGAAAAGAGTTTACTTTGTTTGATTTGTAGGATAAAGATAAATCGATGCAATTTTTATGAAAGATAGATTTTTTTTATAACCATGCCTCATTGCCCATCAATGTGAGGGGCGCATTATATGTTTGATATTCTAGAAACAGTCATCTTTATGCTTAACTTGACTTCTAAAAATCTTAAGTGCTTTGTAAAGTCACATCTTCATCTCAAATGTAAAGCATTATGGTATAGAGGAATGAGTTTTGGACCAAGAAGGAGAAGAAAAATCTAGATGAATCCAGTCCAAGGTCTGCCTTGTGGCCCTGAGAAAGTCACACAAGTGCTCTTGCTCTATCTCAGTACACTAAAGGATTAGATCAGATGATATGCCGGGTCCCATTGGAGCCAGAGTTTCTAAAATCCTGTCATATATAATTATTATATCTTTATTACAATACTTTCGCTCAAGTACAAGTATATCAATATAATACAAAACTTTTCTCTTTGCTGGGTGTAGGGTGTGGAAATAGAGGTTATTCATGGGAAGAATCTCTTCCATCAGGTTTTCTGTCTAGTTATTTTCTTGTTTTTTCTTTTTCTTTTTTCTATTTGCACAAATTTATGGTGCCCATGGGAAGCTTTGTTACATGCATATAACACATGGTGATCAAGTCAGGGTATTTAGGATGTTCATTACCCAAGAACAACACATTTTTGTTAAGAATAGTCACCCTACTCTGCTGTCAAACATTGAATTTATTCCTTTTATCTTACCGTACATTTCTACCCTTTAATGATTGTTTTTGTATTATACTTCAAAAGGTGCACCCACATAAAATGCTACATGCTTTTAAATATTTTTTTCCTGTAGTACAAAAAAGTAAACTCTCTTTGTTATATCAACATTACCACAGTACAACTAGAAGCCATGTAATTTTATTTTACATAAATCTTGGCAGGAATTACCTTGGTGCTTTTGTCTTGGCTAAGTACCAGGTGCATTTGTACTGGATGTCTACCAACTGCTCTTTTTATTTTAAAACTTTACATGTATCCTATATAATTGATTTTCTTACCTATCTAATTACCCTTGATGATATTATAATTCTTTTAAATAATTAAATGGGCTATGGCTAATTTTAATACTGATAACAAAATTTTAACTTGATTCTGCAATTTTAATATTGGCAATGTGATACTTGGAATGTAAATGAATTTAGCTCACATTCCAAGTGCTTCATTTTGTGACACTTATATTGAATAATAAAGTGTTCAATATAATGCAACATTTATAAATTCAGTCCTTTAATGAAAATGGGCCATATATTGATTAGTTTATGGGCAGAGTTTAATTTTTGAGATACAATATTTAAAGCTGAAGATTAAATTTTATATTTTAGCCCATGAAGAAATCCATTCGATTATTTTATACCTTATTTTATCTTAATCTGATAACCAGAATTAAATGTTTTCATTTTGGTTTTCTTTGTTGCCTAATATGAAATCTAATGACATCTTGGAAGTGGAATTTTATTTTCATTTCTTAATGTGTTTCTCTTATATTCCCTGTTTGTTTTAGCAATAGTCAAATATTTTTGTCGTATTTAAAAATAACTCTTTAATTGGATAGGTTTCATTTATTCCAACATTTTCTCCAATTCAAGTTTACTTGGAACTACATGAACTCAATCCATTTTCTTTACATAGTTTTAAACTAAATGGAATTTAGACAATTTTCTTTATCAAAGCAGGCAATAATGACCAAAAGAATCACTTTCTATATTTTGGCAAAAGTTCCTTGTGCCCTCCACCCCTCCCCTTTATAAAATATTAACACAATGTGTGTAATTTTTTCCTTTAGAAGCAAGTTGCCACTTGACAAGTTTTTCCAATAATTTCTACTGTGTGTCTCAGGATTATAAATTCCTAAGACTGAAGTTTAAGATATTTTGTGAAATTGGGAAAGTCACAATCTATATTCTAATCTGTTTTTCTCATTAGTAAAATGGTGATAATTATCACCTTGCTTACTTAATAGAGTTTTTGCGAGGTTCAAACGAGGTAATATACACAAGGGCCTGGAAAATATGTGGAACAATATGCAAATATATGGACTGATGCTGTTCTCGTCATTACTATTGTTGATATTATTATTCATGCCCAATATGGGAAAGGAAAGTAGCTTTCCTAGAAAATGATACTATCTAGTTTTTCCCATGTGTCATAGTGGAATATTTCAACATATAATAATGTATAAAGATTTTGAACTTCCTATATAGCATCATATTGGTCACAAGCTTCTTAGAGCACAAGGTCAACAAAAAGAGGGAGACATCATAAGAGGAACAGTTTTAGAAAAGAACCAGGTTAGGACTTCAGCATCTGGAGCCAGTGGAGAAAGATAAAAAGCTAGTTAAGGACAGAATGGGAAAAGAACCCAACTGTGGAGTTGTTCCCTCCAGATGAGCCAGGCAATCCACTGCAGTACAGTAGCCACAGGCAAACAACTCTTAAGAAGACTAATGAATGGATCATAGCAAGAAGAATCTAGGTCACAAGTGGTATTTAAAGTTGGAAACGTGGTCCTGTTATGGTTCTAGATCATTAGTGTATATAAAATAGGACATCTCCAAAGTCTTTCTCTTGCCCATGCTTTACTATAGATTCCCTCCTCCCGGGAAGGCTTCCCTAATCATCATTCAGACTGCATTCAAGCCATTTTTTGGTGCATCTATACTTTGCGCTGATCTACAACACATGCTATAAATATTCAGCCATCTATTAGACAGATCTAATCTTTATTAAGTACCTATTCTCTACCAGGCGTTGTACTAGAAATGAGGGATAAAATAGTGAACAAAAACAGAGTCTCTGCCCTCATAGAGCTTACATTCTAATGAGGGGAGACGGCTACAGACAATAAAAAATAAATAGGTAACAACTCTGGGAGGCCAAGGCGGACGGATCGTTTGAGCTCAGGAATTCGAGACCAGCCTGAGCAAGAGTGAGACTCCATCTCTACTAAAAATAGAAAGAAATTAGCTGGACAACTAAAAATACATAGGAAAAAAAATTAGCCGGGCATGGTGGTGCATGCCTCTAGTCCCAGCTACTCAGGAGGCTGAGGCAGGAGGATTGCTTGAGCCCAGGAGTCTGAGGTTGCTGTGAGCTAGACTGACGCCATAGCACTCTAGCCCAGATAACAGAGCAAGACACTGTCTCAAAAAAATAAAAAAATTAAATAAACAAGTAATATAAAGTATGTCATGGTGATAAGCACTTTAGTGGGAATAAGCAGGACAATGAAGATAGAGAGTTGGGAGGAATTGCTATTTTTTACATGTCATACTTTTATTTAATCTTCTTTTCAAAGTTAACTTTACCTTTGTTAATGCATGTTCTTCTAAAATATTATTTTACATTTGCATATATGTTCCCTTATATGGAGGCATGTACCATGCCTATATAACTATTCCCTTCTTGCTGTTGGGCATTTAGCTTTTTTCCCTATTATGAACAATATTGAGAAGAATATACTTGTAGTTATCTTAAGGGGCACATCCTTGATTGTTTCCATAGGGTAAATTTCTAGAAATGGAAGTATTGTGATTCTGCTATTGCCCTGCTGGGCAAGCCTCAACCATCTCTAATCCTTTGGACATTGGCATTCATACTGAAAACCACTTTCTGTAGGAGTCAGTGCCAGAGCCTGGTTACTCCTCCTGATCCTGGACCACCCCCACATTCACTATGCTCTTTCTTTTCCCAGTGACTCAGAAAAGGACCAACAAACTTAGTGGTAGAAGCCATGCAGATTATGATACCACCAGCTGAAACTCCTCAACATTTAAGAAGGCTTTGCCTGAAGTGTTTTAAAGCCTAAAATTTCTACTGCAGGTATGGATAGTGTCAACCTTTAAGTTGACTGTAAAAGGCTTCCACTTTGCTTCAGCTCTATATTTGTCTCCATGCAGAGCAAAACTGTGCAGAAGAAATGTAGGGGATTCAGAGCATCTCAGTACATGAAGGTTCTATTTGTCCGCCAAATCTCAGAGAAATGGTTAGAAAATGGTGTGCAGATTAAATAATAAAATATTTAGTTGGTTTGTCTGTTTATTGGCTGTTTTTATTTTTATTATTATTATTATTTTAATTTCCCTCACCAACCCTGGTCTATATTGGCCGTTTTTAAAGAACAAAACAATTTGATGATTAAAAAGGATCAAGCTAATGATTAGAATAGTTTGAGGGCAGAGAAAGGTTTTGTGTTTTTCAATTTATCCATGACTTTACTTCCTCTTATAAGCACAAATGATTACAAATTGTCTCTAAATAAACTATTTTTCTATCAGTGTTTGAAGTGCCTCTAGCTTAAGACTTTGGGGAACTAACAGTCATGCTAGCATAAAAGAATACTGACAAGGAAATTAAAAGACCAGTCAAGTGAAAATATTTAATTATTAATTGGATTTTAAACATATGAACCCCATTGAATAGACAAGTTCATTTTAATCAATTCAATCTTAAGAACTAGAACTTTGGCAGGGCGTGGTGGCTCACGCCTGTAATCCTAGCACTCTGGGAGGCCGAGGTGGGCAGATTGCTCGAGGTCAGGGGTTCAAAACCAATCTCAGCAAGAGCAAGACCCCATCTCTACTAAAAATAGAAAGAAAATTAATTGGGCAACTAAAATATATAGGAAAAAAATTAGCCGGTCATGATGGTGCACGCCTGTAGTCCCAGCTACTCGGGAGGCTGAGGCGGGAGGATTGCTTGAGCCCAGGAGGTTGAGGTTGCTGTGAGCTAGTGTGACTCCACAGTACTCAAGCCTGGGCAATTGAGCCAGACTCTGTCTCAAAAAAAAAAAAAAAGAACTAGAACTTACAAAGTTAGACCAGAAATACAAGACATTCCAGCCACACAAACTTTAGTACCCTACATGAAATATATCTACCTTAGAAAAACATATTTAATATTTGTGATCTGACTTTTCAGCAAATATTATCACCTTTTTCTTTTTCTTATTTGAATGAATGAATACACAAAGCTACCCATCTTCAGCTGGTTTTCTCAAAGTGATAATGGGCAAATCAGAAGCCACACAGATGTGACTTTCCTGCTGTTTGCATTGCTTCTCTCTTCATCATTGCTTTTGTCAAGGGACATTCTTCAAACAACCAGCCCGTGCTGTGCACCACGAGTTCACATTTTCACTCTCAACCTCCCAGATTGAGAACAAAAGGTACTGGCTCATGAGTTATCTTGTGAGCATCTTTTACCATTTTCCTACTCTCATGGATATACAAAGGAAATAACTCTAATAGGGATGTGAGATTTACCCTACCTGGAAAACAATATACTACACAGCGTGAGTAAAGCCAATAGGTATAACAGATCTTCCTAGAGATGATAAGTGGTTTCTTTCCACCTATAAATCATAGGTCACACTATCCAATCTCCTCTATTCCTTGAATGATGGATTTCACAGGGTGTTGTCCGTCATATAATCTATATACTAGTAGTTCTTTCACTTTCACCTGAAAACGGAGTTGGCAAGGCCATCTAAATTTGGTTTTGAGAAAAGTGGACATAGAAAACATGCTGAGAGAATCAAGTTGCTGCATTTACATTAGTTGGGAAGCATTTCAGAGTCTGTTTTAAAGTAATTGCCATATACTCACTCTAACCTAGATCAGATGTGACAGGTTTCTGTTGAAGGCAAGACAGACCAAGCTGGAGATGACCAAGGATCAGGAGACAAGACTAATTCATAAGTTAAAAAATGATTTGCTGCACCCTGGCTTTTGGGTGAGTTTAGGCACTGGGGATATACTAATACATGAAATTGTTAAAGTCTATCGCTTATGTAACATATACTCCAAAGATTCTGGGAGGTTGATATTTTTTGAGGGCATGATTGGCTCCCTGCCTGGGGGTCCTCTAAACTTTACTGCTGGGACCACATAACCCCTGTTTATATTAGCCTCACCTCAGATATTCAGATAAAGTTGTCTAAGTAACACAAGGCTCAGGAATCTAAACAGCAAGCCACAGAAAGTAATGCAGATAGAAAGGTAGTGTCAGGAAGAGCTAGTGAATGATAATACACTCTAAAGATCCCAAATATATTCCAATATATTCCAAAGAATAGATAAGATCTCTGAAGGTAGAAGAAGTATATATAACATTAGGAAAATATAAATTAGGAATTATATCCTGCTGTTAGTATTAGAGACCTGAAAAATATTGGCTTACAAGAGATTTTTTTTTCTTTCAATAATTAAAAATCTAGCAGTTTTTACACCAGGGATGGTATGGCAGATCTCGGTGTCATCAGAGAACCTTATTGTCTTCATTTGTCATCCCTCGGGTGTGTGACCCTCATCCTGAAGGTTACATAATGGTCACTGAAACTCCAACTGCTACGTCTGCTTTCATAGAGGAAGAAAAGACGAAATGGGGAAGGACACAGTAAACCGTTTAAAAGAAACTTCCACGAAGTCCTGACTACTTCTGCTTACATGTCTGCTTTTAGCACTCCTATCTGTCATGGAGACCATGACATATAATTTTATATCTTGACACATTGCCATCCTCAAATGAGTAGAAATTCTGTTTGCAAGAATGAAGGGGAGAACAGATATTGAACAGGCAACTGGCAGCATCTGTAACAATCTAATGCAGTATTTGGTGGGAGATCTTCCATTTGGTGATTCAAGGACCCAGGTTCTTTCCATCTGAAAAGCTATTTTCAACACGTGGTTTCAGTGGACACCACAGAAGGGAAAGGATAGGATAGAGAGGACACTACCTGCTTCTTAACCAAGTTATCCCTCAGTGACATACCTCACTTTTGCTCACGCCTACATGCAAAAAAGAGATTGAGTATACTCTGGCTGGTCGTACACTTCCTACAGTGAGGAAGGGGAACTTTAATGTTTGGTGGATAGCTAGTCATATCCGCTACAGTGGTTGGCATCAGGGAGACTGGGCAAGAGAAATAGGAACCCAGCCATAGATACAGGTTCAAAGAGCAGAATACTATTCCATGAAAGGACCAGTGGAGTGATTTCACACCTTGGCTGCATATTGGAATTTTTAGACACATCAGAGCTTTCAACAAGTATTAATGCCCAGGCCCAAGCCAAATGTGGTAGAAATAGGCATCAGCACTTTTTAAAGTCCTCCCAAATGATTCTAGTGTTCAGGCAGAGCTGAGAACCATCTTCCAAAAAGGAAAGAACCTCAAACTCAGAATAATTGAATGCTGGACAAAGATTGACGATAGAGAATTAATCTCATATACAAATTCATGGAACTGTGCAGCAAAACAAACTTGCTATTTAATTCTGAGAACCTGGGCCTTGAGTTACTTAGACAACTTTATCTGAATATCTGAGGTGAGGCTAATATAAATAGGGGTTATGTGGTCCCAGCAGTAAAGTTTAGAGGACCCACAGGCACGGAGCCAATCATGCCCTCAAAAAAATATCAACCTCCCAGAATCTTTGGAGTATACACTACATAAGTGATAGACTTTAACAATTTCATTTATTAGTATATCTATCCCCAGTACCTGAATAGATCCAAACATAGAGCCAAGGTGCAGCAAAAATATATATATATATTTTTTTTTTTTTGAGACAGAGTCTCACTCTGTTGCCCAGGCTAGGGTGAGTGCTGTGGCATCAGCCTCGCTCACAGCAACCTCAATCTCCTGGGCTCAAGCAATCCTTCTGCCTCAGCCTTCCGAGTGGCTGGGACTACAGGCATGTGCCACCACGCCCAGCTAATTTTTTTTTCTATATATTTTTAGTTGGCCAATTAATTTATTTCTGTTTTTGGTAGAGACGGGGTCTCGCTCTTGCTCAGGCTGGTTTCGAACTCCTGACCTCGAGCAATCCACCCGCCTCGGCCTCCCAGAGTGAGCAAATATTTTCTGAACTTATGAACTAAGAAGTATTTATGGAGACTATGTACCATATGTACATTGCCATTCTCTGTACTCAGAATGGTGATTTAAAAAAAAAACATTAAGAGGTATAGAAAATATAAGAATAATAATTGCCCTCATAAAACGAGACAGACAGATTAGGTGCAGTGATGGCTCATGCCTATAGTTCTAGCACCTTGGGAGGCTGAGGCAGGAGGATCGCTTTGAGGCCAGGAGTTTGAGACCAGCCTGGACAACATAGCAAGATCCCGCTCCTAAATAATAAATAAATAAATAAAACTAAAATGAGACAGACAAAGACAGAGAGAGACACAGAGTCAAGGTTTAACATGTTAAGCAACAGAAATCAGACAAGTGGTTGCCTGCTGCTAGGGGATGGGTTAATGGTAAATGAGGGAATTTTGGATGTGATATTAATGAGCTACATCTTAATTGTGGTGCTGTATGCATTTGTCACAACTCATCAAGGTACACACTTAAAATGGGTGCATTTTATTGTATGTAAAGTATACTCTATATTCGTTTTCTAATGCTACATAACAAATTATCACAAATTTAGGGGCTTAAAACAGCACTCATAGTTCTATAAGCTCTCTATATATATATTAGTTGGCCAATTAATTTCTTTCTATTTATAGTAGAGATGGGGTCTTGCTCTGGCTCAGGCTGGTCTCGAACTCCTGAGCTCAAACGATCCGCTCGCCTCGGCCTCCCAGAGAGCTAGGAATTACAGGCGTGAGTCACCACGCCTGGCCTTATTTTCTAGCTTTTAGCCTCTTTATTCTATAGCTCACAGTTCTATAAGTCTGGTTACAACATGGCTGAGTTCTGTGCACAGGGTCTCCCCAAATCAAGGTGTCTGGTGAGCTGTGTCCGTATCTGGAGCTCAGGATCCTCTTCCAAGCTCACATGTTGTGGTATAATCCAGTTCCTTGCAACTGTAGAACTGAAGTCCCCATTTCCTTGCCTGCTATGACTCAGCGGATGCTCTAATCTCCCAGAGTTAATATTCCTTGTTGCGTGCACCCCGCCATCTTTAAATCCAGCAATGGAGAATTTCTTTTGCATTGAATCCGTGTCATGCTTCAAATTTTTCTCTCCAGGAAGAACCCAGCTCCTTTGAAGGGTTCACATGATTAGTCAATTACAACAAAAAAATCCCCTTTGCCATAAAATGTGACATAATTACAGGAGCCATGTCTCACACACTCATGGGCTCCATCCACACTCAAGGGGAGGTGACTACAAAAGGGCAAGGGTCATTGGGATCATCTTAGAATTCTGCCTACCACATCCTTCAATAATGCTTATTATAAAAGTTGATTAACATATAGAAAATTAAGGAAATTTAATGTTGACCTTTAGCCACTTACTCCCATGGTCATATCTTAGAGCTTATCATCATCCAGAATTGCTCCACTTTTAAAATCTTAAATTGAGACATCCCACTGTCTGACTACAGACTTTTATTTTTCCAGTTCCTTCACCCTGATGTTTCTGCTTTCTTTGATCTGTGACCTTGGAGGTCCTCTAGTCCCTTGACCTCCCTCTGCTTTTGTATCTACCATCATTCTTCTATCTTCACTTCTTTCCTCTTCTAACTTAGACCCCATAATACATCATTTAACTCTCTTGTTTCTACCCATAATAACTCTTATTACATTGTGTTGTCATTTGTCTATTGCCCCCACTAGACTGCAAATTCTAACACACAGACTTACATACTGTTATAAGTAAAACCTAAATATTTGCTGAAAGGAGAAGTGAATGGTTGAGATCCTAACTATATGTACAAAAGGAATTGGAAGAGGGGAGAAGAAAAGCCCAGTGGGCTGGAGCAACTACAGAAGATTTAATGCAGGTGGTGGAAATTGAATGAATTTTTGAGAACTGAATAGGAATTTAGTAACTTGGAGCTAATTGGGGTCATTCCAGGATGAGGATTAGTACAAACAAAGACTTTCACTAATTCGGGATAAGAATGTGCATCGTGTATAAGGTGGGGCCATTAGGAAACCAAGTTGTTTAGTTGAGCTGGAACAGTGAGCTAGGGGCTAGGAAACCAGGACACATACATATCTGACCAGTAACAGCAAACCTTGAATGGGAGACACATTCCTAGTGGGAGACATTGTCATAGATGTTAGCAAAGGTGGTAAAAAAAGAAGTCATGAAGAAAATCTAAAAGTCTAACGAGGAGAGGCTAAAAGCTAGAAAATAAGGCCAGGCGTGGTGACTCACGCCTGTAATTCCTAGCTCTCTGGGAGGCCGAGGCGGGCGGATCGTTTGAGCTCAGGAGTTCAAGACCAGCCTGAGCAAGAGCAAGACCCCATCTCTACTATAAATAGAAAGAAATTAATTGGCCAACTAATATATATATAGAAAAAATTAGCCGGGCATGGTGGTGCATGCCTGTAGTCCCAGCTACTTGCGAGGCTGAGGCAGAAGGATCACTTGAGCCCAGGAGTTTGAGGTTGCTGTGAGCTAGGCTGATGCCACGGCACTCACTCTAGCCTGGGCAACAAAGTGAGACTCTGTCTCAAAAAAAAAAAAAGGCTAGAAAATAGGAAAGGAGTCAACTACTGCAAATGCGAACTAGCGAGCTCTATCATGGATCTGAGAGTGGGAATTATTCATCTAATTCTGCTGATTATCTTTCTCAACCGGGACAGTTTTCACTAGACCTTCCAACTCTTGGCCTCTCGTTTTAAAAGCTTTGCCTAGCATCTGACACAAAAAGTACATTTCAAAATAAGTCGGTGGTAACATTGGAAAGAGAAAGGAAGGTCCGGTTATGGAGAGTCTCAGAAACATGGAAGGGAAGCTTAGATTTAATGTGGTAGTAAACCAGGTAGATGCCTGTTTCTTAACCAAGGGAGAGGCAAAACAGAAGCCAGGTTTTAGGAAAATATGTCAAGCTGTGATATGTAGGGTGAATTATCATAACAGATGTTTTTCACCCTAATTTTAAATTAATGTTGGGGTCATATTATAATGTCTATAACCCAGGAAGAGGTAATTTCTTACATAATATATCCATTTCTTGAAATAAGCCATGCAAAGTCAGCCTTTCATTGTGCTCACTTTGGCAGCACATATACTAAAATTGGAACAATACAGAAAGAGTAGCATGGCCCCTGCGCAAGGATGACAAGCAAATTCTTGAAGCATTACAGATCAAATTTTTTTTATAAAAAAGGTCAGCCTTTTCCCTTGTAATTGTATCAAACCCAATATGTACTTTCTTTTACATATAAAAGTTGTATTTTAAAAGTCAGCAAATTTATGTATTAAAATGAGAAAGATATATAATACATTCATATTTTCTTATTATACTTTATACATAAACATGGTAATATATGTTTTTTTTATTTCGGCATATTATGGGGGTACAGATTTTAAGGTTTCAATAAATGCCCATTTCCCCCCTCCCCCCAAAAGTCTGAGTCTCCATCATGAACATCCCCCAGATGGTGCACATCTTACTCATTATGTATGTATATACCCCCCCTCCCCCTCCCACCTGCCCAATACCCTATTACTGTAGTACCTATGTGTCCACTTAGGTGCTACTCAGTTAATACCAGTTTGTTGGAGAATATATCTGGTGCTTGTTTTTCCATTCTTGGGATACTTCACTTAGTAGTATGGGTTCCAGCTCCAACCAGGAAAATATAAGATGTGCTATATCACCATTGTTTCTTAGAGCTGAATAGTACTCCATGGTATACATATACCACATTTTATTAATCCATTCTTGGATTGATGGGCACTTGGGCTGTTTCCACAGCCTTGCAATTATGAATTGTGCTGCTATAAACATTCGAGTGCAGGTGCCTTTTTTGTAGAGTGTCATTGGATCATTTGGGTAGATGCCCAGCAATGGGATTGCTGGATCAAATGGTAGATTCACTTGTATCGCTTTAAGGTATCTCCATATTGCTTTCCACAGAGGTTGAACTAGTTTGCAGTCCCACCAGCAGTGTAGGAGTATTCCTCTCTCTCCGCATCCACGCCAGCATTTATTGTTTGGAGATTTTTTGATAAAGGCCATTCTCACTGGGGTTAAGTGATATCTCATTGTGGTTTTGATTTGCATTTCCCTGATGATTAGAGATGTTGAGCATTTCTTCATATGTTTGTTGGCCATTCTTCTGTCTTCTTTAGAAAAATTTCTGTTCAAGTCCTTTGCCCACTTTTTAATGGGGTTATTTGATTTTTTCTTCCTGATTTTCGTGAGTTCTAAGTATATTCTAGTTATCAGTCCCTTATCGGATGCATAGGATGCAAAAATTTTCTCCCATTCTGTAGGTTGTCTGTTTACTTTCATGACTATTTCTTTGGCTGTGCAGAAGCTTTGTAGTTTGATCATGTCCCATTTATATATTTTTGTTGCTGCTGTGATTGCCTTTGGGGACTTCTTCATAAACTCTTTGCCCAGGCCTATGTCTAGGAGAGTGTTTCCAACTTTTTCCTCTAGAGTTCTAATAGTTTCATACCTTAGGTTTAAGTCTGTTATCCAGCGTGAGTTGGTTTTTGTCAGAGGTGAAAGGTGTGGGTCCTGTTTTAGCCTTCTACAGGTGGCTATCCAGTTTTCCCAGCACCATTTATTGAAGAGGGATTCTTTTCCCCAGCGTATGTTTTTGTCTGCTTTGTCAAAGATGAGATGGCTATATGAGGATGGTTTTATATCAGGATTCTCACATCTGTTCCACTGGTCAATATTCCTATTTTTGTGCCAATACCATATTGTTTTAATTACTACAGCTTTGTAGTATAGTTTGATATCTGGCATATTAATGCCTCCCATTTTGTTTTTGTTGCCTAGAATGGCTCTTGATATTTGGGGTCTTCTTTGGTTCCATACGAAGCGTAAAATTATTTTTTCTATATCTGTGAAGAATGCTGATGGGATTTTAATAGGTATTGCATTGAATCTGTAGATCAGTTTGGGTAGTATAGACATTTTGATGATATTGAGTCTGCCGATCCACGAGCATGGTATGGATTTCCATCTGTTTACATCCTCTGCTATTTCCTTCCTCAGTGTTTCATAGTTCTCCCTGTAGAGGTCTTTTACGTCCTTGGTTAAGTATATTCCTAGGTACTTTAATTTCTTTGTTGCTATTGTGAAGGGAATTGAGTCTTTGATTTGGTTCTCAATTAGATTGTTGTTGGCGTATATGCATGTCTCTGATTTCTGTGTATTGATTTTGTATCCTGAGACTTTACTAAATTCATTGATCAGTTCCAGGAGTTTCTTGGTTGAATCCTTGGGGTTTTCTAGATACAATATCATATCATCAGCAAACAGTGAAAGTTTGATCTCTTCTGCCCCTATTTGGATACCTTTGATTCCATTTTCCTGTCTGATTGCTGTAGCCAAGACTTCTAGCACTATGTTGAACAGAAGTGGAGATAGTGGGCAGCCTTGTCTGGTTCCAGTTCTAAGTGGGAATGATTTCAATTTTTCCCCATTCAGTATGATGTTGGCTATGGGTCTGTCATATATGGCTTGTATCATTTTTAGGTATGTCCCTTCTATGCCTATTTTCTTAAGTGTTCGTATCATGAAAGGGTGTTGAATTTTGTCAAAAGCTTTTTCTGCATCTATTGAAAGAATCATGTGGTCTTTGTTTTTGCTTCTGTTTATGTGGTGAATTGCATTTATAGATTTACGTATGTTGAACCATCCCTGCATCCCTGGGATGAAGCCCACTTGGTCGTGGTGGATTATTTTTTTGATAAGTGTCTGGATTCGGTTAGCTAAGATTTTGTTGAGAATCTTTGCATCTATATTCATTAGGGATATTAGTCTGTAGTTTTCTTTTTTTTGTTGCATCCTTTCCTGGTTTTGGTATCAGAGTAATATTCACTTCATAAAAGGTGTCGGGGAGGTTTCCGTTCTTCTCGATGTTGTGGAATAGTTTCTGCAAGATAGGTACTAGTTCTTCTTTGTAAGTATGGTAAAATTCAGGTGTGAAGCCATCTGGACCAGGACTTTTCTTTTTAGGGAGATTTTTAATTGCTGTTTCTATTTCAGCTGTTGAGATTGGTCTGTTCAGGGAATCTACTTCTTCCTGGTTGAGCCTAGGGAGGCTGTGTGTTTCTAGAAATTTGTCCATTTCCTCCACATTTTCCAGTTTGTGTGCATAAAGATTTTTGGAGTATTCATAAATTGTATCTTGTATTTCTTTGGGATCAGTTGTGATATCTCCTTTTTTATTCCTGATGGAGCTTATTAGAGATTTCTCTTTTCTGCTTTTCGTTAGCTTAGCCAATGGTGTGTCAATTTTGTTTATTTTTTCAAAGAACCAACTTTTTGTTTTATTAATCTCCTGAATAGCTTCCCTGTTTTCAATTTCGTTTAGTTCTGATTTGATCTTGTTGATTTCACTTCTTCTGCTGGGTTTGGGGTTGGTCTGTTCTTCTTTTTCCAGCTCTTTGAGTCGTTTCATTAGATTCTCTATTTGTGATCTTCTTGACTTTTGGTTATAGGCATTTATGGAGATAAACTTTCCTCTCAGAAATGCTTTAGCTGTGTCCCAGCGGAGTTGATAACTTGTCTCTCCATTGTCGTTTTCTTCATAGAACTTTTTTATTTCCGTCTTGATTTCTTCATTTACGAAGTAATCATTTAGTAGGAGGTTGTTTAATTTCCACGTTTTTATGTAGAAATGTGAGTTTCTGTTAGGGTTGATTTCTACCTTTATTCCACTGTGATCTGAGAAGGTACATGGTATGATTTCTATTTTTTTAAATTTCTTGAGATTTTCTTTGTGTCCTAGGATATGGTCAATCTTAGAGAATGTCCCGTGAGCTGATGAGAAGAACGTATATTCAGTGGATTTTGGGTAGAATGTTCTGTAGATGTCTGTCAGACCCAATTGTTCTAGAGTTTTGTTTAAGTCCATTATTTCTTTATTAATTTTCTGTTTGGAGGATCTGTCTCGTGCCGTCAGTGGGGTGTTGAAATCTCCGGCGATTATGGAGTTGCTATTAATCCATTTGCTTAGCTCCAGTAAGGTTTGCTTTATGAATCTGGGTGCACCTAAGTTGGGTGCATATATATTTAAAATTGTTATCTCTTCTTGTTGGGCTGTGCCCTTCACCATTATATAATGACCCTCTTTGTCTTTTACTACTTTTGTTGGTTTAAAAACTAAATCGTCTGAAATTAGAACTGCCACACCAGCCTTCTTTTGGCTTCTATTTGCTTGGAATATTGATCTCCACCCCTTTATTTTTAGTCTATATGCATCCTTGCAGGTTAGATGTGTTTCCTGAAGACAGCATATACTTGGCCTGTATTTTCTTATCCATTCAGCCAGCCTATGTCTCTTGAGTGGAGAGTTTAAGCCATTCACATTTATTGAGAGAACTGATAGGTAAGGTAGATTACTGATCATTCTGTTGGGTTGGATGTTGTTGCTATGATTTCTGTCTTGAGCCATTGTAATATCTGGCCTTTAATATCTTTGGGTTTTGGTTGTTTTTATATTCGTGGGTTATTATTATGATGTTCCATGCATAACGCTGTTTTAAGTACTTCTTGTAGGGCTGGTCTTGTCTTGGTGAATTCTCTGAGCCTTTGCTTGTCTGAGAATGTTTTTATTTCTCCTTCATATACGAAGCTTAGTTTTGCAGGGAATAATATTCTAGGCTGGGCATTGTTTTGTTTCAAAAGAGTGAGAATGGGGCCCCAGTCTCTCCTTGCTTGTAAAGTCTCATTAGAGAAGTCTGATGTTATTCGAATTGGCTTTCCCTTGTATGTCACTTGCTTCTTTTGTCTTACAGCTCTTAGAAGGGCCTCTTTAGTTGATACTTTGGTCAGTCTGATGACTGCATGTCGTGACGTCTTCCTGTTTGCGTTGAATCTCCCAGGGGTCCTCTGAGCTTCTTGAACTTGTATATCAAGATTTTGAGCAAGGCCTGGGAAATTTTCCTCTATTATATCTTCAAATAGCTTGTCCAACCCTTGAGTGTTGTCTTCTTCCCCTTCTTGTAACCCTATGACCCTCACATTAGGTTTCTTCACATAATCCCACAGCTCTCGTAGGCTTTGCTCTTTTCTCTTGTTTCTCTGCTCTATTTCTGTGACTGATTTATGTAATTGGAGGGTGTTATCTTCAAGCTCTGAGATTCTTTCTTTTGTTTCATCTACCCTGTTCTGAGACTTTCCACTGTATTTTGTAGTTCCTTGAATTGATTCTTCATTTCCAGGAGTTCGGTTACACTTTTCTTCAATGTGTCTATTTCTTTTCCCATATCCTGGAGACTTTTTGTGGTTTCTTTATGTTGGTTATTGAGTTGTTGTTGCAGCTGGGTGAGTGTTCTTATGATCCACATACGAAATTCCTCTTCTGTCATATTGGTTGCCTGATTTTGGTCGGTGTCCATTTCTAGGGGGCTGGTGCTCCTCTTTGGGGGTGTGTTTTCCGTTTGGTTCTTCATATTTCCTGAGTTCTTTCGCTGATTTCTTCCCATGTCGATCAGTTGTTGTTTCTTTCCTTAGGTTATTGTTTGGGTATTCACACACCTTGTTTAGTTTCTGAGGCGTTAGGTGGTGCCTGTGGGTGAAATTGGACCACTCCCTGTATATTGAGTCAGTGGGTGCCGTGGAAAGGCTGTGCAAGATGCCATCCCTGTCAGTAGGTGGCGTTTGCTTGGAGGAACAGGCTATGGTGTTGATTTTGAGTCCTGTTGTCAGCTCTTGTTCTGGGTGAAGCTGGGTTTGGTAAGCCTGCCCTCAGGCCGTTAGCAGGGGTCAAAGTTCCGTTCTCTGCTTCCAGGGAAAGCTGTCAGGGCGGGGCTGGAATGGTCCCGCTCAGCCAGAAAGTCTGTGTGTGGGGGCGGGGCTGTCTGAGACCCGCAGTCTGGAGCGGGCCTCGCTTCTTTCCACCCTCCCCAACTCCGCAGCTACTCCTGGGCCTCTGCCAGCAGGCCAGACCACAAGCCACCAGGCCTCCCCGGACTGTGATGCCGGCGGGGAGGTTCCCTGCACAGGAACGCCACCTGGGTTGGGTGCACGGCCTCCTCCTGGGAGGAGGGTTGCCCTCTGGGACGCCGATCCGCCCCTGGAGGCACACAGACCTCAGTAGGCTGTTCACGTATAACCCTTCTGTGCCCCGGGCAATGCTAGCCCTCGGTGCAGGGCATCTGGTCTGCAGGTCCGACCTCTGGGTCCCAGAGTTCAAACTGTATCCCCACCAGGGAGAGGATTTCCGGTCCTAATTCACCCACAGGGAGCCCAAGCTGGGTCTATGTCTCTCAGCCTCTGAATCAGCACTGTTCTCCTGGGAACCCGGTGCCGGCAGCACCTGGGAGGGCGGGCAGGTAGGGAGCTCACAGTCTGAGTTCCCCTGAGTCAGGTGTAGCGTCCCAAACGGGAAGGTCCCGTTCCCTGGAGGTGCCTCCGGCTGGTGGCTGTATTGTCTCTCTGGGCAGCCGCGGGTAGGGTAGGCGGAGGGGAGGAGGAGGCAATATGGCGCCTGCCGCGTGGCTCGGGTCTGTACACATGGAGGTGCCTGGAGGAAGTTGGGAACCTGGCGCCATGTCTGCTACAGGCTCACCGCTGGCTGGAGGCGGCGGTCTCTGGCTGGCTGCCACAGGTCTCTCCACCCGCTGGGGATCCCACCAGCAGTCCCAAATGCAGGGGAGGGGAAACAGAAAATCCACCTACCCTTGCCGCTGGTCTCCGGGCTGCTCCGGTGGTCTCAGCCTCCAGTTCTCCTCCGCAGCCTCCTCCCATGGAGTCTCCCGGGGTGTCAGGTACCCCTCCTTCCGGCCCTTGTCCGCTGTATGCTCGTCTTCTTGCTTCTTTCCTCTAATTTCTGCTAGAATCTGTCTTTTCTGCAGAGACCCTATGTCTGGCGGTGTCTGTCTGGCTTGCTCCGCCCCCCATATATGTTTTTAATTCAATAAATTGACCTAAAGTACAACAAATGTAGAAATTAGTAACTTCTTCAAGGCTTTCCAACTGTTCTGAAGGAAGAGATCGAACCATCAGAGAAAGACACTTTCTCTGAATGATATAATCACATTTTGTACTATGGGAAAGAGGCTTGGTAAAGACTTTAAAACTTATCTAATGTAACAGTGGACCCATGTTTAAGCATACAGATTCTATAATGGAGATCTGTTGACTGTAATGTATTCTGTAATTAATTGTGATTTGTTTTTATTTTCCTATTTTCTAATATAACAGTTATAATTTTAAAGGGAATAGATTGACTTCTGAATTTGGGTATTTAAGAATTGGATTCCCAGTGTATTTGTGTTATAAGCTGATGGCAGAAGTTCCTTCTGTTTGGAATACAAAAACATATCCAAATTTTAATATTCCAATTATGGTCATTGTTAAATAGGCTCAGTAAAACTGCTTCTAAAACAAAGGCGAATATATCCAAGTCCACAGAACCACACAACATCCTAGATATAAAATGTAGATAGACATGCTACTTGTCAATAAAAATGGGGCAACTACATTATCAGCAGAGCCAGGTGACAGAAAGGCTGAGCTACTCCTTCAAGCATTAATTTTACTATCATTATAGTTGACACATTTGCTTCTTTTTCATTCTACTGGGATCACATTCCAGTTGTCAGAAGAGTGTCTGTGGGAGGTGGGATTAACCAGCCCTCCCTTAACTACCTCTTATTTCTGACACCACTGACTGATCACTGGTGAATTCCTTTCAGTTGTCAAGAAATTCTCCCTCTTTGTGCGCGAATGTGCGCGCGCGTGCACTTACCGATGGCAAAAAAGATACATTTCTGGATTTATGACCCGGTGCTAATGCAGATCTCGCTTATTTTGGCAGTGAAAAATAAACGCTATATAATATTTATTGTACATACTCACGGATTTTCAAAGTCAACATTTGGAAAATTTGTCTAATTCTGTGATCGTCACTCAGCTACTTTTAATTTATGTATAGCAAACACTATGCAAAAGAAAGTACTATATTATTTCATGGACGTTTTCAAGGAGGATGTGTTTTGAGTCTCTGTTCACATCATAGTAGTTGTTTTAGAAAAATGACCCATTTTTATGTTTATGAGAGATTGATTGCTTTTCAGTATTTTATTAGAATGAATGATAAAACATAAGCGCACTTGGATTTTCACAATTAAAGAAACTCGAAATTCATCACTAAATATTTTTAAACCCTCAGAAATTTTTTCCCTCAAAATACATGATGAGTTCATTCCAACTGCTTTAGGTTAAATTCCAGTAGAATTTTTATTTTGTAAATTATGTAAAAGCCTGTAGATGCTATCTTAGTTTAAGAAATGAATCTTCATAAGTGATTTGTGCTTTTCACATATCCTTACATTTTATTAAATATAATTAAACTATGTTCAAATATGAATGCGATATTAAGACTTAGGATAAGTGACATGCCTTTCTCACTAGCATATTATTCAAATGATATAGAGCTTACTGCTTTTCTGGTCAGAATGATAGATAATGACTTTGTACAAGCTAATTTGAAATTGGATCCTTAATTTTCATTCATTTAATTACAAAGCAGCATTATAAAATCCTTACCAAAATAGTTCGCATAGCAGTCTGCAATGAGGGAGCTTTTATGTGAAAGCACATTGTGTGAGCTTGGTCAGTCGCCAGAAGTGGTAGGATTTTGCTGAGCAAGTCATGGCATTATTAGAGGATGCTGGCATAAACAGAAATGCAGATCAGTAAATGAAATGGAGGGTAGAAAGAAACCAATAAAGATGGTGTATTAAAAAAGTTGAATGTAGCTTATTAGAATACATGTTTAATAGCTCAGTGTGAGTAAAGACCTGAGGAAATAACCTTTCATTTCAGCATAAAAGAAATGTAGTTATAATTTATTCCAACTGTGCTCTTTTACAATAATATAGGATCATTGAGACTTGCCCATGAAAATGATTTTATTGATAAGCTGGCACTAATGATAAATTAACTCTTCATAATGCCAACCCGTTGACTGGTAGAGAACTTACAGAAATGAAGAGGAGATTTAAGAAGAGCTATGTCCTCTAGGAGAATAAAATAATAGGTAACCTATACCAGGAAAACCTATCCAGCTTGTAATGGTGGTATTTATAATATCTATTGCAAAACTCAGGCTTTGTAACAGAAATAGCATGGCTGTCAAATTTTCTTTTAAAAAGAGAAAATGAATCCTACTAACAATTTACTCGTTCAAGTAGAATAACGATACTATTTCATTTTCACAAAGAACGTGTGTATTGAGATATTTATAATAAGATACTTTGCATGAAACAGACTTCATGCCTACATAATTGAACACATCATAGGGTACGTATGTTAGTCATAGCACTGATGGGAAGAGAGATGGCTGGGGATTCCAGATCTTTGAATCTTCACATTCCATCACGCTGCTTGCTCCTGTGCGAGGTTCCTAAGGAGTATGTATCGCACAGAGGAGACACTGGACAAATGCACACTGCATTCCACCTAGAGCTGTGGCCTCAAATCTCTATGTAGTCTCAGGTTAAATTGGGCTGGACTACATATGAATGAAGATGGCTCTTTATTCTTTCTTATTTTTTATTTTTTTATTTTAGCGTATTATGGGGGTATAAGTGTTAAGGTTACATATATTGCCCATGCTCCCCTCCCCACTTGAGTAAGAGCTTCAAGCATGTCCATCCCCCAAACGTTGCACATCTTACTCGTTGTGGTTGTATATACCCATCCCATCCTCCCCCCTCCCACCCTCCCGACACCCGATAAATGTTATTCCTATATGTCCACTTAGGTGTTAATCCGTTAATACCAATTTGCTGGTGAGTACATGTGGTGCTGGTTTTTCCATTCTTGAGATACTTCACTTAGTAGAATGGGTTCCAGCTCTATCCAGGAATATACAAGAGGTGCTATATTACCGTTGTTTCTTAAAGCTGAATAGTACTCCATGGTATACATATACCACATTTTATTAATCCACTCATGAATTGATGAGCACTTGGGTTGTTTCCACAGCTTTGCAACTGTGAATTGTGCTGCTATAAACATTCGAGTGCAAGTGTCTTTTTCATAAAGTGACTTTTGATCTTTTGGATAGATGCCTGGTAGTGGAATTGCTGGATCAAATGGTAGATCTACTTGTATCACTTTGAGGTAAAGATGGCTCTTTATATACCCAATCTCCATCCTAGCCTAGGGCCCAACTAGAATTAAGAAAAGTGACGTCTTAGCCTTTTTTTATGTGACCATTCCTCAGTCTTGATCCCTCCCTTCCCTCTACCCTCAGGTCTTGCACTCTGATGGTGAGAGGACAAAGAGAAAAATCTTCCCTGAACCACCGAGAGTAGAACTCGCTTACACTGCCTCCTGTGCCCCAGACACTAATCTTATGTTTACTTGGCTTTACCAAAAAGAAGAGTATGAGGGGTTTCTCATTATGGAGAGAGCTTCGGTTGAGATGGCAATCAGTTTTGAGAAATCAGAAAAGATACTGGATCAGGGAGCCAGAAACAAGGAAAAATAGAGCTAAGGAATCAGAGTAAAAGCCGGTTCATAAGCCAGGATTCAGGGAAGAATGAACACAAATCAAATGGCCACTTCATTTTTCCTGCTTTGAGTTTGTTGAGCTTCTGGGATGTGTGCATGTGTAGTTGCTGTCAGATTTGGAAAACATTCGGCCATCATTTCTTTAAGTATATATTTTTCCCCTTTCAGTCTTTTAGGACTCCAGTTACAAGCATGTTAGATTAGATATGATCACGACTTGATATGGTCACTGAAACTCCTCGCGCTTTTTGTAGTCTTTTTTTTTCCATTCTGTGCTTCAGTTCGCAGTTTTTATTGCTGTGTCTTCAAGTTCACTGGTCTTTTTCTTCTTCAATATCTAATGCTGTTAATCCCATCCGATGAAATTTTCTTCTCAGATATTGCATATTTTATTACTATAAGTTCCATTTAGTCTCTTTTACATCTTCCATTTTTCTTCTCATTATTTTCTTGGTTTCTTTAACCTTCTTAAGTGCATGGAATATATATAACATAGCTGTTTTAATGTCGTTGATAATTTAACAAAAACAAGAATAACTCTAACAAGAGTTGTCTATTCCCTACTTTTAGTCCTAATAATTTAATGTTTGCAAATTTCATCATCTCTCATTTCAGGGTCTGTTTTTGTTCTGCTTAGGGGTCACATTTTCCTGCTACTTCACATGTCTAGTAATTTTACTGGATGGCAGACACTGTAAATTTTATGTTGTGGACCACTAGATTTTATAGTATTCTTTTAAAGAGCATAGAGCTTTATTCTGTCAGACAGTTAAGTAAAATGAAGATCATCTCAGTGTTTTTGAAGCTTGTATTTAAGCTTGTTTTAGCCCCAGTACTGAAGTACAATCCTCTGAGATCTCTACTGAATGCCCTGGATATTCAACAATGTCTCTCCTCCTGGCCAGTAGGAATAAAAATGATTCCCAGCCCTGTGTGAACTTTTCTTGAAACTTTGGCTTACAGCTTCCTAGTAACTGTTCTTTCCCTAACGGATGCTCTTTGCCCAACCTGATGAAGTTTTACCTTACATATATACAAATTAATTTGAGCCAAATACTTGAGACTTTGGTATAGATTTCTGGAGCCATTTCTCTATGTAGCTCCTTCTTCTCCAGCACTCTCCCTCACAAATTCTAGTTGCACTGGCCTCCCTTAATTCTGATCTCTATCTCTTCAATTCAGAAAGTCTCTCTACCAAAAAGTCCAGGTGATTGTAGGGCTCCCCTCATTTATTTCCCTCCTCTCAGGGGTCAAAATCTTGTACAGCCTGTTGCCCAATGTCTGAAAAGAGTTGTTGCATATATTTTGTGCATCTTTCTAGTTATTTATAGCAAGAAAGCAAATACCATAGGATATATTCTTTGTGGATGGAAGTAGAAGTCCCCAAAATGCCCACAGTAAAAACATATAAGAAAAATATAGCCACAGACATACAGGGCAGATTAAGGAGCTAAGAGACTTGTGCTGATATATATTTGGTAAACGTGTTTGGAAGTACATAATTGTTTCCCACTGAAACCTGGTTGGTTTTAAAAATGTCCTGACCCCAAGTGACTGAGCGTTCTATATGCACTGACATTAGTAAATAATTGCTGTGGACATTAAGTGCTTCTGAAGGAATGCCTAATTTATTCTCCTTGTCAACAAGTCAGATAAAATGCAGCATTTGCATTATCTAGTAGATTTGTCTGCTCTTTATGAGAGAGGTCTTTTTATTATAAAAGTAATGCTTGTTTATTATAAAAAATTCAGGCCGGGCGCTGTGGCTCACGCCTGTAATCCTAGCTCTTGGGAGGCCGAGGCGGGCGGATTGCTCAAGGTCAGGAGTTCAAAACCAGCCTGAGCAAGAGCGAGACCCCATCTCTACTATAAATAGAAAGAAATTAATTGGCCAACTGATATATATATATAAAAAAAAAAAAATTAGCCGGGCATGGTGGCTAGTAGCTGGTAGTCCCAGCTACTCGGGAGGCTGAGGCAGGAGGATCGCTTGAGCCCAGGAGTTTGAGGTTGCTGTGAGCTAGGCTGACGCCACGGCACTCACTCTAGCCTGGACAACAAAGTGAGACTCTGTCCCAAAAAAAAAAAAAAAAAAAAATTCAGGCCGGGCTCGGTGGCTCACGCCTGTAATTCTAGCACTCTGGGAGGCTGAGGAGGCCAGATCGCTCAAGGTCAGGAGTTTGAAACCAGCCTGAGCAAGAGCGAGATCCCCATTTCTACTAAAAATAGAAAGAAATTAATTGGCCAACTAATATATATAGAAAAAATTAGGCGGGCATGGTGGTGCGTGCCTGTAGTCCCAGCTAAAAATATATAGAAAAAAATTAGCTAGGCATGGTGGCGCATGCCTGTAGTCCCAGCTACTCAGGAGGCTGAGGCAGGAGGATTGCTTAAGCCCAGGAGTTTGAGGTTGCTGTGAGCTAGGCTGACTCCATGGCACTCTAGCCCAGGGCAAGAGTGAGACTGTCTCAAAAAAAATTTTTTCAAATAATACAGAAATATATAAAACAGGCAAGATAAAATCCCCTCACTTTATCTCATTCACTGTTAGCAGTTTGATGTATATATCTCTATCTTTATTTATTTATCATCTATCTATCTCTATATCACAAAAGTAGATTTCTCCACCACTCACTATCCAGTCTCACTGAAGAAAAAGCAACAGGACTTTCTCTACTATATCACTGAAGGAGCTCAGAAAATTTTAACCCAAAATATGACTCCTTGGTACAAACAATATTTTTAATTAAAGGCCATTCAAGATCAAAAAGCATTGGAGAGAGATTTCCCTCTGTATAAACTGGACTGACTGATCAAAATATCAAAAGGGCAATTAACTTCCCTTCCTCTCCCTGTTATCTCAATATATTGTACGAAAGAAGCTCAAGAATGCAACTAAATCTGGCCCAAATCATTTAAATATAATATACCTGTCTATCAGGTTAATTTAATCTGTAAAGAGACTCATTTAAAAGTCAATCTGTTTACCCCATCCATTTCTCCTCCCTAGCTCTGTTTGTTGCCCCTAAACAAAATTGCCTGTATTCCTCATTTTCCCCTCCTCTCCAAAAGGACAGGTATATGAAAATATCTGAACTTCTTTGGGATATTGGGTAATCACTCTTTGAATCTCCCCATGCGAACAGTAAATAAACCTTCCTTTTACTCATCTGCCTTAATTATGAGGTGATCTTTCAGTGAACTTTCAAGGGAAAAGGGGAAATTTTCCCCCACCCCTACATTAGCATCACTTTTGTGTTTGGGGGGACTTACCAGAATCTTGAGCTATATTGGAAAGGAAAGCTATTCACAAATAGTAGTTTGAATGGGACCCAGAAAAACTCAAGGCCTACTTCTGCTGGATGAGGAGCAGTGAGGATGACAGGCAGATCTTTTTTTTTTTTTTTTTTTTTTTGACACAGAGTCTCACTTTGTTGCCCAGGCTAGAGTGAGTACCCTGGCGTCAGCCTGGCTCACAGCAACCTCAAACTCCTGGGCTCAAGCAATCCTGCTGCCTCAGCCTCCCGAGTAGCTGGAACTACGGGCATGCGCCACTATGCCAGGCTACTTTTTTCTATATATGTTAGTTGGCCAATTAATTTCTTTCTATTTATAGTAGAGACAGGGTCTTGATCTTGCTCAGGCTGTTTTCGAACTCCTGACCTCCAGCAATCAACCCGCCTCAGCCTCCCAGAGTGCTAGGATTACAGGCGTGAGCCACTGCACCCTGCCAACAGGCAGATCTTAAAGCAAAATTTTGTCTCACACATAAAGATGACATAGTGATGGTCTTTGGCATAGTCGTGTACCTTCTTGACTAGTGATGAATGTTTGCTGGTATTGATTTCGGCTTTCATTTGGCTCCCTGCCAGTGGTCATCAATAAAGTACTGTTTTTCCTCAATGCCAATTCCTTCCTATCATCCATATTCCCCTAGGTCTAACCTTTCTCTCTCTAGCTTATGATCACCTCCGAGTACTGGTCCATTACCCTCCCCCCAAACACACACATACTCCCTCCTGCCCAAGTGACTCGAATGTAATCTCTTCTCAGCACTGGGGGGTAGAATGGGTAGACAGGGTCTTTTCTCCTTCTATTTCCTTTGCAAACTTTGTGTCATCATGAACTCTATGTTCTGCTTTCCAGAAGGCCTTCCCTTTTGTTTCTCTGCAGACTCGTCTGAACCACAGGACAACAGGGGTCTGAAGCACAGCCTACATCATGCCATTGGCACAGTCTGTTGAGCACACTGCTGGAATTGCTACCATTAGATATTGGATATTGTGCTCAACATCCACTGTCAGAAGAAGGAAGTCTTCCCTGTTTCTGCTTCTCGGTTTTAGATTCCAAGCCCCCGATAGGAGAATCTGATGGATTTAACCTAGGTCATGTTATTCCAGCAGGTGTGAACAGCTCTTGGCCGAAGAAAAACCCAAGCAGCACACGGAGAGTTGGAGAGTCAGCTTTATTTTGCCGGTGGGCTCAGAGAGGCATACCTGCCACCAAACTCTGAGCGCCCCTTTTTCGTTTTCTTTTAGTTTTATACCTTTTTGGGGGTTACAGTTAGCCAATAGCAAGTTTTCACAAAAGTCACCTCATTTACATAGTAGTCAGCCAATCAGAAGTATGTCCCAAAAGTTACTTCATTTACATGGTAGCCAACCAATCAGAAGTATGACCCCAAATCACCTCATCAGCTGTGAGTATTAGTAGCTGCTCAATTTAGGACCGGGATAAGCGAATCGGGCAGGTTTTCACCCTGACAATGTACCTATATCCTAGGGTTTGAGGTGAAGATAGTGAGTATCTGGCCTTTTTATTTCCTGTAGTAGAAGGCAAGCCCTGTCTTCTCCCCTGCTCACACTGTGGGGAATTCCTCAAATATAAAAAAGAGGTTCAGATCCTGGACAGCCACAAAATATACTCAAGAAGCTCTTCAAAAAAATGAAAAATGAAAACTAAAATCCACTTCAGATGATTGTAATCATTTTGATGATCTTGAATAGACTATATTGTACAGAAATTTGTCTGTAAACTCGCAAAGGCCAAGAGAATTTCCTGGGAGAAATTCTTGGATACTTATGTGTTGGGTTATTTTTAGTTTTATCTCTGGTTATTGCTCTTCACAAATTGTCTATAATTTTTTTCTTAAAAATTATTTTCTAAATGTACAAAAATAAAACACAAACACATAAAGTAAAATGCCAACTATTTCAATAGAGAGCAAAAAAGTGACAGTTTCTCTTATCCTTTCCCTGACTTTCAACAACCGTTTCTCTACACATTTACATAGAGAATATGTATGTACATACGCTAAATATAGTTTTGTCTTTCCACAAAAGCATTGTCCTAAACATATTACTCTAATTTCTTTTCACTTAATAACATAGCAAAGTCATCTTTCTATACTATTGTGACCGAAAGTTTGGCCCTTGTCCCCTAGGCCGTGTCAGAAGAGTGAGGACAAGTGGTTTGAGAAGGAAAGAGAAGTTTATTAATTTGCTGGCAAATGAGGAGGATAGCAGACTCTCATCTTAAAAAAAAAAAAAAATATATCATCCTCCTTTCTATAAGCAGAAATACAGAGTTTTTAAAGGGAGTTTTTGGCTCCAGGCTATTGCTGTTGAACTATAGCATCTCCAGTGAAGACAATCTTGTGACCTCTGCCCAAACAATTCTGTTGAGCCATCTCCTGTGGTACAAAGAACAAAGGACATTCCCCTGCCCTTCTGATTACTGGCCTCAGGCAGGGATGCAGGTTTTAATTCCCCAAAAAAGTGAGGGGGTTTTAAACAGACAGCTCATAAAACATTTTTGCTGTTTTTCAGGCCTTTGCATCTGTTACACTATTTTATTACACCATTTTATAGAGAGACATCACATTTTTAAGGGGTTTATGAGGGTCTATTGTATGGATTACCATAATATACTTAGCCAATAGTGTCTTGATGGACATTTAAGTTTCTAATTTCTTGATGTTACATATTGTAATACAATGAATATTCTTGTACTCATATTTCCATATTTTTAATCTACTCGATAGTTAGAGGCTAATGATGGTATGCTAAGCTTTTGTAATTCAGTTTCTGTCCAGTTCTCTTTTTAACATCATCATTATATACTTAATGAATTTTGATGTTACTTTTTTAGTGCATAAAGTTCATGACTAAAATACCTTCATTTTTATTATGTTTTTTAATCAATATAAACTTAATGTGTCCCATTAAACGTTTTTTTCTTAAATTATATTTTATCTGACACCAATATCGACATCAGTTTTCATTTTGTGTGTGATTTTCATACATATATTCACTCACCAGTTTGTTTTTGTTATTTCTAGATAACTGAGTTGTAGGTGTACCTCCAATAAGCAACATGTGGTTGGGTGGCCCATTGCCTTGTTTCAGTATTAGAATTCTTTCCCTCCACAATCCTGTCTCCCTCTGAGTTGGAAGGGAGGATCAGGTCAATATAATAGCACCATTCTCAAAAGAAGTCTGTAAGGAGTAGACATACCACTTCTTGATATTTAAATGTGCTAAAATAAAACACTTTTAAAACCAGTTGGCCAAATAATTGGGGGAAATAACAGTAACACAGATTGAATCGGATCAGGCTTGGTGCTATAATAGCTCCTTTCCTACCCACAGGTGAGGTCACAGATGCCTCACAAAAGGTTGCTGTCTCTGTATTCTGACACATAAAGGTCATATTTCCCAGAACTCTTATCCTACCTCTCAGCATGCTTCCTCCATCTTGGTACCACTAATTGCAGGCACACTGCTTAACCCCTGCATTTTACCTGTCTTCCCTGTTCTTTTGATTAGGTTCTTTACATGTATTCTTTGGTTCTCCATACTAGCTTTATTCCTATGACTCCATGCTCTGCAGGCCGTAGGCCAGAACTACCCCTCCCCCATGACTTAGCTTAAAGGAAATTCCTTCGATCTATCGTCAATATCAAGATTATCTGAGATAGCAAAATTTCCAAAGTTAATGTAAGTATGCAAGAGATGAAAAAAAATAACCATTTGTCTCTCCTGCTTCCTGATCCAGGTAGGACTAATACTGAGACTATGCCACTAGACTAGAATACAAAAAAGGTCCCTCCACCAACTTGGGACCCAGAACACAAGAGAGTTCATGATCAGCCATTACTCAATACTTACTATTCTTGACTTTCTCCATCTTTTGGATGCTATTTTATAATTTGTGGGCATTTCTGGCTCCTTTTATAAGCTGAAAACACCTGTATTATATCCTCCTCTCTATTCCACACATGACCTAGTACAGTGTTTTACAGGTATAGGCACTCAATAATTGTGCAAAATAAAGAATGAAATAATAAAAAAAGTTATGGGTAAAAAGGGAAGAGAACCAATAGTAAGGGGAAAAAGATGACTTCGGAAATTGTGTTTACATAAAATCGGGATGTGATAAATTGAATGAGGATTTGTCTAGATTGGTTGCTTTTGGTAGTGATAGAAAAATAATTATAATATCTGTATTATTCATAGTTTCTTTAGACGCTACCAGTGAGGCAGTGGGAGGGCAGGTCTAAGAGAGTTACAATAATAATAAAATCCAGTTAATCTCTCAGCCTCCAAAAGCTGACTCTCTGGAATCCAATCCTTCTTCTAACCTCTCCCTTCTGGTTCAAGAGGGTGGGGCATGTTCAAGGCGTGGCTCACATGGCTTATCAATGGCCAGTGATCATTTTCCTCCTCCTTACAGCATTTGTCATCTCTGCCTCTGCTACTCCAAACCTGTTCCCTAGTGGCAACTACTGTTTCTGTAATACCTCTGGATGTCAGCCACGATGTTGTAAGCTTAGTTGCCTTTCCATTCCATTCCAACAGTCATTTCTGCCCTTACTTGTACATTAGTGTGTTCCTAAGCCACAAATAGTACTGCCTTGTGCTTTCAACTTCCTAGGATGACTCTAATGCTAGAGCTTTTTTATTTGACCTACGATTTATCAGAGCCCTACACTACCCTCCTGCTCCTAAGCCTCCAGCACAGCACAGATGCACACGAGCTCTCCTCAACCACCGCTTCCCGTCTAACAAAGACCATTCTTTTCTGATCAAATGAGTTTTACTTCACCAATATCTCACCTCAAAGTTAGTTCCTTCCTATCTCTTCAACGGAATTCTTGTTTCAAGGAAGGGCTCTTATTCTTCCAAAGCTCGGGGAGAGGTTTTAGTGCTGAAGGCAGATATCAATTTCAACTTGTCCAGTTATTATAGCTCACATCAGAGTCCTCAAGCCCTCTTATAAATAAACCCCTGATGAGTCTGCCCTGCGGGGCATCTAGATATGCCTGGACATGTTTGAATCCACAGTCGGTACTACCACAACTTTGCCTCTCGTTCTAGGACTCCTGCTACCCTTGAATAGCTTTTATAATTAAAAAATAACAAATAACCTGTGAGAACAAAATGAGAGCAAACATGTGAAAGTGTTTTGCAAATGCAGTGTATTATAATAACTTCTTTATTGTTTGTTTGTTTAGTGGAAATCCATGTCCATGGGGGAACTGAGCGCATCAAAGGGGGAAGATTAAAAGATAAAAAGGCAGGAATGATTAACTGAGGGAGAAATCAAGTTGATAAACATATGGAAAGTAATTCAAAATCTATGTGCTAAATAGAATTTCTGCGCACCTATTTGAACGCAAGACGCACTTGTCAAGTGAACAGAGATGAAAGTTGGAAAATGGCCTTGGAGAATACCTGAAAAGTAGTCATCTTTTCAGTTGCATACTTTAGGCAACAGGAACCTAAGTTAAGCTATGCAGCATGGAGAATTACAAAGCTTGACTCTAGAGGTTAACTATTTGGTTTTAAATTTGAGTCCTACCACTTATGAGCTCTAGGTGAATTTTGACAAATTACTTAATCTCAGTTTCTCATCTATAATAAATTAGAGATATAATGGGCCCATCTCCCTACTGTTTTTTGCAAGTACCCCTGGTATTCATGGTGGCTTGGTTTCAGAACCTCCCTCAGATACCAAAATCCATGGATGCTCAAGTCCCTGATATTAAATGGTGTAGTATTTGCATATAATCTATACATATCTTCCCATATATTTTATAATATCTCTAGATTACTTATATACAATGTAAATGCTATGTAAACAGCTGTTATACTGCATTGTTTAGGTAATAATGGCAAGAAAAAAGTCTGTACATGTTCACTACAAATGCAACAATCCTTTTTTTTTTTAGAATATTTTCCATCTGCAGTTGGTTGAATCCACAGATGCAGAACTCACAGATGCAGAGAGCCAACTGAATTATATGATTCAATACATATAAAGCACTTACTATTGGGTCAAACACATAGGAAATGCTCAATATGAATAGATTTTACAATTCATCTACTCATGTCACTGTATTTCATAAAAGCAAATTGTGTAAGGCTATAGTTTACCCAAATTTTCACACAAGCAGAAATTTAGGGACTTGTATTTTTCAGTTATATACAATTTGGTGAATGCCAACCATAATTGATTTGAAAAATACTTTATTTCTTTAGTTTTAAGCACAAGCTAGAAAGGAGTCTAGAATATTCAAGTGGCTTAATTCACATTATATGAAACTAGTTCTTTGCACTTTTGCTTACAATATGGGCAAAGGGACACACTATCATAGAACAAGATCAAGAAATAACGGGTGATATTAAAATGATTAAAAATCTCATTTACTCAAAACAACTGCTATAAATGGAGATTACTCTCACAATTGCTATAGAAAACAATTAATATTCATGTGCAGATACAGTTTTATTTACAAATACCAGATAGTTTACAGTGTACTTTGTTTTAAACTACTGCCATAAATGAAAATCACTTTCGTTACCACTATAGAGAGCTGCATTAATAATAGTATGTAGATATAGTTGAAGTTCTGAATATTAGTGAGTGTATTGAATAATTTGTCCTGAAGTATAGCCTTATAAAAGGAAATTACTTTCATAACCATTTGAGCGCTTAATTACTAATCAAACATAGATACAGTTTTAGTTACTAATATTAGAGTTTATTGTGTAATACTAGAAAATAATTGCACTCTAAAAACATTTATTTTCAACAATTCTTGAAAACCAAATGCTTAACATAAACCACAAAATGTTCACCATAACAATACTTTCAAAATGCTGTTTACTAAAACATGAAATTGGAGCAATAATAAAAAAAAAATGATCGTATACACCAGCAATGATTATATTCTCTCCCAAAAAAGCACAAGAGTGGGTCAACAACATTTCCATTGGTCTAAAAGCAGGGCTGTCTGCCAGAGTCCTGACTCATAAGCAGCCTGTTGGCCATATTTAGCCGAGGAGCCTGCAGTTGATTAGCTGTGCTCTGACAATAAATATCCTGTCATTGCCACCAATGAAAATCACTACAGTATAGAGAATTTCTAAGACTATACTATAATTCATGTCAACCAAACTAGAATATGCACATGTGAAAACCTTTAATATGAAGATCCGGTTTCATGACATATATCCTCATGGAATTTAGTTAAGCTGATATTTAATAGCTGATCCTCACTGCAGTCAACTGAACCATTTTGAGGCTGATTATCCAGTTTCAGGGTTATCCATGTCCTGCTTTTTCTCCTACCGCTTCCTTTGGCTGACAGCCTTTTGACCATTTCAATGTTCATTAGCACCTGCAAAGGATAACTGAAAGCAGATGAACTCAAACCACTCAATTATGCTTCTCATTAGCAGCTCTACTGAAGGGTTCTGTCCAGGAGGTGGTTGCAACTATTAGGTAAAATTAGTTTTCTGGATTATCAGTGGATGTCAATTATCCACGTTGTTTCTGTCCCTCATGACCCTGCATAATCTGGAGCTGGCCATATAGACATTATTTGCCTTGCCATATGGAGAAAAAGGTAGGTCTTTAATGGGAAAATTAAAGATACTGGCTCTCTGTTCCACTGTTTCTGTTGAGAATTGTCTCCCTAGTTCCTGTTTTGTATAGCTAACTAAAAAGCACATGAGGTTCTGTGAGAATGCATCCACACTGATTATTTGTTTAATTATTACTGTAATCAGTAAAACCTGGAAAGTAATCTTATGGACATGTGTATGTTTAGCTACATTTCTCACGTTTGAAAAGCTTTGTGTGAGTGTTTTAAATACTCAATTTGGCAACTCATTACTTAAACTAATCTCAATAAGAAATATTGTAGCCAGGGAGTGCCCATAAAAACAATGCTGTTAGACAATTATCCTATGATACATGAATAAGGGTGTGTCTCCAGGGAGAATAAGACTTGAATATTTTTCTAAATCATCAAATACTTTAGCCTATTGTACTCTTTGTTGTCCCATGCATTCAAACACATGTATTATAAAAATATTACGTGTTAATTTTAGAAAATTGGGATAACCATAAAAATTGCCTCTAATCCCACCCGTGACAGCCAAGTTTCCATTTTGTGGTATACACTTGCAGAACTTTTCTGTTCATAAATATATTAACCTAACCACCCTCCAAGTGGGATCATATGTAAAGCTGTTTTCTAACTTGATTTATTTCACTCAATATTTCAGGTAGGTTTTTCTGTGCTTCTACAACATCCTTTGAATTGGCTATATGGTATTCCATTGTATGAGTGTGTTATAATTTATTTAAATATGCTTGATTTAAATATTTAAATTGTTTCTTCCTTTTTTTTTTGAGGCAGAGTCTCACTTTGTTGCCCAGGCTAGAGTGAATGCTGTGGCATCAGCCTAGCTCACAGCAACCTGGATCTCCTGAGCTCAAGCAATCCTACTGCCTCAGCCTCCTGAATAGCTGGGATGCCACCATGCCCAGCTAATTTTTTGTATATATATTTTTAGTTGGTCGATTAATTTCTTTCTATTTTTAGTAGAGACAGGGTCTCGCTCAGGCTGGTTTCGAACTCCTAACCTTGAGCAATCCTCCCGCCTCAGCCTCCCAGAGTGTTAGGATTACAGGCGTGAGCCACCACGCCCGGCTAATTTTTTTTATTATAACAAAAGCCATGAGAAACACGTTGGGATGTAAACCTTTATACACATTCTTAACATTCTGGATCAAAGGATATGAATGTGTCTCCAAATATTTTTTTTACTTAGCAAATGCCCTAATTTTAGCCAATTTGTTAGAAGAGTGAAAACAGCAATATACTCCTTAGGACTTTACACACAGGAAGTAGTGTAACTTGGGGGGGATTATAACTTTTTTAGTTTAATGTGGTGCAGCTGATTGTCGCACTGATCTTGGTTTTGCTAGTGGTTTCCATCTTATACACATATGGATATTTAATATTTACAGTTTACTGATATCTATCAATTTAATAAGACAGCTAGGCACCAAAAATACTTCATCTCCCTTGGTGAATTATCACATTAAAACACTAACTAGATTTATTTTAATATGCACAAATAATCTACATAATAAAATCAATTGCATCTTTGATATATATTCTGTACAGCTTTTTGTATGTCAATTATACCTCAATTAATTGTTCTTTTAAAAAAAGAAATTGTATTGGCTATACCTTCGATATATGGCTACAATCCGACCAGTTCTCAAAGCCTCAACTATTATCACCCAGGTTCAAGATACCATTATCTATCCCTTGAATTACTGTAGTAGTCCTTTAACTGGTCTCCCTGCTTCAGCCTTTGTACTCCTTTGGATAAACAATCCACTGCAATGAACTCGGTGTGCTTTTATCCTTTACTCATGCACTCTGGAACACCCTATATACATTTCTTAAACTTCACACACTCAATTCATTGTCAGCAAATATTTATCAAGAGCCTAGTATGTTCCCAATACTGTTGTATATGCTAGGCATATATCGGTGAACAAAACAAAGAAAACTTTCTATGCTAGTAGAGTGTCCATTTTATGGGGGAAGAGAGAGTACATAGTAAGTACATTATGAAATATGTTAATAAGCAAAAATGCTATGGGAAAATAATAGATCCGGGATGTGGGGCTGGGAGTGTGGGCATGTATGTATTTGTGAGTGCTCTCAGTGTGTATGTGTGCATAGTTTTACTGTTGTTCCTTGCTACAATACTTGGATTTATATATTAATACTTGGATTACACATATTTCTTGAGCTACATTTTGTATAGGTCAGAGATTCTATCTACATATGATATCTTGGTTTCTGACATGGTTCCCCCATAATTTGGCTATTATATGTTGTGATCTTCCTGTACTTTCCAGCATGACTTTATCTCTGTTCCTTGAATTTACTCTTATTCATTCCATTGCTTTAACAGCTAACGCATTTATCTTGCTGCCCTCTGGGCCACTGGTAGAAATTATGGCTGGCACCTTATGAATTAGTTGGTGATCTTCTATCACAACCATTTGTCCCCTTCTATTTGGTCTTCTCTCTTATTTATGCCTCAGGCCTGCCAGTGGCAGTCAGTGACATCCACGTGCATTCCTTAACCCCCAAAATTTGATTGAAACTGCCATAGTCAGAAATGAATTATTGACCTGCAAGGAATTAGACATGGTGAGTCAACTGGTTAGTTTCTTAGAAATAGGTCCAATTCTAGTCAGAACCTGTGTTATTTGGCCTCATATCAGTTCATCGCTGATCCTAAAGATGTCCAAACATCCAGGATGATTCTGGGCTCCCTTGATTTCTCAATTCTGGGACTTTGGCTTACTGAAGAACAATGCTTTAGGTTATCCCTAAGGGTTTCAGGCAAAATGGAATTTCTTAATGTACTGAACAGCTTGACTGTTCAGATAAGAGGAATTTAATTGACTTACCTATTTAGAAGATTCTGCTTAGAGATGAGCTATGGAAAAATATAGCTCCACTAGGAACTTTTCACTTTTCTCTCCTCCAAACTCTTATTTTCTTCTAGTCCAGCCATGCTCACAGGGGTTTTAAGCGGATTAATTAGTGCTTAAAAAGCACCTTTATAAATGAAAAGTAGCTAAGTACTAAGATAATCTTTTAAACTCTGGATGTTTGCCTTTTTTATTCATATTACAGTTCTAATTTCATACATTTTCCATAATGTCACCAGATTGTAGGTGAGCTCCCAAAATAGACAGTTACTAGGACTAAAACTGTTGTATGACCCAATATGCAAAATAGCTCTGGGAAAGGAATGCTGAAATTGACTTGATTGTAGCAATGGCCTATTCTTTTCAAAGGATTCTTGTTTATTCAATGTCATCACAAACTGTGCGGAAAAAAAAAAAAAGCTATTTATGTAACAGTCATCACAGATTAGCTATAATGCCATAAGAAAGTTTGTTTCAAAACTCAGACTTGGAATTTGAGTTTAGCAATAGGTCAGATTAATTTTCATGAAAATCTTAGTATTGTGAGTCCTCTTCTTCCTTCCTTAAACTTTTCATTACATTTTCACAAATAAAGCTTAACAGGTTGTTTCAAGATATTTCTCTTCCAAGACTGATTAAAAAATATTCATTTGGATTTATAACCAAATGTCTATGTGAGAAACAAATCAAAATATTAAACCTACAGGCAACGCAGAAATACCATTGCATTGTAATTATTTTCTATTCTATTTCACCCTTCCCAAGTGCCCAGAGAAAGAAAAAAAATCCAAAGCTAATAATATGAGCTGAAGCTAACAAGTTCTGAAACAGGCAGGTTACCAAAAGGTGGCTAAGAGAGTATGTGGGTGTATCATTGTTTCTAACTTTGAACAAGTTTAAACTTTTGTAGCTACTCTATAATTAGTACATAGACTCTATAATAAAGGAAGATGCTAGTTTGCTGCATCTACCTGAACTAGTGTTCTCTGTAATATGGATAATGATTACTTAATAGTCTTCTCAGCTAGCTGTATGCATTACAATATTAAGGACATCAAAGATTTAACTGCCCTGTCATATGAATTTAACAATTTTATAAACTTTTCTCTTTGAAAATAATGCCTTATTTGTTTTATCCTTTTGGGAATTCTATAGTATAGTCTCTGAAAAATTAAGTGAAGAAAGTTGGTATATAATAAACAAATAAAGATATATACATTAAATTCTGATGTCAGTTTCTAAACTGTCACTACTTGAAAAAATAAGTTGAACATTTATACCATAAAGTGTCTTAAGAATACATGTCTTCAATGATAAATATGTCAGATGCATTAGAATGCAAAAGAATAACAAGGAATACATGAGCAGAGCTGGAATACTGAAAAAACTATTTTAAGAGGACAAAGTCAGAGAAGAATCATCTATGATATTCAGTAGGTAAGCTAAATGACTAATCTCTAGAAAGAAAAGTGTTTGCCTGTATGAAAACAATAGTATTCTCACATTCTTTGGTGCTTACAAATTAAACTGAATAACTAAAGAGTGAGCATAAGCCATTTTAGCTATGGATTATAAAGTATTTAAGAGGTGGGAAAAAGGCAGGGAAGGGTATAAAAAAAATAAGGTGGAAAGCTAATAGTAAGCATAAATGACCAACTTTCAGTGAGTAGAAAAGGTTAATAGGGATGTGCTACAGTCCTATGTATGACTGGTAGGGTTGCAGTTTCATCAATATATTAAGAACCAGAAGAAGGATGAATATTAGAGCAAGTCAAGATGAGGAGGGAATTATAAAATACTCCTGGGCAACTGAGCAAATGTTATCATTGGGCAACAGATGAACAATGACAGATATAATTTAATATCTCTGTATACAAGGCAATGCACATTGGAAAAAATTAAACTGCTGCATACTCTGAAAGATTCTGAATTAGTGTATCTTAAAGGGAAAAAAACCTTAAATGCCCACCATAGATAATTCAGTGAGATGGTCTGCTCAATATTTAGCTGTGGTCAAATACTGAGCAAAGTATTAAAAGTGTCATGAAACAAATGAAGAATTATTCAAAAGATATGATATACTACATACAAACACCTACGCTTTGCAACCACAACACACACACGCACAAATAATAAATACATATACATGCATAAAATATTCATTTGGCCTTGTTTAGAGCAAACAAATGTCTTTCAACTTCATTTTCGTATCGTGAAACACAATTAAGGATACACTTAATATTTCATTGTCCTTTGATGTCATAAAATAAAATAGGAAAGAAAATATATGAAACCACTGTTGTTTAGCATAAGCAGGTAAAAGAATATCTAATCATATGAAGGTAACCCAGGACAGTGGCTATGAGCATGGGCTTTGATATCAGACACACCTAAATTCCAATCCCACCTCATCTATAAAAAGGCAATCCCTACCTCATGAGATTAACCCATTGTCTGACAGGTAGTAAGTTCTCGATAAGTAAGGATTTAAAATAATATAAATTTCCTGTTCAGAGATATTCTGATACCTTTTATAGAAATCAGTAGGCCCAATTGGAGTGCTTATAAGTTTCTTTAATAGATGTTTGTACCAAAATATAACAATGTGTGTTCCCAAAAGTACACAAATCACAAACATACAGCTTGGTGAACTTTCACAGAATGAAAACATCTTTGTAACTATAACCCAACTCAAGAAATAATAGCACATTACTCAAACTTAAAAAGCCTCCCTGATTCCCCTTGCAACTCATTATTCCCCTTCCTTTCCAACAGTAATAACTATTTATTATCACAGATAACTTTTGTGTTTCTGAACTTTATATATGCATAATCAAAGAATATGTAGTCTTATGTGTCTGACAGCTTTTGCTCAACATTGTTTGTGAGATGATTCATCCATGTTGTTGCCTGTGATAGTTTGTTTTAATAACTGTGAAGTATTCAATTATCTGAATAGACTTCAGTTTATGTACCCAGTCTTCCGTTAATAAACATTTTATTTTTTTCTGGCTCTGGTATAATGTTTCTATGAAATTTCTTATACATGTTTCTTAGTGAATATATATGTATGCATTTTGTCAGGTTTAGAATTTCTGGGTCATAATTGAGCATATATTTAGATTTAATCAAAATAGACAAGCAGTTTTCCAAAGTGGTTATACCAATTTATACTTCCACCAGCATTATATAAGAATTCCAGTTGCTTTACATCTGTGATGGTTAATTTTGGATGTCAACTTGGATTAAGGAAAAAACTGGTGAAACGTTATTTTGGGGCATGTCTGTCACAGTGTTTCCAGAAGAGACTGGTGTATGAGCTTGAGTGGACTAAGTGGGAAAAATCTGCCCTCATTGCAGGCAGGCACAATCCAATAGGCTGGGAGCCCAGATAAAACAAAAACAGAATAAAAGCAAATTGGCTTCTCTCTATCCTAGAGCTGGGATACACTCTCTTCTTCTCCAGCCCTTGGACATCAAAACTCCAGGCTCTCTGGCCTTTGGACTCCAGGACTTACACCACTGACTCTGCAGTTTCTCAGATCTTCAGACTTGCACTGAGCCATGCTACTGGCATCCCAGAGTCTCCAGCTTGCAGATGACCTGTCGTGGGATTTCTCAGCCTCCATAATCATGTGAGGTGATTTCCCAAATAAATCCTCTCTCATCTCTCTCTCTCTCTCTCTCTCTCTCTCTCTCTCTCTCTCTCTATATATATATATATATATATATATATATATATATATATATATATATCCTATTGGTTCTGTCTCTTCAGAGAGCCCTGACTAACCCATCCTAACCAAGACTTAATTTTGAAGGTTTTTTTTATTTTTTGAAATTTTAGTAATTCTGTTGAGTATCATCATTTGTTATTAAAGCATGTCTCTTAATGTCTCTTGTTTATATGAAAGAAAAAAAATGGGAAAAACAATAGTGGGAGTCTTCGATTACCCAGATTAAGTAAAATTAGGCAGGTTGAGTAGAATTACTTAGATGCAACTCTACTATTCATTGCATTTCTCAGGCTCAAGTTTCATAATTGAAAGTTTTAAGATCAAAGCAAACTCTAGCAAGTTATTTTTGTGGATAGTGACAAACTACCCACAATAGGGACAAACTATTTAGTGATTCTAAAGTTTCTATAGAGAGACAAAAGATCCAGAATAGCCAACACAATATTGATGGAGAAGAATCAAGTAGAGTACTGACACTACCCAACTTCAAGACTTACTGTAAGGCTAATCAAGACAGTAATCAAGTATTGGCAAAAGTAGATAAATAGATCAGTGGAACAGACTAGAGAGTCCAAAAGTAGACCCACATAAATATACTCAATTGAACTTTTACAAAGGAGCAGGACAATACACTGGAGAAAAGACAGTCTTTTCAGCACATAGTACATCCACATGGGTAAAAAAAAACAATGGGATATCCAGTTGGGTGGACTTTGGGTGATAAGTATGTGTCAATATAGGTTCATTGATTGTGACAAATGTATCACTCTGGTGTAGGATGTTAACAGTAGAGGAATCTATGTGGGAAGAGGGAGGGTTAGGGAGTATATGAGAACTCTCTGTACTTCTTGCTCAATTTTTCTGTGAATCTAAAACTGCTCTTAAAAATTGCATATTTAAAAAAATGTAAAGCAAAAGCTAAGGGTTCCTAGGGGATATACTAAGGATGTGGCCATTGTGGGCTTTATCAGAAGAGTATCAGAAGGCCAAGAATTGCAGGGATTTTTAAAAGCATGCAAACTTTTATACTGACCCATCAACTTCTCAATTGAAATGATGTTTTATTGTATTCATTATCCAATAATTGGAGGCAAAACTGAGAATATATTTCTGAGGCTCTATTTATTCCCTACCATATGGAGTAGGGCTGCTCTTTAGGCAAGTAGCCAACTACATGGTGAGATATGAGAGATACTTAAAGACTACCTTTGACCTAAAATCTCATTTACTATTCTGTCACAGTATCTCCTTTCTCTCCTGGTTTGAAATGAATCCTGCCTGCTTCTCCTTTTTAACACATCTAGTATCTAGTCCAGTCACTGACTGACACATACAAAGTGTTCAATAATTGTTGAATAAATTAGTTGTTGATTCTGAGTTAAAAAAAAAAAAACAGGATAAGCGCTCTCCACCACACACACACAAAAAGTCGAGTGCTGTCTTTTCTCTCTTTTTACTTCTTGAATTTGTCAAATTCTTTAAGCCTGAATATCTCATAACTTTCTTTTAAACTACTTTGTTTATTTTGCTTCTGACAAGGACAAAGAATATGACTTTGAAGCAAATAGACTCAAAGTGGGTTGAAATTCCAGTTGATTTTGAATTCACTGGTGTTGTAGTCAGGCATGCTCATCTTCAATTGGGCTGATTTCCATATTTGGGGTATAAAGTATATATAAATAAATGAAATTTATTCATATCTTATACTTAGTGTTTCTCCTAGTAGAAATGACAGGTGGCACTCTAGAGCTGCTAAATATAATAAAAACTAAATTAGAGGCTATTTCTCTGGATTTCAACTTTATTTCTTATTCTTTTCCCTTCTTTTACACACACCTGAAGGCATCATTGCTTCTTCCTGTACCTTCCTGCTTCTGTGCAAAGTGGCAACAGTCTGTCATTATGGCCACTACCTCACCACCTGGTCTGGCCTCAAATCACTATAATGTCTTCATAGACATACACCCATTTCATTCCTGGCTTTCTGATTGATGAGCCTTTGGTTCTTTACTGATGTATAACTAACCTGTTTCAGAATTAAAATAGTTTGGGATTCTGTAAAGGACCCTAGCAAGTCAAAAGTAAAAACAATAATTGAAGTAAATCAAAACAATATCACACATTTATATGAAAACCATCTGTGATGAGGTGTTAGGGTAAGAGAAAAGTTAGAAGAAAAATGAGTCGTTGTCCTTCTGGATAAAAGATGAATGTAATCTGAGATCAGGAAAAAAATTCCCCTTCAAGTATTTTATAATACAACCCAATCCCACAGTATATGGGATTTATGGTCCCCCCTCCACGTCCCGGCAACCCCACTATTGGGCACTGTGACAGAAAGATGTGAATTAAACAGATGGCTAAAATACATTTGATGTCTAGGTCTCTAAGCCTTGAAATGATAATTTAACAAATACTACCTTAGTCTATGACTTTTCTCCTAGGAGTGTTTTACAAACTGTCTTATGAGCATGGCCTCCAAAAAAATCAGTTTTGGAGGGTAATCCTTTATTTCTGTTTTTCCTTTGAAATGCCAATAAAGCTCAAGTGACTACAATTGACAACTTCCTAATCCATATTTCTAGCTCAGAAGAACCTAGTTATTCCACACATATCTGTCTTTCTCCCATCACACCCATATCTGCCCATGTATTAGATGCAATCTTCCACTGTTTAAGAATAGCAGCAGGCCAGGCACAGTGGCTCACGCCTGTAATCCTAGCACTCTGGGAGGCCGAGGTGGGCAGATTGCTCGAGGTCAGGAGTTTGAAACCAGCCTGAGCAAGAGCGAGACCCCGTCTCTACTATAAATAGAAAGAAATTAATTGGCCAACTAATATATATAGAAAAAATTAGCCAGGCATGGTGGCACATGCCTGTAGTCCCAGCTACTCGGGAGGCTGAGGCAGGAGGATTGCTTGAGCCCAGGAGTTTGAGGTTGCTGTGAGCTAGGCTGATGCCACGGCACTCACTCTAGCCTGGGCAACACAGTAAGACTCTGTCTCAAAAAAAAAAAAAGAATAGCAGCAGTACATATGTAGCAACAGCAAGTTTGATAAGTCTTTTGCAGTGCCTCTTTTAGATGCATTTAATTCCAAAAGCAGTGGCAATAAGCCAAATCCTATCAAGAGGAATGAGTGATTACTGTTCTGTAGATGCTTTGTTCAAATATGGGCTCCGGCTTAAGGCAATCAAGTACAGAAATTCAAGCTCAACCAACCCTTTCCAATCATCGTCACTAGACTATAGACATTAGTATTTTCACTGTTAGCAGGTAAACATGGCTGATAATCAGTACCAGCCTGCTCTGTCCTTCATCCAGGCTTGGCCTAACTAAAGAGAGAACATCTAAATGGAAAAGAATAGGGGTAGTTTCGATTTCCTTTGCCATTGCCAGTGCTTTATGTTAGTACTCTCTAGACTGGATTGAAAGAACACAGCCTTTGTGAAAACATTTTAAAAGAAGTATCAAGTAAAACTCAAAATTGGAGCATTACTTAGTAATGCCTGGAGCCTGTATCTCCCTGCCACCATCATCACAATAAACTCATAAAGGTGTAAAACTATGCAGAGCTATGTCAGACACATTAAAATAACATCTGCTAAATGTCTCTCATGGCACATTTCTTTCCTTGTTATTCTTTCCATTCATCATTTTCTCCTTACCTAGTTTTGAACTGGGCTGAAATAGAAAACAAACAAAAAACATTACTATGGTTCCTGCAATATAGCTGTTTGGATATTATTTTTTTACATATTTTTTCTTTCAACGTTCTAAAAAACCTAAGTGGACATATAGGAATAACATTTATCAGGTGTCGGGCAGGTGGGAGGGGGGAGGAGGGGATGGGTATATACAAACATAATGAGTGAGATGTGCAACGTTTGGGGGATGGTCACGCTTGAAGCTCTGACTCCAGGTGGGGGGCATGGGCAATATACGTAACCTTAACATTTGTACCCCCATAATATGCTGAAATAAAAATAAATAAATAAATAAATAAAATATTAAATGACAACATAAACATAGTACTATACAAAAATAAAATATTAGTATCTTGATCCCAATCTACTTGTGAATTTTCTGAAAATAATAAGTTTGTATAAAGGTCAACTTTAAGAATTGAGATGATATGATTACTACTTCTGAGAGATACATGTACAATTGGCCAAACATACTTTAAGTTACTTTGGTTATCAGCGATATCAGAGTTTGGATGATTACTTAACCATCACCTCCTCCTGTACTTCCTATCTTAGTGAACCATCTGGTCACCCTAGACATAAACCTGAGACTCATCCTTGAGATGTCCTTCTTTTGAAATTCAGACATCCAATCTATGTTGATTTTACCTCTTTGATATATTTTGAATCTCTTCTACAAGCCTATAATTAGTAATTCCTATCTTTTCTATCAATTCTCACTTCTACTACCTTAGTTTTGGTTTTTAATCACCCAGATAATTGTAAGTGTCCTATCTAGTCTCCCTGCCATCAGTCTCTCCTCTCTTATGCTGTCCTAAATATTCTAACAAAAGAATCTTTCTAAAATGCAAATATTAGGTCATTTAAAAATTCTGGAGTGAATCCCCACAACTTTTACAATCCCACACTCCTTAACATGGGTTACAAGGAACTGGTCTTTTCTTCTCCAACCTCATCTCTAGCCACTTTCCCTTCATAACTCCAGCAGGAAGTTTAGTCTACTTACAGTTTCTTTACCTTGAAGGCTTCTAACTCCATGCCTTTACACATGCCATCGTTTCCTACTATTAAACCCCAGTATTCATTTTTATTATTTAGAATTGTGTTTATTAACACATAATAGACACACTAGAAAAGAGACTATAGTAGCTTAAGCAAAGGTCCAAAGGAATAGAAGTTGCATGAGATCTTCAGGGACTGAGACTCCTACTATCTTTTTTTATTTTACCATTATTATAATGAGGATTTTATTCTTCTGGCTTCAGGATGGTGGCTCCATCTCTAGGTTACATATCTGCATTCCAAGAATGAAGAAAGGGAAGCATTGAAGAACCTGTCAGTTGAGTTTTTATCAGGAAAAAAAAATGACTTTCAACAAAGCCCCATGTGGTAGACTTTATATATAGTGTATGTAGTGTATCTAAGTAGCACTTGCATGGTCACTTATGCCTACAATGGTTTTGTGAAGGGGTAAGTAGATTTTAATTGGATACAATGTTGCCTCAAAAAATTCAGGGTTCTGTTTGTATGGAGGAAGAGAAGAATAGACATTGTCTGCCACAGCCTTTTACCTGGTGACTTCTTACAAAATTCCAATCAAGCTTCACCATCTCTCGGAAGTTTTGCATGACACCACAAGTCAAGGTTCTGAGTCACCCTCTGTGTTCCCAGACAAGTTTCTGGAAATTAGAAGGTGTCCAATGCATTTGGTTGACTGAATGAATGGACGAATGTTACCTCTATTCTTTGTGCTTTTAGCAAAGTATGCTAGAATCATCTGTTTAGATGCTTGCTCCTTCATGAACCTATAAGCTTTCTAAGGCCAAACTTTATTCACCTGGGTATTCCACAGTATCTGAAATATAGTAATCACTTAATAAATGTTTGTTGAATGAATACATGAGTGAATACATTTTTAGATGAGATTTCAGAAGCAAGTGGAAATATTCAGAGAGACACAAAGATTAAATTTTCCCTGTGTAGGTAAATAATAGCAGGGATCTATCTAAACACGGGTAGCACAAGAATATATTAATCTGAGTGTCTAGTTTAGAACTCCAACACCTAACGAATCCCAATAGCTGAAGCCATTAAGTTTCTGCCTATGCATTCAACTCCATCACCAATTCTGGAAACATAATCTCAAACATCAGTATCGCCATCTTTATTTTAGATCTCATTCTGACCTCTTGCCTTATTATAGTCAATCTTAACTTCATGCCTAACCTGGAATCCATGCTTAGAATTTTTCTTTTTTTGTGATTTGGGTCTGTATTCTTTGAACCTTATGCTCATGACTTACTCCTTGCCATCTCTTGCAAGACCCCTTTTATACCAATCATTGGCCTGACTGGACCTCAAGATAGCATCTGGGCTCTGTTTAGCTGTCTGGACCTCTTCCTGATGACTATTGTTGGGATTTTTCCAGATTGCCTGCCTCCCTGCCTGCCCACCACCTGTAAAACTGTCTAAGTGCTCAGCCCCTTCCTCTCCCTCTCTGGCCCATTCTGTTAGTGAGCCCAAAGCCTGGTTCTGACATTTGTGAGTGGGGCTAAGTTCACCTAAGGAGCACTTTATCAAAGAATAGCTGCAAAGACAGAAGCAAACATTTGATAAGCATTGTGAAAAATATTAAGATAGTTGAATGAAAGCAAATTGTCTATTAAAAACGTAATTAGGCAGGGCGTGGTGGCTCACGCCTGTAATCCTAGCACTCTAGGAGGCCAAGGCGGGCGGATCGCTTGATCTCAGGAGTTCGAGACCAGCCTGAGCAAGAGCGAGACTCCATCTCTACTAAAAAAATAGAAAGAAATTAGTTGGACAACTAAAAAAAAATATATATATATATATAAATATATATATATGAAAAAAAAATTAGCCGGGCATGGTGGTGCATGCCTGTAGTCCCAGTTACTCGGGAGACTGAGGCAGGAGGATTGCTTGAGCCCAGGAGTTTGAGGTTGCTGTGAGTTAGGCTGACAGCACGGCACTCTAGTCCGGGCAACAGAGTGAGACTCTGTCTCAAAACAAAACAAAACAAAACAAAACACATAATTAAATATTTGTACTAATGTACGTAATGCTTTTTCTTTAAAATCTTCAGAAGTCAACAACTGTATTTTTCTTTTTCATACAAATAGCAGCTACCATCAACCTTTCTATTTCTGATTTATGGTGTAGCTACAGGAAAGTGTACATTTAGAATCTTTCTCAACAGTCAGAATCACCTTGTTTTCTCTGGTGGCAGTTGTTAGTAAAGTGGAAATGTCAGTAAGATGACAAAAAATCTTACATATCTATTTTTTATGGAATATCAGTATATGTAAAGTCAAATCCTCTCCTTTACATAGGATGGCTCTAACTATACGCTTAGTTGTCTACACAAAGGATAGTTCTTCTTTGCTCCTAGTATGTTTATACACAGATTCACCTGAAATAATGTATATGACAGTAGGAAGCAGATAACTCATGTCTATATACCAATATTGTAGGAGTGAACAGATTCATTCAAGTTTCTACTGGGGCCTATAGACACTAATTACATTTTTATAAATACAAAGCATAGAAATAATTCCTTCTCCCCAACTCTTGTAAATAAGACCTGCTGATTTTCTTAGTCTTCCATCCATTTTGCTACTAGTGATTCAGCTATAATTAACTCTAAATATTGCAGCATTCAGGGTGCATAACACACATAGCAAGTGCTTGGCAGATGTCTCAAAATTGTACCATCCCATACCCCATTCTGCTCTATGTCTTACGACTAGAACTGAGCGCAAGTGGAGGGGACATGTGCAATTCTTTCATTCATATCTCACTATTCTCATGTGAGTTAAATCTTTATTGAGAGCCCGATATACACATTAATACAATCATGTGCTAGATAGAGGAATATAAAGAAGTCTGAAACAAAGTGCCTGCCCTCAGGAAGCTTACCATCTAGTTGACTGAAAGAGGAGGCAGGGCTGTCACTAATAATCAGCAGTCAAAGGCTTAAATAACAACAGAAAATCATTGTATATGTGAAATCTCAAATTCAGTTTAACTGCCAGTAGGAACTATACCCTCTGGCTCTCCCCCTACTAATAGAAAAGTAAACCAGCCCCACCTCACATGGCTTTTCACAGTTGAAAGACAGTTACCATAAAATATTGAGATGGTTTCACAAAATACACACCATGACAAATACAAGCATTTCCTTCGTTTTTCAAATATCACTGAAAAATATTTCTCTTTCACTTTTAGAAAGTCGAAGTGCCTTTTCAAATTGTGTCCACATTGTACACCTTGTTCTTGAATTTTAAATGCATTCCTAACATAATTTAACAATGAATAATAATTCAAGAGTCAATTCTGATACTGTTATAGAGGAAACCACTTACACCCTAAGAGAAATAAACAAGAAGAGGGGTTTGAGAAATCAAAGGAAAAGTTTTTATATTTCAGATCTTTCCTATTCTTCTTGTCCATATTCTCCAACTAAAAAAGATTTTTGTGTCTGCCAGCTGGTGGCCTGACCTGAAACCAGGTTTAATTAATTAACAGTCTTCTCCAGCTGTCATCTGGCCTCATTTGCCTAGGTTCTAACCACAGCTCAGTACATTACCAAAGCTGAGACTCAAACCATGACCTTTTTGGTCCACTGAGCTGCAGTGACTCAACAGCTGATCAGAGATCTACCTCCTCTTTCCACTGTGCCTGAAACCTCATTGCTCTTGACAAGAGGCCAACTTTAACTTCCCACATGTAGATTAGTGTTTCTCAAAGTAAGCTTTCTAGACTAGTGCACTACACAGAACTGTGGTGTTTGTAAAAATGCACATTCTGGGGCACTGTTCTCAGAGATTCTGATAGAGTTGATATGGGGTGAGGCCTGAGAATATGCATTTCCAAATGTTTCCCTCTCTGAATCTCATGCTCAATAGGACCCATTGATTGATGGTGCTAATACAATTAGGGAATAAGACCTAAGGTCTGGCTGGGTGCACTGGCTCATGCCTGTAATCCTAGCACTTTGGGAGGCTGAGGTAGGAGGATTGCTTGAGCTCAGGAGTTCGAGACCAGCCTGAGCAAGAGCTGTAGAAGTAGAGACCCTGTCTCTACTTCTACAAAAAAAAATGAAAAATTAGTCGGGCATGGTGGCATGTGCCTCAGAGGCTGAGGCAGGAGGATCACTTAAGTCCCGTAGTTTGAGGTTGCTGTAAGCTAGGCTGACGCCAGTGCATTCTACCCAGGGTGACAGAGTGAGACTCTGCCTCAAAAAAAAAAAAAAAAAAAAAAAAAAGACCTAAGGCCTGTGGGACCCAAATAGTGTGGACAAAGGCCAAGATGGAAATAATTCCATTTGCTGGTAACACATGAATTGTGAATAGGAATCACCTAGAAAGTTTGTTAAATATACATATGCCTGAGTCCTACCTCCAAACTAAAGAAATCATAATCATAAGATGGACCTGGGCATCTGTATGTTCAAAAGGCTCCCCTGGGTCAGTCTGATGTATTTTAACAATTGAGATTCATGCATTAGATCAATTACTTAATGTTAGAGCCGGAATCCGCAGTACCACAGAACAGAGAGACAGAGTCACGGAGGCTGAAATCACCAAGAGGAGTTTTATTGACTAGCTTTCTCAGAGAACCAATCACAGTGGCCTCTATTCTGACAAGGACCCCTCCTTGGGCTACAGGTATCTCTTAAATACCTTTTCTTTTCTTCCCACCTCCGGCAATTTTCCCCAGCATTTTATTGCATCCCTTTTCTGGTTGGCTCTGGTTGGTCCTAGGCTGTCAGTTGATTGGTTCTAGAACCAGGGCTTTTTCTCTGCATTTTATTTCAGCCTTTTGTTGCGTTATCTTGGCTCCCCCAAGACTTTCCATCCTCTTATCGGAAAATGACCTGCGGTCACCACCCTTTTGGGGCCCAGCACCCACTGAAGCCTATATGGCTTCACTCAAACTATACATATTGCAAGCAAGCTTAGGGAACAGAAGCTAGAAGAAGCTATTAGCCTTACTTTTTCTACAGTTCCTATTTCCTACACTTAAAGGTATCCAGCAGCTGACAGAGTGAAAGAGGTTACTTGCTGAAGACCCAGGAACCTATTCCCCATTCTTGGAGTCTGCCTATTTTAAAGAACAAAGATATACACATTTTTTGCAGAGCTTAAGGGATACTTTGCACAGAATGAGATTGGAGTAAACACCCTACAGGCTTTGGGGATGGAAGGAAGCAAATGTTTGCAAGGAGGAGGGATTAAAAGATACCATGCTTAGAGGTAGATGATGAGAGATCCTGAGATAGCCAAATGTTTTTGCATTTGACCTCACTAGCTGTATATTCACAGCAAACCTACCCCCCACCCCAGGCCTGCATTATGAAGACCTGAGGGTTAAGAAGTCCTTAAGGAAGAAGCAAGTACTGTGGAGATAGCAGAGTTTTGTCCTCATCCATTTTAACTAGTTCTATCAGTTCTGTACAAATTAGCAGGAATATGCTCTCCCTAGCTCCAGGAGCAAAGGAGGACTGCCCAAATAGACACAGAGTTATGTCACATTGCCACATGTGTTCTCACACCACCTGCTATTACTCTGAGCTCATCAGTTGTAGTAACACACCTAGACAGGCAGGTGTAATTGTAGGGGTGAGGAAAAACTTGCCCTTTCCCCTGTTTGCTGAAGGATCAACTCACAATTAAGGAAGATTGATAAAAGAAAGAGGTGATTTACCATGCTCCTGGGAAGAATCACAGAGTGATTACTCAATATCCCAATGGGACCCAGATATTTTTATCTTTGGTTTTTAGAGAGGAGAGGGAGAGGAGCAGTAGAGGTAATTCTGTTGAGGGGCAATAAATGGTTGCTAAGGAGGATGAATGGATGGGGAAAACAGATTTGTAAATGACTCTCTTAGCAAACTAAATTAGCCTGAGAGACAGGTATTGTATTTAAAATAATTTGAGCCAGGCCTGGTTGCATTATTGATTGTTTTTTCCCCCCTGCAATATACTGAGATAACAGGGAGGGGAGGAGGAAGTCAACTATTCTTTCAATCTGTCAGTCTGGTTTATTTAGATAGAGGGAAAGCCCCTTCCAATGACTTTTTAAAAAATCTCTGAAGGACTTTAATTCAAAATATTCTTTATACCAGGGGTCATATTTTGGGGTAAAATTTCCTGAGCTTCTTAACCATGCTCTCCTGGAGAAACAGAGCACCTTCTATAATGTCCCACTCCTATAAGTCTCTATTAGTTCCTTTTCTCTTTACTCTCTGGGTGTGGAGGGGTGCCTTAGGTGTAGAGGTGACAATCAAGCAGAAGGGTGAAACTAATTTAATGTACTACTGAGAGCCAGTATATCTTAACACATGGTTCCAGAGTCTAACAAAAAAGGAACTCATGGCTAAAGGGAAGTATATAAGAACTCTTCCCACAGAGTCTATTTCAGGCATTCTTCTGGAATACATTATAATCCACCTCTAGGCTTTATAGCATAAAACTCTCCAAATGTCTAGATCCACAATCCAGCTACCTCCTAGTCACCATCTAAATGATGCACTAGAATCTCTAACACTACATGTCAAAAATTAAACCTATCTCCTCCAAACCAATTTGTGTTAATGACATTACCATCCTCCCAATGACCCAAGCCAGAAACCTGCAGGCTATCTTCGATTCCTTCCTTGGTTTCATCCTGTACCTCCAATTAAGACTTTAGACCATTACCAATCCAACCAAATAATGACTAGGATACTGGGGAACAGAGATGAAGGGATAGGTAGAAGAGATGATGAGAAGACATTTGATAGAACTTACCTTCCAAAATATACAATAGCAACAATCTCCTCATCTTCCCCTCCACTCTCCAGGTACCCCCCTCCTAATTCTTGCTACCCACAGGCTTGTTACTCCCCCATCCAAAAAGCCTTACTTGCCCCTCAATCTTCCCTTCAACCCCTCCTCCCACACACCAAATGATTTTTTAGCTTTTCTCCACTGCTCCCCTACTGATAACCTAAACTTTATCCAAATTATACCATTCCTTCTTTCCTAAACATGTCTTTTGTTTTCCTTGCTCAAAGTGTTTACTAATGCCATTCCCACTGTGTGAAAAAAGTCCTTCCCCTTCATCTGTTAAATCCTATTCACCCTTCAGGGTCCAGCCCCAATGCTACCTACTCCATCCTCCAAATGAATGTATTCTTTTCTTCCCTGGACATAAGCACCTCATCTTTTAATGCTGCTTCTCACAGTCTGCCTTATCACACACACTCTTACTTCTTCCACCTAGGGGATGGAAGGCTTGTGTTTCCACATAGTGTCTAGCAGTGTCTTTCCCATAGCAATTACTTTAAAATTGAGTGGAATGAATGAATTTCCCCTTTCTCAACTGCTAGGGAAATTCCCTAAGTGAAACCTATTTGTGGCCTGGTGCAGTGGTGTCGAGGCAAGTGTACAGCTAGTGATACAGCTCTCTTCCCATCTTCTGTTCTTCTGAACCGACTTCCTTGTTCTCCTCCTGCTTTTATACCCTTGGTAGGACTCCAAAAGCGTCCAATCAACTACAAGCTTTAACATCCAATCAGCAACAGTGGGATTCAAAAATTACCCAATCAGGATCATGCAACCAGCTCGGCCAGACGACGGGAGGCTGCGGAGCACCTAGCACCCAGACAGCAGACGTCAGTGCAGGGCCCAGAAGCCCATAGGCCCGGGGGCATTCCAGCATGCAGGGGCCCCGGCTCTACCTCGGGGCCCGGCCCCAGCAGCGTGCCCTCCAACCGGCCACACGCAGCGCCGCCCACAGGGATGCAGGGCAACCCCATCTCTACTAAAAATGGAAAAATTAGCCAGGCATTGTGGTGTGCACCTGTAGTCCCAGTTACTCAGAGGCTGAGGCAGGAGGATCGCTTGAGCCCAGGAGTTTGAGGTTGCTGTGAGCTAGGCTGATGCCACAGCACTCTAGTCCAGGCAACAGAGCGAGAATCTGTCTCCAAAAGAAAGAAAGAAACCTATTTGTATTAATAACAAGAGAAGCTTTCATCCCAGCACATGTCTTGGTCTCTTTCTCTTTCTGACTGTGCCTGTCTGTCTCTAACCCTATGTATATCCTTACGTCTAGCTCTCTCTGTCTCTGTCTGTTCTGTCCATCATTGTCTTTCTCCCTGTGTCTCTTCACCTCCTCTGCCCCCTCTACTTGGTGCTGTCTGTCTCTTTTTCATGGTCTTTTCCTTGTTATTGTCCGTGTGTCTTCGGCTTTATCTGTGCTTTCTCTTCTTCTGTCTGTCCATTTCTGTTTCTCTGACACCCCACCCCCTTCTAATCTGGAGGTCAAGCTCTGAAGCTCTTTAAACTGTAACTCAAAATAGAGTATTCTTGGGCCCTTTCAAGTTGGAACCTAAAGAGGATGCTGAAATCTGAAAACCTTGTAACTCTGAGGAAAATCAACTTTCCAGGGACAGGTGACATCCAGTGCCTATGGTAGAGGGTATGAATTGGAATCTTCAGACACTCTGAATGCTTAATTTACATGATAAGGCATAAAGATATAAAAGGTGACCCACAATAGCTATTCACAATAACAATGCTAATTTTTGTAACTCTGGCTTCAAAGATAAGGACACGTTAGGAAGCAAACAAAAAATTCTAGAAAATCACAGACTATTTTGGCGACTTGCCCAGGAGACTCTAAGGATTCACATATAAGTATAAATGAATTGAAACTAAAGGCACTTAATAATAATGCCAAACTGTTTTTTCAGTGCTCACTGTGAGACAAATGTCTTATATACATTAAGTTATTTAATCCCAACATTGTGTGGGGAGGGAAACTGAGGTTGAGGGTGGTTAATTAACTCCATGATCAGCCATCCCCAAGGAGGGGAGCTAGATTTGAACACAGGTGTAAGCCTGTGCTCCTGACCTCTTCAGCATTTCTCGAACTTGTCTGCTCTTAGGAATCCCTTGGGTGCTCATTAAACCTTCAGATTTCTGAGCTCCATCCTAAGCCTACCAAATCCCAGCGGAAGGGCCTAGGCGTCCTCTTGTTTTACAAATAACCCAGGTGATTCTTATTGTCAGACTTGTTTGTGAAACAGTGCACTAAATAGCTTTTTCCCTAACCGTGATGTAAAGGAGGGGAGAGTTAGATTTTCCTGGTGGTTACTAGTACTTCTTGACCCATCTTCTTCCATTCAGTACCTTGCTAGCCTTTCCTCTCCAGAGAACCAAAATTAGCCTTAGATTCTTCATTTAATCAGTTGTTTAAATGTAAGGAAGTACCCACCCTGGGGATATCTGAATTTTAACCAAAGTCAATATAAAGAGATGTAGCTTTATTGATGGAATCAAAGTGAACAGAAGAATATGATGTGTTTATGTGGGGAGATGGGGCATGAGGGGATTGGAATCTTCCCGATACTCTTTAAAAATCATACCATGTAAGTGATTGACTATTTCACCCTTTTAAAGCTCAGGCCTTATTATAAAAAGGATTTTTCTTTTCATTAATAGAATGGACCTGATACTATTACAATAATAGTAAACACCAAGACAATGTACATGCTTAAAATACCGAATAACAATGACTTACATACAATGTGTTGACAGTCAGGTCCTATGCCAAGTGATTTAAATGAATCTCATTCAATACACCAAACTTGGGAAGTAGCTACTTTAATTATCTGCGTTTTACAGATGAGGAAACTGAGGCTCAGCGAAATCACTTGTCCAAGATCTGAGATTCCAACCCAGGTTTGTTTGACTGCAGTTTGTGCCCTTAACAGTCTGATGTGTAGTCTCTACTACAAATAAGTCGAAGAAAGATTTGTATAAATTCGGTGATCGTAGATCTCTAATGAGATAAGAAAGTATGTTTTAGGATATTCAGGGTGTTTTGAAAAATATTTAGAGGGGGGGCGGAGCAACAGAGGGGGGGCGGAGCAAGATGGCGGACGAATAACACCGCCAGACAAGGGTCTCTGCAGAAAAGACAGATTCTAGCAGAAACTAGAGGAAAGAAGCAAGAAGACGAGCATACAGCGGACAAGGGCCGGAAGGAGGGGTACCTGAGACCCCGGGAGACTCCACGGGAGGAGGCTGCGGAGGAGAACTGGAGGCTGAGACCACCGGAGCAGCCCGGAGACCAGCGGCAAGGGTAGGTGGATTCGCTGTTTCCCCTCCCCTGCATTCGTGACTGCTGGTGGGCTCCCCAGCGGGTGGAGAGACCTGCGGACACCTGCCCAGAGACCGCCGCCGCCTGCCAACGGTGAGCCTGTAGCAGACATAGCACCAGGTTCCCAACTTCCTCCGGGCACCTCCGTGTGCACAGACAGGAGCCGCGCGGCAGGCGCCATATTGCCTCCTCCTCCCCTCCGCCGACCCTACCCGGCTGCCCAGAGAGACAATACAGCCACCAGCCGGAGGCACCTCCAGGGAACGGGACCTTCCCGTTTGGGACCCTGCCCGCCCTCCCAGGTGCTGCTGGCACCGTGTTCTCAGGAAAACGGTGCCGACTCAGAGGCTGAGAGACATAGACCCAGCTTGGGCTCCCTGTGGGTGAATTAGGACCGGAAATCCTCTCCCTGGTGGGAATACAGTTTGAATTCTGGGACCCAGAGGTCGGACCTGCAGACCAGATCCCCTGCACCGAGGGCTAGCATTGCCCGGGGCACAGAAGGGTTATACGTGAACAGCCTACTGAGGGCTGTGTGCCTCCAGGGGCGGATCTGCGTCCTAGAGGACAAACCTCCTCCCAGGAGGAGGCCATGCTCCCAACCCAGGTGGCTTTCCTGTGCAGGGAACCTCCCCGCCGGCATCACAGTCCGGGGAGGCCTGGTGGCTTGTGGTCTGGCCTGCTGGCAGAGGCCCAGGAGTAGCTGCGGAGTTGGGGAGGATGGAAAGAAGGGAGGCCTGCTGCAGACTGCGGGTCTCAGACAGCCCCACCCCCACACACAGACTTTCTGGCTGAGCGGGAACATTCCAGCCCCGCCCTGACAGCCTTCCCTGGAAGCTGAGAACAGAACTTTGACCCCTGCTAACGGCCTGAGGGCAGGCTTACCCAACCCAGCTCCGCCCAGAACGAGAGCTGATAACAGGACTCAAAATCAACACCAAAGCCTGTTCCTCCAAGCAAACGCCACCTACTGACAGGGACGGCATCTTGCACAGCCTTTCCACGGCACCCACTGACTCAGTATACAGGGAGTGGTCCAATTTCACCCACAGGCACCACCTAATGCCTCAGAAACTAAACAAGGTGTGTGAATACCCAAACAATAACCTAAGGAAAGAAACAACAACTGATCGACATGGGAAGAAATCAGCGAAAGAACTCAGGAAATATGAAGAACCAAACGGAAAACACACCCCCAAGGAGGAGCACCAGCCCCCTAGAAACGGACACCGACCAAAATCAGGCAACCAATATGACAGAAGAGGAATTTCGTATGTGGATCATAAGAACACTCACCCAGCTGCAACAACAACTCAATAACCAACACCAAGAAACCACAAAAAGCCTCCAGGAAATGGAACAAAGGTTCAACAAAGAGATTGACACAGTGAAGAAAACTTTAACTGAAGTCCTGGAGATGAAGAATCAACTCAGAGAACTACAAAATACTGTGGAAAGTCTCAAGAACAGGGTAGATCAAGCAGAAGAAAGAATCTCAGAGCTTGAAGATAACACCTTCCAATTAAATAAATCAGTCACAGAAATACAGCAGAGAAACAAGAGAAAAGACCAAAGCATACAAGAGCTGTGGGATTATGTGAAAAAACCTAACGTGAGGGTCATAGGTTTAGCCGAAGGGGAGGAAGACAACACTCAAGGGCTGGACAAGCTTTTTGAAGATATAATAGAGGAAAATTTCCCAGGCCTTGCTCAAAATCTTGATATACAAGTTCAAGAAGCCCAGAGGACCCCTGGGAGATTCAATGCAAACAGGAAGACGTCACGTCATGCAGTCATCAGACTGACCAAAGTATCAACTAAAGAGGCCCTTCTAAGAGCTGTAAGACAAAAGAAGCAAGTGACATACAAGGGAAAGCCAATTCGAATAACATCAGACTTCTCTAATGAGACTTTACAAGCAAGGAGAGACTGGGGCCCCATTCTCACTCTTTTGAAACAAAACAATGCCCAGCCTAGAATATTATTCCCTGCAAAACTAAGTTTCGTATATGAAGGAGAAATAAAAACATTCTCAGACAAGCAAAGGCTCAGAGAATTCACCAAGACAAGACCAGCCCTACAAGAAGTACTTAAAACAGCGTTATGCACGGAACATCTTAATAATAATCCACGGATATAAAAACAACCAAAACCCAAAGATATTAAAGGCCAGATATTACAATGGCTCAAGACAGAAATCATAGCAACAACATCCAACCCAACAGAATGATCAGTAATCTACCTTACCTATCAGTTCTCTCAATAAATGTGAATGGCTTAAACTCTCCACTCAAGAGACATAGGCTGGCTGAATGGATAAGAAAATACAGGCCAAGTATATGCTGTCTTCAGGAAACACATCTAACCTGCAAGGATGCATATAGACTAAAAATAAAGGGGTGGAGATCAATATTCCAAGCAAATAGAAGCCAAAAGAAGGCTGGTGTGGCAGTTCTAATTTCAGACGATTTAGTTTTTAAACCAACAAAAGTAGTAAAAGACAAAGAGGGTCATTATATAATGGTGAAGGGCACAGTACAACAAGAAGAGATAACAATTTTAAATATATATGCACCCAACTTAGGTGCACCCAGATTCATAAAGCAAACCTTACTGGAGCTAAGCAAATGGATTAATAGCAACTCCATAATTGCCGGAGATTTCAACACCCCACTGACGGCACGAGACAGATCCTCCAAACAGAAAATTAATAAAGAAATAATGGGCTTAAACAAAACTCTAGAACAATTGGGTCTGACAGACATCTACAGAACATTCTACCCAAAATCCACTAAATATACGTTCTTCTCATCAGCTCACGGGACATTCTCTAAGATTGACCATATCCTAGGACACAAAGAAAATCTCAGGAAATTTAAAAAAATAGAAATCATACCATGTACCTTCTCAGATCACAGTGGAATAAAACTAGAAATCAAGCCTAACAGAAACTCACATTGCTACACAAAAACGTGGAAATTAAACAACCTCCTACTAAATGATTACTTCGTAAATGAAGAAATCAAGACGGAAATAAAAAACTTCTATGAAGAAAACGACAATGGAGAGACAAGTTATCAACTCCTCTGGGACACAGCTAAAGCAGTTCTGAGAGGAAAGTTTATCTCCATAAATGCCTATAACCAAAAGACAAGAAGATCACAAATAGACAATCTAATGAAACGACTCAAAGAGCTGGAAAAAGAAGAACAGACCAACCCCAAACCCAGCAGAAGAAGTGAAATCAACAAGATCAAATCAGAACTAAACGAAATTGAAAACAGGAAAGCTATTCAGGAGATTAATAAAACAAAAAGTTGGTTCTTTGAAAAAATAAACAAAATTGACACACCATTGGCTAAGCTAACGAAAAGCAGAAAAGAGAAATCTCTAATAAGCTCCATCAGGAATAAAAAAGGAGATATCACAACTGATCCCAAAGAGATACAAGATACAATTTATGAATACTACAAAAATCTTTATACACGCAAACTGGAAAATGTGGAGGAAATGGACAAATTTCTAGAAACACACAGCCTCCCTAGGCTCAACCAGGAAGAAATAGATTCCCTGAACAGACCAATCTCAACAGCTGAAATAGAAACAGCCATTTAAAATCTCCCTAAAAAGAAAAGTACCGGTCCAGATGGCTTCACACCTGAATTTTACCATACTTACAAAGAAGAACTAGTACCTATCTTGCAGAAACTATTCCACAACATCGAGAAGAACGGAAACCTCCCCGACACCTTTTATGAAGCGAATATTACTCTGATACCAAAACCAGGAAAGGATGCAACAAAAAAAGAAAACTACAGACCAATATCCCTAATGAATATAGATGCAAAAATTTTCAACAAAATCTTAGCTAACCGAATCCAGACGCTTATCAAAAAAATAATCCACCACGACCAAGTGGGCTTCATCCCAGGGATGCAGGGATGGTTCAACATACGTAAATCTATAAATGCAATTCACCACATCAACAGAAGCAAAAACAAAGACCACATGATTCTTTCCATAGATGCAGAAAAAGCTTTTGACAAAATTCAACACCCTTTCATGATACGAACACTTAAGAAAATAGGCATAGAAGGGACATACCTAAAAATGATACAAGCCATATATGACAGACCCATAGCCAACATCATACTGAATGGGGAAAGATTGAAATTATTCCCACTTAGAACTGGAACCAGACAAGGCTGCCCACTATCTCCACTTCTGTTCAACATAGTGCTGGAAGTCTTGGCTACAGCAATCAGACTGGAAAATGGAATCAAAGGTATCCAAATAGGGGCAGAAGAGATCAAACTTTCACTGTTTGCTGATGATATGATATTGTATCTAGAAAACCCCAAGGATTCAACCAAGAAACTCCTGGAACTGATCAATGAATTTAGTAAAGTCTCAGGATACAAAATCAATACACAGAAATCAGAGGCATTCATATACGCCAACAACAATCTAATTGAGAACCAAATCAAAGACTCAATTCCCTTCACAATAGCAACAAAGAAATTAAAGTACCTAGGAATATATTTAACCAAAGAGGTAAAAGACCTCTACAGGGAGAACTATGAAACACTGAGGAAGGAAATAGCAGAGGATATAAACAGATGGAAATCCATACCATGCTCGTGGATCGGCAGACTCAATATCATCAAAATGTCTATACTACCCAAACTGATCTACAGATTCAATGCAATACCTATTAAAATCCCATCAGCATTCTTCACAGATATAGAAAAAATAATTTTACGCTTCGTATGGAACCAAAGAAGACCCCGAATATCAAGAGCAATTCTAGGCAACAAAAACAAAATGGGAGGCATTAATATGCCAGATATCAAACTATACTACAAAGCTGTAGTAATTAAAACAATATGGTATTGGCACAAAAACAGGAATATTGACCAGTGGAACAGATGTGAGAATCCTGATATAAAACCATCCTCATATAGCCATCTCATCTTTGACAAAGCAGACAAAAACATACGCTGGGGAAAAGAATCTCTCTTCAATAAATGGTGCTGGGAAAACTGGATAGCCACCTGTAGAAGGCTAAAACAGGACCCACACCTATCACCTCTCACAAAAACCAACTCACGCTGGATAACAGACTTAAACCTAAGATATGAAACTATTAGAACTCTAGAGGAAAAAGTTGGAAACACTCTCCTAGACATTGGCCTGGGCAAAGAGTTTATGGAGAAATCCCCAAAGGCAATCACAGCAGCAACAAAAATAAATAAATGGGACATGATCAAACTACAAAGCTTCTGCACAGCCAAAGAAATAGTCATGAAAGTAAACAGACAACCTACAGAATGGGAGAATATTTTTGCATCCTATGCATCTGATAAGGGACTGATAACTAGAATATACTTAGAACTCACGAAAATCAGCAAGAAAAAATCAAATAACCCCATTAAAAAGTGGGCAAAGGACTTGAACAGAAATTTTTCTAAAGAAGACAGAAGAATGGCCAACAAACATATGAAGAAATGCTCAACATCTCTAATCATCAGGGAAATGCAAATCAAAACCACAATGAGATATCACTTAACCCCAGTGAGAATGGCCTTTATCAAAAAATCTCCAAACAATAAATGCTGGCGTGGTTGCGGAGAGAGAGGAACATTCCTACACTGCTGGTGGGACTGCAAACTAGTTCAACCTCTGTGGAAAGCAATATGAAGATACCTTAAAGCGATCCAAGTGAATCTACCATTTGATCCAGCAATCCCATTGCTGGGCATCTACCCAAATGATCCAGTGACACTCTACAAAAAAGACACCTGCACTCGAATGTTTATAGCAGCACAATTCATAATTGCAAGGCTGTGGAAACAGCCCAAGTGCCCATCAATCCAAGAATGGATTAATAAAATGTGGTATATGTATACCATGGAGTACTATTCAGCTCTAAGAAACAATGGTGATATAGCACATCTTATATTTTCCTGGTTAGAGCTGGAACCCATACTACTAAGTGAAGTATCCCAAGAATGGAAAAACAAGCACCAGATATATTCTCCAGCAAACTGGTATTAACTGAGTAGCACCTAAGTGGACACATAGGTGCTACAGTAATAGGATATTGGGGAGGTGGGAGGGGGAGGGGGGTGGGTATATACATACATAATGAGTGAGATGTGCACCATCTGGGGGATAGTCATGATGGAGACTCAGACTTTTGGGGGGAGGGGGAGAAATGGGCATTTATTGAAACCTTAAAATCTGTACCCCCATAATATGCCAAAATAAAAAAAAATTAAAAAAAAAATATTTAGAAGTCATCACTTGAAGACAAAGCACAGGGTTCTTTCACAAAGATTTCTTTTAATATCACTTGTAGAGAAACACTGATCCAGAATAGCATTTCCTGTATTCTTATCTTCCTTGGCATATTAGCAACTAAATGTTTTATTTTATTTTACTTTATGTATTTATTTATTTTGAGACAGAGTCTCACTCTGTTGCCCAGGCTAGAGTGCCGTGGTGTCAGCCTAGCTCACAGAAACCTCAAACTCCTGGGCTCAAGCGATCCTCCTGCCTCAGCCTCCTGAGTAGCTGGGACTACAGGCACGCGCCACCATGCTCAGCTAATTTTTCCTATTTTTAGTTGTTTGGCTAATTTCTTTCTATTTATAGTAGAGACAGGGTCTCACTCTTGCTCAGGCTGGTCTCAAACTCCTGAGCTCAAGCAATCCTCCCGCCTCAGCCTCTCAGAGTGAACTAAATCTTTTAGTCAGTTAGGACACCATTTAGATTAACTGTTTTGAATTCACTATATATTCAGAACTCTTTTTCTGATCCTCAGAATCCCAAATTTCTCAATTTTATAGATTTTAAGGCATATATATACACTTAATTTCCTTTATGGTGGTCAAAGATTCCCTCAAAGTATAGTGACAAGGGGAAGAGGGATAAAGATATTCTTTTCCACTCATGATTTTTCCTCTGTTCCTGAAATTTTTTTCTCCATTATGCAAGGAGGCATAATAGTGATGTAGAATATAATAAAAATGCCTCTCAACTAGAAGCACAAGATATTTGATATATATGTATAAGTAGCTTGTCAACAATTCTTTCAACTCATAAAGCTCTACCAAAATTATATGTTCTTAAATAAAAGACTAACAGCTTTCAAATATCTGAGTACTTATAATTTCCAAATTTAGAATTCCTTCCTTCTACCTAAACCATTCAAATAAGAATAAATCAGGATTTTTTTAAAACTTCAGTCTTTAAAAAACAAGTGATTATCAAAATGGCCAAATTTACTGCATAAATCATTAACTGATTTGTACAACTTAGTGACTTCACATAAGAGAAGAAACATTTTTAACATATGTCTGATGTTGACTTATTAACCCTTCTTTTGCAAAATTAATTTTGTTTTTAGCAAAATAACACAAAAATTTAATTAGTACAAATTTAATCAGTAAAGAATGGCTGCCCCTCTTTCACACATTTTCATTCCCAGTATACAACCACTTTCAAATATTTTGGGTTTTAGTTCTTCCGTTAAATTATATGCTAAGTTAGTAGTATTTTTCTTTTTTTTTATTTTAGCGTATTATGGGGGTACAAGTGTTAAGGTTACATATATTGCCCATGCCCCCCTCCCCCCTCGAGTAAGAGCTTCAAGCGTGTCCCTCCCGCAAACATTGCACATCTTACTCATTGTGGTTGTATACACCCATCCCCTCCTCCCCCCTCCCACCCTCCCGACACCCGATAAATGTTACTCCTATATGTCCACTTAGGTGTTGATCCTTTAATACCAATTTGATAGTCAGTACATGTGGTGCTGGTTTTTCCATTCTTGAGATACTTCACTTAGTAGAATGGGTTCCAGCTGTATCCAGGAATATACAAGAGGTGCTATATCACCATTGTTTCTTAAAGCTGAATAGTACTCCATGGTATACATATACCACATTTTATTAATCCACTCATGAATTGATGGGCACTTGGGTTGTTTCCACAGCTTTGCAATTATGAATTGTGCTGCTATAAACATTCGAGTGCAGGTGTCTTTTTCATAAAGTGACTTTTGATTAAGCTAGTAGTATTTTTCTATAATAAAACCCATATACCTATTACCCAGCTACATAAATTATGAACATTTTGTCAATAGTGCTTCATCTAGTCCCACACTCCCATTTTTTCCTGGAATTTCTTTTTGGAATTTCCAGTTTTCTGTCCCTACTAACCAGTTCCCGGGGCAGGTTCCAAGTGCAACTTCTGGCTCTAATGTCCAGCCTCTCTATGCCTTGCTCACCGCTTCAGAAAAACTCTACCTCTCCTCTGTTGTTTGCAGAGGTAGCAGTTTAAATTTCTGGGAGCACAGTAGAGAAAGTAGATTCCGTAACATTAAGCCACCTTTTTTTTTCATAAACAGCATTTATTCATTTTGTATTTTTGGTACAATTGATGTACAATGAACCACACATATGTCAATTGTACAATATAAAAGTTTTAAAATATATATATACACTCGTGAAAGCACCACTCCAATCCAAATAATGAATGTATCCATTACCCTAGAATGGTTTCTCATGTCATCCTGCCTCTCCCCACACCCTTTCCCCAGTCTGGAAACCACTAATCTGCTTTCTGACACTATAGATTAATTTGCATTTTCTATAGTTTTAGGTAAATGAAATCATACACTATTGTACTCTTTCTGCCTGGCTTCTTGCACTCAGCATAATTATTTTCAGATTCATTCATATTGTTGTGTTGATCCATAGTGCTTTCCTCTTTTTAATTTTAGTCATTCTAATAGGCATGTAATAGTATCTCATTATGGTTTATTTTGCATTTCCCAGATGACTAAAGTTATTAAGCAGCTTTTCATGTACTTATTGGTCATCCTTTTATCTTCTTTGGTGAAGTGTCTGTTCAAATTATTTTCCTATTGTCTCAGGGATCTTAAAACCACCCTCAAGTTCACTAACTCACTAGAAGGACTCACAAAACTCAATAGCAGGTTCACATTTGTTACAGAAAAAGTATACAGTGTAAGCACAACAGGAACAAAATATCCACAGGGTGTAGTCCAGAGTATTCAGGCACAAGCTACCAAACTTTCCCATCTGAGGTTTCACAGGACATACTTTTTCTCTGGCTGTGAACTACAGGAACATATGTGAAGACTCTGCATATAGGGAAGCCCATTTAAGTCTCAGGGTCCCAGGTTTTTATGAAAGGGCTGATCATACAACACATCCTGCTATGCAACCAACTATGGCTATGGCAACCCAAACTCAGGACCCCAACAATGAAATCAGGTGCACAACATCAATCTCGATGTTTGTGCAAAGCAAGATACTATATATAATGTAATTCATTGCTCCAGGTGCACACAATAAAATCCTCAATCGCTAACATAAAGAAGCATCCAAGTACCACATCTCCAGAGGTTGTCCAATAATCAATAATGGCTCCAAGTTCTCTTGGAGATGTGTGAGAAGTGAGCAATAAGATCTGCTTTGTTAACTCTTTTCTCATACCTGTTTTATTATTGGATTGTCTATTTACTTATTATTGAGTTTTAGTTCTTTGTATATTCTGGATACAATCTTTTATCAAATATGTGCCTAGCAAGGATATTCTCTAGTCCTTGATTTGTCCTTTTATTCTCCTAATAGTATCTTTGAATAACATAAGTTTTTAAATTTTGATGAAGTCCAATTGATCAATTTGTTCTTTTATGCATGGTGCTTTTGGTATCACATCTATGACATTTTTGCCAAACTTAAGATCTCAAAGATTTTTTTCTTATGTTTTGCTCGAGAAGTTTTATAGTTTTAGATTTTTACATTTAGGTCTATAGTCTTTTTTGAGTTAATTTTTGTATACAGTTTGACCTGGAATATTTCAAAGCAAATCTTTGCTGTTATATCATTTTACTCAAATACTTCAGTATATATCTCTAGCAGATAAGGAAATTTTAAAAACATAATTCTAATAAATTTATCATAATTATTTACTAACATCCAGTACCCAATCTGTATTCAAATTTTCCCAACTGTCCACAAATATTTTTTGTTTATTTGAATTAGGATTCAAACAAAATTAGCATATTGTATTATGTTGATTTGTTTCTGAAATCTCTAGCAATTAAAACAGTGCCTTTACCCCGTTTTCCCATGCCATTAAAAAAATAAACTAGGTCATTTGTGCCATGAAATTTTTCACATTCTGGATTTGGCTGATTATATTTTTGTGGTGCTTTTAACATATTCCCTACCTCTGTATTTCCAGTAATACGGCTATTTCTTGATTTCTTGATTTTTTAAATATTATATATTTACTCTCTGTTGTGAAAGATGAGGCTTTGGCTAACATTTGGCTAATATACTACTTTCTACTCCCCTGTCAATAACTAACCCTTTCAATATCTTAAGGAATGGACTAAACATAGAATATTTTTGAAGAATCAATATACATACAGTGAGTCCTCACCTAATGTCATTGACAAGTTCTTTGAAACTGACTTTAAGGGAAATGACATGGAATAAAACCAATTTTACCCTAAGCTAACTGATGTAAACAAGATTTAAGTTCTTATGGCATATGTGTGGTCACAAAAACATCACCAAATATCTAAATAAAGACCCAAAACCTTACTAATATTAAACATTGAAATAAATGTGAACTATGCATCCATTTAAGAAAGATTAATAAAAAGATGATAATTATTTACCTAACTTTTAGTGAATCAGTGAGTGACGGTGGTTATAGTGGTGGTGGTGGGTTAAATCAAGGAATAAATGTTTGCAAGGCAAAAATTGAGAATTGTAAGGAGTACCTCCTACCACCACACAGTTCAAAACCAAACAATAAATTCAGTGGGCTTGCTTGAGAGCTTTCTATGGCATCTTTTATTATCTTGCATTTGTACGTGTGGTGTTATGTTATATACATATTTAGTGATTTTCGTCCATGGTTCCTGGCTCATAAATCCTATAGCTCTTCTTACAGTCTTTTGTTATAACATTAGATGCTTTAGGCTTCAGGAGCAGGCCTCGGGAAACAGAATCTCCCTCTCTCTCTCTCTGACCTTCTCCTGTCTTGATTTCACCTGCCCAAGGCAGGACTCTAATCTGATTGTGGGTCAAAATACCCTCATTCTAGAGAGGGTCCTGCCCCATACCCAAAAGGAAGGATTGCCACGCAGAGAGGCCAGGAAAAGTCTGAACAGATAGGCCATGTTGGGTTTAGATCATGCAATTTTTCTTCAATCACATCTCTACATGGTTGTCAATCATGCCTATGTAATGAAGCTCCCATAAAAACCCAAAAGGACAGGGTAGGGAGAGCTTCCAGATAACTGAACACATAGAAGTTCCAGGAGGGTGACACACCCAGAGAGGGCACGGAAGCTCTGTGCTCCTTTCCCTAGACCTCATCCTACGCATCTCTTTCTTCATTTGTATCCTTTGCAGTATCCTTAATGGTAATCATAAGTAAGCATTTCCCCGAGTTCTGTGAGCTGCTCCAGCAAATTAATAGGACCCAAAGAGTGATCATGGGAACCCCAACTTGAAGCCAGTTGGTCAGAAGTTCTGGATGCCTGGACTGATGTCTGAAAGGCAGACAGTTTTTGGGACTGAGCCTGGGGGAGTGAATTAGAGGACACCCAGCTGGTGTCTGCTGCTGAGTGTACGGGAGAAAACCACCACATTTGGTCATAGGAGTTTTAGTGTGTGTTGATGATTGTTGTGGTATGAAAGCAGAGGAAAATTGAGCTTTGAGTTTTTCCTAAACAGTATGATTATTGTATACTTTTCAAATTTTTATTTTATAATTCTTCATGTTCATTCATTTTCCAACCTGCTTATTCCAGTTCAGGGTCATGGGTGGCCAGACCCCATACCAGCAGCTCAGGGCACAAGGCAGGAACCCACCCTGGACAAGCTGCTATCCCATAACAGGACACACTCACACACACACCCACAATCGCTCACACTGGGACCATGTAGACATGCCAATTCATTTAATGTGCACATCTTTGGAATGTGGGAGGAAACCAGAGTATCCAGAAAAAAAAAACCCATGCAGGCATGGGAAGACTGTGCAAAATCCATGCAAACAGTGGCCCTGAAAGAGAATTGATTTTTTTTCTCATCAACATTATAACAAAACAATGTTGAACAAAACAATGTTATTCAAGGACTTGCTGTAATTATTTCCCTTTGACCAAGTAATGTTATTTACTCTTGGCTCTACCATAAACTACCATATTTTACAATAAACTGGCTTTTATTCAAGGCAATAGCAGTGGGAGAGTGGAGAACAGAGACTTGAGAAATATCTCATAAAAACTAACAACATTGAATAAGGGAAGGAAGAGAGAAGGAGTGTAGAATGACTACTTTGTTTCTGGTTTCAGCAACTGAGTATATAGTGATGTCATTTACCTAGATAGAAAATAGAAGAGTAGGAGTAGATTTGGGGTAGAGGATGGGAGCACAGAGGAAAATACATGTGAGATACCTATAAACAATCAAGTGGAAATGTCCAATAGACCATTGGAAGTATGGATCTGGAGTTCAGGAGAGGCATGTAGGCTAGAGATATAGATTTGACAGTCATCAGTTGTATGTGTGATAGTTAAAGCCATGAGCATGGATGATATTGCCCAGGGAATGTGTAAAGAATGAAAAAAGAGGAAGAAAAACAACAAAACCCTGAGGAACACCACGATTTAAGGAGACAGAAGCAATCAATTGCTATAGTGTGTGATAAGTACCATGATAAAGACATGCATAGGATACCCTGCAGATTCAAAATGAAATTGATCAACTTGGTGGGGGGAAGTAATCACAAAAGGCTTTAGTTTGGTTTGGATATTGAAGTATAGGAGTGTGCTAATCGGGTAAGGGGCAGAGAAAGCAAATAAACTTAACCTATTTTATAACGAAGACAGAGGACTTCAAATGAGAGCTCTTTCTACCATCCCTCATCCCCATACCCAAAAATCCAGAGTAGTGTTCCTCAAATTGTGGTTAATGATTCACTTCCATGAGAATCACATAGGGACTTTATCAAAATGAATAGCATGTACTAAATTTCACATAGACTGATTTAAGGTGTGATCATGGAATGTGAAGCTAAAGTGGAGTGGAGATAAAGGCTTTGGAGTTTCTGAGGTCAAAGAATTGTGACCGTCAAGTTGCCAGTTTTAGCAGGAAGGCATAGTGGGAAAACTGAGGGGGACAAGGAGATTTTGCATGCAGATAATTGACTCAATCTGTTTTCCCTCATTAAAAAAGAAAAATGAACCAGATAAGACTTAGCGAAGTAGTTTTCTCCTGAGCTGGTCTCAAGTCAACTAGGCAGCACGGTCACCTTGATGAAAAAGAAATCAACAACTGATTTGGTTGATTGGATATGGTCATTAAAATAACAAAAATGACAGACCTATTAATTACCCTGGTTTGTTCTCACTTTTCAGTTGGTTTTCTGGCATTTTACACTCAGTCCTTCCTAATGAACAGATCTTACCTGAAGTCACTAGTCTTTCATTTTGTCAATAATTCTGGGGATAAAATTTTTCATGTTTCTCATAATTTTTATCCTAAAAATAGGAAATCTCAAGTCGAGTCATTGTCTACTGTTAAGTCAGAAAATGTTTCTATATATGTCTTCATAAAAAAGATAGATAACTGTAAGTTCGGAAATATGTTATTTGAAGTACATCATGAACTAGATTACTCTTGGGAATTAACTCACTGCATCTTTTGCAATCCAGGGCTGTACTCACAAACTAAATTTGATGACCTATGAATATTCTACTATGGCTAGAAATATTCTTCTTCTGAGAAATCTGCTAATGTGTTTTGTTATTATGTTAAAGCATCTATCTACATGGCTTCCTAGAGTTGGATATATTTTGTTAGAAATAAGCTATCTAACTTCAAAAGATTGTTACATATGATTTTGTTTTCAGAAAATCTGTGAATATTTCTATTCATCTCTTGTAACCTTTCTGGAAAAAAAATCATATAAAAACAACTGCTTCCTTTGAAAAGAATTTCAGGCTCTTTCCTGTGATAAAATTAAGTCAATTGTGATTTTAAAATTAAACATGAGGAATGATAAGATTTCATAAGAGAACTAACCATTCTTTTTGTGTATCCACTAATTCTGTTTGTCATTTATAGTTTTCTAAGATAAACTTCCTGGCCCTCATACTGTGCTAGGAAGTTAATAATGCTTGAGAAGCAGATGATAGTCTCTAGTTAAACAGAAATTAGAAGATGCTTTAGAAAGTATAAGAGGTGTGAAAGGGAAATAAACTGTCATTTGTACAGTGATTCTACTGAGGAGCTGAGGGATCATGTTGTTTTTTTTAAAAAAAAAAAGTGAACCATGAAATTGAGAGTGAGGAGAGCCAGAGAATGATGAACTGTCAGTATGTGTGCAAATTTGTGTTAAGGAAAAATACTAAAGAAAAGAAATACTGGGTCACTATTGAATTATATTTTCTGCACAGGGGAAGAGGCTCCCACAAGACTATAAGATTTTGTTTTTAATCCTATACTTACCAAAACAATCTTTTAGCGATTTTATTAGTTTGCCGGCTATTGCATTAGTTGGGTAGGGCTGCCGTAACAAAGTGTCATAGTCTGGGTGGCTTAAACAACAGAAATTTCTTTTCTCACAATTCTGAAGGGTAAAAGCCTGAGGTCTGCAGGGTTGGTTTCTTCTGAGGCCTCTCTCTTTGGCTTGGAGATGGCCGACTCTTCCCTGTGTCTTCAGTTGGTCTTTTTCCCAATGTCTGTGTCCTATTGCCTCTTCCTATAGGAACACCAGCCATATTGGATTAGTGCTCACCCTAATGACCTCATTTTTACTTAATTACTTACTAAAAGCCCTATCTCCAAATATAGTCACATCCTGAGATACCGTGGGTTAGGATTTCAACATATCAATTTTGCGGGGCACAATTCAGCTCACGAGAGTCATCATTTCAGGTTTCCACATACATTCATACAAAGAAAGTTCCCTGTAAATATATATCATCAAATATAAATTTAAAAATTGAATTTGTTTTGCAAAATTTGGTTGACTATACGTTACTTTTCTAAATGTCTTATCCACCTGGGGAATCAACATCCATTTGCTGAATACCTTATACCAGGCACTGGTATAAGTGCTAGAGCTGGAAAGACAAGGGAAATACATTTCTTACCCTTGAGGAGTTTATAATCTAGAGGAGGGAAAATAATATCAACAAGCAAGTACAATAAAATGTGGTAAGTATTATTAAAGAGGAAATGCAATGCTGAAGGAATAAATTTTACTAGACCCAAAGTGACCCAACCAAGGTAAAGGAATATATTAAGCCCTAGAATACTGCCTAATTAACAGCACTGCATAAAGTATTACAGCTTATCATTTTTAAGACTTAATTTATTCATCTGTTTAGCTTTTTGCCTGAAGTTTTAAAACTCATTTGTGGTAGATATTTTTAAAAACACTTTGTAAAATGCTGTGTTTATGTTTGTCAAAAAATTCAGTAGAAATATGTTAATTTTGTCACAATAAAATGGTCATGATCTCGCAGACTATATTATCCAAATTAAAACTCAGTCTTGATAGTAAGCTAAGCCATCATTTAACACAGGCTATATATAAGAACTCAGAAATCCAAGGGCAGTTCAAAAAAACTATACATTAATTATTTTCTAGGAACTAGAACAATTTCTAATGATACATGACAACCAGAGTAAAAAGGTGGTGAGATAACCCAATTCATTATGAAGTACTGTACCACTTAGATAGCACATATCTGTCTTATAAAAGTTATTCTGAAATTATGATACACTCCAAGAAGCATTCTAAATTATTTTTCATAATACCACCATTTTCCCTGATTACCAGGGATAAATTGATCAAAAATCTCTACATACACCAGTGATTATTTTAGATCTTTTCTCTTGAGTCCTTCAAAGATGCTATGAGAAGTGGAAAGTCAGCAAATGCCATTAAGAAAAAGTCAGAAAATTTTCTTTGGCATCATGTATTCAAAATGGTACTCTAATCTGAGCATAACAAATAAAGAGAAATATGGCATGACAAATGCTAACAACTTAAGGACAAAGTTGTCAAGGGCTGATAAACCTACTTCATAAAATAACCAACTTTTGCTTCCTATAGATTTCTTCTTCAGCTTTCTTGAAAAAAAAATACATAACTATGTGATTTAGCTTTGAAATATGTAAAATGAGAAAGTTAAACTAGATTATTTTTATGGTCCTTGTTAGGAACTTTGAAGAGTGAGATTTTACACTGAGTACAAGTTAACAAGTTAAGCAGCCACAGTTTCATAGATGCTGGCAGAATACTCTAAGGTCAGAAACAAAAGGCAGTTTACTAACATCAGCATAGCAGTGGCCAGGGTGTCAGCATTTGTACCAGTTGTACCAGTTTCCCACTTCCCACAATGTGATGCAAAGAAGGCCAGAAGATACCTGCCCATGCAGTAGGGTACATTGAAATAGAGGAATCCTGAATTTATCATTTTCGATGGGCAATACACTCTAGAGGGAAACACTATCTCTTTTCCATGGCTGTTAACTATATAGTCATTTTTAAATTGATTTCTTTTTCGTTTTTAAATTGATCTACTGTTAGTGCCTTGAGAAATTTCTGTATTGTTCTCCATACAGGTTGTACTAATTTCCATTCCCACCAATAGTGTATAAGCATTCCATTTTCACTGCATCCTTGCCAGCATCTATCTTTTTGTGATTTTTTTAAATAATGGCCATCCTGACAGGGGTAAGGTGGTATCTCATTGTGGTTTGAATTTGCATTTCCTTGATAACTAGTGATGTTGAATATTTTTCATGTTTGTTAGTCATTTGTTTCTCTTCTTTTGAAAAATATCCATTCATGTCTGTTGCCCACCTTAAAATGGGGTTAGTTTTTTTCTTGATGATTGTTTTGAGTTCCTTATAGATTCTGGATATTAGTCCTGGATTTTGTCAGATGTATAGCTTGCAAATATTTTCTCCATAGATTGCCTATTTACTCTGTTGATTATTTCTTTTGCAGGACAGAAGCTTTTTAGTGTAATTAAATCCTATTTATTTATTTTTATTTTTGTTGTATTTGCTTTTGGGGTCTTAGTCATAAATTCTTTACCTACACCAATGTAGAGGATAGTTTTTCCTAGGTTTTTGTCTTGTATTTTTATGGCTCCAGGTCTTACATTTAAGTCTTTAATATATCTTGAGTTAATTTGTGTAGTGACAGATAGGGATCCAGTTTCATTCTTTTGCATGAAGCTGTCCAATTTTCCCAGCACTATTTATTGAATAGGGTGTTCTTTCCCCAGCATATGTTTATGTCTGATTTGTCAAAGATCAGTTGGTTGTAGGTATTTGTCTTTATTTCTGGGTTCTCTATTATGTTCCATTGGCAGTGTGCCTACTTTTATACCAGTACCATGCTATTTTGGTTACTATTGCCTTGTAATATAATTTGAAGTCTGGTAATATGGTGGTTCCAGATTTGTTGTTGTTGTTGTTTTTTGCTTAGGATTGCTTGGACTATTTGGACTCATTTTTGCTTCCATATGTGAATTGTTTTTTTTCTAATTCTGTGAAAAATGACATTGGTATTTTGATAGAAATTGCATTGAATCTGTAGATTACTTTGGGCATCATGGACATTTTAACAATATTGATTCTTCTAACCCATGAGCATGGGATGCTTTTCTTTTTGTTTGTGTAATCTACAATTTCTTTCATCAGTGTTTTTTTGTTCTCCTTGTAGAGATCTTTCACCTTCTTGGTTAAATATATTCCAAGGTATTTTTTTTTTTTTGCAGCTATTGCAGATTGGATTGAGTTCTTGATTTGATTCTCAACTTGGTTATTAGTAGTATATAGAAATGCTACTGATTTGTGTACATTGATTTTGTAACCTGAGACTTTACTGAATTCATTTATCAATTTGAGTACTCTTTTGGAGGAGTTTTTAGGGTTTTCTAGGTATTAGATCATATCACTGACAAATAGAGATAGTTTGACTTCCTCTTTTCCAATTTGAATGCCCTTTATTGTTCTCTTGCCTGATTGCTTTAGCTAGGGCTTCCAATACTATGTTGAACAGAAGTCATGAATGTGGGCATCCTTGTGATGACATATATTTTCTATTCTTTTTAGTATATAGCTAAAAGTGGAATTGCTGAGTCATATGACAACCTTATGTTTAACTTTTTGAGAAACTGCCCAACTGTTTTCCAAAGCAGCTGCACCATTTTATATTCCCATTAGCTTTGTATGAGGAATCAAATTTCTCCACACAACTTTGCCAACACTTGTTATTTCCCATCTTCTTGCATATAACCATCATAGTGGGTGTGAAATGGTATCTCATTGTGGTTTTGATTTGCATTTCCCTTATGGCTAATGATGTTGAGCATCTTTTCATGTGTTTATTGATCATTTTTGTATCTTCTTTTGAGAAATGTCTATTCAGATCTTTCTTTCCTTTTTCACATTGGGTTATTTGTCTTTTATTATTTTCATTGTTGAGTTGTAAGAGTCTTTTATATATTCTGGGTACTAGACCATTATCAGATATATGATTTGCAAATATTTTCTGTGGGTTGTCCTCTACTTTCTTGATGGTATCCACTGAAGAACAAAAGTGTTTAATTTTAATGAAGTTCAATTTATCTATTTTTTTAGTCACTGGCACTTTTGGAGTTATATATATGAAACCAAAGTCAGGAATATTACACCTATATTTTCTCTTAAGGGTTTTATAGATTTAGCTTTTCTGTTTAGGTATTTGATGCATTTCGAGTTACATTTTTGTGTGTTTAAGGGTCTGGCTTGATTCTTTTCCATGTGTATACAAGTTGACTCAGCAGTATTTGTTGAAAAGATTACTATTTCCCATTGAATATTTCCCTTGCCAAAAGTCAGTTGATCAAAAGTGATTGGTTTATTTATGGTTTATGTCTTATGATATACAGTCTTGATTGTTGTAGTTTTATACTAAACTCTGAATTCAGGAAGTTGAAAAAATTCAGCACTCTCTAGCCACTTCTATTCAACATTACTACTGGTGGTTCTACCTTGTGCTACCCAGCACACACACACACACACACACACACACACACACACACACACACAAAAGAAATGCATCCAGATAGCAAAGTATGAAGTAAAATTGTCTTTTTTGTGCAGAAGACATGATTGTCTATGCTGAAAAACCCAATAGTATCTACAAAGAAGCTACTAGAATTCATAAATGAGTTTAGCAAAGTTGCAAGATTCAAGATCAGTATGTGAAAATCAAATGTATTTGTATATACTGGCAATTAACAATTGGTAATATATAGGAATACACTAAAATTTTAAAAATACAATTTACAATTACAATTTAGTATTACAAATATGAAATATTTAGGAATAAATCTGACAAAAAAGAGAAACCTTTAAACTGAAAACAGAAAACATTCCTGAGAGAAGTTAGAAAAGACCTAAGTAAATAAATAAACACCTTTTTCACGGATTAAAGCACTAAATTTTGTAAGGATGCCAATTCTTCCCAAATTGATCAATAGGGTCAATGCATTTCTAGTCAAAGACCCAGTAGGTTTTTTTTTTTTTGTAGAAATTGACAAACTGAATCTTTTTTTTTTATTTCAGCATATTATGGGGGTACAAATGTTTAGGTTACATATATTGCCCTCCCCCCCTCCCCGCAGAGCTTCAAACATGTCCATCCCCGGGACGGTGTTCATCACTCTTATTATTATGTATGTATATACCCATCCCTTTCTCCCCCCTTCCATCTGCTTGACGCCCAATAAATGTTATTCCTATATGTGCACTTAGGTGTTGATCCGTTAAAACCAATTTGATGGTGAGTACATGTGGTGTTTATTTTTACATTCTTGGAATACCTCACTTAGTAGAATGGGTTCCAGCTCTATCCAGGATAATACAAGAGGTGCTATATCACCATTGTTTCTTATAGCTGAATAGTACTCCATGTTATACATATACCACATTTTATTAATCCACTCATGTATTGATGAGCACTTGGGTTGTTTCCACATCTTTGCAATTGTAAATTGTGCTGCTATAAGCATTCGAGTGCAGATGTCTTTTTTATAGAATGTCTTTTGTTCTTTTGGGTAGATGCTCAGTAATGGGATTGCTGGATCAAATGGTAGATCTACTTGTATCTCTTTAAGGTATCTCCATATTGCTTTCCACAGAGGTTGCACTAGTTTGCAGTTCCACCAACAGTGTATGAGTGTTCCAATCTCTCCACATCCACGCCAGTATTTCTTGTTTTGGGACTTTTTTTTTTTTTTTTCTTTTTTTTTTAACTTTTATTTTTTTAACTCTTTTTTTTTTATTTTAGCGTATTATGGGGGTACCAGTGTTAAGGTTACTTATATTGCCCATGCCCCCCTCCCCCCTCGAGTAAGAGCTTCAAGCGTGTCCATCCCCCAAACGTTGCACATCTTACTCGTTGTGGTTGTATATACCCATCCCCTCCTCCCCTCTTCCACCCGATACATGTTACTCCTATATGTCCACTTAGGTGTTGATCTGTTAATACCAATTTGCTGATGAGTACATGTGATGATGGTTTTTCCATTCTTGGGATACTTCGCTTAGTAGAATGGGTTCCAGCTCTATCCAGGAATATACAAGAGGTGCTATATCACCATTGTTTCTTAAAGCTGAGTAGTACTCCATGGTATACATATACCACATTTCATTAATCCACTCATGAATCCTGATGGGCACTTGGGCTGTTTCCATAGCTTTGCAATTGTGAATTGTGCTGCTATAAACATTTGAATGCAGGTGTCTTTTTCATAAAGTGACTTTTGATCTTTTGGGTAGATGCCCAGTAGTGGAATTGCTGGATCAAATGGTAGATCTACTTGTATCCCTTTGAGGTATCTCCATATTGCTTTCCACAGAGGTTGGACTAGTTTGCAGTCCTACCAGCAGTGTAGGAGCACTCTTGATGCCCTTCTTAATATCCTTCACAATAATGGCAATTCACTTTCAAAGCTCCCTCAATTCTCTCCCTCAAAAATTCTCTTTGACACCCACTCCTGTGGCCTTTTGTCTCTTTTCTCCTACTCTAACAACTCTCACCCTTCGTTTATTTATTTGACAAATAACTGAGTGACTTCTGCTAAGTACTGTGCATGAGTTGATACATTATACACTGTTTTGGGACTTTTTGATAAAGGCCATTGTCACTGGAGATAAGTAATGTCTCATTGTGGTTTTGATAGGCATTTCCCTGATGATTAGAAATGTTAATTCTTAAATTTATATAGAAATGCAAACAACTTTGAAAGAGAAGAAAAAAGTTGGAAAGCTAACATTGCCTGATTTCAAAGCTTATTATAAAACTATAGTAATAGAAAGAATGTGGTATTGACCTAAATGTAGACAAACAGATCATTGGAATAGAATAGAGTCCAGAAATTGCCCTATACATATATGGGCAATTAATCTTTTTAAAAAGGTGCAGGATGGATAGAAAGAGCACAAAGGTGGAGAGAGGATAGGTTTTTTTCAAAACAAATGGTAGTGAAACAATTAGATATCTATATGCAAAAACAAAAACAAAACTTTCAATCTATACCTTGCACCGTTACAAAATTTAACTCAAAAGGGATCATAGGCCTAAATGCAATAGCTAAAACTATAAAATTTCTAGAAGAAAAAATAGAAGATAAAAAAGGAGTACATACTATATGATTCCATTGATATAAAACTGTATAAGATACAAACTAATCTATAGTGACAGAAAGCAGATCAGTGTTTGCCTAGGGACAAAGCTGAGATGGGAGGGAGAGGCTTGGGTTAGAAAGCAAAGATCTCCTTGATATCATTCCAAAGGTATAGTCCATAAAATAAAAATCTGTAAATTGGACTTCATTAAATTAAAAACCTTTGCTTTTCAAAAGACTCTGCTAAGAAAATAAGACAAGCCACAGACTGGTATAACATATTTGCAAAGTGTGTATCTGATAAAAGAGTTACATTCAAAGTATAAAAAGAATCTCAAAACTCCATAATGAGAAAACCATCAACCCAATTTTAAAAATAGTCAAAATATTTGAACAAACACTTCACAAAAGGTATTTGGATAGCAAATAAATGTGAAAAGATGCTCAACATCATTAGTCATTGGAGAAATACAAATTAAAACCACTATGAGATACCACCACACATCTATTAGAAAGGCTAATATTAAAAAGGAATGGCCTTAACAAGTGTTGCCAAAGATGTAGAACAACTGGAACTCTCAAACATTGAGAATGTGCGAATGTGAAATGATATAACCCCTTTGGAAAACATTGGCAGTTTCCTAAAAAGTTAAGCATACACCTAGCATATGACTCAGTTGTTACACTTCTAAGAATTTTCTCAAAAGAGGCACAGTAAAGATAAGTTATTTGAGAAGGGTCACAAAAGCATGTAAAATGTGGAGTAAACCATAACACATACTTCCTTTCACAGTAATAGCTGAAATGTTTTAAGTATTTTATGTATCAGACCCTGAGTTAATCATTTGAAATGCATTTTCTAATTTAATCCCAATCGACGCTATGAAGTAGGTACTATTTTACAGATGAAGAAACAGGCACATGGAATTAAGCAACATGCCCTAAATTAAGCGGTGAGTAGTGGAGGAGTAGAAATTGGAACCATGCATCTTCATCCATCAGGTGTGTCCCTGTGGGAAATGGGTTGAGAAGTACTTCTGTGTTCAGAAGTTGGTAATATAGTGCATGTAGACAGATCTTGATACCCATCCTATCAGACAGATTGCTACTTGCCTGATGCTGAACACAGACATTTATTGCCTGGATCCCTCATTGCCTGAATTCACCTGCCAGACTGGCTACTTTGGCACCAACTACAGCCTGCATTTACAGTGGAGCCTGCTAAGTCTTTCTACCTGAATGCCCATCTCCTTGCTCTGTCACCACCCCAAGCCAGACTATACTACAGAAGAGTTGGTTACCCCTGCCTCCCACCCTGATTCTTGACTTAAGTACCTGGGTCTCTACCAGTCCTAGTCAGTTTCTTCTCACAGACTTTGTGTTGCTGATAACCCATAAAGCCTCTTGGCAAGCTGTGTGTTGTGCACAGGAACATAGATTTTAAATAAACCAAAACACAAACGTAAAAAAAGAAAGAAAGAAAGAAAGAAAGAAAGAAAGAAAGAAAGAAAGAAAGAAAGAAAGAAAGAAAGAAATCCCACGCTTAGCTGAGGGCTACGAATGTGGAATAAGGCAGTTTCATAGATCTACTCCCTGTTGAAATATCAAGGGTCTGGATCACACCAAAAGTCTTTTTTCTTTCAAGCACCCACTCAGATAATTTTGGAATCTCTCTCTCTCTCTTTGTTACAGCAAGTGTTACAGCACAGCGGGTGGTCCCGAGGACAAACCCAATGGCACAAGGAGAGTGGACAATCAAAGCTTATTCACCTGGGGGCTCAGAGGGGCCTCACTACCAAATTCTGAGCCCTGTCTACCCTATTTTTCCCATTATTATTAAGTTGGAGTGGCCTGAGGGGTGGGGTATCAGGTGTAGGTTAGTTGCTGTGCCAGGTAATAGGTTTAGTGTTATGCTGATGCACCAAGTAATAGGTTAGTATTATGCTAATGCAGGTCTTCCTGTGAGTGGTGGGGGTCTCCGGTGGCTGAAGCCAAGTAATAGATTAGTTGACGGGTCAGGTAATAGGGTTAGTGTTATGCTGATGCGTGTCTTCCGTGAGGGGTGGGGGTGTCAGCTGGCTGATGCGCCAAGTAATAGATGGGGGTTTTCCTTATCCTCTCTCTCTCTCTCTCTCTCTCTCTCTCTCTCTCTCTCTCTCTCTCTCTCTATATATATATATATATATATATATATATATATATATATATATATATCCCTTTCCTTTGACCCCATTCCCACCCTTAGAGCTTGCTGACTCTTCTCTCTGGTAGTGTCAGGAGTGTCAGAGCTTCCCTAAACCATCAGAAGCAAGTGATTCACCTCTTTTTCTCATCTGCCACTGTTGTGCTTTCTCCCACTCTTGACAGCTCCTGCTGGTTTGGATTTGATCCATCTCTTATATCATCTGCCCCCGACTCTGTTCTCACCTTTCACTCAACATTTAGTTTCCCATGCTGCTCCATTTATTGCTGCATTTTAAATGTGTCCTTTAGCCCTTTTAAAACATCTGCATGGAAAAATTGTTCTTGCAAAGGCAATCAGAGTGATACTATTTGGTAAACCACACCTTCAGTATTCCCCTCCTTAATTCAGTTTCATCTCCAACGCTAGTACCTTCTTTTTCTCTCTCCTCTGTCCTATTACTCTCATGCTCATAACTTGTTTTCCTCTACTTCAATGGTTCTCAAACTTTAGTGTGCATCAGAATTACCTGGAGAGCTGGTTAAAAAACAGATTGCTAGGCTCAGCGTGGTGGCTCACACCTGTAATCCTAGCACTCTGGGAGGGAGGCCGAGGCGGGTGGATCCTTTGAGCTCAGGAGTTTTAGACCAGCCTGAGCAAGAGTGAGACCCCATCTTTACCAAAGATAGAAAAAATTAGCTGGGCATGGTGGTGTGTGCCTGTAGTCCTAGCTACTCGGGAGACTGAGGCAGAAGGATTGCTTGAGCCCAGGAGTTTGAGGTTGCTGTGAGCTAGACTGACGCCATGGGTCTATCCAGGGCAACAGAGTGAGACTCTGTCTCAAAAAGAAAAAAAATAGATCGCTATATCTCACCACAGAGTTTATCATCCAATGGTTCTGGGTTGGTGCTCAAGGACTTTTATTTCTATATAGTTTCCAGGTAATGCTGATGCTGTTTTTCTGGGGACCATAGTTTGAGAACCACTGTTCTAGCTCAATACTGTTCATATTGACCATCTGTTTATCTCTATGGCTTGTCTCCCTAGGCCCTTTTCTGTGAATTGCCTTAATGTGCAAAGTTGCCTCTTGTGGCTAAGAATCCTCACCTCTGAGGGCCACATTATGAATATGCCACGATCAGTCAGGGGCAATCTCTAAATTAGAACCAATGACCTTGGGTCATCCTAAAGTTAGAAATTTAATGTGCTGTCTAGAGGTAAGAGCTCAGAATCAAGATGTAGGATTTATGTTCTAAAGATCTTGAAATGTATTTCCAAAGTGTAGCTCACTGCCCAAATTAAGCTAGTTCAGCTTTCTAGAAGTAACAGAGAGGAAGAATAAATTTAGAAAGTGAAATGCAATCTGAATAACCAAAATAAATGCAGTCTCATACTCATATCCTCTCTCTCTTCTTGTCATTATCAAAATGGACATATTTGTATGTGTACATATTAACATGATAAATTAAGGATCATCTATGTGTGTATCTATTTATGTGCCTTGTGTATGCCTTTTAATATATAAGCATTTATCTAGGCAATCTATAACTTATTGTAATTTGTTTGAGAGCAGACTTCCAGCACACAAATTAAATTATGGCAGTACTTGATACATTCCAAGTACTGCTGTCCCTGACTCCTAGCTTCAATTTGGCTCCTTGGGCCTAACCTCCACCCCATATATCCTCTCTACCCTATGTCTGGTCAGAGGCCAACACCAGCAGAGACTTTCATGGAAACAGAGGTGAGGGGTTAGAACTATTACATCTGGCCGAAAGGGGAGAATTATGAACTAAGCTCAGTAAAGGAGAGAAGAGAGGTAAGAGAGAAAAGGGAGGAGTAAAAGAGAAAGAAACTGACAGACACACATGTGAATGTCAATAGTGAGTACCTTCTGACTATTAAGAAATGAGACTTTTTTCTTGTCTGGTGAACTCTCAGTTTGGTGCAAAAGGAATTGTGGTTTTCGACCATGAATTTTAAATCATTATAACTAGGCTCAAACACATCTTTTTTTTTTTTTTTTTTTTGAGACAGAGTCTCGCTTTGTTGCCCAGGCTAGAGTGAGTGCCATGGCGTCAGCCTAGCTCACAGCAACCTCAAACTCCTGGGCTCAAGTGATCCTTCTGTCTCAGCCTCCCGAGTAGCTGGGACTACAGGCATGCGCCACCATGCCTGGCTAAATATATATATATATATTAGTTGGCCAATTAATTTCTTTCCATTTTTTATAGTAGAGACGGGGTCTCGCTCAGGCTGGTTTTGAACTCCTGACCTTGAGCAATCCGCCCGCCTCCGCCTCCCAGAGTGCTAGGATTACATCAAACACATCTTTATTAATCAAAAGGGAAGCCATTATAATCAACACATTTTGCCAATGAGAGATAAATTTGTTTATTCCTGTAGCATAAAAATCTGTGATTCGGGATTCCAGGAACTGCTGGAAAGCATTTTCTGCATCCTGCTGGTTGGGGAAGCATTCTCCCTGCAAAAAGTTGTTGAGATGCTTGAAGAAGTTGTAGTTGGTTGGCAAGAGGTCAGGTGAATATGGCAGATGAGGCAAAACTTTGTAGCCCAACTCGTTCAATATTCAAAGCATTGGTTGTGTGACATGCAGTCGGGCGTTGTGGTGGAGAAGAATTGGGCCCTTTCTGTTGACCAACGCCGGCTACAAGCATTGCAGTTTTTGGTGCATCTCATCGATTTGCTGAGCTAATTTTTTTATTTTTAGTAGAAACAGGATCTTGCTCTTGCTCAGGCTGTTTTCGAACTCCTGACCTTTAGCGATCTGCCCACCTCGGCCTCCCAGAGAGTTAGGATTACAGGCATGCCCCACTGTGCCCCAGCCCAGACCTAATTTCTAATGGCATCTCCATCTGCATATCTTGCAGGAATCTGAAGTGTTGCTTCTTCTGTACATAACTCATCATCATAGTTTTACAAACATATTTCTCCTCCTAAATTCCCAGTGTGAATGCAGTATCATTACTCTTCCTGTTATTCAGTATTGAAATCTCAGAATTGTCTTCTGCTTTTTCCATTCTTCCATTGCCCATATCAGGTTGCCAAATCCTGACACGCAACCTTACATGGGAAATCTGTTCCCATCTTTCCATTCTCTTTTCTACTATTCCAGATCCTAGTCTCATTATTGTATGTCTGTCACTGAAATATCTGTCTGTTGTCCCTTAATCCAGACCATCATACTCATGCATCTCATATCCACCAATCAAAAAAGTTAAACTCTGGATGCCTGTAGGCTATTTACCATGGCTTCTCCTTCCTTCCTTAAGACACCTTCTCACTTTGATCCTGACTCCAACATGCAAACTCTTGGGTCTGGAAGCCAAGTCTAATGGAGACTTTACTCTTTTGCACTGTATTTATCTTTGTTTCCTTGATTCTTGATTATTCTTAGCAGATTTTTGGCTTGGCTCACCCTTCTAGCTCCTCCCTCTCTGGACTATCTTGGATGTCTATTCTATCTATAGCTAGCACCCATGTTGAACTACCATACTCATTCCCAAATAAGAGAATGAATTTTGAGAGTGGTGTCCTGATTTATCTCCTCATCTCTAGTTCTCATCTTACAAACTATCCTGCATACCAATGCCACAACATTTTTTATAAAACCTAGGCCTGATTATGTGTTTCTCCTGTTCATTTTTCTCTGGCGACATTCCACAGCCTATAGAATAAATTCCGAATTCAGTACGACATTCAAAATCTGATTCGGTGCCACTCTGCTTTTTCATCTTTATCTTTCACTATACAGTCACAAAATCTACTTCTTCAGCCCCATTAGACCACTAATCAAACTCAGCCTACATTTTCCTTTCTCTATGCTGGTTGGTCATGCTGTTCCCCCTACCTCAAATGCCCTTTCCTCTCATTTCCAACATTTAGTATCCTGCTCATACATAAAGGCCTAGCTTTTCTGTGGCACCATCCCTATGCTCTTTCTCCTATATGCTTTTGTAACACTCTTTTGCAGTTAGTGTATACGTGCCAGTAGCCTTGACTAGATATTAAGCCCTTTGAGCTCATGAATAGTGTATCATTCACTTATCTGTAGCACAATGCCCTGGGCATAGTTACTGTTATATATTTTTAAATACGTTATTTAAAATATAAATATTAATTATTAAACATCAAATTGTTAATTATAAATATTAAAATTAATATTTAATTAAAATTATATGTATAAAATCTAACATGCTAGATAAAAATCTAATCTGATTACTTTCTAATCCTATGTCATATTGCATCATCAAAAAAGAGCTTATAAAATAAAAAAGCAATCTTTCAACAACAACAATTATATATTATCATTGGGCCACATGAAGGGTTGTGCCTGCCGTGGAAAAGCATTATTCTGTGGATTTGGAATTAATCTCAGCCCTGTGTGCCTTTGAATTTGGCCACTTTCGAAGCCAAGTTTTGGAGGCATTTTGATGGTGTGAAGCAACAACATGGTGGGGGTTTAAAGGATGAAAATTTTGATGCAAATCAGGGTTGGTTCACAGGGTGTAGAGGCAGATCTGCCCTTCTATCAGGTGTGAGGTAAAGCTGCTAATGCTGATGAGATGGCTGCTCAAGTTAGCCTTTCTGTTTTGAAGGCAGCAGAAGGCCAATGTTATAGGGTTATTTGAAAAAATAACAAATAATATGAAAGCAACAGTGAAATAGATATCCTGGCATCTGTTTCCCAGGAAATAATCCAGTGATTTAAAGTCTTTCCCAAAAGCATTCTTAAAAATTCATGTGTAAATCTCCTCTAAGAAGGCCTTCCAAATGAATCTGATGCCAATGTAGATGTACATTTTAGCTTCTAATAATACATTGGAAACAAAGACTTAAAAATAAGTAAGCTAAGACCTATCTATTCCCTGCTACTAAATTAGGTAAAACATAATTTAATATAATTGGTTTCCTGTTTAATCAACTTATTATATAAACTCCTAAGAGCTGTTCTGGTATACAATGTATACCTGACTAAATATGGTGTTTGTGGTCATTTGTATATAATGTCAGACCTCAGGCCCTGGGTCAGAAAGAAATTCTATTATGTAATTGTATAGGAAAATCAAACCCCAAATCTCCAGTCTTTGTCAGGAGAGGAGGGGCAAGATTAGGTGCGCATACGTGAATATCAACTATTTTGAATTGTAAGTAGGTATATTTTTGTCACTGCACACAGGGCGGAAGGTGGTGTTAAACAACTGACTTGTATCTGTGTCCAAGAAACAAATAGGTAATAATGAGCAAACACAAACTGATGTGGGCTGGATGAAACTTGAAAACATTATTCTTAATGAAATACACCAGTTCCAAAAGAACACATGTTGTATGATTCCATTTATATGAGATGCCCAGAATAGGCAAATCTACAGACATAGATTAGTGGTTACCTTGGACTGAGGGGTGGTGGTGGCTTGAGAGGACTGGATTAGGGGCAATGGCTAAGGGGTGAATGCTTTCTTTTTGGGGTGACAAAAATATTCCAAAATTGTGGTGATGGTTGTACAACTCTTTGAATATACTAAAAACCATTGGATTGTACACTTTAAAAGGGTGGATTGTGTGGTATGTGAATTATATCTCAATAAAGCTGTTATAATTGACATGGGAGAATATATAAAACATAAGTAAACCTGTTTTTTAAGCTTGTCTAACTATTGATGCCCAGACATGAAAATGTGTTTTTATTGTTTACAGATGTCAAACATGTGTTTCTTCATTTTCATGTAATTAATAATATTTTGAAAAGGTCAGAAAATAAACACAAGCCACAAAATAAAAAGAGACAATAGATTTTAATTGCATAATTTTAGTCCTGCTTTTGAACTGTATTAATCTCCAAGTGAATGTTTAATTTTTTTAAAAGTCCAAACTTATAACATAAATAGCATCCCATAAATACCATTATGTGTTGTTTCTCTGATCCACATAATTTACCCAGCAAATTGAAAGTTTTTCTCTGACTGTTCATTACTATACCTATGTCTTAGTAACTTATAGATCGGCCAATTACCATTCATGATCCATTAAGCCACTCTTGAAAATCACTTTGGGGTTTTGGTTAATGTAGAACAGAAAAAAATCTGTTCTTTCTTAGAAGCATATTTTCCAGATAAAATCCAAAGGGTTGGTTTTTAGCATACTATATAAAACTATAAGGGGAAGGAGTCTGGAGATTCTCAAAGCCTCTCTCAGGCTCATAGCTTTCCTCAAAAGGAGAAATTAGCACTATTGCCTCTTGGACCAATTTTTGTGGAGCTTTGCTCTAACTGCCTAGGTCCCTGCCCCTAAACCCTATAATCATCACACCTGTGCCCAGTAACCTTTAAATCCAGGTAAATGGCCATTACTGGTTATTATTGTTTCCGGGTCGTTTGTCTTTGTCCTCTTTTCTCCACTGGGATCAATCCTGCTCCTAGTTGGAGAGGATTTAAGGAGCAGTATTTCAGTAGTTTGGTGGCTTGGCATCAAGCAGACCTATTCCTGTTGTCCCTACTGGTCCTACTTCTCTGTTGTCACAGAGCAGTTGAAGTAACTGAGTATCTGGGGTGCGTTTCATTTGTCTGTGTCTGCCTCTCTTTTAGGGACTTCATCTGATATGCTGGTTCCTTTAGGACTGGTGTTCTGCCTTGTTTGGCACTGTCTTGCCAGACCTCTTAAAGGGGTTGGTAATTTGTTTCTTAATACTAATCCCCATGACTGGATTCCTGCTACCTACTGCTTGAACCAATTTATGCCTATTGCCTGCCATCAGAGTTTCTGGATTCTATTTCGTCTGCCTGCCAGGACATCCACTGCTGGACTTACAGAATCTGGCTGCTTGCCTGCTCACTGCCTACTGCTACACTCCCCTCATGCTTTACCAGACTGCCCAGACTCTTCCTGTTGGTGACTACAGGAACCTTCTTAGCTTTCCTGTCCTGCCCTAATTAGTTTCTTAAGTTTATCGGTACCAGGCTCCTTGATCTGGCTCTGCTTGCCAATGACAAGCACCTGTTGAGATATTATCTCCCAGTTTACCACTCGTCTTTTATTTCTTTGGGCCAACGTTTTGGTAATTCTTGTTTATTCTTTCTTTTCCTTTGTTTCCTGTATGTAATCCGTGGGGAAGAACTGTTTGTTCCTTTTAAATATCTCTTGGATTCATTCCTTTCTTTTCATTTCCTCTGGGACCACTCCAGTTCCAATCCTCACAACTATCTGGCAGGACTTTATCTAGTTTAAATTAGAGTTCAGCAGTAGTGCCTCAAAGGATTAGACAGAAGCCAAGTGGACATGAGCCGGTCTCTACTCTCGCACTAACTTCAAATAAGTCAGTTAGATTTGTATCTGTTGTATATATTGGGGTTCTGTGAAGAGTTTTATTTAGGGAAAAAAAAACCCTGTACTAAAGGAAAAATAAGTTTGAATATCAGCGAAGTTTTTCTGCATAACACTGTCAAACCAGCTCCTTAAAACACTTCTTGTTTTATAACTTCCCTGCTAAAGATCTTTATCAGTTACTACCACTGTGTCTGACATTCAAAACTGTTTACATACTGGGAACATTCTATGAGGATAATCATGTTTCCTACAATTATTCAACATCCGTGTTCTCACCATTCTAGTCAAGCTTCACTGGCCCCTCAACATTATTGGTCAGTATTGTTTCCAGGCCATTCCGTATCTTTTTCTTATTTCCTTTCTTTGCTTGGCCTATTCAAGTCTGATTTCTGTTTCATAGCTCAGCAGTTCAAGTCTAATCTCCTCCTTGAAAACTTCATCTATTCTAGGCCCAAAGGATCTCATTCCTTCACCATTTTATACTGAATTTAGTGTCAGTATATACAAGTTAGGCAGCTAATTTTCTCATACTGTTTTCACACGTTGGTTTTCTCAAGTAGATTTTAGGCCTATTGATGGCAGGGATTTAATTAATATATTTTCTAGTTTGTTCCATTACAAGTGTTTGTGTACCACAAATAGCACATTAGAAATTGGTAAAGAGGAGAACGATGTCAAAATGATGTGGAAGTCCAGTTTATACACATATGAATTTTCTTAGCACTTTTTTTTTAACTTAAATTTTATAGCATTGCCATAAGAACTGAGAAGTGATCAGGAACAAACTTCCTCATAATTAAGAAATCTTAGCAATATAAGAAGACTTTAATAAAAAGTGAAGAATCTTGTACAAGGCGCTGCATTTAGTAAGTAATGAATAGTATAGTTGCTACAACCTCTAATTTTTCAACAACATTATCTGGTGAAGCTGTGAGTGCTGATAATGAAGCTGTGAAGACATTTTGCCATGTATTTTTTAAAAGTTGAGTACTCCTCAATTAGATTTTTCTGATGAAAATGGCATCTATTCAAAGTGAATGCCTTTGAGGCCCCTCATTATGAAGGAGAAAGCATGAAGGCTACCAAGCACTGATGAAAGTGTTGCTGGGTACAAATGCCAGTGGGAATTTAACCTTGTGTTTGTTTTTTTTTTTTGTTTTTTTTTGAGACAGAGTCTCACTTTGTTGCCTAGGCTAGAGTGAGTGCCGTGGCGTCAGCCTAGCTCACAGCAACCTCAGACTCCTGGGCTCAAGCGATCCTTCTGTCTCAGCCTCCCAAGTAGCTGGGACTACAGGCATGCGCCACCATGCCCGGCTAATTTTTTCTATATATATTAGTTGGCCAATTAGTTTCTTTCTATTTATAGTAGAGACGGGGTCTCGCTCTTGCTCAGGCTGGTTTTGAACTCCCGACCTCGAGCAATCCGCCCACCTCGGCCTCCCAGAGAGCTAGGATTACAGGCGTGAGCCACCGCGCCCGGCCTAACCTTGTGTTTTTATTAGGATGGTTATTGTTTGCACTAGTGCTCTGAATACAAAGTTGCATTAGGTTTAAGTGGTCTTCCCTAACCATATTATTCCCATATGCCCTGTTATCTTAGGTGTGTAATTTTGCAAAACAGGAGACTTTTCACAAAAGATAACATGACATTATAGCAGAATGTCTGGCACTGTTTTTTTTTTTTTATCTGCACGACATCTAGTTTGGTGTTAGTCATGATGTATATGCTTAGTAAATACCTGTTTACTCTTAGGCATCCTTTAATTCATAAATATTTTGGTGTGACCTTGGAGGTGGCTATTTCTCATTTTTTTTCAAATCCATATTTCCTTTCACTTTTCCATGAATGACCCAGATGTTCAGATGAGGACATACCACAGAAGGGAGACACAGAAAGCCAGAGGGATACTATAACGATGATCAGAAACCCTCTGGGGTAATGGATGGCTCTAAGGTTAGTTTGAAGAAAGACAGAGCCTGGCTTTTAGATGCTGACAGAGTGTTACTCTCATCACAGGCCATTTTTTTTTGGTCTTTTTTTTTTTGAGACAGAGTCTCACTCTGTTGCCTGGGCTAGAGTGCCGTGGCATCAGCCTAGCTCATAGCAACCTCAAACTCCTGGGCTCAAGTGATCCTACTGCCTCAGCCTCCTGAAGTAGCTAGAACTACAGGCATGTGCCACCATGCCTGGCTAATTTTTTCTATATATTTTTAATTGTCCAGCTAATTTCTATTTTTAGTAGAGACAGGGTCTCACTCTTGCTCAGGCTGGTTTCGAACTCCTGACCTTGAGTGATCCACCCGCCTCGGCCTCCCAGAGTGCTAGGATTACAGGTGTGAGCCACTGCACCTGGCCCAAATGTACATTTTTGATACCGCAATTGATGGTGGTAGCCTCCTTTTTTCGTCAGCGTCAGAAAAAAGATATCTCTCTATCCACCAGCCTAATTGTGTGTTCCAGGAAGGTAAAAATAAAGGAATGCAGGTACAGTAAGATCAGCCCTAGGACTGTAACTGGTGAGGTGCTTGGTTCATAATCAGTGGACGAAGCATCCTTGCCAGAGAGGAGTGGCTCCTTTCTTGCTTTAGCTTCCAAGAGAGGCCAATGATCCTGATGCCTGAAGGTCGGGTTTTTGCTTGTTTGTTTTTAAATGCTGTTTACATTAACTGGAGCAAATGCTGAAAAACAAACATCAAGAATTGAGACAGGGGCTGAAATAACCATAATAAAGTCAAATGTAAGCCATTATCAGGGACAGACTTCTTTACTTTCTGCAGAAAAGAATATGGATATTTTACTTCTAATAGGATATCAAATGTAGCTTAGCCTGACCTGAGGATGGTGAAACCCAACCTTACATTTAAAATAATATCAATCCATTTTCAAGTCTATTTATACACACCAAACAGAAGTCATTCATATTATAATGCCCACCCCTCTGCCTCCCACACCCTTTAAAACACCACCAATGAAACTTATAAATAGGGGTCTTCTTGACCTGGAACCACCTTATCTATTCTGCTTCTTCTCTTGCCAACACCCATTGCCCCTAAGTTCTTAACCACAGGGACTCTGCACATACTATCCTCTTTTCCTTTGCCTGAAGGCTCTTCACTCTCTTTTTTTGCCTTGTAATTGCTCAGTACCTTTTCATTTAATGTCCTTCCCAATAGCTTGAAAGCTCCATGAGAGCAAATCATGTCTGTCTTGTTCACCATTGTATCTGTGATGTGTAGCACGGTACCTAGCAGTAGGCTGTCAACAAATACTTACTGACTTTAATGAGATCTTTAAGACTCAGCTAAAACATCATGTTCTTTGGGAAGGTGTCCTTGAGCCTCTGCTACTCTTTCTCTCTCCTGTGGTCTGTGGGATTCCTGTTCATATCAGTTGAACTGGTAGTGCAGTTCTTTAATAGTCTGTCTTTCCTAATAGACTCTGAGGTTCTAAAAGGCAGAAACTGTGTCATCTTCATTCTTATAACTCACAGCACTCTGTATATCAGCTGGTATAGTCTAAGGAGCTCAAGAAATATCTACTGAGCAGATTATTGAGCAATGTTTGAGCTTGGAGGGCCCTCAGCTATGGTCCACACCTATGTCTCTCAACAGGAATTACATGAAAGCATTGGATAAATAGGTCACATCTTTCTGCAGCATCCATTTTTACTCCAAATTTCAGGAGGGGAGACATTTAGATAAATTAAATCATGTATGTGTGTGTAGTGAACTGAATTCAAGATATGCATGAAATTTTAAGTCAAACAAGAACTTCAATGAAGCAAGTTTACCTCGGGGCTCCTTGTCAATCCTGTCTGGGGACACATATTTCCTCTTCTCTGCTGTCCTCCAGCAGTTTACCACCTTAGTAGAGAAATCACACCTGCATGATTATACAGAAGTTAATGACAATGACAAAGCTGGCATTAAAGGTGTTTTCAGATATCTAATGTTTTCACTCTACTGCCCAAGTTAGTTGCCTTCTCACACCTATAGCATGGTCAAATTCATCCTAGTACACTCTAAATAAATATGTTCAGATACAAATTTGATTCAGCATAGCTAAATTTAGGTTGAAGGTGGGAATGGCAAAAGGAATCATATAGCCTAAAGATATCTTCAGTAGCAGGCATTTGGCCATGTTTATAGACTTGATATTTAAATTTACATTACAGGTAGCTTCCTTGCATATGTGCTGGGTGGCTCATTCAAATCCTGCCCAGCCCCTCTAATGTTCTCCAAGTGTACCTTTATTTTTAAAGGGCATCCTTTAAGGAGGATGGAAGAAATACAGCGTGGGCCTCTTCCTGAGGACAAAATGCAAAGGAAGACTCAAGGACTAAAGACTATAGTCCCAACAGTGCTCTGCTGCTGCTGCACAAAAACACGTAGCATTTGTCTAGGGACTTATATTTTAAACAAAGCGTTGACACATATAATCTTATTCACTCCTCACAAGGACTCTAAACGTAAACTAGTTCTGGAAAACTGAAAATAGCACTCAACTCAATTGTTAGCTCTATATAAGTGCTTTAGTTAAAGATCCCAACAACTCTCCAGGGATTAAGGGGTGGGCGCCTGCTGCTTCAACTGCCCGGCTTAGGAATAAAGGAACCAGTGTATTCCTCTGGTCACAACGCAATCAGGGCAACAGAAAGCACCTACTCTTTCCACTTTGACCCACACAGTCTGTCTAGGCAATTAATCAGCACTCCCCGAGGTTTTCCCATAGGATGCCAATAGTTGCCCTTGCCAATCAAATATTCCCACAGATGTAGCAGGACCACACCCCCAGAGGCTTGTGGGAGGAAAGGTGCTCCGGCCTACAGGAGTGAAGGGGGGTAGTCAGGTCGACCAGCCAGTGAAACTCACAAACATAGCCTCCCCAGCCTCAGTTTCCTCATCTCTAAAATGGGCTACTCCTCCTGGCTCTAGACTAGTTCCCTCCCATTTCACGCCAGACCACCAGGAAGTGAAATCAGTGCTTAACCGCAGTTGAAAGTCCTCTGTTAGGCTCCAGTCGCCGCGCCGGGCATGCTCAGTAGCTGGGACCGGCTGGGCTCCCAGAGTAGGAAGCAGCTTTCCGCGCCCGGGCGGCCGACTGTGGGCACTTTGATGAATCACGTGTGTGGAGGCCCTCTTAAAGAGATAGGTACCCAATTTCCCTCCACCCTAAACACCGCCCTGAGGGCGGCGGCGCCGGCGACCGTGGTAATTGCAACTGCTTAGGGGCAGGGCTTGCCCCAGTGCCGTGTAGTGGCAACAGCGTGGTTGCGTCGGGGGGGTGCTCGGGCGCCGGGAGTCCCGGGGGCCTGAAATCGGCAGCTCCCCGGGCGGACCCACTCTCCCTGTGGAAGAGGTGTTGCCGAATCGACGCGGGGCAGCGTGAGCGTCCCGAGGGGCTTCCTCAGTTGAGGAGAGGTGGGGTTCCAGGGCACAGGTGACGGGGCCGGAGAAAGATGGAGCAGCCCGGGGCGGCGGCGGCGGGAGCGGGAGGCGGCAGCGAGGAACCCGGTGGGGGCCGGAGCAACAAGCGGAGCGCTGGGAACCGGGCCGCCAACGAAGAGGAAACGAAAAACAAACCCAAATTGGTGAGTGCTCCCGCAACCCCCGCCGGCCTTGGGGACAGGGAAAACCCCGGGATCCTCCTGCCGTTGAACACGGGACCCCCTTCCAAGGGTGACCGCGACCTCGCTGTGTAACTCGGGGAGCCGCTTAAGGAGCGGCCGTGCCTAGGCGCGGACACGGCGTGGGGGCGGAAGAGCACCCCCTTCTCCACTTAACCCCTTTCTCACTCTTGTCAGCCCGGGAGGCAGTGCGGCAAGGAGAAAGGCTCCACCCCAACTTGGGGAGACCCTGAGTACTGGGTAGGGCTGTTGTTTGTCTAACTCGTGGGCGCGAACCTCCTTCGCGCGATTCCGTTCCCCTCCCACCTCTTGTCACTTGCTGTTTTGCCTCCTAACACTTAGGGTCCGGGCAGGGGAACCTCTCTCCTTTTCACTCCAAGTACTTGGGAGCCCACGCACAGCCTTGCAAGTCAAGAAAGACACAACGTAGGCCCCCGATCTTTCTACTTTACCAGAAATCTAGGGAAGAGGCGCCTACGTGCGTTCCCCGCCCCCCCCCCATGTGCTCTCCCAAGAAACGTTTCTTTGGAAGGGTGGTGGGAGCGTGGGAGTTGGAGGCTGGGTGAGGTACCACCAACTGTCCTGTGTGTGTGTATGTGTGTAGTAGGCATAGTCATACAGTACTTCCACTTAGTTAAGAACACTCAAAAGCAGCAAGCAGACTATCCAAGTCCCAGAGTCCTGACACTGTGAACCAGTGGTAGCAGTCCATTTCCTGCCACTGAATGTGCAGAGGAATGAAATCTGTGAGGCCTGGTATTGCATTGGGAAATACTGGAGTTTCCTCAACTCATCAGTTAAAAAGGGTTCCGCTTTTTGTAAACTTTCTAATTTGGGTGGCATAAGGGGAAAGGGTTTTCTTTTACAAATTCAGCAAATAACTCCTTATAGCTGAAGATTCTTAGTCTAGATCTGAAGCACAAGCCACATGTTGCATATTGTAAGGTCTCAGTTTTAACCTACAAGTTGATTATAAGACGGAAGGAGACGGTGACATAAATAGAGCCATTTCTTCTGGCATATGGCCATGTGATATGGACCTGTTGTACTGCTCTCTTAGCTCCTATTTGCCTTTCAATTATGGACTGTTCATATTGGAAAACAGTGCTAAAAGCGTTATCATTTTAGGAAATATGCAGCCTTCCATTATGTGGGAAGGGACTTGGTGGGGAGATTAAAATGACAAGTTTGAAGCCTAGTCAATTCCACGGTAACTTGAGGAAAATTGAGAACTTGCTTACTTGATGTGTCCTGTTACCCCCAGTATTTACCAATGAAGAAAGTGAGCTACAGGCTCAGGCACCTACACCATCATAAAACTTAGAAAAGTTTTGTATGTCACCAAAGTTTAATATATTTAAAAATTGTGATGTGATTTTGAAATTTACCATTTCGCAGTAAAAGAGTGATCATATTTCTTTTTTTATGGACCCTGTACAAACCTGTGGTTTAATCAGTGATTAACAGTTTAAGTAAAAAGTTAACTGATAGTTTCCACAAATAGTTTGGTACGTCTAGCAAGACTCTAGAATGCTTTTGAGAAAAAACACTTACCTCTCTTAGTATTATAATAACACCTGGATTATATTGTTCCCTTCCCTTTGACCATTTGTCCTGTTTCATCTTTATGTTTTACTTGATTTGACAAGGTAACAGGATAGTCAATGAGATGGTATCACTTTCAGTTCCTAGCTAACTTCACTGTTCCGTGTTGAACATAGCTTGATATAGTAAAACAAGTATTTGAATCCAAGAATTTCTTATTATCAACATGAATTTTCTTTTTTGCTCAAACATAACTTTTGGGCTTTACATGATTTTACATGATGTGTCAGAGTTAATAAAAACAAATTTAGGAAGACATTATAGCACATTTTCAGGCAAGCAAGTTGACTAAACAGTAAGACTTGATAAACTTTTCAGGAAAGGGTTCATCAGGAGTTCTTAAAATTTTGCTTGTAAGATAAAACTATATTTAGACTAAATTGTATTTTGAGTATTAATAATCACTACAATAGTCATTTATTTTATGTGTGTTTGTAAAGGAGTTGTGCTGTGGGATTATAAAAGAGATACAGTTGTAGAAATTATTTGTATAGGTGATTGTGGAGGCTAGGGGTTCTTAAATCTCTGAAATTGTATGAAAATATTTGAGTATATGTAGGTATATTCATTTTTCTGGGCCCCATAGCTTTCATCAGTTTCTCAAAGGCATTCATCACCTATAGAAGAATAAGAACTATTGCATTACCAAAGATAGTAAAGAAAATGACAGTTGATTCCACTCTGAGTTACTGGGGAGGAGAGATGGTGCTGACCACATGGGTGATTGATATTGAAGATAATTCTGGGGATAAAAAGAAATTAACTACATGGTGTCTATATAGTATTAGCTAAGGTTAAAGTTTCCATTACATAGAAAAGTTAACTGAGTTTCTCTAGTGGATTCATAAAGTTTAAGGTTTAAAGGTTTAAAGTTTAAAGTGATTCAGTTATTTTCATGTAGTTCCTCATGGTTGTGAAAAAATGAAGATGGAAAGCATGTTTTCTGTAAAGAGGAACTACTTTCATTTATATTCTAAACTTTTTGATGGGTGTTAGAATTTTTTAGAGTGGCATTTCAGGACTCTAATGACTTCTGTTTAAGATTAATTAAATAAAATTTAATGAGATTCAATTCAGTTTTCTTCATATATGCATCCTTATAATGACACTTTTATTTTGATTCTTTTTAAAGAAGGCATTCCTGTCTTGGACTCATCACATTGTAAATAATGCATTCGTAGTAGAGTTTTAGGTTTTGTGGAACTCTCTGGTTAGACCAAGATTGTAGCATGTCATCAAACAGCATGAATCGTAGACTAGTTAGTAATTTGATGTCAACCGTGGAATGTATTTTGCTGAGTAGGACAGAAAGCTCTGGAAGTGTTACGAAGGAGATGCATCTTGAATCCCACATATTTAAGGTGGTGATTTCACCGTTAAGAGAGGCCAATGATGTAGAGTGACTTGATGGTATTTGATATTTTTGTACTTTGACTTTGTGTTTCTGTATAAGTTCTGAAGCCTTTGGTTTTTTAGACAGTGTAGTCAAATTAGTAACTTGAAATAACAGAAGTTAATTTTCTGGTTATTATATAACAGCCCAAGTATTTGGTTATTTGTTTATAATTGAATAAATCATGTTTGCTTTTAAATGATAATTTATGAGCACAATGACTTCATTTATGCAACACACATTTACTGCATACCTGTTACGTGCTAGGCATGATTCTAATTGTTGGTGATGTGAAGATGCTCATAGTCTAGTAAGACATAGTCTAGTAGTTCATTGATGATTAAAGCACTGTGTGATAAATTATGATAGGAATATGCATAGATGCTTGCTATAAAAAAGTCATAAAGAGGCATCTAACTAGAATTGGATGCTTGAGCAGTGTAAGGAAAGGCTTATCATACTAGGTGACTTGAAAAATAGGGCATTAATTGAAGAAGGGGAAGGAAAGGCATTCTAGGTTGAAAGAACAACATATATAAAGGTAGACCGATGCCCAATATGGCTGAAACAAAGGGTGCACATGGTGGACCTGTATGTTTCAATTTCTTTCTGAAAATAGAGGAAAACCATTGAAGAGATTAAAGCAGGAGAGTGATCTGATCAGATCTATGTTTCAGAAGGAAACTTAGTACTTTGCAGAATTTCTTGGAGAGGGGTGCCAGAATGGAGGCAGGAAGACTACTTAAGAGGAGTGGAATGGCACAAGAGTTAGATGTTTATAGTTATACCTGGATTCGAGTTGCAATTTACCTGCTCATCCATTTACCAGCTCATCCATTTACTGGGCATATTTCTCTGTTCCTTTTTCCTTCTGCCACCTCCGTTGGCTCTCCTTCCTGCCACCCACCCTGAACATCCTCACCAAATTTGAAATGTCCATCCTGTTTCTCTTTTATAAATCTCACCCCCTTTCACAGCCCTGCTCATGTCTTAATATTCTCTTTCTTCCATTAAACCTTCACTGATTACTTCAGCTTACTGAGGGCTCTTCCTTCTTCTGAACTCATACCCCTCTTGAGTCTAAATGTTACATGCTGATCTAGTCTCTGCAAAGATTTTTTTTTTTTGAGACAGAGTCTCACTCTGTTGCTTGGGCTAGAGTGCCATGGTGTCAGCCTAGCTCACAGCAACCTCAAACTCCTGGGCTCAAGCAATCTTTCTGTCTCAGCCTCCTGAGTAGCTGGGACTACAAACATGTGCCACCATGTCTGGCTAATTTTTTCTCTATATATTTTTAATTGGCCAATTAATTTCTTTCTATTTTTTAATAGAGACGGGGTCTCGCTCTTGCTCAGACTGGTTTCAAACTCCTGACCTTGAGCAATCTATCCGCCTAGGCCTCCCTGAGTGCTAGGATTTGGCCTCTGCAAAGATTTTAAAGTGCCTCTAGGTAAGGGTCCCATTTTATGCCTGTTCTTGAAAACCTGGCAGGCCAGTGCTTGGGTGCAAAACTACTCAGTAAATAATTATTAGCTGGGGATTTTTTTTTCCTATAGGCCAGACATTTTGAGTAAATTATTGAAAAGAAGCTTTTTTTTAAAAAAAATAAATGTTTAATTTTATGTGCCTTTTTTTTCTTAGTATATATACTTGATCAAATTAACCTATCTGTACTTTCTTCTGTGTCTTTTCTCTAATTTTGAAGTTCAGGAAACTTCTTCAGGGCCGTGAGAATTCCCCTACCCCCGTTGTTTGAATTCTTGTGATGTCAGAGCCTGAACTTCCATGTAGAAAAACAGTACCAAAACTGATGAGCCAAGTAACATTTTACTGTTATTAGTAGGAGACTTCAGATTATTGGCAAAACAGTATGGACTGGAGGGCCAAAGGACCTGGATTCCAGGGTCTGTTCTATCTTTTATTTGCTTGTGATCTCTGATGAGCCATTTGACATTGTAAGTTTGAGGTCTTTGATTAACGTCTGCCCATTGGAGATAACGTTGTCTGCTTCGCAAGGTGATTTAGATTAGGAAATTCTATATGGTTATATAAATATAGAGCATTATTTTTAGCCCCTTATATTACCTGAATCAAATGTGATTGTGGTTGGATGGTTTGATTGCCTTCTTGCAATTTGATAGCTCTAACATTATTATTATATAAAGTACCATAATGTGGTCATATGTTGATTGCATCCTTATTCTCTCCCCAGTTCCATTTGTCCATTTAGAGGATTATACAGTCTGTCCTTCTACTTATAATTCATTCGGTTGAATGATGTAAGATGTGAGGTTAGCTTTTTTTCACTGTCATTTTTTTGAAGAATCAGCCTACCCCTTTCTTTCAATTTATCAATTTGAGGCATTTATAACTTTTTTAAGAAAAAAATCTTATTAGATACCTACGACAATCTGCCTTGTCATGCACCTTACTGCTGTTGTACAAATAAGGAAACCAAGTCACCGAGGTGTTAAGGGGGCTGACTTAGAGATAAGTTTAAAAGCTATCACCTCTATTGTAGAAATCATCTATAGCACTGAGTCATGCTTCAAGTGAAAAAGTTATTCAATCTTTTTTTTTGTTCCTTTTTGGAACAATTCTAACTGTAACCCACCTAAGTACTAAGAGCTTTGGCAGTAGCAACATGTCACTGAAGTGAAATCATATTCTTTCCAAACCAAGTCTCAAAGAACACTGAAAATAACAGGATGCTCTGAAAATAGTACATACATAATATATGCTGAGTTACATGAATCAGCACATGTGGTTAAATATTACTGGGTGTTACCAGTGCACCACAGGGATTATTATTGAGAACCCAACTTTTCCCCAACTCCTGTATTCAGTCTGCCATGCAGAAGAGACCAGTTCCTTCTGTTGTATTTGGGGTTTTTGATGCTTTATTTTTCCTTAAGACAGAAGAAACTAAGATGATGGCCAGGTGACTTAAAATATAGTTACAAGTTTTATATCCAAGTGAGAATCTTGTGGAAGACAGCTCAAAATAGATGCATGTAAAGGAAGGGTGAGATGTGCTTTCACATAGCTATTTATTATGATTGTCAGCAGTAGAAAGAAGTTAACTGATTAATTTAAACCTTATTTACCTGATCAGACTGAATCTGTTTCCATCTAAATGATATACTCTGATATAAACAGATCTCAACTGAATTCTAATACTTGCTTGCTTTATGTGTCCTGGAGGAAAAGGTTATTGGTGCCTTTCTCATGAAAGAATATAGAAAACAAATTTTTTACTAATCACCATTTACACAGGCTTTGATTTAATGAAAGTTTTTCTGTATTGCTTTAGAGAGAGTATGCTACATTGCTACCAAATACAGACTACCAAATTGGCCACCAGTCTCTCCTTCTGTTAGGGCTGTAAACAGTGTGGCCTGTAACCAATGAGAGGCTTCTAGGTGGCTATCCAGATAGGCCTAGGTAGAAATCCAAGACTTCCTTAGGAAGGAATTATTCCCAAATGGCTATGGACTCAATCACCTGGCAATTCTAGTGCTCACCCAAGGTAGAAGAGACTTTGGGGACAATCCTTTTTAAAAAAATCTATTCGTTATTCTGTGATAGATATCCACATATTTTGATAAAGATCTTAAAATTATGAGGAATTTTCATTTACCCTTAATTTATTTGTCTAAAAGTAAATTTGATAAAATTAAGTTTTTACTTTATAATATGCGCCAGTTAATAAGATTTTTTATAAAACTTATAAAAATTTTAAACATACTAAAAAGTAGAGAAGATAGAACTACCGCCATTTATCCATTACCCAGGTACAATATTTATCTAGATTTTGCAACGTTTGCTTCATCTAGCCTTTATTTTTTTCCTTGCTAAAGTACAGGGTGTCCCCAAAATTGCCATACATAGGGAAAATGGGAAATTGTAGCTAAATGTACCTTTGTTTAGAAAATATTCATTACAAAATTTTACAAAATTTTCCTTTTGTATGGAGACTTTTAGGACACCCTATATTTTAGTACAAATCTCAGATAGCATGTCATTTTACTCCTACATACTGTCACATCTTTAAAAATTCCTTGGTGTCTAACACTCAATCCATAATCAAATATCACCAGTTGCCTCAAAATAATTAGATTTTAATGTGTGCCTAATTAATATACATGTCACTGAACTCCTTAAATATAGCTTTAAATTAATGGTAAAATCTTGTTTAAAGTTACTCCACATAAAGTGCTGTCATAAAGCATCAGCCCAAATTAAGTTCAGGCCTATCTTTATTTCTGTAGAAGTATCTGGAAAGGTTGACTATACAAGGGTGGCTAGACTCCTTGGAACACCTATTATGTATCATAGAAAGTAGACCCAATTCAGACTTTTGGCTTCACCCACTGGTTGGGTAATCACTCATTCTTCATTTTGCAATTTGTGAAATGGGGTGGGGCTTGTGTATAAGAATTTTCCTCTCAGGGAAATGTTGTAGATAGTTGGGGAAAGGAAAATTGTCCTTGAATTCTCTAGATAAAGGGTTCATATGACTCTTTGATACACACACACACTCATACACACACAGAAAACCAAGTTTATGTTACTAATTCTAGTTTTATTTTAAAAGAAATGTCGATTTGATCTTTGTATTTTTTTAGCTACTTTAATACTCTAGGTTGCTGAATGTGAATAATTTGGTAAGCAAATCTTTGCAAAGAACTTTCAGCTATTAAATTTGCCTTATTGAGATGTTTGTGGGTTTAAAATTGAAAACTAGGCTATACTTAATGAGTTGATTGAGCTGGGGATGGGTGGAGTGGATAAATATGAGAAGTCAACTTGGGCAAACAGCCTAGACTCCACAGATTTACTAAAAGAAATTGTGTAACTACTACTTTCCAGACGGCAATTTAGTGCTGTTATTGTGCTGGGAGGCAATAGACATATAATTTCTCTAACTTTGTGGACTCAAGTATTAATATATTTAGATTAGTAATCCATCTCCACTCCACAACTTCTAGACTGACCATTTACTGACCCAATCAGCTGAGTAGTTTTCCTCAAAACAGGTAGATGAGTGATAATTGTTGGGCCTGGTGGCTGGCATTTTCTCCTTTTGTTTTGCTCAGGGGAGGGAAAGCTATGGAGGTTGTGTTTTATGTGCTTTAAAATCAATCACTGATAAAAATCTTAAATGCTTAATAGTACATTATGCTGGCTGGAGATGTACAGGAAGATTCTGTATGTAGATAGCAAGACCTTGTATAGACTGTACATTTACATTTTGAACTCTAATCACATGTACATGTAACAGAGACCAGGGCCAACTCTGTATGGTTGAGTCCTGCTCAAGGGTGTGAGACCACAGAGGATCACTTAACAAATCATGGGCCAATCACAAGACTCTGTCTTCATGGGGCCACTTTTTAAAATTCACACAAAAGTGCCATATGGGCTTAGCTACTACATTTAAAACCAGGTGAATTTTATTCTCATACCTGATAGGAAATTCTGTAAGGCTCAGGACATGGTTTAATGTCTCATTTAGAATAGGATTTTCTCATTTGTCTTTGATCTTGAGTAAAGGATATAAGGTGTATATCTAGATAATATATTATCCTAAACCTTACTACATTTGCTTTGGAATTATTGAAATCCTCAAATGTACATGGCTGTGGCTTTGAGGGCCTAGGCTGTAGGTTCAATATGTTGATTACCTTCCCTAAGGCTCCTCCCTTTCTGTATTCTTCTTGGTAATTTTCTTGAGATTATTGTTTCACAGAGTTTCACATGGTTATAGATTGTCCTGGTAAGACTGCATATATATTTTTTTGAAGTTTGTGTCATAACTGACTTATTTTCACTTACATCGCCCATGACACAAGGCAAGAACATATAGAAAACTAAGATCGGTTAAAATAAATTTGGCAGAGGCATTTCCTCTAATAATATGCTCTGCAGTGTAGTACTTCATATTACAAAATCAATGTTTTCCAGAAGATCAGTGTCTACATAAAACATTTGTGAGTGAAAATAACCTTTTCTTAGGCTCTGCTCACAGCTTGTTTTTCATTGATATTGCATTAGCTTACATTCCTTCCCCATGGTTGAGTGGCTAATAGTCTTTAAACAAGTTATTAAAGGGAAAAATAAGTTTATGATGCAAAAAAAAAATGGACTGGATTTTATTCATGTTAGCAGTTTGGATTTTCATGTATTTGTTTTACTAAAGCAGGGCTTACCCGTACCCTCTTATTCTCTAATCTCTAAACTCTTGGGCTTCTTCATTACAGCCTATATAATTGCCTCATCAAACCATTGTCAGATGGTCTTGTGTATTTCTATGAGAGCCAAATCCTCCATTTTTACATAAGCTGGGTAGGGCTGAGACCAAATTTTAGATTTTAAGTGGCCATATCTCTGTTTAAAATGGAATTGAGGTATTAGTTACATTTTAAAGTAGGAATTTTGCAGTGTTCTGGGCCCAGTTTTCCACACTCTTCCTACTAGTTCTGTTATAGCTAATTGTGGATCAAGATATGTTATGTTACAAATCCCTGCTTTCAACCTCTTCCCTCCTCTTTGAATAATGTTATCACTTGCATGTTTCTAACTCTGGAGGTCATCTTATTCCTTAGTGTTTTTACTGGTATCTGTGATTATTATCAATGGCGTATCCTATTTTCTGACCACAGGAATAACATGTAGAATGATGGTCACTGGATGTTAAATCACTTACTGAATGTGACAGAGATTTATTTAAAAGCATTTACTATTTACACCTATCATGAAACCGTGTTGCCATGAACTAGTAGAAACTGCATTTTGATCTTAGCACCACCACTTCATGTTTTCAAGACCCCACACTGTATTTTATAAAATCTAAAAGTATTTCATATGCTATATAGAGTTGAAATAAGCTAAATAGGATCTCTAACTGATCCTCTTAATTGTGTGTGTGTGTGTTTTTGTTGTTGTTTCTGGCTATTTAAAAAGGTTGTATAGAAACAAGCTGGCTACTTTTTAACTCTGGACAAGTCATTTATTTATCTTTTCTCTGAGTGTCAGTTTATTCTGAGAAATAAAGCAATTGAAATAGATGATCTGCAAGATTCCATTCAGCTCTGACATATTGGGAGTCAGAGGTTATTGAGAGCTGTAATGAATCTGCCTTAACGTAAATATGTGACATTTGGATTCTACTTAGACAAAAAGTTGGAATTATGAAAGATGATTGTTTAAGGCTGAATGCTAAAGAGTGAATATCCCAGTTAACTTTCCTGTTCCTGGAGTCTGAGTTAGCCTGGTCCGGTGAAAGCCATACCAACATTTCACATCAACATTCTTTTAACTTGTATATAGGGCACTGTATGTAGGGCATACTGAATCCTACATACAATGTAGAGAGTGCGAGATGGCTCTGCTCTACATCTTCCTAATTCATGGGTGGTTGTTTTGCTTCAGTGACTAGGTACAATACTCAAGCCTACCCAGAGGTAATTCTCAATAATACACAACATTGCCTGGGCACAGTGTCTCACACCTGTAATCCCAGCACTTTGGGAGGCTAAGGCGGGAGGATCACTTGAGCCTGGGAGTTTGAGACCAGCCTGAGCAACGTAGTAAGAACCGTGTCTCTATAAAAAAGTAGAGGCCAGGTGTGGTGGCTCACGCCTGTAATCCTAGCACTCTGGGAGGCTGAGGCGGGCGGATTGCTCAAGGTCAGGAGTTTGAAACCAGCCTGAGCAAGAGTGAGACCATGTCTCTACTATAAATAGAAATAAATTAATTGGCCAACTGATATATATATAGAAAAAATTAGCCAGGCATGGTGGCGCATGCCTGTAGTCCCAGCTACCTGGGAGGCTGAGGCAGGAGGATTGGTTGAGCCCAGGAGTTTGAGGTTGCTGTGAGCTAGGCTGACGCCACGGCACTCACTCTAGCCTGGGCAACAACGCGAGACTGTCTCAAAAAAAAAAAAAAAGTAGAAAAATTAGCTGGGTATGGTGGCACATGCCTGTATTCTCAGCTACTCATGAAGCTGGGGCAGGAAGATTGCTTGAGCCCAGGAGGTTGAGGTTGCAGTGGGCTATGATGATGCCACTGCACTCTAGCCCAGGCAGAATAGTGAGACACTGTCTAAAAAACAAACAAACAAACAAATCCCACAATATCATACATGCCAGCTGTTGTTCTAAGTGCTTTGCATGTATTTGTCAAGAACTATGGAAGGTCTGGGATACTTCCTACCTGTTACTATTTCATGGATGATTGCAGAAGACCCAAGAGAAAAAGGACAGTTTATTATTCCTTGCAAAAGCAGTAGCGAGAATCTTGGCATGATCTGCTGATTCACTATAACCTTAAGTCCCATTGTGGGTGGACCAGGATGATGCCTACAGGCAGTGAGTTGCATTACAGGAGAGGAACACTGAGTTTGGGGTTTGCCACTTTTAGAGTAAGAAGCAGCCAGCCTGCTGTTTGTCTGGGATGGGGAGATATTACCTCATCCTCAAGGGTGTGTGCTACAAACGCAGCCATGGGAAATGGCCTGGGTAAAATGCTGTCAGTGCCTTTCAGTCGTGGCATACTCAGCTGGAATGTGCCGGGATGCTCAGAGATTGATAGTGGATTGCCGCTCATGTCAAAATTAACTAATTTCATCCTCACAACGATCATTTTGTAGGTAAGAAAAAGTCTTAGAGCAGAGAAGTAACTTGCCTGAGGATATGCAATGGTGAATTTGGCATTCAAGACCAGTGTGGCTATAAAATCTGTGTTTTTAACCATGATTTTCTATACTGCCTAGGAACCTAAACCTCATGGTAGCTCTAAATAGACCTGAAAACCTAGTGGTCCTCTAGACGGGTGATGGTTGCATCTGGCCTAGATTTGTACTATGCTTATGTGTAATTTAGAAGACACAGTTCAGGGGCTTTTCATTTCAGTGCCACTGAAAACGTTGAAGATCTTTGAATCATTGCCACATCAAGTATGTGACCACTTGCTAGAAAAGAGCCATGAGGACAAGAGAGATGGGGCTGTGGATTTTAAGGCTACATGAACACAGTTCTTTTTTTTGTTTTGTTTTTTGAGACAGAGTCTCACTTTGTTGCCCAGGCTAGAATGAGTGCCGTGGCATCAGCCTAGCTCACAGCAACCTCAAACTCCTGGGCTCAAGCGATCCTCCTGCCTCAGCCTCCCAAGTAGCTGGGACTACAGGCATGAGCCACCATGCCCGGCTAATATTTTCTATAATATTTTTAGTTGTCCAGCTAATTTCTTTCTATTTTTAGTAGAGATGGGGTCTCGTTCTTGCTCAGGCTGGTCTCGAATTCCTGACCTTGAGCAATCCTCCTGCCTCAGCTTCTCAGAGTGCTAGGATTACAAGCGTGAGTCACCACGCCCAGCCAAACACAGTTCTTAAAAATACCAGTCTGGCCTTTATTAAAAAATTTCATCATCAGGCTGCGCGCAATGGCTCACTCCTGTAATCCTAGCACTCTGGGAGGCCGAGGTGGGTGGATTGCTCGAGGTCAGGAGTTCGAAACCAGCCTGAGCAAGAGCGAGACCCCGTCTCTACTATAAATAGAAAGAAATTAATTGGCCAACTAATATATATACAAAAAAATTAGCCGGGCATGGTGGTGCATGCCTGTAGTCCCAGCTACTTGGGAGGCTGAGGCAGAAGGATCTCTTGAGCCCAGGAGTTTGAGGTTGCTGTGAGCTAGGCTGATGCCACAGCACTCACTCTTCTAGCCTGGGCAACAAAGTGAGATTCTGTCTCAAAAAAAAAAAAAAAAAATCGTGATCAATACAAGGCCTGCTGTACTTTACTGCTGTTGCATATTGCATATGATTCTCTTTTTGTACTGTGTGTGTCAGCCTTGTAGAGAGTAGCTTCTCCAAGAGGTTACATTGCAAGTCGTACTGCCTGTTTCATCTTTTAGTTTCTCTCTCTTCTCCCCTCCCCTCTCCCCTTCTGTTTATTTGTGAATTTTTTTTGTGCAGTAAAACTACTTTGGAAAAACTAATGCTATCTCCTGTTACACAAGTACACGACATGCATTGTTTCTTGTTTAAGGGAGTGCCAAGAACCACCTACCTTCTCCTGCTGCTTCCTGTGTCTGCTTTGCCTAAAGATTGGCTGCTATAAAAGTGTGGCATATTTAGCCAAGTGCTATCTTTTTTAATTAGTCTGCAGAAAGTGTTGTGACAAACTATTTTTGTGTTGACGTGTGACGAGTAATAGAGCCCTAAACTATGGGCTTAAGTGCCACATAATATAGAAGTACATAATGTAATTTGAGTTCCATTCTCCTCAGCTTTAACTGTCATCTTTCCCCAAAGAAAAAGAGAGCCTTTAATTTTTAAAAATGTGATGGGTAAAGTAGATCATGAATATATCAGTATATACCTGGAGCCTGGAATTGGACTATTTCACACTTATGATTACTAGTCTTAACGAATTAAAATTTCTGTGTTGGTTCTGTCCATAGAACTATGTACAATACAGCATGAAAGTAGGAAGTGAAAGATATCTTACACTCTCAAAGTGATATAGACATAACTGGGAAAGGTGATAATTAAGCAGACTAAGAATTTTATTAAATTTCTATTTTTCAAATATCCCTTTTTATCTATTCTTATAAATTTATATTTTCTCTAAATATGGTCCCCATTGTTGATGTCCTTTTTTTGTATTTGACTTCATCTAACCCAAAGACCTTTGTGTTATGGACAAATATATAAGGAAGGATATAGCAGCCCTCTGTCTCAAAAAGTGTATTTCCCTCCCACCCCCCACAACCAGTGATTCTCAGTGGGGGACAGTTTTACCTCCTAGGAACATTTGGTCGTGTTTGGAGACATTTTTGATTTTCACAACTGGGGGAGGGTGCTACTGGCATCAAGTGGGTAGAGACCAGGAATGCTGCTCTACATCGTATAATCATAGGACAGTCCTTCCACCACAAAGAATTAATTATTCAGTCCAAAATGTTAAGGTTGAAAAACCCTGCTTTAGACCCTATGACTTTTTGTATATTTAGTGTGAAAAATTCCTGCGCCTCCTCAGGCATTCTTCACTTTCCATTCTATCTTTTCTTCTGTATTGAGATGGGATCAGATCATCCCTATCTTCAAGGAAGCATCATTTGTTTCATTGATTCTCACCAATTTTATTTTCATTTTCTTCCTTTCTACTACTGGAAATCTGCTGGACTGCACTGTTACTAACTTTGTAATTGTAAACTATATCTCTTACCATTTATTTCTGACATCTAAGGAAAAGATGCATTCTCATCCTAATGAGTTTAAAAGGCTATTTCTTCCATTTGTGGATTCCTTGATACTCCAATAACTTTTGATGCTGGTTACTTTTAACTCATCATCTATAAGGACTTTAGATTCCATGGTACAGTTTTCTCTGGCAGCCTCTGCCTCTAGAAAGCAATAGCTTTCCTAGCCTCCCATCTCAAAAACTTCTTATTGTTTATATGCTGTACTACACATAGAGTTGCAGGCAGTCATATGTCTCTTCAATACCAACTGAATGCAGATGACGCCAAACCTTTTATCTACTCTTACATAATTTTGATACTTTCTCATTGTTTGTTGAGAGGCATCTCCTAACTGTGGTGCAATTCTACCAAAAACAGCATAAAACCTGAAATTCTTTATGGTGGTATTTATTTTAATATTTATCCTCTGCAGGGAAAATATAAATTCACTTGATCTGCCCTCCACCACATATATACACACAGACATACATGGTCACACATGGTATTTATCGATTTTATCTTTTCAAGCTAAGATTTGCTTTTGCCTCACTTATCACCAGGCTGTATTATTCTATTATTAGTCACTGACTGACCTTTATGATTTCTGGTCCAGTAGAATCAAGGTTAACTTCCCTATTTGACCAGTAAAAGTCAGCGACTACTTCTCATCCAACTCATCAGGACCAACTGTATTTTTATATTTAGGGCTACTATTAAGCACCTGATTGTATTTTACCTTGCTTTTCTATTTGCCCCCTCCTTTTAAAAGTGAAACCAGTAAGTACTTTGTACCATCTGCCTGAAATAACCTCTCATACTTTATTTTCTTTTCAGTGAAGTCTAAAGTACTTTCCTTCCATTTCTTTGTATAACTCTTAAGGTCTTTATTGCCTACTTGAAGATTGAGATGATCACTTCATTCTCCTTCAACCTTCAATTTCCTGTAGAGAGCCAGTTCATTCATGGCCATATTAACAGTTGTACTTATTATAAATGTATGTTACAGTGTGTAATCATTCCACACACATCAAATCTTCCATATGTATGAGACATCATGCTGAGGGCATAAACACAACTATATTCAGGTCTTACTCTTGAGGAGCTCATGGCCTGTTGAGAAAAGAGGGACAGCTAAGTATAAAGTAGTAAGTCCTATAATAAATAGGCATGAGCAGAATGCTCTTGGGAATGCCACATACTGTGCTTGATAGGGAGAGGAAACACTTCACAGAGGTAACATTTGATCTGGGTCTTGGAGAAGGAAGAATAGTTTTGTAAGGTTAAAAGCAAGCCATTCTCAATAGAAGGATCACGATGTATGCAAGCTTATGTAAAGGCAGGTATTCGTTTATGCATCATTGATTTTAAAATGTTAAGATCTTAGAGGGAAGGTTGTGACTGAGCTTGCTTTGTAACTGAATATAGGTGATCATAAGAAGCATTTTTCACCAACTCAGAAATGGGGTGGGGAGAAGGGAACTAAATATTTATTGAATACCTACAATGTTTCAGGCACTGGTCTAGAAGCTTTATATTACCATCTTACTTATTTCTTTTTCATTAACTTGTATGGTAAGTGTAATTATTTCCCACATTTAACAAATCAGGGAAATAGTCTCAGAGAGGTTAATGGATTCTGATTCCAAAATACGTGCTATTTTATGATAGCATTTTGCCTTCTTTTTAGAAGTAACAGGCTACATTTAAAATCTAGAAATTAACTATAATTTTCTATTTTATTTTTTATATAAAATACATGTCATATTTTGTATCAGTATATATTTTTCATATTTTATTTTTCTCCTATCACAGAGGACTAAATTAATCAAGAAATAATAGAGCTTGAGAAATTGGCTGGGAGTTGTCCACAAACATCCAATTGGTAGCTATATGGTTAGTTTTACTACTGATACAATTGGAAAAATTCTAGCACTGAAACTCTTCTTGTTTAATACTTAATCTAATTTAGTAAATGTTTTGGAAAAGTCCACCTCAATACTGTGCTAAGCATTACTAGGGTTAAAATAAATAAATCCTGCCCACTGGGAACATAGAGTTGAAGAATCTGACGTGCATAGGCCTGTGGTGCAGGGTGGAATGTGGTAAGTGCTACTGTAGATGTAAAAGGTGCTGTGGGAAAACAGATGGTGTTAATTCCAAATGGAGTATTAGTGGATGACTTCATGGAAAGTTAGGCAATGGATGAGAGTCTTACAGTGCAGGGATATTTTTTTTAAACAGTGATAGAGTAGAGAAAGCATTCCTTGTAGTGAGAATAGTGTGCATATCTTACTCAGTATGGACTGCTATAGCAAAGTACCATATACTGGATGGCTTATGAACAATAGAAATTTATTTCTTACAGTTTTGGAGACTGGAAGTTCAAGATCAAGGTGTCAGCATGGTCAAGTTCTGATGAGGGACCTCTTTTGGGTTGTAGATTGGTGACTTCTTGTGATATCCTCACAGGGCAGAGAGCAGAGAAGGGAAGCAAGCTCTCTTGTGAGTCTTACAAGGTCACTAATCCCTTTCATAAGGGCTCTAACCTCATGATCTCATTAATCCCTATTACTTCCCAGAGGCCCCACCTTCTAATACTATCACATGGTGGGGGGGGTAAAGTTTTAGCATGTGAATTTTAGGGGGAGACAGACATTCAGTTCATAACAATGTATAAGTGCAAAGATAGGGCATGTTGAAGAAATATGAATTAGCCTAGTGAGGACCAGATGTTTGTATGAGAATGGTGGAGTTCAATATGGATGGGGAGATTACAGCTCGATTATGGTGAGCATTGAATGCTTATCTAAGCAGTTTGGACTTCACTTTGTAACCCATGTAGAGAATATTTGAGCAGGGGAGTGATGTGATCAGCCCTTACAATCAAACCTTACTTTAGACTTTTTATAATTGGAAATATCATGAAGTCTGAAATCTTTTGTCCAAACTCTGCAGTAATTGGCCTGTTTGTAGTGTAAATGTAAAGACATTTATTAATTCTCATACCTTTTGGCATGCCCTAATTTAACAGCTTTGAACCTGTGAAATTAAACATGTACTGTAAATAGTGTACACTTTGGTAACTTACAGTTTTGTAGCAACTTAATTGGCCCTTGCTCCCAGCCTACTATTCTGTAGATCTGTGCCTCTAAGTCTGAAGTTCTTGTTTTTCCTCCACAAATAGATACTACTCTAAAGGTCAGGTAGCTTAGATTACAAGGCTGTTGCTGTCAAACTGAGTGCTGTATCTAGGCTGAATTACAGTCTTATAGTCCCTAGAATATTCCAAAAGAAGCTGCAAGATTTATGACGTACAAAACTAAGTAAAGTTATCCTCACTAAAGTGTTATCTTGCATTTTTTTTTCCATTTTCATGTATCAGTCTCCTATGACAAAATAAGAGATGCATTGCTCATAGCTATGGCAAACTAGTCTGAGGGCTGTGATTTGAGCTCAAGTCCCCTACTTAAGATAATTCACTTAAATAAGTGGAATTTGTATTAAAAGACACTGTCTACTTAGTTTTATTACTACAGCTTTTATTTTGACAGACAGGGAAATTACAAACAGGGTTCCAAATGGATTTGAGGTAAGAGCTAGGGGAATGAAAATCTGTATATTTTCATTTGGAGAAATTGTCCAGGATTTCCTATACCTGGATTATCAAAGTATGCATTGATCTGTGTTCATGTCTAGATCTTACACAAACCTGATTTGTGACATGTGAATGAAATAACACCTATTATAATGGTTATTAGTAATGATTTTGTTGATTTGAACATGAAACATATATATATATATTTAAATGGTTTTATGTTTTAGCTGCTCCCTTAAAAGTAAAAGTAAACCCCCCTTTCTCTGTTATGGTATATAATTGTTATATAGTGTTTCAGTTTAGTTGAAGACAAAGATACTTAGGCCAAAATTGAATGTTTTGTGGTTATTTTCTATTTTTTGAGTTTAGAGATATTACACATCATGAGTTTTACTGAAAGTGAATGATTTTTTTGTGTGTATGCAGTGGTTTGTAGCTGTAGGAAAAGGGCATTATTTCACAAGGTATAGGTTGGGCAAACTTTCAAGCTCTTGTTGGGTTACAAAATTATTCTATAAAGCCATAGGTCTTTAGGAAACGTATCATCCTTTGCTAGTGAACTTTCTCATGAGAGATCTGTGATTCTTGCAAAATCCCTTTTGAGCCTTTGAAACATGAAGAATATTACTATACACTCAGAGGACAGGAACTTCCTGAGTTATAAATAAATGGTCATATGAAAGGCTGTTGGACAGGGGCTCCCCTGGTATGTTGAGCCAAAAATATTGCCTGCAGGCCTTCCCTTCCCCCACACTTCCACTGATGTTGTCTTGGGAATTGGAGGCCCAATCACATCACAGTAATTTTTGTTTGTGTCTTTCTCACTGACCCCTATAAATGTGATGGTGCCTGGAACAATCTGCTTCTCAAACATCTCTCTCACTTGTACTACCGTATGACATTATTGTCAGAAAGTTGGGGCTGATAGGCAGGAGCTTTTCCTCTGCTACTGGCCCCTCCTCTCTTTTGCTTAATAGTGTGGGACAGATTTTCCCATGGACATTGTTCCTTTATTTGTCACATATTATAGTACAGTTCAGTTTTCTAATATATTTAGTGCTGAAGGATATAGATCATGAGATATAGGTGCTTATTCTCAAGGAATTTATGCTATTATAAGGAGAATAAAACATGTATATTACCTCAGTATTTGGTAAGTGCCATATGAATGGTTGGGATTTATAGACAGAAAAGATTAGTAAATTGGATTAAAACAGGCTAGGAACTCAGTCACTAGAAACTTCTTCCCATCCCTTATATACCCACATGTGTGCGCCCGCGCATACACTCGCTCCTAGGGAAAAATGCATTTAGAATTCAAAATAGAAATCTTAACTATAATCCATGGATTATGGTATTTTCAGTTTCAAGATTTTTATATAGACTGGATCAAATAAAATATTATACAATTTTATAGCATGTGTATATCATCTTTAAAAAACACATACCAGTGAGAAATTTGAATTTAGGAAGGAGACAATTAATGGGAAATGATTGCTTTTATAAGAGTCAATACAGGTTTACTGTAGCCAATTCCTTTATTATTTTAAAACGTTTGACAAAAAAGAAACAAATAGTACTTTTTAAATACATTTTTTAAATTAAATGTTCCTGAGTTTTTAGACCACTTTATATTTTAATGCTAATTCCGCATTGAAAAAGTAATTTTGTAATACTGTAATTCTTGCTGGTTTCATATATTTCTTGAAAATATGTTTATTGAATGAATGCTATTCTTCAAAGTTGAAACAAATATGGTACTAAGTTGTGCCTTCCTGGGACAGTGTTAAAATGAGAGCATTTAAAGTATTTTAGATGCGTCAGAAACATAGTTTCCATTTTCCCACTGTTCTCATTCCCTTTAATTCTCTAGATTTCCTTTCACACAGATTTGTTAAAGATGGTTTAAGGACCACTTACCTCAAGGCCACTGGGAAAGCTTGCTAAAAAACATATTCTGGAGCCTCAGTGGACCTACTGAATTAGAATCCTTTGGGTGTGGGCCCTGGGTCTCTGCATTAATAAGCTGCCTACATAATTCTGTTCTCTAAAGTTGGAGAACCACTAACTTGTGCATAGTTTGCAAAATGGCAGCCCTACAAGTCATATCCAACCCACAGACTTGTTTGGCTTTCAATGTTGGCAGTGTGGTTTTTAAAACTTGATTTGTTTGCCAGCTCTTAAGAATTGAGAGTTTGCACGTATAAATCCAAATTTCTGGCTTCTCTTGAAAAAATCAGAGTAATTTTGCAGTACTGGGCCCATGTTCCCACATGGCTGGCAGCAATCCACTGTACCTGAATAAGATCTGTCTCATTTGAATGGGCCATGTGCTCTTGGATTTTCTACAGTCCACCCCTCCTGCATTTCACCAGGGTCAAGTGTTAGTTGACATTTATCTGCTTATAGCTGGCCCGTATCACTCAATTATATCACCTGCTTAGAATCCATATACATTTGAGTTTTTGACTCTGCATTTGGAGGTTAAAGACAGAGCAGAGAAGCGATTGGAAAGAGGTGGGATTGGAGGCTGGGAGATCTCCATTCTCTACTATTATAATAGTCGAGATGAGAATTGAACCACTGAACTAGGGCAGTGGTACTAGGAATGGAGAGGAGGAAGATTAGGATTTAGAAGCTATTAATACCAACCTTGGTGATTGAATTGGGGTGGGATCTGGATGGGAGAAGGAAGAATAGGCATGATGGAGTCAGGAGATATGGAAGTAGGTGGAAAGATGAATTTGATTTTGGACAGTCACTTTAGGTGACTGTGGGACATCATTGCTAGATACTGAGGTATCGCTTGCTATGGAGCAGTTACTCTCTACTGTGTTGAAAAGGATGACTCCTTGATGGAGCATATGAAAATCTCCTGGGTGTATGTGTAGATTGAAAAAGCATATTCAAAAGCCTACCATCTTTTCCTAATGCAAGCTGGGAAAAAAAGTAGAGATATACATGTATCCCATAAATATGTATTAATACAGATATATGTATCAGTAAAAAAAGTGGAGGCCAGGAGTGGTGGCTCACCCCTGTAATTCTAGCACTCTGGGAGGCTGATGATCGCTTGAGGTCAGGAGTTGTAAACCAGCCTGAGCAAGAGTGAGACCCCTTCTCTACTAAAAATAGAAAAATTAGCCAAGTGTGGTGGTACATACCTGTAGTCCCAGCCACTCGGGAGGTTGAGGCAGGAGGATCCCTTGAACTTAGGAGTTTGAGGTTGCTGTGAGCTAGGCTAATGCCAAGGCACTTTAGCCCAGGTGACAGAGTGAGACTGTATAAAAAAAAAAAGTAGAGATCTACAAAATTGTGGCTAGCATGAATAGACAGAAAATAGCATATCCTCAATCTTAATCTAACTAGAGCAGAGACACACAGAATCCATGGGTAGAAGCGTATTTGAATCTCTGGAGGATGGAAGATTCTTATCCAAAGGGGTCAAAGGTTAGTAAAGGCTGACAAATGACTGTTGAATATCATGATGACACAGTGATTTAATGATAACCGCTTCTTTCTTGCAGATGGTAACTTTGGTTTCTTTCTTCCTTTATCTCTTCTGCATTTTAAATTTTGCTCTGTGAGTGTTCTTTAGTTCTATGGATACTAGGAGCATGCTATATTCTAAAATGTGTTTGTAAGACATTTTTTCTTTTTTTTTATATATCTCCATGAAATTGTTTCTTTAGGAACATGTTATGAATGGAGGTTAAGTTCTCAGGGTAGCTCCTCTTTTTCAAATCCTACTTAATCTACATTGCAGATGAGCTGTCTTATTAATAGTATGAGTCTGAGCTCTGGGAGCACACATGTGCCAGATGGTACAATGCATGGAACAATGAAGAAAGTTCCTTCTTTTTTAGATACAGGGCTGACCCTAGGCTATATTTTGAAACTGTTAAATTTTATCTTTGAGATTCCTCAAATCCCCTTCTGTAACCCATTTTGTTATAATGATGTCCCTCCCTTCATGTGACACCCCACCTTCTGAGACCCCCCCCACCCAGATCTTTCCCATTCCTCAGTGTGTCTACCTCTTCTTCTTAAACTCTTCACTTGGCGTATAACTTATCTCTGCTAAGTATTAGAATGAACTAAGTGATGCTAAAATCATTTTTGGAGTTGCTAACATTTTTAAAAAAATAATTACAAGCATAAATCAGTTGCTAGGTAAAATACCCATCAGGTAGCATAGTTAAGTGAATAAAGTCAGGCAGTGAAGGAGAATGTTTTGGGGAAGTACGTAATCACATAAGCAATCCTGATTTAAGGTTCTCCCCTAGGTATCATTGTCTCTGTTTCTATTTTTCAAATCTTGCCCTGATTCACATTTGAACTCATCTCTCAGAACGTCTCTTTTTTTCATGAATGCTTCCATGAGAGCAGCAGAGAGACTTCTGGAGTTGAGGGTAGGCAAATAGGGCAAGAAGAGTCGCTATATAGGACTTATGTAAGTTTGAGGCTGCCTATATGGGCTTTTGAGTGAAGGGGAATATTCAATACTGGCTTAAAGCAGTAATTAACAAATGAAAAAAAGTCTCATATTTCTTACCTCTAAATGGTGACGTGCAGTGTGTAAGCTTACACCATTACAATTTGATCACTGAGGCAAATATTAAAAGCACTGGTTTTGAATACTTTAAAAACTATCCTCTGATCCTGTCTATTGGGTTGTATGCTTACCCCAAGAGTTGCTTGCATTTGTTCCCAAACCTATATATGTCAGCTGTAATTGCTATTGTAAGTATATTATTTAATTAAACATCATATAAATTGATGTGAATGTGAGGAAAAATATCTTTCTATGAAAATTAAGTTTTTTGTATGGAGTTGATAAAGCAGTTTAAAGGATTGCTACTGAATTAAGCATAGGTGAGGTAAATGAAAGCCTAGGAAAAAAGTAATAGAAGTCTAGGATTGATATGGCTTTACAGATGTCTCTTAAGTTCTCTCTTCTAAAGAAAATGAAATTACAGATAGCAGAGAATATATTAAGGGTGTGGTTTATGAAAGGAAGACTCCTTTGAACTCTAGCTAAGGAGCCTATATTGAAAGGCCTTGGCTCCACATCAAAGATTGATGAATGAGTTACAATAAAACACTGAATATAATCTTTACTTTTAATGATTCCTCACTTTAACCAACTTTTAAAAAACTAACCACGTACTGGACCTTAATTAACATGTCTGTACAATACTTTAACAGTAAAAGCTCATTTTCAATGCTATGAAATGCAATTCTAGGTAACCCTTCCCTTTTGCCATTTCTAGGCATAAGGAGGGACCAATATACCTTTGAATCAAAGTTTATTGAATGATTATGATAGTCAATCAGATTTTATTCTAATTCTTTATAACCTACCAATTCACAAATTGTTACTTTATCACAACATCCTTTCCATGACAGATGAAGGCATTTATTGAATATGGAAATTTTATTTTGTGGAAAGGATTTCAATATGTAGTGACTTAGTTCTTGTAATTAGAGATATTTCCAAGTATGGTACTTATCCAGGGGTATACTTTCTGAAACATTCGTGATTCCTCTTAGGTAATCTTGAAGGGATTCTATGTATTTGTACCTTAACATTGTTTTAGTACTCCTCCTCTTTTAGTGGGATATTTCTTTGGGAGATTGTTAAGTATTATTTGCTAGTGAAGTCCGATAGGGGGATTGCAGAACCATTCCCATATCACAACAGTTCTTTTTAAATGCAGATGAACTGTCATTCAGTGAGACTACCTAGGCTTACTCAGATAGGCTCAACCTTAAAGGCAGGATAAATAAAGCAATGTATTTGCCAGATTGACTTTTTGTCCATGTTGTGTTGAAAAAATAACATACTTAGCTACTGACCCTTTATGTCTTTTTAATGGTCACATATATAGTAGTCAAATGGTTAGAATTTATATGCAGAATTTGTATAACGCATAATAATTTTCATTGCAAATTGCTGCTTCACTCTCCTGTCTGCCACATTCTCTCTGGTGATTATATGTTTGTGTTGATTGTTTGTGATGGTTAATGAAGAAATTTCCATTTTTCTCTTTTTACTTTGTGTGTATTAATGCTCTGGATTTGAAGGCCTAATGCCAGTCAATGTTGGGATCACATGTGTAACACTCCCCTGCCCCCACCATAGGATAAAGGGGAAGATTAGAAATTAGCAACTGGTTAGGGTAATCGTTTTTGAATTTGTATACGTGGCAAATATATTGGTGATACAAAATCATTGGATGTCTATGTGTTGCCATGCTGGCTGTATATTAACTCAAATGGGTGAAATGTTAGAGATAGTATATGAGTTAAAGAGTGTATCTCATTTTTGAAAGGTTGTCTTTACTTTTTTTTTTCACTTTCAGAAATAACTTGCTTACTTTCAGCTCTACTACTGCTGTGTTTAACTAGATTAGTTTTTAGGTGCAAAAGTCTATTCAAATGTCATAGTATTTGCTAGCATTTTTTTGTTCTTGCATGTAATCAAGGTATACTTTCTGTAGTAAAATAAAACCAAGTAAAAAACCCAAAACTCCTTTTTTTTTTTTTTTTTTTTTTTTTTGAGACAGAGTCTCACTTTGTTGCCCAGGCTAGAGTGAGTGCCGTGGCGTCAGCCTAGCTCACAGCAACCTCAAACTCCTGGACTCAAGCGATCCTGCTGACTCAGCCTCCTGAGTAGCCGGGACTACAGGCATGCACCACCATGCCCGGCTAATTTTTTCTATATATTTTTAGTTGGCCAATTAATTTCTTTCTATTTTTAGTAGAGACAGGGTCTCGCTCAGGCTGGTTTCGAACTCCTGACCTTGAGCAATCCTCCCGCCTCGGCCTCCCAGAGTGCTAGCATTACAGGCGTGAGCCACCACGCCTGGTCAGCCCAAAACTTCTAAATGGGTGATATCCTTGACAAACTAAAGTGATTATCTGACTAGATATTGAATTCTTAGCATATTGAACTCTACTAACTAAGCAGACTTATTACAAAGATGTTGTAAAAAGGTGGAGATGGGTTCTAATCTTAACTCCTCTGTGGATTTGGCCACATCACTTCGCTATGCTGGCTTCCCTTCGTGTTCCATATCTGTCATGTTCTCTATAATCATCATATATCGTGCTTTCCAATTGTGTTCATTTGACTTCTTCAAGCCTACCAACCATGTTCCTAATGTTATTTTTCAGTTGTTTTATTCTCTTTCTTCTTCTTCTTTTTTTTTTTTTTTTTTTTGAGACAGAGTCTCGCTTTGTTGCCCAGGCTAGAGTGAGTGCCGTGGTGTCAGCCTAGCTCACAGCAACCTCAAACTCCTGGGCTCAAGCGATCCTACTGTCTCAGCCTCCCGAGTAGCTGGGACTACAGGCAAGTGCCACCATGCCCAGCTAATTTTTTATATATATATATATCAGTTGGCCAATTAATTTCTTTCTATTTATAGTAGAGATGGGGTCTCGCTCTTGCTCAGGCTGGTTTTGAACTCCTGACCTGGAGCAATCCGCCTGCCTCGGCCTCCCAGAGTGCTGGGATTACAGGCGTGAGCCACTGCGCCTGGCCTTTTTTGCAGATTTTATTTGAGTTTTTTCGACTTTTCTTTCTAGAGCTCTGACCAGCTTGGTTTTTACTACCTCCTTTTATAATCTTTTTTTTTTTTTCTTAAAAAGACCTTTATTTATATAAAAGTATCATATGTACATGATTAAGGTTAGGGGTACAGAAGGGCTTGTCATTGAAAAGTAACATCTCATGCCCCATCCCTTCCAATCTGTAGTATTGCTCACCAATGGCATTCCCCCTTTAAACTCTTTTAATTGTTTTGTCTGGCAGTTTTTTCCTTATCTCTAAATAATATGCTTATTCTGCTGTGTATTACCTTATCTATTTTAGATATTATCTATGAATTCCTGCCATGAAAGAAGAGAATTAATCTCACACCACTCTTCCTTCACCACCTCATCCTTGTCATCACAATATAGTTATCACTAATTTTAGTTTCTCTGGTTTAAAAGTATACCTTCTTTGATCTTTTTTTTTTTTTTTACATAATCAGATATAATTTATTTGAGACTGTGAAGAATAATATCTTAAGTCCATCTAGATTTTTTGCAAATTTTGTGCATAGATCCTCTGCTGGTGTCTTTCTGATCATGTGTCTTTTTTTTAAAGTTTTTTAAAAATTTTCCTGCATACTGGCTAAGGTTCCCAGAGAGCTTAAAGCTTGGTAAACATTTTAACTATCCCTTTTCCTCACTCCCTTCTTTTGAATTTGCCAAGCAAAGGAGAGAGTAGGAGTCCCAATTTTTAGTGGTTCTCCATCTTCTCATGTTATTTGATCCAACTAGTGATTTGTCTTTGAATTGATCTGGATGCCTGCTGTGAAGAATGATATGTGTACATAGATGTGCACATGTGCATAGAAGCAATTTGGTACATGTGGCACATCCTAGTACATATTTCAAAACTTATGTACGTGAAAGGAGATGATACTGGGGGCTGCCTGGAATAACTCATTGCCTGAATTTAAGCTTCTTTCCTTGCATACCTTCTCTCCTAATTTAAAAAAAGTTTTCCTTTACCCTTAGAACATGTCTTCTTCAGTTTTTGCAATCAGTGGTCTTTGCAATAGTGTTGAGCTAAACTCCTGCCTCAAGGATGTGTGTATGTGTATGTGTTTATTTTATTAAAAAAAAAAAACAAAAAAACAGGCCGGGTGCGGTGGCTCACGCCTGTAATCCTAGCACTTTGGGAGGCCGAGGCGGGCGGATTGCTCAAGGTCAGGAGTTCGAAACCAGCCTGAGCGAGACCCCGTCTCTACCAAAAATAGAAAGAAATTAATTGACCAACTAAAAATATATATACAAAAAATTAGCCGGGCATGGTGGCGCATGCCTGTAGTCCCAGCTACTCGGGAGGCTGAGACAGTAGGATCGCTGTAGCCCAGGAGATTGAGGTTGCTGTGAGCCAGGCTGACACCACGGCACTCACTCTAGCCTGGGCAACAAAGTGAGACTCTGTCTCAAAAAAAAAAAACAAAAAAACCAAAAAAACAAACAAACTGACTCTATTGTTTTACAGCAGTTTTAGATTCATAGCAAAATTGGGCAGAAAGCAGAGTTCTCTTATACCCTCTACTCTTTCAACTCACCCACAGCTTTACCCACTATCAAAATCCCACACAAAATGAGTGATACATTTGTTACAATCAAGAAACCTACATTAACACATCATCATCACCCAAAGTCTATAGTTTAGGGTCACTCTTGGTGTTGTATATTCTATGAGTTTGGACAAATGTGTAATAACATGAATCTACCATTATAGTATCATATGGAGTAGTTTCACTGCTGTAAAAATCTTCTGTGCCCCACCTATTCATTCCTCCCTCCCTGTTATCCCTGGCAACCACTAATCTTTTTACTATTGCTATAGGTTTGCCTTTTTCAGAATGTCATATAATTGAGATCGTACAGTATATAGCTCTTTACAGATTGGCTTCTTTCACTTAGGAATATGCATCTAAGGTTCTTCCATATCTTTTTATGTCTGGATAGCTCATTTCTGTTCAGCACCTCTAATACTCCATTGTCTGGATGTACCACTGTTTATCCATTCGCTTTCTAAAAGACATCTTGGTTGCTTCCAAATTTTAGCAATTATGAATAAAGCTTTTATAAATATCCATGTGCAGGTTTTTGTATGGACATACGTTTTTACTCATTTCGGTAGATGAACACTATTACTGGATTGTATGGTAGGAGTATGTTTAGTTTTGTAAGAAATTACCTGTCTTCCAAAGTGGCTGTATCAAGGATTTTACATAGGCTGTTCCTACAGCTTATACTTTTTTTTTCTAGTTAACCTGTATTCTTCCTTAAGACCTCAACTCAGTAGTCTCTTATTACCTCATTGATTCAGTATTTTCCTATCTTTATATGCTTTCATAGCACATTCATCTCTCCTTCATAACACTTATCATAAGTTTGGGTGTGCAATTCTTTAATATCTGTCTTCCTCACTAGTTTGTAAGCTATGAAAGGGTGGATCATGTTTCATTTTTTGCTCACCATTTTATCTCTAGCACCTAGCACAGTGACTGGTATTTTAGCAAGTATTTATTAAATATATATTAAATGAGTGAATGAATGTCAATAAATAAATCAATAAATTGCATCAATGTTCTTTTTTCCATGGTGATTCATAATTTTGTTTTGATTTGGCGAGTTTATTTTGCTTGAAGAATTTTACCTGGAAGACAGCAGAAAAGCTAGCTAAATCATTTGAAACTTCATATCAAAAAATACTAGACACAAAAGTTATTGAAACCTCATATTCTCTGTGTGTGTCTTGTCTGTGTGTGCACATACTTGTGTATGTTTAAGTAATTAAAAATAGTATATTTTCAAATGAATTAATTTGTTATGGTTATTGACCTAGGAAATATTAGGTAACTCTCTTTAAAAAGTGTGGTGTTATTAAATAAGGGACATTTCTTGACATCTCTTAAAGGCCATGAATGGTTAAATAGTAGAAAGTTCTGTACCTTTAAAAAATTACTATACTAAAATTTTGCTTACATTCTTATAGGATAGATGTATATTGCAAGGAAAAAATACATATATGATTTAAATGTTAGTGTAGACTTGCATGCAGCTTATTTCTGATAATCATTTAATTACTCTTAAACCTGAAGAAAAAATATCTAGGCAGCAAAGCATTCTTTCAGATCATTCTTTTTTTTCTGAAAAAGAGATGAGGTCTCTCTCTGTTGCCTAGACTGGCTTTGAACTCCTGGGCTCAAGTGATCCTCCTGCTTCAGCCTCTCAAGTAGCTGGAACTACAGGTACATGCCATCACACTGGCTTCAGATCATTTTTGTGCAACGCAATAGCCTTACACTTAACAATAAACTTCAAAACAAAGATTTTCAATTCAGGGAAACAATTATTGACTATATGAATATTGACTATATGAATATGCAAGCTATTAATGGAGTCAATATCATTGAAAGTCACACTCTAGGGATACTTGTAATACTTCACTCCTTATGCCTGGATTATATATGCTTTCACGTGACAATATTGATTAGACAGTGAAGATTTATTTTCTGTCATCATTGGAGTTACCTAGCCATAGTTAAGTGGGGCACACACAAGATGTAATGTGATGTTTGGCCTCATCTTTATTTCTATTTTAAGCTCCAATGACTCAGACTAGAGTATTTTGCAAGAAATTCTACATGTAATTAAAACTAAGTCTCTTCATGTTTGATTAATGATGAGAAAGGATTAGGGTTCGAGGGAGTGACTGCTATCCAATGTGTGTTTAAACATAGATGTAAGTAGGAGTCTTATCATAGAAATAATTTCATAGAGATATAATAGTATGAGAATAGGATACCTCATTGTCTTTGCTTTGGCTTACTATTTTATTTATTTATTTTTGTCTTATGATATTGCTCCAAAATAAAAGTCACAACCTACACACTTTTATGTACTTTCAGTACCTCTTCTCTGGACTGGGTCACCCATAGAACTCTTTCAGCCATCTGGTTAGGGTCCAAAACCTATTTGGCTATAGTGTTAACAAATCTTAGATTACAGATGGTAAACTGAGGCTATAAAAGAATAAGTCCACAAATGTTGCAAATATGTGTAATCATTGTCATTTCAATGTAGTCACTCTGGATGATGAGATTTTGTTTTTATTTTGTTCTGATGCTGCTACCATTTCTTAAAATGTCTTTTTTTTTTAAGACAGAGTCTTGCTCTGTCATCCTGGCTAGAGGCTAGGGTCCAATGGTGTCATGTCAGCTCACAGCAACCTCAAACTCCTGGGCTCAAGCCGACATCCTGCCTCAGGTGCCCAAGTAGCTGGGACTACAGGCTTGTGCCATGATGCCCAGCTAAGTTTTCTATTTTTCTTTTTTTTAGTAGAGATGGAGTCTCACTCTTGCTCAGGCTGGTCTCGAACTCCTGAGCTCAAGGAATCCTCCCGCCTCAGTATCCCAATGTGCTAGATAGGATTACAGGCATTAGCCACTGTGCCTGCCCAGCCCCATTTTAACTTTTACTATTTCTTTTCTTTTGATATACTTTGAGTTTCATTTGCTCTTCTTTTTCCATGTGCCTGAAGTGGCAGCTAAGGTCACTGATTTGAGAACTTATAATAGAGGCATTCATTGTTATAACTTTCTCCCCTTAGTACTGCTTTTGTGGCATCCCACAAATTCTGATATGTTGTGATTTATTTTCATTTAGTTGAAAATACTTTTTAAATTTCTCTTTTGATTTCTTTGTTGACCCCTCATTTATTTGGGATTGTATTATTTATTTTCCAAATATTTGGGCATTTTCCAGAAATCTTTTGGTTTTGATTTCCATTGTAATTCTGCTGTGGTCAGATAATATACTTTGTAGGAACTGAATACTTTTAAATTTATTAAAACTTTGTTTTGTGATAAATGTACCCCATGCACTTGAGAAGAATATGTATGCTTCTGTTTTAGAGTTGAGTGTTACTCAAGTCCTCCATATTACCAATGTTTTTGTCTGCTTGTTTTATCAATTATTGAATGCCTATGTGTTACCATGCTGGCTCTGTATTTAATCAAATGGGTGAAATGTCAGAGATAGTGTATGGTTATAATTGTGGGTTTTTCTGTTTCTCCTTGTAGTTCTGGCCAGACGTAGTGGCTCATGCCTGTAATCTCAGCACTTTGGGAGACTAAGGCAGGAGGATTGCTTGTGGCCAGGAGTTTGGGTCCTTGTAGTTCTGATTATTCAATATCCCAATGAAGTTCAGATGTTTTTTACCTGTCCTTTTGGAAGTGAGGGGGAGATGAGCAGTAACAAATTGTTGCCAGGGAGGATGAATGGATGGGGGATTATAAACTGACTTATAAATTAACCTGAGAAGACAGGTATTATGTTTTAAATGATTTGGGCCAGGTCTGGTTGCCTTCTGCAATATATTGATATAACTGGGAGAGGAAGAAGGGAATTCCATATTGTTCTTTTTGATCTTTTACGCAGATAGAGGGAAAGCCCCTTGCAGTGCCTTTTTATCTGGTAGGGCCTTTAATTCAAAATATTCTTTATACTAAGGAGTTGTATTTTGGGGTGAAATTTCCTGAGCTCCTTCAGTGGCAATTCTAGACTCATTAAAATCAAAAAAAAACAAAACAACAACAAAAAAACCAGTTTGACATAGCTAATTAAAGTGATTGAGATTTTTATGATTCTTTTTTCTCCTTCACCCCTTCCCCCTGAGCACCTGGTTAATCTTGGCTGAATGTTAATAAAGCTTTTCCAACTTTCTGGCTTAGACTCCAGGTATAATCTCATGGATTCAGGTCAAAATCGCCTACTCAGCAACATCTTAACCTCAGTCTGGCAGTCTCCCTTTATTTTGCTCAATATTTATTTGGCAAGTCTTTCCTTTACTGAACTTGGTTAGTTCATAAAAACTGTGTACATACAGCTTCTCCCAGTTTCCAAACACTTACCCTCTTAACTGTTCTTTCTTTGGTCATGTGATATATCTTTTCCTTTGCTGTTGTTTATTATAAAACTCTCCCCAGCCTTGGTCAAAATTCCATCCTCTGGGTTTGCATATCAAAGTCTCTCTAGGTCAAGTACATATTGTATTTTTATTAGAAATATGGCACAGAAATAGAATTTTTGTGCTAACAAGAACTTTATAGCTTATCACTTAAAGAGACTGAAAACATATTTCTCAGTCTCATTCCAGTAAGCAGGCATCTAGGTTTTTTTTTTTTTTTTTTTTTTTGTTTGAGACAGAGTCTCACTTTGTTGCCCAGGCTAGAGTGAGTGCCCTGGCGTCAGCCTAGCTCACAGCAACCTCAAGCTCCTGGGCTCAAGCGATCCTCCTGCCTCAGCCCCCGAGTAGCTGGGACTACAGGCATGCACCACCATGCCTGGCTAATTTTTGTATATATTTTTAGTTGGCCAATTAATTTCTTTCCATTTATAATAGAGACGGGGTCTCACTCTTGCTCAGGCTGGTTTCAAACTCCTGACCTTGAGCAATCCTCCCGCCTCAGCCTCCCAGAGTGCTAGGATTACAGGCGTGAGCCACCGCGCCTGGCCAGGCATCTAGGTTTTACCTTATCATACAGTGTTGAAGATATTTTCATCCTTGATTATTATAAAAATTCAGCTAAAACCTTATTAGAATACTTTAAATGCATAATATACTTTGGGGTTATTAGGATAATTTTGTGTATTCTTTAGGCTAGAACATTCTCATTGATCATAATAAGAGAGGAGAGAAGCCCAAGAAAATCCAAGTCACTTGTTCAGTAAGAACAAATGTTATATTTGTGCTGGATGGTCATATCAACATGGATTTTGGCAGAAAACTTCCCATCAATTTGACAGATTTCACTTGTGATAAATGTACTTCTAGAGGGTTTTCCATAAACCACTCAGTTATAAATGGATATTTCTGAAGTAATCTTTTCTGATTTGTTTTCAGTTCTAGTTTCTTCCCCCCCCCCAACTGTACCCTATAATGATTTAATTAAAACATTTGAGTTGTAGAGACTAGGAAACTTTTAGTAGCCTATTTATACACATGACATCATTTTATACTATTTTTCCCCCTCCTGATTTCATTTAGTAAACTGGTTCTACCTTCTTGCTGGAACTCAAGGGAAACTTCTGTTTGACAAAGCTAGGTCAAAGAGAATGAATTCTTCATTGTTGCTTTCTCCAGAGTTTATGTTGAAATCATCAAGTCCTTGAGGGATTAAGTTAATATACTCATTTTGTATCTTGCTAGAACTAAATTTAGGTAGATGAAAGCAGAAACTTGGAAGGTTGGTTTTTATGTTTGTTTTAAGATTTATTATGTATGATTGGAGTACCTAATTTTCTTGTTGTGAAATTTAAATAAATAGAATAAATATTTTTAATGCAAATCCAAGCTGAAAATTCATCTTAAAGAGATCATTAGCATTTATTTCATGACATTTTCTTGATTTCATGACATGTATTTTAAATGCAAATATCATGGGAAAATCTTCTGGTATATGCTCATGAGACTGCATTTGTTGCTTATTGATTATTTTGTATTTTATAGTTGGCTAGTCAAGTGGCTGACTAATGAACGCAAGGTCTGTGTCAGAAAATAAATGCAACATCTTTTATACACAAGCTAAGTTATACAAGCTAAGTTCATATGAAGTGATCTGGGAGGCATACGACCTTTGTGCTCTATATCTCTTGCTGAAATTCTGAAAGTAAACTATAAATGATATGAGGTGTCAGGTCAAAATCTTTCATTGGTTTTCAACCAAGGGAACTATTGAATATGTTCATGTGGCTCTGTCTGTATTATGAGGGGTCATACCATACCATAGTACTATGTTTGCTATTTACCTTGTGAAGGTATATTCTTGGTTGGCACCATGGTGCTGCATATAGATCAGAGAATATTATATAAAATGGTTTTGTGTAATCTCTCTGTGCCTTGGTATCCTAATCAGTAAAATGAGGCTAATAATAATAATACCTACATAATAGATAGAGACCATCTTTAACCCATTTATGTGACTTATCCAAAACCATATAAGACCCAGTCTCTACTTGAGGAAATTCATGCTCTCTAGTGGGAAATTATTACTATGATAAGTGCTATAATCAAAATTTGAACTAAGACCTTAGGAGTAATAAAAAAAATACTTTTGTTTCCAGGTTCTCAAAAGCATACTGTAGCTCAGGAAAGCACTCTACCTTATTGGCTACTAGCAACTGACATTGTGCTTTATAAGTTACTGAATTTTAAAACTCTGTCACCCCTTCAATGTCTGTGGGTTACGTGTTCATGTTCAGTCAACATCTATAGCTTTGAGTCTACATATAGTCTCATTTCTACATTTCATGTAAAAGAAAAATGTCTGTCTTAGCACATTCTATTATGTTGTTAATAGAGGGGGAAGTGGTCATTCTAGTACCTTCCTATAATAAAAGATCACTACTTAAAGCTTAACTAAGAGGGTTGAGCATAATTATGGATAGTTTGTGAAATTTGGGATATTGAGAGCCCAGTGAATGTCTGAAAATGGAAAAACTTTTCAACTTGGTGGATCAAGTTTGTACTTAAGTTCTTGAACAAATTCATTGTAAGTACTCTAGAGGCAGTCCTTATGAAAGGATTTAGATACCAGGACAATTTTTTTCACAATTAAGGCACCCAAGGAATTTCATCAAGAGCGATGTCTTCTCTTGCATTACTCTCTGAACTCTTAAGCTGAAACAAGTGGCCAGTTGTGTCTCTCTTCTGTCGCTATTGCTTGTGCAGCCAGCCCTGCCTATAGAAAGGAATAACCAAGTTTTTTATACCCCAAGTTAGAATGCATGTTTTTTACAGAAAGTGTTTCAAAGGAGGATGGAGGTGAAATACTACCTACTATTGGTATGGATCTTAACGTGTATTATAGATTAAATAAAATTTTTAAGGCTGACTTGGGAATTCAGCCATCATTGAGAACTTTGTTTCTATAGGAAAGTGAGTGGCAGAATTAACTGTGTATGTTGGATCAGGGCTATAAAGGGCCCATGTATGTTGAAAACATCAATAGTATTGATTATGGCCATTAAATAGGTCATTTCTTTTGAAATAATTATAACATTATTAGCAAATAGAATGGTATTTGGAGAGAAGTCAATTTTGGAATTTTATAAGAAAAACCTTGACTGTGATTCTGGTGCTGGCACAGTAATTTGGGGCTAGAACTTATGACAACACAGTAAGAGAAATTCTATCAATGTTTACTGAAATAATCTACTGACTATAAATCATTCTGTCAGTTACATACTAACATTTAAGTTCAACCTTCCTAATCCCTAATTGGCCAAACTGTTATCAAACCAAATTACTCAGCAGGGAGGAAGATAGGAACTTGAATGGACACTATTAAAGTAAGTTTAGAACTTCTTAAATTTATCTTGCATATGTCAGACTTTCTTTGTTTTATCAGAGAGCACCTCTCATACATACTGAGTTTTATTGGCAGGTTTAACATGGCTAGAGTATTAAATGCAGAGATGTAATATATGTCATTGGTTTTCAGGAGCCCCTATGAAAAGGCTTGAAGTTGTGGGTTGGAAACCTTTGTTGGCATCAGCAAAGTCAAAGAATTATAGAAAAGGTTAATAGCCACTTCATATTTTCCAGCTTTATGCAAACTGTGATCTATATATTGATGTATAAGACACACCACTGTTGTCTTAATATCTAGGTGAAAAGAAAGAAAAGATAAGTTTTCCATATCCAAATCTTTAGACTGGAAAATGTTTGTGATTCATGCTATTAATAAAAAAAGAAGAAAGAAAAGTTTGAATCATCTGCTTTGACCTGTACATGTATAAGGGTCATTATAAAGGTTAGTTCTTGGGTTGCCTGTAAGTTTTCAGGCAAAGGGATCTACAGCTTATCTTTTTTATATTGTAACTGATACAGTGATTACACATTACATACGAGGCTTCCAGGACTAAGTATAGTTGTTGATTTATTTGTAGCTCTTATTTCATTTCAGTTATTCAAATACATGAAGAGTCCATTGTGAGAAACACAGAGTAGAAGAAATTTGAGGTCTATCAAAATCAACACTAATACAATTGTTGCTTTGCCTAAAATTATAAAGTCAAAAAATTAAAGCTATGATTTCATTATGGTAGTATTTGTAAAACACAGTGACATAAATGATATTTTGACAGAATTTCTGTCACTACCTTGAGGAAAAAATCCTTTATCCAAATTAAAACTAAGAAAAAACTAGGGAATACTATGGGACCAAAACTTTTAACAAAGTTATCACTACTTAGCATAGAATCTGAAGCCCACTGGGGGAAAGTGAAGTTTACAAAATATAGGCGGGGCACGGTGGCTCACGCCTGTAATCCTAGCACTGGGAGGCCGAGGCAGGCGGATTGCTCGAGGTCAGGAGTTCGAAACCAGCCTGAGCAAGAGCGAGACCCCGTCTCTACTATAAATAGAGAGAAATTAATTGGCCAACTAATATATATAGAACCTTAAAATCTGTACCCACATAATATGCTGGAAAAAAAAAAGTATCATACAGATTTTGTAAATTAAAAAAAAAAAAAATTTGCCGGGCATGGTGGCACATGCCTGTAGTTCCAGCTACTCTGGAGGCTGAGGCAGGAGGATTGCTTGAGCCCAGGAGTTTGAGGTTGCTGTGAGCTAGGCTGATGCCACGGTACTCACTCTAGCCTGGGCAACAAAGTGAGACTCTGTCTCCAAAAAAAAAAAAAAAAAATATATATATATATATATAATAATTTTTTGTTAATACTGAATTCTTTCAAAAACCCTTTTTTAAGTTTTCTAAAAATTAAAATCATTTTGTCTACCATGTAATCATATTTTGCTTAAGCTTTTAAGTTTTAAATATTTGTTATAATACTTAGTTCTTTTAAAAGTTCTTCCTATGCCAGTCCAAATAAGCTGTTTTTGTTTTCCGTGTGGAAAGGGTTGTCTGCTTTCACTTTGGAAACCATTGTTTGAGTTGCACCTTTGGATACATGTGTTCTAAGAGCTAAATAACTGCTGTACAAATAAACTTTTAGACACAAACCATTCCTGAATTGGGGATTTTTTTTTCAAATTGAAGAATATCGGTTAACAGAACTAATAGTGAAATTAACTTAAATCATTGGCTGACTTTTCTGTATTTTTCCTATGAAAAGTATGTTATAATAATAACATATTCATACCTCAGGTGTGATTTTCAGTTTTAAGTGATTTATAGTGTTAAATTCTTAAAGGAGTAAATCATTTTATTTTGTCAGATTAATTTTGTAGCTACATCAGAAAACTAAATGATGAGATTATTTGTAAAAGCTACTTGAAGTAGGTACATGACAAGTCATTGGGAGGTGAAATATCTCCAGAGTGATAATCATAGCCATTTAGAGGTTATTTGTGTGTTATAAAGATAGTAATCATAACAACAGATTTTTAAATTACTCTATTTAATACAAACAACAATCATATGTCTGGGTACATTGGTTCAATAACAAGCGTAATTTTAAACAAAATTATATATACTAACTGCCTTCTCTATTCTTGTTGCTACCTTCCTAGTCTAAGCTTTTATCATTTCACAACTGGATCTCACACATACACACTCTCTCTCTGTGTCTCTCTCCTCTTCCCAGCCCCAATTCCATCAGTCATCACTGGTTTGAGTGGAGTGCAAAAACCTGAGGACACAGTGGGGACCAAGAGAGACCTAGTCCTTACTACATTGAGTTTACAGTATACCAGGGGAGACTGATATTGATAGGTAATTGGAATTTGATAAGTGGAATGTGCTGCAGAAGGAGAAGTTCAGGAACCGTGGGAGACTATCACAGACCAACTGTAAACCTAGCTGAGAGGAGAAAGGATGAGTAAATGGCCAGATGAAGAAGAAAGGAGGTCCGGGTCGGGTAAGGTAAATGTTCTAAGTAGAGCAAAAAGCACATGGAAAGGCCAAGATTGAAAAAGAACTTGAGCTCTAACCAGTGTTGTTATACTGATCAATACTCTTGCACATAGATTTCAGAGTGTAGATGGAAGTTTCAGAGATTGGGTTCTAGTCAGACCTAAATGTTAATCCCAACTGTGTAATTTATTGTCTTCATGATTTCAGGCAAATGACTTAATGACTGTAAACCTTGATTTCCTAATGCACAAAATGGGACAGTAAATTCCTGTCTGTAGGATTATTGTTAGGATTTAAATGAGGCAATGCATGTAAAGCTCTTAGTATAGTATCTGGCATATAATAAATGCTCAGTAAGTGGTGGCTGTTAATTAGGTAGAAGACACCAAACTTGCTGACCTCTGCAAATATTCGTTTTAGCCTTTGATTTTTTTTCCTCCAGTCCATTCTGAACATTATAGGTCCACAACTCTTTCTTGAAATTCAAAAATCTGAAAGCTCCAAAAGCACACTCTTATCATTTGGCCGCAAACTCCAACCTACTTGAGGCTGTGTATAGTCTTTATTTATCCTCTGTTTTGTAGAATATTTATGTGTTACTGTTAAATTTGAATGCATTTGAGTCAGTGTGTTACCCCAGATCCTGATGGGTATATTTTGTAATAGGTGGTACATATACCATATTCTTTTTTAAAATATGGAACATTCTGAATTCCAAAACACATCTGGCTTGAAAGGTTTCAGATAAGATTGTGGACATGTGCCACCTGAAGTCAGCTTTCTAAAATACCACTTTCGTCATGTCTCTTTCTGAATCAGAAAATCAAAAGGACCCCCAGTGATGGTCAGGTTTCATCTAGGCTATACCTTGTGGTTTTCAAGAATGTCTCTATTTCACCCTACGTATTCAATATTCCACCCTTCTACTTGAACCATTTGGTTTATAAGGTTGTTCTCCTCAGCTTCCCTGAAGTAAAACGCTAATGCTACACCTTTTGTCAGACTTCTCTTCCCCTCTTTCTGGCTATTCAAATCCTACCACCTCAATTATGGCACCCTTCTCTATAGTTTCTCAATGAAGCTATATTTATCTATTTCTTCTCTGAATTCTTATTGTACTTAAATGAATTTATTTATCAAATATTTGAGCAGATATTATATGTCAGCTACTGTTCTAAGTGAAAAAACAGTTGGCTAAGTTAAGGTGTCTGCTGTTAGGGAACTTGTTTTCTAGAAACTAGAGCACAAACAAGTAAATAAGTATATAATATCATTTCAGATAGTGATTAATGCTGGAAGATAATGAGACAGGAAGATGTGAGTGCCTAGGGAGAAAGAGAAGCTACATATCTTAGAACCTCATAGTTTAGCATTTAATTATATATTTGCTTTTATGTGGTTAGTTTTCACTCCCTGGTTAGATTGTAAATTCCTTAAGGGGAGAATCATATCTTAAACTTCTATGTGCCATAAAGTGCTGGGATTATAATGGGTGCTTGATTAATGTTTGGTTGAGAAATTTGTCTTTTTATGAAACGGAGAAAGTGAAAATTTATTAAATATTGAGCCTTACTTGGCTAACTCATTGATCTAAGGGTATCTTAGGTACAAAGTACATGCTGGGTTTTGAAACATTTATGTTTGTATAATGCTAGCTTTCTTTTTCATTTCTGTTGCTTTTTATTCATAGACTAAGACAGAACTTTCATGTCCAAACAATTTTTCCCATTTGAAATGGTTTAATACAAAGCAAACAAACATTCTTTCCATATTTGCAGAAGAAGCTACTACTCTTAAAAAGCTGAATTATTCCTGCAATTGTTTCTGCTTAATTCGGGTACTAAGTGACTTCCTCCAATTCATTACTGTGAACTTTTTTTAAGACCCAAGCAGCAAACGTACATTTTTAGAACTATTTGCCCTTAGTCCTGAAGCCAATTATGCTTGTTACACAGACGAGACTCCTGCATTCCCGTATTATAGTCACCCCTCCTGGCAGTTCAGGATTGAAGTTTATGGGAAGACAATTCATTTGAGATTGAGTATATCTTGTTATACCAGATTTATCTTATCCAGTAAGATAACATAGTCTTGCTTTGTGAAGAAAACTGAGGCCCTAATACTGTGATGTCATATTTGATCTCTTATAGATAAACATTTTGTTTTTTATACATTGAAAGAACATCTTGAGAAGAAAAGGAATTTTTTTCGTGTCATAAAAATGGTGGAACGAATTTTGATTTGTAATAGCAAAGAACTCTGGTGGGTTAAAATTTGAAGCTTTTGATTTGACAGTATTTCTGAGATGGTGTGCTTATGGTCACAAAAATATGAAAGTATTGCCCTGCTAAAATGATGAAATGGACAGTTTGAGATGTTAACAATACCAAAGTAAGGTGGAGAATTGGAGCTTAATGTCTGTAACTTCATCTTCTCAACTACTAGGCTTTTCAGCTTCAAGGTCAGGGTCATACATATCTCTTTAAATCCCCAGTGCCTAGCACACCACCAATTGATCTAACATCTATGCCTAAGTGCCAATGGTGATAGAGGACTGCAGTGCCTAAGATGACTTGTGGGTGTCTGAAAATGACCCTTACTGTTAGAAAGGAGATGAAACAACAGTTTGGAGTAATTTTAAATACACACAGTAAATAGTTCAATGAGTATAAAAGCCAAAATTTGTTTTCCAAAAGGTCATCTTAGACTTGAAAGAGCACAGAAAATTTCACCCCAAGATATGACTCCTTGGTATATAGAGTATTTTAAGTTAAAGGCCCTTAGAAATCAGCAGGCATTCGAAAGGGTTTTCTCTCTATCTCCATAAAGACCAGAGGGACTCATCAAGAAGAACAATTGTCTTTCCTTCCCTGTTACCTCAATTTCTGTTGCTGGAAAGAACTTCCAAAGAGAATGATTTACAAATCTATCTGTCTTCCCCCATTCATTCTCCCAAGTATCTATTCATCCTCCCTAGTAATCATTTATTGCTCCTCAACAAAATTACCTATATTCCTCATCTCCCCCATCCCCTCTAAAATGAAGATATATAAGTATTTGATTCTCATTGGGATATTGGGCAGTCATTCTCTGATTCTCCCTGTGTGCATGGTAACAAAATTTTCATAGCTTTTCTCATTAATTTGAGGAGGGGAAGTTGTCCCTTCACCTCCAAAAGAATTAAACCTCTACACTGAGCTCAGTTCTAAAAATCAGATTATAGATAGCTTTCTTGGTACTCAACTAACAAAAAACTCCTTATAATAAAGTTTATGAATACTTGAACAGAATGTTCAGCTTGGTTACCAGGTGATTGAATGGCCTTGAATTGTTTTCATTGGTCTTACTGGTTAGTTCAGGGTGAGTATAGGATTTGAAAACTTGGAGGATAGGCCCTTGAATAGTACTCACTACTTCCCTCTGTGACTGCTGCTGATCTGAATAGGTATGGGGCAGACATGTTGTCCAGAGAAATCAAACCCTGGATCTGCGGTTGATGTTGATTGCCTTCTTCGAGGTCCTTTCTAACCTGGAAAATACATGGAGGTTATAATAGGGTACTACCTCATCAAATCTCTCAGAATCTTTATATTGTAATTATTTCATTCCTCTGACCTTCAGCTAGACTGTAAACTCTATAAAGGAAGAGAGCATGCTTACCTTGTTTACCATTGTATTCCTAGTGCCTAACACTGAGCAGGTGCATAGTAGATGCTCAAATATTTGTTCAGTTGAATTGAGGGTGGTTTTCCGTGTCCTGTTGTCTCTGCCCTTCTTGAAGAGCAAGAAACTTAAAGCTGGGTACATAATTTTTGTAATGACCAATTTACTCATCTTCTTTCCCTCCCTCCCTCCCTCCCTCCCTTCCTTCCTTTTTTTTTTTTTTTTTTTGACAGTCTTGCTTTGTTGCCCCAGATAGAATGGAGTGCAGTGGCACTATCATAGCTCACTGCAGCCTCCCAACTCCTGGGCTCCAGGGATCCTCCTGCCTCAGCCCCTGAGTGGTTGGGACTGCAGGCATGCACCACAGTGCCCCATGATGTCTGGCTAACTGGGACTGCAGGCATGCACCACAATGCCCCATGATGCCTGGCTAATTTTTTCTGTTTTTGGTAGAGACAGGGTCTCACTCTTGCTCAGGCTGGTCTTGAACTCCTGACCTCAAGCCATCCTTTGACCTCTGCCTCCCAGAATGCAAGGATGACAGGCATGAGCCACCACGCCTGGCCTATTCATTTTCTTTAAAAGAGAAGAAAAATAGTCAAATAGAGTTCAATAAGTTTTTGAGTTGGTAGTGAGACTTTTGAATTATATGCAATTTAGTTGTCCAAATTCTGTGCTACCAGAGTAATTGTACAATGTTTATAAAACATTGTATTACCATGTAACATTAGCCATAAGAGAGTTGAATCTTTACATCTTGCTGTTTTTGTTAATTTCTGCCTGATTGAGAAAATTAAAACTTAATTTTCTTACAATAATGACTCTTGCATTGCAATCAGTACTTCAACATTAGAGTTTATAAGTAAGGCAGCCATTTCTCTTATTCTTAAGGGGTTGAGACTCTGGCATGATACTTTTATAGTTATACAATACTCATATAATACTGTACTAAGTTATATTTAATATAGATGATCATAAATGAAGTTTAATAAACTCTGATTGCTTGACTAATGCACAATCTTATTGCCTTTCCAGAGTTGATTTTAATGAAAATATATGGTCACTATACTTATTGGTGCAATATACCCTCATTGTAATGACTATTATCATTAGATTTGCATAATAAAAACTTACTAAAATGACTTTAATCAGTGTTTTTAATTCAGGGGTGTGACTCTAATAAGATTTTCTGGGGGGTCATTTTTGTTTCTTGGTTTTTTAAAATTTTTTTTAACTCCATAGTAACTCTGTAGCTTGTACACAGGAGTAAAATCCATATGTGTTTACTTGTATATAGTGTGAAAGAGAGAGGCACCCATCTATATAAATTACATTCAGATCAAATTTGAGAGCTTGTCTCTGAAGAGCATCATTATAAATGAAAATGTATTCTAATACTGTACAACCATTTTCAAATGTGTTTTAAAGGTCAGTTCACATAAAAATTACTGTGATTTAATGTTATCAAAACACAGCTCTTTATGGTTCTCTGAACTTTTTTCTTTTGGGTGTTGTTTTTGTTGTTATTCTCAAGTCTTTTAGTACCCTTCTTTTTTTGATTAATATATAAAGACAATTGTGTGGCAGAAATCATTTCTTTTATATAGCAAAACATTTAATTATAACTTATACAATGACTTCAATGCATTTTGAATATACAGTGGTCAAAAGTCACCTCTTCTGAAACTCAACCTCTTCATATCTGCTTAAAGATTTTCCTTTTCAAGGCAGGTCACAGTGGTTTATGTTTATAATAATCCTAGCACTTTAGCAGATTGCTTGAGTCTAGGAGCTTGAGACCAGCCTGAGCAAGAGGGAGACCCCATCTCTACAAAAAATAGAAAAATTGGCCGAGCATGGTGGCCCATGCAGGCAGTCTCAGCTACTCAGGAAGCTGAGGCGAGAGGATCGCTTTACTCCATGGGTTTGAGATATGATGAGGCTGTTACACTCTAGCCCGGGTGACAGAGCAATATCCTATCTCAAAAAAAAAAAAAAAAAAAAGATTTTCCTTTTCAATAGACTTTTTCTTCTGAACAGTTGTAGAGTTCTAAATAATGTTATCATAGTTGTGAAGTGGGATATTTATGAAAGCACATTTTTACATGAGGGAAATCTATGAGAAAATATCAATATTAGATTAAATGTACATAGTTATGTAGGCTATACACACTGTGGTTGAATGAAATTTATAAATCAAGAAATCAGAGGTAGTGTTTTTCTTTATAGTTCTCTATCACAAGTAATTGGGATAATTTTTTACATGGGTATAATTTCCTATGTGCCTTGGGGCACTCTATCATTCTTGAAGATATCTGTTAGGAAAACCATAATTATTTTTTTTTTGCTTTTGAGATATTATCTTGCTCTGTCACTCAAGCTGAAGTGCAGTGGCCTGATCATAGCTCACTGTAGCCTTGAACTCCTGGGCTCAAGCCATCCTCCCACCTCAGCCTCCAAGTAGCTGGGGCTACAGGCATGTACCACCATGCCCAGCTTAAAAAAATTTTTTTTTTAAATTTTTATTCAGCATATTATGAATTTTTTTCAGCATATTATGGGGGTACAAATGTTAAGGTTATGTATATTGCCCTTGCCTTCCCTCCCCCCTCAAAAAATTCTTTAAGAATAAAATAAACAGGCCAGATACAGTGGCTCACTCCTGTTATTGTACCACTTTGGGAGGCCGAGGCGAGAGGATTGCTTAAGGCTAGGAGTTCAAGACCAGCCTGAGCAAGAGCAAGATCCTGTCTCTACAAAAAATAGAAAAATTAGCTGGGCATCATGGGGCATTGTGGTATGTGCCTATAGTTCCACCCACTCAGGAGGCTGAGGCAGGAGGATGGCTTGAGCCTAGGAGTTGGAGGCTGCAGTAAGCTATGATGACACCATTCACCATTGTTCTCTAGCTTGGGCAATATAGCAAGACCCTGCTTCCAATAAATAAATAAATAAACAAATAAATAAATAAATAAAATAAACAGTGCAATCCTTCTCTGGTATTATTTCTGACCAGGTGTCTGCATTTGGTTTATCAACAACTAAAACTCTAAAGTCAAGGAGAGCCCTAGAAATAGAAGTGTATCTAGCAAAATGGACATTCCAGGTCAGAGGGAGCAATGGGAGCACAAATGGCATATGCATTGTGAACAGGATTTCAACTTTTGTTTTCTGCAGCACAGGGATCATGAGGGAAGAAGTGGAAGGTACCCTAGGGCTGAGTCATACAGGGCTTTGAATGCCATATTAAGGACATTTGTCTTTATTCTGTAGGTCTGCAGGCATTGAATATTTATGAATGGGAGTGTGATAGTCATTCATAGTCTTTATTTAGTTTCAATGTGTCAAACACTGCCTTAGGCAGTAGGGGTACATTGCTAAACCAGATAGACAACAATTCCTGTCCTGTAGAGCTCACATTTTTAGTGGGGAAAACAGACCAAGATAATAAATTATAGACTATGTTAGGAAAAAGGAACATAGGAAAAGTGGAGCATGTTAAGCAGGTCAGGAGTGCAGTAGTATGTGGAGGAGGCAGATGTTTTCCATTTGAAATAGGATGGACAGAATAGGCTTTACTGAGCAAAACCTTGGAAGGGGGGATGAGTGAATAAGCCATATGGACAGTAGAAAAGAGCCTGCCAGGAGAGGAAAGAGCCAGTGCATGTGGCTTATTGCCTTACTGGGGAGTAATGAGGGGGTCAGTGTGACTGGAGCTGAATGGAGAGAGTGGTAGGAGATGAGATCCGAGGGATATGGAGAGTGTGCAGATCATTAGGGCCTTGTAGGCCATTGTAACAACTTTGACTTGTATTAGGAGGGAAAACAGAGCCCTTGGAAAGTTTTGAGCCAAGGAGTGACATGATATAACTTCAGTTTTCATAGTATCACTTTTTTGTGTTGAGTTCAAAATTAACTGTAGGAGAGCGAAGATGGAAACAGGGAAACAGGAGGTTACTACAGAAATCTAGGTTAGTGCTGATGATGACTTGAGCCATATCTTTGTGGACTGCAGAAAGATTATCATGGGACTGGACAACTGCTTGACTATGGGGAATGAAGGAGAGGGAGGAGACCAAATTGACATCGAAGACTAAAACCCAGACAAATGGAATGCAAGTGGAACCACTAACAAATGTTTCCCTCTTATTTGTAAAATGAGAGGCTTTGACCAGATTATCTCAAATTCCATCCAACTCTAATAGTCTCTAACTTCACACTATGTGTTTTAATATGTTAATTTAAAAAAAAAAGAGAGCAGTAGAGGGGAGAGAAGATCTAAGTCTTTTCCCACAAGACCAGGTAGAAATATTACTAGCAATACTTTTTTCTTGTGTCTGTCTCCCATGGTTGAACTGTCAACATGTATACAATTGAGATACAAATTTGAAGCATTTTAGAAACATGTATACCTTATCTTGGAGAATTTGACTAAAGCAAGTCATATTTTCCCTTAATTTACATTCTTTCTTTGAAGATATAGATGTGTTTCTAATCTGTATTTTATAACCCCAAAGGAAGGGAAGACAGGGAAAACAGTAGTTGCTTGAAGAATTATATCATCTGTCTCAAAAACCCAGGTGGACAGGCATACATCTGGATGGTAGCAGGGTTAGTTGAGGCATTTTTGATACTTTGCCATTTCTTTCTCTGATTTTGCATCAGAGGAAATCACAAAGCTTGTCATTGTGCATAAAACAGTTTTCTGTAACTCATGGGAAAAATTAGAGAGAAATACCTGGTAGAGAGAGAGTCATAGGGTGAATTCATCTTTCTTAAAGTGGTTTCAGTTCTGATATAAATAATCCCCCCTGTTTCCTAGGCAGTAAATATTGATTGGGGTTTGTGTCATCAGGATGTGATGAAGACATAGTACAGAGATTGGAAGTTTAGATCCCTTAGGGAATCAATGGATTAAAAGTAGAAAAAGAGCTAAATATATAATAGTATATTTGCCCTGGCTGATTTAGAGGAGGATGATCTTTAACAGCACTGGTTTGGTGGTATTTGAAGACAATTTCCTGAGATCTTAAGACCAAGGAATTCTCACTTACTTAAAAATCTTAATGGGATCCTCCCCACCAGTTAAAAGACCATGTTTTTCTTAGTGAAAAGGGATATGAGCATGCATGACCAAGTTGAAAAACATTATTCAGCTTGTATTATAAGAAATAAATATATAGGATGTGGCAGAAGGGTTAAATTGTATTCCTAACAGATAAGTTAAAAAAATCTGGTTCTTTCTTGGTCACAGCCCTAATTGGCATTGTAACATATTTTATAATATAATAAGAACTCCACTTGTATATTATTGTAAGGTCTTGAAGTATCTTCTGAGGCATGGAAGATTACTAAATTGTCAGTTATTACTTAGTATTGTTGTACTCTAATTCTTCAAATAGTAGTACCCATATATGTTATGTGGTAGTTTTCTAACTAGAATGAACCATTTCCAATGATTCTTAGTATTAGAAAACCACATGCAAAAAAAAAGTGTTGGGAGTTTTTGAAAATTGAGTATGTATTAGTAGAATCACTAAGTTCAATTTTATTTAGAATATTTATAAAAGTATCCTTTAAATATCCATCACATGTAACACTGAGTTCTTAGACCAACCTGTTTTATTATATTTTACTACTGTTAAATGTGACATTTTTCTTACTGTGCACTTTTATTTAATTTTGGTATCTTAAAAACATGATTATTCATTTCAAAAATTCAAAAAACCTGCAAGGGCTGATGATTTTGTTATCTCTTTTCTTACATTCGAACACTGCGGTAGTGATATCTGATCCAGAATTGACTTTGGGACTTTGAGAGCCATATTTAAAAACAAATGGATATCCTCCCAAACCTTTATTTTTAAATCTTTTTAAAAAGCTGCTTTTTTTTCCTTTTGTAAATAATGTATTATTTATATATTTAAGTTTTCTAATTCTTTTTGACTATTTACAGTTGATAAAATAAAAAAATTATTCAATTATTATTTTGTTGCTCAATGAATTTCTCTTATCTGACTGGTATTTCTTCTTTTTGTTTGTTTCCTTTTGGTTTTACTAGAACATTCAAATAAAAACTTTGGCAGATGATGTGGTAAGGTGGTCTTAGCAGCACGTTATTATATTACTTATGCATGTTGCCTTTTAATTAAAATGGGTGGACATTAAAGCATTGATGTATGTAAGATATAAAATGTCTAGATGTTTACAAATTATAGTAGAATGGAACAATTGTCAAGAGACTAGCTTTTCTTTTTTGAATATTAACCTGAACAATTGTATGAGATCCTAACAAAATTTTGATATTATCATTCCTGATATATACCTTAACCAAATGTTTTTTTAAATCTCTATATAAATCTAGACTCTGGAAAACACAAATGTTTCCTTTTTTGATAGCCAAATACATTGTGAATATATTAAACATCAATATTGGAAAAAATTAGTTTCCAATAGGAAATTAGTTCATTATGTTAGATGCTATTACATTTAAAAACCTTAAATATTTTCAAGCTGAGTCTATCATAGTGTATCTTGTTTGAAGTTATGGGCTCAAAATTTAAATGTGCATTTTATAGCTAAACTTTTAAAAATTGTATTTTAAGCAGTGTCAATTTTTTTTCTGTGTGGCATTACCTATCTTAGTCCTCTAAGGAGATGAAGGTATGTGGCTTAACTTCATTTTCTTACCAAGATATAGCTGACATCAAAAGCCAATTTTCTAGATAAAAAAGTGAAGGACATAGTAGAAGATCAAATATATATGTAAGTAATGCTACCCAATAAAAAAGCCAGTACTGTGAAAATAAATATTAAGTGATATGAAGGGAAAGGAAAACAGATAGTTTGATTTAATGGTCAATTGCACATTTAAATGCTTTCATGTCCACCGTATTTTTTAGTGAAATTTGACTGTTGGATATATACTCAGCTTATTTGGGATTACCTAATTTTTTTTCTGGAGTTGTTTGAAGATATACTACATATCTATACCAACTTAATGCCCCTCAAAGAGTGAAGAGAAAATTAGAAAATATAGTTCAAGATGATTCAAAGAAATGAATCTTAAGTTAATGTGAAGACTGAAATAGGAACCAGGGGCTTGTGAATTTAGGCAAGTCACTTTTTCTGCAAAATGAGGGAATTGGGCTAGATGATTTTTCAAGTTTCTTCTCAGCTCTAAAATATTATGATTTTTTTTTTTTTTGAGACACAGTCTCACTCTTGCCCCGGCTAGAGTGCCATGGCGTCAGCCTAGCTCACAGCAACCTCAAACTCCTAGGCTCAAGCGATTCTCCTGCCTCAGCCCTCCGGGTAGCTGGGACTACAGGCATGTGCCACCATGCCTGGCTAATTTTTTTTTTGTATATATATTTTTAGTTAGTCAATTAATTTATTTCTATTTTTGGTAGAGACGGGGTCTCGCTCAGGCTGGTTTCAAACTCCTGACCTTGAGCGATCCTCCTGCCTCGGCCTCCCAGAGTGCTAGGATTACAGGTGTGAGCCACTGTGCCCGGCCTAAAATATTATGATTTACATAGTCTTTTTGTAAGCAACCATGTACTCAAATCAATTTCGTAAACCCAAATAAGCTGCTTAAAACTGCTCATATTTCTTTTGAAGTACACTTTTTACTTAACAAAAAATGTGCTTTGAATCAGTAAAATAAAAGGTATGTTCTTTTAATGGGATCAACATAATTTTACATATGCTCTGGTAATAATTGTTGTGATGCTTTTTGTTTTGTTGAAGTAAGACTGGTAACAGGGCAGTGAAGACGCACTGTCCTCATGTCTAACATGTCTGCTTGTTTAACGGGAGCTGATGGTGTGCATGTGCTTCCTAACAGAAACCTGAATAAAACTGAGTTGCATTCAGTTTTATGTATATTACTAATTTTTGATGTTTAATGTTTGATGGTTTGAAATAGAATGGCCTTTTACATGGAACTGCAGTCATTAACTCACTTTATGTGAAATAGCAAGCTAATTATTAGAGATTGTACATGGAATCAATGGTTCAAAGTCAATATCCATAAAATAGCAAGTTCTTCCTAACAGTATTTGTAGGAAGAAGACATTTTTGTTTGTCACATTTCCAGTAAGTGGAAAAGGGTACGTTTTTATTTTTGTTTTGGTTCCTCGTTGGTCCTACATTTCAGGAAAGAAAAAGTTGGGGAAAATAATAGTAGTCACAACACAATAATAATAAATAGCAGTTAAGGGAAATAAACATGTTGACTTACTTAAGTCTCACAATAACCTTATGGTGTAGGTAATATTATCTTTATTTTAGAGATGAGGAAACAGTCATAGAGAGGCTGTTCACAGGGTTACTCAGCTAGTAAATGACAGAGCCTGAATTCGAATCCATGAAGTCTGGCTTCAGAATCCATGCTCTTAACCACTCTACTGCTACACTGACAAATTTTTTATATGTACTTATCACAACTTTTGCCACTTTGAAGAAGAGGAACATTACCATAATTTTCCCTTAGAATTAGGTATCAGTGGCTCTTTTTATGTTCTTTCTTTTTTTTTTTCATAGTTTTAAAGTTGCCACCATAGACACATTCTCCCTGAAACAACCAGCAGGACTTTGATCTGAGACTTTTTTTTACCGACTTACTGTGCAAAACAGAAATGACAAGGGTATAAGTTTTACTTATGAGGAATACTTTTCACCCCCAGACTTGTGAGGCTGAAGAGCTACTTCCAGGTTTCAAAATAGTACAATCTTTAACTGGAGCTTGCTGCTTAAAATAACATTTTATCAAAAGATGATAATGATATATATTATACTAAGTGCCATTTTGATGTTTCAGTTCTTCATGTTCGCGGTTCTTGATCTTTTTCTTAGGGCTTTTGTTGTTGTTGTTGTTTACAGCGTGACCGAATTACAAGTTTTAGAAAATCTACTGTCAAAAAAGAAAAACCTCTTATTCAACATCCTATTGATTCTCAAGTTGCGATGAGTGAGTTTCCTGCAGCTCAGCCATTATATGATGAACGATCTATGAATTTGTCAGAAAAGGAAGTACTGGATCTCTTTGAAAAAATGATGGTAAGTTAGACACCTCATTTTATTGTAATGTTAAAATATGTGTGCCCTAAATAGCACTAGGTTTTAAGTAGATGTGTTTGTGTGGACTGTGTTTATATTATGTAAAGGAGACACCAGAAACTTGTTGATACAGTAGAACTATCTGCCAAAGTGTCTGTTTTTTAAGCTAAAATACCCTTAACTGTCTGTGTCTTCCACTACGAGTTCCTGAAAGTAGGGGCAATTTTATTTATCTTTGTTCTCTAATTTTAGTAGTCTCTGGCGCATTGAATCAGTTTTTCAATTAACTAATTTGCGTGCCTGTTTCTATAATGCAAAGCAGGCCTGTGTCCACTTTGCTGAAAACAGCACAAGGTCTCTTATTGGGTATGTGAAGTAGAATTGGGAGAGCAGAGGCTAAGAAGACAGTAGAGGGAACAGAGAAATTAATTTATCCAGGTTTGTTCTATTAGCAACAGTCATACAACCTCCATTTTCTAGCATGTTTCTTACGTTTTATAGCTTGTGGTCTAAATTATTTCTTAGGTAATGAATATAATATTTTGAGTATTCAGCAGTTTATGGTAGAAGAGGGGAGAAATGAAGCATCGGGCCGTATTACATTGGTTAGCTTGACCAGAGAAGAACTGGAGATCCTGATTTGTGATTCAATTCATTTAAAATCCTATCCCACTTATCACCATAAATTTTCTGTGGATGTCTATTTATCTATAGCTAGGGTCTACAAGAGTTTCAGAGGTCCCCTTACACCAAAAAAAAAAAGGTTAAGAATCTGTGAAATCTAGATCCTTCTACTCTTCCCACTGTGGAACATCTTGTCCTCCACCCCTCTCCCCACCCCTATAATTTCTTTCCTGCACCTAGAAGACTTAGTAGGCCTTTAATAAATATATTCGTTGAAAGTTTACAAATGAAAATTCCATTTATCTTTAAACTTTTCCTTGATTATTCCTTCTGTCTAGCCACAACTGGCATTTAGCTTTTCTTTTTTTTGAGACAGTCTCACTCTGTTGCCCAGGCTAGAGTGCTGTGGTGTCAGCCTAGCTCACAGCAACCTCAAACTCCTGGGCTCAAGCAATCCTACTGCCTCAGCCTCCCGAGTAGCTGGGATTACAGGCATGCACCACCATGCCCGGCTAATTTTTTCTATATATATTAGTTGGCCAACTAATTTCTTTTTATTTATAGTAGAGACAGGGTCTTGCTCTTGCTCAGGCTGGTTTCGAACTCCTGACCTTGAGCAATCCGCCTGCCTCGGCCTCCCAGAGTGCTAGGATTCCAGGCGTGAGCCACCGCTCCCGGCCAAGCTTTTCAAACCCTAGAACAAGTCCTGGCATTTTCATCCTCTTCAACTCTTCCTCCTAGTCCTATGGCAAACCCTTTTTCCTGCTACTAGCTCCATGCCGTCTTTTTAAAACCTTCTTTCAACAACCTTTTCCCTTGTGAATCTATTATCTGCTGACTTTCCCTGATGATGATAGCACCTGGTTATCCATTTGTCCTTTTCCCTTGCTATTCATTGTGGTGACTTCAACTATTATGTTGATAACCCCTTCAATACATTTTTGCTGTTAGTTTCATGATATCCTAAACTCTAACCTCTACATCTGTATATTTACCTAATCAGGTATGACTTGTGGGAGTAAGGGGAAACTTTTCCGAAACTTTTCCTTTTTTCTGAAAATTCACTGAAAGATCAACTCACAATTTTTTTTTTTTTTGAGACAGAGTCTCACTTTGTTGCCCAGGCTAGAGTGAGTGCTGTGGCCTCAGCCTAGCTCACAGCAACCTCAAACTCCTGGGCTCAAGCGATCCTCCTGCCTCAGCCTCCCGAGTAGCTGGGACTACAGGCATGTGCCACCATGCCCGGCTAATTTTTTTTTTCTATATATTAGTTGGCCAATTAATTTCTTTCTATTTATAGTAGAGACAGGTCTCGCTCTTGTTCAGGGTGGTTTCGAACTCCTGACCTTGAGCAATCCGCCCACCTCGGCCTCCCAGAGTGCTGGGATTATAGTCGTGAACCACCACGCCCGGCCTTCAACTCACAATTAAGGCAGATTAATAAGAGGAAAAGGTTTATTTACCATGGGTGTGGGAAGAATCACAGAGTGATTACCCAATATCCCAGTGGGATCCAGATATTTTTATACCATCCTTTTAGAAGAGAGGGGCGATGAGGAATATACCTAATTCTGTTTAGGGGCAATAAGTGGTTGCCAGGGAGGATGAACGGATGGGGTAAACAGATTGACTTGTAAATGATTCTCTTTGCAAGTTAAATTAACCAGAGAGACAGGTATTATATTTAACATGATTTGGGTTAGGTCTGATTTCAATCTTGATCTTTTTTTTTTCCCCTACAATATATTGAGATAACAGGGAAGGGAAGTTAGTTGTTCTTTTGGGTCCATCTGGTTATGCAGATAGAGGGAACACCTCTTCCAAGGTCCTGTTGATCTCTAAGGGCCTTTAATTCAAGATAATCTTTATACCAAGGAGTCATATTTTGGGGTGAAATTTCCTGAGCTTCTTCAGACCACACCTTGGACTGTGTCATTCTTTGGAACAATTCCACCTCTAAGATCTTTAACTCTGAAATTTTCCTTGGAAGCTAAACAACCTATACTACTATTCCAAGGCCTTTAATTTTACAGAGCATGCATTGTATAGTGGTTAAGAACTGGAACTTGGGGTTATTCAGACTTGGGTTTGACTTCTGGCTTTGCCATTAATCGCGTCACCTTGTGAAGGTTATGTAAGTTCTCTAAATGTTACTTTCCTTCACTATAAAAAGATACAGGATATATTTAATATAGTTATTTTTAGGATTAAATGAAATGATATTACTAAAATAGTGCCTTGTTATATGCTTTCTTTGCTTTTAATTTTAAAATATTAAGGGGATACAAAATGTTTTTGTTACATGGACACCTTGTATAATGCTTAAGATCAGGGCTTTTACTGTGCCTGTTACCAGAATAGTGTTCATTATACCCGATAGGTAACTTTTTATCCCTCACTCCACTCCTAAGCTTTCTACATAAAGAATTTTATAAACATTTATAGCATTCCCTTTCATTATCAAATAAGCCCTATTCTTTTCTCAGTTGTCAATATTTCCTGATCACCTAGATGCCCCTCTGTTGTCCTATCTTAATTGCCAAAAACAATAATGACAACATAAATGGAAATCTTCCTTGAGATTATAAACTTTTTTTTTATTTCAGCAAATTATAGGGGTACAAATATTTAGGTTATGTAAGTTGCCCTTGCCCTGCCCCCCCATCAGAGCTTCAAGTGTGCCCATCCCCTATATGGTGCACATCGCACTCATTATGTATGTATATACCCATCCCCTCCTCCCCGCTCCCATCCTCCTGATGCCCAATAAATGTTATTCCTACATATGCACTTAGGTATTGATCAGTGAAAACAATTTGCTGGTGAGTACATGAGGTGCTTAGTTTTCCATTCCTGGGATACTTCACTTATTAGAATGGGTCCAACTCTATCCAGGAAAATACAAGAGGTGCTATATCACCATTGTATTATAAACTTTTAATCTTTTTAAATCTTTATTCTCTCTTAGAAATTATACTTACAGCTTTAAGTTGCTGACCAATTTGGTCACGACTCTTTTGTAGTGTAGAAATAGTTCTCTGAGTTCATCAGTGGCATTGCCATATCCAGTTTTAAATACAACACTATAACACCATCTTCCACTCCATTCATTTTCCCAGTTACTTCTAGTTGCTTGCCAATTCCCATTGGTTCTGCTTTTGTATAATAACAACCATTATATCTGTGTCCTCAGTTATCTTCCAGCTGTTCTTGCCCTACTTTAGACAGTATTCCTCTCTAGTTGTTTTCTGTGGCTACTGCAATAGTCTCCTAACTGATCTTCCTCCTGTCCTTCATGTTTTGCCTATTCTAATCCAGGATTTCCCTATTAATGATTCTGATAGAGATTCCTTTTTTGGAGCCTCAAGTGGGCTCTTATGTTTTTAGACAATCATTTTATATGTTCCTACTCCATTCCCTCAACATGACTATTTCACACCTTTACTTTGCCATTCAAACTTAGAACTCTTCCCCATCTTTATTCTCTGCTGATGACTTTGCTGCTGAATTTACTGAGTTAAATTAAATCAAGAGAGAACTTCCATAGGCTCTCACCACCACATCTACCCAACTTTTATTGATTGATTGATTGAGATAGGGTCTCACTCTGTTACCCAGGCTAGAGTGCTGTGGTGTTATCATAGCTCTCTGCAACCTCAAACTCCTGGGCTCAAGCCATCCTCCTGCTACAGGTGTGTGCTAGCACACCTAGCTAATTTTTTCTGTTTTTGGTAGAGATGGGGTCTTTTTCTTGCTCGGTCTGGTCTCCAGAGTGCTAGGATTACAGTGTGAGCCACCACACTAGCCTATCTAACTTTCAGTATCTACACTCACATAGTCTGTCTTGCTTCCTGTCACCATAGATGAACTTTTCATGTCCATATCTTTCCACTTGTATATAAGATCCTATTCTTTTTTTACCTGTGCACAGATATTGCTCCAATAATTTTCTCCTCTCTTTATTTTTTTTTATAATTTATTACTTTAATTTTTATTTATTTATTTTTTGTTAACAAAGTCACTGCCATTGAATCCTCTCTTTATTTTAGCATTCACAGCAACATACAAACATGTTGTCCCATCATACAAACCCTTCTCTTGACTGTATCTCTATTGCTAGCTACCACTCCATTTATTTACTCTCCTTTGAAGCAAAGCACCTCACAATAATTTTTGTTTATATGCACTGTTTCCAGTTGCTCTCTTCTCACTTTATCTCCTAAATTCACTGCAACCATGTTTCTATCCCACCTTTCCATTAAAACTGCTCTTGTCAATGTCACCAAAGCTCTTCATGCTGCTAAATTCTATGATCAGTTAATTCTCAGTTCTCATCTTAATTGACCTATCAGCAGCATTTGATATAGTTGATCATTCTCTCTAATTTGACATACTTTTTTTTTGTTTGTTTCCTCAACATTCATCTGGTTTTCCTCTTACCTCTCAGGCTGTTCCTTTGCAATCTTCCTTGACGATTCCCCTTTCTGTCCTCAACCTCTAAATATTGGAGAGGCCCAGGGATCAGTTCTTGGGACATCTTCTTTTCTCTATCTACACTACCTTCTTTGTTGATTGCAATCAGTCCTATGGCTTTAAATTTCATTTGTATGGTCACACTTCCTAAATTTATCTCCAGCTTAGTCCTCACATCTGAACTTCAGACTCATATTTAACTTTGTAATCAATATCTCTCTTTGGATATTCAATAGACCTCTCAAAATAATGTATACCAAACTGAAATGCTGATATTCCCATCCAAACCTGCTCCTCCAAAAGTCTTCTCCTCAGGTGACAGTATCTCCCTCCATCCACTTAAGTCAGAAAGTGTGGATTTGTCTTTCACTATTCTCTCTCTCTCTCTCTCCCTCCCTCCCTCCCTCCCTCCCTCCCTCCCTCCCTCCCTCCCTCCCTCCCTCCCTCCCTCCCTCTTATATTCCATATTCAGTTCATCAGGAAATCCTACTAGCTCTCCCTTCAAAGTAAGTTACTTGAAATAGCCAACCATTTCTTACTACTTCCACTGCACTACACTACACTAGTTGAAGTCTTACTTGAATTGTTGCAATAATGGTAGGACTGTTAGGATTACCACAATTCCTAATTGGTTCCCTTGCTTCCACCCATGACCCTCTACAGTACACTCCCAACACAGAAAAATTATCCATTTAAAACATGAACATCATGTCACTTGGCTCCTCAAATCTCTACCATGGCTCACATGTCACTCAGTGTAAAAAAGCCAATATACTTTCAATAGGCTGTAAGGCCCTATGTAATCTGACTCCCCGCCTTACTCACTGTGCTTTAGTCGTACACATGCCTTTTATCTGATTGGAGCCCCAAGCAACAGTGATTCCTATTAGTTTTCATTTTTTAAAATTTGTGTACAACATTTACAATGTTTTCAAACTTTGTACACATTTCTATTCTGTGGTTTGAATAATTCTAGTGTTTCATCAGAAAATTATCATTTTCCTCTTTAAATGTGTGATTTTTTAAAAAGTTGCTTACTGAATTCATAAATGTGATTTAAAGAAATTACAACTTGGTGCCACATTTTTCATAACTGGAAATTTGGAATAGGAATAAGAAAAGATATGTTTCAGGTACAAGCATATTGTGTTATACTTTTATTTATTGAGTCTCATTTATATCATTATGTCACCCACATGCTCAAACATTTTAAACTTGTATATTCAGACATTAAAAATTTTTTTATACCCTGTAGTCAGATTGTTGGATCATATGATAGTTCTATTTTTAATTTTTTAAAGAACTTCCATACTGTTTTTCATAATGGCTGTATTCATTTACATTTCCACCAACAGTTTGCAAGGGTTCCAATTTTTCCATACCCTTGCCAATACTTGTTATTTTTTGTCTTTTTATTAATAGCTATTCTAAGATACTTGAGGTAATATCTCATTGCATTATGTTAACTGAACTAAGCCAGGCACAGAAAACCAAATACTGCATAATCTCACTTATATGTGGGATCTATAAAAGTTGATCATATAGAAAAAGAGAATAGAATAGTGGTTACCAGGGGCTGAGGTAGTTGGGGGTGGGTGGTTTGGGTAGATGGTGGTCAGAGGATATGAACTTTCATTTACTTAAAAGTAATGCAATAATATAGAAATAGGATATGAGAAAAATATGGCTTGATTAAAGTTAACAACCAAAATATTAACAGGAAACTTTAAGGATTGTGTCTTTTTTTTTTTTTTTTTTTCAGACAGAGTCTCACTTTGTTGCCCAGGCTAGAGTGAGTGCCGTGGCGTCAGCCTGGCTCACAGCAACCTCAAACTCCTGGGTTCAAGCAGTCCTGCTGCCTCAGCCTCCCAAGTAGCTGGGACTACAGGCATGCGCCACTATGCCCGGCTAATTTTTTTTCTATATATATTAGTTGGCCAATTAATTTTTTCTATTTATAGTAGAGACGGGGTCTCACTCTTGCTCCGGCTGGTTTCGAACTCCTGACCATGAGCAATCCGCCTGCCTTGGCCTCCCAGAGTGCTAGGATTACAGGCGTGAGCCACCGCGCCCGGCCAGGATTGTGTCTTTTCTTTGAGAGAAGTCTACTTGTACCTTAAACATTATATATTTTCTATATTATCTTTAGTTTAATTGTGATGAATTTATAGTGGACAAGATATTTTATGAATAAGCATAGTTTTCATTTGCTGTGCACTTGTGGCTGACGCATGAAACTAAACAGTTTATGGGTATTTTTTTAGTTTATCCTTATGACAATGGCACAAAGTAGGGAACATTGCTATACCTCCTTTTCAGATAAGGAAATTGAGGCTTAGAGAGGGGCTAAGAAAATTGGTTCAGCAGCTTGCCTAAGCTAGGAAGTGGCTGAGCTGGAACTTAAACTTAGGTACATAGAAATCTAAAACGCTAGCATTTTTGTAACATGTACATTTAATAATGTTTCATTAAAGCTAAATCTAAAACGAATACATTTTCTTTGCACTCATATTGAATTGAAGTAGAAGGCAACTCAGAGGTCCATTTGGGGTAACAGGTAAAGCCAGCTCGATGGAATGATGTCTGTAATTGCTTTTTGCAAAGCATCAGTTGAAAAGAAAGAGGCCAACAATTTTAGTAATGGAAAACTGTTAAAATGTCATTATCACAGTTGATTGGGACAAAACACTTAAGTCATTCTGTTTCTAAAACAATAGAAGTAGATTTCCAGATATGAAATTTCCCACTTTTATTTCATTTGTTAGGGGTATCCTTCCTTGTATTAATATAAACAATGTAAAAGATGTTCTTGTCTGTTTTGACAATCTTGCTTCTCTTGAGTCTCTTGACTGTTTGAGGGCACATGAATGAATTTCAGTGTCTACAAATAAAGTTTTGTTGAATGTAGTCATGCCCATTTGTTTATGTATTGTCTATGGCTCCTTTGTGCCATAGCAGAATTGATTAGTTGATTCTCTGCATTTATGTTTCAAAAAATAAATAAAACTAAAAAAATAAAAGAAAGAATATAAAAAATTTTAAAAAGAAAAAAAGAAAAAAAAAGAGTTGATAAGTTGAGACAAAGACTATATGGCCCTCAAAGTCTAAAACATTTACTGTCTGGCAGTTTACCGAAAAAGTTTGCCAACCTCTGGGCTGGTCCCATGTTCTCTAAACCTTTTGATTTTCTACCCCATCAGAGAAAAATATTTATATATACATTTATATATATATTTGAACAAGTAACCCATATATTGTATTTAAAAATTATATGCAAATATGTATATATTAATATTATATACATTATAAAATACATAGTAAAGAGATGAGAAAGACATGAAATGAACAAGATTTTTAAATGAGTTTATTTTATTTATTAGGCATACAAAAGCCTTTGCTGTCATGATTAATAGCTTTTTAGTGAGAGCAATATCAATATGTCATTATTTTTTATGTCTTGCTTAAAAAAAGGCAGTAATTAGGTGGTTTAGTTCCAAGTTCATTTTTATTTTGATATTTGGTTTAATGTCTGTCATGGTTGAAACATAAATCTGATGAAGATACATAGGTCCAAATGGAACAAGTGCATCTTTAGCAACACTTATTAAATCAAAGCATTAACTTTTATCAGTCTAATCCATGAATCAAGTAAAAGTTTGCTGCTGAACTGTGACTAGTAAATTTCCATCATCCTTGATGACAATCAGTTCTTGGAACTAATCTAGAGTGTTTCACTTCTATATTTTTAAATAAAATGATTCAAGATGGGCTTTAATAAATAGATATTCAACAAATCTGATTGGGGACATGGGCTCTTTCCATTTTTCTGTCCACAGTCTTAATATGTAGACCCTTATCCTCATGTTTGTCTGCTCATGGCTGCCCTGGACACTGTGTCTAACACCAGGAAGTAAAAGAAAGAAGTGATTTAAGCAAGGGTAAAGGGAACTAACCCAGAAGTTGGGTTTGCCAATGTGTGCCTTTTCTAATAAAGTTGGTTTGAAAAGGAGTTAGTTTAATTTTTGAAATGTCAAGGGATTACTTGTTTTTTTGTGAATGAAAAATGCCTAAGACGTGCTAGATTTCAACATTTTTTAAATACTTTATCTTGAGATAACCAGTGATAATCTCTGTAAGGTACAAAATATTTTCATGGTTACTTCCTATTTCATTTCAAATTATGTTAAATATTCAATTGTATTTGAAATATGTTTCTCTTAATTTTTAAAAAAGCAGCTTTATTGACTCTACATAGCGCTCTCTAACTTTGATGTTTTATTTTTTATTTTTATTTTTTGAGACAGAGTCTCACTTTGTTGCCAAGGCTAGAGTGAGTGCTGTGGCATCAGCCTAGCTCACAGCAACCTCAAACTCCTGGGCTCAAGCGATCCTCCTGCCTCAGCCTCCCAAGTAGCTGGGACTAAAGGCATGCACCACCATGCCCGGCTAAATTTTTGTATATATATTTTTAGTTGGTCAATTATTTCTTTCTATTTTTTTTTTTTTTTTTAGTAGAGACGGGGTCTTGCTCAGGCTGGTTTTGAACTCCTGACCTTGAGCAAATCCACCCGCCTAGGTCTCCCAGAGTGCTAGGTTTACAGGTGTGAGCCACCACGCCTGGCCTCTTTGATGTTAACCTCTTGGAATAGCTTAAATTTTACATGTGGGCTAACCTTATAGTTTTTCCATAAAACATCTTTTCATTAAATAAATTATTTTGGTAATATAATCACCAAATTATATTTAGTTTTCTGTTAGATTGTTCTATTTATTAGTGACTCAAAGAAAAATAATTTATACATGTCATTATTGAAACAGTCTAGCAAATACTATAAGCTAAAATGTTAAAAAAAAATGCTGTATATTCATCCAGTTATATAGTAAACCTCCCATACTGAGTAATTTTTTAAATACTTTAGCAGATTTTCAGCAGTGGTTTCTATATGTCTTCTGATGGCATTTGCTGACAAAGGAATGCAGTTTAGTTTGCTGCCATGTGTTTTGCATGTGTTATTTCAGCTGCTTTTTCCAAGTGTTTTCTTAATGCCCTGGGACCTTTTGTCTTTTGCTGTTAAAGAAAGGAAATTCAAAAGAAGATTCTAAACATGTATCATTAAGTTTACAAAATATCACTAAGGTACTGGATTGCATATCACATGATTCTGATTATTACTGAGAAAATTAAAGACGCTTTCTTTGTGCTCCAGATACTTAGATTTTAAATGGCCTGCTAATTTGAGGTGGCTTTATACTATCATTAGCTAATATTTTAAGGTACAATATGCATATACAATGAGAGGTCATCTTTGATGATTGTTATATATCTATATTTCAAGTAGTTACCTGTAATAATTTCAATCTAAGCCGGGTGTGGTGGCTCACACCTGTAATCCTAGCACTCTGGGAGGCTCAGGCGGGCAGGTCGTTTGAGCTCAGGAGTTTGAGACCAGCCTGAGCAAGATCGAGACCCCGTCTCTACTAAAAAAACACAAAAAAACCAAAAAAACAGAAGGAAATTAGCTGGACAACTAAAAATAGATAAAGAAAAAATTAGCTGGGCATGGTGGCGCATGCCTATAGTCCCAGCTACTCGGGAGGCTGAGGTAGGATTGCTTGAGCCCAGGAGTTTGAGGTTGCTGTGAGCTAGGCTGATGCTGCGGCACTCTAGCCCGAGCAGCAGAGCGAGACTCTGTCTTAAAAAAAAATAAAAAAAAAAGCAACAAAAATATATATAAAAAAATAATAATTTCAATCTTTTGGGGCCAGCTTATTAGCCTTAGATTTTTGTTATTTTTACTATATGATGATAGATGAAAGCTTTATGAGTAGGAGATGTAACAGTCTAGCATTTTCTTGTTCCCTTGTGCTTTCATTGTTGGTATTATCCTATTATCCTCAATCTGTTGTCTTTGCAGGAATCTTTTAGAGCCACTTTTCCATTTAGTGAGGGTTGATTTAGTTAAAACTAGATAAAATAATCTGTAAATCCACCTATCCAGGTATGCGTAAACTGTAGTATATTATAATACACTGAAAGTGAACAAATACGCATTCTGAATACCCCATTCATCCCCTAAGATATCTCATGTACTATTTGGACCTACTGATCTAATGAGGACTCCAATATTTATTCTCATGTCAAATAATAAATCTTAACAAAAAATTTTTTTTGAATAACAATCAATATTTCCCAAACCCCAGGGATCCTTTATGTAATCTCTGGACTCTGAAAACCGCTACTTGAGGAATAAGGATTATGGGAAAGTGAAAATAATATTGAAATATTTAATATGTGTTCTGAATTTACCCTCCTGATGATAAACAGGTATATGTAGGCATTCAAAATTGGATTCTTCCAACAGGACCTTGAAAACAGAAATAGATGAAGAATTTTTATGCTATACTCAGTAACATTCAATTAATATCATTCTTTTCCCCTGCTTTTTGGCTCCATAGTATTTTTTTTTGTTTGTTTTTTTTAGATTATACAAAGTGAAATAAGGCTCCATAGTATTTTTAGAAAGAATGTATTTTTTTGTTTACCTTTGTTTTTCATCTGAGCTTCGTTATGTAATGTGGCTACAGTCTATATAGATAAAATTAACTGGATCTTTTGAAAACATGAGGTAGTTAATTAATGCCAGAGAAAATTGGCTAATTATTTCATTATGTAGAAAATCCTTTATACATTTATTGGCATTTTAAAAGGAAATGTTTTGTCCTTTCTAACCCACAGAATGTAGAATAATTATGGAATATACCTTTAGAAAAAAAATAAACCCATGTTGTAAAAATCCACTAATTTATAACCTTAAAATAAACATAATTACTGTAATACTATAATAGGTATAATTAGTATTCATGCTAGGATACATTTCTAGGTCCTAAGGTGTCACTGGTTCATTCTCTTCAGGGGTACAAGTCCGCCCAGCCTAGTAGTTGGAGAATACTTGAATAATTACCATTAAGAAGTAGAATGAGGAAGGCAAGCATTTGATGGTGAAGTCAAGGTCACATTTAAAAACAGCAAGTGGAAAATCCAGCCTTAAACTGGAATAAAGACATCTTGCAAAAAGAGAAACAATTTATAGCAAATTTGTAGAAATTTTATAGCAGATTTATAGAAGGAAGGAACAATGTGGGTTACTTCTATCTTATCAGGAAGAAGGAGATGTAAGAACATAGAAGGTTGGCATTTTACCTCTCATAAAGCAAAATAGAAAAAGAGTGCAATAGATAGGAAAATAGGAAATCATGTTAGAAGATGAGGGGAAAGTTTAAAAATTTATGTTGTCGCCTATTTACAGATTTATAGTGCTGGGGGGAGAAGGAGAAGGAGAGAGAGAAGAGAATGAAAGTGAACATGAATACAAGTGAATAGGCAGCTAGTTCCATGTTTGACCTTCTTATGTGACCCTACTCTTATATGGCTCTTCAGTAATAGCTTTAAGAATACAATGTTTGCTGAAGAAATGAAGGACTTTGTCTGTAATGGGAAATTGTATCATTATGTAGAAGGAGAAAAAAATGGTTTAGTGTTTACAAATGTGTCTTTAAAAACATAAAAAATGCTCAACATCTCTAATCATTAGAGACATGCAAATCAAAACCACAATGAGATATCACCTAACCCCAGTGAGATTGGCCTCTATCAGAAAATCCCAGAACAATAAATGTTGGCGAGGATGTGGAGAGACAGGAACACTATTACACTGTTGGTGGGACTGCAAATTAGTGCAACCTCTGTGAAAAAGAATCTGGAGATACCTCAAAGAGCTAAAATTAGAAATACCATTCGATCGAGCAATAGCACTATTAGGTATCTACCCCGAAGAGCAAATGTCATTCTATAATAAAGACATCTGCACCCGAATGTTTATGGCAGCACAATTCACTATTGCAAGGATGTGGAAACAACCTAAGTGCCCGTCATTTCATGAGTGGATTATTAAAATTTGGTATGTGTATACAATGGAATATGACTGAATTCTAAGAAATGACAGTAATCTAGCACTTCTTATATTTTCCTGGATTGAGCTTGAGCCCATTATCCGAAGTGAGGTGACACAAGATTGGAGGAATAGGCTCCACATGGACTTGCCGTCAAATTGGTACTGACTGATCAACACTATGGTGCTCACATGGCAGTAATATTATCCAGGGATGGGGATTGGGAGGGTAAACTCACAGCTATAGGGCACGGTGAGCATTGTGGAGGGGAAAGGCAGGCCTCTAACCCCTGCTAGGGAGAGGCAATGATATAAAATGTAACCAAAATGTTTGTACCCTCACAATATCATGAAATAAATAAGTTAAAATAAAATAAAATAAAATAAAAACATTATAAGTGGTCAGACTTCAAACAGTATTTTTTAAAACCACAAAATACTACATTTTTCTCATGTATTGTAGATATATCAAATAAATGTTAAACATGCTAAAAGCTTGCTTTTGTTTTGAGTACTATGAGAAATCAGTGTGTTTAGAAGTAGTTTCATATTCAATTACATTGTTTAGAGTTAATATTGAATTATGAATATTGCTCTATTTAAATAGTTTTATTATTGCATTATAAAGCTAAAGTTAATGATTTGGAAGTATTAATTGCCTAATTAGTAGTATATTTCTTATAAGAATAAGATGAGTCATTATAGTCTCTTCTGTTCATGTGAATGATACCCATTCCTAATTAACCTGTGCAGCGAATTACAGGTATTAAAAATGTTGGTGACTCTAATGTAAGTTAAAATATTTAAAGAAAAGGTCCTAAATATCACATTGGTTCAGCAAATATTTACTAAGTGTTGACTGCATTCCAGGAAGTGTGCTCTTTGCTGGGAGTACAAACATAAACAAGTTCCTGCTCTTGGTTAGCTTATAGTTTAGAAGAGATTGATTTACCACATAGTTTCAGTGTAAGTGCTACATAAGGAATTAATATGGAAGAGCAGGAGGAGGGTAGTCATTTCCAAATGAGGTGTTTTAGGGGAAATCTTCCTGAAAAATTAGTGGTCGAGCACAATCTTGATGTTAGCCACATATGGATTTAGCAGAGGTTGGGAGGAGGCAGTTAACGGAGGGAAAGGGTGGTAAAGATGACAATATTTCAGGCAAGGAGAACAGCATCATGAACAAAATAATGAAGTATGGAACAGCATAGTGTATGTAGCAAAACTACAAACAACCTAGCATTATTAAAACATAAGGGCTAAGGTGAAAAGTGGGTTAAAAAAACGAGGCTGGGGAGGTTATAACAATGCTAATGGCTAGCATTCTTTGAAGGCTAGTTAATATACGCCAGGCTTGACATGCAGGATCACACTCAATCTTGACAACATTCTTCTGAGGTGTATAATCTTACATTTTCCTTACTGTACTTCCTACCTCCTTACAAAATAATTCTACTCTGTTGGCATGATCTCAGCAGTGTATGCCATTAAAAATTGAATGGGGGTACATGGTAATGTAGAAATGGCAGTGGAAGGAAACTACTTTCCTACTACCTAGAGGGTGATGAAGGTGGCACTACCACACTGTTAGGCCTGGCTTTGAAATACACAAATACAGACAATCTTGTCAGTGTTCCAGAGTTGATTCTACTTGGAGGGTGCAGATTCATGATAACTGAAATTTAACCAGAATGTTTTGAGGCAATAGACATAGCTTAGCATATGTGAGCAGAATTTAGGGATTTTGATAAAAACAAACACAATATGAGTTAGCAGAACGATGTGCTTGGCCAATAAGATAATAAAGTCACAGGCTGAATTAATAGAAGTATAGTATTTCAAAATGATGGTTGTGGAAGTCCTTTCCTTCCTTACATTTATCAAAACACAGAGTATTTGAAAGAGATAGACATGGTATTAAGCCACGTCACATGAAGATAAGTTGAAGCTAATAGGTATATTTTCTCCTGAAAGAAAGAATACTGCTTTCATATAACATTTATGTGACTCTTGAATTAATTTCTTTCTGTCCAGTCTGACTATATTCCTTCTTAGTTCAACTCTGATCACTAGTCACTTGAATTACTTCAATGGCCCAAATTACTGAACATAAGAAAATCCTCTCTGGCTAGTTGAGTTAGAACATATTATTAAGGATATTAGGCAACTCTTGAATAAGGACAGTTGCAGAAACAGGCTCCAGATAGTATTATATGAATAACTTCCAGAACCACACAACTGAAATATAGTCCACTTAAGGAGTTTTCGTTACCCCAGGGCCACTTGGTCAAACTGTCTTAATGAAAAAGATACAGCTATTGCCGTCAATTCCGTAATTACATCACTTCTGTTGCCACCCATACCAGCAAAATGGATGGCCTGTTTGTGGCCCACTTCCTCACATAGTTCACTTCTGAATCTCCACTTACTATAAATGCATTTTATTGGTGGAGACTAAGCCACACGCCTGTACACTTTACAAGGGAGACTGACAAATGTGGTTTTTACAGATTCAACCTTTATGAGGTGGAACGGCTAATGTGAAGATGTATTAAAATGTAGAGAGCATATTCAAATGGTGTTGGGCAGCCAAAAATTACAGATGACCGCTGGAGTCTCCTAGCTGGTCTCCTTGCCTTTAGTCAAATTTTTTCTCTTCCTTTGAAGCCCAAATTCTGGTGAAGAATTCTCTGATTTTTCTGTCTGTCCTCTGTGTTTTCAAAGAATCCTATACATACTTCTATTACAATTATTTGTTCCTACTAGACCATGAATTATTTAGTCAACAAACATATATAGCATTTACTAAGTATCAGGCACTGTTCTAAGTACTTCATAAATAATATTTGAGTATTAAAGCAGGCAATCAAATTTGTGCTCCCCTACCCAGCTCAGCATAGTCCCTGGTGTGTATAGTATGTATCTAATAAATAAGTGATTCACAATTTTAAAGGTAGAGAAGGAAAAAAAAAGAAACAGTCCTTCTACCTTAACACATGATTAGTATTCTGTTGTATGTGTTTTACATCCAGTCCTCCAAGGAAAAATTTGGCAAAAATTAAACTTCCCGAAGAGGAGCCGGGATGCCCGAGAAGGTAGTGAGTTCCCTGTCAGTTGAAACAGATGTAGAACATAGATTAACATCTGTGGACTACATTAAAAGTACTATTCAGCCTAGTTTCTGTGATTTTACATTGATTCAACAATGTTAGAGGAAAAAAATATCTTCTGCTTTCTAGTAAGTCATTAACAAGTAAGTTATACAAATGAGAAATAAGGATATAAGAGAAAAGGTGAGAGTAGAGACACTGATGGAAGAGATTAGGGAGAACAGTTCATGTATAAACACAAAATTTATAGGTATTGACTATGAATGAATCATCATAGGAGTTACTGCAGTGATTGCAAATATTGATCATGAGATTTTTGCTGTCAATGAAGTTGCTATTCAATAGATAGATGCAGTTTGACTCCTTTTCATAGATCCTTTGTCTTCCACATTCTAGCATGAGTCTTTAAAATAACTGTAATATTGTTCTTTGCCCATTACTTTATTTGATTAAAAAACTCAGAATGGTCAGAATTACTGAAAGAGTAAAGGGATAAAAATATTGCTTTTTTTTAAAATAATTAAGAGCCTATTCACATACCATAAAATTCACCTGTTTAAAATGTACAGTTCATGGTTTTTTAGTATACTCAAAATGTACAATTATCACCACAATTTTTAAAGATTTGTATTGTCCCAAATAGAAACTTTATATATACCCATAATCAGACTTACCCCAGTTCTCCCTCCCTTTCTCCCTGGTCCTGGCAACCACTAATCTATTTTCTTCTCTATAGATTTGCCTATTCTGGACATTTAATATAAATGGAATCATATAATATGTGATCTTTTGTGACTGGCTTCTTTCACTTAGCATAATACGATTCAACATTCATCCATGCTATAGTACTTTGTTTTTATGGCTGAATAATATCCCATTGTATATGACAATTTTGTTTATCCATTCATCAGTTGCTAGACACTTGGATTGTTTCTACTTCTTGGCTACCATGAATAATGCTTCTATGAACATTCCTATGCAAGTTTTTGTGTGGTCATATGTTTTCAATTTTCTTGGGTATAAGCTAGGTCAAATAGTAACAAATCATGTGTTTATCTTTTTGCATAACTGCCAGACTGTTTTCCAAAGTGGGTACATGATTTCATATTCATACAAGCAATGTGTGAGGGTTCCAATTTCTCCACATCCTTGCCAACATTTCTTATTGTCATTTTTTTTATCCTAGCCATCCTAGTGGACATGAATTGGTATCTCATTTTGGTTTTGATTTGTGTTTTCCTAGTGGTGAATGATGTTGAGCATCTTTTCATGTGCTTATTAACCATTTGTATATCTTTTTAAGAGAAATGTCTATTGATATCCTTTGCTCAATTATAATTGGGTTATTTTTGTTGAATTGTAAGAATTCTTTGCACATTTGGGTCCATATCCTTATCAGACATTTCATTTATAAACATTTCACTCATTCTGTAGGTTGACTTTTCACTTGATGTTGCATTTTGAAGCACATTCATTTCCAACTTGATTTTTTGACCCTATCAAGGGTGTCTTTGTATATTGTAAGGGTTAACATGAGTTTCAACATGAAGAAAAACAATTGTCTAATGAAAGTGTCATATGCATATGTATTACAAAATAAAGCCTTGTAGTATAGTTTGAAGTCTGGTAATGTGATGGCTCCAGATTTGTCCTTTTTGCTTAAGATTGCTTTGGCTATTTGGGCTCTTTTCTGGTTCCAAACAAAGCGTAGAATTATTTTTTCTAGCTCTGTGAAATATGATGTTGATATTTTGATGGAGATTGCATTGAATCTGTCAATCATTTTGGGTAGTATGGACATTTTTAAAATGTTGATTCTACTGATCCATGAGCATGATATGTTTTCCCATTTATTTGTGTCATCCACAATTTCTTTCTTCAGTGTTTTGTAGTTCTCTTTATAGAGATCTTTTACCTTCTTGGTTAAGTATATTCCTAGGTATTTGAATTTTTTTGTAGCTATTGTGAATGGTATTGAGTCTTTGATTTGGCTCTCAGCTTGACTATTATTGATGTATAGTAGTGCTACTGATTTGTGTACATTGATTTTGTAACCTGAGACTTTGCTGAAATTTTTATCAGTTCAGAAGTGTCTTTGGGGTTTTCTAGATAATAAGATTATATCATCAGCAGAAAGCAATGGCTTGACCTCCTCTTTCCCGATTTGGATACTCTTTATTTCTTTCTCTTGCCTGATTGCTCTGGCTAGGACTTCCAGTACTATGTTGAATAGAAATGGTGACAGTGGGCACCTTGTCTTGTGCCTGTTCTTAGTGGGAATGCTTTCAACTCTTCCCCATTCAGTATGATGTTGGCTATGGGTTTGTCTTATATGGCTTTTATAAACTTAAGAAATGTTCCTTCTTTATTATGAAAGGATGCCGAATTTTGTCGAATGCTTTTTTCTGCTTATATTTTGCTTATGTTTAGGTGGTGAGTCACATTTATTGATTTACATATATTGAACTATCCTTGTATCCCTGGGATGAAGCTCACTTGGTCATGGTGGAATATTTTTTTGATGTACTGTTGAATTCGGTTTGCTAGTATATTTTTGAGGATTTTTTCATCTGTATTCATAAGGGATATTGGTCTATAGTTTTTTTATTGTGTCCTTTTGTGGCTTTGGTATCAAGGTGATACTGGCTTCATAGAATGAGTTGGGTAAGATTCCCTTCTTCTTGATGTTAGGAATAATTTCTGCAGTATGGGGATCAGCTCTTCATTGTGGGTCTGGTGAAATTCGGCTGTGAGTCTGGTGAAATTCAGGAAAGCTGTCTGGGAGGGCCTAAGATGGCCCTACCTAGCCAGAAAGTCTGGCTGTGGAAGCAAGGGCCATGTGAGGTCCACAGTTGGGCTTTCAGGGCAGGTTTCTGTCTTCTGCCCCCTACCCTGCTCTGTAGTCTCCCTCTGGTGTCTGCCAGAAGGTAGGAGCTCAAACTAGCTGAGCTCCCCCATGATGGCACTGCAGGCTGGGAGCTTTCCTGTCCAGATTCTATCCTGGACTAAGAGTGCGGCTTTCCTGTGGTGGGACGGTTGCTCCATGAGCGTGCTGTGGTTGGGACCCACACTGTGCTCTTTTTTCAGTTCTGCCCATGTGGGCTCTCTCACCTTCCAAGATTAGTTCACACATCTCCCTTCTGTGCCCCCCAGCAACACGATATTCTCCTGGGGGTACAGGATCTGGCCTGTGGGCCTGTCCCTGGGTCCCTAAAGATCAGTCTCTGACTGTGCCAGGGCAAAGCATGCTGGACCCGAGTTGTCTGTGGGGTGCTCAAGCAGGTTTGATGTCCCTATGCTTCGAGGTGTGCCCTGCTCTTATGGAGCAGCTGGGCTTGCAGCACCAGGCAGGGCTGGTAAGCAGGGAGGTCCCTGTCTGAGCACCTCTTAGTCCTCTGCAGGTGTTTAGTTGAGTCCCTCTCTTTGTGGAAATCCCAGTGTGGTGTATGCACCAATGGGGTGGGGGTGGGGGGGGGGAAAGCAGCAGCTCTTGAGAACCCTGGCTCAATCGTCTCTCTTTATAGCCTTAGGTAGAGGAGGGGAAGGGGAGGAAAAGAGTCTGAATGGACGACAGCTAGCACTCTTATCTTTAGTTTCTGTCCCTCTCTCTGGAAGGCAGCCTGCCTAGAATGTCCAGGCTCTGGGGTTACACAGATCCCCCAGACCCACCGGACTCTGTGGTTCCTGGGGTGTGGGCTGGAATTGGGAAATGTTTGTGTGGGAATGAGTGAGACAAATGCTGAGGGGCTGAAGCTCCCTGGGGAGGACAAAGGTGCACAGCAGGTGGAGAAGCAGCATGACACCTGCCGTCTAAGCTCGGATCCGTAGTGACTGGAGGCAACCCCAAGGACACTGGCAGCCTGCTGCTTTGTCCTCAAGAAACTCCCAGTTCACTGGCAGCAGCAGCTTTTGGGCTCATGAGGGTGGGAAGGGTCTCCAGCAGCTCAGGAGCCTGCTGACTGCCAGAGATGTCAAGGAGGGGGAAAAAAAGCAACTACACCTACCCATTTTGCTGAACTTGAAGCCTATAGGGCAGGGGTCCTCAAATTTTTTAAACAGGGGGCCAGTTCACTGTCCCTCAGACCTTTGGAGGGCCGGACTATAGTTTAAAAAAACTATGAACAAATTCCTATGCACACTGCACGTATCTTATTTTGAAGTAAAAAAACAAATGGGCAAAAATGCCCGCATGTGGCCCGGGGGCTGCAGTTTGAGGATGCCTGCTCTAGGGGGTTGACCTCTGCCAATACCTTGCTCCTTCTTGTTCTGCTCCACAGCTTCTTCTCATAGAATGTCTGGTAGGTTCTGGCACTTTTCCCTCATAATTACACCCTGATCTGTGATTGTTTGGTTGTTTGCTTTTTCTTTCCTTTTCATCTAAAACTTTTCCTTCTTTCTGAGACGATCTGGCAGCTGGTGTCTCTGGTCAGCCATCTTCTGAAATTCTTAAGCAGAAATTTATCAGTGCTCACTGTAAATGTTCTTTCTTACAGGAGGATATGAACCTTAACGAAGAAAAAAAAGCTCCTTTACGAAACAAAGATTTTACCACCAAGCGTGAGATGGTTGTCCAGTATATTTCTGCTACTGCCAAATCTGTAAGTAGGGATATTTTCCTGGCACCAACAGAATGAACAATTAACTTACCATTGTCTGCTGAAAAATAAACAAACCTCAGCTCTTCAAATTTTGCTTCAGTTTACTCATGTAGACTATTTAGATATTAATTTATATATGTATTTTTACAAACTTAATATATATTTCTAAACTGTTCATCATTAGAAATGAGAGACTTTAATTATTACAAACAAGGCAGACTAAGGATACAAAATCTCTGAGGTTATCCAGTGAGTTTGGGTGCTGTGATTTTTCTGCGCTTAACCCAAAATTGACAACAGTTTGCAGGTATTCCACTTAAAAAATATTTTGTGAGATGAAAATTTCCTATTTTAAGGGAGAAGACACAAATATAGCATAGTCACAGCTTTATTTAAATTTATATTAAAGCTACATGTCTGGTGTCTGCTTGTATGACATTTTTAGCAATATTTTTTATTATGCTATTTTGTTTTTTCATTATTTTATGCACTGCAAACTATGTAAGCTGCTTCATAATTGTTATCGTACCTCTTCAATTATTGTAAAGGAGTCACAACAAAGTGACTATAATTAACAATAAGTTATGATATACTTTAAAATGACTAAAGGAGTGGAATTAGAATGTTCCTAACACAAAGAAATGAGAAATATTTGAGGTGATAGACACCCTAATTACCCTGATTGGATTAATATATATTGTATACCTGTATCAAAACATCACATGTACCCTATGTATCCCTAATAATCAAAAATAATTTTTTTTTGAAACAGAGTCTCACTCTGTCGGTCTGGGTAGAGTGCAGTGGTGTCATCATAGCTCACTGCAACATACAGCTCCTGGGCTTAAATGATCCTCCTGCCTCAGCCTTCCGAGTAGACATGGGCCACGACGTCCACCTAATTTTTCTATTTTTAATAGAGACAGTGTCTCACTCTTGCTCAGGCTAGTCTCAAACTCCTGAGCTCAAGCGATCCTCCTGCCTCGGCCTTACAAAGAAAAATAAACTAATTTTAAAAATATAAAAGGGGGGCATTTAATAGGAGCTTTAATCAAATCTCTTTGAGAGTCATATTTTTGAAATAGCAAAATTCATCTTTTATATTTCTGTAAGGAGAAAGCTTTTGATATCTAGAGTTCATAAAATAACTGTATGTATGTATATATGTGTGTGTATGTATATATACACTCAGTGAGTTTATGTGTATATATGTATGTTTATATATATTATATATGCATGTATGTATGTGCATACACATACATATAAGACATATATATTTTAAATTTAAAAAATTGAGCAGTGAAGAAAACAGGTCTTCATGGGAAAAATATGTTCTAAAGTTATTTGGCTATCCTATTAATGCTATGTCAGAACAGTAATTCCAGTGGCAATTACTAATACATTTTGCTCTGAATTCTACAATTGTATTAATTCTATATTGTACTTTAAGCAAGCTAAATCTGAATGCCGAACTATTTAAACATAACACATTGCAGCTCTGCCAGAGCAGAGCAACAGCATGTTTTTTAATTTGCTTCTGGTATCCAAGGGCAGAAATATGTTTCAAGTGATAAGTGGAATTTGCCATGAGCGTCGTTTTCAATAGAATTAGGTGATGCATAGGGTTTTACTTTGAAATTCTGATGAATCTCTTCTCATTTTTGCACTCAAGTTATTGTTCAGAGTAAAATGCTTAAGGAAATGCAGGATATACATTTAGTGTTATTTTTCAAATACCTAAAAGCTTATACACTAGTAAATATATATAACCGAATCCGAGTGTGAAGTACAGATAATAATAGATAATAATATATGCATAATCATGTCGTGGTTTCAGTGATAAATTTCGTTATTGTCTCTGGCTCATCTTTTGTTGTTGTTATTGTTGTTTGTGTAAATGAGACTGAATATAATGAAGATTATATGACGCTCTTATTCTTTGACCTTTTGATTATTACTTGATCTATGTGCAGAATGTGTTTTCATTTACTCTCATATTATTTCCTCTTCAAGTGACCAAAGATATGTACACTTTAAGTTATGTACTCATTTTTCAGATTAAAATGCCAAAATTTGGGTAAATATTAGATGAGCTCACTTGAATTGCTTTATTCAAAACATGTAAATTGAATGCTTCTCAAAAGACATGAACATTCTATGTTTAAGGCATTGTCTGAAGATCAGTACTCCTTAGTTTATAGTCCTTATATGTTTCCTTCAGCATACATATGAACACCTGACATATGCATAGCATTTTCATGAGAGTTCTGAGATTAAACATTTTTTTGCTAGTATTTTTCATGGGCCAAATATTATGGATGGAAGAAAGCCTGTTGACAAGCATGTTTTGAAGCTTTCTCTCCTTAGACATTAATTAGTACTGTGTTTTCTATCATTAAAACCACAAAAATTGTTTATGTAATTTCTTTTTGAAGGTGAAAGGAATGGCATTCAGTGACAAACAATACTCCAGTCTTTTGACTTCTTCATGATCAGAACAATAAAATTTGCACCAGTTATAACCCAGTATATGGCTATTTACTTCTGTACGACCAAGGTTTCCATCGTGCTGTTTGTCTCTCATTAGGCTTTAAATATGCTTTGCATGTCTTGTGCTTTTTTATGCTTTTTCATTATATTGATGCACTGATTTAAAATGTCTCCTCATTTAAAGTAGATGTGATTATAGCTATCACTTTGTGAAAATGCTTTACAGGTAATCAAAACTTTCATCATGAAGTGAAAACAAAGTTAAGTGCTAGAGTCCTTGGTGTAAAATGTTTTATAGTCATATGTGGCCACATATAGTCATATTTGGACAAAAATAACCTGAAAGAATGTATATTTCCAAAACACCAGCATGTTTTTAGAAATGGAAAACCAAGCTTTGTTATTATTGCAAAAGGTGTCCTACTGATTTGTAATCCTGAAATAGGCACAATATGTCAGTGATTTAGAGGGTATTTTGCATGCATTTAACAGCATACACAGACATTTATGAGGAAAAGTTATTCACCAAAGTCCTAACATTAGTTTGCTGAATGCCGACGTCCTTATTAGAAGAAACTAGTTTATTTCTAATTTAAATCATAATCTTTGAAATTGAGATTTAAAAAGCAAGTAAAATTATACTTTTGGAGATGTGAGCTATTGAAAGGTAGCATTGATTTTTTTTTAATCTCAATAGGAGATAATTTACAATAGTGATACCCGCTACATCTACAAATTTGTTAGATGACCTATATATATATAACTGACATATATATATATATATATATATCAAACTGACCTATATATATATTTAACAAGTAGTTACAAGTTGCAGTACATTTATGTGTATGTGTATAGATGTATTATGGTTTTGCTTTTGCCATTATCAGATCCTTTCTTTCTCAGGTCTTTTCCAGGTATGATCTGGATATGATTGGAAACAATTGAATCCAGACATGACCAAAATAGTTACTCTTAGCTTCCCTGGTCTGATCTGTCGCATCTGTTGCTGTATGAAATTCATCGATTCCTCTGAAATGACCGTTTACTTGGAAACTGTCATTATCTTTTTGTATATTGTGATATCCTCTTAAGATTCTTACTAGGGTTTCAATTAAATTTTATTTTTTATAAAGCACTAGCTGAGATTTTGATAATAACTGCTATCAGATTAATGGTTTTGGATTGTGGATTAGCTATTTTTCGGACAGTGTTTGATATTGAAATATGAGAATGTGATAACAGTGATTCAACTTATATTTGCATTTTGGCATAAAATTATATTTAGGACTATGAGTTTAGTTCTTGCTTTCTTAAATACAATTCTGCCTTTCAAAAATTCTTTTGTCTCTTACCCATTAGGAAAGCTCAATTGAAGTTGCAGTTTTTTTAACTGTTTCCTCATTATGAATATGTGCATGTCTAGATATGAAATGCTTCTTTGTCTTTACATTATATAGCAAACTCTGATCTTATAATAGAAATGCTAGGATGACCTAAGAAAGTAGAATAATAATCAATCTGTCTTTTTTGTATTTTTCAAGTATAATATAAAACAATATTATAGACCTTAAATTCATAACAATAAAAATATTCCAGTTTTCAACCTAAAGTTCACTTCTGAACTTAATGCATGACTTTAAATGCAGAATTTATATTCTAAAATACCTTATTTCAATCTTAATAGTATATCTTCCCTAAGAAGGAAAGAAAATAAAAAGCAATATTTTGGGGAAAATATGAATTTTCTATTGATAGTTTTTTCAGGAGCTGTGAGATGTTAAAATATCTGATGCCTGATTACACGTAACCTTGCGTTACTTGATATTTAGATTGCACTATATGAAAAGTCCATTACAGTACATTTTAAAAGATCCTCAAATAGTAATTATCATTTATTTGGGAATCTTTATTTTGTAGACTTTATACATTCTTGAAACATAGTAGAAATTAATATTGATATATTTGTTTTAGCTTCTCTAGATCTAAAGTATTATAAGTATAAATAGGGTTAGCTATTTACTAATTTACTAAACACTTAACTTCTGTGAAAAGCCTCTGATTACTAATATTGTTGCTGTTTGTTTTTTTTTACACCATAACCCCTCTTCGTTGACCACTGCATGCAGATAGTTGGAAGTAAAGTTACGGTGAGTACAAAAGATGTGTTTTACCCTTAGATATAAATTTGGACTTTTGTGGATTGTGATTTTTTGCTTGTGGTATTTTATGTGTTTGGTTCTTCTTTTGATACATGTTTTACTGAAGCAGTGAGACGAATGTTAGGATCAGGTGATTAGAATTTAGCTCTGGCAAGTATTTTTCCCGTGGTTTTGGGAGATGTTTTAGAACTAGAATATGCTTGTATATTTTTGTCTTGGAAATTTTTTACTATTTTTTTTTTGTTTTTGGAGTTATACTAACTCTGTCAGTCTTTATGATTCTGATGAAAACGTGTATATGATCTCAATTTTTTAGGGTGGTAGAAAGAGATTCCTAAAATGCTAATAGGAATTCTTATTAAAATATGGTACTTTGATTATAGTATCACTGAGCATATAGTGTAGTGAAAAACCCCCTTGTTGTGCAGTTAGGAGGCCTGGGCGCTTGTGTTTTTTGTTGCTTAATCAGCTCTGTGACTTTGGGTGAGTCATGTAATTTTTCTGGGGTTCAGATATTAAATGGATAAACTCAAATGATTGGCTTGAATTTTAAGATTGTTTCTGTTGCTGCCATTTAAGGGTTTTATATTCAATGTACTGTATTTCAGTGGTATAATTACATGATACACTATTATATAACATGCCAGAAGTTTCCTGTATTGTGATTGAGAGCTATTTGTAATTACCTTGCCTTCATGACTAAGCGTTCTTTATTTAGAGAACAGGATAGGAAACATTATCTTTAACATAACTGAGTACTGAGGTATCTAGAATAAGGAATGTATTTAATATTTATTTTGCTTTTAAAATTGATTTTCTTTTTCCTTTTTAAAATTTGTGTGATATCTAGGGGGGGAAACCCATCAGCCTTTTAGGATAATTTTAAAAATCACAAATCCTGCTTTTCCTTCTAATCCTTTGAAAAAAAATCAGGAAATATTTATTTAGTGCTTATTATGTGTCAAGAATTATGCTATGTGCACTGATGACTGGAAAATAAAAATGAGGTAAGACTCTCTAGTCTATATATGTTGGAGTAATCAAACCTTAAATTGTGCATGCTGATTATAAGTGTAATAGGAATTCTTAAGTAGGAGAAAGAAGTGAGGTTGGAATAATTAGAGAAAACTCCATGTAAATATCTGGAATTAAGCTGGGCTTTCAGGAATAGTTAGTTATGATGGCTGGGGTTTGACTAGGGGGAAGAGACTATGGAGAAGCTTTCAGATTCTGGAAGTAATACTAAATTCAAAGGCCTAGAGAGAGAACCAAACCACGTGTGCAGGGGTGGGGAAGAAGGAAGTGAGAAATCAGGTTGACTTTGTTGGAAGAAATAATATATATTGGAAAGATTAAAAAATCAAGTTGAAAGAGTCTTGAAGTGCAGGCAAAAGAATAGAAATTAGTTTGAGCAAGGAAGTAATACGATGAAAGCAGTGTTTAAGAGAAATAAATTTGAAAGTTGGTAGGCTGGATTAGGTTAATGGTTTTCAAACTTTAAAGTACATAAAAATGCAAAATTTCTCCTCCTCCCACAGGATTGTGATTCTGAAGGTCTGAGATGTGGCCATTAAATTTGCATTTTTATCTAGTACTACTGTTAAGGTAGTCTGAGAAGTACTTCACACTTTGGAAAGCACTGGTTTAGGACAAAGAGATTTGTTTGGGAAAATAGCTGAGAGTCTTTTGAAGACTTGTATTAAACTGGAGGCTCTATGTAGGAAGGGTGGGGTTGAATAAGAGTTTGGGAAGATAAAAGGGATTTTGATCTTATTTTAATGTGGGCTGGAACCAATCTAATGCACTGTGTCAGAAGGCAGTAAAATATTACCAGTTCCTCCACATCCAACCAATTAAGTTCTGCTGATTATTTCTCCTAAATAAGTTTGAACTCTCTCTCCTAATTACCCACACTATTACTTCCTTAGTTCATATTCATCATTTAACATCCCTGTGATTGCTGTAGCCTTGTCTTTAGTCTCTTACATGCCCGTGAGTGTTCTACATGGCTACTAGAGATCATGTTCCAATGATCCCCTTATCCACAGTTTTGGTTTCATTTACTTCACGTACAATATGATAAGAAATTTGAGAATGAAAGAGACTGACCACATTCACATAATTTTTATTAGTATATTGTTATAATTGTTCTGTTATTGAAACTGAAAGGGAGTTTAGGTATAGGTCCAGTTGTTGAGACAATGAGGATTGCCAAGGAAGAAAGGAAGTTTTAATACCACAGAAGAGAGGGAGAAGCTGCTTTAAATCAAATCCTGTCTTTCCAACTCAGGGAAATCATAGACTTTTAAAGGAGGAGCCCCTTGCCCTGGGGCAGGTCATGATGTATCTCACCAGGGGCTATATGCATTGGGGGCAGATTGTGGGGGATGGTGAATCTTGGCATCAGGAATTCTGCCTAGGGGCCTTCAGAATCTCAGCTTCTTTGTCTTACTTGGGGAAAATCCACTATTTCTGGGAAACAACTCCAGGGTCAAATAGTTAAGGGGGAGGCTTTGAAATTTGTTCAGTATGGGGCTGGTTACAGTTGTGTTTTATTATTACTTATTGCCATTAGTTTCTTACCGTGCCTAATTTATAAATTAAACTTTATCATAGGTATGTATAGGAAAAAACATGATATATATAGGGTTCATTATGATCCATGGTTTCGGGTATTCACTGTGAGTCTTAGAATATATTCCCTGTGGATAAGGGGGGGACGACTGTATTTCCCTCCTCAAAACCATGAAATGGCTCCCTATTCCCCTTTGTGATCTCATCTCTGCCTTCTTTTCTAATTTCATCTCCAGCTGCATTCTTACTCATGTATACAGGAATACTTAACAATTCCTTAATACTATTCTTTAATACTTCTAAATTAAGCATATTCTATTTATTTGAGCTGGAATGCCCTTTTCTTCTTTAGTGTATCCAGCAAACTCCTAAATATCCATCAAGATTAAACTTCATGTCAATCTTAGGAGAAGCTATTCTAGATAACTAGTTCTTTCTCATAGCACCGTGTATATAGCTGTATTATATTTAAGATATTTTATTATAATAAGTAATTTACATGTTCTTTTTCCCTAGTGAACATAGTTTCTGCCTTCAAGAAACTAAGTCTAATGAAGAAGACATATAGGTAAACAGAATAAAGATAGGACCTCAAGATGCAAAATCATAAAGGTTGTAAAGTAGCAGGCCAGCAGGCCATCTATGGTTCATATATATGGTTCCCAGAGTGTTTTGAAAGACAGTATAATGAGACAGGTGTTATGATTGATCCACAATATAAACTATTTTATACCCATTTCTTATTTCTGACCACCTTCTCACATTTGAATTTGAAAATCCTATGAAGGTAGGAAATTATAGGAATCACCTTCTAGAGGAAATGATGAAGGGTTAGTTCTAGATGGGAGAGTTGCCTTAAGGAAGATTTTTTATTATTTTCCTAGAGGGAGGAATGAAAAAATTCTGGTGACCGTCATGTACTAAAGGGTAGCTTAGTCTCATTAATCTTAAGAAAATGGGAGGTGTTTCTTCATTGATAAAAAGGACAGGTAGTAATTCCATAGAGATGTTCCTGAGAGTAGAAATTCTAGAATAACCACTTTAAGTGTTGTGGTTACCTAGAGATTACACATATTTGTTAAAAGATGAGTGGTATGAAAGCCAGATTGAATTTGGAAAGATGGAATATCTAGTGAACTAGGTTGGAATGGGCCTGTCTTATTAATACTTTTGTCTACCCAATGTTGATTAGAAGCAGAAATGGAGTTGAGGCCCTCCCAATCTTGAACTACCATCAGCCTTACTTTTCACTATTCTTTGTAAATTTTACTTTAAAAGGCTAGAAAACTGCCTGTTATCTGAACAGAACCACCCCCTTAGGCAGTATTGCTTCTCACTTTTCTCTAGGGATCTTTTTGTATACAATGTTTCTTTTGTTAACATTCTATCCCTCTCCCACAGCTCTTCCTTGAAGCCTATCTTGATCCTGATTCCCTACCACCTAGCAATTTATCTGAACTTCTATAGCACTTTATTTTTAAAACTCTCTTAAGGAATCAGTCTCTATCTTATAATTCTTATTATTAATATGTTATATATTCCTTAAGGACTTCTTTTATAATACTATTTTATTTTATACTTATAGTGATTTATATCCTTGAATAATACTTTCTATAATACTATGAGACCTTTCATGTTCACAGTATAGACTATATGAAAAAAATGCAAATTTTAGTAGAAGTCATGGTTTCAGAGGCAAATGGACCACGCTCCCGATTTTGAATCTGTTATTATACATACTAGCTGTGTGACCTTGGATAATTTACTTAACCTGTCTGAATCTCAGTCTCCCTATTGATAAAATGAAGATGACAGTACTAAATTCAGGATAGTTTTGAAGTGTATTGTTTATATTTAATATATTTAACACATAAAGAAGTTTGCAAATAGTAAGTCCAAATTACATTTTTGTTAAATGTCTTGAATTCTACAAAATGCTTGGTATGATAGACATAAAACATAAAGACCAAGCGGTAAAATGAGATAAGACTATGAGCTGCCTCTCTCTCTGTCTCTCTGTCTCTCTTTTTTTTTTTTGGCTAAGTATTCACGATCTGTGCTATTTGAAGATTTAAAGGGGAGAAATAGGATTTATTCTGGGTCAAGAATGGTGGAAGGATCAGCCGGATGTTGGAAGGAGAACGCTTTGCCTATTTATTGGAAGCTGTGTTATGTGGTGTGGATTATTGATAGGCTTTGAGAAAGAATTCATATGTGATCTCAAGTTAAAATTGACAGTGTTATTTTAAAGATTTGATAAAATAGTTGAGGATTTGGTATAGATACTGGCTGTGAGGGGAAGTGATAAAATGTCTTTCTGTAGAGCTCTAAAAATAGCAAAGAGAATTTGGGGTAGGGTAGAGACAGAAAGAACTGAATGACTTTTTTAATGGCTTCTTGTTTTAAGTACGTGTTATGGAATTTTGTGAACCAAAATAAACTTTTATTATTCAGTAATACATTGCATAAAACAGATTTAGAAATCAGCTGAAATGATTTTCATTTCATTGCAAACCAAGAATAATCTATCTACAGGTGGAAAAAAAAGTAAGAATTAACATGATTATATATGATAACTAGAAAATAAAATTATAGTGACCAGACTTTACAATGTTAAATAAGAGGTAATTTAATGACATCAGGAGCAGGGGCTTTTGGGGAGTACTTGTTTTGGCATCGGAAAGACCTGAGTTTGATTCCCTGATTCACCACTCATTTATTCCGTGTAACTCTGTAAACCTCTCTAGACAGTTCCAATCCTTTTTTGAACAAAAAGTTACTTGGTATCTCTTATGGGACAGGCACTATTCTAGGTACTAGAATGATGAACTATACAGATAAAATCTTCATGGAACTTATATTCAAGATGGGGAAACAAACAGTATGACACATACCAAATGTAATGGTAGATAAATGCTATGAATGAAAATAGAAAAAAACAATAGCAAGATGAGAAAGCAGAGAGTGATCATGAATGTGCTATTTTAGATAGTTGAGCTCTCTGAGTAAATGACATTTGAACGGAGACCAGAATGAAAATGGGGAGAGCCATACAAATATTTAGGGCAGAGAGAACATTAAGTGCAAACGTTATCAAAAAAGTTCGGCACTTGTCCCCAAGGCCACATCAGAAGAATGTGGGAGGAGAAGGAAAAGGTAATTTATTAATCTGCTGGCAAATGAAGAGACAGAGCCTGTCCTCTTGAAGTACCATCATCCTCTTTATAAGCAGAAATACAGAGCTTTTAAAAGGAGTTTCAATCATGGGACTTTTGCTGTTCAACTATAGTTGATGGTCCTGATCGACCCCGACCCTATTTCTAGCTGAAGGCAATCTCTTGACCTCTGCCTGGTCAGAGCCATCTCCTGTGGTACAAAGAACACTGCCCTGCCCTTCCGATTACTGGCCTTAGGCAGGGATGCAGGTTTTAATTCCCAGAAAGATAGGGGGCGGGTGTTTAAAGAAACAACTCTTAAAACATTTTACCCTTTTAAAAATATTTTACCCTCTTTCAGGTTGTTCACTCTGTTAGACAAAGGCCTTGAGGTGGGGGTATGCTTGGGGTATTTGAAAAATAGCAAAGAGGCTTCCATGGGTGGAGTGAGGGGAACAATGGAAAGTATGGGGGTATTTAATAACCAATCCCAAGAGCTGGTTAAGGTGACTAAAAACAAGTATTAGCGGGGTTAAATTTGGAAAGATAGGTTGAGATCATTTTAGGAGAGATATGTCAAGCAGTTATTACTTTAATAGTCAGTGAGGAGCCCTGGAAGGTTTTGAGCCATGGAATGACAAAATCCAAGGTGTATAAATCCAAGGTGTATCAGTGGAAATTGGAGAGGTTAGAGATGAGCGCAGGGAGATCAAGCTGGGAGTTATTGCAGTAGTTTAAGTAATAGGACCTTGAACTGGAGTGTGGTTACTAACTAAATGGAGGGTATACATGAGAGAGAGAGATTGTGGAAGTTGAATCTATCAGCCTCAGCAAATGATTAAAAAGGGCTGAGATGTGTGAATCAATAATGACTCAAATTTCAAGCATGGGTGACTAAAGTGTCTTGAGCATTCATAGAAGAGAAGTCAGGAGCAAGACCAAGTTTGGGCTAAAAGGTGATGGGTTCAGTTAAAAATGTTAATCAAGGAGAAATTACTTGAATCACAAAAGTAGGAGGAAAGTTATCATCATGTAGGAGCATTTTTTAGCTCTTCCAACATTGGCTATAATTTTGCTCTCTGTTTCAAATTTCTGCTTTTACTATTAAATATACTCTCAGCACATTGCTTCTGAGAATATGTTGATTATCATTCTAATAACCTTTACCTGCTTATAAACTTGGTGCCTGAATATCTTTTTTTTTTTTTTTTTTCTTGAGACAGAGTCTCACTCTGTTGCCTGGGCTAGAGTGCCGTGGCGTCAGCGTAGCTCACAGCAACCTCTAACTCCTGGGCTCAAGTGATCCTCCTGCCTCAGCCTCCCGAGTAGCTGGGATGACAGGCATGCACCACCATGCCTGGCTAATTTTTTCTATATATTTTTAGTTGACCAATTAATTTGTTTGTATTTTTAGTAGAGACGGGGTCTCACTCTTGCTCAGGCTGGTCTCAAACTCCTGAGCTCAAGCAATCCTCCCGCCTCGGCCTTCCAGAGTGCTAGGATTACAGGCGTGAGCCACCGCGCCTGGCTGGTGCCTGAATATCTTTGCTAGGTAATGAAGGCTATGTCTACTTGCAGGTGACTCAATAGACCCAGATAAAGAAGAGCTAATCATGTTGGTGGCCTATAATATTGGTTACCAGATAAATCATCTTAAATAATTAAGATGACACATTTTTGCCTTTTTCAGTGTTTCTAAATGATTTCAGTCAAGAGGACAACCCCATCATAGTAAAGGTTAGGTACAAATGTGTGCTTCTTTACCCTAGTTGGGGAATGGGAATTGTGAGCACTGACTATAGCAGGACTTTTTTTTTTTTTTTTCAAAATAGAGCCAAATGAATTTTTTCCCTCATGCTCATGAAAAAGGTAATTCTGAGAGTAAGTTCCTGCTAAAAGTATAAACTTAAGGCCAAGCTCAGAGTAATAAATTTAAAATGTTATCAATGTGTTCCTTACTATAAGCTACCTAGTAATAGTAATATATATACAATACCACTAAGTGTGACAGTATGTATTAGTAGGCTGTTAAACTGCTACTGCATTATTAAATTGAAGTTTTTTAGTTTATTAATAGAATAGTATCTTTTTTTTTTTTTTTTTTTTGAGACAGAGTCTCGCTTTGTTGTCCAGGCTAGAGTGAGTGCCGTGGCGTCAGCCTAGCTCACAGCAACCTCAAACTCCTGGGCTCGAGTGATCCTTCTGCCTCAGCCTCCCGGGTAGCTGGGACTACAGGCATGCGCCACCATGCCCGGCTAATTTTTATATATATATCAGTTGGCCAATTAATTTCTTTCTATTTATAGTAGAGACGGGGTCTCGCTCAGGCTGGTTTTGAACTCCTGACCTCGAGCAATCCGCCCGCCTCGGCCTCCCAAGAGCTAGGATTACAGGCGTGAGCCACAGCGCCCGGCCTAGAATAGTATCTTAATGATTACCTTATGTAATGTTATACTTGTGTCAGGCCAATTTGAATATATCCTACGAAAAAAGATCTTATTTTGCCATTTTTTTCTTTTTATAATTGTGTAGTCCAGAAGGGGGAGACAAAACATTGATTATTGGAGGTTGAAGTAGCTGCTTCATGATGATAAAACATTGCTTTCTTGCACTCCAATTTGATTGTTTTTTTTAAAATGAGTTTAGAAATTATAGGATAGCTACTAGTGTAAAATATTTAGTTTTATAATAGTAACAATTTTGCTAAAAATCTAAATTCAATCAGAATACAAATAATGTCATTATTTTTAACTAGTATATATAAAGTAGAAAAACTCATTTGGTAATCAGATGAAAATAAGACCTGAGACTATTCAATGATGGTATCTTGTAAGTGATCTTTTAAAATTAGCACAAACACTATTAAAGTACCAATTTTGGTCTTTTCTAATTTCACATTCATTAAATGCAATGAATAGCTAGCTACTTTCCCATTTTTTAACATTTTAACATTGTATGCTAACTTGTGTTTGTTTTGGATAGGGGTATCTGTTATTTGTATCTCTGTTCACTTTTATAACAATTTCTTATCACTCCCTTCCGTTTTAGTGCATTGTCATAAAATTACATTATTTCCTTATGCCAGATTAAACTCATTGTTTAAGGCAAGCTCAAGTATAGATTATGAAATATTAACAAGTCTTACCTTGGGCTTATAACAGCATGAATATTGGCATTAGGGTTAGACATTTTATAAAATGATTATATTAATATTTATGAATATGGGATAGTTATGTTTTATAATATAGCTTGATATTAGAAATGAAAAGACGTACTTTTCATGTACAATTCTGCATTGCAAGTTCATTAGCTGTGTATTTTGATGGCGATCATGTTAGAAATTTCTACTGAGGATATTTCTCTGTGTATATAGTCAGGTGAAAGTAGATTTAAAATCTGATGCTTAATATAAAACATTTAAAACTAGTATAGCCATTATTTCATATTGGGTTGGTTTATTTTACTTTTCAACTGTGGCAAAAATTTTGATCAGATATATAGCATGAGATGATTATATGATAAGTATTTTTTGTGTTTGTTTTTGTTAAGTAATATAATCTCTATACTATGTATCCTTTAAAAGCTCTATGGAATTTGCTGTTTCCATTATAATACTTAAAGTGACATGATACAGAGATATTTTTTATGAGGCAATGCTTTCTTGATCCAGATAATCTTGTCAGCAGGGGAAAAGGGGAAATAATCAGATTATGATCCATGTTAAAAAGGTACCTTAACTTACTATATATCAAGTGTTGGCCTTTTTCTCGCATACTCGATTCCATCTCCCATTTTATTTAATCAAGTTTCTTTTATCTGCTTGTTAGGAAAGGATTGTTTGGTCGAACCAATATTAGCTCTTTTGAATGGGATAAGGGCAGAACAGGATCATCTTAAAAATGCCACCTTAGATTAATGGAGTGCTTAAAGTCTATTCATGTATTTTTTTTTCATTTAATCTACATATTAGATCAAATATGTAGATCATATGATCTGAATATTATGTATTTTTGTAGGTTTGTGCATCAATTTTTCAGAAGACATTGCATCTCTCCCCAAGTCCCTGGAAGCTGGTTAGAGTCTGGCCTTGTCCTATGGAGTTTTTTGGGCTGATAGCTGTACATACATACAGTCTTTTGAGTAGTATATACCGGCCAAGGTATTTTCTGTCAGTCGTCAATTGATATTCATAACTTATACTATTATCCAGTTTATATGCTTGTGTAAAGTGTTTTGTAGGTCTGCATCCCTAAATAATGGTCATGTGACTAGTGGTATTTAAAATAATTTTTTTGCTGTAGTCACCATAACTCAGATACCAGGGTTACTGCTGCATTAATTGCATGTGCTATTATAGCTGCAATCACAATTACCTATCAAAACAGTATAGAAAACAACAAATGGGCCGGGCGTGGTGGCTCACGCCTGTAATCCTAGCACTCTGGGAGGCCAAGGTGGGTGGATTGCTCGAGGTCAGGAGTTCGAAATCAGCCTGAGCAAGAGCGAGTCCCTGTCTCTACTATAAATAGAAAGAAATTAATTGGCCAACTAATATATATAGAAAAAATTAGCTGGGCATGGTGGCGCATGCCTGTAGTCCCAACTACTCGGGAGGCTGAGGCAGTAGGATTGCTTGAGCCCAGGAGTTTGATTGCTGTGAGCCAGGCTGACGCCACGGCACTCACTGTAGCCTGGGCAACAAAGCGAGACTCTGTCTCAAAAAAAAAAAAAAAAAACAAAAAATGAATTTTAACAGAATCAATCAAAGATATTGAAAGCTTTCCGGGTTCAGTTTTTATGCTGATCTGTTTGTAAATTTTTACTAACCTGTCATGGTTCTTTTCTTTAATGAACTTGTGATCTAAGGAGAAAATAACTGCTTATGCAATGTAATTTTTGTGCTGTGAGAACAGTAACTGTTTTGTATACTTTATTTTTATTGATGATGACGATGCTTTTTTGGCAGAGTGCTTATGCATTCAGAGAGCTGTTCTACAGTGTGATTGGCATCTGTAGACTAGATGTAATATGTACTATACGGGCTTATATCTCTCTCTGTATATATTTATCCACCTTTCTATCCTCCCAAAGTTAAATGAAGTTAAGTAAGTTCCTTCTTTATTAGAAAGCAGAGAAGTATTATAAGAGAACTGATGCTCTTCCCCCAAATGAGCTCATATTTTCTTAACCTATGGAGTACTTTTCCTTGGAATGTGGAAAGGTATATGTTATGGGCTAAATTATGTCCCTCCCTAAAATTGTTATATTGAAGCCTTAATGGCCATTAACTCAGAAGGTGACTGACTGTATTTGGAGATAGGGTCTTTAAAGAGTTAAGTTAAAAAAGAGGTCATTAGGGTGAGTTCTAATCCAATCTGACTGGTGTCCTGATAAGAAGAGACTATTTGGACACACAGAGAGACAGCAGGGTTATGTACATACACGGAAGATAGGCCGTGTGAGGACATAGAGCGAAGACAGCCTTCTGCAAGCCAAGGAGAGAGGCCTCAGAAGAAACCAAACTTGTTGACACCTTGATCTTGAACTTTTCATGTCAAGAATTGTGAGAAAACAAATTTTTCTTGTTTATCACCCAATCTGTGGTATTTTGTTGTGGCAGCCCTAGCAAACCAATATAGTATATGATACTCGTTTTGTTGTACTTAACGCTTGAAAATAGCTAACCTTTAGAGGATACTAAGTGCCAGGAACTGTACTATGCAGGCTTCATGTAAAAACTAATTTAATCCTCATAACAATCATCACCCTCCATTTTATATTATAGATGAGGGAAAATGAGGCTGAGAAAAGCAAGTATATTGTCTGGAGTTACTTAGTAAGTAAGTGGGAGAGCTGAGATTTGAATCCAGTCAGACTTCAGAGCTTGGCCTATTAACTATTACCTAATTAAAATTTGGTGGATTTCAGGCAGTTGTGGATAATGATTAATACCGTGGGTGCTTAACCTCTCTAACACTGTTAATATTTAGTCCTTAACCATATGCTAATAAATGCTTCTTATTTTCTATCAGCTGGAGAATGCTTATAATCATACCTACAATATGTAGAGAGCCCTGCCCATGAAAAAGCCACCATATCACAGAGAATTAAATACCTCCATGCACATGTTGCTATCTGGGCCAAAAATGACTAAGCAGACATGGTCTTTGTGCTTTCGTTGGCAGATGTTTGCAAACAAGTAACATTAGTGCAGATAAACAGAATATACTGAGCAACTTAAATGTGAGGAAAAAGATACTGCTGTTTTATTAACCAAATATAAATATTAGAAAAAAATCCCATTTTTAGCAAAGGCCTGTCAGTTTTCTAAACCATTTTTCCCTGTGTCTAAAACAGATGAAACATCGTGCCTCTTCAAGTTTTATATCATCCGTGTTCACCTTTCTTATGCACTCTTGCCTTTTATAATTAATTTCAATTAAACATTAGTTTTGTTTAATTAATATTGTGTAATTAAAATGCTTATAAGCTCTCAGAGGGCAAGGACCATGTCTTAATACACCTTAGACATTTTTAAATACACTAGGCTATAACAGCAATAAAATAATTAAACATCCTTTTATTTAATCTCTACATATTCATAACTCCTCTGACAGTGAACTGTGTATATAAACTGAAATCAGAAAGCTGCTAGTTGTTTTATAATGCCTCTCAAAAATAGAAATCCTCTTCCATTGGAAGTGAAGTCTGACATCTTAAAATCTTTTTTTTTTTTTTTTCAAGAATAAAACTAAATTTTTTCTATTGCCATTTAGGTTCCTTTCCTCTTGATAAGATTTCTACTTCTACTAAGGACAATTGTTCATTATCACCCATGCAATTTCTCTCAGGGTATTTGTAGGATTAAGTGGCCCCTCAGCTGCTGCTTCTCCCACTTCCTTTAACTTTTCCATAGAGTGCTGCCTTCTTTTTAATTGCTTTTGAGCTGTCTACAATTCAAAATTCAGTCTACAGTTTGAGGCCTCAGAACTATATGTGCTACTTGATAATATACTTAATATGACTGCTCTCATTCTCATTTTACTCAGTGTGTGTGTGTAGTTCCTCAATTTTAGTGGTGCCACTTCCATTGATGGTGATTATGATTTTCTAAGTGAATTATACCCATGGGAAAACCACCACACAAAATGGATGCTTAAAGCAAAAATTGTAACAGTGAAAATCACAATGTTTAGACTTTGAAGTCCTGGGCTTTGGATCTTGGCTCTAATCTCTTAATGGCTGAGTGATTTGGGGTGAAGCACTCAACCTTTCTTGAGCCCAAGTCTCTTTATCTGTATTTATTCTGCCATCCTAAAAGAGTTACAGAGTACTTTGTAAACTGTAAAACATATTACACATCTAAGCCATGACAGTAATTATCAGTTCAAGAAATGATTCTCAGGATAATTCCTAATTACATTTTTTGGAAGAATGTGTTGAACCACAACTACTGCCAGCTTATTGTGACATACGCATTCATGCATTCATTCCTTCATTACTCAGTGTCAGTTTAGAAGCCACTAATATTAATAGTTATGACCTTTTAAAGGCTCAGGTCTTCTAAGATGGCCCCTAGGCTACAGACTATGTGTAAAGTCACCCTCTTTATGAAAAGACACACGCAACTGTGAGGATTATCCCTAATCTTCCTTCTAAATATTAAAATATTTGCATTGTAAACTGCATAGCCATGGTGTCCTTATTTCATTTGAGCTGTTTTCTGCAGGTGAATATTATGTATATTCTATAAATTGGGGTTTAATAACTTTTATCTTGTCATTGGTTGTATTTCTCTAGACATATTTCTAAACTAAGGTCACATGAACTCAGAAGTAGGAAAGTTCCTGGGATAATACTTTGAGATTTGTGGTAGGAGTTAAGAATTTGGCTTTTTTTCTAAGTAGTACTAAATGTTTAAATACAAAAGGCCATATTTCCTTTAAATAAAGGATTTAAACCAAATATGTGATTTAAGCAAATCCTTTTCAAGTTTGCTATTGTCAGCATAAGAGTAATTCAATACATTTAGAAAATTAGATAATGGCGTTAAGGAGAGGGAATTAAAAAAAAATTCACCTATATCCCCATAACCTTTACATAAACTACTGTTAGTAATTTGGTATATTTATATCCAATTGTTTCTCTGCTTCATAGTTATTTTTAGAATGATTTCTACCACTTTTTGTAGCTATACTTCCCTTTCAGAAATGAATCCCTGTTTTATGATGAGGTAAATTGATAGATAATTTTGGTAGATTATAGCGTCTGATGGCAAAGTAGTATTTTAACAAATCCTGGCATTCTCACTTCATTTAATTATAGTCTGGTTACTGAAAATTCAATATCTAGGATCATTTTATTCTTTGAATAGTTGTGGTATGATTTTATCTTTAGTAATGTTTGAGTATGTAAGCAGTTATAGGCCATTTTTATGTGTTTTCCCGGATAGCTTTAAAAGCCTAATGAAAAATTTCCATAATCTGTCTCATTATTGGATTAAAATAATACACAAATTGCCATCAAGATGTAAAACAACACTAAATCTCAATTTTCTCAGATTGGTAACTATTTATAATGATATTTTTTCTTATTTATCAGATATTAATAATTTGGAGAAAAATCCAGAAGTGTTGAATCGATAATTAGTATTAGAAAATGTATCAATAAATCTCATAGGATTTTGTAAACGTCTATTTTCATTATTTTTGGGGGGGGCACTGTTGAATTACTGTTGCAAATGAAGCCAGATCTTCATTTGGAGAAATTACTTGTATTAAACAGATGAGTAGGCTGAAATAGCTGCTAAAACAATTTCATGCTTTTGTTTTTAATGTAGTTCAATTATAAAATGTCACATCAGATTGTATGTGAGTACACAAGTGCATAATTTTAATTTTATTTCTGAGTTATCACATTTTAAGAAGTTGATTAAAATCACCCAAAATATTTTCTAAGCTTTTTGTATGTAACAAATTAACCATTTGAAATGAGTTAAAACAAGATTGGTATTTTGGCAGTTAATACCTTTATTAAAGGAATTGATTAATTATTTTATAGTTACCCATTTTGTTCTTTTTAGTTTGTATGTGTAAAGAACTGCCACATTTTGTTATTTGCTCTAATTTCTTATTTTGAGAAATTTCAAACTTACCGAGTCATTGCAAGAATATTATAATGAATACTCACATACTTCTCATCCATATTCTCTGATTGTTAACATTATGCTATGTTATGCTTTGTCCTCTCTGTTTTTTATTTCTCCTTTTATCTTTTTTCTGAGTCTTAGTTGATGAATTGTAATGCTTCCCCCCTAAATACTTAAGCATGTATCTCTTAAGAACAAGGACTTTTTCCTATATTAGCATAGTATAATTATCAAACTAAGGGAATTTATCACAGATATAATGCTGTTATCTAATATAGAGCCCATATTCAAATTTCTTCAACCATCTCCCATCTAAGTACTAATCAGGCCTCCCCAACCATTTCAATAATGTCCTTTATAAATTCTTTTTTCTAGAATCTAATGAAGGATTGCACATTACATGTACTTTAAAAAATTCATTTCATTAACATTTTGAAGAGACCAAGCCAGTTATTTTGTAAATGTATCTCAATATGGATTGGTTTGATTGTTTCCCCATGATTAGATTCAGGGTAAATATTTTGGGCAAGGATGCTATATAGGTGATGTTTGTCCTTCGTACATCACATCATGAGACACATGGGTATATCAATTTGCTCCATTGTTGGTATTGTTAAGTGTGATCATTTGGTTGAAAAGATGTCCCCCATATTTTTCTCTAATTAATAAATGATATGTGGGATGATACTTTGACATCATGTAAGTAATCTGTTTCCCTGCAACGTTTCACATGGTTTTTATATCTGTTTATGAGGTTCTTGCCTAAATCAGTTATAACTGGGATTACTACAAACTATTGATTTTCTAATTTCATCATTCTTTCTACGTTTGTTATCTGGCATTCTTCTAGAAAGTAGAGCTTTCCCTTATCTCTCTTCCTCCTTTTGACTTTAAAAAAAAATTAGTATTGACTCGTGGATTGTTTATTTAAATTCAATTCACTGCCATAGCTTATTGATAGGAACTCTCTGTAAAAGCCTTTCAATTGCTCGCTGAAAATAACACATAAGGAAATTAAACAATTAACATCTGTTTGGTTTGTACTTTAGGAGGTAACTATACCCATACTAATTTATTAACTCTCATCTAGGAGCAGTTCTGTCCCCGCCCCCAAAGAAAACATTAGACAGGTGCAATAGAATTTGAAGTAATGAAATGTCTGGCATGATACATTTATTCACTGCAATTGTTACATTTGGCCCTTATATTTATTGCTGCATAATCCTGAATATTCTAAACATTAAAATCTACTTTTGTATCTTATCAGATACAAATCTTACATCAGATTGCTATTTGAATTAGAATGCCTTTAGCCATCTTCATTTTCAGGCTTCCACTATTGTTTAAAAAGTCATGACAGTTTAGCTGTTATCAGGCATGAATCTATAAATACCCACAAATGTATTTCTGAAAAAAAAATTATGGTGTTTGCGTATAGGAATGTGTATTGCCACAGCGTTCAGTAATCCAGAACAATGATTTTCAAACTGTCTTCCTTGCAAACTCTTCACTGTAGGCGTTTGTAGATGTGCTTCATGCGTTTTGTAAAAATTTCCCCCAATTATGTTTAAAAAGAGAATTCTACTTATTTAAAAATGTTTAAGAAATATCATACCCATCTATGTTCAAAGACCTTCAAATTAGAAACTTAAAAGACCAGATAAATTCATTTTTTGTGTACAACTCACAATGTAGCTTGTCTTTGTATCCTTTTTTTTTCTTTTTCTTTCATTTCCTGGTGATGAAATGTCTTTGCATCTTTAATGATAAAATGTTCTAAGATTACAAGAGATGCTATTTTAAAACTCTTAACGTTTGTAGGTACTTATTTGTGAAAATCTGGATTTTCTTTATATGATACAACTAAAATGTGTAGATCATCTGAATGTTTTGTTTAAGAGGACTGTAGCTCTTCTATAAAATGCCTGGTATTAGATGTTTCTGTTTATCCAAATAGTCTCATTGTTCTTCTTGATTGACTTATAAAATCAATTCCCACTAATGGAATACTACTTTAATATGCTTGAAAAATGGTTAGTCTTGGGGGAAAAAAGCTTTTAAACCACTGATCTTAGAGAAAATATCCATTTCAATATGTGAATTTAGTATACTCATTATTTAAAATGCGTATTTATGTGTGTGGCACTTTTAAATGCATTTGTATTTCCTATCATGGGACATTGAGTGAGGATTTTAAAATTAGCTCCCTTTGATCTCTGTAAAATAAGATAAATGGTGAAAATTGGGAATTTTTGCTGCTCTTATGTAAAAACAAGAATAATTTTAGTAGTATGGATTGAGGGATCATGAAAAGCAGCAGGTACACTAAATTGTAAATCTGTGTGGATGAAGAAGTATAGGTTGTAGACAAGTGGCCAAGGAACTATTAGGAGGGCATCAATATTATGGCATTGCCATATTTCAGAGCTGGCACTGGAGTTTGTATCATTAATAAGATCATAGTAAAGTTTAGCCAAATCGTCTGTAGCCCTTCATAATCTGTTTTCTCTATACCGTTGGAGTATTACCCTTCCAACACTAATATCTCCCTTTTGGTAGGGCGTTCTTATTACCTCTGTCACATTTAACTGTCCATTTTGTATCTGTATCGTGATTTCTGCCCTTCTATTTAATCTACTTTGAGTAATTAGGATAAAGCATTTTTGAAGCTTCATATGTAAGCATTACTTGCTGTCTCTTAGGGCAAAAAGAATTTTTCAGTACCATTTTCTAATTGCCAAAAGTATTCCTTGGATCTACATTCAAACTATTTTCCTAGAAATATTATATCACATAAATAAAAAGACTATATAAAGATAAGCATTTTGTGGATGAAGGTAGAACATGAGATGATTTCCTTAAGTAAGTAACAACTATTAACAAATTAATTCTTTAGGGTCCTATTTATAGGTCTCTTATGCAAGGAGAATAGCTTGGGCAAAATATTAATAGTATACCAGATAACTATTATTTAGAAATAGTGAAAGAGGTGGAACTAACACTAAAATGTGTTAAAACACATGTATTTATAAATAGACTTCAATTTTAAGAAATAAAATTAGTGCTATTGAAAGTAGATGTGTAAAAATGATCATATAGTGATTTTAAATATACACAAATTCCCCCAGTTTCAAATATGTGAATCTTTTGTGACTTTTATACTGCTGTTTAAGGCTGTATAAGCCCCATTCTTTATTCTCAGTATTTCTTATTTATTTATTTAAAATATTTATTGAGTGCTTACTGAACGTGCGGAAGTACTTTTCTAGGAGCTGGGGCAGGGTAGGGAGAGTGGGCGGAGGAAGCAACGGGGGAAAAAACGTTTCCTAGAGCTTAAAGTCTACTTGGGCTAGTGTTACAGTAGACAATTGATAAATTTCTTTGTTTTGCAAATCTCAGATCCTTCACTGTAAGGAGGGTGGGGAAGATTATATTTTCTAGTATTCAATATACCTTTATAAAGTGAGCATTTTATTTGATAAAATTGCAGTTGTGTTAATCTCTCATAAAGCATTTTTTTTCCCACAAGGGATTATTTAGTATTAAGCATCCAATGCATAAAATCAGACCACAGTAAAATCTTAGTAAGCCAAGGATAAATCTTGTGATACTCGTAAAACAACCATAACAAATACCACTGTGCAAATAAAGGGCGAGAGTCTACTGTGGTGGTGAGAAAAGCCCTGAGTATCTGAGTTGTGACTAAAATAGGAGGGGGAGGGGAGGAGTGGAAGGGAAGGAGGGAGAACATGATCGCCAGGCAGAGCCAGCGCCAAAAAAGACTTGGGAATTACATTTTTATACATTAAGTCCTTGGTTTGATGGCAAGAGAAAAAGGCGTGTTCTGGCTGGTGACTGACTTCAGAAGCCTAGCCTTCTTGGACAGAAGCTAAATAGAAAAACAAAGAGACTAAGAAGAGAGAGAAGGGTGGCGATGATCAGTGGTAGTGTTAACACCAATGGCTCACAGATATTAAAACCATCAGTGACAGGTGTAAACTAGAGATAATGGTGGACTTAAGAAGTAGTGGCCTAGGTAGTTGAATGGAGAGAAATGCAAAAAAGATACATATAGAAGAGTATGCATATCAGCAGGTCAGGGACAAAGAGGCTTATAAGGCAAAGTCAAAAGCTCTCAACTGCAGATGAGTAATCACCAGTTTGAGACCTGCTCCCTCTTCTCCCAGCCTTGATCCTGAGGACGGACACTTGTAACTGGAAAAGGTTCCCTCCTTTCCCACTTTGGGAATCACTCCTTTAGCCTGTGTGTTTTCCACATCCCTTTTGCCTGTACAGCAAAAAAACCTTAAAATAACTTCTATGTTATTTCTAAGGATATTATGTGAATGGAGAACCTGTAACACACACTGGTCAGTCATTTAGCCCTAGTTACCATCCATGTGCATCTGAATATTCCAGTCATATGTATAGCAGATTGTAGCATGCTCAGATCACTGGGAAGTATAATAGTACATAGTAGACTGACAGATATGTTTTAACCTAAAAACTTAAAAACAGATGCATTGGAATGGAAATTTTCATCTCCCCAGAATATTTTTGCCTTAGATGTCTCATTCCCTACTGATTTTAGGTAGGGAGGTATTTTGCTTTCTTGATCTGCTTTCTGGCGGTTTGGAATTTAATATTCTACATAGGTGTACCAGTTTTCTTTGCAAATAACGACACAGATTACATAATTACAGATACAGAATTCTCTCATGTTGCTAAAAATAATACAGCAACAGGATGAGTATGTGTCTCATCTTTATGAATAAGACATTTATTTTTCTTTAAATATTAAGATCCATATTATGACCTTGTTTATTTTGTTCATTGTCCACTGGTTTGAATCAAGAAATATATTCTGGCTTTTGATTTCTTATAGTTATAGATGTGTGGAATTGGCAATATTGATTGAAATGTAATCCAGTCCCTTTAGCTCTGGTACTTACGGAGGTGGTTCCTCTGTCCACTAAAACATTTCTCAAACCCATGAAAAAGAGTAATGTAAATATAAGCATTTGTAATTAAATGAGTGAAATGAAACTCGTTTGTGTGACTATCAGGGTTTTTTGAAAGTGTGCAGTTTGGAAAAACTAAAGTGGAGGTGATCATATAGAAAAACAACTTAAACATATCCCTCCTTCCTGCTATCCCCTGCACTATGTATAGGACTTGCTTAATTAGAAAGAGGAAGATATGATGGAATATGGTACATGAGTTTGGAGAACAGTCAGGGGCATCAGGGCTTTGGATGATAAAATTGGACTTCAGTGGATTTTATCTTAACTGTCTAGATATTGAATTATCGTGGAGTGAATCATCAATGTAGAATGGAGACACTGAAAATGTTGGCTAGACCTTGTCTACAATTGGAGAATAGCAATTTCTGTAAGGTTAGCTAAATCACAGTCAGATCATCTCAGATGTGATGAGCAGCAGCAGTTAAGAGGGCAATTTCTGGAGTCTGCCTGGGTTTGGATCTTGGCAGGCTGTGTAACCTTGATTTTCTCATCTGTAAAATGTGATGACAAAAATAGTATCTACTTCCAAGGTATGTTATGAGGATTAAATGTCAGCCACTGCCACTGCTGTTGTTACTAGGGGAGTGAGATGGACTTAGTTTTGGATATGAGACATGGATTTGGTTTCTAGAAATAGTGAAATATAAGCAGAAATATCTGCTAAGCTGTTTGAGAAACTGAATAAAAATTAGATGAAAGGGGAGAGCAGGAGTTGTTATTTTGAGAGTCTTAGTCTGTTGTGCTGCTATCATAGACTATCTGAGACTGGGCAATTTATAAAGAACAGAAATTTATTTTCTCACAGTTTCTGGAGGCTAGGAAGTCCAAGATGAAGGCACCGGCATCTGGCAAGAGCCTTCTTGCTGTATCCTCATGTCGTGGAAGGTGGCAGGGGGTAAAGAGGCTAAAGGGAGCCAAACCTGCCCTTTTACAAGGGTAAACCCTATGGCCCTATCACCTTGCAAAGGTCCCACCTCCTAGCACCACCACAATGGCAGCCATATTTCAACATGAGCTTTGGAGGGGACATTCAAACCATAGCAGTCCTCATAAAGGAACCATAATCCAAACCTTACAAAATTTTTGGGCTCCCTGAAGCAGAGAGAGTAGACAGAAAATAGTAGAGGGCCAAAGACTAGGCGTTGTCAGGGAGTGCTTATGTTTCTAGAGAGCAGAAGGATAAACTGGAGCTAAGGGAGCAAAAAAGAAGAGCAGAGGAGAATGTCCTTGAGGACTGCAGGGAGCAAGGAGGTAAGCTGTGTCACGTGGAGACTTTTACAATGTTGAGGAAACCTGTGCATGTTTGAAGACAGAGTTGAAGAAATCAAGGGAGTTAATCCAAAATATGATTGTACCCCTAGGCCCTTTTCCACAGAAAGGTACTAAAAGTCCCTTGTTGCCATCAGTGAAGCTTTACGCTATTACATAGTATAAAAGTTATTTAGTGCAGTAGTAATCAAGAATCTGGTGGTGAAAGGAATAAATAAATGGCCCCTTGATAACCTCTGAAGAAGTTACTATCCTACCATAAGTGCTCACCTGATTACCAGGGAGTCATTAAGGCACAGTGGAGAAAGGGGCTTCAAGTAATTAGAATTTGGAATTAGTCGTGTCTGTTGTGAATAGCTGTGATTGTAAGCAGATTTTGCAAGAGTATCAAAACTGGTAACAAATATAATTTAGTTATCCTAAATATAATTCTTACTACTGAAGAGATAACAGATGTATTTAGGATCAGCTTCTGTTTGTGTAAAAAGAAAAAAACAAACATGTAAACTATTGATTCCAATTTGATGAGCACTGACAATGTTATTTGCATAGCTATGTAGCAGAGGAAATAAATACATAGAGAAGATAAGTGAGAGAGCTCCAAGCTGAAATACCCCTCACTGGGGTTTACTTTCACTGCTCATGACACTAATTCTTTTAGGTTACCCCAGCAATACTTTAATGTTTTGTTTTGCAGACTAGGCTCCTTGTAGTATTAGGAAGATTTCAAAAGGTAAAGGAGAACCCTGGTCGATACTGTATATGTAATTGCTAGTAAAGTTTCTTTTAATATTGCCTGTGCCAAAGTTTAGAAAATGTAATAATTGAAGCTAGTATGCAAGCAGTAGCTTCTGTAATAAAATAATTTTATATTATGTTCCATGATGTAAACCTTATTGCTTGCTTTGATTTATATGCAAATATTTCTTTTTCTTATAGTTTACACAGCTTTCAGCTGCTATCTTAGTTTTGGTGCTCTAGACTATCTCCTTTTTTTCCATGATTACCACAATAAAATAGGCAAGAAGGAAAAATTATGGCTACTTCCTGTCTCATTTTGTGTATTTGTTTCAGTAGCAGTACCAATTTTTTAGGCAACCAGTGTTGTTGATGTCATGAATTTACAGTAAACCTGTGGAATTTACATATATAAAACATAGATGTCATGCTGGTGAATTCAACTTACAAGCCATGGAATAGAACTCTTGCAGTGAGGCTATTAGTTTCAGGTAATTTAAATCTCAGTGGGAACCAAGAAATGGATTTTGAACTAATATATTTTTGAAGTCTTCAAAGATAGGAGATTGTAATATTCTGTGTAAAGAAAGAAACATTTGTGTGGTTTTTTTTTTAAGGTAAAGAGGTTTAAATTTAATGAAGTGATTAAAAGTAATTTCAAGATTTATTTCCCCTCTATAAACATTGTTTTTTGTTGGTTTAAAGGAAATTAGTTAAAAAATTAGGCTCCTTTTCAACATAATGCCAAATAAAGCTAAACATAGCTTTCAATGTTGGAAACTTTTTCTGATGGGAGGAATGCAAAATTACATGTTTTAGGGGATGTACACAGGGCCTAATGTAATTTATTCATCAGTGCCATTATTGATTAGAAGGGTAGACATTACTTTTAAAGGATAGTTATGCTGGCTTTTATATCAGGTAAAACTATATCTTGATAAAATGTTTTTCTAATTTTAGAACTGAAAGGAAAATATAACTATTTTAAAGTATAGATAGTAGTAATCATCTTATAGCTAATTTTAAGACTCTGCTACTCAGGTGTTATAATTGTTAGCTCCTTGTCACACATTTGTTTTGTAACATTATTAGTGTCTAATAGTAGAGATCATTAGTTGCATGTTCCTCATTTGCATTATCATATCACCTAGTGCAAACTTCTCACATCTGTAACATGGATTTACAATAATTTATTTACTTCTGTATCTCTTTGAGGAGACTGTTGTTGAAGGTTGAAGGTTAGGAATTTGTATTTCTATTTCAAACGAATCTTGCACAGTGCTTGATGCTGAGTTGATAGTTGATGAATTCTAGGAAAGCTCCTACAAGAAGTATTTAAAGGGTCTAACAGTCGCTTCTCTGCCTTTTGGCCAAGATCAAGTGTAGTAAAGGGTCTGGCAAGACTTAGGGCCCACCACCCTCTCCTCTTGAAATGCTTTGATGAAAATCAACACACCTCTATTATTACTGAAGGAAGCCTATAAATTGTGCAAGTCAAATTATAAGTCAGAGTAAATTGGAATGTCCATGATGGAATAGTTAACATCTTTTTGTTTCTATTTCAGGCAATGTCATTTCCAAGAGGATCATATGTTACTGTGTACATGTTTTATTAGTAATATAAGCGCCATTATACAAAGACTGTATTTAATTTTTATATTCCCATTATGCCTATTACCTAACATTTCTAGGAATATAGTAGATGCTCATTAAAATTTTGAATGAATGATCAGTGTGTGTTTGTTCCCAGCATACTGGTTTGTTGTCAGCACACCCTCTCAACTCTCCCATTAGATGATAAGCAATTTGAGGATAGGACCCAAGTATTAATCAATTTTGTATTCTTCTCTCTTCCACGTTTGACACAGTGCCATAACGTATAGTAGGCATGTGTGTCGAAGGTTTCTAAGACCATCCTTACTCTCAGAGATTTGTTAGTAGGACTCAGAATGTAGTTTTATTAACAGCTAGGATTACTACAGTGGCATATTAGAGATGGATACACGTCCATATTATAAGGGAAAAAGATACCGGTGGAGTTTGAAGGAATCTCTGGGTAGGCTGCCTTATGCTGTCTCCCTCCCACAAGGGGTCACACAGCACACTCTTTTCATCCAGCAGTGAAAATGCCCCAACATATGTGTGATGTTCTTGCCCAGGGAAGCCTATCAATGCCCAAGGTGTTTACTGGGGGCTAGTCATGTATGTACTCTCTGTTTAGCATGTACCAAAATTCCAAACTCCTCCTCAAAATAAAGCAGATATTTGGTATTAAACCATATTGTTTGTATGAACAGGCATGGTAAACCATCCTTAATAGTTAGGAAGCAGTGGGAATACTTTCCAGTTTCAAGTTCTCAGACACCAGCCAAAGGCCAACTTTTCGTGCAAGTCTTCTATAAGTAGTAGTATCAGGCTCGTTATATTAATTTTTCTGCAGAGCATGGCTTTGTATGAATACTGCTTTTGGTAGGAGAAGTAAACTACATGGCATTTCATTTAGTACTTCAAATTAGTCTTATGTTAGAGAGGGAGATTAAGATTTCTGTTCCTTGTTAGAGGTGCCTCAGTGGTTTAAGTGCCTGCTCATTGAATTGCATTGTTGCTCAATTCCCTTCTTGAGCTTTGTAAATGTACCGAACATACCTGATCCTCCTTCCCACAATCAGAGCTTGAAAGCTTGCTGAAGGTACAGCTGCTCATATTCCATGCATGTCTTGCAAATATGGTCGACTAGGCATACTCTCTGTTGATTCCTGGTTACCGATAGTTGTTACAGACCATGTAATATTATATCGGCTTTTAGTCAGACTGTTGAATTTTCTTTATTTTGGTTGGTGGGTTGGAGTATTCATAGGGCAGGATCTATGAAAATAATAAAGCATAGAAGAAAGTGAGGATTCCAGAAAATCTAGGCATATTATTGTTGTATCACATGTCCTAAAATGTTCAAAGCTTAATTTCTGAGCTATTTAGATAAATCCCTGATAGATGGCATCTCCATGTGATTGATAGAAAATCACCTTTGATTACTGCTTTATGTAGTTTTCTGTGATAACACCTTTTCTGATTGTAAAGGTTTCTATCAATTGGGCTTTATCTTCCTGTCTTTGGGAATGTAATTATGGCAGTTTTGTATTCAGCAGAGGCCCCTTATCAGGAACTCAGTATTCTGACTGATCTCAACTATTTGCGGTATTGTCCTCATTTTTGCAAATAAAGGGGGGAAAAAGACTCCTATGTGTCTTAGAGAATCGTGGGTGTCAACTCAGGCTCTCACCCAGTTAATCTTATGTTTTGAAAAGAAAAAAAAATGAAAGGTGCTATTGACAGTGAGATGTGACAGCTAGCAGCAGAAGGAGGAACTATAAAAATATAGTAGTCTTCAGTTATTTCGCAGAGAGAAAAACAGGCCCACGCTCTTCAGTGGTTTCGGAGGGCATTGCTGTATTATTGCATGGAATAGAAATTGATCTTGATGAGGAGTCATCAAGGGGAAATTCAATGTATTCTTCATCAGTGCAGTCTATGTGTAATATATTTCCAAAAAGTTTCCATCAGGAATAGTTAGCTCCCCCTCCCCCCTTTTAGTGTTCTACTTAAAGAGAGAGCTTTCAAATATACAGTACACATTCGTGGATCACTGGTTATGCTGGATGAAGGACTCATTGTGTTTAGCTTTCCATGCAAGCTCATGGGAAAAATATTCAGTACTTATTCGTACTTAATATAATTAAAAATGTTATGGGTACAGCTGCAGAAGAACTATACCAAATGAAAGAGAGAAGTTTCCAGAAATATATAGTAAAATTTGGAATACATTTTTCATGCTCCCTTATTGCCTCACTTTTATTTCTGAGATGAATTTCCAAAGAAAATAATTGCTCACCAATCAAATATATTGTGTAAAAAACAGTTTCCTGTTCTTGATGAGGCAAAGAAATCTTAATACTTTGTGGGGAAAGGGAAGGCAATTAAACATTGAAATAGGATAATATATACGTGACCCTTGGTACCATCCCATGGAGAGGGGAAAAAAAAACCCAAAACCCTATTTTTCAGGTTTCTGTTATGTAGTTCTATGTCCACCTGGCAGTTATACTTACCAAGTGGGAGAATAATGATGCTGGTCTTATTATGTAAAGGTCCCTACCTGTCCTAACATCTCTGGTAGGACTCTCCAATAACATTTACTGACCATGTACTATGTGGCACTGTGATCAATAAATGTTTTTCATAGATGACCTCATTTAATTCTCACTGTAATATTATGAGGTGATCATTAGTGTTATCTCCAGTTTAGGAGGCTGAAATTCAGAAAAATTAACTAACTTGCCAAAGGTTAGTTGTGCCTGATGTTAAACTCTGATCTCTTAATTGCTATGCTGGGCTGCTTCCTACCCAAAAGTACTCCCTGGGTCTCTTGATATGATAGCCAGTAGATTTGCCACAGTCACTATAGGGAAACAAGAATAATTATAGATAGAAGAATATGCAGCACATGTAAAGTGGCTCCTTATTATTCTAGAAGTTTCTAGTAGGGGAATCTACCTGTGGTAAATGAAATGCAGACCTATTAGCCCTTACTTTTAAGTTCAGAACTGTGAAACAACACTTAATTTCATAGTATTTACTGGTTTCTTTGGTTTTGTACGGTTATTCTTCCTGGATTGTTTCGATACTTTCTTACAAGGAGTTTTTGTAAGAAATTGCTCATTTTACAGACAGTTCATTCATCGTTCTGAACATGAGCGCTTGGCCCCCATAATGCTGGATTCCTCCATTGCTTTTAGTCGCCCAGTACTACCAAAGCTGGAATGGTGGTCTTTTCCTCCCCAACAACAACTCAGTTTTCAGGGCTTCCTTTTGACTCCATCCCTTACTGCCTGCAGTTGCAAGGGGTTCAAGGCTTAATACTTCTGTTATTATGATCATACATTATTTTATGGGCTAAGTGTATTTTCAGGATAGCCTCAGCTCTTAAGCATTTTATTTAAACTTATTTTTCTTGTGAAGTATGTTCCAGAGGTTTCTTCTCCTTTTTTTTTCCCCAACTGATTTATAAACAGACTTTAGAATACAACTCACTTGTAAATTAGGACTGCTTATATAACACATATAGGTTTGGGGATATTTTTTCTATCAGATTAGATTGAATATTCTCATTAATTTGAATCCTGTGATATATATGACATTGTGTATGCTACAGTTAGTTTAACACTTCAGTTGCTATAAAAGCATAATTTCAATAGTATGTAAATTTGATGTAACTTTGGAGACTTAGAGTTGGTTAGTTCATTTCAATGTTAATTTATTTAAATTTTAGATATTTTAAAATAGGTTTGTTTGTATAGGCCTGATAATGTTTTTTATTTCAATATCATTACATTTTGAAATGAAAGTTACTTTAAAATAGGCTCCAAGGAGGTGTTACTAATAGTTAAATTATTATAATGAGTTTGGGTGCTTTGAAAAAAGTATATTTGTCAATGAATAAGCATAATGGAACAGTGGTAGAATCCCTTTATAATACTGCTGTTACAGGGTTGCTACCTGTTATGAGGACTAATTTTGCTATATCATCATTTTACTATATAGAGTGACAGTTTTCAGAACAATAGGATTTTACCTAGGATATTAAAAGCTCTGATATTTCTTGTTATTGGATTTTAAGTTCTACCATATTACAACTTCTGTTTAGGAAAGCACACTTGAGGAAAACACACCTAGTTCTGCAATCTTAGATCCATTGGAGAGTTGAAAGAGGTCACTTTAGCTTACTATGTATTTTGATTTTGCTCCCTGTTATGCATGTTATTACTGAGGATTTTTTTTTTAAGACAAGATCTTGCTCTGTCACCTGGGCTAGAACTCGGTAGTGCAGTGATAGCTCACTGCAACTTTGAACTTCTACGCTCAAGTGATCCTCCTGGCTCAGCCTCCAAAATTTAGCTAGGACTGCACGCATGAGCTACTGTGCATGGCTATTACTGATGTTTCTTAAGTTGGTCTTTTCTTTCAATTCTGTTTTCCCACTTAAAAAGTAATACCTTCTTGCGTTTCTCTTTCCGCCATCTTGGAGCCTGTGGAGGTCTCCTGGGAACAAGACTTCTAAAAGGCAAATATGTCTGGAAGGCTGTGGTCGAAGGCCATTTTTGCTGGCAATAAGCACGGTCTCCGCAACCAAAGAGAGCACATAGCTCTTCTTAAAATTGAAGGTGTTTATGCCTGAGACGAAACTGAATTCTATTTGGGCAAGAGATGTGCTTATGTATACAAAGCAAAGAACAACACAGTGACTCCCGGTGGCAAACCAAACAAAACCAGAGTAATCTGGGGAAAGGTAACTTGCGCCCACAGAAACATTGGCATGGTTCGTGCCAAATTCCGAAGCAACCTTCCTGCTAATGCCATTGGACACAGAATCTGTGTGATGCTGTACCCCTCAAGAATTTAAACTGATGAAAAGTAAATAAATAAAAGTGGGAAAAAAAAGTAATACCTTTATACAAATAGTACAACCATTTTGTATAAAGACTAGTTAAGAAAATAGACCTTTCCCCCCAAAAAAACATTTTCATCTTACTTTCTTCAGAAAAGCAGTGTTAAGGTTTGCGTGTTTGTGTATTTTTCATTTTTACAGAAAAAGATAGTATGGTTGTCTTTCCATGTCAAAATAAATAAGGCTACATAATTTTAATGACTCTGTACTATTCCTTTATGTTGGAAGTTTGAATCCTCCAAAAACAGCAGACCATTTGGAGTGGAAAGAGATCCTGTTGGGTTTACCTTGGGGAAATAAAGTAGATGGGGATTGTTACAGGGGTCCAAGTGCAAAGAAGAAAGAAATACGATATGGGTCAATGTGTGAACAGTGACCTTTGACAGAATAACCCTGCCCGTAGAGAATGGAGGCTTAAAGAGTAACAAGAGTCCCACCAATTGGATTAATTAGATAAATCTGTCCATCTAAGGGAAGGAGAAAGTTAGGGTTTGGAGAAGGGGATTAAGAAGTCTTCTTATTAATACTGTTCCCTCCCAGAGAGCAGAGGGAAAGTCCTCTCTCTCTTTGGAAACATATCTCATGCATTATATGGATGTATAATAATTGATTTAACCATTTTACTGAAAGACATTTGGATTGTTTTCAAGTTTATACGATTATAAATCTAAAATGAACATGTTTATTTATGCAACCTTAAGTACATGTTTAATTTTTCCCTTTAGATATAAGAAGTAGAATTTCTGGGTCAGAGTATGCCTATTTTTGAAGACTTTGTTAACTACTACCAAATTATCAACCTTCGCTCATATGTTTTATGTTCTACTTTTATTAGGGAAGTAGAAAAGAACTTTCATATTGGGGTAGTTACTATGTACCCAGGCATTTGCCTTTATCTCATATCATCCTCACAGTTCTTTAGGCAGTTTTGCTCTTTTAGAGATGAAGAAGCTACAGGTTAGAGAGAGAAATAACTTGCTTAAAGTAACAGAATTTGTCAAATGGAATCAGGAGTCAAATCCAGGTCTGATGCCAAAGTCTCTAGTGTTTTCACTGCATCAAGATGCATTTATTTTATTCCTCTGTCATATTCGTCTAATCATCAAGCTGTGCTTTGCTAAAGAATGGGTTACCGGGACAGAGAACATGATAGTAATTGAAATTAATGTCTCAGGATTTTATTTTTTTCTACCTCCACCATGTCCTCAACATAATCATATAATATCTTACTGAGAACATCTCTGTTCTTTAACCAGACGCTTCAGTCTTCCCCTTAACCAGCCATACTAGACTGTAAGTTACCTTCCTTATCGAAAAGGTAGTAAATATGTCAGAAAGTGGAAAACTCAGAGCAAAAAACTCATCTTATCTTTTAACTAGGGTATTGTAGATTGAGGTTAAAAAAAGATCTGTGAATGGGTCATCTTGTATATTTGACTAATTTCAGAAAAGATTTATTGAACTTTTATGTGCGAAACGCTAATAGCCAATTTAAAAGTAGTATAATAGAAATAGATTCTCATTCCTACCAAACTTATAGTCTATTTCAGAGAAAAAAATACACATGTGTAGATATATATTAATATATATGTGTCCATGTACATGTGTGTATAAAACTGTTGAGGTAAGGCAGCTGGCGAGATACAAAGACAGATAATATTTTGTTCATATATATATCTGTCTTAGTCTATTCAGGCTACTGTAACAAAATACCATAAATGGGATAGTTTATTTATTTTGATTTTTTAAATCTTTTTTGGAGACAGAGTCTCACTCTGTCGCCCCAGCTAGAGTGCAGTGGTGTCATCATAGCTCACTGTAACCTCAAACTCCTGAGCTTAAGTGATCCTCCTGTCTCAGCCTCCCAAGTAGCTGGAACTATAGGTGCACTCCACTGTGTATGCCTGGCTAATTATAGGATAGTTTATTTACAACAGAAATTTATTGCTCAAAATTCTGGAGGCTGGGAAGTCCAAGATTAAGGTGCTAGCAGATTTCGTGTCTGGTAAGGGCTTGCTCTCTGCTTCATAGCCGATGCCTTCTTGCTGAGTCTCCACATGGTAGAAGGGGCAAACAAGCTCCTTTGGGCCTCTATTATAAAGGCATCAATCCCATTCATGAGGGATATACCCTCATGAACTTATCAACTTCCAAAGGCCCCACCTCTTAATTCTATCATACTGGCGGTTGGAGTTTCAACATATGAATTTTGGAGGGACACAAACATTGAGACCATAATTCTTAGTGCTGAGTTTAGTGCCTGACACAAAGTAGGTACTCTGTAAAGCTGTTTTGAATGGATAAATGAAAAATTATGGAAGTAGACTTGAGTTGGCAAGGATCTTAGATTCGGGTAGTCCAGTTGCCCAGACCAGTTCAACTGTACTAGGACCATTAAAATAACAAAATGAGGATTTTACACTCATTAAATTGCCAAAAAAAGTCTGTTAATACCAACTCTTATTTTTTGCTTAAGGAAATTGTAAATAGACACAATTATGTTGGAGAGCAAACAGGCATCATCAATTCAAGTTGAAGTTAACTATATCCTATAATATAACAAATCTCCTTTAATATATAGGCTCTAGAGAAATTCTCACCTTTGTAATTGTATTAGTTTCCTGGGGCTGCCATAACAAATTGCCACAAACTTGTTGACTTAAAACAACAGAAATGTATTATCTCATAGTTCTAGAGGCCAGAAATCTAAAATCAAGGTGCTGGCAGGGCTCCATTACCTGTGATAGCTCTAGGGGAGAATCCTTTCTTGCCTCTTTTTAGCTTCTGGTAGCTCCAGACATTCTTTGGTTTGTGACTGCATAATTCCAATCTCTTCTTCTGACTTTACGTGGTCTTCTGCTTTTCTTGGTTTGACTGTTCTCTGTGTATCTTTTATAAGGTTACTTGTCATTGGATTTAGGGCCCATTCAGATAATCCAGGATCAATCCTATTTTGTGATCCTTAATTATATTTGTAAAGACCCTTTGTCCAAATAAGGTCACTTTCACAGGTTCTGGGGGTTTGAGTGTAGAGATTTTGTTTGGTGGCTACCATTTGACCTACCATTTCAACAAATGTTTAGAGCAGCAGTTCTTATACTGAAATGAACCCTGACCTCCATATCATTTGTTCTGGTCTTCTAGTAGTTTCTAGTAGGTGGCAGGTAGCTGGTTATTTCAGTGTAATTTTAATAATTGAAAATTTGAGAGAAGAGTGATTATAGCTTTATTTCATTACTTTTATATTGACTAAGACTAGTTTTTTGGCCTGGTGTATGGTCTATTTTGTTTAATGTTCCAGGTATACTTGGAAAAAAAAAGTATATTCTATGTTCAGTTAAAGTATTCTATAAACTTCATTTAAACCAAGTAAGTTGGTAATAGTGGTCAAGTCTTCCTTCTCTTTCTTCTTTTATTTTTGAGATGGGGTCTTGCTATGTTGCCCAGGCTGGTGTTGAACTCCTGGACTGAAGCCATCCTACTGTCTCAGCCTCCCAAGTAACTGGAATCATAGGTATACACCATTGTGCCTAGCAAGTCTTCTATTTTCTTAATGATTTTCTACATATTTTATCGGTTATTGAAAAGAGGCATCATGAAATCAACTATAATTGTGGATTTGTCTATTTTTCCTTTAGTTTTATCATATTTTGCTTTATGATTTTGAATCACTGTTATTATATATATTCTTATTACATAATTATGGATGTTCTTTATCTTTGGTAATATTCCTTTCCTAAATTCTATATTGTGTGATATTTGTTTATCTATTCCAGCTTAGTTATGATTATATTTGTATGATATATCGTTTTCTCTCCTTTTACTTTTAATGTATGTGTATCTTTATATTTAAAGTGAGTCTGTTAGATAGCTCATGTTTGGGTAATTCTTTGTTTTCTCAAAGTATCTGCCCTTTTACTGATATGTTTAATCCATTTACATTTAATACAGTTGGCCCCTTCATGTCTTTGGGTTCTGAATCTTCAGATTTAACCAACAGACAATTAGTGAATGCAGAACCTATAGATATGGAGGGCGAACTGTAAAGGACTTGAGCATCTGTGGATTTTGATATTTGAGGGGGATCCTGGAACCAATCCCCCCTGGATACCTAGGGATGACTAGATAATTATTAATATGGCTGTCTTTATATCTACTTTCTCATTTCTTTTCCATTTATTCCATCTGTCCTTTGTTCCTTTTAAACTTTTGTCCTGACTCCTTTTGAATTGTGTATTTTTTTAACTATTCCATTTGATGTCATCTATTGGCTTATTAGACATGCCTCTTTGATTTAATTTTCAGTGGTTACTACAGGACTTTCAATATGCATCTTTATCTTATAATAGGTAGCTTTAAATAATATTATATACCTTCTTGTTGTAAGCACCTTGCAGTAGCATACTTATATTTATTACCCCATCTTTTGTATTATTATCAAACATTTTACTTCTGTATATGTGATGGATCTCACCATACATTGTGTTATTTTTTCTTTAAATAATTTGTTATATTTTAAGGAAAATAAACTATAAACAATGTCCTGTATATTCTCACACTATCACACACATTTCTGGCACTCTTCATTCCTTTATATAGATCTGAGTTTCTATGTGGTATCATACAGTGAAATTTTCATTTGAGATATGGTATTTTTTTCCTTATATGGTATCAATTTCCTTCAGCCTGAAGAATTTCCTTTAAGTATTTCTTATAGTACAAGTTCTCTTGCAATGGATTTGCATTGGAGTTTTTCAGATTATGTTTGTCTGTAAATGTATTTATTTCACCATACTTTTTGAAGGTGAATACTTTTATATTTATTTCACCTTATTTTTGAAGGATATTTTCATGGGATACAGAATTCTAAGGTGATAAGGTTTTTTTTTTCCTCTTTTGGTTTATTTTCTTTCAGCATTTTAATATGTCATCCATTGTCTTCTGGCTTGCATTGTTTTTTGTTTGTTTGTTTGGATATTTGTGTGTGTGTGTGTTTTTTTTTTTTAATAAATCTAGGCTTTGACTTGCATTGTTTTCGATGAGAAGTTAGCAATCTTTTAAAACTCTGTTCCCTTCTGTGTAACATGTCTTTCTGGCTACTATTAAAATTTTTTTCTTTATTATTGGGTTTTGACAAAGTGATTATAATGTAACTTGGAGATGCTTTTAACTTTTTTATGTTTATAGACTGTTCTTCATATCCATGGGGGATTTGTTCCAGGACCTCTCATGGATTGCCAAATGATGTGGATGCTCAGGTCCTTTATAAAAAATGGCATAGTATAGTCAGACCTCTATATCTGCAGGTTTCCATCCATAGTTGGATGAATCCCTGGATGTGAAACCTGCAGATATGGAGGGCCAGCTGTATCTTCTTTTGGATTCATTGAGTTCTTACATTTGTGGGTTGATGGTTTTCATCAAATCTGGAAAATTGTGGGTCATTATTTCTTCAACTATTTTGTTTGATTTATCCTCTCACCATTTTGGAAATTTCTTTTGTAGTAGATCACTTTATACTGTTGTATATGTTACCAAGGCGCTAATAATTTTTTAGCCTTTTTTCCTGTGTCTCAGACTGGTAGTTCTTATTGCCATTATTTTAATTTCACTTGTCTTTTCTGTTGTAGTGTCTAATCTGTTGGTAAGCCCATACAGTGAAATTTTCATTTGAGATATGGTGTTTTTTTTCAGCTCCAGTGTCTCATTTGATGCTGTTTTATAGTTTCATTTCTCTTCTCATTGTGTTCATGATTTTATTTAAATCTTGAACATACAAGTAATATGTTTTAAAGTCCTTGCCTGCTATTCCCATCATCTCTGTCATGTCTGGAATTATTTCCACTAAGCCGTGTTTTTCTGTTTCTTTGATTGGCTAGTAATGTTTTCACTGGGTACTGACTATTAGAATGTGAAATTGTTGAATGTTGGATTTTGGTTGTCTTAAAGAGTGTCAGGCTTTGTTCTAGCAGGTAGTTAACTTATATGCCAATCAGCTTGATCATTTTAAGACTCATGTTTAAACTTTGCATGAATCTAAAGTAGCATTTGCTCTCTTTCTGGTTTAGTTCTCCTTCTAAAGTATGGCCTTTTTCTGGTCTCTGAAGTCTCTCCACTCTGATCAGAATCCAAGTGTCTCTCAGCCCTGTGTGATCTTCAGTAGTTGTTAAGTTTATTCTTCACTGTTAGTTGTTCTTTTTCTGATAGTAGTTCTGTGCCCATTCTCATGGAGTCTCTTGTACACAAGCACAGATTGATATTCAATCAAAAACTCAAGGTGACTCCACTGCAGGTATCTGGAACTATTTTTTCTGTGGGGATTCCTCTTCTCTGGTACTGTGCCCCTTAAATCCAAGCTGCCTTTGCCTCCCTGATCTCCCATCTCTCTTTTCAGCTCTGCAAGACTGCAGTACTCTGCATGGTTTGTCCCCTCCCTGCATTGTAATGTGTGAAGTACTTCCAAACACAAAACGTGGATGGCTATAGGGTTCACTTAATTTGTTTCCTTTCTCTCAGGGATCACAACCCTGTTCGGCCTATTGTCCAATGTCTGAAAACAGTTGTTTCATATATTTTGTCTGATTTTCTAGTTGTTTATAGATGGAGTGCTGGTCTAGTACCAGTTACTCCTTTATGGCCAGAAGCAGAATGTTTAATGTCACCTTTATAGATGGATGAGGTGTGTTTGGTTGCCTGTCTTTAGTTAATAGACTTCTGAATTTGTGTTCATTTTTTTCTCGGGCATACATTTTAAAAGTATGTAATTAAATCTTTCTTAATTCTAGTATAAAAATTATACATATGTTATATATTAATATAAAATTATATATATGAATATATAAATTACCATGAAGGAATCCTATAAATTTAATCAGCCATACAGTCTTACTTGTGGGTTTTCTTTAAAATTTCTATATGTGTGAGAGACATTTACATGGTGAATTTCTATGTAGTCTGTTTCAAGCAAAAGAAAATCATTACAGTTGTGACCTACTTTTTTCCCATTTGATTTTATTCACTAATAGCCATGTGTTTTGATAGAGAGTGTAAAGCAACATTTTATTAGTTTCTCAAATCCCTTGCTATGCTCTTTTGCAGAATGAAATTTTTCACTATTTATGTCATAGTGGAGAATATAGAATGTAAAAATATAATTGTCCACTTCTCTTAACTTCAATTATAGTTTGAATAGTCTCACAAGATGCATTTGTTTTTCCCCCAGACATAAGTGAAGCCTTTCTTGAGTTCAGAGCTAAAATTAAGGACTGTTTTAGATTGAGTCCCCAGGATACTCGGTTTTTCATTCTAGGTAGCACTATCTCATTTTTACATTTCCTGTGTTGTCTCTGTAGATGGTTAGAAAAGCAATACTTCATCAGAATGATGGGTTACTGCCAGCACCCCTCTGTGAGGTGGTTATTAAAAGCATGTCCTTTCCTCGCCAATTCAGAGTGCAAGGTTTTCACTGATGTTATATACTTGAGCTCTTCTGACACAAGGGAGAGGATAGCTAAAACAGCTCTCAAAGCTGGGTTTATAGCCTTTCGTATCATTTGGCATTTCAGTGAACTAGGTGAGGTGGTTCTTAATCTCTCTCTACCTCTCTATCCTTAACATGGTTGATCGTCAGTGAGAGCGGCAGTCAAACAAAAATGGAAACTTTGTAATTTATGTATAGGTTTAAAAAGGCAAAGAAATGAAGGATTATTGCAGTTGGTGCAGTCCCCGATACAATTAATATCAAATGCATATAAATCCTATTAGAGATCTGTCATGGGTGAAAAAGGAATATGAAAAATGCGTGACCTATCTTTATTAGATTCAGTTAGAGAGAGACCATACAGAGCTAAGGAGCTTTACGAACTGCATATTAATCATAACCAGTCTTCTGAGATAAACCTATTTCTTGTAACTTATCAAAGCTGTACAGAAGATTAGTCATTCCCTTTGGTAAAGGAATGTTTTACATATTGTTCTGAGTTTTGAACATCGCAGCTTTAAAAACTGATTAACAGATATTTTAATACTAAAATATATCTCATTGAATTATGTAGCTTAGGCAGCTATTATCCTGTAATGCCACCTCAATAGGGAGATGGGCTCTTTGTCAAAACCTCTACATCATTGTTTTGTTGCATATTGAACAAGACACTCTAGGGAGTTGTGTTAGAGACCCAGACAAAAGAACTTTGCTACAGCAAGCAATCATTAAATCATGCAAAAATATTTCTTTCTTAAATCTTTACTTTAAGCAACAATTGATAGATGCCAGCACCATTTTTTTAAATGTCACTTTCAATTCCTGAGGTCTTTTATCTCTTTGAGAAGGAGGGGAATTAGCTTAAGGGGATGGTTAAGACCATGATGTTAATACACAGTATTTCTAAAGATAGGAGATATATTAACAGCTATAATCTGACAAAGATAATTAAGATTGTATTTTAAAAATGTGAGAGAGGGTTTCATAAGATTATGAAACTTTTAGATAAAACATAGAGTAACAGGTACAAAATGGATTTTGTATTGTTGGCTCACAACACATAGAGATGTTTAATGACACAAGCATTTAGTTTCTGACCTCCTGTTGCCACTTGAGTGCCCACAATCTTTTAGGTCATGTTGATAAAAATACAGAACCATTTCATGATGAAGATTTCTGTATTTAATAATATTTTATAGCTATGTTTTCATATTTCTAAAATGATAGGCTTGTTTAAAAAGCTAAAAAATCTGAGAAGTATATGCATTAAACATGCAATCTTCTCATCCTAAACTCTAGGGGTAACAGCTATTAATAATTTGGTATATAATCCTTCTAAATATTTTTTTAAATCTCATTTATTGAAGGGATACACACATATAGAAACGTATACAAATCATAAATCTACACTTCAATGAATTATCTCAAAGTAAATGCACCCATATAACCAACACCTAATTCAAGAAATAGAACATTACTAGTTCTTCCCAATTTCTACTACTACCCTCATCCTCCACAAAGACAACCACTAATTTGACTTAGAACAGTATAGTTTAATACTGCCTATTTTTGAAATTTATATAAATTGAATCATAGAGTATGTATGTCTATGTAACTGGCTTCTTTTACTCAACCCCATGTTTGTGAGAGTCATTCACAGTTTTGAGTATAACTGTAGTTTTAAATTTTATTGTTCTATGACTGTGGTTGGCCAACTTTTTCTGTAAAGGGCCAGAGAGTAAATATTTAAGGCTTTGTGGGTCATATGGTCCTTGACACAACTGTTCACCTCAGCTATTGTAGCACAAGAACAGTCATAGATGATGTGTAAATGAATGAATGTGGTTGTAGTCTTGTAAAACTTTACTTACAGAATAGTCTTCAGCCTAGATTTGGCCTATGGGCCATAGTTTGCTATACATACTATAAATAAAATAAACGAAGTAATGTAGTATTCCATTGTATGACTATATCACAACTTACCCATTCAAATATTGGCAGACATTTGTATTTTTGCTATGAACACTCTTGTAATGTGGTTTTATATGTATATATGTATGCATTTCTGTTTGGTATATGGAATTTCTACATCATAGGGTATATATAAGTTCAACTTCAGTAGTAATGCCAAATGATTTTCCAAGGTGGTGGAGTAATTTACACTTCTAACAGTAGTTTTACTCATTATCACTTGTTATTATCAGTCTTTTTAAAAGATATTTTTTTTTTGCTAACTTGAGTTATATGTAATATATGATGATATTTTGGTTTTAAAAATTAAAGCTTTAGAGACCTCATATCAATTTATATTTGCCTAATCACAAATACCATATGGAAAATATGATATGTTAGCCTCTAATTTAACCAATTATTATAGTTATTGCCCTTAATCTTAAAATACTAAAGGATCTCTATAGCAATATTATGTAATTTATATAGTGAACTGATTTTCTTCTTCAGCAAATATGTAATAGTGGCATTAGTGTAGCTATGTAGAACAAAAGAGAATACTTAAATCCTCGATAACATAATTTCTGCACACATACTCTATTAATAGCTCTTTCCAAGGTTATCTATGACATTTATCTTAGAGTCCAAATACAAAGTCCTTTTTTCAAATGTCATCTTTTTCAAACTTTTTGGCATTTGTTACTACCTACTACCCATTCTTTCTTGAAACTCCTGTGCTTTCTACCTATCTGTACTCTGCTTCTATTTCCTAGCTTCACATCTCCCTGCCCCAATAATTTTGCCTATTCCTGAGTTATTTATCAAAGCTCTTTGTTCTTCTTTCACTAAAATTTGCTTGACATGATGAGAGTTCATATTATCAACCTTATGTGTTTACTTCTAAATTTATATCTTCAATCTAGAATTTTCACCTGCTTTTCTGGTCTTATATTTTCAGATACCTAGTAGGTATCACATTTCATCTCATTTTCTCAAATTTAAATATCTAAAGTGAAATGTAGAATATTCATATTCACTCTTTCTTCTCTGCCTCCCTTCTACTTTCTACCACCCCAAAGTTCCAATCTGTCTTTCTCCTTTTAGCAAACACAGATAGCAGAAAGAAGTATTTTATTAAGCTTTGATAAATAACAGGAATAGAATAGTTTTTCTTGTCGGTGAAATGAAAGGTAAGGGAAGAAATGGCACATTTTATGCAACTCTTATAAGGAAATAAATTTATTACCGTATTCCAAATGATATGAAATATTGTTAATTTTAATATTTGTTCACCAAATATAAATCATTTTACAGCCATAATTTGGGATAGTTAGGCAAGTTAATTTTGGAAAATAGTGCAAAAGTAGTGCTAAATCATTCTAATTGAACAATGATCATAGTTCAATTCTTTCTAGTGTTCCAAAAATAAAGTTATAAATATATGCTAAAATTTAAAAATAATTTATTCAGCATAAATAAATGATAACTATCATCTTGAAAAGTAATTGCTTTGGGTGGTAAGAAAAAGCATGTCTTTCCAGTGAGGCACTAATAGTCTCTGAATCTAAATGGACTTATTTTCAACTTTTGAGTAAAGCATATAATTTATCAGAGTGTCATTTTCAAATGCAGAAGCTCTTAATCTCATAGGGAATGAGGAAAGTCACTGAAATTCTTTAATATATCTTGATATACTGCCAAAAAGTAGGATAACACTGAGGTGAGTTCCCTGATGATAACCCTGGCAACCTATTAAAGTTTAACACAGGCAGAATAACAAGTATATATTTGGGTGCCTACTGTTTTCCAAGCATTGTCATAGCAGTTTATGAGTGTATGCTAGTGGGGACAATTAGAATATATATACACATATATATATATATATACACACACACATATATATACACACACACACACATATACACACGTCTGTATACATACACACATATATATCTACACACACGCATTGATATGTATATAAATATGTATCAAAATATATATATTTAAATATATATTACATATAAATAAATAAAATAACAGATGTAAGTGCCACCCAAAAATAAAGTAGGTAAGGAGTACCATGGGGTGGGGGTTGCAATGGTCAGGGTGGGCCTTATAGAGAAAGTAATATTTGAGCAAAGATGGGGAACAAGGTAAGGGAGTGAGCCAAGGAGATATCTGGTATTGTGTTTGTTTAGTAGGGTTTTACTTATTTCTCACTTCATTCCCAAAAGGATTCAGCGCCTAAATTATTTAGTAAGACAAAAATAAAGAAAAACTTGATACGTTAACATTTTTTCCCTTTGGTAATATATAAGGGGACCATGGTAGGGAAAACTTAGTCCACCCCTGGGGAAGTGCTCTGTCTGGACTTTGCGTGGCTGTCAGAACTCTCACTGCAATACCGGGCTACCACAGGGTGGAGTGTTTCACTGTAATGTTTCCGTACCTCATGTTATTGCCTTAGATTGAAAATATCCCATCATTTCAACCCCTGAGCTTGATTCGTTTTGAGTGCAGATTTTCTAATCTAAAAATCAAATGAGAGAGAATGTGAGAAGGTTTACTGGAAAATCCTAGGTAATGCATAGCCATCGTAACAGTGACTCATTGAAAATATTTCTTCTCATGTTATTATCTATTGAGAGGAGTAATGCTTGGTATTTCTGGTTAGGTAAAGGGGAAGGCAGATAAGACCTTAGAGTGGCCTGCACATCACATAGTATAGGAAATTACCTTTTCCAATTATGTAGAATCTGCCCTTGTTGCTGACTTTCTCCATTATTCACCATCACTGTAATTGGGAAACCTGGAAAGCTTGGAAAGTGAAATTTGAATAGAGAGCTCTTTGTTTGTTATGTTGCTACTAACTCTCATTGAAATAAAAACAGATGTGGCTTTACAAGATGTTTGGTGATTATTCTGTGCAGAAACCTAATAGTTGTATTGTGAATATCTACCTCAGTATTCAAAATTCTATAATCTATGTTGGAAATTTTCCTTTTACTTATACATAATTTTACAGATAAATCCTCAGTTTTCCAATATAGCAACCCATCACTGATACTCAAATTAGAACACCCAGGGCTTGTAATTTGAAAACTTAAAGATTGGAAATTACATTTAATAGGTTTTAGTTATACATGATCCAATGTACATTTGATTCCTGGCTTCTGGTTTCTGTTAATTGGGCATGCCACTTTAACATTAAACTCATTCTTTTTTTGGTTAGCCAATTAGGTATTTTTTTACTCTTGCAACAAGGAAGGATAAGTATAGACATCCTGGACTCATTGGTTAAGGAGTATCTTAGTCAGTAATAATCTAGCCAGGCCAGAGGACAACTGTAAGTAAGGCAGGGAACATTGATAAATGTCATAGGTCTGGATACACAGGTTTCAGTATTGAAGAGGAATTGTTAGTAGTCTATTGTTAAAAGATACACTGAGGTACATTAAAATTTTAAATAATTTATTTTAGCAAACAATGATTCATGGATCAGGCAATCCCAGACCACAAGGCTCCACTCAAGGAGTTTTTATCAAGTGAATATCAAGGCAAGGCAAAGAAAATAATTTGATTGGTTACAGTGGAGCAAGTAGCCTTATTTGGATCATTCCAGGGAAAAGTCACTAATGAGAGGTTAGTTGGCAGTTTCTTTTTCTTTTTTCTTTTTTTTTTTTGAGACAGAGTCTCACTTTGTTGCCTAGGCTAGAGTGCGTGCCGTGGCGTCAGCCTAGCTCACAGCAACCTCAAACTCCTGGGCTCAAGCGATCCTTCTGCCTCAGCCTCCCAAGTAGCTGGGACTACAGGCAAGCGCCACCATGCCCGGCTAATTTTTTCTATATATATTAGTTGGCCAATTAATTTCTTTCTGTTTATAGTAGAGACAGAGTCTTGCCCTTGCTCAGGCTGGTTTCGAACTCCTGACCTCGAGCAATCCACCCGCCTCAGCCTCCCAGAGAGCTAGGATTACAGGCGTGAGCCACCGCGCCCGGCTAGTTGGCAGTTTCTGATTGGTTAAGCTTAAATTTTGTTTTCCTAGAATACGATTGTTTATACTGAGTTGGGTTTTGGTTTGCTTACATGAGATCCCAGGATGCCGGAGTCCCTTTAGTCTAATCACCTCCCAGTTAATTATTAATAATAGAGTCTGGGACTCAGAAAGAGGGTAAGACCTTCCTAAACAGAGGTCAGAGATGCTAGGCAGAGGAGAAAGAGTGCCAGGAATTCAATAAACTTGATATGGAGAGAACGGCTTTCAAACCATGGGCTTTCCTGGAGAGGAGAGCATATAACTGCAGGAAGGACTCTCAGAGGGCACCTAGTCCCTGAGGCTCAGATGGGGTAGGGAAGAAACTCCCATATCTACTGTCTACCACAAATAAGATTTGATGTCGTAGAAATACAAAAAAAAAAAAAAGTCTTTTGTGTGGACCTTAAAAAAATATATGAGCTCTTTTTGAGGTTGATATTTTAATATATAAATTAAAAATAACTAATTACATTTCAAAGAATTAGACTAAAATTTATATATTGTTTGGCCCATTCTTAAATGGGAAGATTTAGTTTCATGGCCCTTTGTAATGCTCATCACTCTGGTTCCTAGGTACTTTAATAAAGGTGCCATCTTTCCCACTCTCTCATATCTCCATCATCGTGCCGATTTAGCAAATACTCAGTAAATAGACAAAACCCCACCTACTGTTAATTGTGAACTCAAATGAGGCATAAATGTGAAATAAATAAAGAACATAATAATATAATTTACAGAATGCCGTCAATTGCACCAATACCTGTATTACTCTAAAAAACTAATCATTATTCTAAAGTTATAGTGACAAAAGGTATTTTATTAGGCAGTAGTAAAATGTTTGTGCATTCTTTCCCCATCCCACCCTATATTTTGAATATATCTGCAGGGCTGGTTTAAATCTTGCTTAAAAGTTTATGTTTAAAAATGTATGCACATCACATAAACGTGGTAATGCTTAATTGTCCATTTAAGAAGACATTTCACATTTTCAACATGAATGCTTTTCTACTCTAAACATTTTTATTAAGCCATTTATTCAACAAAAGAAGGCCTGCACAGCAAGCAATAGTGTAGTTGTTTTTCAACTACTACTCTGTCAGGAACTTAGGTAGAAATACATTTGAAATACCATATTGAGAAAAAAAATCTTTAATAGAAATTCAGCTAACACCAAAAATGATCATTGTCATTGGATTGTAAGATTAGTTTAGAGTTTGATTTTATGACTTTTTAAGGATACCACCCCATAAGTTCTCTCACCATTTGTACCATTTTTCTCTTAAATTTTCTTCTATTAATGATTGTTTTAAGTTACATGATGCCAGGGATCTTATTTTTATCCTTTTTCCCAACTGAAAGAAACTTTTTATAATGCCTTGAATACTAGCACATATTTATGTATTTTAGAGGTGTTTTAAGACATGCTTGGTAAAGATGTTATTAATTGCTTATGCATATTTCATTGTTTGCCATATAAGATAAAATAGTAAATTATTAAATTTTTCGATACTCGGCTACAAATTTTGTTTCCTGATATTCCATGATAATATGAATACTGCTTGATTAAGTATTTAATGTAAACAAGATATCTCTTTCTCTCCCCTACCTTTTCTTCTCCTTCTTCTCTCCATTCCAACTTTTCTGGAGACTTAGATATGATGTCTCCTAGTCCAGTAGTAGGTAGAAGAGAAGTTCTTTTATTCCAAAAAAAGTATTCTCCCTATTTCAAGGTAGGAACAAATCAGTGTGTTTGCAGATTTCAGCTGTATTTTATATGGCTGTCTTTTTAAAATAAATTGTGGGAAAAAAACACATAACATGAGATCTACTTAACAATTCTTAACAATTTTTTAAATGTACGGTACAGTATTGTTAACCATAGGCACAATGCTGTACAGCAGATCTCCAACTTTTTCATCTTGCATGGCTGAAACTTTATGCTCATTGAACAGCACCTCTTTATTTCCCTTCACCCCAGTCTTTGGCAACCAATATTTTAGTTTCTGCTTCAGTGAGTCTGACTACTTTACATACACCATGTAAGTGGAATCATGTGTATTTGTCCTTTAGTGGCTGGCTTATTTTGATTAGTGTACTTTCTCCATGTTTATTCATGCTGTAACGTATGACAGGATTTCCTTCTTTTTTATGGCTGAATAATATTCTATTGTATATACATACATTTTCTTTATCCATTCATACATTGATGAACATTTAGGTTGTTTCTGCCTCTTAGTTATGGAGAATAATGCTTCAGTGAATGTGGGAATATATATATAATTTGGAGATCCTGATTTGATACCTTAAAGCGATACAAGTAGATCTACCATTTGATCCAGCAATTCCTCTACTGGGCATCTACCCAAAAGATCAAATGACACTCTACAAATGGGACATCTGCACTCGAATGTTTATAGCAGCACAGTTCACAATTGCAAAGGTGTGGAAACAACCCAGGTGCCCATCAATCCATGAGTGGATTAATAAAATGTGGTATATGTATACCATGGAGTAATTGTAATACCATGAATAGTAATTCAGCTTTAAGAAACAATGGTGATATAGCACCTCTTGTATTTTCCTGGATAGAGCTGGAACCCATTCTACTAAGTGATGTATCCCAAGAATGGAAAAACCAGCACCACATGTACTTACCAGCAAATTGGTATTAACGGATCAACATTTATCGGGTGTCGGGCAGGTGGAATGGGCAATATACATAACCTTAACATTTGTATTCCCATAATATGCTGAAATAAAAAATTAAAAAAGAAACCAAAAACAAAATGATGAAAAAAGCAATAGATTCTTTGGGGATAAATACCCAGACATAGGTATAATGATAAAATGGTTCAACATCTTGCTGATATCACTACCTTATGTGACTATCTTTTGCATCAGTGTATGAAGTAATAGAAAATTAATTGAAGATGGAGAATGATGGGACTTTTAGGATCAGTTATTGTGCATTTGTAAATCATTAGATAAGATAACTATACTACATTTAAATGCAAACAAAGTCACATTAAATTTTGATATATTGGGGGCTTTCTTAGTTTGTACTACCATAGACTGGGTGGCTTATTAACCAAAGAAATTTATTTTTCATAATTCTGGGTGCTGGAAGTCTGAGATCAACGTCGTCAAGTTCTAGTAAGGGTGCCCTTCTGGGTTATAGACTGTTGACTTCTGTCTGTATGTTCACATGGCAAAAAGAAAGCCAGAGAGCTCTCTGGGGTCTCCTTGTATGGAGACACTAATCCCATTCATGAGGGTTCCACCTCCATGACCTCATTACCTTCCCAGCCCTCCACCCCCCAATCACATTGGGGATTAGGATTTAAGCATATGTATTTTGGAGACACACAAACATTCAGTCCACAACAGGGGCTATTTTTATAACAAAGGAAAATTGCATATTGTATTTCCTTCTAAGAAATTACCGAAGTATGTTAGCATATTTAAAAATTCTAAGAAGTCCTTGGTTTAACTTTCTTTAGACACATTATTTCCCAAACCCATGTTACCAAGGAGCCACTTTTGGGGGCTGAGGAGTAATACCCACTAACATTTTGAGGCAAGGCACTATTTTTCTACTGCCTACAGTTAGGTGAGTGCTGAATGGTATATTTAAGTATAAAATAGCACTGGACCACATATGGTTATTTACATTTAAATTAATTAAAATTGAATAAAATGAGGTATTCAGATCCTCAGTCACATTAGTCACATTTCAAGTGCTCTGTCACTGTAAGTGGCTAGTGATTATTGTCTTGGACATACCTATGAGAAAAGTATATATTTTGATCCATTTCCTCACTTATACTCTGTGCCCCAAAAGAATTGCTTTTACTGATTTTTCATTTGTTTTTGTGTTTTTAGGTTACACTGAATAATGTTACAAGGACCTACCCTTTCAAAAAGCTGTTACTACTTTTAATATAACAATGTTGTAGTGGACGTTGTTCACTACCTTTGTGTCGTTGTATGAAAACTCATGTAAGCACTTTATTTTTCCAGTTCTTAAAGCTAGAAAAACCATTGAAAGTAACTGATTATATTTTTCTTTCTTTTTGATTTGGGTACTGTTTTAACCAAAAAACAGTTAAATCTTTGTTCTAACATTCTTTTAAATCCTGACCTATTCTGATGTACAGTTTTTTCTATTCCTATTTTATTTTGGTATTTGTTTTCATAGCTTTGCAAAATACTTCAAATTCCATAAGAATAAAGCAATGTTATAAGTAAACCCTGATTTAAAGCCTTTTTTACACAATTCATTATAGGTGATGTATATTCTTCGCTGTCCAGTTTTGTAGGGCATTTGATCTTTGAACCATTTTTTTATTACAAGCATTTCTAGTATCAATGATAAGTTTTCTGAATTGTCTATACACTCTTTCTTGCTCAGGTACCTTATGATCAATAGCACATAGTACAGAATTCCTGAGAAGTAGGAATATAAATTCTAATTGTAGTCTGTGTTTCACCATATGGCTTTAGAAGCAAACCAAACCTGTGCAAGTGTGAGCATCTTTGTTTCTGATTCAGTATTTGCAACTTAGTGTATATTCCTTCATTTACTCTTTTATTTGTTGATTCACTCAAGAAATATTTATTAGATGCCTGCTATGCACTGAACACCCTTTGAGGTTCTGGTGATACAGCAGTAAGGCAAAGAGACAAAAAGTCCCTTTCCTCTAGGAACTGACATTTTAGTTAGATTAAACTTAAATTCCAGTTCAGTAAACTCTTAATTTTTGAGATAATTCAAAGAAAAGATTCCCTGACTTCCTTGTATGTGTGTACACAGAGGGATTTGTGACAGTCCTTCAGCCAGGAGGGGTTAGGGACAGGAGTCCAGGAGTCTACTTCCTACTTACATACAGCAGAGTTTGTTTCATTTCCATGGCCTTATTTACTGTGGCAATAAAAGAGATGATAAATAAACCAGATCCAATTGGGAGGCAAGAACTCTTGTCTAACCTTCATTGTATTCAAGAATGTGAGTGAGAAAAATCTGATTAGAAATGTAGTTCTTTGATCCTAAAATATTTTGGGAGCAGGTTTATGTTCAAAATAAGACATAGCCTCTGAGACCGAATCTGTTCTTAGACGTAGTCAGGATCATTCATAGTTGACTGATTTTTCAAACAAAGAAAAATGCAAACCACTTAAATATATTGAACACTTAGTATATGACAATGTTCTAAATGCTGGAGATAGAGCAGTAAACAAAACAACAAAACTCCCTACCCTCTTGGAGCTTGTGGTAAAGAGTATAGACCAGGTAAACAAGTAATTGACTAAGAAAACAAGACAATAAGTGTTATAGACAAAACTAAAATTAAAGTGCCATAGATAGATTAAAATAGAGAGATGTGATCATGACAGGGTAATTCCTTTACGTTGATACACAAAGAAGGCTTTTCTGATGTAATACTTTGTAATTGAAACCTGAATGTTATAGAGAAGCTAGAATGTGACCATCAGGATGAAGACCCTTCCTGGCTGAGGGAACAGTTAAAATAAAAGTCTTACTATTGGAAAGAACTTGGCATGGTGGAAAAACAAGAAGAAAGTCAGTTTGGGTGTGAATTAGTGTGAGAGCCAAGTGATAGAATAGATCACAGAGTGAGGCAGAGAACAGATTAAGTAGAACTGTTTACATGTATCAACTGAACTAAAACTGTTGTATTTAAAATAAAACCGCTTCCTGAGTAGCCAGCCTTGAGTACTTTCCAGATGTTCATAAACCAGAAGGAAATCATAATAGTTTAGGCTTCACTTAGTAGCGAACATAGGCAATCTCATGTTCCAGTCATTTTAAGTTATTTGTTTTGTATTCGCCTTTGTTTTTTTTCCCCTCTGCGGAAACTGCAGAAACCATTGATACAGTTTCCCTTCTGGCGAAACTGTAGAAACCAATAACTTTTTTGCTTTACTGTAGATTTCAGTCTTACTTCCTTGAACTTGTGCACATAGAGCTGTGACAATCCTTCAGCCAGGGTGGGTGGGGGACAGGAGTCCTGATCTTTCTAATTTGCTAGATGGGTATGCAGTCAGTGATGATCACCATACATGTCTCATAGGTGATTCAATCTATCATATAACACCTTTGAAGTTATTAAAAAAAAGTTGGAATTAAAGTAAAATCTCTAAAAAATATACTAATAGTTTTAAAATTTTGATAATTTTTTTGTGTTGTTTTAAGTTACTTATGTCTGAAATGCAACTTTTCAATCTTAAATCTAGTATCAATCACTCTCCCTTAATTTTAAGACTATTTGGTTCTATTACATGGCTTTTATGGCCATTGAAAGTGAGAGAATGAATATAACTCTGATAGTTTGCTGTCACTAATACTGGTACTGGGTCTAACTTTTACCTCTTAAAAAAGTTATTTCACTTTAGAAACACTTTAAAGATAAATCGAACTCTTTTTCTAAAGCTCTCTATATAATCCATTTATATACATAAGATATAGTAGCATAAGTCTCCCACATACAAGGTTCACAACAGGCAAAATTCCATATGTCTGCTTTAGATTTTCCTGTCAAATACATTGTTTTGGCTGCTTTTAAAACATCAAAGACATACCTGCTAGGTTGTGATTTTTTTGTCTTGACTTTTTGAAAGTTTCTACGGTATTCTTTCTTAGATTACATATGAAGTACAGTTAAGTCTTATGAAAGATGGGGATCTTGTAGCCCTCTGGCTATAAGAAACTATTAAATTCACATTAAACTGTACTTCTCTGTATTGTCAATTTATCTCACTAATATGAAAATAATCATTATATGATGATATAACATTAAAACAAAGGAATATTGGACTTGGTTTTCTGAATATTATGTTCTGAATACCCATTGGGTTGGTGTTGGATTGTGCATGAAATTAAAAGGAACTTGAGTATATAAATGTTGCCCTGGAATTGTTATAATGATGGAGATTGTGTTAATTCAGGGTGATATTGATGCCTTTGAACATGTATTATAAAATTTTTAATCAGATAGGTGGCTAGTGTTCACAATTGCGGCTCCTGGTTTATTTGTGAGAATGAAAAGTACCAGATAGAGGAAGAGCTATTGTAAGAGAATTTGTTTTTAAATTTCAGAATATTACAGAGGTATAAATGTTTGGTTACATGGATTGCTTTTGTACTGCTTGAGTGAAAGCTATAAGTATGCCCATTACCCAGATAGTATACATTGTACCCATTAGGTATGATTTCACCCATTGCCTCGTCCCCCTTCCTACCTGCCTGATTTCCATTGAGTTTGACTTTTCATCTATGCACATGAGTGCTGATTAGTTAGTTCCACTTTAATAGTGAGTATATGTGGCATTTGTTTTTCCATTCTTTAGATATTTCACTTAGGATAATGGTCTCCAGTTCCATTCAAATTGTTGCAAAAGGTATTAATTCATCCTTTTTGTGGCTGAGTAGTACTCCATGGTATACTTAGACCACATTTTATTAATCCACTCATTAATTATTGGGTACTTGGGTTGATTCCACATCTTTGCGACTGTGAATTGTGCTGCAATAAACATTCAAGTGCATGTGTTTTTTTATGATAAAATGACTTATTTTCCTTTGGGTAAATACCCAGTAGTGGGATTGCTGGGTTAAATAGTAGGTCTACTTTTAGTTCTTTTAGGAATATTCATGTTGCTTTCCAAAGAGGTTGCATTCAATGGCAGTCCCACCAGCAGTGTATGTGTGTTCCTGTCTCTTGGCATCCACGCCAACCTCTATTGTTTTGGGACTTTTTGATAAAAGGCGTTCTCACTAGGGTTAAGTGATATCTCATTGTGGTTTTGATTTACATTTCTCTGATGATTAGTGACATTGAACATTTTTTCATATGTTTATAGGCCATTAGTCTATCTTTTGAAAAATTTCTGTTCACGTCTTTTGCCCACTTTTTAATGCGGTTGTTTGATTTTTTTTTTTTCTTGCTGATTTGCTTGAATTCTTTGTAGAATCTGGTTATAAGCCCTTTATTGGATGTATAGCATATGAATATTTTCGCCCATTCTGTATGTTGTCTATTTGCTCTGTTGATTGTTTCCTTGGCTGTGCAGAAGCCTTTTAATTTATTCAAGTCCATTTAATAAATAAATAAATAAACCATTTATTTATTTTTGTTGTTGCTGTGATCACCCTTGGTGTCTTATTCATGAATTCTTTGCCTAGGCTGATATTTAGAACAGTTTTTCCAGCATTTTTTTCTAGAATTCTTATGGTTTCATGTCTTAGCTTTAAGTCTGTGATCCATCTTGAATTAATTTTTGTGAGTGGTGAGAGAGATGAATCGTGTTTTAATCTTCTGCTGTTAGAGACATTTCAAATCAGCAAAGTGTTGCTGAAATAGTTGACAAAGTATTTGGGGAAAAATATAAATTGATCCCCCCATCACATCATTCACCAGAATACATTTCAGAACAAAGACTTGGGTATAAAGATAAAATCATATGCAAACACTAGGGCTGAATGTAGATAATCCTATGGCTAAATATAGATAATATTTACTTGAAGAAAGAACAGCTTTGTGAAAATAAAAACAAAAGTAGAATATATAAAAGAAAATATATTTTTGACTATACACAAATTAGGAACACTTATAAATCAAAAATATAAATTATTAAAGGGAAAATGATGAATTTGGAAAGTTTTGATAATGGATTAGTACCTTTATATATGGATGTTCTTATATGGCAGCAAGAAAAATAAATATCCTAATAGAAATATGAGCAAGGTAATGAACATAATATTCAGGAAGTATAAGTTATTTATATAATATGCATGGTGTGTATGGTATGTATGGGGGGGCCTATGTGGATACTCATGGGCTTGCATATGTTCAGCCTCACTAGTATTAAGAGAATTGCCTATTAAAAGAATGGTGAAGTTTAATAGCCAAAAAGGATCTGAAAGATCTGATTTGTGAGGGTGCAGAGAAGTATGCACTCTCACTTCTTGATGGTTGATTTTTAAAATGGGACAACCTTTCTGGAAGGCAATTTAACAGAATGAAATACAAGCAATGAAAATGTTTATACTGACACCCAGCAATTCCATTTCTAGAAAAATTTCCTACTGAAGCAGATGTATAAAAAAAGATAGCTCTGTACATGGATGTTTTGCTGCTTCTAATAGTGAAAAATTAGAGCACTAATGCCCAATAATAATGGAATTTTAAAATAATTATTCTATTAAAATTAGGACAGTATTATATGTATATTTGAAAATTTGGAAGATATTCATAGTGAAGTGATAAAAGCAGAATATAAAATGTATATGCAGGCCGGGCGTGGTGGCTCACGCCTGTAATCCTAGCACTTTGGGAGGCCGAGGCGGGCGGATTGCTCAAGGTCTGGAGTTCGAAACCAGCCTGAGCGAGACCCCGTCTCTACCAAAAATAGAAATAAATTAATTGACGAACTAAAAATATATATACAAAAAATTAGCCGGGCATGGTGGCGCATGCCTGTAGTCCCAGCTACTCGGGAGGCTGAGGCAGTAGGATCGCTGAGCCCCGGAGATTGAGGTTGCTGTGAGCCAGGCTGACGCCACGGCACTCACTCTAGCCTGGGCAACAAAGTAAGACTCTGTCTCAAAAAAAAAAAAAAAACGAAAATGTATATGCAACAAATACTATGACCCCAGTTGCAGGTATACATTGTACATGGGGAAAAGATTAGACTGTGTTATAAAATATTAACAGCCATTCTCTCTATGTGAGACATTATGATGATTTTTATTTTGTTCTTTTGTGTTAACTCTATTTTCTGCATTTCTAATGATGATCTTTGGAATAAGACAAGAAATAATGATAAAGAGAGAGTTAGATAACATTGTCTTTATTCCCTTTTAGTGTTCACAGTGTAGCACTTATTGATAGAATTAATAAACTATCTACCCTGTTTACCAACTTTGAGTTTAACAAGAGGAACTATTAATATTATTTAAACTCCATTTTGTTTATAAAAAATATATTTTCTGGTTTTTCTTTATGTGGTGGAAAGTGGTAAAGTAAGCCACAGCGACTCTTTTACTTACATTTCTATTAGATATTAGAAAACACAAATATGTTGTATAGCCTGTTAATTTCATTAAGGTAAAACAAGAAAATAGATACATAAATATTTCTACCTTTCCCTCCACATCCTAATCATTCTAGTCACATCTGGGCCTCAACTTTAGACAGGGCATCATGCTAGCAATTTATTTTGACCACATTTGTAGACTCTTATGTTTGGGCATTCTATAGTGATAATGAATTCAATGGCAGTTAACATTTAGAAATAGACTTGTATCTAGTTTTTGTGCTTTCTTAAATAGGCTCAGAAGCTAAAAATAACGCCTTGTAAGGGAAAAAACTGCAAACAGATGAAGTTTAACTGAGCACCAGACATTCAAAGTTGAAGAGCACACATGGGGGAAATCGTATGTCCTTAAATTATCAACTTATTGGAAATGAAATGCTTTGGTACAGATGTGAAGAGTAAAACAAAAACAAGTCTGGTAGTTGGTAACATCTTCCCATCTGCTCTTTCTATTACAAGTAGGAGTCCCACTGTCCAAGCTCATGGCAATAAGCTCTTAAAAAACAAGCAAATAAATGCTTCACAATGTCAGCTTTAGATAATGTATTCAGAAAGAGATGATAACATCATGTATAGTTGTAAGGGACAAATATACTAGTTTAATTTACCTACAGATGTTCATCAGGATGCTTTTTCCTCAAAGTGTTTTGATTTTCTCAAAAGACCAATCTCATGAGCTATTTAAGAAAATGTCAGTTGATTTGCATATGTAAACAATTGGGTCCATGAACCATATGATTTTATCCTCTAATTATTTATGTAAAGGTTTAAAGTGAACATACACTACATATCACAAACCTATGCTGCAAGTTAGCAAATGCATATTAGCAAAGACCTTGCTTAAGTATGTCTCTTAAGGTGGGACATTTAATCCTTGGTAAGTGGTTGTTTATATGTAGCTTAAATAAGCTTTTCCCTCCTTCACCAGTATTAGATACTTTTCTAATACTTTTTTAATCAGATAAAATTTTCAATTTGAAAAACTCAAAATTTTCATGTAAATTCTTTGATTACTACATTTCTTTTACTATTTGCTAAAGAATATGGGCAGTTATAAATTGATACCATGTATATCTTCATGGAGATTTTAAGTGGGTTTTTTATTGGCTCTGTTATATGGGTAGGAAATTATGCTAAATCACAAAACTAGAAACAAGAGCTATTTCTTGCTGTGTAAGTAAGTCTATCAAAAATCCAGATGGCTGTAATATTTTCTTAGATTAAATTTCTTTTATCATTTTTCTCTTCTTTGCTTGTTACATAAGAACATTTTATATTCATTATCCCTTTATAGAGATTATTTTAAGCAATACTTAATGTTCTACTGGCATCTTATCCTTAATATATCTCATACAGACTTTGTAAGTTTGCCTTATTACCTACTCCAGTCGCCCCTCATCTGCTTTATTTCTGTGGTCCTTGTCACTGTGAATAATATCACCATTCACTCAGTTAAACAAATCTGAGCTACCTCTCATTCTTCTTCTTCACTCTGTTCTCTAGAGTCAACCACTGCCCATTATCTGTCAGTTCTTGACTAGTACCTGTATCTTCACCTTCATCTTCCCCACATCCTATCTCTGAATGCATCCTCCAAATTGTCTTCAAAATAACTTTTATAAAGCTTAGTGTCTTCTCTATTACTTGTTTTTTTTACATATAATTCTTTGTATTTTGTCAAGCGTTCAAATAAAGCACACCTGGAAAGTATTGCTTCATAAAGTCCTTTTTTCCATATCATTATTTAACTTGTATTTGCATTGCATTTTTGTAATTCAAGTCCACCTAAAACAAAGTTAATTTCAAATATGGTGGTTTTAATGGTTAAAGCTATTAAAAAACCTTAATGATGAAAAGTGAATAATAATTACAATTATAATAACGTAAAAAGATGCAATGCACTTTACTATCCATTACCTATATGTGGATTACTGCCATTTGATATTACCTATGAGAGTGGAACTGTGTATTGCCATGTAAGTTGAATATGTGCACACTTTACCTTGGGGAGGAGCTCTGGGGTAGAGAGAATGCCTGATTTATAAAGTCAGAGAAGGTTGGAGCTTGATTAGGTCATGTAGTCCAACACTCTCTTTTTAAATTGATTAATTAACTTTTTATTTTTTGGAGGCAGGATCTTGCTGTGTTGTCCAGGCTGGACTCAAATTCCCAGGCTCAAGTGCTCCTCCCACCTGAGACTACAGGATTATGCCACCATGCCCATCTCTAACACCTTTATAAAGAGAGAAAGGGAAGTGTCTTGCCCAAGGTTATATAGTTAGTTATAGAGCTACATAATTAGTAGTAGAGTAGTTGAACTTATTATGTGAAAGAATTAATATTTGGACTATTTGGGGGAAATGATTACTTAAACATTTGAAATAGAGTTATTTTTTAATGAAGTAACATTGTATTAAGTTTAACATATTGTTGAAATGTATTCTATTGGAATATATTTTCCTGGTTAAATATTGGTATAAAGCATAAATGATGCATTAAAATGAAGAAAACTAGGTATCAGTTAATCAATATCTAGAAAATCAAAATCAATATCTAGAAAACTAAGTATCAGTTAATCAATATCAATAGTTGAGCCTAGATTATAATAGTTTTAATTCATACTTCTAATAGTCTATTACCTGTTATCTGTGTAATACTTTTAAAGGACCTGCATGTCTTATTGTAAAACAAGGGGAAATTATTAACTAAGGCTTTAAGGAGAAAAGGCAAACCAAAGGCTTGAAAAAGATTCTCTGAATAGCAAATTGGAAGAGTTAAGGAGGCTGTTGTAAAGGAAATTTATTATGTCTATTATATATCTAGTAAACCATAGTACAAGTGAAGACAACATATTAGGTTAAAAATAAAATCTGGAGGGCTACTTTTCAGGAGAGCAAAACCAATTGTGTTAGAGGGATGAAGCCCGCTTAGACCAATAAGTTATAAAGCCTTTCAAGTTTTTTGGTCTTAGGGACCTTTTACAATCTTAAAATTACTGAGGATCACAAAGAACTTTCTTAGTGTGGTTTATATCTATTGTTATTTATGATTTGATTTATAACTGAGAAAATTTTAAAACATAAGAATATACAGGGGCACACTCCATTTGCTATCAGAGTGATGATACCATTCCAGGTCACATAGCTTCTGGAAAACTCCATTATACACTTGTAAAAAAATAGAAGTGAAATGCTCAAATAACATTTTAGTATTATTGTAAGAATAGTTTTGACTTTGTACATACCCCAGGGACTTCTAGGGACACCCTGGAGTCTTTTGACCACACTTTGAGAACTGCTGTTCTTCTCATAGTAATCTGTGTACATGGACCCAGTAACCAGGAGATAAGCTTGAAACAAAGATGAGAATGTTACTGTGTTACTAGAATTTTGTCCTTTTCTCATCTCTTCATCTCTCAGTGGATCCGTTCATTCTTTTCTTCCTGGAGAGAGGCTTCTGGACTTGGCCAAAGTCTTGGTTATCAGCAGTAATGAGAGCATTCAGATTGGCTGGACAGTTGTCCCAATTTCTATGTTTGAATGCCAGTGCCCAGTGTGATGGTATTTGTCATATATGGATGTGGGAGATGTCTTGGCCAAATAACTTTGGGAAATTTTGTGTGCTCTACACCTTCCCCCTCCCTTTGAAAAATTACAGTGCACATTAACATATTAAATAATCTGAAATGTCTTATGGGAGAAAAATTAATTAACGTTAGTAAACTCACTATTTCTAAATTTTAGGTGATTCTAGGATATTTATTATCATCTCACAAGATACTAGTATCTTACAAAACAGTTTAGGAAATCTTGGTTTGGATAATATAAAATTTTGATTTCATTTTTTTACATTGTAGAATTTTCTACTCCAATTTCCATACCAGGGAAGTTGGTATGGTTTATGTGAATAAGGAAGTAAACCACAGAAATTTATGCAAATATGCATCATTTGGTAGAAAGGCAGCACATTGTTGCCAGGGAAAATTGTGCCTAAATAATATGTTTAGATTCTTTTTTAGAGTATAAATAGATGGATGAATGAAATCATTCTACTTAGGCTTTTAAAATGCTACAGAAAGAAGAAAAAGAACATTTTATCTCCTATGTATTATGAAAGGTTTTTGATAAAATTTAGCATGCTTTCTGATAAAAAATAAATGTAGTAGGAAAAGTACTTATTTCCTTAACATCATAAAAATATATATCTCAAACCAAATGTAACTTACGTTTAGCAGTAAAACACTTGAAGAAATCCCATTAAAGACAGGTGCAAGACTAGGATGTTCACAATCATCAGTATTTTTAGCCTTCTTCCTCTCTCTCCTCTCCTCTCCTCTCCTCTCCTCTCCTCTCCTCTCCTCTCCTCTCCTCTCCTCTCCTCTCCTCTCCTCTCCTCTCCTCTCCTCTCCTCTCCTCCCCTCCCCTCCCCTCCCCTCCCCTCCCCTCCCCTCCCCTCCCCTCCCCTCCCCTCCCCTCCCCTCCCCTCCCCTCCCCTCCCCTCCCCTCCCCTCCCCTCCCCTCCCCTCCCCTCCCCTCCCCTCCCCTCCCCTCCCCTCCCCTCCCCTCCCCTCCCCTCCCCTCCCCTCCCCTCCCCTCCCCTCCCCTCCCCTCCCCTCCCCTCCCCTCCCCTCCCCTCCCCTCCCCTCCTCTCCTCTCCTCGATGGGCGTAGTGCGTATTAACCAATGCAATGAGATAAGAGAAAGAAATATAAAGATTAGAAAGGAATATGTAAAATTATTTTCATATTATAAATATCTGATAAAATAAATATGTGAAAATTAATAGCATTTCTATATTCAAAGAATGAATTAAATGGTTATTATTGGAAAAAAGTCCTGATTAGTATAGCAATAAGAAAGATTGAATGGCATACCAGTACGATTTTAGCAGGAGTTAGTTAGTTAGTTAGTTAGAGGTTGACAACATGATGTGTAATTTTATCTGGAAGAATAAGCATCTGGGAATAGCCAGGAAAACACTGGAACAGAAGTGCAGTGAAGGGGAACTAATTCTACCAAGTATGAAAAAAATATTAAAGTTATAGTAATTAAATGCTTGATTTTGGTACAGAAGAGGGAGCCCAACAATAAACTTTATACATGTGGGAATTTGGTGTACGATAGAGGAGGCATTTGAATTCATTAAGGATCAGTTATTCAATTTCAAAAATTTGATTTGATAAAAGGATCATAAGCAAAGGTAAATGCTATATTACAGACTGAAAATAATATTCACAACACATGTGAAAAAGGGTTTATGATCTTAATATAGTAAGACTTCTTACAAAATAAACAGGCAAATTAAAACTCCAGTTTTAAAAATGGCAAAGCCCATGAAAGGGTAGTTCATAGCTAAAGAAATACAAATAACCAATATCTGGAAAAGGATTTAACTTCAAACAGAATTAAATAAATGGAGAATAAACCAACAGTGATATAACATTTTAAAAATCTAACCAAGTGGCAAAGGATTAAAGCATTTGATAATGGCATAAGAGAGGATGTGGGAAAGAAGCACTTCTTTCTGTTGGTAACAGATTTTTCTTTTGTCATCTTTTTGGAAGGAATTTTCATATTTACCAAAATTTGGCCCAGCAGTTCCTGTTCTTGGGATTTATTCTACACTTAATCTTTTACAAATAGGTGAACATGTATGTACAAGCGTATGGGATGCAGTATTGTCCTTCAGTAGAGGATTGTTAAAATAGATCAGCTGTCACTCTTGCCCTGGCTCAGTGCACCCCAACCACACTAGCCTTCTTTCTTTTTTGCAATATACTCAGTCTTTTCCACTTTCGGGCCTCTGCACTAGCTATTCACTTCTCTTGAAATGCCTTTTCCCCAGATTTTATATATGACTGGCTCTATCTTGTCGTTCAGGTCTCTGCTTAAGTATCACTTCTTTGAAGAAGTCTTTCCTAGCTTCCTACCATAAATCAGCTCCCACACCCTATCATATTTTTCTGATTTATTGTCATCATAGTAAGGATTACTGTTTGATATTTTCTTGCATGTTTATGTGTTATCTATTTTTTGGAACATGGAGAGGGAGTATAACGTGGTAATTACAAGCATTGCTCTGGAGCCATAGCTGGGTTCAAATTCTGGCTCTGCCATTTATTGTCTGTGGGTACTTGGGAACAATTTTTACTTAATCTCTATGTGTTTCACTTCCTTTATCTGTAAAGATGTGAGTAAGAATAGAACCTAACTCATAGACTTGTCAGAATTAAATGAACTTAACATCTGAAGCAGTTAATGCAGTATTTAGGACATGGTAGACACAAAATACTTGTTGATCAAATGAATTAAATTTTCATTCATTCATCCAAAAGAATATTATGATACCATCTCAGTGAATGAGATACATCTGTATGTATTGATACAAATCTATTACACTTCAAAATCTAGTATTAGTGAGAGTAAGCTGTGATGTTAAGTGCAAAATCTGTGTCTTTAAACAACAAAGGCTTATTTCTTGCTCATGCTGTGTGTTGATCACGTGTCAGTGAGGCTCTCTGTCTCAAGTTATCCTTACTCAGGGACTTGGGCTCCACCCTATGGCAAAAGGAATAGAAGATGCAGAATGGCATCTTATGTGCTTCCATCTGGAAGCACCACCCTTCACTCCTACTCACATTGCATTGGCCAGAGTAAGTCACATGGTCACATCTAACTTCAAGTGGTAGGAAAGTACAATCCTACTGTGTCCCTTCAAGGAGGAGAATTGGAAAAGTTGATGAGTAACAATTATTAATGAGAATATGATTGAGAAAAAAGAAAAAAAAAGAGTAGGTTTAGTAAGAGCCTATTTTTCAAAGGGGTGTGTGTGTGCGTGCGTGTGTGTGTGTACAAATCTCTTAATTGTGGTCTGCTCTGGGAAATAAGATGTTTACTTTTCACATTATACGTTTATGCCCTTTTTATTTTTCAGTGCACATGTATTACTGTCATAACTAAAAAAGCAGTTGTTTCCCAAATGTTCCTCACATATACTTTGACAAAGTGCCACGACACATACTATTATAACTTAGTCAATATAGGATGACTTATATTGAGAGAAGGGAACTGATTTAGAGATGAGAGAAAAAGGGTGGCAATAAATGGGTTATTTACTGGGTAAAGAAGTACAGAGTGGGGTTCTTTGAGGACCAGTGGCCATACTAAAGATCTTTATAAATTATCTAGTAGAGGGAGTTGCATGGTAAAATTGACAAGCTTCATAGAAACAAAATCTTTTAGGTAGTTAAGTGCCAAGTCAGTAGGGGTAGACCTCAAGAAGATTTTTATATCACTTAGTACTTGTATAGAAACATGACATATGTGGGATAGTATGTTTCTGAAGAAATATTAGTGGTAAATTTGAAAATTCTAAACTATTGCTAAAGACCAGGAAAGTCCCTGAAAGGCTCCATTTTTCCGTGATCTCTTAAAAGTTGCTGTTGGCAATTATTCGAGGCCTTTTCCAAACTTGGAAATTCTTAGTTTTCATACCAATTCTTTAAAAGTAAGATAAAAAATTATTTTAAGGGAAATGATAGGATGCTATATCTAATACTGCTTGCCAAATTATTTTGAGATAAATATGAACATACGCTAGTATGATTTGCAAACAATGGAAGATGTATTGATTGTCAGCAAAAATCACTTCTATTTAGATTTGTTATTTGTAGTGACTTGGGTAGAAGATATTGCTTAATTAGTTCCCTTGTTTTTACCCTTTTTTCCCCATTCCTTAAAAATGAATACTTTTTTTTGTGAGAGGCACAAATATGGGAAGTTCTGTATGGATGAACAGATTTAGCTCTAAAGTATGTGGAATGGTGAATTGAAAGGGTTTTGAAATTAAAAATTTACTGGGGGGAGCAAAAAAAATTAAAAAATTTACTGAATGATCTGCAAAGTGTTATAAGAGATTTGTATACAGAAAAGATTGTGAGAATTTGAAGGAAAATTTTCTATTATTCCTAATTTCTTTGTGTACTGTATTTTAAATATTTATATTAAGTATTTTTAATTAGCCCATATTTAAGACTATAGTTAAGGCAGGAAACTATGATTTAGTGTAAATATGTGTTTTTGTTTCTTTCCTTAGCCTTCTGTTAAAATGAATAGCATAATACTTAACATTTTACATAGGAAGGCAACCAGTCCTATTCAAGATTGGTCAAAATATTTAAGGGATTAAATTCAGGTATTTTAGAAAAAAACCCCTATATATTATTATGTATGAGTGAGTCCAGAAAAATCAGCTAGGTTCACAGGCTTTTTATTTACTCAATCTGATGACTTTTCAAAGGGGTTTATTAACCTGCATACATATACAAGAGAACACTACATTATGTACATTATATTCTTGCATGATCATATTTAAGCCAACAGGATTTGCATAGCATTCTTGAATACCCAGTATGTCAAGGAATGTTTTGATATAAGTATTGTTTATTAAATTCAACGGCATCTGAACTGTGCCACTTACCATATAAGGTTGGGCATCCTTAATCCAAAAATCTGAAATGCTTTGAAACATGAAATGTTTTAGGTGGTGATGTGATGCTCAAAGGAAATATTTATTGGAATATTTCAGATTTTGGATTTTCAGATTAGGGATGCTCAACTGGTAGGTATAATGCAAATACCCCCAAGGGAATTTTATGTTTAAAAGATTTTTTAAATTTAGTAGATGTATACTTTTATTTTAAAAAATGCTATTTAGTTACAAATACACTTATCTACTTAACTATAAAAAATAAGTTCTTTCTGTTGTACATGGGAAGGTAGTGTCCTAGTATCACATTAGATCCTCAGCCTAGTTTTCGCACCCTATTGTTAGGATGGAATCTTTTTTAATTTTTTATTTTTTTGAGACAAGGTCTTGCTCTGTTGCCCAGACTGGATGCAGTGGTGTGATCACATCACACTGTAGCCTCGAACTCCTGGGCTCAAGCCATCTTTCTGCCTCAGCCTCCTGAGTAGCTGGGACTACTGGCACATACTTGCCATGGCCAGCTAATTTTTCTCATGTTTTGTATAGATGGGGTCTCGCTATGTTGCCCAGGCTGGTCTTGGACTCCCGGCCTCAAGTGATTTTCCTGCCTCAGCCTCCCAAAGTGCTGGGATTATAGGCATGAGCCACAATGCTCAGCTGAGGATGGAATCTTAACCACAGTGGTGGTAAGGACCTTGAAAGCTAGGCAGGAATTTATGCTTCAAGTCCTTGCCTTATATGATTATATAATCTAATGATTTAGAGAACTTTTGTTATCTGGAGTTTAAGGTAGTCATAAAATGCTGTTTGGTTATGGAATGAATTTTCTCTTGATAAATGACTGTTCTCAAAGGCATATTGATTTCCATATAATTATATAGCTAGTTATACTCTAGTTTATTAGCAAAACAGTCTTGGATTTTGCATAATTTAATGAATATAATTAATGACTATTCTTCTTTACTCTGATAGGCTAAGTAATCAGGCTGACCTAGACCAATTTTTTATACTCATTATAGAATAGAAAAAAATAGCTGCAAAATACTATTTTGCATGATGGCTCTATTTTTCTCAACTTCCAATCTTAGGCACTTGATTAATTTCAGTTTAAAACAGTACAGGTATATATTTAATATAAGAAATAGAGACATTCTAGCCAAAATAATAGTGAAGTAAATTCACTTGTAAAATATCCCTTTCTTTGCATGCTTCCAAGTAAAATGGTATCACTAGAAAGACAGGCACTGGTATTTTAGATATTAGTTATTTTATCATTTAATTATTAAGTTAAGCATATTTTATTTTGTGAAATATGGATATAAAAATCTGAACTATAAGTCATGTTAAGTAATGACCAGTTCCCAAAGGAACCTTATATTAATAAATAGCTTCATGAATGAATGTGTTTACATCTTCTTAGTGACTTTATGTGTGTGTGTGTGTGTGTGTGTGTGTGTGTGTGTGTGTGTGTATGTATGTGTGTAGCTGAGAGAGCAGCCAAGGAGCTAACTTGAGGCTGAGGTAGTGAAGGTTGATCATAAAAAGCAACTATTTAAGCATTAAGTTCCTCAAGGGCAGAAAATGTATTTTCTTTACTTCTTCAGTGCCTAGAAATAGTATAATAGATGCTTAAAAGTTTTGATTGTATTATTATAAATAAAAAGGGGACTTGGATTTTGCTTATATGATGTGCTACTTTCAGGAATGTAGGTATTGTATCAAATATGATAATTTTTTAATTGAAATGGAGGCCTTTTTGAACCATTGTCAGTACATGAGAACTATTTTACCATACTTTTTTTTTTTTTTTTTTTTTTTTTGGAGACAGAGTCTCGCTTTGTTGTCCAGGCTAGAGTGAGTGCCATGGCGTCAGCCTAGCTCACAGCAACCTCAAACTCCTGGGCTCAAGCGATCCTTCTGCCTCAGCCTCCCGAGTAGCTGGGACTACAGGCATGTGCCACCATGCCCGGCTAATTTTTTATATATATATATCAGTTGGCCAATTAATTTCTTTCTATTTATAGTAGAGACGGGTCTCGTTCTTGCTCAGGCTGGTTTTGAACTTCTGACCTTGAGCAATCCGCCCGCCTCGGCCTCCCAGAGAGCTAGGATTACAGGCGTGAGCCACCGCGCCCGGCCTTATTTTACCATACTTAATATAGATTTTTCCTGTGTGGCTTCTAGAATTTATTTCCCATAGTGTAAATACAGTGTATTGTTCTATTGATCCCTTCGTATTAGGCACCATGCTACTACTCTTACAGATGTCATCTTATTTACCAGATACTCTCAGTATGTGCCTGAGAGTTGACATCATAATCTCTATTCTTCAAGTTGGGAGACTGTGACTCAGAATTTAAATAAGCTGCCCAGTAAGTTGCTTGGTAGTAAGCTGTGGAGCTTATATTCCAACTTAAGTGGTGTTTCTCTTGAATATCCTTTCTGGTAGTAAATCTTCATCTTCTAAGAGTGAAAGTAATCTTTGGAAATAGCGAACATTTTTTTTGTCTTAAATTTGATGAATAGGATAACTAACTAAATTGATTAAATCCTGGCCTTAAAATATAAATGAATGAAACATGTTTTATTGTTTGGGTGGTAACCTGTCCCTGAAGGTAGGTCCTTCATCCAAAAAAAAAAAAGTTGTTCAGAAATGTTTTCAGCATTTTCAGCATAATTATAGTTAAGTGTATAGCCCGTGAGATAACTGTGATAGGCAATGCACATTAGGAAGATTAAGTTCTATTTGTTAAAAAACAAAACAGGATAGTTATTTTATAGTCATGTTTTGTGATGCCCAAGTAAATCACTTTCATGTCATTATTTAATTGTATACATTATTTTAAGAGATGTAAGGAAATATTAGAGTACAAAATTATACCATTTATGTTAGTGTGGAGCATTTGATCATTTCTAAGGGAAAATTACAAAACTATTTAGCTCATCTCAGTTTCTATAGCGCAGTCTCTAAAGTCTCATTTCTTTAACAGGGCCTTGTGGGTGTTTAAAGGAATGATTGAAATGAAAGGAAATGAGAGAGTCAAACAGTGTACGGTAATAGATGAAATGGAAAGTAATTATGTTAATGTTGACTCATTATGAAGCTCTAACCATTTTTACCTGCTCATTTCTGTGTGGAAACCTGTGCAGCTGAGATGCTGAATAAGAAATTCTTGTACAAATGAGCCTAGAGGCATGTTTCTAATATTGGAGCTAAGCCTATGCAGAATTGTAATGAATTTCCCTAAGTCAGTATTTAAATGTGCTATCAGAGAAGGTAGTTCTCCTGCCAGAAAATTTAAATTCTAATGTTTATCATCAAAATTTTAGCTATATATTTAAATCTTCATAGCTGCATATAATTCTCATTTGTTAATTAGAAGGAAAAAACTTTAAATTCCACAGTACATCTGTATTGTATATAGTGTCAGATTTTTACATGATATAGTCATATAGAAGTATTTTAGTTAAGTTGTAAGGAAGGGATTTCTGAGAAAAAAGTGGTCATAGCGCAAAACAATGTAAATAAATACCTCTTGGCAAATATGAGCTCAGGAGTATTTTGTACAGAAGCAATTGTAAATTACTCATTCTTGAAGTTTGGCCAAGGAGTGAAGATTGTGTGTGTGTATATATAAATACATAATTATAATCATATACACACATGAAGATACATGAAGTACTTAAGAGCATTGGATTTGGAGTCAGGCTAGATTTAAGCCAAGTCTGTCTGACTCCAAAATTGAAGTTTTTATTCATGGTCAGAGAATTTTAAATGTGTCATTCTCCTAAATGCTTACAGCATTCCCCCCATTGCACTTAAATGCCTGTCTTTTGACTGGATTCTGTTTCTAAAGCATTCATCTCTCAGTCACAATGTATAATAAAGTTCAGTGCTCTTACCTCCTATAACTAATATGTCCTGCCTGTATTCTGGAAATAAAATATTATAGAGAATCTCTCTGACAATATTAAATTGCCAACTATGGTTTAATTACTTTTTAGAAAAATGGTACATTGTCATTTTTAATTTACAGAGACTTAATTTTTTTTCCTATGCCAACGAGTGGCTTCTAAAACAATTAAATTACTAAAACAATTAAATACCTAATTTTTGTCAAATTATGTTCAACATTAATTTAAGAGTTTAATTGAAGCAAAAGAATATTTTACCTTGGGCATGAACATTTTTTCCCCTACTGTCAGAGTGCAAATGCTTTTAAGTAAGAAACTTAAATTTCATTTTCTTAAAATTAATGTTAGTGCTTATAATGTTCTTTTGTATTTGGTGGTATTTAATGTCAGTTTGGTATTTAGTGTCAGTTTTTTTATGTTTGGAAGGTTTTTTTTTTTTTTAGCTTTTTGTATTATTCCCTACAAAGATGTAAGAACTAGTTACACTTTACTTTTAACAGTGAAGTCTTGATAGCATAGAATTATTGTACCAGAAGGAATGTAAAAATTTCATCTAGAGCATAGCTGTCTAGAAGAAATATAATGTGAACCACATGTAATTTAAAATTTTCTAGAAGTCACATTTAAAAAGTAAAAAGAAACAGGTGAAATTCATTTTAATAATATATTTTATTTAACTCAATATATTCAGTACATTATCATTGGAGTCAATATAAAATTATTAATGAGATATGTTACATCCTTCTTTCAGTACTCTTTAAAATCTAGTGTGTATTTTACATTTATAGCACATTTTAATTCCAACTAGCCTCATTTCCAGTGATTGGTTGCCCCACGTGATTAATGATTGCCATATTAGGACAGTGCAAATCTAGAGTCTTGATTTATTTTCCATTCCTACATCCCTGATGATATGGCACGCTGAGAATAGTGCTAGTGGCATACCCCCTGAGAAGGCATGATGGGAAATTCCAGTTGAGAGTAGTTGTCTTCTATAATTTTGGAGGGGAAATGCTTTCTACATGATTCTGATCAGTCCCCCACCTGGGGTAGGGGAACTTACATTCTCCAGTGAAAATCACTGATTTTATTTGACTTCCTTATTTTGCCCATGAGGGAATGAGGCCCACATTCATTCCAGGGACTGTGTTCTGCACTAAGCTTGGCCCTTTTGGATTTTTTCCTATCCTAAACTTGCCTTTTCCTACATTGTTTGTTCATTTGGGGGACATAAGTCAGTTTTCCTTCTGTTCTAGTCTGGATATGTAATGGAACATCGCATATCATTAATTATAATTCTGGTAATGCTATTTCTCTTATTAAATGTCCATTGCTTCTATCTTCTTTATATCTCTTACCACTCATTTAAGCCACACCGTGTTGTAGGCTCAGCTAATAAGAACCAAATTGCTTTGAATTTTGAACATACATTGCCCGTGTATTCTCTGGCTTGAAAAACATCTCCCCTCCCTTTTATTTATTAGTAATGTGGTTTTTGTTCCTTTTGAACATGTATTCTAAGAATTTATAGAATCCTCTTCCCTTCACTTTCATGATTATTCTCTTATCAAATAAGGTAATGTAAAGCCCATCATGTGAGTATTTATTTGGAACTGAGAAATTTAGAATTGAGAAAAGGAGGGCAAACAGAAAGAACTCAGGAGTCAAGTGGAGCTGGCTCACCATTTTCAGTTTGTCCACATTTCAAACTCTAATGAAATATCTTTTGAAGTGCCTCATCATCTCCATTCCCTTCTCACTTCATATTTTAGAATAGCCTCCCAAGTTGTACCCCTTATCCCCTGAAAGTGCCCTCAGAGTTGTTATTCTAAAAATAAATCTAATCATGTTCCTTGTTGTCTGGTACAGCAAGATGCCCAGGGTCCTTAGCAGCCTGGTTTCAAAACTTACCTTTCCACCAGCATTACCCATCATTCCCTCCCTCCCACTGCCCATTCACCACACACCTGAACACCCAGCACTCCAGCCTTACTCTGTTATTCATAACTTCCCAAGGTACTACAAACTTTCCTGCCTCTCTTCATGATGTTCCTCCTTCACAGAGTGCCCTCCTCCCTCAAGCCACCCTGAAAGGTCCAGTGTCATCTCTGTTGTCCATAATGTCCCTTCCCTCCACTGGAATTGCTTTTCTTTGTATTCTCATAACACCTTTCCATTCAAGGGTTTCTAAGCAAGAAATTGTGTGGTAATTTCATGTGGGAATGTAAACTTTTGTGTGGTAATTTCATGTCTCTTGCTTGTTTGATAGTAAACCCTTTGGGCTGGAAATAAACATAATTGGCATTTATTGAATATCTAGGTGCTGGACATTATGTTAGGTATGTTTCAATTATACCCATAACTCCAGCACCCTAACAGTATATAGTAGGTGTGCAGTAAATATTTGTGGAGTTATATGTTGTTTGAAGCTTTTAAAATCCATTGGAATTCCTTTGGGAATCCTAACTTAGCAGTTCCATATGGGGAGGAAAATGGCATGTATTATTAAAATAAAAACCTGGTAGGTGTTTTATATGCATTATTTCATGGAATACTGGCAATAACATTGTGTAGTTGGTGGAGTATCTCAGTTTTAGAAATGATAAAATGAAGCTAAGTGAAGTGACCTTATTACTGAAATCCCTCATCTAGTAAATTAAATGGCAGAGCTGGGATCTGAATCCAGGTGTGACCGAAGAATGCCTCCTTAGATTTAAAAGTATAGTCTTAGGGTAAAGAAATACACTTTGGTGGAGGTAGGAGGTAACAATCTTCGCTAACTAGATCAACTAATTCAAGCTTTATGGTATTATGGTGCAAGAATATCCACCTGATAGCCTTTACTTCCCTTCCCCAAGGTACATTAGTTTAATCATGTTTGTGTTGGTATGTACTAAACTTTGGGAAGGTTATTATTGGTAGTGTACCTGTGTGAACTGGGAGTTAGTAAAACATGACTATAGACTCTTCTGAATTAGTAAAAAGTCTGAATTATAGGACTTTTCTTAAGAAGTACAATGATTGGGAGTAGGCTAGCAGCATGGCCAGCAGCCTTGCTAGCAGAGGACCTTAGGAAAGCTCTAAGCAATTAGTATATCAATTATTTGTCAATAAGAAGGGACTTCCCCAGTACTTGAGAGCACTTGAAAAGGGGTAGAAAACTAGCATTAATTGAGTGACATAATTTATGAAATCCTCACCTTGTGCAATGAGGTAGGTTATCAGAGATTTGTAAATTGAGGCTCCAAGAGGTTAAATCACTTCCTTAAATTATAAAATAAGTGGCAGAATAGCATCCAACTACATGTTATTCTGATTCCCCCAAGAAAGGCATATATCCTTTCAGCTGTGCTGATAAGTAATTTCAATATTTTTTCTGTAATATTTGTTACACCATTAATTTTAATAGCAAGTAGTACAAAGACAGATTTCAAAACAATTCTTTAATAGGCTCCCAAAATCCACATTCATAATTCTTGACTCTACATGCTAAACGAAAACATTGAAACCGTTTAAACTAGCATCAATCAATTCCTTCTTCTCAATTATGCATAATTTTACATAGGTAAAGTGGCTTGTTTTTTCATTTAACAAATTTGTTTAAATGCACAATTTAAAAGTGATAGTCATTGTCACATCTTTTAAGTGATACGAATATTCTTCAATATGTCATTTAGTTTACTTTTTCTATATTTTTAAGAGTCAAGTTTTTGATTCAACTTCAGCCAAAAGGAGATAACATAAAAGTAAATCTCATTTTTAATGTAAATACTAAAATTTTCATTGATAATATATATATATATATATATATATATATATAAACTCTGCAGATCTAAATGCTTAATTGTTTAAATCAAATTTCCTAACCCATCATGGTATATATCTATGGAGACAACTTGGTTTCACACGGTTTTGTGGATAACAGTGAACCCAAATGAGTCTAGGAAATTTATGTTGACACATAGATTTTTCAGGGATATTTAGCATATTGCAGAGGAAGTGCTATTTCACATCACCATACTAACCCTCTCAGAACCCCCATTCATTGAAAACACTGAACACTCCATTCATTACACAAGCCTGAGCTCTTAAAAGTAGCAAGCTTTAACATTCTCCTTATAATTCAGTTATGGTTATGAAATATGAAAAATAATATTTTAAGATTTATTTTAAAACACTTTGGTAAGGAAAACACATTTCTTCTTAGCCTATCATTAATCTAGCTTTACATATGGGCTGGTCCCACTTATCCTGGAGGCAGTTAATCATTAAACATTTTTAGTGGCAAAATCCTCTCCTTATAAAAAGATTTTTGTCTTCCTGTCATAAATTTCTCATTTTTCTTCCTACATTTTTAAGCTAGAAAATGTTGTAAATATCTTGAGGTAGCACTGCAATTTTTCTGCCAAATTGAAATGATAACTGTCTAACATCATTTGTCCTCCTTTTTTAGTGGCATATTGTTCACTAGTTGATGACTTACCTCTTCAGAGATACTTAGGTAGTCAACCTATCTAAATATACACTGATTACTTTTCACATAGACACTAGATTGACTACCTGATTAAAATACTATTAATCCTACTAGCCCAAATCTAGGCTAACTGCTAGTGAAAAAAAGAAGCTATCAGTAAATTAAAGAACATTGATATCTCTCTGGGCTTTCCCTTTAAATATATAAAAGTTCAGTTTATTGATGAGGCACCATTTCCACATTAAAAAGACAGGGTTACCCTTTTCTTTAATAAGATGATTAATAATTTTTCCCTGTTTCTGTCTTTGTTAAGCCTGATTAATAAATAATTCCAGTTAGGGAAGCAGGGAAACTGTACATTTACAGTTATTATTTGGGGTTAATGTCATTTAGTGGAGTTCTTGACAAAGACCTGAATATGACAAGAATATTTTTATATTTCACCTTTAATTTTTATAATTTAATCTTTCTAATTTCATTTGATATGAAGTATATAAATGAAAGTAAGAACACCATTTACAATTGGGTGTGAAAAGTCCTTGCAGTGGTAGAAAGAAAAAAGTGATTGCCATCAAACAATGCATCTTTGGTTCTCCACAATACCACTATGTTTTAAATATTTTTATTTGAATACCCTTAATTATGAAGCTTCAATATTAACTGGAGTTAAACTTTGAACTAAAGCAAATATATAAATTTATACAATTCTATTTATATTCACTTAGTCCAGTTTCTCATTTCACATATTTAACAAAGAAAGCAATGATAAAATATGCATATCTAGAGTATTATAATTTGCATTTGAAACTGCAGGATCTTCTGGGTGAATGAATCAATAGTGCAAATATTTTTCTAATTAGATATTTAGCGTTCTTTAATAGTATTTTATAAAGTCTAGAATTTTATGTAATAGATGGTTGGTTTTTTTTAAAAAAAGGAATCTGACATAGATGTTGGTCCTGTTGAATTAAGTTTAGCCTAAAGCTGCCTCCTTACATTTTTTAAAATTCAGCCTAAAGGTTTCTCTGTCCATAGTGAACTGTAACCTAACTGGTTGTGTAAACAGGCAGTAACCTACTCTTGTGCCAATCACAGAGTTTCAGCCAATCACAGGCTGCCAACTGTTCAAACTGAGTTCAAGTGAGGCAAATGCCCAGCTGTAAGCAATTCAGCTGTTTCTGTAGTTTACTTCCATTTTCTGGAAGTCACTTTCCTTTTTGTGTCCATCAATTTTCTTTGGCCACATGGCAGTGCCAGTCTCTCTGAACCTGTTCTGGTTCGGGGAGCTACCTGATTTGTGAATCGTTTTTTTCTCAGTTAAACTCTCTTAAATTTAATTTGTCTAAGGTTTTTCTTTTAACAGTCCCATATTTCAAAGTACATTATGAATTCTGCCTGAAATCACAATTGCCTTTGGTAGGCCAAATTGAGTTCTGCATAGTACCTGTTTTAGTGCTACAGTCACTGTAATGGCTGCAACATTGAGGCCTAGTGGAATCAATAACTATATTAACGAGCCTTTCTTGTGAGAAGATTTCTTGGCTTAGATACATCCCTTCTATGTGCATTTCCCCTTATTGCCTTATTGTCATTCTAATTACTATCACTCCTTTGTCCCCATCTCCACTCTTCTGGTCCTCATCCTTTGCGAGTGGAAAATCAAACTATAAGGAAAAATTCATATGTGTGTGTTTGGGATGAGGGTGGTTCGAGTTATTTCAAATATCTAAAGAAGTGTGGTGTAATAGAAGAATTAGGTTTATTCCACATCGGCCCAAAAGGAATAAATAGAACCAAGGAATAAGTTACTGTGAGGCATATTTTACATCAATGAAAGCACTAAAAAATTGAATAACCCAAAATGCCACGATTTGGACTGGCTGTCTTAACAGGTACTGAGTGGAATATTGACAAGGCAATGAAGTGTAATGGAAAGAATGTCTGAGCTTGGAACCAGGCAGCTGTGTATTCCAATTTTGGCTCTACCTCTTAATATGATAGCTGTGTGGCATAGCAAGTCACTAAGAAAGACATGATGTGAGTAAAGCTCCTTAGCATAGTGCCAGGCATGTGAGAGGTCTCTGTTACTGTTTTATTCATTTTATGAGTGATCAAAGGCCACTCTTTTAGAAACGATGTTGAAAGATTGTACAACGTAGTGAAGTAAATTAGATCATTTGCATTGTCCCGTTCGCCTTACTGTTATGATCATGTGCTACTTTTAAAGATATGTGGCTGCCGGGTAATGAGCATTATCTCCTCTCGCCATTGGTATATTAACTAGGTTAGTAATTCATGGAGAGAAAACAGGATTGATGCCTTGCTCTCCAGATGCCCGCAGACTTTTTAAGTGAAAATGTAAGTTGTCATATGGGAATTTTTAATTATTATTTTATTTTTATGGTTATGTCAACCACTACTCTTTTTCTTTTCTTCCCCTGCTAATCTATTTGACCTAGAGCTATAGCTCAGGTAGATCTTGAGGGCGTGTTCTACATATTTATTTCTAAAATGCCTAGCAATGTATATGTTGTATAGCGAGTAATGGTAAATGTTTTTGTTGAATAAATGGACAGAGGGGTTGAGCTGTTTGGCAATTTGATGCGTTTTCAGCCTGTTGTAAGTGAATTGACCATTTGCTCCAAACGAGTCAACATTAAGCTATTAGAGTAATTTTCATGTCTATGTTCTGATAATTTTTGGGGAAAAACGTAGGAAATTGAGGAGGATCGTGATAAAATGCATTTTCTCTTATTCTGCCTTTTTGAAGAGAATCTTAAAGGGCACAAGCCTCTTGGCTGAGAGATTTTCAAGTGATAAATGATAGCAACAAGAGTGGTGATGGTTTTTTCCATCAGAATTTTGGGGATCAAGGTGAGTCAGAGAGAATGATATCCTAAACTTGAGCTTCATTAAATGCCAACAAAACTGTCATTTGTTGTTCTTTGGCCATCAGAGGTATTATCTCTAGGACATTATCTACTTATGACTCTAACTTTGGGATAATAGGTTTCCGATTTTATGTAATATATTTCCCAGGCATTTTTTTTTTTTTTATAGATTTGATTCTTTGAAACTAGTATGTTAAGTGCAAGAATTATTTTCAAAGTGGGCTCACTTGGAGGTGTTTCTTTTCCTTAGGATGCCCACTATTTGTTTAGGGCCAAGGTTTAATGATATTGTTTTTTTTTTGTGATTGCTATTGAAGATATTCTTATTTCTGTCACCCACCCTAATTTATACCTTGGCTCCTTTTACTCATCTGTCATTTGTCAGGGCAGGAGATATACCTGGTAAAATCTTTCCTTATGAATAATGAAGACACCAGAGATTTGGGATACCTTTGGATTGAAAATAATTAGGTGGCAAAATATTACAAAAACTATCTGTGAATAAATAATGAACCAATACTACTTCTGTTCACTTAGAACACACATAATACAGTTCTTCAAAGGAATGCAGTCACCTTTTTATTACTTAATAGTTCAATAACCTTGTAACGCCTCTGCAAATGCAGAATACTTTCTTAAGAAAGTGTGGCAGAATAATCACAAAAGCCTCTATTAGTGTTTTAGTGTGACACCAAAGAGACTTCTGTTCTTCCAGTAAAAGACAGAAAAAATTATTCCTATAGACTGTGTGATATTTGTGTCTTTAGAGTCTGTCCATATTGCAGTCATTTCAACATGGTCCTCCTGGTATAGTAAAAAGTAAAACCCCACTGGACCAGATCCTTATAATATTGACTGACATAATGTATTAATAACATACATGGTGTATTTATATCAAAATAATCTTATACCTAAAAAATCATTTATCTTTAAATTTAGTATTATGCTATCCAGAGATAGATCACCTGATTAGATCATAATAGTAGTAGCTAATCTTTATTGAGCATTTACTACGTGACAAACCTTGTTCTGTGTCTTACATGCCTTAATTCACTTGTCATAGCATCCCGATGAAGTAAATAGTGTTTTTATTCCACTTTATAGAAGCCTAAATGGAGGCACAGGGAATTTAAGTGACTTTCCCAAGATTACATAGCTAGTTAAGTGGATCTGACCCAGGTAATTTGATTCAAGGGTCCATTCTCTTAACCATTATGTGATACTTCTAGACTTAAGATGCTATGATGCTTCCTGCTTTTTCACTACTTAACTATTTCACTTTCCATGGCCCTTCATTCATAGGGAAAGTACAGAAAGGGAAAAAGTAGATGTTCCTAAGTTTCAGTTCTTTATTCCACATTCTTATGTCATAGTATCTGCCTCTATATGGACTGTCTGAGGTCAGTAAGAACTGCTATTAATGTTTCTAATCATAGTAATTGCCTCATGCTCTCAGATGTACATATTGATTTTCTCCATTTACAAATACTATTTTAAGTAGCCATTGAAATACAAACTTTAATAAAGTGAAAAATGTTTGGTTTGCATGGTTTCTCAATTTTGAGATTAAGGAATGGGATGAGTAAAGATTTTGCCTAGATTTTATTTTTTTTCCTCCATTCTGCAGTGAGGTACAGTGATATTGTCATTCATAATGATAGCCCTGAGAAGGCATCAAGATCTTTTCTTCCCTAGAATGTACTTATGGAAGCAGGAATGTGGATACTTACATTTTAGGTATACAGTCCTACCTCAGTATCTCTGGGAGATTTCTTCCAGGATCTCCCAAGGATACCCAAATCCACAGATGCTCAAATCTCTTATATACACGCTGTAGTATTTGCATACAACCTACGCACATCCTCTTGTATACTTTAATCATCTCTAAATTACTTATAATACCTAATACAATGTAAATAGTTATTATACTGTATTGTTTGGGGAGTAATCACATGAAAATAGTCTTCACATGTTTAGTACAGATGGAACCATCATTTTCTTTTTAATATTTTCTATCCGTGGTTGGTTGAATCCACGGATGAGGGACATATAGATAAGGAGGGCCAACTATATTTTTACCAACACATGTTTAAACAATAGTACCATTAACCAAAAAAAGGTAGTATAGTCATGAAAAGTTTAAAGTGAAAATTAAATTAACTACAACATACTGTAATTCAAGCCAAACAGTCATTCTGTTTAAATAATATTTGGATTTTGAATGAGATGTATATATTGGTATATAGGCTGTAAGAATTTCCCTACAGATGAGTCACAGGGCAAATCGAGTATCATTTTTGCTGTGGTTGTTAAAACTTTGTTATTCTGATTTTTTAGTACTAAATGAGTTAAAAATGTATATTTTCTCTTTATAGAAGTCCTTATTTTAGACTGTCAACCATATAGTCCATTTCATATTCTCAACCCAAAATGTCAATTTATTTTAATTAAAATTTAACAGGTTGAAATAAAATGGACATCAGATATTTTTAATTCATTCCAAATCATCCAGACATCTTTTGAAATCGTACAGTGTGCTAGGCACTGAATGTTTCAAAGAGCATTAGAAAATGTGTCCTGTGCTTCAAAGCTTTTTCAAATATCCAATTGTTCAAATTTACCAAAACTTTGTTTTAAGAAATATTCTTCTTGAAATTATTAAGTGATTATATTCTGCTTTTGGATATATTCATATCAAGTTTATAGAAATCATAATGAATGCAGTGCTTTTAGTAGGTGGTGTTCACAGTTTCTACGAGGTTATAGTGGACTGGTTTATATGATGTCTTCGTAACAGTATTTTAAGGAATATTTGTTTCTATGGAACTCTTTGCTACTACAGCTGGGAGGGGCCTTGGGTACAAAGGGGGACTCTCTGTTGAGGGAAAGATGGAAAGCAGAGTTAACGTATTTGTATGGGTTGCTGATCTCAAAGAACACTCTGAGGACCTGAGTGAGGGGAGGAGGTTAGATGGAAGCAGTAGAGGCTGAAATATCCAAAGCTTAGAGCCGCAGTTTTCTTTTGCTCTGCCAACCCGTCCAGTATGCCTTTTTTGAAATTTTTAAAATAATTGAGAAAAACATTTCTCATAGAACTTGTAAATTCTACTAATTGATCCTTTTGTAAATGGAGTATTTGGCAAATGGGCTCTTCTGTGCCTTGATACAAAGTCCCTGCTGTCAGAGGGAGTCTATAGCAAATGTAAGATATAGTATTATCTATAGCAAGTTTCAGGTCAAAAATTGCCTTAATTAAATATGAATCTCAAAACAAGCCATTGAGGAGTGTAAGAATTATCATCCCTGTTTGATATCCCTTCTTGGTACCGGAAAGTTCAGAGAGGCTGAGTGACTTGCCCTTGGTCAAAAGATAATGAAAATGAAGGAGTCAAGATTTGGCTCAATGGAAGAAAATACTCACAAGGTGTACGTATGATAAAGGGCCAATAACCAGAATCTAGAAAGAACTCAAGCAAGTCAGCAAGAAAAAAACCAAAACAACCCTATTACAAAGTGGGCAAAAGACATGAACAGAAGTTTTTCAAAAGAAGATAGAACAATGGCCAATAAACATATGAAAAAATGCTCAATGTTACTAATAGTCAAGGAAATGCCAATTAAAACCGCAATGAGATATCACCTTACCCCAGTTAGAATGGCTTTTATTAAAAAGTCCAAAAACAATAGATGCTGGCGTGAATGAAGAGAGAAAGGAATGCTTATACATTGTTGGTGGGCCTGTAAATTAGTATAACCTTTGTAGAAAACAGTATGGAGATTCCTCAAAGAACTAAAAGCTGGCCTACCATTCCATCCAGAAATCCCACTAGTGGATACCTACTCAAAAGAATAGAGGTCTTTCTATCAAAAAGACACCTGCACTGGAATGTTTATTTTAACACAATTCACAGTTGCAAAGATGTGGAATCCACCCAAGTGTCCATCGGTTCATGAGTGGATTAACAAAATGTGGCATATGTATATGGTGGAGTACTATTCAGCCATAAAAAAGGAAGAAATAATGCCTTTTACAACAATTTGGATGGAACTGGAGACCATTATTCTAAGTGAAGTATCTAAAGAATGGAAAAACAAACACCACATGGGCTCACTATTAAATTGGAACTAACTGATGAGAACACATGTGCACAGAGGGAGTAAAACTCAGTGGAAATCAAGCATAGGGAAGGGCTCAGTAGGGAGGATCAAAAACCTACCTAATGGGTATAGTGAACACTATTTGGGTGTTCACTATAGCCATGACTTAAGTATCACAAAAGCTATTTGTGCAACCAAAACATTTGTACCCCCTTAATATTTTTCCCCCCTTAATTTTTGAAATAGAAAAAAAAAGATTTGATTCAGGTGTTCTGGCTATATGGCCAGTCAGTGTGTTTTTATTAAACCATTCTTAAGGCACCTACTTTTTATAAATAATTTTGTTTTTCAGATATTTGAAGACTGGAGAGGTAGGGATGGGAGATGAAAGAGTACTAAAGTTTGCTCAATTGATGACACATTTATGTACACTTTTCTCATGCTTAGGAAATCAACTTTATAAGAAAATTTCCACACATTATTATATACATGAATTAACTGCATAATATTACTTTAAAAATTATTGTGAGGGCATTTGTTAAGTTTTGTATATGACATCATTAGATAATAGTTCTTATTTTTGATTTTTCTAGCTCACAGCCCTATTCTGGGTCTCTTTTTCAAGTTTTTAAACTTAGCCGGACCACAGAATTTCCCGTTTCAGATTCCTAGTTATCTTAAGACAGAAAAAGATAACCCTAGGTTCTGCTGGTTCTTACATTAAAGAGAAATTCCTATTTTCCATTAATATATTCAAATACATTCACTTCAAAGATACCTATACTGTACTGCTAAATAGATTAACTTCTATGTCTTATACTCTATTTTAGGACTTTACTTTTCAGAAATAGCTGTAAAACTTTCTTAAACATTATGAATACAGTATTTCTCAACCCATCTTAAAACATTTACTATTTACTATTTCCATTATTAGGTATGGCTTCTGAAATGGTTTAATTGCACTTCAAGACTATAGCATTTTATTGATTTTATTTTTTGAAAGCTGCTTTATGTTTTGTAGTATTTAATGGAGGATAAGTCACCAGTCAAATATGATATTGTGCATATACTAGATTTAAATGTTTAGTGCTTACTTTTGACAACCAAGTAAAGAAGATCTATATACTAGCTCTAGATTTATTTTAAAATTGAAAAATTGTGCTTTTAAAATTATTATAGGTAGCTACAATTTGTATCATAGTATACCAGCACTAATGCATTACTGGTGTCATCTTATGTGGTATATGAAAATATTAGGTACTACAATATTGGTAAAATTCTATTTACCTCTATGTTCTTATTCATTTTAATTCAAAGCTTTCTCCTGGTGCTAGATATTTCCTTTTTATATCTTAAAAAAATTCTAATAACATTGTACAGAAATATATATAGAAGGTAACAAAAATGCAAATAATTTCATTCATCTTTTAAGCAGTTAAAGGAAATGAAGTAGAATGTGGAAAATAATAACATGCAGGATAAAAACCACCCAAATCTTATTTTGCTTACCTAGCCTAGCTTATTCTATTAAGGAGGTTTTATATAAGCATACTTTGAAAAGAAATGCCATTGGCTGAATAACAAAAAACCAAAAGGCAAGCATATAGAGTAGTCCCCCCTTATTCACAGGGATTAAGTTCCAAGACCCCCACTGGATTCTTCAAATCGTAGGTAGTACCAAACCATACATACACACACACACACACACACACACACACACACACACTATATTTTTTCAGTCTGGTAACTGAGACAGCTATTAAGTGACTAATGGGTGGGTGACATAAACAGTGTGAATACCCTGGACAAAGGGTTGATTCATATCCCAAGGAGGACAGAGTTTGACAGTGCAAGATTTTGTCACGCTACTCATAATGGCGCACCATTTAATATTTTTGGATAATGCTGGCCACAGAAAACAAAACTGTGGATGGGGTGGTTATTATAACACAATCTTTAGTTTTTAGGTATATCTCAGATACATTTGAATTGAACATTGAGATGCTGAGTGAATATTTGCTAGCAGCTATCTTTTCTTTAGCTCCAGGCTTCCTTCTTAACTCTACAATTAAGAATCTAATTTGTGTGACATTCTACATTGCTAATTTCTTAATATTTTATTTTATATTTTATTAGTCCATCTTTCTGTTGTTTTGAATGTCTTTCTGAGGTAATTAGAAAGTTATATCTTCTCCTTACAGTTTCTCTGAAATGTTGGTGTAGTGCGATGGTTTTTCTTCATTTAATCAATTAGAAAACTGCAGTATAACTAAATTCATGATTGAACATATTTCATCCAAATTACAACTGAGAGTTGAGGTTTCAGCTTTGGCATTAAAAACCCAAACATTTCTAACCCTTATTATAATACCCTTCAAATTAGGATTGGGTTTAGTATGTAGCATATGAGAGCAAGGGTATGCAGCTTTCTGGTTTCTAAATAATATGATACATATTGAAAAAAGAATGGTTTGTTGTATATTTGTTTATTGAGTATACATTTTTATTGAGTATTGTACAAGCAGATGCAGCAATAAATAAATATGGCTTAATCTCTATCCTCTTGAAGATGTGGAGACAGATGTAAAAGCAATATTCATTTTGATCATCCTGAGTGCTTAAAGGAAACATCTGGGAGATTAGAGGTACCTTGTTTGGGAGGACAGGGGAGGCTTCTCTGAGGAAGTGATATTTAAGCTGACTCTTTAATGACAGATAATTAGATAAACAAAGAGAATGGGAAGAACGTTTTTCAATGTGGGCAAATGAGAGCCTAATGTTTTCAAAATATATGAACAGAATCTGAGATGGAGGATGATCAAGGCTAAGAATTCAAGTTATTTAAATATTGTGCACTTTAAAACAACATGGAAATAACAAAATATGGCAGTTATAGAACCTTGCTGAAAATTAATCTTAGTATATCGGTATTTTGAATGAAGCTTCAGGGCACACATTGCTTCAAACTGGCTGTTAATGGAGTATGGGGAGGGAAATATGTCAACCAGTCAAATGTCAATGGCTACTTTGATTAGGAACAGAATGTTGAAAAACAAATACTTAACAAAAACTAATCCATTAACATGTGTAACATATGTGTATGCTGCACAGAGGGGGGGATACTTCAACACATGAAAGATGGTTATAAGGAGCCCCTATGATATCTAATTCTCCATGTCACTTAATAAGCAGACCAGCCATAATTGGGTGTCTGACCTGCTGAACCCAGTAACTCATAATTAAAGGGTTTACTCGATCATTTTCATCCAACAACTTCCAATGTGTCTATTCTAGGTAGCTATATGCTTGGGCCCTCTGGGTGAGGAAAGGTGTTTTATTAGCTGCTTTCAGACACCCCAGTTCTCACAAGGTTAAGTAAGTTGTATGGCTGCTAAATGAGTTAGCAGAAGATTTAAAAATAGAATTCAAGTGTTTTTTCTTTCTCTAGTTCTCTCTTACTGTGGTATCACTGTCTTTAAAGTTTGTGTTGTTTTTCTAATAGCACAGGTCTGAATTAGATTTGTAACTTCAGAAGAGTTGAACATTTATTTGTCCTAATATTGAAAAAATTGTTCAGAGATAGAGAAGAGGGAACATGAGAAGCTTTCTGATAATTCAAAGTTGCCTATACTTACTCATTTGCTCTTTCAGCAAGTATTTATTTAGTATCTCTGGTGTGTGGTATTGAGGGATATCCTTAAGAAACAAAAATATGATCTGTGCACTTGAGGAGTTTTCAACATCACCAGTGAAATGAAAGATAGGTGCATTCTCACCAGACATTGAGATTCAGGGTTGTTTTGGTTTGATTTTTAAATTTGAGAAAGATTGAAAACACTTGTCTTAGTATTTCATTTCTGATGTGCTCCAAGTATATAATGTGAATGCTTATTGAATGTAAATATGCTATAGCACTTGTTGAAACTTCTGCAAGTATATTTACATCATTTGTAGGTGTATATTATTTCCATTTTTATAGGAAAGAGTGAATAAATATACTCAGGAATAATAGTTATTATGCTGCTTTTATTATGTAGTTGGAAGGTTCTTTCCCATTGGAATAACCAGATTTTTCTTTAAAAAGGCGTGATACGGAAAAGAACACTGAACCAAGAGTGGCCAAAACACCTGGGTTCTATTGCTTCCAATGATATAGCTGGATGAATTTCAGCAGCACACTCACCTTGTATGGACCTTGTTTTCTTTGTTCTATTCTTATCTGCCCTATATATCACACATGGTTATTATGAGATGCAAATGACATAATATATGTCAAACTGGCTGTAAATGGAGTATAAGGGAGGAAATATGTCAGGACTAGAAAAAGAAATACATATGTCATATATTTCATATATGTGAAGATGTTTTTTTTTTGCCTTTATTAACATAATATTATTTATTCTTATGTACACAACCCTTATACTGATTAAATAGAATTCTAGAAGATGAAAATAAACTTATCATAATAATGAATATTTTAGTCAGCTTTACATTGGAATTATAAACTATTCCCAACTGTATTTTCCCTCATAGCAATTTGCATATGCAACCAGAATACAGTCACCTTGTCAATGATATTCTCATACAAAGAAAACATTCAGTTTAGAGACTTATTTCTAAATGTCACCATTCATAAGATTATATGTTCAATATGAATTTCAGTATTTTCTCAGGTACTGGCAATAAATAAGAAACAATTATTTTTTCATAAATTCACAAATTTGAATAAAATAATTAAGGAATATATAAACCAGTATACCACATCATTTTTAACTGATTATGTAACTGATATACATGTGTTCAATGAAACCTTATTGAAAGACTAAGAATGAAAAGAAACTGAAATAAATGAAAAGAAATTAAAACCATATTTGACTTACTCATTTTAGAGACAACATACTTGTTTGATATGTGAAGATGTTTTTAAGTTATAACTTGCTATATAATGTAAGGTATACCTATTTTATGAAAGCTAAGCTGTATTTTTATCCAGTAGTGGTAGTTAATCATGTGCATATTACAAAAATCAGATCTAAATTTCTCCTCCTGTTAAAATAATTTATTATTATATCAAAGTAAATGTTTAGAGCAAAGTATATACATATAAGAATTCTTTTTTTGTTGATATAACAATAATGACATATTTGATGAATACACAGGTATTTAATTGTTATATTAAGTAAAATGACAAAACTCACTTGATTTCCTTTAAATACATATCTAGATAGTTTTAATTTTGTATTCCAAGGTACTGGAAAAAATGATCCATGGTGATCATTGGTTACTTATACTGTATACGGGACATATATCAAACTGTTTCAGCCTTAATGCCTATTGTGAATACCAATGTAATGACCAATGATGAAAAGGGAGTAAATTAACAACCATGAGTCAGAATTTTGGAACTTGGTTGAATCCTCCATGTGGAGTAGCCATAGATGAAATAAAGGTTCAAACAGAAACACTGAAATGGCATTTTATCTGGCCCATTGACCATATCCAAGGAATCTGCTCTGGTCATGAGAATGCAGCTACATGATCTTCTAGGCAGACCTTTGGCAGAATTGTTTTTCCAAGTGATCGGTCTAGTTTGGAGCAAAAACCCTTGCCGAGCTTTGGGATTCACCATGCAGGATGTGGTATTCAATTCCTAGGGGGAAAGCTTAGCCTGATGCCAAGTTAGCTAGTGTTCAAGACAACCCAAGCAGGGGGTGTTTGCCCTAAGTATACTGGACTCAAGAATTAGGACAGCAAAGCTAAATCTAGATACCACTTATAGGCAGTAATAGGGATCCTAAATATTTTGAGTTCCCTGGTTATAACTGAGCCTGAAGATTGAAGGTGTCAGTGCCTGGAAGCACCCATTTGTAAACCTGATGAAACACTAACAATATGAAACATGCAGCTGAAACATGACAGATATGTCCACTTCTCTAAGCTTTTGTTGACTGATGTGGGAATTGATTGACGCAACTTAGAAAAAATTGAAAAATACCTCTAAAGACAATGAAACACTGTACTAGAAGTCAAAGAGCCTAGGGTCACATATATTTTCATCTCATATTCCAGTTGAAGGTTGGAATTTTGAAAGAGGAGAAAGATAAAGAACGTCAGTGGATGACTCTGTTCCTATATTTATTATAATTTTAAATTTGATATTTGGTAAAGTGATATGTTATTAATACCATTTCCTGATAATAGTAATAACCAGTTAGAGAACATAGTGAAAAAGATCACATTCATAATATTAATAGTAATGAAGTATAAGTTGATTTGAATAAATAGATGTATATAACCTTCATAAATAAATTCACAGCACTTTGAAAGCTATAGAAAAAGACTAGAATAAATATAAAGACAATGCAGTTCTAGATGGACTAAATAAAGGTCATAAATATATAAAATTTCTCTTTAAATTAATACATTTATTGTAATTTTAAGAAAATAAAAACAGACATTTTATTTGAATTTAATGAATTTAACAAGATTATTATATATATGGAAGAGGAAACTGGCAAGAATATAAAATGCCATTTTGAGAACCAGAGGCAACATTTTGGTAGTGGGGAACTAATCTCATGATAAGATAAAGCATTAAAATTTTTAAAAATGGCCGGGCGCGGTGGCTCACGCCTGTAATCCTAGCTCTCTGGGAGGCCGAGGCAGGCGGATTGCTCGAGGTCAGGAGTTCAAAACCAGCCTGAGCAAGAGCGAGACCCCGTCTCTACTATAAATAGAAAGAAATTAATTGGCCAACTAATATATATATAAAATTAGCCAGGCATGGTGGTGCATGCCTGTAGTCCCAGCTACTTGGGAGGCTGAGGCAGGAGGATTGCTTGAGCCAGGAGTTTGAGGTTGCTGTGAGCTAGGCTGACGCCATGGCACTCACTCTAGCCTGGGCAACAAAGTGAGACTCTGTCTCAAAAAAAAAAAAAAAATTGTTAAAAAGAGAGATATTATAATGGCATACACATTCATGTAAATAAATAGGAGTACAAAGAAAGTCTAATAATAGATTGTATTCTTGAATATATATATATATATAGTATAAATATAAACTAAGTTTTTGTAAGGTTATAAAATAATGAGGAAGAGACAGGCATTTCAACATCATTCATTGCCTATAGATCTGGGGAAAAATAGGTCCATAATTCATATTGTACACCAAAATCATAGATTAAAAGTAAATACTGAAGTGAAAATTTGTAAGGTTTGTAGTAATTGAAGGCACAAAAGAAAAGATTTATAAGTTTAAATAAATAAATGTTAAACTTTATGGAAAGATATAATAAATAAAACACTGAAAAACATTTGTAAGTTTATTACACAAGGAATTAATATTGTTAGTATCTATGCACTGCATAGAGCATGATGGAAACATTTAGGTTCAAATAGATAAATGTGCAAGAAAATAGACAATACACATAAGTAAAAATAAAATGAGTAATATAGGGAAAACTTTTTTTTTTTAAGGGTAAGGGGTTGTGAGGGGGGTGTTCAGTTGCCTTGTTTGTTTTTTTGTTGAGACAGAGTCTCACTCTGCCACCCTGGGTAGAGTGCAGTGGCATCATTGTATTAATAGCTCACTGCAACCTCCAACTCCTGGGCTCTAAGCGATCCTTCTGCCTCAGCCTCCAGAGTAGCTGAGACTACAGGTCTGTGACGCAATGCCCAGCTGTTTTTTTTTTTCTTTCTTTCTTTTTGGTAGACAAGAGGTCCCACTCTTGCTCAGGCTAGTCTGGAACTCCTGAGCTCAAGCCATCCTCCAGCCTGGGCCTCCCAGAGTGCTAGGATTACAGGCAGGAGCCACCATGCCTGGCCAAAATAGGGAAAACTTTAAGGTACCCATGGAGAAATGCACATTTGTAAAATGAGGTATCATTTTCTCCCTATTCAATTGTAAATAATGAAAGTAACCTTACCTAATACCATGAAAGTTGCATGTTTCTGTGTTGTGCTGGTAGTGTTAAATCTGTTTGAAAAGGAATTTGACAGAATATACAAAATGCTTACACTCACCATTGACCCTGTTGATAATCCTAAGGAAATTATCTAAAAGAAGGAAAAAGTTTTTCTTTGCAGGATTGTTTATACTATGGGAAAATTAGGGTGGGCAGAAACCTTAATTCCACGAAGAGAGAAAGGCTTAAATGATGGGCCACACACTCAGAAGACTATCAGGTAGGCACTAAAAATATAAAAACTAGTTTCTGGTATGTTGGGATTTGAATGACTTTTTTTTGCATTCTCCCCAAACTTTATTTTTAGGGAGAATAGAAAAAGTGACAATGGCATAGACTTCTAAGAATAATGTTAGGAATGCTAAAGTATGCTGCTAATTAATAATGATAATAACTTTTATTGACCATGTTCTATGGACCAGGAACCACTTTAAGTGTTTTGCTAGTCTTCTCTCATTCTGAAATGTTTGAAAGCTGAAAGAGGAAGCTTAGGCAGGATATACCTGTCTCCATATAATTGAAAGCCTGTGGTAGGACAGCACAATAAGAATAGTCTTCTTTTATTCCTTTGAGGGTTAAAAAAATGTATTATCAACAATGTAAAAATGATAAGGAAACAGATCTTGACTTAATGCCACCGAAATAAAATAGCAACATACGTGTTCCTCTCTCTGCATTTCCATCTTGGGAAATTGAAACCGTCATACATCCAGGTGCCTAAGCTGGAAACCTTGATTCTTCACACTTCATCATTCTTTCCTTCTAATCTGTTACTACATTCTATTGACTGTAACTGCTAAAATATTTTTGAAACTCATGTGCTCTTCCCCATTCCCGCTGTCACTTTCCCTGTTTAGGCCACCATCCTCTTCACCTTGGTACCATAGCAGCCTCCTAACTGGTCTCTTTTCTTCCATCCTTGCCCCCTCTTTCTTCCACTCTCTACACAAATCTAAACCTGTCACTTCCCAGCTTACAAATCCTCAGTGATTTCATTTTGCCGGATAAAGTCCAAACCTTTTAATGGGGCAATTAAGGGTCTTCATGCTTAGCCTATATTAATCTCAGCAGCATCTGTTCCCCAGCAAACAAATTCATTCTCCCTCTTTCTCTCCCTTTCCCCACCCCTCCTCCTCCCCGCCTCGCCCTTTCTCAGTCATACACACACACAAGTATGTGCACCAGTGCATCCACAGAAACCCATGGCGATGCTCAACATCTTTCATTTCCATTATTCTATTTTATTCTCTCCCATTGCTGATTCTTCACAGGACACAGGTGCTATGTCCTCCACCTGGAACACACTCCCTTACTTGTCTAGTCTTGCCTGAGCTTTTTCTTATGTTCTGTAATTCCTGCTTATCCTTCATGTTTCATATTAGACATTCCTTCTTTTAAGAAGGTTTTTTTGGATATCTGGGTTATGTCTTCCTGTATGCTATTCTACTACCTTATGCCATTCCCTTTATTTTTATATTACTAAAAAGTAGGGACCAGCTGAGTCTACTTGGTTTACTACCATATCCGCAGAGTCAGCAGAGTGGCACACAGTAAATGCTTGATACGTATTCATTGAATGAATCTGTATGGTTTTGGCCTGTAGTGACTATTGTAAACTTCTTAAGATCTATATTTTTAACCTCAAATTTGACCATTGTCTTCTTGGTCATCATATCATTAATACCAAGCACAATATCACACACAGTACATTTTCAGTAATAATTGGAAATAAATGAATAACTCAGTATTTGAATGAATCAATCATTGTAATAGTGACAGTTCTCTGAGGTTAATGAGCATTCCCTCTTTCTTTATGTTCCTGGAAGGCAGAGACCATCTTATTTGTCTCTGCTTTACCTACGGTACCTAACATAGTGACTTACGTATAACAGACACTCATTGGATAATAACCTTCAATTCTCAAACTGAACACTAGCAAGAGAGTTCTAGCTAATGCTAGCATTATTTAGGAGATCTCGACCACATTTTGAGTTTGGATTTTGGCTGGATTTCTCTCTCTGTTTCTTCTGTATGTGAACCTGTATGCATGGTTGTGTCGACACACATTATATTAATATTAAAAGAAGTAGACTGGTTTCATATTTATTTATGCTAATTAGTAACCAATAAAATAATGCCATCACCCTACAACCAAAGTTCTCTTCTCATCGTTAGGTTGTTGATTTGTTTTACTGTGACTGTTTCTGCATTGATTTTGCAAAGAATCCTGGGCTGTAAACTTTTAAGGCAAAGTCTAAGTCTTGTCCTAATCATTCAATGTGTAATTAACAAGAGGGTGTCAGAGCTTGAGAAAAAAAAATCTTAACTGAAGGAAATATATGTGAGAAACCCTTTATAGGGAAGTTTTTTTTTTTTTTTCCTTTTCTGCCTCAGGATAGAGCTTCAGGTGTTGTATAATACATATTCCTTCACCTCCACCTCCTTCATCAATATGTTTTACTTATAAATGTCTGCCCATAGCGATGTGTGCTGAGGCCTGTTTTAACAAACAGAAGGAACTACATATTTGAATTAACATCCTCTTAGTGATTGAGGTTGAAAAGGTACAAATCCTTTTTGGTTGAAGCAAGAGAGGTTATACCTGATTTGTTATGAGGGAAGTATTTTCTTTTGTGTCATCATTATTCTTTTTTCCTTTCTACATTTTTCCTATACTATTCTGTATTTCTCCTTTATTATTAATTATTATTTTTACTTTTTTATCCCTTAGCTCTTTATTCTCACCCTTTTTTCCTTTATTAGAGATTTATATATATGAGTAAATTTTATGAAAACATGGTAGAGATTTCTTTTTAAAATAATATTTAATGTATTTAAATTACAAAAAATCTTACTTTAGAAAATCTGGAAACAAAGCAAGTTTTAAAGAGGAAAATATGCATCTAAAATCCTATTACTCAGGTATAATTATCATTAACATTGCCATAGATTACCATTTAGATGATAGAAACATTTTTACATAATTGAAATCGTACTATACATAGTTTTGAATCTCATTTCAAATAATATTGACTCAAAGATATATTTCCACATCATTAAAATATTTTAATGACTGTGTAATAGTCCATTTTAAATAGATATCACAGTTTATCTCTTCGTTTTCCCAAATTTGTACTCTTAAAATATTTACAAATTTCCCTCTTATAAAAATGATGGCATGAATATCTTAGAACATAAAGTTCTATCTACAATTCAGATTATTTCCTCTGAAAGATTCCTAGAAGTAACATTATTAGGTCAAAAAAATTCATACTTTTTGAAGCTCTTGGTTCTTTTTGCCAAATGGCTTTCCAGAAAGGTTATGTTAAATCTGCATATTACTACCAGCAATGTAAAAGAATATCCATTTCACTACATGGATAGGGGTTTTTAGTTTCTTTAATTGTATTCTGCATCAGTAAGTACATAATTTCTGGAGAGTTGTATGTACTGTGTACATTGAACAATATTATTTTAGATATATTTGACTCTTGTACAATTTATTCTCAGGTGGTGGGTACATAGTATATATTTTTTACAGTTGAAATATTTTTTGTGTGTGCGCTGGGTTGTTACTCTGTGACACTGCACTACTGTGTTAAATGCCCAAACTAAAGCATTAATTTTTTTTCTAAGTTATGTATTTTTGTGGCCTTGACAAGTGAGCCAGTTCTTTGGAGAATAAGCAATCCTGGACTGCATTTTAGGACAATGAGAAGTGCCAAAGGCATGAGAGAGAAAGACTAATGGATAGGACACTAGACTAGAAATCATGCTCTAGGTTCTATTCCCAGCTCTATTTGTCATTGTGTATCATAGTCAAATTTGATTAAAGAAATTTCCCAATCTGTAAAATGGGGATAATATGTCTCACCTTACAGGGATGCTAAAGGAATTAATGAAATATTTTTTTCTAATACATTTTATGTTCTTCCAAAAGTTCTAATGCTAGGGTCAAATACTAAAATCTATCTAAAATTTGAATAGTAGAAAATGTTTTGTTATTACACATTCAAACTTTTTTATCCCCAGTTTAGTTTATTAAGAACCTAAAGCCTTTATTGGTTTCTTATACAAAGCAGGGGTTGACTCCAGGGTTTCTCCAAATGTGGCAAAACCGGATATTTGTCGTATGAATGATTAGTTTCTGCTTTATAGCTTACATACACTTTACATATATTCTTTCATATTTATTGTATATTACATTAAAATGCAGGAAGGAGAATACATTCTTTAGAAAACCCACCATAGGTTAATGTGATGAGACAAAAAAATAATATAAATATTTTGCTTTATTAATTTATGATATTTCAATTGAAGAAACGGACAATGAAACAGTGGAATGAAAAATAATATACCCTCATTACTTGAATGAATTTTTTTTCTGAATCTTACAAAGTTATATCTATAAGTCAATCTTCCTTTTGCTAATCTAGAAACAGTACTATTCTAAAAACAGTGGAAACCTTGGGATTAGTGCGAGAGTTAGGTGACAAATTTAAATAATTCTTAAACCTCATTTAGAAATCTTCATTAAAATTCTCCTGGTGAAGAAAATACTATTTCATTTTCTTCAATGCGACTTTGAATTCCTTGAGGACAGAGGCTATGTCTTACCCATGTTTGTATACTCAGTGTCTAACAGGTAGTAGGTGTTTAGTAAATGTTACTGAATCAATCTGCTGGTTGAGATAAAAAATAAATGCAGGCTTAAAGGTTATCTGGTTTAAGAAAAACTAATATACTGTAGGAGCTAAGAGGTTCTTTGAAATAATTAATATCTTAGGTAAAATAATAGTATTTTATATACACAATGCACTTTTGTAAGGACTGAAAGCATTTACCACTCTTCAAAATTTACATTTCTGGTATAGAGGCTATACTCTGTATCAATATTTTAGATTGGTTTTATTTTGACCACCACGAGCTTGTGCTTTGTGTAAAGCCATATTATTTTCTGGGGCAAGAGTAGAACTTTTGCCCTTTAGTTTTTGTTTTATTTTTGCTTTCAGGGACTTAGCCAATTTAATAGTGAGCCTGTATCAATTTTTAATGTTCCAAGAAAAACTCCTTTCTTTGAATGCTTTGAATGCCAGAAATATTTCAAAATAGTTTTAATATTTTTTTTTGCCATATTGGCTTATTGTTTGAATTGTCACAAATTCATTGTGAGTTACACATCTATAAATTTACTAATGTATATGACATTTCTTATAAAAACACTTCCACCATGCAGATTTTTATGCTTCAGTAAATGAAACTTAATATTGGAGGGAAGAAACCCCTTCCACCAACCCTAGGCGTTTCTAAAATTCTACAAATACAAAGTGTATGAAACATTGAACAACAGATATATTCCTAAAAAATCATTTAAATCATTTTTTAAAAAGTCACTGCCCTTGAGGAAATCTGCTGAATGAGTAAAACTTATAGTGACCCATGAATGAAGTAAAAAATTATGAGAATAATGATGGACCAATAAGTAATCTCAGGGGTACATAATCTGTTCACTTCTGGTATTTATGCAGAGGCATAGAATAAAAGTAGACATCTTATAAGTCATATGGGACTTGGAAACCCAATGAAATATGGCACGTGCACATTCTCTTACACTTGCCCCCCCATCCCTTGTGTGTGTGTGTGTGTGTGTGTGTGTGTGTGTTTGTGTGTGTGTGTGTGTGTGTATGGCATCATGACTGGCACATAGTACATTCCCTGATGATGATAGGGCAGGCAATAAATATCTACTGTATACCTAATTATATATCAGGCATAGTGCTGGATATTTTATATTTATTTATACGTAAATCCTCAAAGTAATTCTGTAAGAGATAATAAAACAGAGAAAAAATTTTCTTGTACAGTCAAACAGTATTCCTCAGTAGCAGACACTGGATTAAAATCAAATTTCCATGACTGCGAATCAGTTACTGCCTGCCAACCACTGCATCTAATGAATTGAGCCAATCATTTATAATGTGTTATTGGTTTTGTATGTAAATACAATTTGTGACTATACATGCTTTTAGAGGGGAGACCAATCTTTGACATTACTTGAACAACTCTGTCAAGCAGGACCTTTAATGCATGTTTACATTGCCCTCCATGCTTAGAGTAAGGCCTTCTTCCACCTAGAAACTTTTGTTATATTCCTTGACTAGGTGGATCTGCATAACAATATTAATAATTTCCAGCAACATGCCACAACTTTTGAAATAACCTGAGGAAGCTTCAGGTTTTTGATTTTTGCAAGATCCCTTATTTTTCCCAAAGTCACATGTCATATATTAATAGCAGTCGTATCTTTTGAGAGTGTTTCGCCCTTAATTGTACTAGTTGGAAATGTCAGAATACTGCATTAACCTACCGAGCTCCAGATGGCTGACTTTTTAAAAATTTTATCTTGTCTTGTTTTGTTTAAAGGAATGTGGAACTGGCAACAGAGCCCTCTAAATGATGTCAGATTTGGATAGTATAAATTGTGTTTAATATCAAGTAAACATGTGCCTAAAAATTCATGGGTTGTACTTTTTATTCTTTGCTGTATAAAACCCTCACTGAATATATTTGATAAGTTGAAAGTCTCATTCGTTTTGTGAGGAAGTTTATAGAGATTACTGATAATATTAACCATTGAAAATATTTAACATCTATATCCTACTTTGGATAGTACAAGAAAACTGAAGCCTTTTGGAGGTGCATGCATGTGTGTGTGTTGAATTGTTGGATTATATTAATTTTTTGTGAGAAGTAAATGGCATGCTAAAATAATTATTTATAGAATATAGACCATGAAGAAATATAATGTCTAAAACAATTATTTTGAGGAAACAGGAATGTGTGTTCTCTTATGTTCAAATTCACTACTTAGATCTTTAGAGGTAAGAATGCGAGCAGCAGAAACAGATGGTTGGTAATCTATAAAAGTAATGCCATCATATCGGGTAATGTTATATCGCTGTTTCCATTGACATTACCTCTAACTATAACATGATATGTAGCACTTATGGGCCAGAACATTGTTTATACTTTTATGAAAACCCTATGAAGACTATATGCTCAAGTACTAGCTCAATATTCTTATAAGGGTGTTCTTTAAAGTTAGGGTAGGGCTTTGGGCTAGTATTTTGAGATATTCCTCGTATACTATTTGAGAACTAAAATTGGTTCTTATGCAGCAGAGATTTTATTTATTACAAAAAAGCTTGAATAACACCTATAAATCCATCGCTGCTGTAGAAAATAAACATAAATGTTTGAATTCGTTAGGTAAAATCAGTTTATTGAAATTAAACCAAAAAACATCTGCTTTCATGTATTCTTAGAATTTACATATACTCATCTAAACAAATCATTCCTCTTTTAAACACTAACCAGAAGACTGTCCCACTAAAATACTATTTGATTCCAAAGATGTCAGTTTCTTTAGTTAACCTGAATATTTATGGACTAACTGATTTTACTGTAAATAAATGGTCACTTTAATGTTGCAATAATTTTTAGAGGTCAGCTCATAAAAAGTCAAAATGAATATTCACTTACATACATACAAATTAAAATGCCCTCTCACTCATTCTTGTCTGTCTGTACTTGCTGCGTGCTTCTAAATGTAAGCACTGCTAAGGTTTCATACTTGGCCTTTTCTTCTCACATTCTATAATCTCGATGAGAATCTTGAACACAACTTTGTTAGTATTAATACGGAGACAGTGTTGCTTAGTGGTTAAGCACATAGACCTTAGAGTCTGACAGACCTGGGATGGAATTAAGGCTCTACCACTAACTAGTAATGTGACCTTGCCCAGGTTTTCTAAGCCCCAGTTTCCCGATCAGTAAAAATGCAGATAACATCAACACATCAGAAGGGCTGCCTAACCCTGGGGAAGCCTCTTAGTTCCTCTCTCTCAACTACCCCAGCATTCCCATTCCCTTCCCTAGGTGAAATAAGTCTCTGTCTTAAATGACTCTCTTATCCAGTCTTTTCTTTCTAACCGCAATGATACTGGTTAGCGCACATCATCAGATTTTTCCCTAATTATTTTAAAAGACTCTAAACAAATCTGCTTCCATTCTCTCTCCCAGCTGCTTCTCCTCACCTCCTTGCCCAAGCCATCATTTGAAATACAGATATGTTTGTCACTTCACAGCCTAAACGCTTCCAGTGCCTTCCTCTCACCTGTGGCAGTTTCTCAAATTTTAGGAAAATAGAGACCCCTTTTAAAGGAAAAGACTTCCCAAAGACCCCTGTGTTGACTTAAAATATTTTAATTATACAGTTTAAATATGTGCCAACACAAAATAAGATGCAAATGATGCCAATAGGTCTTATACAACTTACAAAATCAAATATACATGTTAAATAAAAATATAAAACCAATAAAATTTAAATTAGCTTTAAGTGATAAATGATTTGCTGGATCTAAATTTTCAGTCACAATGTAAATATGCTACAATGTAGGCATTTTTGAGTTCTCTGTGCCTACAGTGCCATAGGATAACCTAATTGTGCCACCAGTGTTCTCTGTTTGATCTGTGGTTAAATTTTGATTAGTATAGCATGCTGCCATGCCATTTGCTCTTTCTTTTGAGACAAATGTATGTTTTTTACTAAGGCCATATTATTAGCCTGAGATAATTAAAGCTCTACTTCCCAGTAACAATGTGATCCTAGCTGCATATATGAATGCTGAGAATAAATGGCAGGACTTGGTTATAAGGTCGTTATCTAGATGATTCAGTTTATGTTAAGGTTTATCACAGTATCTTAAGAAATAAAATTATAGAATTCTAAATTACCTTATATAACTCAAAAACCATTGAGATTATATTCAAGGATCCTAGTTTGAAAAACATTAGCTCTGAGTTCCAGGTTTATTGATATATTAGCAAATCCCCCAACATGGCATGTTCTCTTATGACTCCATGTTTGTTGTAACTTCTGACTGAAGTCGCCTTAACTGCCATGGATGAACAGATTTTACAGCTTGCCTGACTTTCCTTCTTTCCCCTTTTAAAGAGAGTCAAGTCCACTATTCTTCAAACTCCCATACCAGCCCTTATCTACTTTTATCATATCAGGGCAGTTGTTGCCTTGCTTGATAATGGTTCGCTTATTGTTCCTCACCACACTTGAAAAAGTATAAGCTCTGCAGTAGCAAGGATATGTCTTGACTTATCCCCCAGTGCCTGGAATCTCATGGGAAGTCAATTAATGTTGAGTGGCAATATTCTAATATGAAAAGGACACCACATGCACAATGAGAAATAGATGCCTTGTGTCTCCGTTAGTGCTGTTTTGTGAAGAAATTGAAAACCTAGAGAATCAATGTGCATGCAGAGAATATGGTGGTCAATTAAAATTGTATGCTTTAAAAAAGAAAAGCTTCTGCTTTAGTATGCATATGATGGCATACTCCAAATCATAGATTCAAAAGGGCAGGACCTGTGAGATCATGTAGCTCAGTGGGTTTAAAACTTTATTTTATTTAATATCAGAGCAGCTAATCCATAAGGAATTATATGTGGAATATGAATATATAAAGCAGATAAATGTGTAAATGCACTCATTATTGGGGGAACAGAGGACTTGGGGACTGGAGCCTTCCTTTTTGCATATCCTCTCCTCAGCCCCTAAAGCAGCCCCCAAAACACTTCAAAGATCTCTACGGATCCTCAGAATACAGTTTGAAGATGATAATAGTCTTCTCTTATCTATGGTAGAAATCCTTTCCAAAGCATCTTGGAAAGTTAGCAGCCATGTCTGCCGGAATAATTTAGGTGAACAGAAAACTAATAGCTTCCCAACCGAAATATTTCTTTCACTAGGCAATTGTTAAAGAAAGTACTCATTAAATTAATGATAAAATAATATATAATGATACCAAACACTAATTGAGTGTTTATTATATACCAGACATTGTTTTACCTGGATTCTTATTTCATCCTTACAACCAGCCTGAGGGTATATACTATATTGTTCCCATTTTGCAGACAAGGAACCCGAGGAAGGCAAGTAATAACTTGACTAAAAATTCATAGATCTATTAAGGGTAAGGAATATTTCAGAAACTTTTGCCCACTTTCCTTTTTTTGTTATAATCCTCCATTTGGAGCAAATTATGCCCCTTTGAAGATGGTTTTATACTGTCTTCAGAAAGGAACTCTATAATTTGGTTTCTAGCTTTGCTTCTGACAATTACTTGCTGGTTATGTAGTCTCAGAGAAGTCAGGTCTTCTCAATGACTGAATTTTCGCAACTATAAAAAAATGGTTTTAGTATATCATCCCCTGTTGTTAGACTCAGATGAAATAGTATGCAGGAAAAGTTGTGAAAGCTGTTTGTGCTATAGAAATGTAAGGTATCATTGATCTCAAAATCTATCAATCTCATTCAGTGCTGGGGGCACACATCCATTTATTTACATGCCACTTAGTTACAGTTCTTTTACTTTTCCTTGTTTTCCTGTCCTTTGGATATTTTACAATTGATGTACTACCTCCTATCAGCAGGTAGGCAAGGAACTGATAAAATTCAGTGTGTTCATTTTGTCTGATAGCGCTTACTAAAATGTTTGCAAGGCTAGGGGTCTGAAAATAATGGGGTAATTTTTTTGTTTTGTGGAAGGAATTTTTCTTTATTTCATTTACAATTTATAGCTTCATTACCTACTTAAAATGTGGTTTATATCTAGGCCATAAGAAACATTTATAATCTTCAAAAGTATTATTAAACTGGCTTTGTTACAACATCTAAAGGTATTCTTGGAATTGGATTTATAAAATGGTAAAGCAGGGAAGGAAAACATTATATTTAAATATCTTCATAGTCTTTGCCCCAACATAATAACTGTTGATAAAGTTTTCACTATTGTTCCTGTCTTTAAATAGTGTAGTGAAGATACTTGCTATGCCAAATAAATTGGTTATCCTGTTGGACATTATCATTGATCATATCCTGCCCATTTTTTAAGTCGTTATATACATAGATGAACTTTATTTAAAATGATAAGTGTATCTTTTCTCCTTTCCTAGTACAGTGGATGGAGTAAATATACTGTGATTACAAAATTGAGGAAAGAAGCTACTATACGGGTTCTTAACCTGTTTTGTGCCATGGGCCCCTTTGACAGTCTGGAGAGCCTATGGATACCTTCCTAGAATCATGATTTTCAATGTAAAATATAAGATACATAGGATTAACAAGGAAACCAATTATATTAAAATATACTTAATCAAATTGTTTTTAAAAATTTCATAATTTTTAAATTTAAAATTTCAAAAATTTTAAATTTTTAAATTTTTAACACATTCCGGAGACATAAAAACTTAACTTTCACACAAAAAAACCTGCACATGGCTGTTCATAATTTTTTTCATAATAGAGAAAACTGGAAACAAATGAAATGTCCTTCAACAGGTAAATGGTTAAATAAACTGTAGCACATTCATACTGTGGAATGCTACTTGGCAATAAACAGGAACAAACTGTTGATATATGCAATAACTTGTATGACTCTCCAGGGCATTATGCTGAATAGTAAAAGCCCGTGCCAAAGGATTACATACAGTACAATTTCATATAGATGACTTTCTTGAAATGGAGACTATTTCTATTTATAGACATGGAGACTAGATTAGTGGTGGCTGGGGTGGAGGGTTGTGGGAGAGAGGTGGATATGGTTATGAAAGGCCAACATGAGCGATCCTTTTAGTGATGGAACTGTTCTATATCTTGATTGTAGTGGTTGAATACATGAATCTATATATGATCAAACTGCATAGAACTACATACATACACAGCACACACAAATAAATACAAGTAAAACTAGGGAACTCTGAGTAAGGTAGCTGCGTTTTGTCAATGTCAACATCCCAGTTGTGATACTGTAATATAGATTTGCAAGATATTACCATTGGGGGAAATAGATTTCTCTGCAATATTTCTTACAATTGCATGCATATTTCCGATGTCTCAAAATAGTTTAATTAAAAATTTAGTCACAGTAATGTCCTTCTTTATAATATTTGTTAAATAGCAAGATAAAGTAGGAGATTGTACAACTCAAGTAATTTTGAAGAAGTTATGAGCATAAATAATAGCTGAGATTTTTCCACAAATGTGTGTATGGCACAATAGGAAAATATCTGTGGCTTCTATTGGTGACTGAGTTGCAGATGTTGCTAATACCACTCTATCCTGTTGCTTACATAAATGAAAAAAGTACTAAATTTAAGTTGTAGGTGACTGAAAATAAAGATGTTATTTTTCTCCTTCCCGAATTGAGATCCCAGGTTAAGAACCCCTGGATTACATTATATCTATATATCTCAAGGGCCTCTGTCAAATAAAGGATAAACATAATGCTTATTCTGTTTTCCTTGAGTACTGTGGATGGTGATAAGGGCTCATAAAAAATGCTAGTAGACACACTTTAAGGTTTTAAAGATTTTCTTGGTATTATTCACCCATAGGCACATTGTTCACCATAATTGTTTAACATTAATTTTAAAAGGCAAGTATGGGTAGATGTTAGGTATAGAATAGACTGCATATTTATTGTTTCATTTGACAGAGAAACATGTCAGATTGACTGCATATTATCCAGATTGACTAATATTGAATATCATTAAATATTTTAATTTGCTTTTACTAACAAATCAATTAATGGTGGGTTAGCCTTTCATTATGGATATCTGAGAGTGTCTAGATCAAAATGAGGCTGCTGTTTTATAAGAAATGAAGTTTAGGCCGGGCGCGGTGGCTCACGCCTGTAATCCTAGCTCTCTGGGAGGCCGAGGCGGGTGGATTGCTCAAGGTCGGGAGTTCGAAACCAGCCTGAGCAAGAGCGAGACCCCGTCTCTACTATAAATAGAAAGAAACTAATTGGCCAACTAATATATATAGAAAAAATTAGCCGGGCATGGTGGCACATGCCTGTAGTCCCAGCTACTTGGGAGGCTGAGACAGAAGGATCGCTTGAGCCCAGGAGTTTGAGGTTGCTGTGAGCTAGGCTGACGCCACGGCACTCACTCTAGCCTAGGCAACAAAGCGAAACTCTGTCTCAAAAAAAAAAAAAAGAAATGAAGTTTAGCATTTTGAGATAAACAGTCTACTATAAAATATCACCTTTTTGTTTCAGTTAATTTTAAATTATATTGTATATTTAACTGAATAATTATTTGACATTATTATGAGGCATTTTCCTTCCAAAAGAAGTAACAATAAGGCCCCAGAATTTAAATATACGTGTAGAGTTTCTTTGTGTACTTGACATTTCCAATATAAATTGAACACCCCTAATCCAAAAATCCAAAATCTGAGTTTGCTCCCAAATCCAACATGAGGACACAAGTGAAAAATTCCACAGCTGACCTCATGATGGGTCACAGCCAAAATGTAGTCAAAACTTTGTTTCGTGCATAAAATTATTAATGTATATAAGGTATATATAAAACAAATTTTGTGTTTAGACTTGGGTCCCATCCCCAAAATATTTCTATGCTTTTGCCAATATTTCAAAATCCAAAATACTTCTAGTCCCAAGATGTTCAACCTGTAGTACATGTGCATAAGGAATGATTTAAGTATTCATTCTGTGGTGGTCTTAGATTCTATAGTTTGAGGGTGAAATGCTTAATTGATATTAATATACAGAAGTGTCAATATGTAAACAATAAAAATTTCATCATAGAAAACCTTATACATTTCTTTCATTAAACATTTAACTAATCACATTTAAGTAAGTTTAGTTAGTCAAATCCTTTTGGGAGAAATGGTATGTATCATCTGAAGAGTTATGATGCTTCTTCGTTGCTGTACAAAAGCTTATTTTCCCTGCCCTAGGATTTGGGATATGTTCTTTTATTTTGTGTATTACTTTTGCCCTCTGAAAATGCCTTAATTAAAACAGTGCTTCCTGTCATAGGAAATGACACTATATGAGGTTATCTCATGATAGTAATTTCTGCGTAGGTTTCCTTCTTACACACCTCAGTTGATAATATGGAGTATCTTTTATCCTACATTTTTCCTTGCAGTTGAAACAATATTCAATGAAAATTTCATATAAAATTATTTGAAATGTAATAATATTTATGATACTTTTTGTATTTTTTAATGAATTACTTTACTACTCTCCCTTTAAGAGATGTTTTTCTTATATAAATGGAGAGAAGCCATCTAAGGGTTCAGCAATATATTCAGAGTTGAACAGCCTACCAAATACATCCCTATTACAATAAATAGGTAGGTTCACTGGAATTGGGCACTTATTTTGTATTTCCTTTTCATACTTGAGCTCAAGGAACTGATGATGAGGAAAATGGCTTTCAATTTCTTATGCTTTTAAAGTTATAGGAGCCTCTCAAAGAACAACACTGTGGCCCTCTGTAGATATAATTACAAATTTGTTAATCTATAATGTGTTTTCAGAGAGCTACAGTGATAAATAAGAAATTCACTTGATTAAAATAGCCAAAGAAACTTTACTACATTAGAGTTTATAAACCATGGTCAGTAACACTACAATATTACTGTTTTCATGACAATATTGTCCTTCCTATTTGAACATGATACCACTGATAGTAATTGCTATCTGTGTGCACACTGTAGCTGAAAAGACCTGTGTACAATCAATAGTTCTATTCAGTGTCTGCAGCAAGATACCTTAACAGCTTAGAACTATGAAGCTTTTTCTCAAATTATAAGTAGATCTGTTTTTACATTAAAAAATGACAGCTCATGCTCAGACTAAGTCTATCTAAACTCAGAAGTGGTTATCTCCACTGCAAACTGAAAATGTTCTTTTTAGAATATTACTTGTCTGATTTCGATATTAACATTTCATATTAGAGTAAGGGGAAAGTGTGTTTGTTAAACTGACCTAAAGTACCTTTTGGCTCGTTGTGTACCTTAGAATAATACAAGCACAGTCACACTGACAAGTATCTCCATCCTAATGATTTTCAAATTAAGGACTGGCTTCAAATTAGGAAAGCTTTTTGTTCACCTAGCTTTGGAATAGCATGATGTACGCTAATTGCTAACTTTGCCTGCATTATTTTTTAAAGATCAAATGGGCACAGTGGTAATTTTCATTAATCTCATACAGAGCAGCTAATTAAAATTTCCATTATTATCCATCCATTATCTAGTTGTTTCCTTTGTTCAGTGTCAGAACAGGATGTTAATAATAAGCCATTCTTGTATTACAGCCCTATTAACTATAGTGAGAATTAGTTTAATCTTTTGCATTGTTTTGTTTTTAGGTGATTTCTTTAATATTATGTTGCACCATATTGATTATGCTGACTATACTTTGACACTTTGACATTTTGTAATAGAGATTTGAGAATTAAATACCTGTTGCTTTAACTTTTTATTCAATATTGAGAAAAAGCAGCATATGGTAGAGAAAGGAGTGACTCAAGGACCAGAATATTTGTTTTAGTCTCTTAACCTCGCTAATTATGTGAAGTTGAGCACTGACCTGGATTCTTTATTTTTGCAATGAGGATATTAGAAGAGGTGATCTTCAAGGGCCAGTCCAGCCTTAATATGCTATCATGTTTTCATAATTTTCAAATATGAACTTATGTTAAAACCTCAAAGTTCTTCTAAGCCTGGTAAAAGGCATTTTGTTGTATAAAGTTATATATTTTCTGTCATGCTCCATTAGATTGTTTGCTTCCTTTTCTTATAACCACAGGGTATCCTAAATTACATAATTTAAACTTGTTCCTAAGACTTGGGTGGATGTGAACCACAAGGTGATGGGCTGACCCCATTGTCCATAAAGAGTATCTCAGCCATGACCATATGTCCCAATTAGACCAATCCTATTGAGAGTCAGTTAGAAGAAGGGAACTAACATTTTCTGAGTAGCTTTCTCTGTGTCTATGAGATACTACATATGCAATGCCTGTTTTAAGCACTTTATATGCACTGTCTTAATCCTCATAACAAACCTGAGGTGTAGGTATGTATTACCTCTATGTCATGGGTGAGCAAACAGGTTTATAGAGATTAGTTAGTAGCATGCCCAGATTACTAGAAGGTAAATGACTGGGGCCATAATCCAAACCAGGTGGCAAAGTCTGAGCTGTCCTCAGCATGCCATACAGCAGGAGTCCTCAACCTATGGTGAGTTGTATAATTATATTGCATTATATGTTACAATGTAATAATAATAGAAATAAAGTATACAATAAATGTAATGCACTTCCACTGCCATACAGTTTCTCAGTTTACCTGTTCTATACTCAGCATCTCTGAATATGTTGTAACTGAAAATCTCAGAACTGTAACAGTTTGAAGCAAAGCTAAACTAAACTTAGACATTTCAGCATGTTGAACCTCATCAGTCATTCACTCATTTGTTTATTCTTTTCCACCTACCCACCCACCTATCTGTTCATTCAGGAGTATGTATTGAGTGCTTCCTTGGTGTCAAGCTTTGTCTAAGATCAGAGAATGCAGTGGTGAATAAGACAGGCAAGGGTCCTGCCTTATGGAGCTTATATTTTAGTGGGGAAAACATAGCAAACAACTAAATTGCTAAAAAAGATAAATTTTGGTAGAGCTAATAGTATAAATTATGTTTAAAATGGTATTGTGATGATAACTAGCATGTGGAGGGGAGAAAACTATTGGGCTGAGACTTATGTGATGGTAGCTAGCATTGGAAAGATTGGGGTTAGAGTCTTCCTAGCAGAGAAAATAGCAAAATACAGAAGTCATTCAATAGGAATAAACTTTATATACAAACCTCTAGGGGGTGATCAATAGTGCCTTTTTATACATTAATTAAAAAAATAACTTGGAGGATTATATGAAAGTGGTATGTAACTGTAGACTTATAAAAGTTTAATTTCTTATACTAGTAGTTATCAGTAAATAGAGCCATTGTTACTGTAGAACTTTGTATTATTCTGTAGAAAGTGAGTTGGGTTAGCACAAATTTTTTCAAAATTATGCTGTAATTATTGTTATTCTTTGTAGAATAGAAGATGCACACATAAGTCATAGGAGTGTGAACAGGATTTCACTGTGATGTTTTTACTTACGGTGCCATCTATGTGGAGATTTATCCAGCCTATTCTTGAAAATTTACTGTATCTTGTAACAAAGCAAGAAAAAGAAAGTCAGTGGCCATTACACAAAATATGGGAGTTAAAAGTATGAAATTGTATTCTGCAATTGTTATGGACAAATTCACTAATAGCACACTTTTTTTGAGGCTCACTAAATACAGGCACTGTGTTAAACCCTTGGCACACGTGGAGTTCCCAATGTAGAAGAGAGGCAGATGCAGATAATGATCTCTACCACAATATTTTAAGTGCTATAGTAATGGTAATATTGCCACAGTGCTAAGGGAATAGAGTTCCCCTACATGTTGTAAGCCTTTATCAGACTTTAAACATTTAATTTTTAATGGATTTTTTTAAATTTAGAAATTAAGACTGATTTAGAATTTATATATTGAGGGTATTCTCAATAAAAACCCAAATAGTGTGAAACCCTAGGGAATCCATTTCTCATTATTAACACATTTTTTTTTAAAGTTCTATATCCTCTAATGATAATACTTCTATCCAATGGTGAAACAATTCCTTTCCTTATGATATCCTCATGAATATCATATTTCCTGTATCATATCCTTATGATATCACATTTCCTTATACATATGCTTAGATACTTAGCAGAAACTGAGTATAATTTGTATGAACTTGAAAGATAGGACTCAAGCTAGAGTCCTTTTTTTTCTTTCATTAATTTTGGTATGAATCAAGCTAGTCTTAATTCAAGGAGATACATTTATAGTATAGGAAAGGCACAGTTATGATTAGGTATATCTAGAATGTGAAAGTATGAGTTTTTAGTACAGTGAATGTGTTGACAGTGTTTTCCTCTCAGCCTTTTCCCTGAACTACTTATATAGTTATTGCAAGGTTAATGAAGCTAAGGAGCTGTGATGAGACAATGAGTTCTAGAAATAATCCATGTATATTGGAAATTAAACTAAAAACTAATGGCTATCAGATAAATGTATTTAATGACATTTTAAGATTAATCTATAACATGGGAGTAATAGGAAGGAATAGTTGGGAATTGGTGAATAACACTATGTTGTTTTACATTTCAATAACCATTTTCACTTGTTTTTAAAGATAGACTGATAGATACTCTGATGTTGTTCAGTAGATTTGGGTTAGGTTTAATGTTTTATATTATATTAAATTTACTTTGCTATATTTGGTGGAATTGAATATAAATATCTTAACTAGGAAAATTAATAAGATGATTTTTAAATACCCATCCTCTGAGTTAAGGAAGACCAGCTAATGTTAATCCTAATGCCTGGATTGTAAATTTAAGCACCCCTGTCAGTGACACTTTGTGCAATTCAAGTTCATATTCTATTCAGGTCATCAGCACCAGCAGTGTAATTTTCTTCTAAATGAAGGTGAGGGGAATGTTGAGATATACACAACACAATTTTACCACGTCAATTCTGTGATAGAGAATTTTTAAGTGCCTAGCACTCTGCACATATTTTTATATAGTAAAATATTTATATATTCTATGTATTATTTCACTTTGAACTTTTAAAAAAAATGTTGTTCGTCTAAAATGCTATCTTTTTTATTTTACAGGGTGGGCTGAAAAACAGCAAACATGAATGCACCCTGTCTTCACAAGAATATGTTCACGAATTACGATCTGGTATTTCAGATGAGAAACTTCTTAACTGCCTAGAATCCCTGAGAGTTTCTTTAACCAGCAATCCTGTCAGGTAGGTGGCTCTTATCATTTTGGTATGATTCATACAATTTGTAATATATATAATTGTTTGTAAATATAATCAATTATGTTATCTTAATCTCAAGATTGTCTGAAGTCTGATGTTAGTTAATAAAGCAGCAATGTCAGACTGTGAAGTTGTAAACATTTAAAAATACATTTAGTTAATTGGATCTCTAATAATATTCAATTTTAAGAATATAAACATTATTATTTAATACCTCTTTGATCATATAAAACATAGAGCCAAAAGTTAAATAACCACATTTACCTTGAAATCTATTTGTATACTCAGTTAATTATTACATATTTATTTCTGAAACAAATTAAGTATATTGGCTCCATGATTTTATTCCTCTCAATTTTGAGAAGTTGCCTCATTCAGAAATGAGGGGGGATGGGCCGGGCGCGGTGGCTCACGCCTGTAATCCTAGCACTCTGGGAGGCGGGCGGATCGCTCAAGGTCAGGAGTTCGAGACCAGCCTGAGCAGAAGCGAGACCCTGTCTCTACTAAAGACAGGAAGAAATTAATTGGCCAACTAACGTATATATAGAAAAAATTATCTGTGATGGTGGCACATGCCCGCAGTCCCAGCTACTTGGGAGGCTGAGGCAAAAGGATCGCTTGAGCCCAGGAGTTTGAGGTTCCTGTGAGCTAGGCTGATGCCACGACACTCTAGCCTGGACAACAGAGCGACACTGTGTCTCAAAAAAAAGAAAAAAAAGAAAAGAAAAGAAAAAAGAAATGAAGGAGGTTGGACTAGTAAAAATACATTTTTATAAATGTGGCAGGAAAGGCTTAAAATTATACGTGGGGCTTTAAAAAAATGTAGTAACCACTGGCACACCCCAAAGACTTCTGGGATCAGGCGTGAACCTGGCAGGCCCTGATTGGCTGGAGGCAGCTGCAGTCTGGTAGCTGATTGGCTACACTGGTAGCGGGAAACTGGTTGTGGTGTCAAGCACCGGGCATTTTGTGGTAGCCCTCAGCCGAGCTCAAAGCCAGTCTGTGGAGCTCCCTGACAAGAGCCAGACGCCACCTCCTTCTCTACCTCAGCTATCTGTAAGATGAGTAAGAGTGGGTTTGGAAGCTATGGCAGCATGTCTGCTCAGGGTGGGGCTAGTGGAGGCAGTGACCAGCCATCTGAGGGAGGTGTAGCTCCGGCTACTAAGACCTCTAGACCCAGGGCCCGAATCCAGGATATTATACCTTGTTGTGTGAACCAGCTGCTCACCTCTACGCTGGTCGACAATGTATTCAAGATTAGGGGAATTGTAGTTTCCCAGGTCTCCATCGTGGGGATAATCAGGCAGGCAGAGAGGGCTCAAAATGGTATTATTTATAAAATTGATGATATGACCTCGAAGCCAATCGAGGCCCGGCATTGGCTTGGTAGAGATAAAGTCAAGCAGACGACTCCGCTACCAGTCGGAGTATATGCTAAAGTGTTTGGCATCCTTAAGTGTTCCGCGGGAACAAAGAGTCTTGAGGTATTGAAAATCCGTGTCCTGGAGGACATGAATGAGTTCACCGTACATATTCTGGAAACGGTCAATGCACACATGACGCTGGATAAAGGCCGTGAGGAGACCGCTGGGGAAAGTGTGCCTTTGGCCCCATCACAGAGGGATGACGTCAGGGAGTCTGAGGAGAGCCTCATCCGGAAGGAGGTGCTGCGTTTGATTCACGAGTGTCCTCGACGGGAAGGGAAGAGCATCCAAGAGCTCCAGACCCAGCTCTGCGGCCTGAGCATCAAAGCCATCAAGGAAGCGATTGATTATTTGACCACTGAGGGCTACATCTATTCCACTGTGGATCAGGAGCACTTTAGATCCGCTGATTAAGGAAGCAAAAGCATCCTTTCATTTTCCGAAGGCCCTTGCCTCCAGCTGTGAGCAATTTTGAACTGTTGACTTTTAGGAAGTAGGACTTTTCAACAAAAAATCTGAACTGGCATCCTTTGGCAACTCGCTGCTTTTCCAACTGCTTTGAACTGTTTGGTTGTTCTAACTATTTGAAGCTCAGAGGGAGATGGCGATGGACAAATTGACTGGACTCTGTAGAATTTACCATCAAAATAATGGAAACACTCTAGGATGGATGATTTTGGGGGGGAGAAAAGCTACAGAAAAAGTTGAAATTTATTATTTAGCTTCTTTGTAAAGAAGTATAGGGGCTTCTTTTTCTGAAATATCTACATATTAGGAGAAACTAGTTGCAGTCAGGGAGCCAGCTAAGAGACAAAAACAAAAAAAAAATTTTATGTGTTTGAACATTAGACTTATTTTCCATGTTTGGACTTAGCTTATTATAGTCATATTGTTATCTCTTGCTAAATATAGTAATTGATTAATTCGAATGTGCTAAAGATAGTGATTTATGAATTCAAATGCTCAATTCAAGCACTTCTTGTGTGATTTGCTCTTATTACCAAAGGTTTATGTTTTCTTAAAATTAAGATCACAATGTGTTTAAATAAATACTTCATTTTTGCAGCATCATCTTTGAGTACTTTTCTTTTTTTCTTTTTTTCTTTTTTTCTTTTTTTTTTTTTTTTTTTTTTTTGAGACAGAGTCTCGCTTTGTTGCCCAGGCTAGAGTGAGTGCCGTGGCGTCAGCCTAGCTCACAGCAACCTCAAACTCCTGGGCTCGAGCGATCCTTCTGTCTCAGCCTCCCGAGTAGCTGGGACTACAGGCATGCGCCACCATGCCCGGCTAATTTTTCATATATATATATATATATCAGTTGGCCAATTAGTTTCTTTCTATTTATAGTAGAGATGGGGTCTCGCTCTTGCTCAGGCTGGTTTTGAACTCCTGACCTTGAGCAATCCGCCCGCCTCAGCCTCCCAGAGAGCTAGGATTACAGGCGTGAGCCACCGCGCCCGGCTACTTTTCTTAAAATATGGTAAAATCAAATGATTATTTCAAATGCGATGTGATATTTGGATTAAACTGCAATTTATTGTAGTTGCATGGTACCTGGATGCCAAACTTTCTGTAAGTTTGATGTGGTGGTGAATTGAGGCTGCTATATTTAGTAACACACTCTGTTTTATGTATAACAGGATATTTTTCTTAGAGCTTAGGCAAACAGAAAGTCATAGGAATATGAAACAGCAAGTTTAACGGAAATTTATTCTAATGTTTTATTAAAATGCTTTTGAGTGATTTTTTTTTCTAAGTACATTTGAAAAAGGTAGCTGGGCCGGATGGCTCATACCTGTAATGTAGCACTCTGGAAGGCTGAGGTGGGAGGATCCCTTGAGGTGAGGAGTTTGAGACCAGCTCTGAGCAAGAACAAGATCCTGTCTCTACTAAAAAAAAAAAAAATAGAAAAAATTACCTGGGCATTGTGGCACACACCTGTAGTTCCCAGCTACTTGGGAGGCTGAGGCAGGAGGATGGAGGATTGCTTGAGCTCAGGAGTTTGAGGATGCAGTGAGCTATGATAATGCTATTGCACTCTAGCTTGGGTGACAGAGCCATACTCTGTCTCAATAAAAGAAGAAAAAAAGCTTTTGTTTTATGTCCCTGAGAATTAACAGTTTTAATTATCCAGAATAAATTTTTTTCTTTTCTCTATATAACATGTTATATCATAGTTGTAATAATATATTTTAGTGTACATTATATTAATTATGTGACCTTTAATTGACCATTAAAGTAAGACCTCAGTTACACAAAGACTAAAGATGGTCTTTAAGGATGATCTTTCAACGTGCTGGTTTTTTTACTTTAGAGGAAAGAAAAAAAATACATATCTGTTTTTGAATGAGTATATTATATCCATTATATAGTATTATATATTATATGTATGAATATTATATATATATTTAGTCAGGTAGAAGAGAAGAACATCATTTGTCTTAATTGGTTTATGAAAACAGGGTGCAAAAACCAGAAAATCCCTTAAATGGACCATTGCCAGTAATCAATACTGTCTGTCAGGAAAACTATCAGCAAATGGCCTCTCTTTGCCATTATAAAATCTTAATACCAATTATTGCTTAAGGTTTGTGAGGCATAAACTTTTCTTCCCCTGGAAAGCAAATAAATTGTAAATGGCATTCTTGAAAAACACAAATGGATAGCATAATATAAACTTACGATTTAAATTATGACATTTTTGAAAATTCAAGTCTTCACAATCCTAAAAAATATTCTGAAACACTGTTGAAAAAGGTTACCTGTCCTGGGGAAAATCGTACTGGGGGCGGGGCAATGAGAGGTATATTTCTGCCTCAGAATTGTGCTAAGAGAAATATTCTAGGATAGCGATCCCCAACCATTTTACACCAAGGACTGATTTCATGGAAGACAATTTTTCCATGGGGTTGTTGGGGAAGGGGGGAGGCGGAGCTCAGGAAGTGATATGAGGGGAGGCAGCTGCTGTAAATACACTTGATGCTCACTCTCCTCTTGAGAACTCGTGAATATTACCATTTAAAAAAGCTTTTAGAAATCTGCAGAATAGAAATTTATTTAATTTTACTAATACAGAGTTTCCAAATATTTTTTATTTAAAAAAACCATTTTATTACTTAGAAATGGCTATAACCATTCCAAAATATAAACTACACCTTCTGTTTCTACCAGATTTAAACCCACCATAAGCCATAAAATTTTGCTCTCTAACCTTCTATTATAAAAAGGCTTGACCCTCAGAGAAACCAACAAATAAGCAACCAAACCAACATAGCAAACAACTAATTAGCCTTTTTACTGAACAGAGACAAATAAGTAAATGAAAGCAATGAAACAATAATAAAAAATCATAAATGGAGGAAACCAATACAGGGATAAATCCAAGAATGAGAATAATTTATATAAGAAGGAAGTTATACAGAAAAATAGAGAAAAATAGGCTATAGAAGAGGAAATCACTTCTATTGCATAGTGTCTTATGTAGCAGTAAAGGAATTCCTGAAATTCCTGAAATAAAACAAGAATCATGGAATATTATTGTTTTAGTGTCCTAGGGTTTACATAACAATTACCACAAACTGAGTGGCTGAAAATAACAAGAATTTATTCTCTCACATTTCAGGGGGTCAGAAATCCAAAATTAAGATGATATCAGAGAGCTCCCTCCAAAGGCTCTAGGGAAGGATTTTTGCCTGCCTCTTCCAGCTTCTGGCATTCATTGGCCTGTGGCAGTGTGATTCTGATCTCTCCCTCTGTAGTCATTTGGCCTTCTCTATGTCTCTGTGATTTTCCATCTCTTATAAGGACATTCTAGTTGGATTTAGGGCTCATCCTAATCCAGTACTGTATAATGTTATCTTGAACCTTACCTTAATTATATCTACAAATACTCTATTTCCAAATAAGGTCAAAATATTCTGAAGTTCTGGGTAGATACTATTTAACCTACTACAATTATGCAAAGGAAAATTATCCATAAAACCATTCAAATAGCACACATAAGCTAAATTCTGTCTAGGTAACAATATAATTATTAATATTTCAGAATGTCTGAAAAATAAATTCACGTAGGATTATCATCGTTAATGAAATTTTGTTGGCTCTGTTACCTTTATAAAGTAAAATTTTCTGTAGTACTAAATTCTGAGAGGTAGCATGTTATGATAAAGTCACACTAAAATGTGAGTTATGAAATCTAATTTCTAGTTCTTGATCACTCACTGTCTGTTGTGATCTTGGTTCAGTCAGTGGACCTCTTTGGGTCTCGGTTTCTTCATACATAAATGAGATTGGAACCTTCCAGTTCTAAACTTCTGTGTTCTGTATTCTGTTTTGCTTAGTTTCAATCCTATTACTTTTGCTATTGGAACTAGAAGATTAGTGTTTAGAAATTATTTTGCAGAGTGAGAAAAATGTTCCTCCATAAGGCTAGAAGATTTCCTTGCATTCCATTATTTTCTTGTATTTATTAATATATTTCCTAACCCCAGACAAATATTTATAATTTCTTTTAATTTTGAAGAAAGCAGTTTCTAAAATTCTGTTGCATTACTATTTTTCACACTTGCTGTTCATTAGAACCTGGACATTTGCCCTTTCATTGCCGATTTCCCTCCTTACCACAGTTATAACTGGTTCCAAAAAAAATGTTCTTTTTGTTCTTACCCTAGTAAAATACAAAATAGATAAGTGCACCCACATACATATACATACTGATAGCCTTACTAAACATTCTCAAAGCATGGTAATTTCGGAATATTAAATGGGAGTCATGAATTTCAAATTCATATGGTATTTAATCACTCAGATGATAAAGGTGCTAAGAAAGTCATTTCATTATATTATTTTCTGCTGAAGGCAAATATTTAAAAATACCTTTTATAAACCATCATTAACTGGTCATATCCCAAATCACCCCCTTACTATACCTTCCCTCAACATTGATTTTTTTACTATATACATTTACCTGTATCTGATTATGCTCTATAATTGTTCCATGCATGTATGTCTGCCTTTCTCATTTAGGTTTTAGTCTTCTCTGGGGAAGAGACCCTCTTGCCCTCTTATTTGTTTCATGATGGCTGGTACTGTGTGATTTTTTTATATACAATAATGTGTGATTTGATGTGGGTGTTGACCCACCATCAGTAACAACCTATGCTTTTCCAGCAGTGAAAATGAATTTGCATTAATCTGGCACTATTTTGTGGCCATGCATTTTTAGATGTAATCAGAAAAAGAATGACGCTAATAACTTCCTCCACACAGGAATGAAACCTATTAGTTTGATTTGAATCATATTCATAAGCTACAGACAACATAGCATGGTTTACACAATAGTCTTTTTTATAGTCACATGATGAATTAACAGAATTGAATGTTTACAACTCTGTTTAACACCCTGAATATCCATGCTGTTTTAAAATAAATCCCAATCTTGCCATCACAAATTGTATTAGACTTTGCACATACCATGGTGTGTGTGTGATTTAGAATGAAAACTGCATTTTTTACAGATTTTTGTTTCTATTCCTTTTCTAAAGTTTATGAAAGAAAGCAGTGCCTGCTGAGAAATGACCAATGAGTTTGAACAATTTTATTCCCAGCCAACCCATTATGAGATGTATAGGTATTTGGTAATACATTTTATGAAGATCCAAAGAAATGTGCAGCAATAAATCATTGTCACTAAGGTTTCTTAGCATATGACAAAAACAGCAAATACTGCTTTGGAGAATAGTATCACAGAGTTGTGATGGTGTAGAATTCTTTTCAGAGTTGTTGCTGAAATTGCCTCACAGTTTTAGGGGTATTTAATCCCACTAGGAAACTATTTGCTTGGGATCTAGTTATCTGCCAAACTCAAGGTAAAGTATTTGTGTTCACTTCCTGTGATAATAACTTCCTCAGCCAATGTTTCCAAGCAGGTGAAAACAGATAAACTATCTTTTAGAGTTTATAAATGTGCACTTATTTGTATTACTCTGTAATGTTTGCTTTTACTTGATGCTCTCTTATTTCCCTTTAGATTTAAACATATTTTTCTAGTGTATTAATATACATTTTAACATAATCATCATAATGAATATAGCTGCATCTTGACAGCAATACAAATTAGGAATAGAAAGCACTTTCTGAATTATGGCTGTTAATAACTATTTAAACAGCCTGTATTAAACTTATTAAAAGCTTGGCAAAGCAGCGAACACTACTTAGAAAGTTAATATAAAGGTAGGTGCAGATCAATACTCTTAGAGCATTTTGCAGGGGACTACATATGAAAAATGGAATAATAAGAACAATTTTTTTTACAATGTAGATATGTGAACAGGATTTAAAATTGTGAACACATCTCACAAAGCAGCATTATGAGTAGTGTTACTAAAGCAGGTTTTTTAACATTGATAGTTTGAATTTGTTTGCTTTAACTTTCAAATGCATAAATCATTTTATTAAATAGAATAACTCTATTACATTTATACATAGAAGAGAAAATAGTAAATTCATTGCAGTTATGTCAATTTATATGCTTTCTGTTAAAATTATGGTCAACAATTTGAATTAACATCAACTATATCTAAGCTCATGTGAATAAGTTGGTACTGTAAATATTAAGTTACCTTGAATTTTTAATCATCTATTATTAGCTTCAAAACAAAATTTTGACTTAAGGCATATCCAAAGTTACATCTCATAATAGTAGCAAATTAGATCTATGTGTCCTATATTATATTTAAAAAGAATTAGGCACAGCAAATAGTGACTGAGGTTTTTGAAGTATTGTTTTAGTCGGAGAAATTATTACAGGCATTCAGATAAATAGTGGCTTTTGTGTTGGTATATATTTTATTATTACAGGACATATGTAAGCTCCATTAAGGCAATGCATTTTCTCATTTAAATGATGTGTTTTAAATTAGCCAATTTTTGTATAATAATCTTCAAAAATAATTAGAAATGTAAAGCTGGACATATAGTTATAAAGGTATATAAAATCTAGCAGCAGAGTTTAGGCCCACTAATTACATGGATTTCTTAAGAGAAGGCTAACTTCCTTCCATTTTAAAACATTTTATATACACTTTATTGTATATTCTATATATTTAAAATTAGTCTTGGGAAGAAATGCTTATAAATATGTGTCATTTGAAATATTTTGAGTTACATAAATTAATTTAAATAAATGTCTTGAGCACTTACTAGAGTTTTAATATACTTCTTTCATTATTGTGGGACTATTACTAAAGCAACTATAGCTATAATTAGGGATGTAGATATCCCATTACCATTAAGATGAGGGTAAAAATGCAAGCTCCAATAAATATGGAGGGAAAGTGGTACTTTTCAAAAAGCTTAGGACAAGACTAGCTAATGACTTGTGTAGTTCCAAGTTTCCTTGTATATAAGGGTTGGGGTGTGGGTGGGGGAAGCAAAAGTATCAAGAGATATATCTGTTAACTGATGAATGACAGTGCCTCGGTTTTTTTTAGGAGGACATTCTTCCTGATTTGGCACTCAGAGGATTTTATTTTGTGGTTCTTTAAATGAGAGATATTGAACAACACAGTAGAGCAACTCCTTGATAGTTTTCTATAAAGTACAGAGGATTTCTATGAATGTCCATTTCCTGCATAGGGCCATGATTTAAAAAAAAAAAAAATCAAGGTTATGATGTTTCTACAAAGACCAGGAGTAATAATACTGGTATGCAGCTTTCCAGTAGTCTAACTTGCTACCAAGGTGTGCTTGAGAAATGTGCTTGAGGTTCTCCCCTTGGAGTATCTATCATCTCAGCTGGAGTTTTGATAGAAGCTGGATAGCTGACAATTCACAATTAAGATGCCAGCTAGCACCTGGAGTGCAGGTATTCTGTGTGGTTGATTGAAAGAAGATCCATGTGCACTAGATAACAGTATTTGCTCTATGACCCCAGCTGTTCGACTGGTGGTAGGTAATGGACAGCTAATTTGGGGAGATTTCCCACCTGGTCAGCAAAGCCGTAATTGTATAGCCTCTCACATCAGGCAGTTTAAACCTGAAAATCTTCTGTTGAGATAGAATCTATGAAGGCAGAATATAGAAGACAGCATTATGTTATAGTATACTTTAAAAGACTAAATCAGCTTCAGGTGACGTAGTTTAGTGGCCTCCCATATGAATATAAATCTCAAGCCTTCGGACACCTAGAATCTACCCCCTCCTATTTGTTAGGTCTGTTCTGCAGCTTACAGTATGATTGAAAATACGCAGAACGACTCCAATTCTATCTCTTTTGGAGAATACTGCCCGAGTACTGGGTACTGCTCTGGGTTTTCTGTGTGGTACCGTCCTTCCTTTCATACCAGTTTCCAAGAGAGTTTCCTGGAGATCGTTTCTTAAATTGGTGCATTCAGTATTCATTCATCAAAATGTATTGAAGATTGGAGTGCTGTAGTTAAACAGATTTTTTTAAAAAATTGAGTTATCATAAATTTCCATGTGTGAATTAATATTTGTCAAAGAATAAGAATACCCTGAAATGGATCCAGCACTAAAACTATATTAAGCATTAATGAATTTTCTTTGATGTAGAAAATGCTTAAGAGTTTTATGCTGCCTTTGAGGCTAGCATTACGAGAATTGATTAAAATGACATAATACTTTAAATGTAAGTGATACAAGACATTGAGCTGGGGGTATTCTCTGACCTTATGACATACTTTGTACCTTAAAAACCTTCTCTGTCACTTTATTTGGTCATCATTACTTTCTCCTGGGAATAGAATACAGGATGTGCTGTGTTGAGTTGTTATTATGTGGGCTTTTCATTAATTTTAGTTTCTGCTCTTTTATATTGGTTACAGATTATAATTGTTTACATGTTGAAAGTACGTGTCTTAATTTCTGATGGCCATAGTTTGATTCAAGTATTCACCTTACTGCATTACCCAGCTCTTTCAAATGAGCTTGGAAAATTGGAGTAATACAAGTTAAGAACAGATTGCTATAGAGGAGTTCATTTTGAGAAGCAAGAACAGATTGCATATACAGATTGATTTTTGAAAATTATGTGATGAAATTTCTGAAACATTGATATGAAGGATGGTGGATAAATATGAATTATCAAATAGTACTGTGGAGGTATAAGCACCATGTTGGACACATACTGTGCAGGTATATATAAGCATGATCCTGGGTTTTTTAATCTGTGAACTCATAACAGATGTGAGCTCACATAGTAGTAGTTAACTATTTAAAAAAAAATAATCCTTAGTATATTCTTTGTCTTAGACAGCTCATCTGTCCATTCAAGGTTTTGGGTCTGATCCTTTTGTATGATTTGAAGTCATCTTTGACACTCTTTGTTCATCACATTTGCCCATTTTTTTACTTGTGGTATCTCTTATGTAACCTTTACGTTTCCATTGCTAATACTTTAGTTCAGGTTTCACTCCATTTGGAGACATGAATTGATAGAGGAACTTGACTGGTCTGGCAAAACAAGGTCACTGGGTTTATTGAAAATATAGAGCAATCAAAGAGAATAAGACAATGCACAAAGGGATAATGAAGTCAAGGAAGTTTGTAGTAAGCGACCTTAAAATGGCTGACCACATCATTTATAATGAGTAAAGAAGGAAGTAAGGCTAATTGAGGACCATTATTACCAATTTAAAGACAAGTAGCTTCATTTTTTCAGATGCTTTCTAATACCTGTACAGTATTTCGTGTCAGGCCAAATGTCAACTAATAATTACTACATTTTTTTGAAGTGAATATTTATAATTTGCCTTTCATTGATATATCTACATCCCATAGTAATGAATTGCAGTATGATAGGGCTGTGCTATCTATGGTGAACAAGCAAATATTTTTTTCATTGGTACATGGAAAACAGAAAAAAGGTATATATTTTTGGACATCTCCAAAGTTTTATTTATCTTAAATTTCCCTTACCATGATGATAGAACCCAAATGAATGATTATTATAAAAAGAAAGAAACATATACTTCACTGGTGTTACTTTCACTTCTAAATATATCCCTTGGTGGTATTTTTTATATATTTTAACTTTTATCCAATATTTATTCATAAAAGGAAAATAACTAAACTTGTAGCCACTAATTGATGGTTTCTATGTTAGTTGTTCATAATATAGTTTAATGGAAGGTATGTAAGAATTGAGGAGTGCTGTGTTCTAACCATGGTTTTGCTGTTAAGAAGCTCTATGTCCTAAGACAAGTCACTAAATTTCTTTAGTTTCTTCATCTGTAAAATAAAGTAACTTATTTGATTTGAGTAGCTTTTACACACTGATAAGCTACTCTTATCAGTGTGTGTTCTTTCATGGAGGTTTCTACATGAAGAAAAATCCATGTTGTTAATTTAAATTGTTAGTTGTTTTGACCGTTTCAGTTGAAAAGAAAGGGCTTGTTGTTTTGAAGGAGGCCAAAGTTTTTTCAGCAACTAAGACATTATAAATTTCCAAGTTGTTTAATGTGGGGATATTAAGGATTTTGAATATTCATTGTTCAGTGATTATGTTTTCAGAAATTTTATTAAGGATGGTTATATTAAGATATTTGTATTGGTCAAAGGATGCAAAATTTCAGTTAGTGGGAGGAATAAGTTCAAGAGATACATGTACATCATGATGATGACAGTTAATAACAGTATGCTGCATACTTGAAAATTGCTAAGAGTAGATTTTAAGTGTTCTTACAACAAAAAAATAATAAGTATGTGAGGTAAGGCATATGTTAAATTAGGTTGATTTAGTCATTTCCCAATGTATACATATATCAAAACATCATATACACCTTAAATACATTGTTTTAATTAACCAATTAAAAACATATGGTGAGTGGAAAAAACTAGATAATTAATTGTGGTTAAGAATGCATGTATGTGCACAGAGGTGAACCCATAATCTCCACAGTATCTTTCTCAGTTTCAGGGGGAAAGGATTTTAAAATATTAATATAAAAATCAACAAGAAAAGACTCAAACAATTACCATTACAGATCACATTCTGAGACAAAAAACATTTGGACTTGCTAAAATTTTTTTGATATCCACAATGAAGACCCAAGAAAATGATTCTTTTTAGAGTTGGTTGCAGTTATGTTGTGCTAAAAATATCTGTGAACATTAAATTTCTTTGATCTTTGTCTACGTAGCTATCATACCCTGTAATGAGTCTTTAATTATATATTTTTGGTGCTGCACCTGGTAGGTGAGAAGGACTGTTACATTTCTGTTGTTAAGTCATCAAATAGCAATTACCCTTCAACTCTCCTTACCCTTGTTACTGTGAAAGAAAATTCATTTAACTTCTCTGCTGCCCACCAGAATCAGACAGTGTAACATGCAAATTGGCTTGGGAAAAAAGGATATTCGCGGGTAGTATGTGCTAATGTCTCTCTGTTTTCTTCATTACATTTCAGTAACTTCTTACTTACCTTATTCATGACAGTTAAACTCAGTGTCAGCTCTGTTTAATTTCCAGGGCTTACAGATTAGGAATGTGATTTCTTGGAGTAAGTTCATTTTAACAAAATTCCAATAAACTGAAAGAAATTGGACGTCCTGTGGAGTGTGTGATAGAATTTTAACTGTATTACTTAGCTTAGGAAAATAAACCAATACATTTTTCTTGTGGAAGTTAACATTTTATTATAAGTTTGACTGGTTATATCACTAAGAAGGCAGCTTTAGTAAATGTCCTAACATAATTATATCCACAGTTTCAAACATGTGAAGATGTAAAATATGACTAGCTTTTGCTCGAATATTTGGAATGCTGTTTCCTCTTGCTTCCTCCTATTTACCTTATAATGAAGAGTGTATGTTCATTTTCATTCACGTTTTTGGTAATTTTTTTTTACCACCATTACTATAGGGTAAGACCTGCTATTACAGTTTTCTAAAAATAATTTTTAAAAGCAAGTGGAGAGGGAAATACTTTATTGTCTATCCTGTTGGGCATTTAAACAGATTTGGGCTTCAGCCATTTCTTAGGGTATCTCTAAAGTAATTCATTCAGACAGCTTAAGAAATTGATTTTAATGAATATGGAACTTTTATCCTTTGAGATAGAAATTTTACTTAAGCTATTGCCCTCGAGATTTTTATATGTAATTTGAGCATTTATAGTTTTTTGTAAATATGTAAGGGAAATTTATTTTATATAATATAAGCAATTAGAAAGAGTGTACATTTCCTCCTTTGTAATGGACTCTTAAAAATGTGTGAGTAGCATGAAACAGAGCAAGATCTTTCCAATGAGACTGATGGAGAAAATAAATGCAGTGAGAGAGAAAGATGGAATGTCTTTGGTGTTTTCTAAGGAAACTGTAATCTATCACAACACTGAAGTAAAAACCACTGAAAGGCAGAGCTGGAAAATTGACGCATTCAACCTTTCCATGAATCAGGTGAAATAAACATTCAGTGACTGTCATGCTTCAAAGGCTTATATACAAATGTCTGGAAATGGCAGTATTACATCAAATAGATATTTTATAATTGGTCAGAGATAGTTCATGCATTAATCTACCATGGCGAGTCGTTTCCAAGGACATTCAAATGTGCAACGCTATTGTGTTTACTTTCATGAAGACAAATCTGAGTGGATATATGATTTTACTGGGCTAAGACCAAGTCAGTCATAGCATATACAAATCCATGTTGTTTGAGTTTATTTTTTAAACATTTTTTAATGGAGATATATATATATACTATATATATATATCATATATATATTAACAGTGGAACTATTTATGATGTTGATATAGCTGAATAAATTATCCTTTAAAGCTAAAAATACTAAATTTTTCTTCGCTACTTTTTGGGGATATCAGTCTATGTTCTGAATTATGATACTGTTCTTGTTGAGTTACTTATTGGTTTTAATCTCATGGAGCTCTTTCTTTCCATAAGTGTATATAACTAAGGTTTGGTTTTAGTTGCATTCAAAAACATTACATTGGCAACACTGGTATTAAAAAAAGATTTTTTCCTTTAAGAACAAAAAATACCATTTACAATGATCTTTAAAGTCTCCTCAACCCTTTGAATTAGTTGTTTCATGTGTTATAATTTTACCAAATTTTTTAATTCCTCCAGGGAGCCCTGAGCTATCATTCATTTTATTTGATGTTCCAGTGATTTGGGTTGCAGTATGAGATTACACATGGGAATAGAACACCATTAGAGAGAAATAAAATCCTTTGTACAGAACACATAACCCTCTATAGTAGCCTTTAGCACTGCACAAACAGTGATAAAGGGATGACATGACTAATATTGGACTCTTTCACATGAGACCAATTGTCTTTACAGCTTATGTGGGTCTTAGTGTAGAATTTTCTAATTTTAGCTTGAGCCCTTTTGGAAGATACACATAAAATCCATGCAATCTAATCATAAATAGACATGCAATCACTATGTACTATTATATGTCTGTTGTATATAGTGTACAGAACTCATCTATTCACTAAATCTTTGATTTTAAGTTATATTTAAGGGAAATGTAACTGAATAATTCATAGTCTGAATCTCTAGTTTGTGGGTGAAAAGTTAAGGTTTTGGGAAACTGTGAAACATGGATCTATGAGGAAGTAGAATCTTATTCCCTACATCAGTAGGTACATTTATAGACAGTTCTTTTCATTTGTTTTGCCCTGGAGAGCTTGAGAGGTAAGAATCTTGCTGTCTTTTAGATTTAGGATTAAATGAATCTTCTGATAATTTCATTAAGCATACGATTTTCTTTCCTTTGATCATACTGATATGTATAAGCAGGTCCTTTAAAAATAATGACCTTAGAACTTCTGAAGGCTTGGGGTAGATTTCTGTTTTAAAACTTTAATATATTTTGAGATAATTTTTACTGTCAGTATTATTTGTGAACTATAAATTCTCTCCTCTATCACCATTGTATTTTTGATGTCTATTCTGATGTGAATTGGATAAGCATTAAATATACTCAAAATTACATATATAAAAAATTGAATAGTGACAAGTTAAAGAAAACATTTGAGGTAATATGAGTACCAAATATTAAATTATGAATTCTTATTTATTTTTTTAGAGATGGGGTCTCACTATAGTGTCCAGGCTGGCCTCCCACTCCTGGGCTCAAGCCATCCTCCTGCCCCAGTAGCTGGGATCACAGACATAAGCCACTGAGCTAAAGTCTTATATTTAAATCAACCAGTAGATGACGTCTGAGTCTTCCACATATTTCATAAAAAGAAATACACTTTTTGTTAAGTGATTAAAAATTGTTAATATTATTAAAAAGGATAGACAAAATTCATACTGCATTTTGGAATAGAAGATTCAAAGAGCACTCAAATTTTTGGTTTTAACATCTTAAAAAATATTTTGATACTAGCGTCACTGTGATGTTTTGCATATATTATTTCATTTAATAGTCACAAAGACTTCATGAGTTGTAGGTAATACTCTCATTCCTATTTTGAAGATGAGAAAACAGGCTTAGAGAGTTTAAGTAACTGATCAAAAGTTACACAGCTATAATATGTAGAGATGAGATTGGAACCTAGATCTGTTTTCTTCTAAAGTTTATACATTTAACCATACAGCGATGTGGTGCCACAGCATAGTCCATTGATTAGTGGTGGAATATTTTCTTGACCTTGGAGTAAACTTGAGAAAAGGTCTGTAGTTTTTAACTTCTTGAGCAACATACCAGATGTTAGACTTCCTAGTAGATACAGCCAAGCCTTTTATATATATGGTTGGAAAATACTGTCTTACTGTGGTTCAGACCTCTTATTTCCCATATAATCTTCCTGACTTCCTTTTCAGTCTTCAGATCTAATGTTGTCCTCTTGCTTACTTAAACATTAATTCTCTTGATTGATCTTTCTATTATTTTTATTTGGGTGGTTCGTTTGTTTTACCTTCTCTCCTGACAAGTGACCATAAACTTGGCTGTATAGCATGTCAAGGCAACTCTTTAACTTAGGTAACTTGATATCATAAAATCAGCACTATGTTAATATCTAAAACAGTGAGATTGTGGATCATATAAGCCCATGTAAAAAGTATGTGTAAGTTACATTTTGGCCCTGTTCTTTCTGATAAACTGCTTTACCTAAATCTTGACTGGAAATTTTAGTTGGAGTCTCCAGGTATCTTTCCTTAACCAGTATTTGCTAGATTTCTTAGGAAGTTGAAGATATTAAAAGAAAATAAAAAACATGGATTAAAAAGTACTTATCATATCTAAATGAATGGATTAAGCTATTAAATAATGAAAACATATATTTGTATGTCAAGGTATAGATATATAGATAAAAACTCAGTATAGATCTGTAACACCATTAAATTCTTCTTCATTGAGATATTGGTGGAGCCATTAGCCAGATGTTATAGAAAATTGTGTACTGGTCCTATTTTAGTAATTTCTAAGGATGTGATTAAAATAAACATGGAACTTTGGAGTCAAACATGGGTTTGAGTCCTAGAATTGCTTCTTAGTTGTTGAGTGATGTTTGGGAAGTCATTTAATTACTTTGCTTGTCAATTTGTTTACCTGTAAACAATTTTCTGAATAGCTAAAATTAAAAAGACTGGCAATATCAAGTGCTGACAATGATTTGGAGCAATTGGGACTGTAATACTTTGCTGGAGGAATGCCAAATGGAAGAGCCACTTTGCACAGCAGTTTTTTAAACCATTGAATATACTTTTACCCTAAGACCTAGCTATTACATACCTAGGTATATTCTTAAGAGAAATGAAAACATATGGTTACACAAATATTTACATGTGGATGTTTGTATCAACTTTACTCATAATCATCAAAACCTGGAAACAACTGATATGTTCATCAACTAATGAATGGATAAGCAAATTGTGATATATCTGTACAATAACAAGAAGGGACTACTGATATGTGCAACAAAATGGTTAAATATCATAATATTTATGCTAAGTGGAAGAAGCCAGATACAAAAGGCTACAAAGTATATGATTCCATTTATAGTGATATTCTGGCAAAAGCAAAGCTATAGGAACATAAATTAGATAAGTAGTTGCCATTGTTCTGGAAGTAGGTAAAAGGGATTGACTCCAAAGGGGAAAGAGGGAATACTTTGGGGTGAGGAAACTTTTCTATATCTTGTTTGTATTGGTGGTTATATGACTATACATTTGTCAAAATGATGAATTTTACTGTATGTGAAATCATATGTCAGTACAAAGAAAAGAAAAAAATAAGGTGGTTATGGAAATGATAAAAGATCACTATCTCCTCCAGTTTTTCTTCTGTTTGGTTCTTCATTGTTCTCTGCATCTGCTAGGACTCTCATAAATTTAAGGTGCATGATGAATTTCGATTTCTTATTTCAGGGCTGAGATACTAGATACTTTATCTACTTTATGAGATACTAGATACTTTATCTGTCATGATCTGCAGTCCCTGAGTCAGATTTTAAATCAAGTCATCAACTGGATTCTTATAGTTCTGGATGTTCCAATTAGTACTGAATAACTTAGATCTGGAATTTGCATACTCTGTAAGATATACCAAATTTACCTGCTTCAGCTGGATTCCTTATGTCTGTCCCGTGGCAATGAGGGTGCACAATATGATTGGGAAGGTGTGTAAAGCAGTCTTGAGATGGGTTCACTTCCACTACAGCTTTCAGCTCATCATTATTCGCTTTGGTCTCATTTTCAAGATTAAAGTCACCAGAACTGAACTTCTCTAACCATCGATGTACTGTACGTTCATTAGCCACATCCTTACCAGATACTTCGTTGATATTTCGGACTGTCTGTGCTGCATTGGTTCCACAATGGAACTCATATTCAAAAATAACACAAATTTTTGACTTATCCATGGTTTCACAAAAGTTGCAAAAGATTTGAAAGATAATCACAAGCCAAAATGTGCATTTGAAAGACTGAAGATGTACCTTCATGATAATGATAAAACTTAAAAAAGAAGTGTCAAATTGAAATGTCAGAGATGTCAACTGTCAAACTCAGTACTTAAGGAAATGGGACATTCCATACTTAACCTAATAAATAGTCCCTGTGTCCTCACACTTAAGTTTCATGATTGTATCCTATTTTTTTCCCCAAGGACAATAGTAATTTTCAGTGAATGACATCAAAGTACCATAAACTGCATACTTTGAAACAGTCTAGGATGTGTGAATGACTGATTTCAAGTGAACAAATATAAATCATGCTCTTGTGTCAAATACTTCCCTAGATCAAGAAAGAAGTAGCACTAATAATTTTAATAGTACTAGGTGTAAAGAGAACATGAGTAAAATTTAGAGTTTTAAAAACATTTTAGAAGTGTTGCATTTTAAAGAAATCACAGATTATTTCATCTTCCCAAATGCTAAGGCAGATTATTGAGGGCTATATATATAAATTTGTTCAGAATTCCTAATATGTTAAGGTTGCTGTAGAGTATATTGTGCTATAATGATATCTGCTGATTTTTCTCTATGATAGATTAAATACAGTATATTATACTTAGAGCTGATGTCCCCTTATCCCTCTACCACCACCCCACTGATTATCGAGAGTCTTTAGAGAAAATAGCTCATTGCACTGGATGATTACATGCCTCCATTGAATAGTAGCTTGCTGCAATTATTATTACAATGGCATATTGATTTTTTTTCTCATTTCCATTATGGAAATTAAAGCAGAATTTGTTTATAATGAGCTTCTGTATATATTGTGGATGTGATTGTTTCTCAATATGAGCTATTTTTTTAATATATATTCTTCAGCAATCTGATGTCTCTGATATTTTGTCAGAAATTTAGGTCTCTTCCTGTTGATAAGCTTTACCTTAGGGAGATATGAAATGGATAGTTTGGGGGCTAGAATGGAAATATAGATGCGGTTTAAATATATAGAATATAGATTTTAATTATTGCTTCACAGAAGTCCGCAATATATTGACTTATGTTTATGAAGTTCTTGGGCAGTATGAGAATACTTATTCTCTTAACCATTCAAGCAAGTAAATTTAATTAAAGTTAAATTAGCAAATATTTATTTAATGTTGACATATAAATATTTATTTAGCAAATATATATAAGGTACTTTGCAAAGCACTATGGAAGGTAGAAAGATGAATAAAATATTATAACTGTCTTTACAGAATTTACCGTCCAGAGTGGGTGGGTAAGACGTGTGGGAAGAATCATAACGTCAAGGAATAAGAGATAAAGATTACATGGGGGTTTGAAAGAAAACCTTTTTTTTTTTTTTTTTGGTTGGAGAAGAAAAACATTAATGGCTTAAAACAGCCCACTTGAGACTTGGAGGTTTGGAGAGATGATGTTGGGATTACCTTCTGGGAAGAAAGAATAAATGAGCTAACACAAGGAAGTGCAGGGAGAACTTCAGGAATGGTAATTTACCTGGTTTTATTGGTGCTTGTGCTTTAATGCCTGAGGCTAGAAAGGTAGATTGAGTCTAGGTCAGAACATTGGGCCATTAAGTAGTCAAGGGGAAATATTTGGACAGAAGACTGTGGTTGAAGGCAATTTACTCTGGCATTTGGTAAAATGAATAAAAGACAAAAATGAAGCTGTGGAGACACCATTTGGGAAGCTCCAGGCATATTAAAGGAAAGGTAACTAGGGCTAAACTAGAATATTAGCATAGACACTGAAAAGGAAGAGCAGGAATTTATGGGGGAGTCTTTCTAGAAGTAGAATATTCATGACCGGATGCCAGAAAGTCAAATCAAGCTCCCTGTGATCAGTCTTCCAGCCTGCTAATATATATGGAACTTTATCTCCAGCTAATCTCCCAAGCCTGCTTACTTAACTCCTGCCACATTGGTCTCCTCACAGTTCCTGTAGCGTTCCAATTATACTAGGTAACATCTTAGAACCAAGTTTGTCCTTAATCCTTCTACTGGAAAAATTACTTTCTTCAGGTCTCTGCTCAAATACCACCTTATCAAAGAATCTTTCCCTGATCACACATGGTAGGAGTAGCATCTTGTCGCTCCTTTTATTCTTCTTCCCAGGGTTTATTTTTCATAACTGCATCAAAACACTGACATTTATTATATAGTTATTTCTTTATCATCACTCTCTTTCTTTCTAGACACCCAGCTCCATGAGGGTACAGGCTTAGTTTTGTTGCCTTTTATATCTCTATCACCTAGAACATGCTTGGTACTTAGTAGACATTCAACAAATATTTGTTGAACGAATAAACAAAGTAAATGCAAAGGTGAAAGTGATGGGGGATGGAAAAATTATGCCAGTATTTCAAGTCTGAAGTATTCAAAGAGATAACTATGGAAGAGTGGAGGAGGAGTTGATTTAGGGAAGTAGAGACAGAGGAAGGTAAATTCAGCTTATAAATTGAACCTTAAGTATATGATGCTGGTTAAATAACCAAGGCAGAGCTGTGTAATGAGGCAATCGAAAATGTGGAGAAGACTGGTATTTAGGTAAAGATCACTGAGTTATCTTCATCAAGTCAATACTTAAAGCAATGGGAGTAGAAACAAGAATGATAAGTGATATTAAGACAGACTTATATGATTTGAAAACCATAACTTGATTTTGGATATTTAATATTTTAAATATATAAACTTATTTATACTGTTTTTGTTTATTTATTTCTTAGCTGGGTTAACAACTTTGGCCATGAAGGTCTTGGACTCTTACTGGATGTGCTGGAAAAACTTCTGGACAAAAAACAGTAAGAATAAACATTAAGAATAAAATCACCAAAGGGGAAATTTTTAGGTACAACATAATATGTTTTTTTCTTTTACTTAGGCAAGAAAATATCGACAAGAAGAATCAGTATAAACTTATTCAGTGCCTCAAAGCATTTATGAATAATAAGGTAAGTAGTATTTATTTCTGCCTTTGTCATAAAAGGTGAGAACTTGCCTTACAGTATGAAAATATGAAACAGACAAAATAGTGGGTGTTTATCCAGTTTACGAAAGAGTCTTTATGATCCAAATAATAAATTTCATTTAAATATTATTTATAATATACTTTGCTTCACAAATATTTTTGGTGGGTTTTTTGCAGTTATGCAAATGTATTAGTCTTATTCACACTTTAGGTATTATATGGGATTCTGTGAATTTTTAAACAATGATTTTTCTTTTAAAAATAGTTTGTGCTCAGGTTATGAAATTATAGTAATTTTTTCTATAAACTATTTTTTGTTACTGTCTTAGAAATGATCTGCTATATACCTAGGGATAAAATACCATTGACTAATTTACTTAATTACATAATTCTCTTGACATGGTGTTTTATAATAATAATCTCAAAATATTTAGTAGAAATAAATACCACAATAACCAGAAGTTTGCCAAGTGTGAAATATAGCTATTAATAACCAATGCAGTAAGATTGTGTGTTAAAGTAATCTGCAGTCTTTATTAAGCATATGGAATTATATGTAAAAATTCACGTATTCTATTCACACGTATCAGCAAAGAATATCATCAACATGTGCAATGGTTGCTTGCTTGTGGACATAAGACTCCCGCATAGAATATTCTGGTAGTGCTGTCTGGAATTTTCCTACAGAAACACTCCCATCAGTACAATAATAGTATAGAATTTCTCAACTTCTGTGCTCTTAGTCTTTGGCTACAAAATTATGCAGAATCTGTTGCCTTATAGGAAAGTACTTAATGAACATTGCTTCTCCGCAGCTCAACATGGGTCTTTTTCTTCAACTGAGGGAAACAGTGACATAATGGAAAGAGAACAGTACTAGAAATCAGGAGATACAGTTCATGCTTTGCCACTAATAAGCTGAGTGACCTTTGGAAAATTACTTGACTTTTCTGGTTATCAGTCCCCTCATCTGTAAATTTAGCTATGGGATCCTTTGTTCTAAATTCTTTTTGACTTGTGTTGTCAACTATCACAGCTGTTCAGGATGCTAAGTAATTGTAATCAGAATAGTCACTGGAGAAAGTTATATTAGTGAGATTTCCTATAAAACCTCTTTCACAGGAGATACTTTAATATGTCAACACATAGTTTCTTAAGTGTTTGGCAGTTTTGAAGAGCGTGATGATTTGACTTAGGTTATTCTAAATTAAGGGTGAGTTTTAGGTCATATTAATGTCTTATAAATAGCTGCTCAGAACATGAATAAATAGATCTTTTATAGACATGTGGAACAATAGGCATAAAATATGCATTTCAAATAGAAAATAAACAGTTATTTATCTATTTCAGGTTGGAATAAATTGTCCAAATCAAGGAATCAAACTTTCATTTGAAATGACTTACAAATCAAATATTTTTGGCCCCATGGAATTTAGAGATTACCTACTTCAAAAACTCTTTTCACTTATCCAGTGCATATAATAATAGGATTGTAAAAAGCAACCCATTGTTTCTTAACTTCCATTACTTTAATATTGCTCTGATGTTTGGATCAGTAGTTTTCCAAATACATTTCTCATGTCTTCGTTTTTATTTTCAGTATGCCCCTACATATTAAAAATTACTTTTAAACATTAAATAAAACTTTGAAACGTTAAATGATTTCACTCTCAGTCTAACTGATTCTTGAAGTTGTAATTTTAAGTTTGGTAATTGCATGGCAATCATCCATCTCTCAGTTTTACAAATGTGTTTTTCACTTACATTCCTTACTTTTTATTATCTACTGGCCACCTCTATACATATTTACCTCTTTTGTTTTCTTTGCTTCTTTCCTATCTTGTCTCATTTTCTTTTGCTTTTTTTTTTGGTGTTATCTTATCTCCACATATTTTCTAACTTATTATGACCTATGGTAAAGTCACATTTAAGAGCTTTAGCTGTGTTCCCCATCTGCCCCTCCAAATTCTTTTACAAGTTAAATTGGGAAGCATGGAACTATTCATATGTTTGGTACTTATGTAAAGGTCAGCTTGTAATGGACATTTTGCTTTTATGAAATGTTGTCAGATTTCACTATTAGACTATGAAACAAAGCAAACATATTTTATAAGAAATCTGAGAAATACTCTGTGGAACCAAGATCAATGAAAATATTGCCCTCTTAATGTAATGGAAACCCAAGTTTTAGGCTTTATTTAGCATTTCTTTATTTATTTACTAGAATTTGCACATGCATATGTGTGCATGCACACACATATTCATGCCTAGAAAATAAAATGGTATTTTCTCCGCCTATTGACTTGTCACCCTTAATAAAACCCAGGTGCCATTTCTTTGTGTTCATAGCTTTTGTAATGCAGCACAGCTGCCTGAAATGGGGAGCATAGGAGCGAGAAGTTATGGGAAAATCCATAACAAGGTTTATTGCTGCTTTAAGTGGAATATAGTATACACAAGAATTTTTTTTAAATATTTTCCCCTATTTGTTCACCTTAATTTTCTATACAAACATATTGGACAATTTAACCATGAATTCCAGGCATCTCCAGGGAGACCCAATGACATAGAATTACTTTAGAAAATCATATCAGTATGTGCTTTACATGTTCTTTGTTGAAGAAATACTGATTGTTCCCATATTTTTAGGGCAGTATAATGGAGATCATATTTGATTAAGGGGAAAAAACTCCAAGATGCAGTCATTTCAAGTAAAAAACAAAGGCAATTATTTAATAACTGCATTTGATGACCATTCATATAATTAGGTAGAACCTCATTGTGGAGGTATGGGTGTTTGGAAGGTCATTGTAAATTGCTTTTTAAAATTAAAGCTATGTTTTACAGACATTTTGAATGGAGGCTTTTTTTTTACTTTCTCTCTTTAGTTTGGATTGCAAAGGATTCTAGGAGATGAAAGAAGCCTTTTACTATTGGCAAGAGCAATTGACCCCAAACAACCCAACATGATGACTGAAATAGTAAAAATACTTTCTGCTATTTGCATTGTTGGAGAAGAGAACATGTAAGTATTGCTATATTGTTATATCTGCTGCACGGGAAATGACACTTGAGAAATTAATAAGTCCTATTTTTATTCTGTTTTTTATGGATAACTTGCATGAAAACAAAATTAGATTTTAGAAAATTTTGATTAACATTTTCATCCTATCTATTTATATTTTGGCTTTTTTGTTGATATTCTGAAAACTGGGTTTAAACAGAATCTTAATGGGAAATTGTTCAAAGTTGGATTCAAAGTGAGTCAATAGATTTTTGTTTTGTTGAATGTAAAGCAATTGTTAGAAAAGTGGGCAAAAGTCAAAGAGTTATTTTGGCAAATGCACACATGTGCACACACACGGCTACACATCATACAATTTGGCTTCTTTAACTATTTGAATTGACTGAAGGCCTTTAGTTTATACTATTTTATATTATTATTTTACAATAGCATTTTGCTTCATCTGCCTATGGTAAATGCAAAGATGAAGTAATTATTTGTAGGGTGAAATAAACTAACTTGTTAAAAAGAAAGAAAAAAGGTTGTTGCTAATTATTCAGAGTGTATATATGTGCCAAATTCAGCAAGTTGTTGTGGAACATGCATAAGGTCATATCTTAGGGAAATAATATTGAATAAGAAGCAAAATTTCAAATTGTATATCATTAATAAGTTCAATTTGTAAGAAACCATTGTGATAAAAAATGAAATATGTTCTAAGGACATGAACTAAAATATTTCTTTGGAATACTTTGTCTGCCAGTAATAATTTCAGTTTGAATCAGGCCAGGGCCATCTGAAAATTTAATAATGTTCTAATATATTGACTTTCTCCTAACTTAAAATAAAATGAGATGTTGTTTAGTGTTAGTGACTATACTTAGAAACCGAAAGACAAACACTAAATGAAAATATCGTCATATAGCGTTCAGTCTTATCCCAATGAGAACAAACTGAGAATGAGATAACATATACGAAAGTAAGGTTTTGTAAGCTTTTATAGAAAAATCAATTTATATATGAGTAAGAAATTTTTTTAGTCAATTAGATTTTCAATACTTAATTCATAAAACACAGTCTAGCCTGGGAAAATTGTTGTGATTTAATTACAATTTCAGATATCATTTGATAAAAATAATATGCATAGAGGTAATTTGATTTAGATATTTGTATGTACTTATCAGTATTTTTGTTCAGGTACATAAGTTTCTTGTGCTAGATCATCATAGATTCTTCTTTAATTAAATGGACTTTCTCTGTTACATATTTTTTTCTTATTCCATTATCAAAAAATGTTGAAGTTTTAGGTCATTTATCAAATATTCACTCTTTCCAGCAATTTATTATAAAATTAGTCTGTTTATACTCAAATTGTTAATGATTATAGGTGCCATATTATGTTTAAGTGATATTAATATGTTAATACAGGAAATATCAAAACCTAAAGATTTAAATTTTAGTGTTTATCAGTTAAGTATTCTTTTCAAAATGTCACCCAGAAACATTATTTTAAAGGTTTTTTAAATTGAATTTTCATTTGATGCCCTAAAATTATTTAAAGCTATTGATATTTGACTTATAGAACTATGTGGATAGGAACACAATTCTTGTAATGGTCTTTCAGTTAGACAGGAGGAATAAGTTCAGAGAGCTATTGTACAGAATGGTGACTGTCGTTAGTAACAATATATTGTATACTTGAAAACTCCTGAGAGAGTAGATTTTAAGTGTTCTCAGCACGGAAAAGTATGTACCATGTTGCAGTTGGTTTCTAAAAAAGACAGTATAAAAGTATGTGAGGTCATTTGTATGTTAATTAGTTTGATTTAGCCAGTTCATTATGTATACATAGTTTAAAACATATGCAATTTTTATTTGTCTATTAAGAATAATAATTTAAGAAATATAAACATCAACCACCTGAAGAAAAAACAACAGGTAAGACTGAAAGGAATAACCCATGCACATAATATATGTGTAAGAAATATTTCTCATTTATTTCTTCTTTTGTGTGTCTCTACAGTCTAGATAAACTTTTAGGGGCTATAACTACAGCAGCAGAAAGAAATAATAGGGAGCGATTTTCACCAATTGTGGAAGGATTAGAAAATCATGAAGCTTTGCAATTACAGGTGAGTTCATTTTGTCTTAAATTGCTTATAGAGTTAATTTAGAGTACTCCTTTTGTTTGACAACTCCATTTTAACTGGCATTTATATCGTATGGAATGTAAAAATCAAATTCTTCCTGTTGCTAGAAGTTTTGTTTGTGAGAATAACTATTTGTTTAAAATTGTGAAAAATGCTTGAATTATTATAAATATGAGTTATGATTGTCATTGATGTTTGAGTAGGAATTTAGTAATTAATGTAATAGATCAGGGAAATTGAAACCTTAGCAATAATTGGGGCAATAGGGCAAGCAATTCAGCCAATGCCATTATCCTAACAAGTTTTAATGAAGTCTGTGAGCTTGTAGAAATTTAAGAAAATTAAACACATCTCATTTTATGCCATTCAGATAACATTCAAAGGTCTGACTCACCAGAATAGAGGGGATTGAATTGCAACTCTTAGGTCAGTGTCCATCTGATAACCCTATGTAGACATAGCCTGTATGTCTTCTTTAGAAAATGACAAAACTCACTTTTTTTCTTAGTTGATTTTAGGAAATGAGTCATTTTATGAACAATAACTTTGTTCCCGAGGAATGAGAACTTATATTTATTTGCCATATTTATAGTATGAGGTTCTGGACTAAGCATATTAATTTGCATGTGTTATTTGATTTAATTCTCAAAACCCAGCTATGATGTAGATATTACTGTATTATCATCTCCATTTTGCTTATATGACAAATAAGCTAAGTGAGATTAAATAACTCCTCTAAGGTGACAGAATTTGATGCTAAGTTTTTTGATCTCTCGTGCTTATGTCTTTATTTTAGACAGTATATACCATTTAATGTAGCACGGAAAGCTCTCTCTAAAATATTTTTTAAGCTCTTGTATTGTTCCACAAAGAGAACATGGTTCCACATTTAATTTTATCAAGTTCTTTAGTAGTGTTTAAATATTAACATTTCTTATCTGATGTGAAACAAGCACAATTTTTTCCTTTTTTATTGTATTATGAAGTATTAGTATCTTTTTTCACCAGAGTTTGAAACTGCATCAGATAGATGAATTGGCTTGTCTAAAAATAAGCTGTGATGTTACAAAACTATAATACCTCTCCAAATGTTTGAGGATCTTTGTTAATTACTACTTCCACTCCACCTATAATGAGCATTTTGAACTAACTTTTATCATGTGCCTTTCATGTCAAATGTGTTATATATTTTTTTGAATTAGGATATTTCTTTCCAGTGTTTTCTTTTTTATAATACAGTTGTTATAAAATTTAATTTTTTTTTAATAGGCAGATTCTCACTCTGTTGCCCAGGCTAGAGTGCCATGGCATCAGCCTAGCTCACGGCAACCTCAAATTCCTGGGCTTAAGCAATCCTTCTGTCTAAGCTTCCCAAGTAGCTGGTACTACAGGCATGCGCCACCATGCCTGGCTAATTTTTTCTATCTATTTTTAGCTGGCCAATTAATTTCTTCCTATTTTTTAGTAAAGACGGGGGTCTCGCTCTTGCTCAGGCTGGCTTCGAACTCCTGACCTTGATCGATCCTCCGGCCTCGGCTTCCCAGAGTGCTAGGATTACATGTGTAAACCACCGTGCCTGGCCATAAAATTTAATCTTAATAAAGATTCAACACTGTCTTTTTTAGATGACTTCTTGAAAATTTTGTTCTTGTTCCTATGGTTGGACTTACCTAACTAAATTTCATTGGCTTTTAGATATATGTATAAATTTGACTTCTCTTGCAAATTTTGTTTAGGAGGAATTAAATATTTTATTTATATTCAAAGCTTTCATTATGTTTTATACTTAGTTTGTCGTATTTGTGCCAAGTATATTTATATTTTTTAAAAAATCTTCTTTAAATGAATTTTTAGCCACAACTCTGTGAGTTATGTATCATTATTGCCAGCTTTCTGATCAGGGAATTATTGATTTGCTTGAAGGCTGAGTAACCTGCTCAAAATTGCACAGCTGTTAAGTGGAAGAGCTATGATTTGAACCCAGGTCTTTGTGATGTCAGTATTTGTATACTGCATTGTCTGTCCTTTAAAGTGACACCTCTGCCAAAAAGTAGTTCACCCCAGACAATGGAGTAGAATTGACATTTGCCAACCTGAAGTAAGCTGGACAGAATGGAATGATGAAGTGGCAAGTTGTGAACATGTAACTTATGGAAGAAACATTGACATGATTCTAAGTATTCAAGAAATTGTTGAATACTGATCATAGATGCAAATATGCAACCTACAATTTGAAATTTCATGTTTTAATGAACTACAAAAATTAGTAATTTGTTATATACAGAGGCTAGTACTCTTACATGAATTGTGAAGTGGGTTTGTTTATTTGGACTATTTAATGTGAATGAAAAACATATCCTCTAAGAATTCAAAAAGATATTCGGAATACAGGAATGAAAAACAAAAGTTCAAATCTGTTGTTTAAAAAATATAATTAGTGCTGTATTTTAACAGAATTAGTTTTCTATTTCTGTAGTATCCTGAGACTTCTCAAAATGTTATTATAGTCTAAGGAAGTAATTTTGTTAAAATACAGAACTAATTATATTTTTAAATAACTACTATATACCTTTTTTTCTTTTTTTTATTTTAAAACAGGTTATTAACTTCTCACAGATATTTTTCTAGTTCACCTTTAAAGTGAAATTTTGTACTCGTGATAGCATTTTCATTATCTTCAGTAGTTCAAGAAATAGGTGGATGATAAATCATATATGTTCATATGCTCTCTCTTCATTGACTTTCCTTCAGCTTAGGAGCATTCTTCAGTCTCCTCCACGCTACAGCACCTTCTTTTGATCTGAGTTACACTTCTAACTCACCTCTCATCTCCCTTTTTCATTTTATAGTCCATGTCTCTAAAAGAATAATCCATACTTGTTTTCTGTTTTATAAATTACCTTTTGCAAGTCAGTTTTGTCAGAGTTCTCAAAAAGGTCTACAGTAATCCTCTAATTTCAAAATTCAATGACCTCTTTCCAATCCTGATCACTTGGTACTATTGATCGTCATCCTCCTTGAAAGTTTTACTTCCCTTGGCTTTCTATGCGCCATTCTCTCCTTACTCTCTGACTACCTCTAACTCTTCTTTCTCTGTCTTTTTAATGTATTTCTCCTCTTGTTATTTCCCAGGTATTTTGTTCCCTATGTTCTATCTTTGGTTCTTTTCTCTTATCATTTTATGTACACACATCCATATATAATGTGCATATATACACTTACATTATAAACAGTCGTAGACATACATATATATATATATATATTTATTTTATTTTCTCCATGAATGTTCTCAATTCCTCTCTAGCTTTAATAACCAACCGTGTTTGAATGTTTCTCGAGATTTATATGTCTAACCCATACCTCTCTCTCTATTCAATCCTACATGTCCGCCTAACTAGATATCTTATAGGCATCATAAAAATAAGATATTAAAGTAGTATTTATAAGCCATATGCCAGGAAATGTTTTAAATACTTTACATACGTTATCTCATATAAACTTCACAGCACTTCTATGAGGTAGTATTAGGTCATTAAATATGAAATGTCTGATTTCAAATCAAAAGTTTAGTTTATTATATCTCAAACAAGAAGCAGTACAATAAATCAAAGTATGCGCCTAAACTGTCAACACAACTTTGCCATTTTAGCTGTAGCTTGCTTATGCCAGCAGCAAAGAAGCCTGGAGAGTGAGAGGTGATGAAATTCTGAAAGGCATTTTTCACAGCTTATAGAGAATTGAATATTTTTCCTTATAAAAAGTGGTCCAAAGCCTTGAAGAAGTGGTAGTCAGTTGGTGCAAGGTCTGGTGAATATGGGAGATGATAGACAGTTTCCAAGTCCAGCTTCTGTAGTTTGAGCAGCATTGTTTTTTGCAGCAAGTGGTCTTGCAAGAGGATTGGCCTGTCTCTGTTGACCACTCTTGGCTGCTTAATCACAAGCATCCTCATCATTTCATCCAACTGGTTTCAGTAGACATCTGCTATAATCAATTGACCAGGTTTCATGAAGCTGTAGCGAATAATACCAGTGTTCGACCACCAAACAAACACCATTAGGTTTTTCTGATGAATATTCCATTTTGGACTCTGTTTTGGCACTTCATCTCTATCCAACCATTGTGCCAAACACTTGCAATTGTCAGAAAGAATCCGTTTTCATCGCACGTAACAATATGGTGTAGAAATGCTTGTCCTTTATGTCATGACAACAAAGAAAGGCAAACTTTGAGATGATTTCTCTTCTGATGCTTGTTTAATTCATGCAATACCCATCCATCCGGCTTCATTACCCTGCCCATTTGTTTCAAATGATCCAATATTGTTGGAATAGTAACGTCAAACCTTGCTGCTAATTCACACAGAGGTTGAGGTGGATTCGCTTCCACTACAGCTTTTAGCTCATCATTATCCACCTTGGTCTCCGGTCGCCCCCATGCCTCATTTTTAAGATTAAAATCACCAGAATTGAACTTCTCTAACCGTCAATGTACTCTGCGTTCATTAGCCACATCCTTCCCAAACACTTCGTTGATACTTCAAGCTGTCTGCGCTGCATTGGTTCCATGATGGAACTCATTAAAAAATAACATGAATTTTTGACTGATGGTTTTACAAAAATTTCTATTAAAAAAATTGAAAGATAATCACAAGCCAAAATATGCATTTGAAAGAATGAAGATGTACCTCCACAATAAAGTAAAAATAAACAAGAAGTATCAAAATGAAATATCAGAGATATCTACTGTCAAACTTAGTACTTAAGGAAATCAGACATTTCATACTTAATAACCTAATAGTATCACCATTTTATAGATGAGCAAAGTGAGGCTCATAGAGGTTAAATAACTTTCCTGGGGTCACAGTGTGTGAATAGAAGGCAAAGAAAGCCCAGATTAGACACCAGGAGTCTGGCTCTAGCACATATTCTTTAACTACCGTACTGTATCTCCTCTTACATTAAAACTGAGCTCATAATCTCTTCCCCTTAACCTGATTTCTCCCAAAGAAGTCTACTCTTCTTTCTGTGTTTCCCCACTTTAGATTATAGAGATACCATGTTTTACTGAAACTTTAATTTTACTCAAGACTTCATTCTTCTCTATCTCTTATCTTCAGTCATCAAATCTTATCACAAAGCATAGACTGTGAATCTAATCCATTTTCCCTACCTCCATTGCCTTTATCTTCTCCCACCAATATTATTTTAACAGTTTCCTAATTAGTACTCCACACTGATATTTTCTTCCTCTCTAGACAAATGTTCTACACTGTTGTCAGTTATCCTTAAAAAATAAATCTAATTCTAACATATTAGCATTCCTAAAAACCTAATTGCTAACTTGATAAAGGTGAAAAGCCTAATTGTGACATATGACCTTTTTCAATGTGGCCCTAATTTAACATTCTGGACATCAAGCCTGTCATTCTCCCAAATGTACCATATGTTTTAGCCATATTAAACTTGGTGTTTCTCAAATACAGTATAGACTTTTAAATACTCTCAAGCATTTTATCATGTAGACTACATTGCCTTAAATACTTACCATTGCCTACCCATATCTCTTTCCTCCTAGTAAGGTTTAATGAGAACACAAAGGGAGGCAAATTTTGGTGTGTCTTGCGTAAGTCTTGGAAGGCTTCAGTGATGAGGTGATATATTCACTGTGCCTTGAAGAATAAGGAATAATTTTTCAGAAATTATCTTTGTTGATAGAGAAAGCAGTACTATGGTAGGGTAGAAGGGGAGAAGGGCTTCTAGTAGGTAAAATAGAGGTCAGAACAGTCTGCCAATCACTTCATAAAAGAAGATAGAATGAGGTAATACCAACATCTAGTTCAAACTAATTTCTTTGTAGCCAAGGAGGAAAACCTATGATCATTAATAATTGTTTTTCAAAAGAGAAAGTGGTATAGTTAACATACAATATTGTATTGTCAAAACAGCCACAGTCTTCATAGGCTGCTATTAGTCTGAAAGATGCCACGTCTTTATAGTATTTCAGGATCTATATAGAAAAGTATGCTAGCATGAGTTCATACATTTTAAAACCGTTTTCTAAGATTCTGAAAAAAATAGATTTGTGCATGTTGTAATTAGATATGGTGCACAAAAACAGAGCAATAAATCTACCCTTTCCTGATATGTAATGGCTTCACTTATCTAGACCTCACCTATTTAATAGATTTATCCTCTGGAATATAACTGAGAACCATAAAAGAAATAAAAATGAAATAAAACAATCTGAGCAGCCTAAAAAAATGTTACCCAATCCATCAAGTAAGCCTCATGGTGAGAAAAACCTTTTGGCCTTTAATCAGAGTCTGTTTATTCTCATTTTTTATGTTATCTTAATCAACCGGATTATCTGCTTTGTATCCACAGCAAACTAGAAATGTAGGTTGGAAGGTTGGGAGAAGGTTTATTAGAGACTGGTGTACTGAGATCATCAAAAAGTGACAACTGACATACTGACAGCAAGGGAGGAGTAAATAGAAACATAATAAAAGACTGACACTGGAATGCAAACAATGATAACATTTGGTTTTATTTAGTGCCAGAGCAAGGAGCCCTGCACACCTCAATACCTCCCGAGGGTATCTCTGTCTTACAGCCTAGCTCACTAACTCAAATATCTAATGATGCCCCTGAGTCAGCAAGAAAATATTAAATTATATCTAGTATATTTTGTTTGAGAATGTGGGAATTATGTAATTCATTTCAGAAAGTGCCCCAGTGAAAGCAGATATTGCGCTTAAATGGATAAACTCTGAGATGTGTGGACTTATTCTATGTAGCTTGATTCTTTTCCATGGTGCTTCTTGAGTATTGAGATTTTATTGTAAGTATACTTGTAAATTAGCCATTAGTGTGCTCATACTATCACATATGAGGGAGTAGCTTTGGACAAAGCATTTATCATTTGTTAGTAGCAGTACATTTATAAGAGCACAAGGCATTTCAACCTGTGAATAAGGAGAAAATTTGTGGAAATAAGCATTTTAAATATTAAGTGTTGAATGAATGCTTAATATTACTTAGGAAACTTGTTCTATTTACTGACAATTTCATATTTCTGGAAGTTTTAAGATAGATTACTACAGTGGGGGTTGTGCAGAGATATTTGTACAATGTAGTCATTTTTTTAGCATTAACAAAAAATAACTTCTGATTTAAAGAAGGATGCCTTTTATTGTAAATCTGCTTCAAAATTGAATGATTGTCATATCTATCATTCTCAGTAATAGAGGGTTATCAGTGACCTCCATTATATAAAAAGCAACAGGTACCTCTTGAAGTCATCATATTGGCTTCTTCAGTGCTATTTGGCACTATTGATCACTCCTTTATCAAAGCTCTCTCCTCCCTTGACTTCTATGCTATACTGAGCTCCCTTTGTTTTTCTTTTACCTTTGTGTTTTATTTAAAATTTCCTGTTTCTAGGCTTGGCTATTAAATTTTGCTGATTTCTAGAGTTTGATTTTCAGTCCATTGGTCCTTTGTTTCTCTCGTCCTGATGATCCTTGGACAGTCTCATGTTTTCAACTAGCACTCATATGTCATGTCTCTCTCTGAGCCCTTCTTTTCCAAATTCCTCCCAACTCACAGACCGTGTATGTTCAGCTGCCTCCTGACTGGATTTCAAATTCCATACTGTTCTTAAATGTGCTTATCTTCCTTTTCTTCATCTTTCTCCTTCCTACTACTATCCTTTCTCCAACCTTGACCTGCCTTTCTCTTGTATTTCCAGCCCTGGTTAACCTTAGCATTATCCATCCATTAGCATACACCAGAAATGTAATAGTCATCTTCAAATCTATCCTTACTCCATCTTCTGTTGTACCAGGCACCAAATCCTATTAATTCTACTTCCTTAATGTTGTACTTCCCTTCCTTGGGATAGTATCTGTCTCCACCCCTGCTGCCATTCCTTTATTTCAGGGCATTGTCACATCTCAGTATTTAACATTTCCCTGGACTCTTTAATATGTTCTACCCTTCATGATAACCCCCTTTACATCATCTTCCACAAAGTTATCTTTCTCAAATGTACTTCTTGTCAGATCACTGCTTAAAATCCAACAATGGCTTCCCATAGCCCCTAGGATTAAAGTGCAGTCCTAGCCCACACAAAAATACTTCATCCTCTGGCTGTTGCTTTCTCTGTAACGTCTTATTCCACTCTTCTACATATACTTTTGGTCCAGTCATACTGTACTTTTTTTCATGAAAATTTTATGCTGTTTCATTTGTCAACTTTAATACCTTTGTACATGACTTCCTTTTGCCTGGAATCCTTTTCTATTTCTTGACTTAATTAACTTGCTCTGTACATTTGTATCTTTCTTTGTCGGTACTTATTTTGACCTAAATCATCTTTTTTCCTAACTCCTGCTGGGCTAGGATAAAGAAAGACCTTGTTAATGTCAACAGAGTACTTAATAAGGTCAAGTGTGTGACAGTGTCAATAAAATTTTATATGTACAATTTGTCACAGCTAATGGCAATATGGATAATCTGTCTGAGAATGCCCTAGAGTTGGCAATTATTGTACTCCATAGCTCTATGAATTGTGATCAAACAAATAGATAGATGTTTATATAGTTTTCAAAGCCGGTAAGTTAAAATAAATGAAAGGTTCTAGCATTTCCCCAGTATTTTTGTGAAGATATTCATGTTTAAATATTTTCCTTTATCACTTAGGTAAGAAACTGAAAGCAATTTCTTTTTGTAATGGTATATCTCTTACTGATAAAATTTGAAATATTTAAATGTTATTCATTTGCTATATTTTAACCATTTTGTAGGTAACAGGAGTTACAAAGTAAATCCTAAACACAGAAGAACCTTGTCTTTAGAAAATTTATAATCCATTTTGTGATATTTCATCCTCTATACCAGACCCCCCCGAATAAAAACAATAGCATCCTATGACTAAAGAATGTAGATGATTATTGTAGAAATAGAATATACTATTATAATAAAGGAAGGATCATTATGTGGTTGAAAAACTGATTTTGATTCATTTTAGTGTATAATTAATTATGGCACAAGCTAGTGGATGCTTTATCAGATGCATAAAATTGATAGTTTTATCTATATATGCTTATGTGTTTACTAAATATCATATATATGTAGAAATCTCCATATGACAAAAGATCACTGAATAAAAATGCAAATACAAAAACTGATTATATATACTAATTGAACATCAGAGTTGTGGTCCTAGCCTGGTGTATTTATTAATAATGGAGAAAATTCACTGATTTTTTTGTGATTTTTAAATTTTGATTCTCATGGATACTGTATTTAAAACTAAAATGAGATATGGCAGATCATTTTGGAACTTAAGGCCATTATAAAGTAACTAAGCAACAGAGGAACTCTGGATAATGGACTTTGTGATATTCAATTCAAGGGCATTTGTTTTCTTTCCAGTACAAGGAGAAATGATACTCAGCAAGGCCAGATTTGTGCATTATAGCATGTTAGAAAGAATCCAAGGCTAAAGATCATGAGACCTGAATTCTAGTCCCATCACTGAGGCTTATTAGTTGTGTGATCTTGGGTAAATCATCTACTCTTTCTAGGTTTCTAATTTCTTTACTTTTAAATGAAATGTTCTCTCTAGTTTTAAAATCCCATGATTCTTTATTTTCTATCTCTGGAGCTAGATTTTTTTTTTGAAAGCAGATTGATTTTGTATTGTAAAAGGACAATAGAGTTTGCTAATGCTCTTAAAGATTTATATACTTGGAATTTGAGCATACCAATTTTGAAACTTTTCTTATTCAAAAGTGAGTTTTGTACTTCTTTGGAGCTTAGGTTTTAGGGATTAGTTCAGAAGAGTTTTTCTTTAAAATCTCTGGTATAGTGCTATTCAGTCACTATTATTCCCATGTACTGTGTCCCTATTGTCCAATATGGTAGCCACTATCCACGTGTGGCTATTGAGCACTTGAATTATGGCTAGTGAAACTGGGTGATTGAATTTTTAACTTAATTTAATTGTAATTAAATGTAAACTGTGATTAGTGGCTACTATATTGAACAGCACAGTGCTCTAGTGTGTGTGTGTATGTGTACACGTGTATGTGTGCATGTGTTTGAATGCATATGCGTGCAGAGTAGGGAGTGGGGTAGCAGGACATAAAGGAGAGGGAGTGAAAGTCATTATTTTGGATACTGTCCATACTTTACTGCTTAAGATGTATATGAAGTGGAATTTAACCAAATACACAAATCTACTTTTGCTTGTTTCATTTTTTGCATTCCATTATATATTATGATAACCATTTTATATACTAAACAAACAACATATTGTTAACATAATTATATATTTTTCTAATTAACCTATATTTTTCAAGCTAGCGATTTCTAGTAAATTAAGCGTGATACACCAGTTAAATTTCATTATTGTACCCATCCTTAAAAACTTTTGTTGTATGAATCTGTGAATGGGGTTTATGATACATTTGGAATGTGCTGGAATTTATTCTGTTTGTAGTAAGATACATAGTTCAGAATCATGAGTTTGCTTCTTCCTGTGTGACCTTATATGTATTATTTATCTGTTTTAAGCTCAGCTTCATCATCTGTGAAATAAGGACAATAGTAACACCTCGTGTGGTTTTTATGAGGATGAGATTAGATGGTGAATTATATAAAGCACCTAATATATTGTCTAGTAATTAACAGTAACAAAAATGATGATGACAATAGTTTGGGGGTTTGTATTTAGCATTAAATTTGGAATCCACACATGGGTATTTCAGTTATACCCAGTTTATAGTTAAGTAAAAAAGTATATTCTTCCCATAAAGCTATTATCTTTTTAAAACTTCATCTTGTATTTGTAAATAGTGACAATTATTTCAGTTTGAGTTTGACAATGTTCCTATTCTCCGAAAAGGACAATAATTATGTGGTAATGTAAGGGAATAGAAATAATTAAGATAATATTTTTGTCCCCCACATTCATGCAATATAAATATTTCTATGAAAAGGTATTTGTTTAACAGATGATATTGAAAATGACTCATGTTATTTGTAATTAGTTAGATATCTATTGGAATTTGATAAACAATAAATGGTGTGTTGTTGGCCGGGCGCTGTGGCTCACGCCTGTAATCCTAGCTCTTGGGAGGCCGAGGCGGGCGGATTGCTCAAGGTCAGGAGTTCAAAACCAGCCTGAGCAAGAGCGAGACCCCGTCTCTACTATAAATAGAAAGAAATTAATTGGCCAACTGATATATATATAAAAAAATTAGCCGGGCATGGTGGCGCATGCCTGTAGTCCCAGCTACCCGGGAGGCTGAGGCAGAAGGATCACTCGAGCCCAGGAGATTGAGGTTGCTGTGAGCTAGGCTGACGCCACGGCACTCACTCTAGCCTGGGCAACAAAGCGAGACTCTGTCTCAAAAAAAAAAAAAAAAAAAAAAAAAAAAAAAAAAATGGTGTGTTGTTAAACCAGTGCCTTTACCTGTTGAAATTACTGACTTCAAAGGGTCTCCTAATTATTGTATGTTATCGTGAATGGATGAAACACTATTTGAAAACAAGCCCTTATATATGCTTTATTATGTAGTGCGCATTAGTGTTAGTGTCACAGTGCCTTCTAGTTGATCTTAATTTACTTGCGTTAATTTTTTTCACACCTAGTATGTTAATCCCTCTTAATTATATATTTTAATACTCTATTTGGTGCAAAATATCCCACTATAGTGTAATGTTTTAGTATTACTGTATATATTCATATATAAAGTGAGTTTTAATAGCTTTGCATTTATCTTATTAAATATAAAGTTATTTTTATGTTGATACATTAATTAATTTTATTGACTTTTATTATCTCATGATCTAAATACTTTTATTTGTGTAAAGGTACAATTGCAAGACTCATTAACTTGTTTCTCATGGAAATGTTCTCTTTACTTGTACAGTATTAATATAAGCCGTTAAGCTAGAATTTCTTCTGGCAAAAACAATTGTAGCAGATGGCAACTTTTCTGTCTATTAATTTTGGATTGGACATGTACTTTGGCTTGTTTGGTCATGTCACAGTTGTAACATAACAAGAATCATTCAAGCAAATACAGTGATAATATAGCTATGAACATGTACAGTATGCAGATTTATAGCCCAGCCTATTGAAACTATATAAAGACTGACATGATTTTCTAATGTAAATAGGAAGGTTAAATAATCTGTTAAGGCATAAGCTTCATAATAACTAATCTGGTATGTCTTTTAAGGTGATGCCAAGTCTATGGCAAATATTTAGTCAGTTGTCTAAGTGTTCTATCTTCATATTTAAACATTCGTAAAAATTGGACTACATTGTTCATTTATCCTTTAGATAGCTAGTAATGTTGGAAACAACCTTAATCATCCCTTTTGAAGCATGTAACTTTGATTTTTGAACGTGGATGTGAGATGGGCTAATCTCCCCCAAAGTAGCTTAAATGTATAAGATACACATACAAAAGTAAAACATACTTTTTGATCTTTTATCCCTTTCTTGAAAAAAATAACTCTATCATAATAGGTCTGGAAGTCAAGTCAAATAACATCTGAAATATTTTTCTTCTGGCGATGTGACCTTTCTATACTATCTATTGATTTATTTGTGTCCGCTTCTGTATATACTTAATATGTTTACCATATATCTGGTGTTTTCAAGGAGTTCCCTTGCTGTTAGCTCTTTGAACTTTCCACTACTCATTCCATGCTTTCTAAAATAATCAATTTAAATGTGCAGCTCTTCAACTGAACTATTAGCCAGTTGCCTTCTATTTCAGCACCATTTTCCAAAAATGCTATCCAGGAATAATGTATGGAACACCTGACAATTACTATTTTGTTGATTCCCTTCTAGCTTAAAATTATGAGAAAATATGTCCCGTCTTATAATAGGGAACCTCAAAATCAGAAGGTATTAAAAGCTAAACTTATTTCCCAGTGTCAGAATATTTAATAAAGCACTTTATTTGAAAACAAGCCCTTATATATGCTTTATTATGCAATGTGCATTAATGTCACAGTGCCTTCTAGTTGATCTTAATTCACTTGCATAAATTTTTTTCATACCTAGTAAGTTAATCCATCTTAATTATATATTTTAATACTCTATATATTTTGTGCAAATCATCCCAATAAGAGGATGGAGAGAGAGTAAATCAATGTAATAATTTCTCTAAGTTATCATCGTTCTTTGTTTAATATTTAGAGTACTTTTACAACTTTGATTTATTTTAGAAAAGTGTTTATAACCTTGTAGAATTGAGACCAAGTGCACTCTGAGGACAGCTGGATATGAAAGATAAATTTCATGATCTTTTCAAAGGGTTCTATATGCACACTTTTGGAACTTTGGGTTTCTCTGAGGGTGTTTCATATTCCTTCATATTGTGTAGCAAAGCATAACATACTTGACCATCCATCACGTGTTTTTTTTAGAATTCTTTTGGTTATCAGAAACTTTATTGTTTATTTTGTTGTTTATAATTTAAAGTCATAATCGTCATTGTACTTGTAGAAATATTTGTATCTCTTATTTTGTTTCATAATATATGTATGCCTTTAACGAATGCATTATCTGAATGCATTAAGTAAATATTTTGTTAACTTATTTAAATGTGTTTTTAAACAAAATTTGCTTTCTAATTGCAGGTGGCCTGCATGCAGTTTATAAATGCCCTTGTCACTTCTCCTTATGAGCTTGATTTCCGAATACATTTAAGGAATGAATTTCTCCGTTCGGGACTAAAATCCATGTTACCAGTAAGTTGAGTGTACACATTTATTATGCTGATTAGCGTTAGTATTTTTTTTTCTCTTTGGATAAAAGTACTTCTTGAAGCAGACTAAATAAATGTGCCTTGCAATTTTATTTTGTAAACCAATAAACATTTTGTAAGCTTTTTGAGATTGCCAAAATATCAGTGTCTATATGCAAGGTATGATTCAGAATTTAGCTAATTATGTGTTCAGAAGTCATTTTTTTGTTGTTGTTTTTTGTCTTCCTCAAGTCAAAAGAGAACTTCTTTTGTTTGAATTTTGAATATCAAGAACATAAAATATGGGGATTTTTTTTGCATTTTCAATTTTCATTTAAAATTTTTTTCATTGTTCTTTGATAACCTAGTTTGATTTCATTTGCATTTATCATAAGTATGCATAGAGTTTTGATTAGTAGTATATTTTAGACACATTGCTTAAGAATAGCACTCTTGATACAGTGGATTAGAAACTTTTCTAAACAAAAATAATTTTATTTCTTAAATTTAATGAGAACATTTGCTCTAATTATGATAATGTTAAAAATTTGTGGAATGGCTTTATAGGCTGGATCTGAGATAAATGAGCACAGTTATTTTATAAATATCAGTGCAACTACTGTGGCTTTATATTTTATTAAGTATCTTAATTGAAAAGTGACTTTATTCAGGACTATGGCATTGTTAAAGGAAACAAGTAATATCTCACTAGTTACTTCATTTAAGCTACTGAGAACACACCTGAGTGACAAGAAATAAAAGTAAGGGAGGGGGTAAAAAAGGACCGAGGAAAGAAAAAGAACAACGAATGTCAATAAGGATGTATACAAAACTTAGTTTACTAGAAAGACCAAAATTGGAAAAATTTCCTGGTGAGGAATTATTGTGCAGCACATATCTGTAACTTACAATCAGGAACTCGTAACTCAAAGTGGTTGAAACCCCTCATAGTAAGTTACATGGTTGGGGCTATTAAACCCATTTTAATAAGATATATGATTCAGTTTACTGGGTTTTGGAAATTTCTATGTCAATCCTACCTTGAGTGGTTCTTCAGTTCTTGACTTTAAAAACCAAGGAACTGGATGCAGTAAATAGAAGCAACATTTTAAGTGATCTATGTAGAGGTTCAGTGTGCAGGTTATATTGTGTGTAACATATTTATTCTTATTTTATCACCAAGTTCTCCTTATACAAAGTCTGTGGCCTTAGGTAGCTAGAGATGATCTTATAATTTTGATTCTAATTTGCTTTTGAGTTGCCTTGTTGGTTTTCATGCTTGCTCTTACTGGGCTAGTTCTCTATTTGGGAGAAAGTAATCTTTGGACACTTGCTGGCTATAAGGGCTCTTTTGCACCCTCTACTCACTTACTACTAATATGCCATGTTTTCTGCTTTATTTGTTGCTGTTATTCTTCCATCTTTCATTTCCCTCTATAATTGACCATTCATTTTCTGCCTTCTACTACTGAATGGCTAGTCAAAAAAAAACTGTGAGTCTCATTTTAATTTCTTTTAGTCCTTATCTTTTTAGAAAAGGGATGATATAGTAATTCTTGTCCTTACCTTTTGTACATTTTTCTGGGTACATTAATTTCTGCTGGGCTCAGTGATTTCATGGTATGTTATTCATTAGGTTACACTGACAGCTGAGATTATGCATCAGTGTAGCTAAGCTATACTTTTCCATTGGTCATATACCCCTATATAAAGCCTCTTCTGGTACCATGTACTTCTTATTATGTGTATTCTTAATATATACTTCCAATTAGACTTTCTCACATCTCTTCAGCATGCCTTTGCTTCTCAGATCTCAGTGATTCCTCATCAAGTGAGTGTGGGTAGTGTTATATTTCTGCTTATCAAATTTTGGAATAGGACCTACAGGGATTCTCAAAAATTTTTTCTCCTTCTAAGACAATGGAGCTGAATATGAATAAATATGGCTCTGATTCTCAAGCAAGAGGTTGGGCATGTCTCCCTAAAGTAAGATTGGCAAAATTTTATTGGGTGTAGGGCATAGATTTTTAGTCTAAAAAATATATATATATCCTCCCCAGGTATTTCTGATATATAAAATGAAAATTAGAATCCAGCAGATAGACCTTGAGAAGATTGGAGATCATTTCTTTAGCACCATAGATTTCACTTCTGCTGTTGTAGTTTATGACAGTTTTGAGCAGGACAGAATGGTCACGGGTTAATGTATAGTAGATACCTCACATGTCAATTACTATGTAACTCACTGTCTAATTAAATATTTAAATTTAAACCACTGGAATTTATAGTGACATTAAACATCCTTTATATATGCAGTGAAGCTTAATAATATATTCATAGACGAGCCTTTAAAATCCTTACTTTTTTTCTATTTTTTCTTTTATTAAAAAGGGGGGGTGGATCCGTTACATTGCCCAGGTTGGTCTCTAACTCCTGGGCTCATGCAGACCTCCTGCCTCAGCCTCCGAGGTTGTTGGGATTGCAGACACGTGCTGCTGTACCCAGTTTGTTTATTCTTATTTTATACACAGTTCTAATGAGAAGAGAGCTCCCTCATTTTCTAAAATATAACATATTGAAAAGAGCAAATTAAACATGGCTAGGACTAATATTAATTGTTGGTACATGGGTAAAAAATTATACTTATCTAGAACCATTAAGTATTAGGGAAAAAGTTCTTAGTATTTCAGTAACACTTAAGGGCAACATAATATTATAGTAGAGTGACGCTTTTCTCATAATATTCTCAGGATCCTCAAGATAAGGCAATTCTTTTAATTATATTCTATATAAATTTGTTTTCAAAATTCTCCCCATTCCTATGGTGAATTTTTGGTGTTTAAAGTGCATTTATATTTTATTTATATGGAAAATTCATTTTTTGATAAATTTGCTTTAGTATCTTGGAATAAATGTGTTACAAACTCTGTAGTGATTTTTAATATTGTATTTGCTCTGTATTTAATTGACATTGATTTCTTGTGAAGTTTTCTCCATCTGCCTTTTATTAAGTTAAATAAATTAAGTAAATATTAGGTAAATCAGATATGTGAAGGAAAAACATAGTAAGAAATTGTGTTTGTAGGCAGTGGGCATACTTTATCTGTTTTGAAAAGACTGACAAACTCTTATTCTTTTGAAGACTCAATTTTACTTGTTTGGTAATCAGTAGTGCATTGGTAATAGACATTGATTTCCTTTGAAGAATATGATGTTATAGAAACTTAATTATATATTTCAGAGATTCTGTAAAAAAAAAAAGGTTCCATATGTGTGCAGCAGGTCTGTTTAAAAAATAACTGAAGAATATTTATAATAAGTCACATTATTATTATAATATAATTCAGTAATTTTATGATATTCCACATTTTAAAATATAAAACTTTAGTGATACATTTCCATTTTCTTTTGTAGGATATCTGTTGTTATTTGTGCTATATAAATTTTATAAATTCATTATATTTTCACTTTATCAAGAATTTATGGATATATCTTTCAAGGTTTAACATTTGGCAGAAAGTTTTATTAATATAAACTCTATAGATGTATGTGTATGCATATATATTTACAGTAATTTCTCAGTGTCATTGATAGATTTTGGAAACTACATCTTGAAGTGAAACCATGTATAACAGGTCCTCAAGTAATGTCATTTCATTATAATGTTGAAGAGAAAAAAATTGGTTTTCTTATATGACATTTTGCTTCAAGTGACAGTTTTCAAGAACCTATGGATGATGTTGAGGTCTTACTATATTTTAATAGGCCTGGAGCATTAATAGTAAAGAATATTTATAAAATATTGCATCTATACATGTCTATATTTTTATATTGTGTTATATATGCTCACATAGTATATAACGTCTAGAGCAGATGGATTTCTGAGTTTTGTAAAGTCCTCATGCTAATTAAATAATAGTATTTAACTTAAATTTCTCTGTCTTTCAAATATATTTGAAAGTGTTTAAGTTTTATTATGAATGTCTAAGAAAGAATACATTATGAGATAAGAATAAGGAAAAGTCCATGCTCTAAAATGTGTGAAAGGTTGTTTCTTTACTGACCAGCATATTGAGTGTGTCTGGCTTCTATGATTTTCTAAATAGAGATCAGAAATGACCTGATAATATGATCCACCAATGTGAGATAATTTCATATTCCAATAAATTTCTTCATTCCCCTCTAAAGTGCAAAACTAGACCTAAAGCAAATCGTTATTAAAGAGGAAACTTAAGTGTAAATACATTTATTTGTTGTATGTTTTATATGAAATTATGTAGTAACAGTATTTTCATATGCTCTCTAGGTAAATTTTCAGTAAATTATTAGTATTATGTATGTCAATATTAGAAAAGGAACATCAAGAAATTACTTAAATTTGTGTTTGGCTTCAGTAATAGCCATTACATCTCCACTTATAATTGTTCTAGTGGATAAAAGTAGATGCAAAATTGCATCCCATTTTGTTTTATCTACCTAATTTGAAGTACACCATGCTTGCATTTCCTTTTAGAGTTCAAGCTCAGCTCTGAACATCCCATCCTAGTCCCACTTTCGGTATCACCCTTGAGCATCCACTGTTGTGATTATCGATTTGGGTTTTGAAAGCTGCAACTTAATGGACACATATTAAAAGATATTCCAGGTGATATATATTAAGCCCAACAATCTCTAGTGTGGCATGCTTCCCAAGTTTTTTTATACTATTATTTTGAAAATTATCAGAGGTTTGTAATGCATGTGCTTATAATGTATTACAAAAACATATCTTTTATGCCCAAGTTGGTATTTTGTGATTAGGCTAAGCAAAAATGAAAGGTGGGGGAGGAGACCAGATGTACAGCTTGATAAAAAATCCTAACGCCTTTTTGCTTTAAAATCACAAAATATCATTTAAATTTGTTTATACGACTTCTAACGCCATACTTGGGACTGTTGTGCTTGAATATATCCTTGCATTTGTTCTTCACTAATACAATTGATCTATATTTGCATTTTTTGCCACAGGCATATGTGAATGTTCTAACTGCATGAGTTCTTTCGCAATCTTTGATTAGTGTGTTTAGTCGAAAGGACAGCATTTAATTTGGGTTGTTAGCAATTAGTTTTTTTCTGTTGTAGAAGTGATCGTTAATTTTTTTTATGTGAAGAGTCAAAATCTGGGGCATGGGAAGAGAAATGCAAGGAATGCAATGAGGTCCTTTTATTTTGAAATAGAAAAACTTAGCTACATTTACTTTCTTTCAGGAAAACAGTGCCTGGGTCAATATTTGAAATTGCTTCTGTGTATATAAATGAATGATTGTGTTCTGGCCTTTATTATCAAACTATGCTGTTGTCAAACTGTTACTCGTCTGTTAAGTTTTATGTTTATATATTAGGATCTAAAAGAAAAGGAGAATGATGAGCTTGATATTCAGTTGAAAGTATTTGATGAGAACAAAGAGGACGACCTAACTGAATTATCACACCGTCTCAATGACATTCGTGCAGAAATGGAATATCCTTTGACAAACCACAAAAATAATTTTGCATGTATTGTGAAAAAGGGATTTGTGGGCAATTTTATGGACCATTATTAGAGTTCTTGTCTGCCAGCCCAATTTATATCCATTTATTTACATTAGAACCTCACTATGATGCTGTCCTTGAGATTCATGCTGAGGAACTGTCAGACTGTCCTGATGATTTACACAGAATATATTGAAAGCTGCACAAAGGCTCATTGTATTATAGGTATACTCTGCTCAGTGGTCTTGAATAGAGGAGAGCCTAAGGCAATATATCTTATGTGTAAGGATTTTTTTGAGAAAAGTTCACTGAGTTCATATGTGACGATAGGTAATGTGCTTTTTCAGTTTATTATTATAAATGGTACTCCAATCACTTAGAGATATAATTCAATCCAAATAAATTTCTTATTCCCTATTCAAATATTTATATTCCTTAACAATAACGAAAATATTTCGATACAATCATATCTGACTATAACAAGGCCATGTGATAGAAGCATCTGAGTCAAATACAGCTAATATATAATCTTCCTGTAGCAATGATTTTGTATGAAATGATTTTCGATCTAAGAGCTGATTGTCATAGCATTGCTGGCCATTTTGGTTCACACCCATTAAATTTCTTACAGATTCTGGGGAGGTTGGGAAACACTTCAGAACCAAAGTGACCTTTGAGTTGGACTTTTTCTCAGTGTTGTGTTCTCCACTCCCCACCAAAAACTAGAAGTAATATTCCCCTCCTTGAAACTCCCACAGTAGTTTGTTAGTTCTATTTTATTTATGTACATTTCTCTGCCTCTCTGAGATTGAGGGCAGAAATGTTATGTTTCATCTTTTTACTCCAACGCTCCTATGAAAGTCTTACACATAGGTATTGGGTAAATGTGTGTGCAGCAAGTAACAATGTTATTATTATGAGTAATAATTTTTAGTAATTTTTCTTCATCATTAGTGATGCCAGTCTTCAGTGGCTTCTCTAATATAAAAAGTATTTTATATCAATTAATAAATATCTTGCTTTATATAGATTTCTCTTATACTCAAACTTCATCGTAAAGCTGTTTTTGGATCCATTCTGTAGCCATTTGAAAGATCTTGTAAGACGTGCAACACTCTTATGTGGCATCTAAAAAGTAATCCATCATATATTTAATTCTACTACAGAGAAAATATTGACATTTCAGATTATTTTGGGGATGTTGGATCACATCTTGTCTTTTACCTTTATTTTACGTTGATTTTCCAGGTCCTCACTTTTATAATAAAAATTAATCCATTTTTGAAATCTGATTCTAGTTTACTAAAAGCTTCTAAGCTTCTACCACTCTTTTTATATACTAAGAAAAACGTTGCAACTTCCATAGTTTCTACTCTCCATTTTTTATCAAATAATGAAATACAAATCAATGCAAACAATAATAATTTCAGATTTAGTTAGTATTTCATCTGGGTAAAACAAAACTGGTTTTGACCTTTTGGGAGTTCACAACTGCTCGCTTGCCTTCTATATTATATGGTAGTGAAAATAGAGTAGTAGTGGCTTACATGAACAATATGGGTTCTCTATCACAGTGACAGGGAGATCAAGAAGAAACCATTTTCACTGATGGTTTTCCTGTTCCAATGGTACTAGCTATAATCTGGTTTAAAATATAATGAATAACTGACATTTAAGGTTTTGACACTCAAATGGTCTTGGAAGTATTCTTTAGGTCTGTTTCTCTAGTTAAAAGATTAAAATGATTCCATAGAATTATTTCCTTTATGTAAATGTTTTAAAATACTGGATCACGGAATTGAACATTTAGAAATAGTAATGGTAGCAAAATGCTAAATCTGTGTTTTTAAATTTTTAGTTGCTTTTTTTTCCTTTACTTACTTTCTACTGATATGAATGAAGTGTACCATCTTCTGTATAATATGTTGAAGGACACTGCTGCTGAAAATTATTTATTATCCATTCTACAACATTTTTTACTCATCAGAAATGATTATTATATCAGGTAAGACATAGTTCTGAGAATACTATGTTTATAATTTGAATTGGACATTAAAGGAAAATTATGTAGTGGGGAAAAGGTAATGCATGCCTGTATTCATACTTAGAGTATAAAAGTTTGACTACTTTAGGTGAAATTTTAAAAAAGATGTTCATTTGTTTTTAATTGGGTCAGAAGAGAAAGATTTACTTATATTAATGGAATGCCTCAGTGATAGGACTTTTGATAGCAATGAACCTGACAGATTTTACTGACTTTGAGATGAATATTCCTTGCTAGATAATGGTAACATAAAGACACCACCAAAGATTCTAGGGTAGAACTTTTAGATTTTTATCTTGTGCATTTTAGTAAGTAAAATTTAATTGTTATATTTCTTGTATAGTATTTAGTAATAAATGTGATCTTAACATCTAAGAAAATAATAATGCTAATATTTCAGTTTTATGTCCAGTAGTGTAATTCTTTAAAATAAATGAGTATGAAAATAACCGATAAAGTTAAAAGTTTTATAATCTAGTTAACTGAGAATATTTCTGAAAACCAGAAAGTTATAAAAAGGTTCTGAGTGACTGAAATTATCCACAACCTGGTGACCATGATGTTGTATTAAACTGTTCAAGAAAAATCTTAGTTTTTCTTCATGCTCTAATTTGCATGAAATTCTAATAATGTACGTTCTTTGATTTTTCAAAAATCTGCTTGATTAAAGGGAAGAGGCAGGCTACCATTAGGTCAGGTAAATTTGCAACAAAAATGACAGCTCTAAAGCAACATAGAGAACTATTATAGTTCAGACCAGTACAATAATTTTGTGGGTATCATGATGTTACAGAGACATAGAAAATTCTTTAAAATATTAAATTATGTGGTGTTTTTAAGCAGGAAAAAATTGTAATGCATTCAAAATGATTGTTGTGTTCTAAATCAATTTCTAACAATTAAAGGGATACTGTGCCCATGGGTACTCGGTTACCTAGGGACATCATTTGTGTGAAAGTATCCATTTCTCTGTAACTATGAGGAAATGAGAAGTTACTCTCACATGGCATTCTTTGCATCCTAAGAACATCCATGTGAGGCAGAAGTGTGACAAACACTTTTATTCCACTTAGGGATGATTAACCTGGCCTCAAAGAGAACAGTGTGTTTCCCACATTTGCCCAAATAGTCATTGACTAGACTGAAATTATAATCCAGTGTTATTTACCCTGGACCTAATGATGACTTGAAAAAGCCCCGTATGTGTAATATATTCTACTATTTATTTTTATTCTTAGGACCAGCGCCATGACTAAACACATAGAAGAGCAATTAGAATCTATTTGGCTTCATTTTCAAACTTTTAGTTGGTTGGCTGTTTCCAGCACACTATATTTGGGGAGTTTATATCACAATTTGCCTACAGTAGTACTTCTTACTGATTTTTCTCTGTTGAATTTATTATCCCCTGACAAATACTAAATCTACCCCAAATTTTAATGCAAAAGTACCTTTAAAAAATTTTTGCTATATGTGAGTGGTCACTTTTAAGGCCAAAATTACCTTGACAGATTACAGAATTAGGATATGTTTTAAAAACTTTGACACTTCAGACAAATCGAGGCTATAGCCATGCATATTAAGTGTGTATGCTTTTTAAAATGGATCTTTTAAAATATGTCGCACAAATAGATCTTTGGAATAGTCTGTAACATAAATGGCTTAGTCCAGTTTTGTAAGCTGTTATAGTTATCTCGAGTAAAAGTACTCTAGTAAATTCAAGACATTGCCTGCCACCTAATGCCAAGAAATTCAACTCTTATTGAAATTGAGAACTTGTGAGTACCTAGAACCATTTATGTATCCATGGATATAGGACTAACGGTTCATTTGTTTTCATTAACTTTAAAAGCAGTAGCTTAAGTAAATAGATAAGGTTGATAAATATCTTTGAACACAAGCATGAATCCCTTCAAACTGGAGTATTAAGTCACTAAATGTTTGCAGCTGATTACATCACAATGGGTTTGGCACTGTAACATCCAGACCATATTTCAGCTTAGGCATATTTCTCCTAAAGGGGTATACCGGCTAGGAGGCACTAGAAAAAGACTTAGTTGCTGAATCTCTTCTAAGGAAAATTGATTTGCTCAGGTAGAAAAGGTATTCACAAATGTTTTCTATCTTTTTCAGGCCACAGTATTATAAAATAATTGAGGAATGCGTTTCACAGATAGTGCTACACTGCAGTGGTATGGATCCAGACTTCAAGTATAGGCAAAGATTAGATGTTGATTTCACTCATCTGATAGGTATGTAATATGGTCCTCACTGTCCTTTGATTGTATTTTATATATTATTTTATAATAGGTATGTTTTAAAGGTAGGTCTCTCTCTGAACTTCTATTCATATCTGGTAAATCAGTGTGTCCATGGGTACTCAAATGCTGATTGTTAACTATAATGATCTTAAGAGTTTTGCTTGTGTGATTAGAAATATTCACTTATTTGGCAAATTTTAACAGTACTGAATTTGATTTAAACTCAGTGTCCCACAAAAAGCCATTGTATTATTATAGATGAATGCCTTGCTATTTAGAAGCATGACTATGAAATCCTTTAATTCATTTTATACTGGTACCTTAGTAGTTTTGTAGAAATCATGTGTACAATAGGGTCTCATTAGTATTATAGTGATGTTATTAGTGTTCATGTTTGAGAAAAGAAATAGGCTTATTTCAGTAACTTGGGACCTTTTAAGGCAATCAAATAGATCAATTTATATTTTCATAGAGCAGAGAGTGAGAAAAGAATTTGAGGTGATCATATTCATCTCCTTGGATTGCTCAGGAAATAACTTTATATCATCCTAGACTGGTAGTTAGCAATAGTTTCCAGAACAGTTTCTCAAGGATGATGTGAAACCTCCCTTGTGAAATATGCTAGGCTATCTGGCCTTATAGTTAAGCAGTTTTATTTATACCTAATCGAAATCACTATTGCTAAGGTTCAAGCATGAACTCATTTATCTTTAAAGAAAGACAACAATAGCTGTTGAATGCCAATTTTATGTTATTTTTCACTCCATAGCACAGGGAAGATTCACAGAAATATTCAAAGATGGATACTTTATTATTATTTGTTATGTATCATTCTTTTCTGTTTTTAAATGTAATGTACACTTATAGTAGGCAATCTAGAGACTTATATAAGTGACAAACCACCAATCACAACACCATTGCTCCCTTTTCAGCTCAGTACATTTCCTTATATCTGTTTATTATCTATCTGCTTATCTATCTATCTATCTATCTATCCATATGCTAATTTTTCATGGAGCATTATATTATGATAATTTTTTCATGTTAACCTTCAAAAATGTGACTTTTAATGTTTGTATAATATTCCATTTTATGGATTATCATAATCACTTTAACCAGTCCTTTCTTATTGTACACTAGATGGTTTTCAGGTTTTCACAATTTTAAATTAATCTCCTGTGAACATTCTTGTGTATAAAGGTTTGGCTTTTTCTTATTTCCTTAGGATTGATTCCTGTAAGTGAGGGTATGAATTTTCATAGGACAAATGTTTTTCAGAAAGCTTTTGCCAGTTTACCTTACCTGGCAGTGAATGTGAATACCAGCCTCACTGCATATTTTTTCACTTAGCTTGATAAACTTAGTAGTTCATTTTATATTTTGTTGAGAGAGTCATAAGAGACTTTGTCCAAATATGTGTATTGGCTTATAATCCATTATGGGCCGTAGTTGGCACACATACTCATTCTACTGTTGGTTTTGGCTCACTTGTTCAGTGTTAAACAGACATTTGTTTGGGGTACTGTGTGCCAGGTACTTATGATTGTATACTATTATTCAAAAGCATGGGGGTGAGGAGAAATGAAGGGACCAGGTTAAAGTGGATAGTCAGCATCATAAACCCCTTTATGACCTCATCCACATGTCACCTGTGTGATGGAAGAAATCATTTAACTTCTCTAGGTTTCAATTTCCTCAACTCTGAAATCAAGTAAGTCAAATATATGAGTAGTTCTTAATATTTTATGTTCAGAATCCTTTTTGAGAAGCTGATGAATGCTCTGGAACTTTCATTAGGACACATCCATGTTAATACACACCAAAATTATCAGGTGCTTCAAGAACTTCTAGGGAATCTATGGATCTCTATTTTAAGATCACTTGGACCTGAAGAGATTAGAGTCTCTTCTGATTTCATAATCCTGTCTCTTTCATAAATCATATCATATCAGATCTCTGCCTAAAACTCTCCAGAGCCTTCTTATTGAAACTTAAATCAAAGTCATTACCAATCATAGCTAGCACAGCACACTTATGTCCCCTCTTTGACCCCATCACTTACCACTTTCCTCCTCCATTTCTTTGCTCTAGCTTCACATTTTTTTTTAATACAAAGCCTTTTTAAGGGAAATTTGAAATAAGAAAAACTACCTATATGTAAAGTATACAACTTGGTAATTTTGATATTTATATGTATACTTTAAACATCAAGTCCAGATCATAAACATCTTTATCACTCCTTAAAATTTCTGCATTCTCCTTTTAGTCCCTCCTTCCCATGCCTCCCACCTCTTCCCATCCTGAGACAGCTACTGATCTCTCTCTTACCAGTTTCATTTTATTTATAGTTTCTTTCTTATTAGTTTCATTTTATAAAATTTTATTACATATAAATAGAAACATAAAGCATGTACTCTCTTTTTGTCTGCTTTCATTCAGCATACTTTGAGATTCATTCATGTATTTGTATTGTATGTATCAATAGTTCATTCCCTTATACTGCTGAGTAGTATTCTAGTATGTGGATATACCACAATTTGTTTATAGAGTCTCTTGTTGACTGTCATTTGGGTTCTTTCCAGTTTTTGGCTATTATAAATAAAGCTTCTATGAACATTTATATATAATACAACTCAGGGTACAGACATATGTTTTCATTTCTTTTGGATAATTGGGTGTGGAACACCTAGATACAGAATAGACTTTATATGTAATAATGAGAGATGCAGTATTGCCAAAAGAGGTTCTTTACTTACTTGTATTCCGAAATGTTTGATTGGATTTGAGAAGTTTGAAGTTTGTTTCCTTATACATGAGATACATTTTGACCTAGAACAGAAGTAAAATCCTTTACTAGGAAGCCTGAATTAATGAATGTTACTCTATCCTTCTAGCTTTTTTAAGTATTGTTTAGAGTCTTAATAATCTTAAACATTAAGTCTTTGTCACATCTCCACCCATAATAAGCTACAGAAATTTTTTTGCAGAATTTATAATTGTAAAAGTTGAAAAATTATTGAATACCCTTGAAATGATAATAATTTAATCAAATATATTTATGGATTCTTTGTTTTGTACCTCAACAATACTATCATTGAATTCAGTTAGTATGTTAAAGAAAAAAAATGTGGTAGCTTATGTTTTATTTATAGCATAAGTCAATTTCCCTTTAATAGCAATTGACATAAAAGTGATAGTCTGTATAGTAGAATTATAGGCTGGGAGCCATCTTTTGCCTAGAGAGCTCATGCCAAAATTTCTAATCACTTTTGGTCAATCTTAATAGATTCTTGTGTGAACAAGGCAAAAGTTGAAGAAAGTGAACAGAAAGCAGTGGAATATTCAAAGAAGGTAAGGCTTATAAAATATTAGCTATAATTGTTAAATTAATAATTTAGTCACAGAACATAATCTACCTTGTTTTTGTATATCAGGCTTTATAAATGTTGTTTAATTTATGCAGTACTTTATATTTCTGGATTCAAATATAAGCACAGAATATTGGTTTTTCTTCTAATAAGATAAGGGTGCTACTGTTTCCTCTTCATAACCTTTAATCCATTATGGAAGAAAAACACTGGCCATATTATACTAAAGTGATAAATGAAATAAAATTAGGTTATTGAAAGGGTATAGTTAGAAGCAATCAACCAAAATAAATTCCCCTATTGCTTTCCTGTAGCTCTTATTTGCAGTTAGGTAGCTCTTTGTAGAACTATGACATATTTAGCTAGTCTTATCTGTTATGATCTTTAGTCAGTGCTATCAATAGCAACTGAATGTTGCAATGTTCTCTCTCTCCCTCTCCGCCTCTCTGCTTAGACTTAGCTTCTTTGAATTTTGTAATTATCATTTTTAAGATGATGCAGCTACTTTGTGTAGGTTTGGTAGACTCTGTGTTATCCCTTTCTGTGTTAATGTCTTATATAATTACCTTTGAGTAAATGCCAGCTTTATGAATATCTTAATTTTATTTATATCTAAGATTGTCTTTTCCTTGTTTCATGAAAGCATAGCCACAATTTTATTAGCTTCTACCAAAAATTTCTTTCTTTTGTTCTAGATCCTGTTAAACACTAGTATACTATTTCTGTCCTTTTGGGTGCAGGGAGAAGGATTGAAGCACAAGTCTAAAAGCTCTCTCTAGTTTTCAGCCTTCTGACAGCAAGATAAAGTGCTTACATATTGCTGTCTCTTCAAAGTTATGACTTACCTTGGAGATTAGATAATCACTTTTGCTATCACTCTAGAAATTATAGAGTATTACTGAAGTTACTTCAGGGCATCTGAAGAAATGTCTTTGCTCTTTCAGTTACTAGAATAGATTTTAAGAGCTTGAGCATAAAATGTTTGTGTGAAGCTGTCATTTTTATTGGTGAAGGAAAATGCATGCTTTTTGATTAATAGACCTTTATATTTCTAATGTTCTCATTTTAAGTAGCATATTTAAAATTCCCTTTGAAAATCTTAGAATCTCCTTAATTTTTGGCTGGCACTATGATTAGATAACACAAGACTGGAGCAAATTGTGATTATCTGTCTGGTAAAGTTTTTTGTAAGCATATATTATGGGAAAAGGAGTCTTGGAATAATAGAAAATAAATTTTAGTGTTTTATGTTTTAGTCTTATCACCAGCATTTAGAATAAGAAAATATACATGATCTCCGGTGGTTAGCTGCATGTATTCTCTTATTCTGGGTCATTTTAAGAGGCAATATAAAGTCATTTTTTAAAAATTGCTAGAATGAGAGGCAATAGTTATAAGATCTGATCTCAGCTTTTCCACTAATTAGTTCTGACTTTAAGGAAGCCACTTACTACTTGGATCTTAGTTTCTTTATCATTTAAAGAAGGGTAAGATTAATGGACTTGGAAGAAGATCTCTTCCAGCTCACATATTTCAGGCTTCTGTGATTCCTATTCTATATATTTATAGATAAACATCATTTTAAATTAAAAGCAGAAAGATTGTGTGCCTCTCTTCAAATGTACCAACAATGTATTTATAGAGGAAAAATTATATACAGTGTGCTTGTGTAGACACCATGTTTGAGAAACACACAGGAGAAGCTAATTTTGGGAGAAGGGATGGGAATATAGATTTAGAGAAATCTTAACATGGATAGTAGTGAAGGCGAACAAGCTCACATTGGAGGGCATCCATCTTAGTGAACTGGGAAAACAAGGTCATTGACTGAAGGAACTACGGATCTTTCACCCCTAGAATCTGGAATGAGCTTCAAATTTAGAGATTAGAGAAAATTTGGACCAGCTTCTGTGGTACATTTTCCAGTAACTCAAATAGAGATGAATAAACACATTACTAAGTAGTATTTCAGGTTTGACCCAAACACTGTTATTATCCAGTGTGCTTACAGACTCTTTCTTCAGACTTAGAACAGAATGGCATTTTATCATTTCCAAAGGTCAAATCTACTATGAGTATGAATATATATTAATGGTGAACATACTTTTGTATTATTCTACAAATGCTAAAGACAATTCGGGACAGTAAGATACATTACTTTTAGAAATAGAAATAACATTGTTGGAATAATGTATAGACTTCTAAAATGACTTGAGGTGACATTGACAATAAAAGGCAAATAAAATGTTTTAAAGCCGGACCGAGGCAGTATTCACTGTAAATATACAGGCTTATTTGTGCCTGCTTAGAGCTCTGTCTGAGGAAAGGGCTGGAGCAGGATGCAGCAAATGAATATTCACCATTTAGATGGCATGTTTGGCTTAGCACACCATATTTTAACCTCTCATTTTCCCTCTTATAACATGTTATACAAGAGTTTTGGTTAACCATCTGCAGGAGAATGCTATTACAGCATGTATCATTGTACTGTCAGAGTCCGTGGAGCACCACTTTTTGGATGCTAGACAATTTAAGATTATGATAGAAATATTCCAGTTGCTATTGATGTACATTCATTTGAGCATTCTAAAAGTGTAATTTCTTTTCAGGATTAAATGTAGTTAAAGAGTTGAAACTGTTTGATGGCATATTTTTAGATTTCCTTTTCTAAGTCATTAAACTTAAAAGTATAGGAAGAAACATTTTTAAAATTATTCGAAGATTGAATTTTCAATGACAAAATAATAAAAATGCCCATTATATGTGAAGACAGACTTCTCAGTCTACCTTTTATTTTTTGTATATATTTTTTTTTCAGTAGTGAAAATGAGTTTGCTTACCTTGGGTAGGGAGCATATTTCTTCTTTACTACCACTACCACCACCAGCAATACCCCACCCCACGGGGTACTTAATTGTCATGAAAATAATCAAGAGCCCTGATTTTTCTGAATGGTCTGGGAATTTAGCTAAGCAAAAATGGCTCTACTTATTTAATACATAATGTTGTTTAAAGTTTTCTGAAAACTGTAGTATTAACCATACATTTATGGTGGTGCTCATTGCAGTTTGATGAAGAATTCACAGCTCGACAGGAAGCTCAAGCTGAGCTTCAAAAAAGAGAAGAAAAAATCAAAGAACTCGAAACAGAAATCCAGCAACTTCGAACCCAGGTAATGAAAGAAGATATAGACTTTGTGTCATGTCACAGTGAGTTCAATGGTAGAATATTATCTTGTTAGATACAAGGAAAAATGTGACCAAAAGCAGACTTTTTGGCAGTTTTACATTTTAGTTGAAATAACTCTACAGATTTGATTTTCCAGGAGGATAAATCATTTTAATGTTTGGGGAAAAAAAACAAGGGCATTAGTTGCTCAAACTACCCTGAATATTTTTTAACAGAATCTATTACACAGGCAAAACTGTTTTTGAAATGAAATTTTTATGATGATTTGAAAAGTTGGGTGCATAGTATTTTCTTTCAAAAATAATGTGGAAATGCTCATTACTTGTAATTATCCCAAAAGCTTCTTGAGATCTCTTTAAATCCCAAATAAAATCATTTAAAAATCTATAAACTTTGCATTTCCACCTATGTTCCCTATGACCACATGCTCCCATATACACTTAAGTTCTTAATTAGAGTATCTAAACTTTAAAACTGATTAAGTACTCTCCTCAACATACTTTATGTCTTCAATGAATATTAAGAAATTGAAGGCCGGTCGTGGTGGCTCACGCCTGTAATCCTAGCACTCTGGGAGGCTGAGGTGGGCAAATCCTTTGAGCTAAGGAGTTCGAGAGCAGCCTGTGCAAGAGTGAGACCCTGTCTCTACTAAAATAAAATAGGAAGAAATTAGCTGGACAGACAACTAAAAATATATAGAAAAAATTAGCTGGCTGTGGTGGCGCATGCCTGTAGTCCCAGCTACTCGGGAAGCTGAGGCAGGAGGATTGCTTGAGCCCAGGAGTTTGAGGTTGCTGTGAGCTAGGCTGACGCCATGGCAAAGAAATTGAAGATAACATCTTAACATAGTGGATCCTCAGTAGGTGTTTATTGATTGACTGGGTCTGTTTCTATCAGTCTATTGAAAAACTACTTTAAAAGTGGGTTTTTCCTACCCTTATCCTGCCTTGATCATTTTCTTTCACTAAATCAATCTCTCTTTCTCCCTCTCTCTCACTCATCTAACTTCTTTTTCTACATGTTTGAGAACTCAGTTTCTGTTTATGGTTTCTTCCTCCAAATTGTAATGTTCTACAACGTTCTGTCTTCTGCTCTTTTATTTTCACTGTATATCCTTGCTGTAATATCCTATTCAGTTTCATACATTCAAATACCACCTTTTAGTAGGTGTCAATTCTCTTGGGTTTGTCTTCTGTGTCCAGCTAGCTCCATAGGAAATTCCTGCTGCATGTTGAAATCAGACCGAGTGTTTATGGTCTCCTCTCTTTCCTCAAACCAGCTTGGTGTCCATTCTGGTTTAAATTTTACTACGATTTTTTAAGATAGTGAAGCTGGAGTTTTCTTTCCCTTTTCCCTGCCTCACCTCCTGACAAATTAAGCTAGTCACTGTTTTATGTCTGTTCTTTCTCTGACTTACCCTCCCCAACCTTGCATCAAAACCCAGAAGCCCCAGGTTCACTCACTCATTACATCTTCCCTAGACTATTACCATTGTTTTCAAAACTTTTCTCTTGCCTATCATCTCTTCCTCCTCAGATTCATCCTTTATGTCAGTGGCAAATTAATCTTCCTAAAACACTGCCCTGATTATTGTCACTCCAGGCTTTAATATGTTCGATGGCTGCCTGTTGCAGTCAGGATTAAATAAAATCTCCTTACCAGGAATTTTAAGGCCTTCTGGCATGGGCTCCCTTATCTCCCCTTTGCAGCCTAGGCTATGATTGCTCTCCTAACTACAGCCTCTGTTGCAGCTAAGTCACCTTTCCTCCCTTCGCGCTCGGAACTTACTGTCTCCGCACTTTTCCTTTTTCCAGCGTTTCCCAGACATTAGTTACAGAGATGCTAATAGGTTTTTCATAAGGAAAGCATTCTGTAGTCCAATAAATTGGGTACATATAAAATTCTCCTCTTGGAGTATTAATAATATGCTAATACTCATTAGCATATTAAAGGGTCCAAGATGTTTTTACATTGAAGAAACTTGTCTACCTCTTTTTCATATGGCTTTCCCAGACTCATTTGAGCACAGTGCCCTTTATCTCAGAATACCTATTAACATCTTCTGGAAATAGTGTTTTAATCCAGCTTAGTTAAGAAATGTTGGCATATGTTATTCTCTGTCAGAAATGCCCTCCCTTGCTCATCTGTGCGTGTAAAACATATCCTTTAAGGAAAAGAAGCTCAGTAAGACATCCTTTGGAAAGCTTCACCAAAAACTCCACTGGGGGATTTCTCTGAACTTTCATAACACTTTTTTATACCATTCATATGATATTTGTTTATACTCTTGCTCTATTTCTTCCACTCAGGCATAGGCAGCTTGAGGATGATGTATTTCTTATTCTTACTCAAGGCCCTATTGCGCATAGCACAGGGCTATATGACTTAGTGAGTAGCTGCTTATTTATTGCTAAATTAACTGTGAAAGTGCAGTCACGCAGTACTATCTAGTGCACCCCAAATGGTGTCAAATATTCAATTATTCATTTGCCATACTTAATTCACAAGACTATGTTGTAGCCTAATTTAATTGTTTGATTCCTAATTGTTCATGAGAGGGAAGAACAGGCTGATGTGATTTGATTTTTAAAGACTGGTGGCATTTAATGTAAACATTTGAGATTCTTTATTAAATTTGTAAAATATATATTTAACTGGAGTAAAATCTTATTTTAAATAATAGCACTTTGTGATTGTACAAGTTTCATAACATAAATATGATCTAATACAGGCAAAATTGATGCTTACAAATGTACATTAATTTTATTTTCTGTTAATAAAAATGAAACATACATTTTTCCTTTCAAAGTATGCAGAAAATCCATTCATACACAAAACTTGTCAGATAAATTACTAATTTCCTGAACTTTTAATTTTCCCCACAATTTCTTTGATCTCAATCAAGACTGTAAAAGTCAGACTGTTTCCTATGGTTTTGCTGTATTAGAAATAAAAAATTTTGCATAGTTTAATCCTGTCTTTAATTCTTCCTAACTTCAGAGAGGATTACATTCCAGGAGAAGATTGTCATTTATTAACTACAGAAGCACTTTATTTGTATATGTAGATATACAAACATAAACATTGACTTATGTGAATAAAATATTTGTTTTATGTGCAGTGAATATTATGGGAAACATTTTTATAATTATGTCTACCTATGAGCATTAACTTTTAATATTTCTGTAAATAGGTCAGTCCTTTAAAAAAATTTATTGCTCCAAAAATGTGCTTCAACTTATTTATTTTGTTAAGATACTTCTAAGTTTAGTTAGCACAAAGAGTCCAAGTAGAAAATTCATATTAATAAATGTAAGGGGATTTTCTAAGAAAATAAAAATTACGCCATCAAGAAATTTTCTTAGTTTTAAACCTTTCATTTCGTTAATCTAATGCCATATCTTGATTATAAGATATGTCTGTTCATTGGTAGTGGTTTCTTAGGAATATTTATAATGTACAGCTCCAATTTTATATTGATTTATTTAGGAAAATAAACTATGTGATCAGTAATGGTTTAAAGAAATGGCTACAGATTAATCATCAAATAAGAATAGAATATAGACTGCAATGTTCTTCATCTTTTATCCATTGTCATTAGAAAACAAGCTTGAAGTTACTTTCTGACAGTAGAAATGTTATACTCTCCTCATAATCTGATCTGTTTGAATTAATTCTAATAACAAATGACACTCTTTCATGAAGATATAGTTTGTTATAGTGGAAAGAGGACTACTTTGGGTGTGATATGAACCACTTTCAAATCCTAATCACATTTCCCACTGTGTGACCTTTGATTAGTCATTTAACTTTTTTTCAGTTACAGTTTCCTCATCTATAAGCAATGAGATAAAGGTGAGATTAAAATGCCGTATCTACATTACAGGGTTATAATACAGATCAAAAGAAATAACAAATGTGAAAATGTTGATAAGCATATGCAAATGAATGCTAGTATTAATTACTGGTATTAGAAGACAGCAAAGTTACTGGTGCTATGAAACACGCTCTTTGTGTAAAGCTAATTGGCCCCCAAGGGAATTGAATTCATAACCTTGTATTAATTATCATATATTCAAAACCAAGTAGCCTAATAGACGCAAGCCATATACAGTACTTCTTTGCATATATTTGTAGTGAAAGGTAATTTTTCATTATTTTGGAAGACTATTTCACAAAATTTTAGAGGATACCAACTTTCCTAGCATAATTAGCATAATTAGTCATTGTTTAGAGTTTATTGTGCTTATCAAAAATCTACACAGCTCTTTTTCATGTATTAATACTGTTAAACCCTTAGATGTTATCTTAAGTATTTATCTTTATTTCATAACACCTCAATAAAGCATATATAATCTTAAAAATTAAATAAGGTATATATAATCTTAAACCACAGTTGTTTACCAATATGTATTCTTTGTGCTATATTTTAGAAGCATTTAACTTGGGTTATTTATATTTCAGGGACATGGACTCTCAGCTTCAGGAAATCTAGGTCCTCCTCTTCCACCTCCATTGCCAGGAGCTGGGCTATCTCCACCACCACCTCCACCACCACCACCTCTACCTGGAGGAATTGCTCCTCCTCCCCCGCCTCCTTTACCTGGAATGACTGGGATACCACCACCACCACCACCACCACCACCACCTTTGTTTGGGGGACCCCCTCTACCACCACCCCTTGGAGGAATTCCTCCTCCCCCAGGAGCATCATTTGCTCTACCTTATGGAATGAAGCAGAAAAAATTATACAAACCTGAAGTGTCCATGAAGAGAATCAATTGGTCAAAGGTAATACTATAACTAGAGTTCTTCGACTTTATCTAGCCATGGTTGATCATTTATGTGTGAATAACTACATTGCTACGTGAAAGTTTTGTATGATTTTTGAGACTATGACTACTGACTCTTTTGCTTTCCTAAGAGCTTTGCTAAGGGTTTATCATCTTACATTCATGTATCAGTTCAATGTTTAGGTAACTGGAAATTCCCAGATATTTGAAATTATGAAGAAGGCAAAAGGAAAATCAAAGTGGTGTAGAGAATAACATTTGGAATATATCAACGATGAAAAACACTTTGATTCTTTTACCATTGTTAAGTACTATACCTTTCTTTCTTCTAGTTTTTTTATTGATATATATTTGTACATATTTATAGGATACAGGTGATATTTTGATACATGCATAGAATGTGTAATGATCAAGTCAGGGTATTTAGGATATCTATCACCTCGAATATTTATCATTTCTTTGTTTTGGGAACATTTCAAATCTTCTCTTCTAGCTATTTTGAAATATTAAATACATTCTTGTTAACTATAGTCACCCTACTGTGCTATTGAATATGAGAACTTATTCCTTTTATCTAACCATATATTTGTACTCATTCACCTATGTCTCTTCATCCTCTAAGCCCCACACCCTTGTCAGCCTCTGGTAACTATCATTCTACACTCTAACACCATCAAATCTACTTTTATAGCTCCCACATATGAGTTAGAACATACAATATTTGTCTTTCTGTGCCTGGCTTATTTTACTTAACATTATAACTTGCAATTCAATTCATGTTGCTGCAAATGACAGGACTTCATTCTTTTCTTGTGGCCCAAGAAATGTATTTCATTGTGTATATATTCCACATTTTCTTTATCTATTCATCTGTTTATAGATGCTACGGTTGATTCAATATTTTTGCTGTCGTGAATAGTGCCGTAAAAAATACGGGTATGCAGGTATCCTTTTTTTTTTTTTTTTTTTGAGACAGAGTCTCGCTTTGTTGCCCAGGCTAGAGTGAGTGCCGTGGCGTCCTAGCTCACAGCAACCTCAAACTCCTGGGCTCGAGTGATCCTTCTGCCTCAGCCTCCCGGGTAGCTGGGACTACAGGCATGCGCCACCATGCCCGGCTAATTTTTTATATATATATCAGTTGGCCAATTAATTTCTTTCTATTTATAGTAGAGACGGGGTCTCGCTCTTGCTCAGGTTGGTTTTGAACTCCTGACCTTGAGCAATCCGCCCGCCTCGGCCTCCCAAGAGCTAGGATTACAGGCGTGAGCCACAGCGCCCGGCCAGGTATCCTTTTAATATACTGATTTCCTTTCCTTTGGATAAATACCTAGCAGTGGGATTGCTGGATCATATGGTAGTTCTAATTTTAATTTTTTTTTTTTTGAGAAATCTCCATCATGGCTGTACTAATGTACATTCCCACCAACAGTGTATAAGAGTTTCCTTTTCTCCATATCCTTGCCAGCATCTGTTATTTTTTGTCTTTTTGATAATACCTATTCTAACTGGGATAAGATGATATCTCACTGTGGTTTTTGATGAGCATTTCCCTGATGAGTAGTGATGCTGAGCATTTTTTCATATACATATCGGCTATTCTTCTGAGAAATGTCTGTTCAGATCCTTTTCCACTTTTTAATTGGGATTATTTGGGGGGGTTTTGCTGTTGAGTTGTTTGGGTTCCTTGTATTTTCTGGATGTTAGTCCTTTATTGGATGGATAGTTTGCAAATATTTTCTCCTGTTAAACAGATTGTTCAATTCTGTTGATTGTTTCCTTAGCTGTGCAGAAGCTTTTTAGTTTAACATAGTCCCACTTGTCTATTTTTGTTTTTGTCGCCTATGCTTTTGAGGTCCTAGCCTTAAAATTTTTGCCTAGACTAATGTCCTGGAGCATTTCTCCTATGTTTTCTTCTAGTAGTTATATAGTTTGGGGTCTTACATTTAAGTTTTTAATACCTTTGAGTTGAGATTTGTATATGGTAAGAGATATGGGTCTAGTTTCATTTTCTTTTTTTACATGAATATCCAGTTTTCCTAGCAGCATTTATTAAAGAGGATGTAGGTTCTTGGCACCTTTGGCAAAAATCGGATGGCCATGATATATGGATTTATTACTGGGTTCTCTATTCTGTTCCATTTGTCTATGTGCCTGCTTTCATAGTGATAGCATGCTGTTTCGGTTAATAAAGCCTTGTAGTATATTTTGAAGTTGGACAGTGTGATGCTTCCAGCTTTGGTTTTTTTCTTGCTCAGGATTGCATTGGCTGTTTGGGCTCTTTTTTGGTTCCATATGAAATTTAGAATTCTTTTTTCTATTTGTGTAAAGAATGTCATTGTTATTTTAATTGGGGTTGCATTGAACTTGTAGATTGCTTTGGATAATACGATCATTTAAACAATATAAATTCTTTTATTCCATTAGCATAGAATGCTTTTTCATTTGTTTTTGTCCTCTTAAATTTTTTTTTATCATCATTATGTAGTTTTCCTAGTAGAGATCTTTCACTTTGGTTAAATTTATTCCTAGGAATTTTATATATATATATTTTGTAACTACTGTAAATGAGATTGCCTTCATGATTTTTTATATTTATATATAAATAACAACATAATAGTTGCATATATTTATAGGGTACATGTGATATTTTGATACAGGCATACAATGTGAAATCAAGATAAATGGGGTATCCATCACCTCACACATTTATCATTTCTTTGTTAGGAACATTCCAGTTTCACTCTCTTAGTTATTATAAAGTATACCCGAATTTTTTGTCGATTATAGTTGTTCCGTTGTGCTATCAAATAGTGTTCATTCTAACTAATTATATTTTTGTACCTATTAACCATATCCACTTTATTCCCCACCCCACTACCCTTCCCAGCCTGTGGTAACCATTATTTTACTTTCTATCTCCATGAGATCAATTATTTTTAATATTTAGCTACCACATATGAGTGAGAACACACGATATATATTTTTCTGTGCATGGATTCTTTCACTTAACATAATGTTCTCAAGTTCCATCCATGTTGTAAGTGGGAGGATTTCATTATTTTTTTAAGGCTATATGATATTCAATTGTATTTTTGTACCACAATTTCTTTATCCACTGATCCATTGATGGATACTTAGGTTGATTCTAAATCTTGGCTGTTGTCAATAGTGCTGTAGTAAACATGGGAGAACAGATATCTCTTTGATATACTGAATTCCCTTACTTTGGATATATACTCAGCATTGGGATTTCTGGATCATACAGTAGTTCTATTTTTAGCTTTTTGAGGAAACTCCATAGTGGTTTTCATAGTGGTTGTAATAATTTACATTCCCACAAACAGAGGACAAGGGTTCCCCTTTCTACATATCCTCACCAGAATTCATGATTGCCTGTCTTTTTGATAAAAGCCGTTTTAACTGGGGCGAGATGAAATCTCATTGTAATTTTGATTTGCATTTCTCTGATGACTAAATTGTGTTGAACATTTTTTATATACCTGTTGGAAATTTGTATGACTTCTTTGGAGAAATGTCGATTCATATCCTTTTCCCATTTTTTAATCAGATTACTTGATTTTTTTTCCTATTGAGTTGTTGGAGCTGCTTATATTGTCTAGTTATTAATCTCTTGTCAGATGGGTAGTTTGCAAATATTTTCTGTCATTCTTTGGGTTGTCTCTTCCCTTTATAGAGTGTTTCCTTTGCTGTGTAGAAGCTTTTAGGCTTGATGTGATCCCATTTGTCCAATTTTGCTTTGGTTGCCTGTGTTTCGGGGGTATTACTCAAGAAGTCCTTGCTCAGATCGATGTCCTGAATCATTTCCTCAATGTTTTCTTTTGGTAGTTTCATAATTTACAGTCTTAGATTTAAGTCTTTAATCCATTTTGATTTGATTTTTTATATATGGCAAGAGATAAGGGTCTAGTTTCATTCTTCTACATGTGGATATCCAGTTTTCCCAATACCATTTATTGACGAGACTGTCCTTTCCCCACTGTATGTTTTTGGCACATTTGTCAAAGACAAGTTCACTATAGATGTTTGGATTTATTTCTGGGTTCACTAATCTGTTCCATTGATCTATGTGTCTGCTTTTGTGCCAGTACCATGCTCTTTTGGTTACTACAGATCTGTAGTATAATTTGAAGTCGGGTAATGTGATTCCTCCAGTTTTGTTCTTTTTGCTCAGGATGGCTTTGGCTATTCTGGGTCTTTTGTGGTTCCATATAAATTTTAGGATTATTTTTTGTATTTCTGTGAATTTTGATGGGAATTGTATTGAATCTTTAGATTGTTCTGCATAGTATGGACATTTTATCAGTATTGATTCTTTCAATCTATGACCATGGAATAGCTTTCCATTTTTTGGTGTCCTCTTTAATTTCTTTCATCAGTGTTTTATAATTTTCATTATAGAGATCTTTCACTTCTTTGGTTAAGTTTATTCCTAGGTATTTTATTTTATTTATAGGTATTGTAAATGGGATTACTTTCTTGGTTTCTTTTTCAGATTGTTTACTGTGGGCAAATAAAAATGCTACTGATTTTTGTATGTTGATTTTTGTATCCTGCAACTTGTCTGAATTTGTTTATCAGTTCTAATAGTTTTTTTGTGTGAAGTTTTTAGGTTTGTTTGGATATAAGATCACATCATCTACAAACGGGGATAATTTGACTGTTCCTTTCCAGTTTTGATGTCCTTTATTCTTTCTCTTGTCTAACTAGAACTTGCAGTTCTACATTGAATAACAATGGTGAAAGTGGGCATCCTTGTCTTGTTCCAGATCTTAAAGGAAAGGCTTTCAGTTTTTCTCCACTTAGTATGATACTCTCACTGTGGGTCTGTCATAGATGGCCTTTTTTTTTTTTTTTTCAGACAAAGTCTTGCTTTGTGCCCAGGCTAGAGTGAGTGCCGTGGCATCAGCCTAGCTCACAGCAACCTCAAACTCCTGGGCTCAAGCAATCTTGCTGCCTCAGCCTCCCAAGTAGCTGGGACTACAAGCATGCGCCAACATGCCCGGCTAATTTTTTCTATAGATATTAGTTGGCCAATGAATTGCTTTCTATTTATAGTAGAGATGGGGTCTCGCTCTTGCTCAGGCTGGTTTTGAACTCCTGAACTTGAGCAATTCACCCGCCTCGGCATCCCAGAGTGCTAGGATTACAAGTGTGAGCCACCGCATCTGGTCCATAGATGGCTTTTAATGTGTTGAGATAAGTTCCTTCTATATCTCGTGTTTTGAGAGTTTTTATCATGAAGGGATGTTGAATTTTATACAATGGTTTTTCAGCGTCAGTTGAAATAATCATATGGTTTATGTCCTTTCTTCTGTTGATATGATGTATCACATTGATTGATTCGCATGTTTGAATCATCCTTGCATTCCTGGGATGAATTCCATTTGATCATTATGAATAAATTTTGATGTGTTGTTGAATTTAGTTTGCTAGAATTTTGTCAAGGATTTTTGCATTTACATTCATCAGAGATATTGGCTTGTAGTTTTCTTTTTTTGTTGCTTGTGTGGTTTTGTTGTCTGGGTGATCAGGCCTCGTAGAATAAGTTTGGGAATATTCCTTCCACCTCAATTTTTGGAATAGTTTTAGTAGGATTGGTATTAGTTCTTTGAATGCTTGGCAGAATTTTATTGTGAAGCCATTAGGTCCTGGGCTTTTCTTTGATGGGATACTTTTTATTACTGCTTCTATTTGGTTTATTCACGTTTTATATTTCTTTCTGGTTCAATCTTGGTAGGTTGTATGTGTCTAGGAATTTATCCATTTTTTTCAGGTTTTCCAATTTATTGGCATATACTTGCTCATAGCAGTCTCTAATGATCCTGTAAATTTCTACTATATCAGTTGTAATATCTCCTTTTTCATCTCTAATTTTATTTATTTGAGTCTTCTCTCTTTTTTTCTTAGTCTGGCTAAAGATGTGTCAATTTTGTTTATATTTTCAAAAAACCAACTTTTCTTTTCATTGATTTTTTTTGTTGTTTCAATTTCATTTATTTCTGTTCTGATATTTATTTTTCTTTTCTTCTACTAATTTTGGGTTTGGTTTGCTCTTGTTTTTCTCATTCTTAGAAATGTATCCTTCGTTAAAATGTTTATTTGAAACTTTTCTACTTTTTTAATTTAGGCACTTATTGCTATTAACTTTTGCCGTATCAATTTTACTATGCCATATAGGTTTTGATATATTGTGTTTTCATTTTCATTTGTTTTGATAAATTTTTAATTGTCTTCTTAATCTCTTCATTGATCCTCTGGTCATTTAGGAGCATATTGTTTCATTTCCATGTGTTCGTTTAGTTTCTAGTGTTCCTTTTGTTATTGATTTTTATTTTTATTCCATTGTGGGTACAGAAAATTGTTGGTATGATTTTAATTTTTTTGAAGTTTTTAAGACTTGTTTTGTGGCCTAACTAACATATGGTCGATGCTTGAAAATGATCCTCGTGCTGAGGAGAACATGTATTCTGCAGTTGATGAATGAAACGTTCTATAAATATCTATTAGTTCTATTTAGTCTATAGTGCAGATTAAGTCCAGTGTTCCCTTATTGATTTTCTGTTTGGATGATCTGTCCAGTGCTGAAAGTGGAGTGTTGAGGTCTCCAATGATTATTCTGTTAGGATCTATCTCTTTCTTTAGCTCTCACAATATTCACTTTGTATATCTGGGTACTCCAGTTTTGAGTGGATAAATATTTAGAATTGCTGTATCTATTGCTGGATTTCCCCCTTTATCATTATATAATGATCTTCTTTGTCTCTTCCTATGGTTTTTGTGTTGAAATTTATTTTATCTGATATATATATATATATATATATATATATATATATTCCTGCTCTTTTGTAGTTTCCATTTGCATGGAATATCTTTTTTCCATCCCTTTATTTTCAGTCTGTGTGTGCCTTTATAGGTGAAATAGGTTTCTCGTAGAGAACACATGATTGGATCCTTTTTTTTAATCCATTCAGTCACTATATTGTAGAGTTTAGTCCATCCACATTCAATGTTATGATTGATAGGTAAGGACTTACTACTGCCATGTTGTTATCTGCTTTCTGCTTGTTTTGTGGTCCTCTCTTTCTACTTTCCTTCCTGTCTTCCTTTGTTAAAGGTGCTTTTTGTTGGTGGTGTGTTTTAGTTTCTTTTTATTTTTCGTGTATGTGTTGTAGGTTTTTTGATTTTAGGTTACAATGAAGCTTGCAAAAAAACATTTCATTACCAATAATTTTAAACACATGACAACTCTGCTTACAAACACACAAACAAATAAACAAGTGAAGATAAATCTAAAAGAAATTCTACACTTTTACTTCATCTCTCCCTTTAATTTTTTGTTGTTTCCATGTATATCTTTTTATACTATCTATCTCTTAGAAAGTTGCTTTAGTCATTTTGTTAGATTTGTCTTTCAGTTTTCCTGCTGAAAATATAGGTGGTTTATATACAACCATTATAGCAATAGAATATTCTGTATTTATGTACTTACTGTTACCAGCAAGTTTTATAATCTTCAGATGATTTTTTGCTATTCATTACAATATGTTTCTTTCATATTAAGGAACTCCTTTTAGCATTTTTTGTAGAATAGGTGTGATACTGATGAAATCCCTCAGCTTTTGTTTGTCTTGGAAAGTCTTTATTTCTCCTTCATGTTTGAAGGATATTTTTGCAGGATGTAATATTCTAGGGTTAATGTTCTTTTCCTTCAGGCCTTTGAATATGTCATGTTACTCGCTCCTGGCCTATAAGATTTCCAATGAGAAGTCTGTTGCCAGACATATTGGAGCTCCTTTATGTGTTATTTTTTTTTCTTTTTTCTTACTTCCCTTGGGACCTTTTTTTTAAAAAAAAAAAATTTATTTCAACATATTATGTGGGTATAAATGTTTAGGTTACATGTGTTGCCTCCCCCCCCCCCAGTCTGAGTTTCGAGAGTATCCATCCCCTAGATGGTATGCATTGCACTCATTATTTATGTATACACCTATCCCCTACTTCCCCCTCCCATATGCCCAATGCCCGATAGATGTTATTCCTATATGTCCACTTAGGTGTTGATCCATTAATATTAATTTGCTGGTGAGTACATGTGGTGCTTGTTTTTCCATTCTTGGGATACTTCACTTAGTAGAATGGGTAGGACCTTTTCTTTATTTGTGACCTTTGGGAGCTTGATTATTAAATGCCTGAGGTAGTCTTATTTGGATTAAATCTACTTCTTGTTCTATGACCATTTTTTACCTAAATATTGATAACTTTCTCTAGGTTTAGAAATTCTCTAATATTTCTTTGAATCAACTTTATACCCCAACCTCTCTCTGTACCTGTTCTTTAAGGCTAATATCTCTTATATTTGCCCCTTTGAGGCTATTTTCTAGATCCTGTAAATGTGCTTCATTCTTTTTCACTCTTTTTTCTTTTTTTTCTTTTGACTATATCTTCAAATAGCTTGTCTTCAAGCTCACTAATTCTTTCTTCTGTTTGATTAGTTGTGCTGTTGAGAGACTCTGATGCATTTCTCAGTTTGTCCTTTGAGTTTTTCAGCTCCAGAATTTCTACTTGACTTTTTTTTTTAATGTCAGTCTGTTGGTTACATTTCTCTGATAGTCTTCTCAATTCCTTTTCTGTGTTGTCTTGAAGTTCACTGGGCTTTATCAGAACTGCTATTTTGTATTTTTTGTCTGAAAGGTCGCATATCTCCATCACTCCAGAATTGCTGACTGGTACCTTATTTAGTTTGTTTCATGAGGTCATGTTTTTCTTGTATGCTCTTGATGCTTGTGGATGTTTGTTGATTTGTGGGCATTGAAGGGTTAGGTATTTATTTCTTGCAATCTGTGCTTGTTTTAACCTGTCCTCCTTGAGAAGGGTTTCCAGATACTCAAAGGGAATTGAGTATTGTGATCTAAGTCTTTGGTCACTATAGCCATATCAATACTGGGGGTACCCCAAGCCTAATAATGCTGTGACTCTTGTAGGCTCCTGGTCATCCTATCTTGGTGGACTTTGTTTAGATACAGGATAATTCCCTGGATTACCAGGCAAAGTCTCCAACTCTCTTCCCTCACTCTCTGTGCTGGGCTGGTGAGGAGAGATGTGGGCACTTCCTCTTGGCCACTGCAGCTGGGACTATGCCATGTCACAATAGAACTCAGCCTAGTCTTACCCAAAGCCCTTGGCTCCTTCTGATGTTTATTCACAGCCCAAGTGCTTCTTTATTCACCAAGTGGTGAATCTTGCCAGGACTGTGTCCTGCCCTTCAAGGTAGCATCTTTACTTTTGGCCCAGGGTGGGTCTAGAAATGCTATCCACGAACTATAGCCTTGAATCAGAGGCTTCAGGAGTCTACTTGGCACTTAAATATTGCTTAGCTGGTACCCAAATTTCAAAACAAAGTCCTCTGAATTTGTCCCTTCTTTTCCCCATGTGGAAAAGACTGTCTCTGAGCTGCACTGCCAGGAGTTGGGGGAGGTGTGATATAGGCACTGGCTTAGCCACCACCACTGGTGTCTCACAGGGTCAGGTGCACCCCAGGCCTACTGACTCCTTGCAAGCACAGCCACAGGAATTGACCAAGGACTACAGCCTTTATGGTCAGACTTGTTTACAAATTTATTTGTTTTAGGGTGCAGGCTGCTTTTTGTCACTGGGTTGGTTTCAGGGCTGAGGATTTCCCTCTGGCTGGGCTGATGTAAATGCTCCCTCTATGGGTGTCAGCAGTATTCTGCCCTGTGCTGTGTTCCCCTGTGACAGGGTGGATCTGAGATCCAGTCCAAATTCGCTTTATCACTTCACTCTTCCTCCTCTGGGACATAGAGATTTCTTTTTCTCTACTCTGTGTATTGGTGCAGCACTGCTAGGGGATGGGGTATAGGGGAGCAGTGGTGTAGGCAATGTAAGAGTCTTTTCTGCTTTCTTCAATACCTCTTTCCTTTATATAATGTTAAAGCCAGGTACTGTGATCACTCATCTGATTTTTGATTCTTCTGAAGGTGCTTCCTTGCACGGATATTTGTTGAATTTGGTGTTTATGCGGAGAGACAATTGCTGGAGGTTTCTATTCAGCCATCTTGTTCCCCGTGATTTCTTTCTTCGCTCATTTGTTTTTTGCGCATAGGAACACATCTGATCTTTGTATGTTGATTTGTATCCTGGAACTTTACTGAATCAGTTCTAAGAGTTTTTTTGTATCATATTTAAGTTTTTTTAAATAATATAAGATCATGTTTTCTGCCAAGAGGGACAATTTGAGTTGTTGTTTTCTAGTTTAGATGCCTTCTATTACTTTTTTTTGTTTGATTGCTCTGGGTAGGTCTTCCAGTACTGTGTTGAATAGAAGTGGTGAAAGTGGGTATTCTTGTCTTGTTCCAGTTCTTAGAAGAAAGCTTTTCAGCTTTTCCCCATTCTGTATGGCTAGGTCTATAGGAGTCCTCAGTGGAAATGTGGACTGTGGGGGTTCTCTCACCTTTTCTCCACACTGGGGAGAGACTCTGGGCCCCTAGTTGATCTTGGCCTGATGGCACCTTGCTTTCTTCTTTTTTCATGCCTGAGGTGTTTCCTGTCATGTCTATGGTGAATTTCACTGTTCTCTCTTAGATGCTCTATTTGACGTGTGATTATCTACTTACTGTTTTGATCCTACTTTGGTGTGGGTGAGTGCCACATGTCTTTACAAGTCAGCCATCTTGAAGCCTTCCCCTCCTTTCTTAAATATAATCATTTTTATTATTGAAACGTGTTATTTTTATTCTTAGAGAATAATGATTTGTGTGTGTATTAAACTTTCAAATAGTGTGGAATAGGTGACAGTATTAAGTAGTGACATAACCTTATTGTATTTTGATATTATCTGTCAAAATGTTTTCTTCTGAATGTTAATTTGCTTTATTATTGTTATTATGAAATAATCTATTTCTTTTAAAAAAGTTATTATATAGATTGACACAGTCCTCATTAACTGGGGACTAATCTTCTAATAAGAATATATTTACCCAGACAACCATCTGGGGAAATGACTCATCCAAGAACATAATTACTGTGATGTCTTACTGTGGGCATGTAGTAAGTTGGTTTGATAAGACTGATGGTTAAATCAGCTTTAATAGTTAAGCATATACCTATGTTTTGCTCGTAAGAGTAAATGACATATGAATGGTTTTAGAATATAGTTATTTTTAATTAGGGGCAACCCACAAAATACAGGATCCAGAAGCTGTTGGCCCAGTTATCTGCATGTATAAATGTAATGGTGTGTTTGCTAATTTAGCAATTTAGCATATAGCATAATGGTACTTTCATATCACAAAATATCATGGTGTACTGGAAAATGCACACTTCTGATGTTGGGTTTCAGTATAGTGGTTAAGAGCACAACTTTCTGGAGCTAGACTGTGTAGGTTTAAATCCTAGCTCTGTCATTTACCAGTTAGGTAGCCCCTTAAGCTTTTTAGTGTTGTTTCCTTATCTTTATCATGGAGATAATAATAGGTCTTACATCAAAGGGTTACTGTGAGGATTAGATGAGTAAATATATATAAATCACTTAAAACAGTACCTGACACATAGTAGGAGGTTTGTGTCAACTATAATTATGGTTTTTGGCTTCAACCTAATCAGTGAACTTGAGTAATTTGCTTTTCTAAGTCTAAGTTTTCTTGTTTTCAAAAATCCAGGAGCAATAAGAATATGTGAGTTGGGAGAGAGATCTACTAAATTATTTTTAAAACTCCTTTGAGTTGAAGAATTTTAAAAATCTAATTTGCTATATAGCTTATTGCTATCATGTACCTTTTCTGCACACCAGTAGAATTCTGAGAGTTTCTCAATTAATATTTATGTTGTAAGTATTATTTAGATAGATCCTAAAATTGACTTAGTGGATAGATGAATAAAGGAACTGTCATTCAACCTTGCTGAAAGTAAATTCTTAGAAAATTTAAATATGAAGTAATAATTTAGAAACTTATCTTTGTTTCAGATTGAGGCCAGAGAATTATCTGAGAACTGTTTCTGGTTAAAAGTTAAAGAAGACAAGTTTGAGAATCCAGATCTCTTTGCAAAGTTGGCATTGAATTTTGCTACCCAGAGAAAAGGTACATTTTCCTTTGTAAAATATAAATTCTTGATTATGGTATATTAGAATTCAGTTCTTTGCTAAAAATTTCTAATAATATATACATATGTATATATACTTTTTCCACACCGGACAGGGTACTTAATAAGTATAATTATTTCATAATAGTCCCTTGTTTTTTATTACATCTGTAACCTCTTGTGAATTTCATACATAGTTTTTGTACTATAACTTATCAATCTCATTGTGGTCCAGGAATTTTTGGTATTTTATTTTAATGTGATTATTTCGTTAATTATTGCAGAAGTGATAATTCAGTTAAGCATAGAATTTTTTCTGTTTGAATCAGTGTTTACAACTAAAATATGGAAATATTCTATGGTCTCATGCAATTTGAATTAGCACCTTTACCATTCATTTGTCTGATTTATCACAACATGCCCCAACATGTGAGAATGTGAATTTTGGAAGATTCAGAGAAAGAGAGAGAGAAGTGAAAATTATTTCTTTTCAGCTCTTCTATCATATGTTGCATATTGGAATTGCTTGTGCTGTATTTGTTGTTCCTTGTGGGTTGAAGTGAACACACACACTGAAATCTGGGATGATTATTCTGAAGAATTTTGACATTTTTCAAAAATTCCTACCAATTAGGTCTACTTTCTTTGTTCTTATTTGGTATAGTAGACATCACATTTAAAGGGTTCTTCAATGACTTGAGAGTTTACCATTAATTATAATCACTTTTTAAAGTTGAAAAATTGCTTAAAGCTAAGTATTCATGCCTATTGCACACTATTCATATATTTTTTAAAAATATGGTTTAAAAAAAGTAAATCTCCTTTAATCTCATACTTACAAATTTTTCCACAGAGAAAACCATTATTACTAATTTTTTGCATTGCCCCCTAGAAACAGTCTGCTTCTAGATACATATGTGTATTTATCTCTTTTTAATTATTATTCCTTGCTGTTTTTGCCAACCATGTTTTGGAGGTTATTCCATAGGAGCTTATGTTTATCTACAGTGTTCTTTTTACATACTGCATAGAATTCTGTGGTATGAACCTATCTTAATTAAATTAAGTAGTCCCATAATAATGGATATTTAAATTAGTTCCAATCTTTTGCTATTTCAAGAAATTCTGTGGTGAACATGTTTCTATATATGCCTTTGTGCACATATGTGAGGCTATTTGTAGTATAAATTCTAGAAGGGTACATTTAACATTTGAAAGATATTACAAAATTATCTTCCAAGGAATTTGCACCAATTTACAATGTCAACAAAAATGCGTATGACTGTCTATTTTCCCACAACCTTTGCCCATCTCAGGGATGAAAATGGTAAATCATTGGTGTTATAACTTTTACTTTTTAAATTAGATGTGAAGTTGAGCAGCTTTTCTTCTATTCTTAGGCAATTGTCATTTCTTTTTCTGTGAACTTCCCCCTACAGTTGTCTGCCCTTTTTCAATTGAGTAGTTGCTCTGTTGCTTATTGATTTATTTGGATTGACTGCTACGAGAATCATAGATTTCATAAAATTTTAGAGTTAGTCTGAACCTTCCAAGTCATTAAGCACAGACTCTTTGTTTTACAAATGAAGTAACTGAAGTTAGAGACAGGGAGACAAGTGTAAAACCCATTATAGACTTTCTAAAGGTATTGTGGTATAGTAGGAAAAGCCAGAGGAAATATAGTCACACATACTTGCATTCCAGCTGTGATACTTGTAACCTTGGAGATTGAGTTTTCTCATCCATAAAATGAGTAGACTAATGTTTACCTAGTAGTGTTGTGAGAATTAAATATGGTTATATATTTAAAGCATCCAGCACAGTGCTTTGTAGCTAGCAGGCACTTAAATATTATTTCCTTTTTCTCTTTCATTTAACCTGATGCTGTTTGTGTGTTTTGCTTTTTTTTGTCTTAGTTATTGACGCTTTAATACAACTGTTAATTTAGCAAGAGAATTTTATGCTCTTTAGTGCAGCACTTGGTAGAGCTAATCAGTTATAATCAAAGCAATTCTTACTGCAGCTGCTAAAACCTAATCAAACTAAAGCAAAACCAAACAAAATTCATATAAAGGCTCTCATGTATGCATTGCTGAGAATGCTGCATTTCCATTCCTCTTAACTTTGATTCTCTGAATTTTCTATGTGACACTGTTTCAACTTTCCTAATTTTGAATATTTAAGGGCAAACCAAAATGGGATACTTTTTAGTACCATTACTTTTACTAAGATTTATTTCTGAAAGGACATTTAAGGAATCAGTTAAGCATCATAGCATATTCCAGACATTCATAATATAGCCAAGACAAATTTTAATGATACTAAACTGCCATTTTTTTAATAGCACTCAATAACTATTGATTGATCTTACTGTAATAGTTGAAGTTCCTTGTCACTCGCAGTGCCTTGATTCATAATGTGGTCAGTAGGTGGCAGAATCAGTAAGAAATCAGCAAGAGGCTCTGATTTCACTGAATTTAAACTGTACTACCCTGGCTTTCCTAGCACCACTTTCTTCCCCATTCTGCTGCTCTTTGCAGCTCACTCAGCTACATTCTGGAAGAAGCAACAGTCTTGTTGTTTCTGAGACCTATTTCCAACATTCTTAAACCCAGTGTTCCAGAACCTCCCAGAACTTCTCTCTACTGCAAGGGCAGGGCATTGGAGAGCTCATGTCTTTGTTGTGACTAAACGTACTGATACTGAAGTATCACTAGTCTTTATTTCAAAGAAAATGGATTGCTAAATGGAAAGAAGCTTTAAAATACAGTAGTTCTGATATCTATTATATTTAAATGTATAAATATTTGATATGTGAAAGTACTCTAAAATTATACTTTTAATTTATATTATTCTTAAGAATTTTAGAGAAAATGATTTTTTGTTGTTGTTGGGAGATAGTATCTAGCTCTGTTGCCCGTGGTAGAGTGCAGTGGTGCCATCCTAGCTCACTTCAATCTCAGACTCCTGGGCTCTGGCAATCCTGCTGCCTTAGCCTCCAGAACAGCTGGAACTACAGGTGTGCACCACTATGTCCTGCTAATTTTTAAAATTTTTTATAGAGATGGGGTTTCGCTATTTTGCTCAGGCTGGTCTTGAACTCCTGGGGTCAAGCGATCCTTCTACCTTGAACTCCCAAAGTGCTAGGATTATAGGTGTGAGCCACTGTGCCTGGCTGCGACAATGATTTTTAATGTTGTATTAAAAAACAGGTCATTTCTGTTTTAGGGAGAGAATGGCTCTCTCATTTCATTTAGCTTAAGTTTGTGGAGTTCCTACTATGTGCAAGGTAGTATACTAAATAGGAAGGAAAGAAATGAATAAGGTCTTGTCCATGTACCAGGGAACTCATAATCTAGTGAGGGAGGTAGGAAGATGCATTTTACATTTAGTCACGTTGTAGTAAATGTTCAAATAGATATTTTTAAAAAGCCACGGGGGCAAAAAAGAAAATAGTTAATTGTGAGTAGGGTATGTAGGGTAAATGGAGGCCCCAGAGGTGATATAATTTGAGATAGGCCTTGAAGTTAAGTAGAATTTCAATAGGGAAAAGAGAAAAGACAGGATTCTAGGCAGATCGCTGTTAGCAAAGTGTTAAAAGAAAAACTGTAGACAAATATAAGAGAGTCTATGTGAGCAAAGCCTAACTCATGAATCAGGTAGCTCTGAGAACCAGAAGAGGTTCAGAGAACTACATCCAGCAGTGTGAGTAGCAAACTTTTATAGTTTGAATGTGGAAGCAACTACCGAAATCATCCAATTGGCTACAGCTAGGTGTTTGCCCTATTTGGGCATAGTGTGATGAGGCATTTGCCTTATTTGAGCATGGTCTAATCGGTTGGCTGCCTTTGATTGGCGGAAGCTCAGCTGTTTGTGATTGACTGACACTCGGCTGTTTCATCAAACATATAGTTGGTCTTCTGTTTCTACTGGTTTAGCATCCACAGATTTAACTAACTGTGGATTTAAAATGTTTGGAAAAAAGCCAATAAAAATAATAATACAGTAATAAAAATAATATAAATAAAAATATAGTATAACAAATATTCACATTCTGTTAAGCATTATAAGTAATCTAGAGATGATTTAAAGTATTTGGGAGGATATGCATAGGTCATATACAAATATTATGCCATTTTATATCAGAGATTGAATATCTGCAGATTTTAGTATCCTTGAGGGGTCCTAGAACCAATCCCCCACTGATACCGAGGGACAAGTGTACTCCCAAGTTAGGTTTCAATTTATTAAGTACAAACTTAAAGTTCAAAGAGAGCCTCAGGTCCATGGTCTCCTATTGATTTAATTTAACTGTAGGGAGGAAGAAAGTGCATACTGTGTTGAAAGCACAGGCAGGCAGCCAGCCTGTTGGGTCCATACTGTGGAGGGAAGAGGTCCTGGGGTGAAGGTGGTAAGGATAACTTCACACTGAAGAATTTGGGTTTTATTTTTTAAGTATTAGGGGTCCAATAATTTGATGATTAACCCTTGATTAGGCTTTAGGTGGACAGATAGGTTGTGAGAATTTATGGGACCACTGATTATGGATAAATATTAGTAGGCTAGGCAAGATATGATGATATCATGACTAGTATGAATTCTTAATCTTCATCTCTAAGATAGCTTCTAGTTCCCAAATCCTGTGTCATGTTGCATATGACATTTAGGTTCTCCTTAAGTCATAACTGTGCCATACAACAAAATACATTTCCAAATGCTCTCTGAATTAATGAAAGGCAGCTGGAGAAGATCCTGTTAATAGTTTTGAATATGCATCATATATGTAACTGTTGGAATTTGTGTATGTGTTCTAGTTTTAGTTTATTATTCAATTTCATGATATTTGGGGACATATAACCATCAGGGCTATAATGATAATGTCATTCTCCTTAAAAAATCTATAGTAATTATAGACAATAGTGATATTATATAAGAATTAAAGCAATGATGGTTAATATTAACTAAATTTGAAATAATAAAATATGTAGCTTATAACTGCTAATTCTAATTAGAATTTCTAGGGTTCTCTAGAGGCTTCAGGAAGAACAAAGATAGTGTGTGTGGAAGTTGTAAGCAATTTCTTTGGTTTTAATGTTGCTTGGAGGAAATATAAGAAATAAACATAAGAGGTTAATAAAATTCAGCTTCAATAATATATTTCTGTAGCACAATTTAGCTTTAATAATAATAGAAAACTGAGGTGTTATAAATATTTTAAATGCATATAAATGCCATTTTGTAATGCCTGAAATATTGGACATAGCTTCAAAATTATAGCGCAGCTAGTTTGATGATATATGTATGTAAATGCAATTTTCCTTGAGGATCATATTCTAAATTCCATTTCCTAGTCTTAGAATTAGTTGGCTGCTTCTTAAGATACCCACCCTTGTTTGGTTGCTCAGTGCAATCTTCTGTATTTGATGAAGTAATGAAAAGACAAAAGAGTGGTAAAATCTAATTCATCTCTGTCTTCATAATATAGAAATTCTTAGAATTAACTAGAAAATAATGAGATGTCAGTCTCAGAGTACACACCCTTTATAAGATAGTGCTAAAGTGTCCAGAGAGAGCTTGTGTCCTAACAAATAATTTGTCATCTTAATGACACAACATGCATGTTTTATAGTATAAGCTTTACTACATAAGGGAACAAACCAAGAAGGCTTAATTCTTTCACATGGCAAACTAAAAGCCATCCTTACCTGTCTTTGTCTATTTGGGCTGCTATAACAAAATAACAAAATACCATAACCTGGATAGTTTATAAATAACAGAAATTTATTTCTCACAGTTCTGGAGGCTAGAAATCCAAGATCAAGACATCAGCACATTCAGTGTCTGATAAGGGCCTGCTTTCTGGCTTATAGCGGATGCCTTTTTGCGTGTCTTTATGTGGTGGAAAGGGTGAGCTAGCTCTCTGGGGGCTCTGCTAAAAGGACATGAAACCCAGTTGTGAAGTCTCTGCCATCATGACATAGTCACCTCCCAAAGGCCCCACCTCCTGATATCATCACCTTGGGAGTTAGGTTCCAACATATGAATTTTAGGGGGACATAAATATTCAGTCCATTGTAATATCTATGCATAATTCATCATTTTTACTATATCTAAAGTTCTTTGGATTTCTAACTGTCTTTGTGTATCACTTTACCATAGCGTTTTTTCATTATTAACATTTTTTTTTTTTTTTTTTTTTTTTGAGACAGAGTCTCGCTTTGTTGCCCAGGCTAGAGTGAGTGCCGTGGCGTCAGCCTCACTCACAGCAACCTCAAACTCCTGGGCTCGAGTGATCCTTCTGCCTCAGCCTCCCGGGTAGCTGGGACTACAGGCATGTGCCACTATGCCCGGCTAATTTTTTTTTTTATATATATATCAGTTGGCCAATTAATTTCTTTCTATTTATAGTAGAGACGGGGTCTCGCTCTTGCTCAGGCTGGTTTCGAACTCCTGACCTTGAGCAATCCGCCCGCCTCGGCCTCCCAAGAGCTAGGATTACAGGCGTGAGCCACAGCGCCCGGCCTCATTATTAACATTTTAAGTGTTTCAACTTGTGATGGCACTTTCATTCATTTCCAATTGACATTTTCTAGCATTAATCACCTCCTTTATGTAAAAGAAGGAACAAGGAATTATTAAGCCAGAGATACATACCATTGTTTAGTTATAAGTTACCATTATAGAGAGAAGTTGACATAGAGTTATCTTCTGCCTTCTAAGCAAGTAAACTTCAAAATGGCTATGTCTGTATATACTGGCAATGGCATGGTGATTGTACTACTTCTATTAACCCTATTTCTATGGCATCTACTAACAGCAATAATAATATTGATGATATAATAATAGCATATTTATTAAGTATTTTTAATACTGTTTCCCAATAGCTATGATAAGTACTTTAAATCCCTACTTCATTTAGTCCTTACACCATTCCTAGATACTTGTATCAATTGTTTTATAGATGAGAAAACTAAGACTGTGGGAGATTAAGAAATATGTCTTGGTTATGAAGCTAATATGTGGCAAAACTGCAAATGACTTTTAGTAGATTTTCTGCCCTTGGTAATTTGTGCATTTTGTTGCATATTTAACTGATCCCTTTTCATAGGGTTAATAATGTAGTTTCATGTATATTGTATTATCTTGTGAAATGTATAATCCTATTATCCTGGCATTGAAGACAGTTCTTCAGAGCTCCACCCAAAGCTGAGAATCTATATCTTATCCATTGAAGAGAATAAGTTTCTTTCTCTAAGATTTTTTAGGCATTATTCTGTCTAGAATCTGTCAATGGTAAAACATTGCTGTGACTTGAGATGTGTTTCTTCTAATAATGGATGAAGGAATGTAGTCTTCATGTCATTAGGCATTTGGTAATGGTATATGAATATACATGGGATGCATAAAGTCATGAAATAAATTTTTCATTTGGCCTCTTTTGAAGTTAACTTCACAACATTATAGACACCTTGTGTTATTTTAATATAACACCTTTTAACTTTTTAGTTAGTGAGACTGCCTCTCAACATTTGAGTGATTTTTGTTGATAAACATTATATAGATTAAGCACATTAACAGGTGTTCTGTTGATGGCATTTGCAAATTATACAGATTCTCATTCATATTTCGAATCATTGTTCTAGCTAAATTAGTTCTATATTGGCAAATAGAAATTATTTACATTGAATTTCCATGGAAATTTTTAACATTGCTATATGAAACTTTGTTCCAACTGTATATTAATGGCAGTTAAACTAGTTCCAGACTGTATCTTGCATGATATAAGAAGTAAGCCAAGAGGTTTCTCTAATTTGTTTAAGAAATATATTCAATTTAGAGAAATTCAAATCTGGTAGTTTTTCTGAGACAGTATATATAAGTAATTGTTTTTGTCAGTCCTTGTTGGTGAGAGTAAATTTAACTCATTATTTTTAATAGGTTTTTCAATAAGATGTGGTCATTATGTTTTCCTTAATTTTAAAGTATGCTTATTGGTGTTATTATCATTATTATAGTTATCATTATTTTAAATCAGTGTTTAACATCTTGTAGGTATGTTGATTGATCCAGCTAAATTTTGTTATTAGTTGCCCTCCCGGAGATGACCCTGGAGGGGTTAAATTACAACTTAAAAATCTCTCTCCTATTTTAATGCTTCTTGGAATATAATTGTGCTCAAAAATGGATTAACATTTTGTATATGGCTACCATATTGAAAAAATTTTAACTTTTTATTTTATTATTGTAGATATTAGTTACTTATAGCTATATGACACATCACCCCCAAATTTAGCAGATTAAAAGAACATACATTTATTTTCTCACAGTTTCAGGAATCTTGGCAAATCTCAGTTGAGTCCTCTGCTTCATAGACTCTCACAAGGCTGCACACATGGTGTTTTCAGGGTTGTGGTCTCATTCAGAGGCTTGACTGGCGAATGATTTGTTTCTAAGCTCACCTATATGGTTGGCAGTATTCACTTCCTCCAGGGCTATTCTTCTGAAGGTGGTCATTCTTTGCTGGCTGTTGTCCAGAAGCTGCCCTCAGTTTGTTGCTCATGGACAGCTCACAAAAGGCAGTTTGCTTCATTGAAGAGTGTAGGACAGGAAGGAGTGAAGAGATAATGAAAGCAATAAGGAAGTCACAGTCTTTTATAGCATAATTTCCTTATTAGAAGCAAGTATTAAATAACTAGGTCCAGCACTCACACACACAGGGAGAGGATCACTCAAGTAGGCAGGGATCATTTGTGAGTCATTTTAGAAGCTGTGTACCACATAGATACATACAACTTGATTTCTCAGTAATTACAAGCTCTATGATATCTTTTTCCTTGATGACTTCAACAGAATCCTAATTGGTCCCTTTGTCTTCAGTCCTGTTTTGTTTTGATCATGGCACTTCCATTTTTTGAACATTTCACTGATTATCCATTGTCTTTAAGAAGTTATCAAAACTCCTTCTTATATATTTTAAGGTCACTTACCTTTTCATTACCCCCAAATTAGATTGAACTCTTTTGTTCCTGGAACAAAGACACTCAGCAAGACTTTGCAACTTTTCTCTGAAAACACTTTCACCAGTTCTTCATTTGGCCTATATTTAGATAACACTGTCATCAGAATGCAGTCTTCACAAAATACTATCATTGTCTTTCCTCATTCATGTCCTCCCTTAGACACCAAATTTCTTGCAGGCAGGAATAAGTATTTTCATTTTGTTTACTATTTGTTTCCCAGCATGTACCACAGCTCTGGCAAGTATAAGTGTCTTCAGTGAACACACAGATGAATTACAGTTATGTATATTTAGTTTCATAGTACCAAGGCAAATAAAGTATAAGGCAGGGGTCCTCAAACTTGTTAAACAGGGGGCCAGTTCACTGTCCCTCAGACCGTTGGAGGGCCGGACTATAGTTTAGAAAAAACTGTGAACAAATTCCTATGCACACTGCATATATCTTATTTTGAAGTAAAAAACAAACGGGCAAAAACACTCGCATGTGGCCCGCGGGCCGTAGTTTGAGGATACCTGGTATAAGGGATAGCTCATAATTTATGGACATAATACTAACCAATGTCTTTTTTTTTTTTTTTCTATTTAAAGAGACTGGGTCTTGCTCTCTTTCCTAGGGTGGAACGCAGTAGCTGGATCACAGCTCACTGCAACCTTTAGCCTTGCTTCAGCTTCCCCAGTAGCTTGGACTACAGACATGTGCCACCATGCCTGCATTTTTTTAAAAATTAAAATTTTTTTAATATTTTGTAGAGATAGGGTCTCATTATGTTGCCAGGCTTGTCTCAAACTGCTGGCCTCAAGTGATCCTCCCACTTTGGCCTCACAAAGTGCTGGGATTATAGGCGTGAGCCACTGCACCCAGGTATCAGCGTGTTTTTATTTAGTAATTTATTCAGTTATGTGTGTGTGTATGTGTATGTGTGTGTGTGTGTGTGTGTGTCTGTCTGTCTCCTGACAGTCCTTCTTATTATTGATTAAATACTAGAAATCTGCCTAATGAGTCTGGTCTGTAGTAGTTTGCTGAAGTTAATTTGCAAATTTAGTTTCCTATAATTTAGTAATTCGCTTCATTTGGGTGTTTAATATATATATATAAATATATATATATATTTTTTTTTTTACTCTATAACATATTTTAACATTTTCAAATGTGAAACATAGATTTTTTTTTTCAAAAGTGGCCTGTCGTTTAGTTTGTAAAGTCTTGAATGTATGGTTGGCCCACTTGAATGAACAACTTTAGTGTGCTGAAATAAGTGTCTATTTCTTGATTTTTTTTTTGTTTGACCCTAAGTAAAACATTTAATTTCTTATTATCTTGATTTAAGTGACTATAAAAGGTAATAATAATAAAATGGAATAACTATCAAAAGGTTTTGTGAGAATGAAGATAAATATATATATCATAGACATATGATATATTTAACCAACAATTTGAACAATTGTAACTGTTAATATTTGTTGTATACTAGTATATGCCAGGTACCTCGTGAATATTTTACATGGATTATTTCATTTAATTTTGTGATCTCCCTTATGCCATGCTTATTATTATTGTAGCCATTTTGTAGATGAGCAAAATGGAGCTGGAAATCAAGCTCGAGCAGGCTGATTCCATAGCCTGCATGCATCACAGCTTTGTTATGTTTGCTACATGAGCAAAGACGTGGAAACAGGATGCATGAGTACAAGCCTGAATCCACAGCCTGTTCTTTTAAATACGGTTTTACTGCACCTATCTATAATGTAACTATGCCTGTTAAAGTTCTATTATCGAAAATCTCAGTTGAAAATCCCCTTTTCTGTCCTAAAGGATATTTCTGTGTGAATTCTTGCCCTTTGAAGTACCTTATTCTTGCCTACCCAATCTTACCTAGCTTATGTAGGGTATTAATGCATTTCTATTAATTGGACCCAGTAAAAATGTACTCATAAAGAGTACAAATTGAATAAATTAATTTGCCCACTAAATGGTTTACAGTGTTTTGAAACATGTCTCTCAATATAAAAACAATTTAGAAAGACTAGAAATATATTGAAGTTAGTGGCTACCCTTGGTTACGTTCTCTATGCATGTGTAGTGTGCGGTTTGGTTTATCCATGGCCAAATACTAATACTAGTCTGATTTCTTCTCCTCTCTCCATACCATTACCTCCTGTGCTTTGTCATCTGTTGATACTGGCTTAAGGATTATAATTTTTAATTTAAATTAATTTCATAGGAACCTAAGCAAAATATGTTATGCATTAAAATGGCAAATACAACTATTGTGAATTATCAATATTTCCTTCATTAGAATGGCTTACTGAGAGTTGACTGTGTCTGGCTTCATGTGATAAGAATAGACTGATAACATGCTCCAGGCAATGTGTTAGAAATGTGTTGTTTTCTTGCATGTAATTGCTTTTAATAGAAGGCAACAAAAGTAACTACTCTGTGACATGTGATGCTATTAGGGTATTTGTAATTTTCTTTGAAAAGAGAAGCTAGTGTTATTAGGTACCTTTTGTTCCATTAACAGCAATAATAAAGATGCTATCGTTCCTCTCCTAGTTTTTACTTACTCTTTGCTCTTGCAGTATCAGATCACATCCCTGTTAATTATTGGCATTTTGATTCTATCTCACCTGCTTTTGTTTTCTCGATGCTAACAATTTAAGTATTTTAATAATTTATTGTATTATCAATTGTTAATCTATCTCTATGATAGATTAGAATATGGTTCTAAAATCTTTGTAGACATGGTTTGTAGACATCTGTTTTAACAGTTTCTTAATCCATTTCAGGATATAAACTAAATACATACAAAGAATCATTGGAAATTTCATAGATTTGAGAAAGGGTTTGGGCACACAAATCTAGCCATTTTTTAATATGGCTGACTAAGATATAATTTAGCTAAGGGGTTCCTTAAGAATTTTTTTTACCACTTCCTGAGCAGACTTTCAATCAACCATATATTTTTTTCAGGTTTAGTTATATTGAACCTATGAAAGCAATGGGATTTTGGTAGTTTTTGCTTGAAAGTTATGTGGTCTGCTAATATTGGCTTTCATCCTTATATAATAATGATAGCACCCATTCTGATTAGAAGGGCATCATGCTGTTTTGATTTCCAATAGTAACGATTTTTTAAACTGATCATTTAATCCATTTTTGCCTAATGCTTCCTGTGGCCAGTGGCACTCATTTGTGAGATAAGGGGCTAGGGGAGAGTTTATACATGGTACAGAATAAAAGCTAACTGATCCCATAAATATGGAATTCGTGACTTTGCTATTTTTAGTGTGGTGCTCTAACTAATTTAAACAATTTTCCATAGATACATGTATGTGATCACAAAGGAAATTAAAGTTGTCAACTATTTTAAGCAGCCTTTTCTATGGTAGATAGGAACTTGATTGTATTTGCTTTCTGCAGTAGTAATGCCTAACAACAGCTTTATATTATAGGGCTCTTGATTGTTTAATATTGAAGACCTTTGAACATGCTTTTTTAATTTAATATCTTTTCAGATCAGAGTATAACAATATATAATTTGATTTTATTTTTTTAAAATGACAAGGAAGAAATTCTTAATTTTGTTATTGTCAGGGACATAATTGAATACATTTTAACTATGGTTTATTGAGAGAGAGATAGTCACTTGTACAAAGCCTTTTCAGCATTATCCTGATATTATGGTGTCATTTTCACTTTGTTATAGTGATAGTCTTTATTTCTTCAAATCCTCAGAGACATCAAGGTAATTATTTATTATTATCAACTCTTTCAGATTTAATAATGTTTTAGAAAATACCATTATCAAGTTCCTTGGTGGGCAAATTATATTTGTGCTTCACTGCTTATATATTGCATAATATTTGCTTGATAATTATTACCAATAAGTTTAATTAATTAGAATGGACCCTAGTTAAAATCTAATAAAGTAGTAGTCTAAGAGTTCTGATTTTTATGAATTTTGCAAGTGGTTATAAATGGGTAATCTCTTTTTTATAGTTTAGTATTTATGTGATATATGCAGCTCCTCTCAGTTATCTGTTTTAATAGAGGGGAAAAATGTACAGAACTTTGAAGGTATATGGAGAAGGGAAAGGCAATGAAATGTTTTTATAGTAGTCTTTTTCTTGTGGTTTATTATCTTTAGCTCAGGTCTATTTGTGTCCTCTAACACTTAAGAGTAAGAAACAAAAATAGTGGTAGGAACAATCATCCTGTGGCCAGCTTTTTAGGAATCGTTCAGAGATCTTTTCAAAGATAATCTGAACTTTTTGTCAGGAGAGAAAAAATGGGCTCTAAGCCTTTGGGAAACTTGCTATATAGGTCCATTCTTAGGGCTTAAGTTTCTTCTAGGCCACACATTACAGAAAATTCTGTATCTACTATTGAATTCCCTCCTGATTATAAGAATTACTATGGGTTTGCACTGTTTTGGGTGTTATTTTAAATTGCAAAACTTTCTTGTTGTAGATTTTCGTAATTCCCCATCTCTATTATTTGTCTCTTGCAGCAATAGTGAATATTGCTTGTCAGAGTCCAACATCTCAGGATTGTTGTGATTAGAATTGCAATAAATATATACAAAATGAATTAATTCATGAGCTATGTTAGATTCTCTTTGGTCTATGAGCATTCCTTTGGCTGGTTGTTCAGGGTACTATACGTTCCATAGCCAATGGACAATTGCCAACCAGCAATACACACATGAACTGGAAATTGAGCTGTTAAATAGGACCATGGATATCACAGAAAGAAGTTCATAAAGCATTTGTTATATACCACACATTCTTGTGAACTTTTTTTATGCTCAATTAATCCTCATGAAAGATAACCTATAAGGTAATGTTATTATCTCCAGTTACATAGATAAGATAACTGGGTCACAGGGAAACTGAGTGACTTGCCCAAAGGTCACAAGGGTAACAGATAACAAAGCTGAGTTTGAATCCAGTGCTCTTAATTATAATACAAACTACCAGCATTCAGTTCACACACATGATGTCAGTTATGTAACTGGCAATCTAGATTCTTCTTATATATGTATGAAGTATATACTGTATTGTAGAAAGTACAGTCCTATTCCACTGGCCTGATATATACATAACCCTAGCCAGGTCTAGGTCTTATCTAGAAGCCAGGATGGGTGTGACAGCAGGGAAGAGAGTTTGTCTAGATCTGTAATATACTCTGGCTAGGTAGACATCTAGACTATCAACGCTTCTGAGTCCGACCAGTATTATTCATTCTTGGCATCTAAGTGTACTTATTCTAGAATCAAATCTTGAAGATGACATTTGCAATTGGAGAAGAACATGAAAAACTCTTAACAGAAGTTGCTGCTGTTGTTTTAACCCCTGCAATTGTGTATCCTTACCAAAAAGTCTTTCCTGCTGATACAGCTACATAAGAAGTGTTTCAGAATTCCTCTATAAAGAATTGCTACAAGATGTTTTTCAATTTTTTTCACTATTATGTTAAAGGTTGAAGATTCTAAACCAATATTATCATCTTGCTTTTGATATGTATATTGATCATTATTCCCCACCATCCAGTCTTACTGAAAGGAGGGGCCTTGAGGGGTTAGATTCTGTCTGTAATGTTGTTAAACCTTCCTGGGGGCCTCCAGTCCATGTGACTCTTAGAAATGCTGTAATCTAAGTAGTTAAATTACATTATCATGCCTGTAAATATTAATGCTTTCCTAATAGCCTTTTGAAGTGTAGGGTTTGGAGTTCCAAGGTCACTTCCAAACATCTAGTAAGAGGTGACTGTTAGCAGTGGCAAGCATGACAGTATGCTTGTATGACTGAAAGGAATCAGTATATCAACTTATCAAAATACGGTTTTTATACTGTTTTAAACAGATTGCTTTGAAAGATATTGAAAAAGTACAAACCATTTTAAAGGTTGTAGAAAGCTTAATTTTGTAACAGTTTTTGTCAAATTAGTTATTAAATTGAAATTTTGCTACGTCATTTTTATTTTTTGTATGAAAAGTACCTGATCATTTATAAGATTTATTCTATTTAATGCTCATCAGTACTGGCTCACTAAAATGATTGGTGTTCATAGGCTTTCCTTTCAAATTTTCAGCAATTTCCAACTTTGAGTTACAGTCAGATAAGAGCGTTTACATGAAATATTTTAAATGTGAATCATCAAAAAGGAGGTTATATAAATGGGCTTTGATACATGTGATAATAATGTACATTTGCATATATATTAATAGTTGTACATTATGAATAATTAAACCTATCAGTAGTTACTTGGAATCGAGTTGCTTTGAGTACTTATGAACAAATTTTAGCCCGACCACTGCCATTGAGGAAGTTCACTTTAAAACCAAGAAACTTTCCATGTAGGAAGTAACAGAGTTACTAGGACATTGGAGTTTCTGAATAGGCTGCTTACAGAACATCAGTATTTTACTTGCCATAATGAAATTCATCAATGAGATCTTTTAGAGGAAGTGAAAATATGCCTTGCTTTATTATTTATATTTTCATAGCATAAATACAAAATTTAAGGCATAGATGTGTTAATAATGCCTTTACTCATTAAGAACATGTACCTTAAAATTCATGGACTTAAAGCAATCTGTTTCCCTTGCCATATAGAGATTGGCAACTGGGCCACATGTAGTATTAGCTCTTTGCCAGTAAAAATAGACAATATTTTGATGCACTAATAACTTTTGTCTGTATGTTTTCAAGACAGAGTCTCACTCTGTTGCCCTGGCTACAGTGCCATGGCATTAGCCTAGCTCACAGCAACCTCACACTCCTGGGCTCAAGCGATTCAACTAATAACTTTTAATAAGGAGCCAGCTATGAGAAAAATGAACCATTCAGTGGACTTAATATATTAACATGCTAACTGATATACAGAATTTACTGGTTATCGACAATACATTTTTCAAGAGGGATTTAATGCAAACTTCCGTTACTAAGCAGCGATTGAAGATTTTTTTGAGACTAAATTTTAATCAGAGATGAAATATTTTTTATAAACCTTATAGTCAATATCATAAGCCTAAATTCCATGTAACTAAACTTTGTAAAAATAGTCCTTCTTTTGCCTATTTCCCTCAGCCATGCACATCTCCCTTCTCTCGCAAACCCCCTGGACAACTGTATCATCAACATAGTGAAAAATTTACTTTGTTTCACAAATCTTTTATCAATTTATGCTTAGGTATTGGTAGCTGCATTTTTGTATATTAGTATTAACAAGTAATGATGGCCTACATAAAGACTAATTTACTATAGAAATGAATAGTGGCAGCATTTTAGCAATTTTTCCAAGCTGCCATTGAGGCTGTCCTCCTTGTCTTATTTTCTCATTCGACAAATACGTATTGAATTTCTATCATATACCATACATTACTAGTTTTCACAGAGTGCTTATTACTCCCTTGTGGGTCTATGACCTACAGAATGAGTAACTCTGAATTTTCAGTGGTGGAAATGGATTTTGTTCATCTTGTTTTGTTGCCATGCCAGCATCTGTGTGTTTCTGTACTTCAGGCCCTGCTTACTTAGACTCAAGATAACTATTTCTTCCTACTCCCTTAAAGAATCTCCTAGGACCCAAATTATTATTTGTTGTTGTTTAGAAATACTTAAAGGGTTGTGCATTAACTGAACCATTGTGGACTATGATGGACAGTATTTTCCAAAGACCTTCTACTTAGCTACTGTCTTCTTTCTGGCCTATTTTTTATCTGAGTCATCTCATTGTTTCCTAAAACTCAATATGATCAAAAAGATCCAGTGATCTTTGGGGCTGGCCTGTATGTTGAAGTTTGGAAATGGGAGTGGAGAATCCAACAGTTAGAGTATCCAGTAAAAGGAAAGCTAGGATAGTGATAAAGACTGTTAGGAGTTGTGTAATATGCTTGCTACCCCACTAAGCATTTGGTTTATAGAGTTAGTAATTTAATTTTTGTTTGAGGGAACTGCTTATATTTTCTAGGAAACATATTTTTTTATTTTCAAAAAGTATCTTGTAAATAATCTTTCCAGAAAGTACACCCTTAATGGTGATCAGTAAGTTCATTATTCTGTATATTCTTATATTTACAAATATATATATATATCATCAACTCTGTGCCAGATGCCAGTCTAGGCCTTGGGGGATAAAGCTGTGATTCAGGCAGATGTGATCTTGACTCTTAGAATTTACAGTCTAACAGAAAAGATATAATAATAAACATGTAATTAAATTACTGTGAATTTCAGATAGTGAAGTGTTCTAAAGAAGATAAAATACAGTAATGTGATGGAGAATTGCTTATTACTGATGGAGAATTGCTTAGGTGGAAGATTAAGTGTGATCATGAGGAAAAGTAATTTTAAAAGCATATGAATTGGGGTATTGAAAAACATATCTTCAGAATCAGAAGCCAACAAGACTTGTTGATGGATTGGACACACGTCATAAGAAAAACACCAGGAATCAGTATTCCTCCTAGGTTTGGGGCTTGAGCCAAATGCAATAAATATCCTGTTCTTGCCACCAAATCAGAAAACGCTGAAGAGGAAAGTGTTGACAGAAAAAGTGGTCAGAGGATTAAAACAATGTAATAATCCAGACAAACCATCTTTGGATGTACTATATCAATATTTTCAAAGGTAAGAAGCACAGTGCAGCTTGAATTAGTTCAGTGTTGGTACATGTAAGTAAACTGTATTGCTTTATCATTAACCTTTGCTTCAACTCTAGAGGTTTGTGCCTCTTTTGATTTGACTGTAAAGACAATCTTTACTTTTTGCTCTATGTTTAACTATTTGGTCAAATGAATATTGCACCTCTGAGTGTTTCTTTTGATTTACTCTAGACTGAGGTCATACTGTGTACTAGGTGTGAATTAATTACAAATTGAACAATTTTGCTCTGGTGAAGAGAGAATTTTATTCTCATTCCAACTAAATCTGTGATCTAAGAAAGATCTTTATATTCTTTGTGTGCCTGAGGGGCACTGAAAGTGTACTGATAAAAACCTGTTCTGATAAAAAAACTCATTCAGAAAGAAATGTAGGTCATTTCTTTTGGATCTTATACTAAATGGCTTAGAGCACCATATTCCAAAGTCTTCTCTCCAAATAGAAATAATATCCTCTATTCAGGAAATTTTAAAAGGTTAGGTGTTATCTTGTTTTAGGAGTTGAGAATAAATTTAGCATTTATTAATTATTGGGAAATTCCCAAAATAGATTATACGTATGTGCCAAAAATCTTTTGTGTAACTTTCAAACTATTCTTATTCTGGCTATATTATTATTTATGATGGATCACCAAGGCCCCTCTCATTCATTTCTTTGTGCCCCATGCTTAAGCAGCCATTTCTCTAGTAACTTAGTCTTACTCAACGAGTGGAATTAGTAGAGCAACTATGATTGTTCATTATTTCTTCATTTTTTATAGCCCTAAAAACTTAGCACCAAATTTGAATTCTCAGTGAGTTGGCTGAGCTTTCCAACTTTATCCAGGACTATTGAAGAATATTCAACTATAATGTTTTGCTTCATTTCAGTTTGGCACAGAGGTATTTTGCCAGCATTATAATAACTTCATTCGTGGAAGTATTGGAGTATCGCATTCAAGAAGATAATGTAACTTCTCTGTATGATAATCTTTTCAAACAGAATTCTAGTGCATCTGGAAAGTATATTGCAATTGAGATTTGCTAACCTGCATCTAAGATAGCTTAGTTTATTTGATTAGTGAACTCCAAGAAATTATTTTGGAGGGCCTCTGGGGAGTATATAAGAAAGGTTAAAATCAACTCTTTTAGGCAACTGGTTTGTTTTCATTTTCTGATGTTTGTTTATCACTTTAAAGTATAAAAGGAATCATACAATTTTAATAGTTGGGTGTTTTGTGTTTTTTGCGTTCTAGAAATGGTATCATAATAAAGATTTAGAAACATATATACAATCATGCATATGTATGTGGAAGGTTAACCAACATTGTTTTGTTGCATTTAATCTGTGCCAAGCATTGTGATAATTGTCTTACATGCATTAACTCAATAACCCTTTGAGGTTACTTATTATTAGTCCCATTTTATATGTAAGGGAAATAAGGCACAGAGACGTTACATAACTTGTCGAAGATAACAGAAATAATAAATGGGGGAATGGTGATTGAAATCAAGGCATTCTGTTTCATGACCTTTTCTGTAAACCATGGTATAATTTATAAATTTAATTGCCTCAATATCGTTCTCTCTTAACTTTTCATCAAGCTCTACAGTAAATCATTGCTTACTTTTTTTTTTTGCTATTCACTGGGGATAAAGTACCATCATATCAGTAGCTTTAAGAGGTTTTCTGTTTAATCAATGTAGTGCTTTTAGAAGTTAGTACATTATAAAAGCTCCATTTCCATAATGGATGACTGGAAGAACTAGCTTATTATATATATGTGAACACATATATAACCAGCAGTTTGTTTTCTCTGTCTCTAAGCTAGTGGGGTATAAACAAACTTCAGTATACCTTAAGTGCAGTTACTGTGCTTCAACTCATAAGCCTTTCTTCAGAAAGGAAATACTGTATACTCCAAAATACCCAGAGTGCCTGGATGAAGTAATGAAAATCTTGTCTATAATATCTTTTCAAAGAATTTCTCTCACTGTCTCTTTCCCCTGGAATATATAATATATCTCTAGGTGGTCAAGCACATTTAGATCCATACCCTAACTAAATTTTCATAATCTCTGAGGTTTGAAATAGTAATTCAAAGTTCATAGAAATATGCTTCACAGATACAGGGGGATATTGTTGGTATGCATGCTGCTAGACTATTGTCTACCCCAAAATGTTAATATCTAGACTACTTTATACCCCAAAATGTTAATATGATGAGTATAGAGGGGTTGGATCCATTTGAACCTACTAAACTAGGAAGATAATTGACAACAGTATTTCACCTGGCTGATTGGCATTAAAGCTCAGTGGAACTGTCAAAAGACGATTGGATAAAGGGAGTGATAAAACCAAGATAATAAATGCACATAGCAGAGAAAGATTTACATTTTCTCTTTTAACACATTTCCTGTTATCTGTCATATTCCTTTTGATACTTTAGTACATTTTCCTAATTGAAAGTATTTTGGGAAAGAGATCTAGACCAGAACTTTTCTGAGAAAATGGATGATGTTTTATAATACTGAGCATATTATATCTCAACTACCACATTTCTTTATCTTTTAGGCCATAGGCACATTATAGAATGACCTGCCCATCCTCTTCTTGCTACTTCCCCGAATAATAGTTTTCTTGTGCCTTTTATTTATAGTTTTGTTAGTATTTTTGTGTTATCAGACAATCTGACTTTGCCTTGCATTTTGTATATTCATAATAATCCATGTGTGATGATCACAACTGATTATAGCTCAGGGAATATGATAGGGTAGTGAGGTGACCGATGCACACAAGCAGAATTATAAAGGAGACTTATCTAGAATGTATTAATAGTAAAAGGGCAGAACACTGAGAAAGTGGGAAATCTGAAAAATAAGTCTAAAAACCTGCTTCTAGTGGCAAGGATGTTGGGAAAGGAGATCTAGAACAGAATTTTTCCTGACAAAATTCAGATAATGATGTCCATGTCACGACTGCTTCCATGGTCATATATAAGGTGTTATGCAATTATTGGTGTGCTAGCAGTAACTTTGTTATGTTTTCTCTCTCTGTCTGTCTCCAAAGATATGGTGGAATGCAAGCAAGTTAGAATAACTTTATTACAGAGAAAACATGGAATCTACTTTGTTTTTTAAAAAAGTATGTGATTCACAAATTTCAACGGAGTATTTACAAAAACAAAACTCTTCATATCTTACTTCAGAACTGATGATTATCACACCAGTGTGACAAGGCACTCTGGTTGTGGTCCACTGGAGAGTGTTCTATGTTAATCCAAAGGGAGAAGCACTTCTTGTCTTACGTTTATTGGTGAAGAATACCAGTAGGCCAATATCTTGGTTCTCTGGGAGTAAGTATTATATCTGAAGCCATCATGTTCTTGGCAGTTGGAGATACCAAGATGAACAAGATGTGGTTTGTGTCATCAAAGAGCTCATTTTTCAAAAGAGAAGCACATATATAAAGTAATTGCCACACTACAACATGACAACTGCTGTAAAGAGGAATGAAAGAATAATATTCCTATTATTGAAGAATAATTAAGGATGAACCCAGAAGTTTTCAGGGAAAAATAATATTTGAACTGGGACTTGAAGTATATGTAGTTTTTTTTTTTTTCCAAAAAGAGAAGGATATTCAGGACAGAAGAAACTACATGAACAAGGGTAGGTACGGTATAAAATATCACATGTTGGAGAGTAAAGCATAAAATACTTGGTTGGAGAATGTGGCATGAAGGACAGGAGGGAGATGACTTGGAAAGGCAAGTTGGAGTCAATTGGCAAAGGACCTTTTTGCTATGACCTATGGGTAACCTTGAATGGATTTTTAATTAGGGGTTTGTGATGACATGAACAAATTGTATTTTAAAATGATCACTTTTAGTAGGAAAAGTTTAGGATTGATGGGAGAACATGTGGGAGGCTTTTAAATAATAGTCTCAATTAGAGATTTTAATGGCTTGAATGAAGGCAATGGCTGTGGGGTTGTAAAGGAGGGAACTAAATATTTAGAAAGTGATATTAACAGTTATTAGTGACATTAAACTTGGTGAGATGAGAAACAGGGAAGAAAGGGGAAGGAGAAGTCCAATATGATTCTCCTGTATCTCACTCATGTAGCCAGGTAGATGCTGGTGCTACTTAATGAGATAGGGAAGAATGGGAAAAACAAAAACTTCAGACATAATAAATTTGAGAAATAAGATAATTAAGTCACTATAAGCCACTGTCTTAGAGTCCGCCATGTGTGGAAAATTGGAGTTCAGAAGAATATCTGGATTTGAGAGAGAGATTAGGAGTTTACATATGTATGGAATTTAAAACCATGAAAATGGATGAGATTACCTAAAGAAGAAGTGTAGATAGAGAAAAAAGGAGGGCTCACTGTTAATCCCTAAATACTAAGATTTTGAGGACCAGTGGGAAGAAGAGCAACCAGGAAAGGAAATGCCCACAAAGAAGTAGCAAAATGAAGAAAATGTGGTATGACAAATGCCAAGAGAAGAACATATTTCAGGAATAAAGAAGGGGCTAGTTTAATCCTGCAGACTATTACTTAGAGTTAAGCCACATGAGGACAGGAAAAATATCTTTCAGATTTGGCAATAGGGAGAATGTTAGTGATCTTAACGTATAGTTTTTCTAATGGTTAGTGTAAATGAAGCCAGATTGGAATGCTTTGGCGTTTAGGATCGTTGGAGGTATCTGGTGATGTCAGTCATTGAGATAATACAGAAGGAATATAAAGTATGTTAGTTAAAAGAAAGGAACAAAGAACTATGAGTCCTGTTGAGTATGATGATCAACTGGAGATGTTCAGCAAGTAATAAAGCATGTGGTCTGCAATTCATAAAAGCAGTCTGGCCTAGAGATAAGGATTTGGGAGATATTCAGTAGTTGCGGCCTCACTGGATATTATCAGCCATGATTTGAAATAAAATTGGGTCCAATTCATTATGAAAAATTGGCTAGTTTTATTAATGTATAATATATTACAATATATCACAATTTACAAAGGAGATAATTGACAAATGAAAGAAATATGTTAGCTTAGCCTTCTCTAAAGACCAATTATTTGAATACACTCTAATCTTTGTTAAGGCAGTTAATACCTGAGGAGTATATTTTCTGACTCTAGGATCCTAGTTAATAAAAAAATAATTGTGAAATCAGGGATCTATATAAAATGCAAACCTAATCAAAGCAGACACTTGTATTTAAGTAACTAGGCTTGAAAAAAATAAAGGTTTAAAAATGCAAATCACTAATTTGTTTCCATTGTATTTGCACCCTGGATTTATATGAAGTGCCATATTACATTATATGCTTATTTGTCTCTACAATACCCCTAGAGATAAAATACAGTCAGACAAATAGCTGAGAATATCTGAAATTTAAAATAGTTCTTTTAGAAGTTAAGTCTCTATTAAACGTCGTATCACCCAACTGCTTTATTCACAATGGATTATAGTGGTTGAAAATGTGGAAGGGACCATTTTTGATTTAAATTATTTTTGTCACATAGTTTTTGATACTAGTAAGGAAAACATTGAATATGATTGACCTTGTTAATTTTAATTTTATATAATTTATAAAAGTTATGTTAGTAATTTTACAGAATGAAACCTTTATCCATTTAAGCTTTTGAAAAATGACCTTGTAAAATGTCAAAATTGCTATTGTATGCTTTTGAAAAATATTTAATGATTTGTGCTTGATTCATTTAAACTCTTTATTGAAGGTCAAGGATTCTATTAGGGCATTTTTGTCAGTAAAATGTTGACAGAAATGAACTAGATGGTTGAATTCTCACTGACAATACTGTCACTTTTGTTAAGAAATTGTCTAATGATAAGGCCAGATTTTGTTCATTTTTTTCTTAGTAACAACCACTAGTTCATTAAATATTGTCTTAATTAGAGTGTGTGTTAAGTATCAAAGCTTGGTGGTCACAGTCAAAGTTCTTATTTAATAGATATTTAATTTAAATTGCTATACTTATGTCATCCTCAATGACTATGTATAATATATATGGCATGCATTTGGATGAGATGGAATTGCATGGATATTCCAAAAGCATTGATAGTTATATTGACTTCAGTATATTTTTGATATTTGATATTGAATTTAGACATCAAAAATTTGATCTACAAAGTCACACTCCAAACTAGTTAAGCTGCAAAACAAGGCAATGAATAAAAGCTGGGATATTGTTTTATTTTCTTATTTATAACTCTTCCCTGTCACCTAGTCATTGCAGTATGTTTTGTGACCCATCAGATTTGTTATTACCTAAATAAGAGTTGCTTTTGTTTCATGGTGATAGTTTTTTCAACCTGGCCCTCTTTAAGAAAATGATTATAATAAATACAATAGTTTTAAAAGCCTAATATAGAAATATGATAAGTATATTTACATGTGAATATAGTGTCTTAAAATCTCAGGATTGTCTCTTTTATTTATGTCAATGATTACTTGAATGGAAAATTTTTTGATTAGTCTGTACAAAGATCATATTCTCTTCCTCTGTGGATTTTTGTTTTTCTATACTTAGATGCATACACACATATGTCTTGTTGATGTAGTATATGGAGAAATATTTTAAATGTATGCGTTTTTGGAGATACTATGGTTGTGATTTCTAGGAATTGTGTAAATATTGGGAAATTATCCCTTACAATTCTTTTGCCTTAGTATGTGAGAGAGGATTGGATGGTATATACAGCCTTGTACTCCCCCATACATGTTGTCCCATGATGAAAATGGCCTTTCCAGTTGGGTTTTTGAATCACATTTAGCAAATTGCTGCATATACTATGGCTTTCCAATACCTTGGGTTTTTTTCAAAGATTTTCATTGAAGTATTCATTCCTATTAAACTTTGTATGGCATGTAGTAATCGTAAGTCTGTTGGTTACTAATGATTATAGATGTGTCTCAGAGGCTCAGAGCTCCAAATACAACTGTTCTTCATTTTCTGAGAGTTTGCGCATTTCATAGGTCTTCAGGAGACCTTGGCCATCATTGCCCTTTCTCTAAGCAAGGCTGTATTCGTATCCCTACCTTTGATAGTCATCATCGTTTTTTAAACAATCTTCAATGCCTTATGTACTTTGTTGAATTTTCTCATTTCTTCTGATGATTGTGATCTGATCATTTTGATTATATTAAATGCCATACTTTTAATATTCTCCCTTTGAAAAGATATTTCAATGGGTAGCATAAACATTAAAGATGAGATGGTGAATTTAGTGCTAAAATGTCTGAGGTAGGCAACCATCATTTGTGTAATTCATGCCTTTATTACAAATGTCATTGTTCCACTAATACTGACTTAGTTTTTACCAGATTAAATTGTGAGAAGTGGTATTCATAGTTAAATGGCAGCATTTTGCAGAGGAAGCAAATATTTTTTCCTTAAAGGACAAATTGAAGTTGTATATTTTGCCAGTCAATAAAGGTGGTGATACTCTGAAGGAATGTTTATACACTTCAAAAAAATAGTTCTTAAGATATATTATCATTTAACCTCTGACATTCTGTTTAAAATATGTGAATGAACTCCATATTACTTATCATGAAAGAAGGAGGAAAAAACCCTAAAATTTATTTTACTCACATATTTTCTGTTATGGTTTACTAAGTAGATTTTTGATTTGGGGGAAAGAATGACAGTTGCATTAGAACCAACTTATTTTAATGATTCCCTATAATTTTCTTTTTATAAGGAAAACGATATTAATGCTCAGTTTATGGAGGATACATTAATCATTTTCAGTTCGAAAAACTGGATTTCTTTAATATTAATAATACTTTCTGATGGTGAGTGAAGCCAAACATTTACAATACTTTTCTAATTATCTTTGATAATAAAAATTAAACATTGATTAACATGCATTTCTTTGTTAAAGGCAGCCCTTTGTGATAGAATAAATACTAGTGAACTTCACTTGCTTTATTTTCCCCTTATACTCATCAGCGGTGGGGTCATGGTAAAAAGTGAAATGAAGGCCCACTAGCAAATAGAAGCCAGACTCTGTAAGTTTAAAACCCACTTCTACAACTTCCTAACTTGTGTTATCATGGGTAAGATACTTAATATCTCAGTCTCTTCATTAATAAAGTGTGGATAGTAATAGGTTTAGGATAACGATTAGGTTTATTGTTACAATTGAGTTAATATAGGTAAAATATTTGAACCACTACCTGGCATATGGCAGACATGGTGTTGTTGTGATAATTTTTATCACTGTCATTAACTTTCACTTATTATAGCAGCAGATGTTTTTTAGTCCAATGGTATAGTAAATTCTTTGTCATCTGTTTTCATTGACTATGATCTACACCTTTGGCAACTTCGATAATATTACTACCGTCTCAGTTTCCCTGTAGAGTCTGTGAGCTGCGTAGTACTTAGTAGAACAACCATATTTTGTAGATGAAGAAACTGTGGGCCAGAAATTTTTCTGCTTATGGTTATAAAATTAGTAATTAAGAGTCAAATTTTGAATATAGCTTTTCTGATGGTTTGTTTGGTACTACTTGTTCTTCATAGTACAAGTAGTTTATGTGTTTGTCTTAAGTTTGTCTATGTGTTTTTTCCTTCATTTTTGAATAATGAATTTGTCTATGTGTTCTTCTTTCATTTTTGAATAATGAATTCGTCTATGTGTTTTTCTTCAATTTTTGAATAATGAGTTTCTTCAGGGTAAGGACCATGTAGTAAATGTATAAAATATTAGGACATGTATCAGTTGTTCTGGCTTTCCCAGTAAAAAAAAGGTGAAGTCTGAACTGCAGTTTATGGAATTATCTTTTTCTTGATGTCTGTTATGAAACTGTATATATGTACACTTAAGATGGATAAAAGTCACACTTGAGAATAGAGGCGGATAAGGTTAATGACAAATAAAAGAAGAAAACGACTCAAGTATTGGCTTTAACCATTGTGAGTATAAGACATAGTTTAAAAAAAAAAAGCAATCTGGGGGATGGTCATGATGGAGACTCAGACTTGTGGGGGGAGGAGGGATATGGGCATTTATTGAAACCTTAAAATCTGTACCCCCATAATATGCCGAAATAAAAAAAAAGCAGTGATAGGAATATAATATTTTCAAATTGACCACTTTCAAAGTAAAGGAGGAATATAATCGTTCCAAATTGTCTACTTACAAAATAAAGGTCTGACTATAGTAAAATTGAAATGACCTCTACTTTCAGGAAACAAAGATGACAAAAAGTTTTAAGATTCACCTAATCCTATAACTTTTAGCTGAATACTATTGATTTGTCTCTCTTGATTCTTAGTGATTCAAGTTTCCATAAAATATATGCCTACTTTATGAGTTCTGTAAAATTATATTTACTTTAAATGAAAAAAATACCTGTAGCACTATTGATTACGAAAGTAAAAGTTAATAATTCCTCACATGTTACTATTGTCACCTGCAATTGTTATTTATCCATTCACCATCTAACCCCCTATTGCCTTCAAACTCAGTGTTCACTGTGTTTGAACTGGATCCTTGCTTCATCCAGGCCTATTTGGCTGTGCTTGCTTATGCATATGAGTTACATACTCTGTTTGTGTGCCTGTCATGTACCACTTCTCCAAATGAAAAATATGATACCTCTGACTCAACTAATCACTGTGCTTATTCCTTTACAATCATGTTTACTTCTGATTATTCCTGGTATCAGCTTTGAGAATACTGAAGAGAGTTAACTGTGGCTGAATGGAACCTTTCATTTTCTTAATATGCATTCTTTTAGCATGTTCCTTTTGCTTTCTAGATGCCCTTGAGTTACTTTTAAATGTTCTCTTTTGTGTCCTCAGCCTGTTTCTAGCTTCTTTAGGGTAGGAAACAGGGCATCTATTTTGTTCCCTTCACAACACCATTGGCTGTTTAGTTCAAGCTATATCCTAACTAACTTCCTCAGTGGGGAAATACTCAAACTATGCAAATTTATTTTAAATTAGCTTACATAATACAAAACTGGGTAAATGCAGGAGTTGGGGAGATTTGTGGTGCCTTTGAAATGCCAAGCAAAATGTATTTATTATTAGCATGTGGTATATCAGTGTTTAACTCTTTTTGTCTGTTTTTTTTACTTTTAATTCTGAATAATAGAAGATAGTTCTAGAAACTTTTGGCATCATGGACTGTATCTGTAGCATTGAATTTTTTCCAACCTTGCAGGGCAGAGGTAGTCCTATTGAGAAATATATTAATATTTAAGTTGTTGTGCATTTGAAAGAATGTTGATTTCCCAAATTTGCTTTAGTATTTTATGCAAATTTAGTTTAGTTCTTTAAAATCAGAATGAATATTCCAAGATCAGAGAGAGAAATAATACATAGATATAATTAGCTTTTCTGACATTAATAAAAGGCTGATGGACAAATTACTGCCTTGATAATTCAGGTCTTCAAATCCACAAATGTGTATTAGTCTCCCTGGCTGAGAATCTGTTGTCACTCAGTAGGTCAAATCTAATCCATGTATCTATAGTCTTAACGACTCATTTGCACATTGGATTAACTCTGTGTATTTAAGCATTACATGTTTTTATATATCTAAGCTTGAATACATTATTAAAAGTTTTATTCATTATCTTTACTTTCCAATGAAAGAAGTGATAATTTGTAATGAAAACATATATATCTGCATCAGTATCGTGTGGCCTACCCCTATACAGGCTGTAACAAGTATGATCAAAATATACAAATGCAAAGCCTCAGTTTCATCTATACTTGTTGGAACAGCTAATGTTAATAAAGCATTGGGTAAAATTGACATTTTCCTAAAGCAAGACCATATTGATTCCATAGAAGACTTTAATTGGTAATTATTAGGTCAAGCTCTAAATATGTTTCCCTTTTCCTTATTGTTTTAACTCACTGTATCAGACTGATCACTTTTCAGTATATTAATTATGACATGGGGAAAAATGAATCATGTTCTGAGTTTTCCTAACATTTCAAATTCTTATTTCATTTTGTTTGATCCACAATTACCACGAAGTAGACAAAGAGTGATTTTCTTAAAGGAAAATATCATATGAAGCTTTAGGGCATTATTTTCATTGTTATGAAATAAATTCAGTACTTGTAAAAATTGTCATACTGGATAGTCTTAGATAAAAGCCAGGTAACACTGTAGTGTGATTTAAGATTAGGTATAGATCTTTCCCATTGTAGTTTTCTAGTGTAAACCACACCCCTTTCCTGTCTTTATCTTTGTTTCTGCATTTTTGGTTCCCCTTGGTTTCCCATTTCCTGCCTTTCCCCTATTTTCTCTCTTTTTCTTTTGTACTTTTCTACACAAATGTGTCCTTAGAGGAAAATTACAGCCTGTACTCAAGGAGGAAATAATTTAAATCTTTATCTTTTGAAAATTTACTCCCATATAATATTATTTATGATCATGCTGAAATTTTCAAATGGTTCTGCTTTATTAAAAAAACTCAAGACAAGGAGCAAACTCTTATTTGTTCTAACTTCAAATATCTACCTACCTATATACTTCCCTGTGATCCTTCAAACTAAACCCACGAAAATGTGAATTTCTTTCAAAATATTCTTCTCTGAAATAATTATAGTAGTCACAACAATTCATAAATGGTAACCTGAAGCCTAGTTACTTCTTAATTCTTCAAATTCCATTTAACAAGTACATTATGTATTTTTTAGTCCTTGCTTGCTTCATTTATTCATTAGTCATTCATATAAACAAACAGTTTTTTTAGTATCTACCATATATTCTGTTTGGGCTGGGACTAAAGCTATGAATAAAAGGGGATTCCTCACCTGGAAGAGTTCACAGTCTTGTTAGAGAGCTGGGCATACAGATGAACAGATATAGTGTGGTAAGTACTATTGCTCAGGTGTGAAAAGACTCCCCTGGGAATCTTAACTTTGCCTATGAAGATAAACAGTTGAGAAGGTCTCACAGTGGAAGTAATTTTGTTTCTGGAGAATGAAGAGGAGTTTGCCAGTTAGAGAAAATAGTAAAGGGTATTTCAGGCAGAGGGAATAAGGTGGTCCCTGCTTAGAAGGAATGCTTCTCGTAGTGTGGGAGATGGACATTAAAACAGTTAACCACCACTCATTTGTGTAGTAATAATGTGGGTTAAGATTCTGCAGGAGCACAGGGAGATAGAATTGCTAACTGTGCCTCATCTGGGAAAGCTTTATAGGGCAGACAATCATATAGTTGTTTTTCATACAGGGCTGAAAGAACTAGTTCCTGAGGTGAATGATAGTAATAATATTAGCCACTAACATATATTACTATGAAAAGGTTACTCTGTCCTAGCCACTGTGCTAAACATGCATTCTCTCATTTAATCTTCACAACCCTCTGAAGTGGATACTATTATTGAAGCATCATGAAAGGGGAAAAAAAGATGAAATTCCAGGTGGTTAAATAACTTCCCTAGGCTCTCATGGAAGTGACAGAACTGAGCCTTGAGCCTGGTCAGTCTGACTCTAGATCCTTTGTCCACATGTAATTTCCATACAATAAGACATCTTATATAACATTTAAACAGTTCTCCCAACCTCATTCTTCTTGCCACTTCCTTAAATGCATTTCTCACTATTTCTCAATGTGCATTTTCTAATCCAAACTGACTAAATTGTACACTCCCATCCAATATAGCTTTTGTAAACTACTCACGTCTATGCCTTTAAAAGTAAACAAAACATCAAGACCTTGAGTGTTTTGAATAATTAACTGCACATATTTCTGTATCAGGGTGTGGGATTGTAGAAAACTTAACATTTATTGAATGTCTACCCTAGCAAAGGAAATATGCTAGGTGAGTCTTCATCACAACTTTGAAGAATTGGTTTCATTCAGCAATTTTATAGCTAAGAACAAACAGTGAAATTAAACCATTTGTCCAAGTTCACATAGCAGAATCTAAGTCTGAAGTTTCCTTCATACTAATTTTCTTATTTTTTTCCTTGTATATTTCATCTCTCAATCCAACTGGAAGCCACAAATAATCTTGCTACCCATCTGAACTCAGACAAGTCTCTTCCTTGCTGTTGCTCTTGTTTGCCTGCTGATGCTAGAAGCTTCAGGCATCCAAGCTAATTCAGTAACTTAGAAACAAAGGTGTTACAGCCCCTAATTTCTTTAATGCTAGCACTTAGGCCCTGACTACTGAGGTAATGGCAGGCGCACTGACAACCACACGAAGTGACAGCTGACAACAAGGGAGAAGACAAAATACCTATAAAAAGCAGACACAAAAACTATTAAATGACAGAAGACTGGGACCATGAGCCTCTTTTGGTATTCTCTCTGTGCATTTCTCTCCAACTGAAAACTGACAAGCAAGAACAGAGCAGCTGTCCACCCCCTTTTCTCCATGACTATTTTCTGCTCAATGAACACATGAAGACAAAGAGGGGGAAGGAGAGTTATTTCTTCAGTCCCTTTGGTTTTCTCTGTGTTTAGTCCATGACCACTTCCTTTTTCTTGCAAAGATGCCCATATAACAGAGCAAGGTAATGCTCAGCTCTAAGAAATTTTGTTTAAAAAATTCCAGTGATTTCCTAAGGAAGCTTCTCAAGGCATCATCCTGTTCTTTCAAACTACTTTTCTGCAGTGAATTCTTACTTATTCTCCAAGGTCCAAGGCTACTTCTTCTCTGGTGATTTCCATGTTCAAATGGTTTTTCAGAAATAAATTCTAGAAACGAGATTATATCTGAGTGGCATTAGGGAACTTTGGTGGATTGTGCAGGTTGGTGTTTGAGATGAATAGATTTGGCATCTGGACATAGACACTGGAGTGGGAGAAATTTGGAGCAGGGGCATGAGTTATGTGACAATTTTAACAACCAAAGGGCAAGGAAGAAAAACTTGGAAACTATAATAGCTGTGGACATAGCAGGGAAGGAGTCAGAATCAGTGAGCATTCACAGTGGGAGCCAAAGGATCGACTGGCTGATAAGTCTAGGAAAGTAGAGAACAGCTCTGATGATGGAGAAATAGGAAAGGGCCTCTTTGTGATGCTCTATATTATTTCCATTTTTACCATACTTACTTTCATAACACAGTGGGGTGTATAATGAGTGATGAATTTTAAGCAACCGAAAACACATAATAAATGTGGAAAGGCAAGCTTTCTGAGTGGTTGTCAGTAAGGAGAGAGGAACCAGAACTATGGTATTAAACCACAGGAAGTAGCCAAGGTTAATGGCAAAGGGAAGAAAAAGAAGTAGAAAAGTGGGGATGGTGATCAGCATTTAAGGTCAAGTAATAATTCAGGGCAAAGGAGAATGGAAATGAATTCAGGGGAAATTTACAGGCAAAACTAACAATTTCAGTCAAGTGGTATATCTGAGAACCACATTGTTGGGACTTAAAAATGAAGTGCAGTTTGTCTCTTGGCTTTGCTCCTTAGCGTGATTTTATTTTCATTTTGTAAAATTTGCTTTTTGTTTCAGATTTCTGGAGTTAATACTTTTACTGTGTACTTTTCTTTGCCTCTGGTTCTCCCCACACTTATTTTCTACTTTACCTCATGAAATGTCCTATTTTTGTCTTTTTTTCCCAATCGCATCATAAATCCTGAGTGTCCACCTTTGTAACACCTTGACCAAATCAGGGGTTCTCAAACTTTTTAAATAGGGGGCCAGTTCACTGTCTCTCAGACCGTTGTAGAGTGTGCACTGTGGGCCCAGGACGAGTGGGCTGCTAAGGAGGACAGGCAGCGGTGGCAACAACACCTGGAGGGCCGGATAAATGTGCTAGGCTGCCCACGTAGTTTGAGGACGCCTGGACCAGATAAATTCCACAGCTTTAACTCTTCTGAGAACTAGTTACAGACATTTGTCAGTTAAAAACTACTTGTAAGGCCGGGCGTGGTGGCTCATGCCTATAATCCTAGCACTCTGGGAGGCTGAGGCGGGCAGATTGCTTAAGCTCTGGAGTTCAAAACCAGCCTGAGGGAGACCCCGTCTGTACTGTTAAAATAGAAAGAAATTAATTGACCAACTAATATATATATATATATATATATATATATATATATATATATATATATATATAAAATTATCTGGGCATGGTGGCACATGCCTGTAGTCCCAGCTACTTGGGAGGCTGAGGCAGTAGGATTGCTTGAGCCCAGGAGTTTGAGGTTGCTGTGAGCTAGGTTGACACGCCATGGCACTCACTCTAGCCTGGGCAACAGAGCGAGACTCTGTCTCAAAAAAAAAAAAAACAAAACAAAACCCCCCCCCCTACTTGTAAGAGACCATCAACTTTTCTCACAATGGGTAGGAGTTTCTGAAGCTCCAGTATGGTTCTTAAAGGCAATGAACTCTAGTGTCAGAGGGCTTCGTTTCTACCTTAGCACTGCCACTTACTAGCTAAGTGACCTTGGACAAGTTACGTAACCTCTTAAATCTCAATTTCCTCATCTATGAAATAAGAGGGACATGTTACCTCATAGGGTTTTCATGAGAGTTAAAAGAATGAAAATATTTAGAATAGTGGCCTTGTCCATAGTAAATGTTATTATATGTGAGTGTTTCTTGTTATTCTGATTTATTTTATATAGACTTGAAGTGTGGTTATAAGTAAGAAACAAATTCAACTGTGAGACTATTTTTTTATATATTTGATAAATTTATCCTCAAAGTAATTGATTTTATTTTTATAAAACAAGATATCTAATTCATTCTCTTTAAAGATGGGATGATGATTGCATTAAAAACATTTCAGGAAGAATCAGGGTAAGTAGCAATTTTTAAATCTAGAAATTATATAAATAAGATGAAAGTTACACTGAAAAGAAATTAGGCTAGAAATAGTGTTTTTGAATCATCAAAATTTACCATATTTAACTGAAAATATTCTGTAATACCAACTGTTATATGTCAACCAATAAGCATTTTTAATGAACATTATTTTTAAAAAGGCATTCTTGAAGATATGCCATTATTGTGTAAATGCTCTAACCTCCATAAATCTGCTAGTTTTTCATTTTGGGGTAGGTCTCATTTTTATTTTTATTTATTCACAATAAAAAGTGAATTTAATAATTTCCATTGTCTTTCTTGTGTCCATTTATTTTTTCTTTGTCTTTTAAGTTCTTAAGGCTCTGATAGTCCTTCCAAGCAAGCTTCTTGTAATCATAAATATCCAATATCCTGACCTTATATCAAACTTACTTTTTTCTGTCTGTGTTTTTCACTTTATTATCTATGCTTAGTGACTCACATGCATATAAATATGTGTCTAAGTACATAGCATTTTCTATGTAGGGTGGCTTTGTAACACCTCTTCCTCAATTAAAGCAAATACTGCCTCAAAATTTCTCTTCTAAAAAGCCTCTTATCTAGCAGGTGGTCTATGTAGAAGAAAATTAATAGTTGTACCTAGAGTACTTTAACTCTGGATTTATACACTCAAACTATGTATCGATCAGTTCTTTATGCTTTCCTTAGTTCTGAGCAAATTATATTTACATAGTTTTGTTGCTAGGAATGTCTTTAAAAGCTACTCAGCCCTTTTGTTAGAAGTAAGTAAAACGATTATGCCAGGACCTACTATTAACTTGGTATAGTAGGAATATTTTATTCTCAGACTAGAATATTGGCAAAAAGGTATATCTTGAAACAAATCACAAGCTGTCAATATGTTGGTGATGAATTTCTTTTGTTTTCATTTGGATCAGTAGGTGGGGCAGTTCACCATGTGTGAGATCGACATTTAATCTTTCTTTTCATGAAATGAAAACTCACCAGTGGCTAATTCATGAAAAATTGATGCTGGGCTTTTCTTAAGGTTAAGTTGTTCTCATTTGTCTTGGAGAACATCTCACTTAGCCTATGAGTTTATGCAATTTGGCAGAAAGTGAAAACATGTTTGGAAGTATTAAAATTAACTCATTCTTGACCTTTTGTACTGGAATGCCAAGTTTCAGTGTTATCGGAGTGTGGTTACAAAAAAATAAAATAAAATTAGGAGAATTAGGTAATCAGCTTTCTTTATAACCAAAGAAGTGCTATATATTGTGGGTTACTCATCTTTACTGTAGAAAGGTTTGGTTATGTTGATGGAGCTCTTTCTCTTGTCAGGGTTATTCTTATTGTTCTTACAGATCAGAATATGGAAGTCCCTTTTTTTTCTTAATAGTTTGAGACTATAGCTGCTCTTTTCAGAGTGGGGTGCTATTGATTCCTTTGACTCGTTGCTTTGTCTCAAAAACATTGTTTGATAGGAGCCACGGGATTCTTAGCTATTGTGTATTTAACTGTTGTTAGTGTTTCTGTTGTTTCCAGGCTGTCTACCATAATGTAATTTGTTTTAATCTCTTAAAGTTTATCATTTTATAAATCATTGTGTCCATCTTCTTTGTCTAGTTGCCTCAGCTCATGCTGCGGCTCTTCATGATTGTGTGGTGAGCAGGAGATAATATATCAGTTTATAGCAGAAACTTGTTGGTGATCTAGTCTTGCCTGTTAATGTTAAATATGACTTTTTTTTTTTTATCCTTGGCACAGCTGGGAGTCTGTGGGGTGTGTCTCAGGCTCCCATCATGGAGCTGGGTATCAAGTTGTGCACCACTTCTGTTTTTAACACCTTGGAGCTGCCTGAAGTAAATTGCAGACATTTTTTAGGTACATCTGTTTGGAACATGCTTATTTTAGTATTTGTGAAACATAATGGCCAGAAAATCTTAACCGTGAGGTGTGTCTGTCAATACAAACTTGATAATCACTGAATCTTTTTAACATGGACCGTTCAGAAAAGGATTATAAATATTTACCGTTAGTCTTTCAATTTCTCTCTATGAATTTTACTTACTATGTAGCAGTAGTTTGGAATTTTTATCCTTTTCCCCTCTTTAGTGGTGAGAGAAGAACACTAATTTTTCAAAGATTATAAATAGTATATTAAGTCAAAGGTCATAAGTACAGTAAAACTTTAATAAAACACTGTGGAATAAGATGAATAGGATGAATTCAGATATAATTTGAATGGGGAGGAGGGGTCATGAAGTGACTCTCAGAATATGACCTTCTTAGTTCATTTTACAATCATTTATGTTCAAATAAGTTCCACTGCCTGTGTTTGAGTGCTTTTTTGAGACAGTACAGATATATTTAAATACATGGTTTTTAACTAAACTCAAGGTAACAAGACCCTCTGTTTTATGTAATTCAATTTTTTTGACCCTACCTGTGAGCTTATGATTCAGCTTGATGGCAGTTGGAGGGGCAAGTGATTCTTAGTGATGGGTTTCTTCAGCACTTTTCAAATGTTTTAATGATGATGAGATAAAACAAATAGAAAGTTACAGTGGTGTGACTTAAAAAGAAATTACCTGAATGCCTCTTTTCTCTATTACTGGCACCATCTTTTTGAAACCCACATAAAGTTAATAGAAGGAGGAGAAGCCATATGAGTGGAACTGACCTGCTGCAAATTAATTATACTTAGTACTTTATGCCAACATGTCACGGTGGAGGGCCAGGACTGGAGAGAAGCACATAAATATAGCAGGATCATAGTTGCCTAGGTGAGCAAGGAAATTGCTGCTTGCAAAGCCTGTTGGAACTTATTAGTTAGCCTAAGATATTTTAGCATTTGCATTTATTAATCTGACTTATGCATTTAAAATATGTTGCTGTATTTTAAACACAAGACCAAATCCAGTGGAGACTAAATGCCCCCTAGTTTCCCTTAACATCAACATCACATGCTCATATATTTTCAGTTGATTGATTAATCATTTTAAATAAAGTGTAGCTGTCTTGTCATGTTAACAAGCCTCTAATTTTATTTGCCTATTCATATGTGAAACAGGAAAGACTAGCATCTTAGAAATTCAGTATAAAAGTTTATTTGTACATCTGTTTATTTTATGAAGTTTTGGGATGATTTAAAAAATCCTTCACTCATTGCAAAGTAAGGTAAAATAAGATTCAGTTATTATTGATTCTTCAGTTTTATTTTTATGAGGGCTGTATTTATTTTGCTGCTATTGTGACAACATTACCGGTAGACCAACATGTGCCACATATTATACTTTTGCATCATATTTACCATACGGTGACTTTCATAGAGAGAAATTAGTTTTATAAACCCATGTGCTTAGTTAGCCATTCATAAATGACTGGTGCTATATTTTTTTATTGTTTTAATTAACAGACTATTTTTTAGAGCAGTTTACATTTACAGAAAAAAATGAGTGGAAAGTAAAGAAAGTTCCCATGTACACCCTTACCTCCTCCTTCTCCCCTAATTTTTCCTGTTAACATCTTGCATTAGCATGGTACATTTGTTAGGATTGAATAACCCGTATTGATACATTATTATTAGCTAAAGTCCATGGTTTAAATTAGGATTTGCTCTTTTTGTTGTGTACTTCTGTGGGTTTTAACAAATGTGGAATGATATCTATCCACTATTAGAGTATCATGCAGAACAATTTTACTGCCCTAAAAATCCTCTGTGCTCAACCTATTCATGCCTTCCTCCCTCCCCTCAAGTCCCTGGCAACCACTGATCATTTTATTATCTCTATGGCCTAGTCTTCTCAGATTGGCTTCTTTTACTAAGCAATACATATTTAAGGTTGTTCCATATCTTCTTGTGACTTGGAAGCTCATTCCATTTATCACTGACTAATATTCCATTGTGTGGATATACCCATTGGTTTATCCATTAACCTATCGAAGGGCATCTTGGTGACCTCCAAGTTTTGGCAATTATGAATAAATCTGCAATAACCATTTGTGTGAGGGTTTTTTTCTTTGTGTACATAAGTTTTTGACTCATTTGGTTAAATATCAAGGGGTATGATTGCTGGTCATCCAGCATGCTTAGTTTTATGGCTGTGCTGTTTTATTCTGCCCCCCTTTTTGGACTTTAGATTCACAAAATTAGACTAATCATAATCCCTTAGTTCTTAATCTACTGTTTTCATTGATTTGCAGGTGAATCACATTTATTTATTTATTCAAGTTATTCAATTAGTTATTTTTGTTAATATAGTAAATACCTCTGACCTCAGCACCCAACAAAAAGTCTAAAGCTTGATAATCACTGATTGCTTAAATATGTGCATCTCTTTACCAATCTATCCCTTGCCTCTTCTAACCTGAGGCCAGTGCTATTTTAGTTTTAAATTTAATAATGATTCCATATGTGTATTTATTATTTAAAAGTTACTTAATAATTTAGGACATACCTCTCTGGAATAATCATTCAAATAATTTTAAACAATTTTCCCTCCTAATATGTAATAGACATTAATAGAGTTTCACTTGAACTATCTTAGTTTTCTCTATTTTGATGCCATTCCAAGTTTTAATGATATATTTTCCATTGGCAACATAAAAAGAAAGTCTTCTGCTGAAAAACTAAGGCTGTTAGTGAAGTTATAAAAATCAGGAAAGACTAGGATTGTCACATCATTATGTGAAACAGATCCTTGGGGGAATACGTTAAATTGTTAATGCCAAGACTCCTGTATTTTAAATCTACCTGCACCCTAAAGCTAATGGGAATAATGCCATTTCAATTGAAACATCAACTGGATTAAAAGAAATCCTAAAGGACAAGGAAAATTCAAGCTCTTGGCTATATGGTTCTGTGGTTGACCCATTCACTTCTCTGTTCAGGTTATCTAGTTAGCACAGGCTTCAGTATTTTAACAAAGGATAGTTAATGTCATTGTATGAAACACTTTCTAGTAAGAATGAACCTGAAGCATATTATAAATAAACCCTTGCTTGAGCTGACTCAGGAACACGATTCTTGATTATTTACTTAGTGTGTACGCGCATGTCCATGTAGCTGTATCTTATGAGACTTCCTTCTAATTAACAATACAGTAGTGCCCCCCCCCATTCATGGGGAATATGTTTCAAGACCCCCAGTGGATATCTGAAACCTCAGATTGTACTAAACTCTATATATACTATGTTTTTTACTATCCATACATACCTATGACAATGTTTAATTTCTAAATTAGGCACAGTAAGAGATTAATAACAACGCCTAATAATAAAATAGACCAATGATAACAATATGCCAGCATCACTAGTCTTGCGCTTTAGGGCCATTATTAAGTAAAATAGAGGTTGGTTGAATACAAGCGCCATGATACCACAACAGTCATCTGATAATTGAGATGGCTGCTAAATGACTAACAATGTACTGCATGAATACTCTGGACAAAGGGAGGATTCATGTTCCAGACGGGATGGAGTGGGACACCAAGAGATTTTATCATGCTACTCAGAAAAATGTACAATTTACAATTCATAAATTGTTTATTTCTGAAACTTTCTATTTAATATTTTCAGACCATGGTTGACCACTTGTAACTGAAGTGGCAGAAGGTGAAAGTGGCACTACCATAGTTAACTTTTGGATGCATGTTTGTAGATGCAAAAGGATTGTACAGTTGTATTCTTTATCACTCACTGACAAATGTTATTACATATAAGGAAGATTATTTGAGCCATTAAAAAGGAAGTTGCTGATAGAGGAACATAACTCTTGCTTTCTTAGGATGATCTTAACTCTTCGAGAAGGAAAAAGTCTCTCTTTTTTTCCAGAAGATGGGCTCATGATTGGTGGAGACCATCTTCTATTCCTCAGTGTCATTAGGGACTCATGCAGAGAAAGTCTTCAAAATTAGCTGAGTGGGGTGGTATGCACCTGTAATCCCAGCTACTCTTGAGACACTGAAATGGGAGGATCACTTAAGGCCAGGAGTTTGAAACCAGCCTAGGCAACATAATGAAACCCCATCTCAAAAAAAATTGAAAAAAAGCCATTGTATGAATGGATGATGAGAGCCTTAAATAATGAATTTAGAGTAAATGTTACAAAGTTCTCCCTCAAAGAGAAAAGGATATAATATAAACAGTGGTAAGGTCTAGAAATAAGCTTGATAATGGTCAGTAATATTGAAATATTATGAAAGGAATAATTAATAAGTTGAATCTGAAATGATTAAGGAAAATAGTTAATAAGTAATTAATTGTTAATATGTCAGCACATTTGACAAAGAAACATACTCTGGGGCTCAGTAAGTGGAATATACTGTATGCATTTAAACTACAGTTTATTCATTCATAAAGTAGTGACTAACCTCTTCCTTTGTGCTAAGTACTTTCCCTTGTGCTGGGGGTATAAAATGATGTGATTACTGTCATCAGGAAGCTTATGGTATAAGAGGAAGAGAGGCTTGTAAAGAAATAGTTATGGTCCAATAAGACAGTTATAATTGAAGCATGTATTGAGTGTAAGAGCAGTGGGGATAATAGGAAAAGAAAACCTAAGTTGTCCTGACTAGAGGTCAGGCTGTGGACTATAGGGAACGTGAAGAGAGTAGACTCTATTCTTGGACTAGGAATTAGAAGATCTGAGTTATAGTCCCAGCTCTGTAACTTTCTAGCCCTGACATCATGTAAAATTAGGATAATAATATTTAGTTTATCTAGTTTTAGGAAATATTAAGGATAATGAGAAACTGTGAAAATGGTTAGCCTGTTGAAGTGCCATATACATTTTCACATACATTGCTTTCACTGTTGACAATGTCTGGTGTGGTCTATCCTGACCGCCTTTGCTTTGAGGATGCGATACTATTTTTTTTTTTTTTCTGTTAGGTGGAATAGGAAAAGTTCAGCTATTAAGATGAGTTTTGGTGGAAGAAGACTTATATTTATTCTCTAAGTAGATGTCTATACACAAATGTAATTTTTTTTTTTACCATGTGAGGTTGTTTACATTAAGTTAGCCCTTTCTCTGAAAATAATGTTTCAAAGCTATTTTTAGTAAAGTTGTTTCATTATGAAATTTATACTTGTGGAAAAACTGGAAAAATTATTGGTAAATTTAGAAATAATATTGTTTAAATAAAAAACTAATCTGGAATTCTGGCATCCCAGGAAGATTTTTAGCTTCCTTAAAATGTTCCATACATATTTGTGTGATATAGGGATGTGTTAGGTATTTGGCAATCACATATTTCATTCAGATCTAGTGTCCCGCTTGATTTTTTTTTTTATTATTTGATTTGGGTTTGTGATTCACCCTTATTAGTAGCTTGAAATTATTCATCATATTGTGTCGCCATTAGAAATAACAAAGATTTTATTTTCAGACTTCAATTACTTTATTTTGGATATTAGACTTTCTATTTTGTAAAATTCTTTCATTCTGTCTAACATTTTCTTTTTGTTTAACTTTACTGAAAATTTTATGGTTTTGGTATCTTTCTTTATACCTGTGAACGATTATTATTTTAAAGGCTATAATAATAATAGCCAACACATATCTGGTACTTGCTATGTGCCAAACATTGCTCTAAGTGTTTTATGCATATGGACTCATTTGATTTTCACAATAACCCAGTGAAAACTAATATTATCCTCATTTTATAAATGGGAAAAGTGAAGCATAAAGAGCTTAAGTAAATTAAAAGCTTATAGCTAGTAAGAGGGAAAGATGGAGTTTGTACCCAGGCAATCTGGCTTCATAGCTCATACTGTTAACTCTTTCATAATGCTCCTCTTGATATATATAGGACATTTGACGAAATGAAAAGAATTACCAAAGTAGGCATTTAATTTTCTGTTTTCTGTTGCTACTATGTGACAAATATATCTATGCATTTAACCTCTATAATATTAAATATTCCTGAAAGTAGCATATTGGGAGGAAATTTGGATTCATACCTATAGAATTAAAAACATAATGCCAGATGCAGTGGTGTATGCCTGTAGTCCCAACTATTCAGGAGGCTGAGGTAGGAGGATTGCTTGAGCCCAGCAGTTCAAGGCCAGCCTGGGCGACATAGCAAGACATTGTATCTTAAAAAAAAAAAGTATGTAATCATAATCATTAAGAGAAAAGATTTTTTAAGATTCATTATTTTATTTGTAATTGACTTTTTACCTATCTAAATCAGCAGTTTAAATGCCTTATCTTTGTAGTGGCACTATTCATCAAAAGTTTTCCATTAAAACATAGCTAAAGATGACAAATCTGCTTTATTATTACCCAAGGGAAATACAATTTCAATTAGAATACTTACCAATCAATAATCAGTCACTCAAAAATATATATACATTATTCAATCTTACAAGTTATAATCTATCTAAAAATATATAGGTAAGTACTAATATAGGTAAGTACTAGGCTAGGAGGAAATAGTAGCTATCTATAATACAATGAGATTGATAGTAGGGGGTTTCTTATGTATTAGCTCACAGGAGAAGATATTGACATTATTTTACATTAGATTAGCCCATATGGGCTAATCAAAATGGATTAGAAATCTTAACATTCTTAATTTATATTTAAGCTATTTTGCCTGGAAAAATATTTCTATATTACGCATACATTTTGCTAAAAATATGATATTGCCTTTAATGTTATCAGTTAATTTTGTCAAACTCTTTGAAATGGAGAAACTTATAAGATCCCTGGGTGTCTTTGAAACCCTCGGTAATGCCTTCAAATGAGCACCCAGGAGTACTCATATCTACACGTATTCTAGAGCCAGTTTCTCTGAAAGAAATGCAGATTCGGGTCATTCCCACATCAGAGAAAGATATGCTTGAGCCTGTGTAGGCTAAGGAGGCAAGAGTGACTCTCTTTGTTTCAATCATTTATGACTTCTCCACCCAAATAAAGGCTTGCCCTTTCTCCCTCCACTCTGTTAGTGCCCTGGGGGATTAATTTCACTTATATTTCCATTTATTTTTCCTGAGTATGATCTGATAAGAAGAGGTTAAAAAAAAAAGCAACTATTGGCTAATATGAAAGGTGTTATTATCACTCTCTGAATAAAATCTGATTATTCCTGATTTCCATTTCAAAATAACTGGTTTCTTTCTCAAGTTGGGAACAACCTGATCTGTTAAAGACAGGTAAGCTCATCAACTCTGACCATACCTTCTTAAGAAAACCAATAGCCTCCTGTTAATTAGACACCATTCCCTAAATTTTCTTTTTCTATTATAGTATCCTGGATTGGGGATGGGGGTGGTGTTTCTCCTGAGAAAGCTGATATTTTGCTGTATAAGAAATGTTTGCTTGTTATGATTATAGTCTTGATTTTTTATCATGTCAGATTTCATGAACTTTTGATAAGTTGAGCACCAGACTTCAGAGTTCCCTCCTAACCAGAGGTCAATTGAGAATGCTATCATTTCTAAAACCAATTTTCTACTTTTAACAGTCTGGAAATCATGTGATAATTTTTATAAGTGGTAGAACAGACTTATAAACAATTTCAGCCTGCTTTCTCTTAAATCTCAGGTGAAAGAGTTTTTCCTCTGTTGTGAAAGCTGAAAATGGGAAATAACCTATTCTTGCCTAAATGTTGATATCCTTAGACTCTAGGATCCAGCGGAGACTTAGGTACAAACACGAAGTACAACATTACCTTATAACACTCCAAACAGACTCATGGTTTATAATAGTCTGTGCTTTTGCCTGAAAACTTTATATACTAACTCAGGTACATTTATTTGAGGGCATATTTAATACAAGTCGTAAGGACATTATGGTACCTAAGTGCGGGGATAAAAGGAATAAAAGCATCTGAGAATAGATAAAATCCAAATTTAAAAGTAGAAACTTCACTTTAAAAAACAAGATAACTTTATATTTTGATAGTGCCCTGAAAAGTTGAAGATTGTTCTTATGAGGACTAATATGATTGCATAGTTGAGAGTGAAATATCACTTATAGTACAAGTCTAGTAGTTAGGAAATAAAAAAATAACCACTGTAGTAGGTGCTCACTAAATATGTTGTGAGTATTTGTTGAATTCATTAAAGTACAATTATAAAAAAAAAAAGAAACTCAGATTGTAAAGATCATAGAACTCAAAACATGATGTATTACTTTTACAGTATATCTGAGTTATATTGTGATGTGCTTTCCTAACTAAGTCTAAATTAATCAGGAGCTCTGGGAGAATCATCCCCAGAAACAATGATTTTAAATAGAGGGTCAGAGGAATTTTCATATTTCTGGATTTCAAACTGCAGGTGGCTCTGTTGATCTTCTAGTTCTAAATTTAGGTTAAGAACCGTTGTTCTGCCTTCTTCCTGTCCTCTTGTCACCCAGATTATTAGACTTCCTCTTGAAACTTGTAATAATTGTCTTATGATTGGATTATAAGCAACACAGATTTGTTTTCTCACATGTAGAAGGTAGCTTTTTAAAAAAAATTGCTGAACCTTCTTTTAAAATGCCTCTGATTTTCTTTCTCATGTCTTGTATGAAGATTTGCTAACTATCAATTACAGTGTTGATAAAGCTTCTAAAAGACCACACCAGCATTCTAGCATCATTTTAAAATTACAACAACAAAAAACATGATTCTATTAATTTTTCTTCCTCTCATTTTTAGAGCATCATTGCTATTTTATCTAATAATTTATTTTGGACATACCTGGTACTACAGGAATTTTAGAAATACCAAAATAAATGAAGATTAAAACCTATTGATACAACTTCAGGTGGAAAACTAAGCCTCATATTTACCTTATTCATTCTGAGGGTTATTTTAAAGAAATTGCCTGAGACCATTAAGGTACAGAGATACAAATATTTATATGAGTTATGTGAAGAAGTAAATTAGAAATAGCATAGCCCTTAGTGTGGATTCTTGAATTATCATCAATAATAATATCACTTTACATTTTTATAAGCTGCAAATCTAATTCTTCCTGTTGCAAAGTAAGTAAAGTATATGCAACTGCTCTTTTTAAAATAATAGATGAGTCTAAAATATGATGGGTGATAGAGAAAGTGCTATAAACATATTTCTTGTCAATATTTAATTGTGTTAAAACTGTAAGCACCAACAGCCAAAAAGATTGTTTGCAATAAAGGTCTTATACTAAGACATTCATCAAGCAATGAAATATAACCCCAAATGCCGAATTCTATGTGATATGTGCCTTATAAAAATGCTTGTAGTATTGCTATAAAAAAGGCACAGATACCAAACTGACCTTAAAAATGACACGCGTGGCGTTACTACAGCTGGGCTATTGTCTAGGAGATTCACAGAGGAGGCCTCCCAGGAATTATTTGTATGTTCCCTTTGTATAAAGTTTTTTTCTGGAAAGTCGCTGTGCAAACAGTATCTGTTAGAAAGCACCTGCTTCTGTTGAGGGAGAGTGAGTCTTTTATTTAGAGAGCATCAGTAGCCATTTCATTCATCACAGCACAATAGACCTACATAAAGAGTAGCATTCCAATGACGCCAAAAGAAGCCAGAGCTTCCAATAAGCTGGGGCGCTTGTAAACATTGAGTCTGCCTCTGTTTCTTTTTTACTTTTCATGCAATTACATCCAGGTCTTTATTTTCAGCAAAAAATAATTGATTCAGAACAATAACAGGAAAAGTTATAAACTGCGATTCTTAATTTAAAAAGCTGTATTATGTAAAAAGCTGTGGCAATGTCCTATATAAGCTTGGCCATTTGCATAAATATTACTTTAATCTTCTTAAGGTATTAGAAAATTAATTGCTTTACAGAAGTGATGATGCCAAAATATTCCATAGAATATCTTTTTTAAATGGTCATGGGATTGTTTTCAGTGTGCTTATTGTCCTAGCATTTAAATGATTTCTTTTTATGGCGAATCATCTTCAGTATGATGTCTACATGCAGCCCCTACTACTTCCCAGCCTTTCACTGACTCCTGGCAGTATGATGCCCTGTTTGGTACTCTACTAAAACTACCCTCTCTATAGCCTCTAGCTACTACTTCCCAAGCTTCTCTGATTTTTTTCATTCTTCATCTTTAGATTATGCTTGACAAGACTTTCTTGATACATTCTCTCTTGGTTTTGTTTTATTTTGTTTTGTTTAAAGAAACTTGTGCTCATTAGTAGTCACTCCTTATCTCCCATCCTTAAACCCCAGCCCTGACAATCACTAATGTACTTTCTATTTCTATGAATTTGCCTATTCTGGACATTTCATATAAGTAGAATTGTATGATTTGTGGCCTTTTTGTCTGATTCCTTTCACATTGCCTTATGTTTTTGAGATCCATCCATATTGTAGCAAGTATCAGTATTTCATTCCTTTTTATGGCTAAGTAATATTGTATTGTATGGTATACCATATATTGTTTATTCATTTATCAGTTTATGGACATTTGGGTTCTTTCCATCCTTTGGCTATTGTGGATAGTACTGCTGTTAATGTTCCTGTACAAGTAACTTGTTTGAATACCTCTTTTCATTTCTTTGCTGTATACTCAGGAGTGGAAGCATGGTTATTCTGTGTTTAACATTTTGAGGAACTTCCGAACTGTTTTCCAAACTAGCCATACCAGTAATGTCAAGGAGTTACAGTTTTTCCATATCCTCTGTAACACTTGGTATTGACTGCTTTTGATAGCGGCCATCCTAATAAATATGTGTTGGTACATACACTATTATGGTTTGGATTTGCATTTCCCTAGTGGCTAATAATTTTGAGCAGCTTTTCATGTGTTTATTGCCTATTTATATATCTTCTTTGTAAATATGTATCCATTTAGACCCTTTGCCCATTTTTAATTGGGTTGTCTTTTTATCATTGAGTTGTTGGAAATATCTTCTCCCATTCTGTGGGTGGTTGTTTCACTTTCTTGATAGTGTCTTTTGCAACACAAAAATTTTATAAAGCCCAATTTATCTGTTTTTCTTTTGTTGATTTTACTTTTAGTATCATATTTAAGAAACCCTAATGCAGGTTTACAGAGATTTGCACCTATGTATTACTCTTAGAGTTTTATTGTTTTAGCTAACTTCATTCTTTTGCATGTGGATATTCAGTGTACCAGAACCATTTGTTGAGACTATTCTGTCCCACAGTTGTTGTGGCACTGTTATCTAAAATTCATTGACCATAAATGTAAGTGATTATTTCTGGACTCCCACTTTTATTCCATTGATGTGTATGTCTGTCTTTATGCCAGTACCAAACTGTCTTGATTACTATAACTTTGTAGTAAGTTTTGAAATTCGCAATTGAGTCCTCATCTTTTTTCTTCTTTTGATATATGCTGTCCTACTGAACCTTCTGCTTTCTTATAATGGTCAGCTTTTCTTCTACTTTCAGGTCTTTGGGTTTTTTTTAACATTCTTCACTGGCCTCCATTATGCCAAGCACCTACCATCATCCCCTTCTCTGCTGGTTTTATAGGATCCTATTTTCCTAATTTAGAAAAATAATCACAAAATCACAAATACTTCCTAATTTATTATTTTTTATGGGCTAAGGAGTAGGAGATGAAAGAGAAATTTAAATATCTTAACACAATTTTTAACCACCTCTGAATTGCCTAATTAACAAATCTGAAGCAAAATCATGGAGGAGGAGGAGACTAAGGAGTAGGGATGGAGAAAAGAGGTTTTGGAGAAAACCTTAAAAGGTATAATTAATATGACTATTACTGATACAGAAATAGTTAAGTACTTGAAAGAACAGAAAAACAAGTCAGATTTTGCTGTATTTTGGCAAAAAGTATAATCACCACTATTGTCTCTTTTTCTTCTACTAATCAGTTATGTTTAAGAACAATATGACAAAATATCATTTAAGTTGAAATTGCTAAAGCATGATACAAATATTTTTGATGGTTCTGTTATACTAACTAGTAATTTAATATGACAGTGTGTGCCTTTATGTATCGTGCCTACCTATAGGATATCAACTCTATTTGGCAGCAAGAGGAAATATATGAATCATAAGAATAAAGAGCTCATATTTTAACATTCATGTTTTCCAAATGACTTTAGTGTTTCCTCTTCCATGTTTTCCATGTGTGTTTGAAATAACCTTATTCAATTTTGCTATCCCTGATTCAGATATAATGTACTGCATATGTATAATCTGTATAATCTGTCATCCTTTTAATTTTTAAGTAGAAAAATATATTAACCCCTGTGAATTTTTAGTGAAAGGTGTTTCATGGAACTATGAAAATGCAGTATTATCAATTGTATCATGAGGGTATAGCTAGTAATTCCACACTAAGTCATGGCTTACATTTTAGTGAGGAGAAATATATGCTTAAAATAATTATAATACAATAAACTGTACTTTAGAGACCTTTTGTTTTCATTTGCCATGTTTTTGCGCATTGATTTTATTTCCTATTGAGCTTAACAAAGTGCTTTTCTCAGGACTTTAAAATATCTGCCCAGTTCAGTGGTTGTTACTTCTTTTACCCTCTTTAACTTGTTCTGACTTTCTAAGGCCTACTGATTAACCATTCTTTACAGCATTTCTTAGCCCTAGTGCATGAGCTCAAATCATACCTCTTAGGGGGCTATTAGGTATTTGCTGTAGCCAATGCCCACAGGTTATGTCAAGGGAGCCATTTGTGTATGGAGGCCATTAGCTACTGGAGCTTGACAAGAGGTCTCTGTAACTAGTTTTCTCCAGAATAAGAAATGATAAAATTTTGAGGAATAGCCTTATGTTTTCATTAGAGTCTACAGGGGAAAACCCCTCAAACTGTGATAACACAATACAGAAAGTTAGAGAAATAATGGAAAATCCATAATTTTATAAACTTTACAGCACACCCTCCCCAGGATGTTTGTTATAGCATAATATATTCCCATGTTTTTGTTCAAGCATCATTCCGTTTGGGTCTGGCTACCTGTATCCAATCTTGTTAACAGGATGTTAACTGCAAATGCTGGTTGTTTTTCTGCTTTCTTTAGTCAATACACATTTCATAAATGCATACTTTTTTTTTCTGGGCACTGTGGTGAATGCCGAGGATACAGAAATAAGACTCCGTGTCTTCAGGGAATTCAAGGATAGTGGGGAAGATAGACAAGTAAGTAGATTATTGTCATAGCATGTGTAAACACCAGAATAGAGATGAGTAGGCTACTGCAGGACCACAGATGAGGGAAGGCCACTGAACTCAGATGAAGAAGAGTAAGCAAGAATTCCCAGTGGATGTTGATGCTAGGTCTAAATTTCAAAGTTTCAATGGGGAATAGCCAGTTGAAAAAGGATTACAGTTGCAAGGAATTCTAGGCAGAGTAGAAGTACACATTGAAGCATCTGCTAAAAGTTTGTGAAATTGTGGTGTTTTCAGGAGACTAAGTTGTTTGGTATAGGTGGTAGGTAGTGTACTTCTAAGGAAAATAATAAGACATGAGTGTGCAGAGGCACTCATTAATGGCCTAGCGTTCAGTATTTATGAGTTTAAGTTTTTGTCCTAAAGGCAACATGGAATATGAATATGTTAAGCAGAGAAGTAATATTGTCCGGTTAAAATATTAGAAAGATCACTCTGATTATGGTATGAGAGAAAATTAATACCTGGTTGGGCATGGGGTGAGGCAATTTGGCCTTGAGGCAGAAACCTGTCTGGAGCCTATTGCAATAGAAATTGAAGCAGGATATTGCACGTGCCTCAACTGAAGTAGTGAGAACAAGAGGTTGGTTGGTGCATATTTTGTAGGTAAAGAAAGTGCAAAATTTGGTTTCAGACCTTGATAAGTGCTATTATCTTACTCAATTTACTAAATAGTAGTTCTGTTTTCTGAGGTTATCCCTGTCATCTTGATTGGAATTTTGATTGTTGGTTGGGCAATTTAGTGCCAAATCTTTGAACCGATCAGTTTTATGCCACTAGATAGCTTATAATAGCCATTATGTGTAGGTTTTTTCCTAGTCTGATTTCCCTAATTTTTAAGCTCATGGTGGCTGGTGTAGTACTTCACTCGTGTTCCTTTTTACATCTCTTATTGCTACGTTCCACTTAAAAAGCACTCAAGTCCATAAATCGTAATGTAAAAAAGAATTTGAAAGAGATTATCTCCATTACAAAAGGACTTGCATAAGTTTCCTAGAACATTTTTAAAAGAATACTTTATGAAAACTTTATTTTATTTGCACCCTTTCAATTTTGCCTAAAGGATAGAACTCTTTTATCTAAGAGAGCTTGAATTACATGACTAACTACTTTGGTTGTTTTATGTTTTCCTCAAATAATTCAGTATCTCTATTGGGATCATTAATTGTTTACATCACACAACCATTTACTGAAAACTTACTCTATTCAAAGGGCTATAATTATAATTCTAAGTAAGACACTATGGTGTCCTTAAGGAACATGTATAAACCATTGTATGGTATCCTTCCCAAAGGCTCTGGATTCCATATTTTGAAAGTCTGAAATTCATTGCCAATCATCTGCAAAGACTTTGCTTCTTTTTCTACTTGAAAAACAATTCCTAGTATGTTATTAAAAATTTGTTAAGAATATTTGATCTTCAGATATAGCCATGTTTCCATAGATACATCTAGATTAAATATCCATTTCGTGTCAAGAAATGAAAATGTGAGATTTTTATTAGCAAGATTAGAAAACAATTAAAAGCAGTTAGCGACTTTAAATATTTGAAATCCTCACACTCAAAATGTACTTATTTTCCAAAGTAAGACAATAGCACCACAGAACAGAAAGATGCCAGACCTAATAAACTGAGTCAGTTGCATTAGAGTGCTTAGTAAATGTCTTTTTGAAAGGTCACCTCCATTAGCTCCTCTGTTGCTGTCCCTGTGGAGTTTCTCTCTCTCCCTCTCCCTTTCTCTCTCTGTCTCTGTTTCTTTTTAAAATGGTCACTGGTGTACTATGGCTTACTTTTAACTAAATAGAGAACTTTATGAATTATTTAAAGTCTCTGTATTTAAGCAAAACAGAGCAATAGAGAATGTCTAAATAGTATAACAGCGTAAGTAAAAACTTTCTCTAAAGACATTTGAAAGAAAAGCTGGAAAACCAAAGTCACTGTCACAAGGTTTCATAAATCCCCTCAGGGTCAGTTACTTTGTGCTACATATGACTAAACTTTTTTTAAGAGTTGGAGAATCAAGGTAAGTTTTCAAACTCTTTTTAAAAAAACTATAAATGTTGCAGAAATACATATCTTTGATGATAAAGTTATAAGTAGATAGTAAACACAAGGGCTCCCCAAAGAACATATACACAGGTATAAAGGGCCAAAGTAATTTAAACTTGCTCTTTTGATAGCAACTCCTTATATTTTATATCTAAGTTTTTCTATTAATTAGCATGAAGGAAACTGCTCTACCAGCTGGGAATGTCATAAAGTCAATTTCTTACTGCCTTCGAAGTTACTGATTAATTTAATAGGGATTTCAAATTTAAATTATACAAATCTGAAATCATTATTTTGCTGTTTTTGTTGTAGAGTGGGCATTGTTAATGTATGCATTTGTTTGTGACACGGTTTTATGAATTAAACTTAATGATGGTAAATAATTTTATTACTGCTAAAAATGAAAAGCAAAAGGATACAAATATTGCCAGATAGCATTTGGTACGAATTATTTGTATATAGAAATTAGGATGAAAAAATTTAATGAAAAATAAGCATTGCAGTCCACTTTTATTATTATATATGCAAATAATTGACAGTTTTCAATCATATTCTTAGTAGAAACCCAAACATGATATAGATTGGTCTTTACAACAATCTATACAGTATCTACAGGATGGAATTTTTTTTAATATTGTTAGCCTAAGGTTCCAAAAAATAGGAAAGTGAAAATCAATGTGGAATTGTCAAGTCTGCAAAATATCTTACCTCGGGATTGTAGAGAACTAGTTCTGAAAGAAAAGTCAAAAACTTCATCCTCCAGCAATGTCCTTTCATAACGTAAGACTAAAAAAAAAAAAGATAGAAATCAAACTACTGCCATATAACGATTTAAAAATTAATCCATACTTGAGACCCCTGCACCACTGTGTTATTTTAACAAAACTTCCTTTTTTCACTTTAAAAAAACAAGATTCAGAACATTATAGTTCAGACAGGAATATATTACCATTGTAACTACTGAATATTTTCTGCTACTTAATTTTTGTCAAAAGTGTGTGTGTGTGGACTGGTTACAGTAATTTAGGAAGAGTCTCTGTGTAACAGTGAGCATGGTATTTTTCTAGACATTGTTGTTCTCAGAGGTCCCCATTAAAAAGAATAAGGATTGCTACTTCTCAAACCTTGTCAGATACTGGGCATATTACCTGCATGCACAATGGAGGCATTGAGGATACCAGTCTACCTTTGTGATAACCTTGTTTATACACTTCCAGAACATATCAGCTACTGTATGCATTATTTCTACAACACTACCAGAGCTTTGCTTGTAAGATTTTGTAAGAAATACACAAGAGGAAGGAATCATAGGCCTTGGATTCTGAAATGTCTAATGCAGTCACAGTGATGCAGTGCTCAAATGAACTATAGCAGATTTAATGAGCAATCCAGGACAGAGACACATGTACTGGACACACTAGGGAAAGAGATTACGTGTACAGGGACTAATTAGCATGAAATATGAATACATTCATATAAGTAGTCTTGATCTATGGGGCTCCTTCATTATTGGGAATGATTTTTGCATGAAGTTAATGAAGAGAAATTCAGGAGTTATGCTGTATAAAGAATTTTAAAATAGTATTTTAACTTTTTGATTCTGCAAAGTCTCAATTTCTGGGGCAAAAAATTGCATATCATAAAATAATATGAGCAAATGAATATAGACCTATTTTCTACAAAGTCTCAAATTTAACAATGTGGGGAATAGTAGCTATCTTTCATATAACCAATCAACTTAATTAACGAGCAGTTTGATTTCAATCTCTTAAATTAGAGATATGCTAGACATTGAGTACCACCTCACTATTTTAAACAAGGGGATGTGGGCATATTATATTCCAGAATCTATACTTCTAGCCAGAGAATTGAAAAGCTTGGATTCAGTTCATTGGGGGTTCTAAGACTCTTTACAAAAGAAGTCAATCTTGAGGAAGGATTTAGAAAAAGAATAGATTTAATTGGTTTTAAGTTTGTTTAAGGCTGCTGGGAAGGGGAGCCAAAGAAGTAGTAAGAGGAACAAATATTCAAAAATAGATTTTTAGCTCTCATTGGAAAAATATCCAGAATTGTAATATTCATTTGAATATTAGACATTTTATTAAATTTAAACATTTTTATTCTTAATTTTAGGTTTGAAATTTAGCATAAATACTTGGAGTTTAAAAGTATATTTGATAAGCATAAAATACTTTAAGTTTAACCTTATTTTTATTCACTCCCCTTCAAAAAAGGTTCAACATTGGATTGCTTAAATATATGGCTAGATTTTATGTAAAATGTAAAATTAATGTTAATATTTTATTTTATATCTTTAATAACATTTTTCATGTGCTTTCTGTGGACATTTTAGAAACTGCTACAGAAGTCAAAATTCTTGAAGAAAAATCAGTATTTTTGAGATATAAAATTAGAATAAAAATAGCTGAAATAGTTTGCACACTTATTTTTTAGAATATTTGCAAGAAATAGAATTTTTTATGTAGAGTCAAGGGACTGTGTGTCATGGAACAGGTATACAGCGTCTGTATGGTATTTATTGTTCAGTGTTCTCCTGCTTAGCCCTGATATAAAACTCATGCCTTTATATGAATAAAATGTGTGTAAGTGGAGCAGGGAGTTAGTAGAATTTGTGATCAAAATAGAATATGAATAAATTTAGAAATGACCATTATTCCACTTGTCCAAGCTTTGAACAAGTCAAAATGCACATGATTTTGTTCATTTCATTATTAGGGTACCTTTTGAGAGAGAGTTGATTGATCAAAGGTTAGTTATGAGTGAGGCTAATTCTGTGTGTGAATGCTCTTTACTTTTATGGGAACATGTTTAACTTTAGGGACATAAACTTTAGGGAGCTACAGTAGGTACATGACAGTCATTAAAATAGCACAGGAAACTTGCTGGGTGTTGACCATTTAAATTTTGCTAAATAATGTGGTAAATGAGTTTTTACCTAAGTCTCCTCATTTAATGTTAGCAGATTTCTTTTCCTGTGTAAGAGATAGATACTATTTTTTAATCTCAGATTTGCAGTTGAAGAAAAAGTTTAAAGAGCTAATTATTTTGCTTGCAGTTGCACAATTTTTAAGCGGTAGATCCAGAATTTAAATCCCAACACTCATACAATTGAATGTATACTTCATTTTCTTTTAGTAATGGATTATAATTAAACATTGAGCTGAACAAAAGTTTCCTTTGAACACACTTTTCTAGTTAACTGGGTAATAAGATGACCTCATTATGTTTTGTATACTTTACCATAGTACTCCTGTTAGGAAATCGCAGTGGGCTTTTTGCTGGTTAGATCTCAGACACACATACCCACCCACCTTGCTGCCTCTCCAAGCACATTTTGCTCTTGCAAATGCTTGTAATCTGGCCTATATGTCCTTTGTCATTGTAGGTGCCACAATATAGGGTCTCTTTCCTCCCAAGATTGCCTTGGGGCACGTTTTCATGTTCCCCTTTGTAGGAATGTCCATTTTATGCCATTTAGGAGGCATAAAAGAATTTTTTTTAAAAAGTCTCTTGAATTTATATCACCTAATTGCAATACCCAAGGTTCCCATTTTGTTATATATTCCTTCAATGATAGTTTCTCTATTTGTGTGTGTTTTTTTCTGTATGTGTATTCTTATTTTTTAATAGGTAGTACTGTATTGTATATGTAGTATATACTATATTTGGCTTTTTGAAACTATTACTCTATTCTTGGGACATAAACAGTAATATTCTGTAAATACATTAGTTCAATAGCCATGTAAGACTCCTTTATAAGAATATATCATGACTTATTTAATTATTTCCCTGTTGTTCAATATTTAATTTGTTTCCACTTATTTGATCTTACTATGCCACAAAAAATTGTCTTGTATATAAATCTTTTTATACATTTCTGATTGAAATTATGGGTGGAAGTATATGAGTTATTTTGAACTCTTGTTATGTATTGCTAAATTGTTTCTGAAAGGCTGTTCAAATTTAAATTCCTGCCAGCCATATATGAGTGGCAATCATTTAGAACCCTCACAAATACTGTCATGATTTTTTTAAAATATATCAAATTTATTTGTGAAAAACTGTACCTCATTGTTTTTGTTTATATTTATTTGCTTACTAATTATATTTGAACAGCTTCATTGTATCTCGAGTGTTTGTGTTTATTTGCTGATAATTCATATATTTTTACTCATTTTTGTTTTACAGGGATAGTATTTTTCTTATTTCTTTAAAGATCTTGTTATATGTTTATATTAACCCTTCATCACCTTTGTTGTAGTTTGCAGTTTTTTCCTATGGTTTCCATTTGCCTTTTAATTTTTTTTTTAAGGTGTTTAATGACGAACTTCAGGTTTTTGTTGTTGTGGTTGTGGTTGTTGTTATTTTGTGTAAAACTGGTGGAACCATTTAAACAAGAAAATCCTTTTTAGATAAAAATGTTTTACTTTAGTTACTTCGGGGATACAGAGAAGAGTATGATAATTGTGATATAGACCCAAGAGAAATTATACAAGTAGTGCTATTCATTATCCTTGGCTTCCATTCAAGTGGAGTTAGATTTGTTATTTTCATATTCCCCTTCCTGAGTCTCCATCTGTGACAGTCTCTTGGCAAGATTTCAATCTGCTTCTAACTTTTATATTTGAGGTTGGAGCCCAGCCAGCTTCTCCTGCTTTCTGGGAGGAGCTCCCTGTCATTGCACATCTACTGGCTTACAGCTCTTATAATGGTGGAGCAATGCGTGGAAGACATTCAAGTTTTCTAAGACTTAAGTGGGTCATATTCTATATCACAAAACCGAAGCATATGAAATCTGAAAGGTCTAAAAATCTCACTGTGTAGATGAGTCAAATCCAGAGACACTGCGTTTGCTCGCCTTCTCAGGAACACACACTTTCCTGAAGAACAGTGAACTTGGTTGATTCCTTGATAGCCACATTATGTTGTAGAGACTTTGTTATTAGTAATCTCATTTATGCATTTGATTTCTGTATATGGGTGTATAATATCTTCTTGATTTAATAAACCAGACATGACATGATTTTTTTTTATTGCATGGTTTATTGTATGATTCTTTATTATCAAAAACTTTGTAGAATGAGACTTGGCAAATAACTTAGTCACTTGAGTTTTTTTTTTAAGACTGTGGTAAATTGGCTGGGCGCGGTGGCTCACACCTATAATCCTAGCACTCTGGGAGGCCGAGGCAGGAGGATTGTTCGATGTCAGGAGTTCAAGACCAGCCTGAGCAAGAGCGAGACCCTGTCTCCACTATAAATAGAAAGAAATTAATTGGCCAACTAATATATATATAGAAAAAATTAGCTAGGCATGGTGGTGCATGCCTGTAGTCCCAGCTACTTGGGAGGCTGAGGCAGCAGGATTGCTTGAGTCCAGGAGTTTGAGGTTGCTGTGAGCTAGACTGACGCCACGGCACTCACTCTAGCCTGGGCAATAAAGTGAGACTCTGTCTCAAAAAAAAAATAAAGAAGATTGTGGTAAATGTAGTAGTATTCTGTCTAAAGTATTATTATGGAAAAAAAATATTAAACACATTTATATGTTAACATAATGAGATAAAAGAAACTGCTTTTCACAGTTTACATAACATATCTCATTCAATTTGGGTGCTACTTAACTTATAGTTCTCTCAGCAGTTTTGCCTAGCCATCATTTCCCAGCTTGTGATATTGTAGATGTTTTAGGTTAGAAATATGTTGGGCCCTCAGATGAAATATATTATTCCCTCCTGACCCGACAGGACTATAGCTCACAGCATCAGATTTCAGGGCTTTGAGCAAGCCTGCTCCTGGGTGGTTTATCTTTTGCAGTGATTTGAGACTTGTGCTTGCATTGAATATACTTTGAATTTCATGTATATCTCAGCTTTATTAGTCTGTATTTGGGTTGTTTTGAAGGGTTTCCTTTTAATATGTAGATTGACACGGTTTTTGTACATGTCGCTGGAGGCACTTTTGTACTGCTACATTTTATAAATCAAAATAATAATACATATTGTGCTCATTGTTTTTCTGTTCTCAGTTTTTCTTTTGATGACTATAACCTTTCATTGGAAGTGTTAGTAACATTTCTTTCCTTATTTTTCTTTTTTCTATTTTTAAAATAATAATAATAAAAAGAGGTTAGCTTTCCAGTCAGGCCTAGCATTTCCTGATTTGAAAATATACTGTTCATTTTTTTAAATAGACTTTATTTTTTAGAGCAGTGTTAGACTTACAAAAAAGGTAATCATAAAGTTCAGAGTTCCCACATAGTCTTCTCTCCCACAATTTTCCGTATCAACATCTGCATTAGTTTGTCACATTTGTTACAACTGATGAACCAATATTGATAAATTATTGTTAACGGTGAAGTCCATAGTTTATATCAAGAGTCACCCTTTGTGTTATACAGTTCTATCAGTTTTGACACATGCATAATGTCCTGTCTACTCTATACCAATAATTGACTTACCCTTTGGTGACAGTGTAGTCATCTCCTCTTTGGTTCATTCATTCATTCATTCACTCATTTCATTCATACATTTTCCAGTAGCTATTTATTGAATACTTCTTGTGGTAAGGCACTCTGATAGATGTTGCAGGCAATTGCCAACCTACCCATCTCCAGTGATGAAATGAGGTAATGTGTAAGAAAAGGCTTTAACAAGGGAAACACCTTTGCTGACAAAATGATATGATAACCAACTGATTACTGGCTTAGGATTTCTGCATGTGAAGTGTTTACCTCGGTTCAAACAGGGGTGGCAGTTTCCAACTATATTTCAGACATTTATTTGCAAAGAAGTGGGATGTGGGGTCTATTTTAACGGGTGGCTGTTCTTGGCATTTACTTGTTTATGATAGATATTTTTTCATATCTTCCCTGTTAAAAGTTGCCGGAGGCATTGGAAAAAAGCAGTATTTTCCTAGGAACTAATTATTTGTTGATTCTGGGAAAGTATAAGTTAATGGGAAATTTTTACTTCATTTAATGAATTTCCTTTTATAGACCTTCTGTAATAAATCTATTGAAGTGAGAAAAATTATAATATTTACATTTCTTTGGTGAGTCAAACATGGGTTATTTTTGTTACTGAAACAAAATGTTCCAAATAAATACATAAATACCAACAGAAATAGAGAATATATAATAAATGATAATAAGAAAGCTTAAGATGACCTAATTGTGTTAATTCATCTTTTTTTCTGGTTCTATTATTCTTTTTCTCTTTAGTTATAAGTGTATACATTGACTATCATTGGTGTATGTATCCAGGCTAGGTATTAGCAATACCTTTTTGATATTACAGATTCTTATATAATTTGCCAAGTATTACTATTGCAGAGGTTATTTGTTGTTTTTGTAGGAGTTTAATTGAGAACATATAATTTGTGGCCAGAATATCTGGGTTTAAATATTAGCTGTTATACTACCAGGAGTAGGTGTCTTAATATCTCTAAATTTCAGTTTCATTTGAGTCGTGATAACAATACCTTTCTTATCTGGATGTTAGGATGATTAAATAGAATAATGTACATGAAAAACATTGCCATTAATCACTACTTAGAATTTCATGTGACAATAATGATGATTATATTGTAATAGACCGAGTAGGAATTCTTCTTGATCTATAAATACAATTCTAATATTCTTACATGAGTTTATTGAACATGAGAGAGATTTCTTTTCATGGCTAATGGGCATGCTTTGGAAAAACTTCATATTAAATATAGAACTATAATCCTCTTTCTGTGTGAATTGGGAAGCTAGTACTTTATTTTCTCTCTCTCAGGATTCTGATTTATGTTTTCATTGAGTGAATATCAGACCATTCCTAATGTCATAAAATAAAATCCAGAAAATAGATGAGTCACTCACTGAAAATAAAATCTGATAAAAATTTCTTTGACTATATTACATTTTCAAATAAAGGATGCTTGGTCTTTGAGTTTTACTATTATAATACTAACATTTTTTATATGTATGTGGGGGGGGGTAGATGGGGGTGTGTGTGTGTGTGTGTGTGCAGTCAGATAACCTGAAATACTATTTCTGCTCATTTTTATTTTTTGAGGTCAACCTAACTTTGATAGTCCCATGAGAATCAAAGAAATGAAATAATAATTATCACTAAGCTGGAGAAACTATTGTTTATTATGTTTGCTACTTAAACCGGCATTGAGGCAAAATTTAAGTGAGTTTGTATCGAAAAACTCTGCTAAAATTTCAAACTCACTGTAGTTTGTTAAAGTATATCAAAACAAATCCATTTTAAGTAGGTGTAAAATCCATTGAAGATGCTTTTATTTTTAAACAACCTTAGAGTGCAGTTTTTAAAGAATACTGGTCTGGCAATATCTATAGATTAAGTAAGATATGTAGACATCAATTCTGATAGTTCAAATGTACTTTTTTAAACATTTGAAAATTCGATTTGTTTTACCCAGAGTAAAAGGAAAACAAAGTTGACATTGGTTTAGGGGCTTAAAAAAAAAAACGTCACAAATTTATGGCTGTAAATGTTACTGGGATTAGAAGTGTTTTTCCCTATTGGTAGTTTGTCAAATGAGTGAATGCCTTTTTATGAATGTGAACAAGCATCACCAAGTTTAGCATTTCATTTTTAGAGAACCTATGATGAGTTATTTTGCACAAAAGACTTTATCTCTCAAACTCTTTTGCTATCTTTGCTTAACAGAGAGATAGAGGATTTGATGATTCTTTGAAAAGTCCCCTTTGCTGCTTAGCCTAAGAAGTGTTTTAGTTGCCCTGTAATAAAAATGGAGCTGAGAATTGAAATGCCAAAGCAGAGGGAGTTTTATAGCTTGGGATGTTTTAAGTTTCATGGATTTATTTTGTATTTGTATTCTTGCGGGGAGGGTATAGATCCTGAGATTGTTCATTTTTCATTTTTGTCTGTTTGGAAAGTCAGTTGGCCAGAATATCAGTTTATTTTTTAATATAAAAGTAGTATTGGTTGGCCTTTTGTGCAGGATAATTTTAATGGTACATTGCAGAGATTTAGTATGAGGGAATTATAGGCATTCTTTTAATATTTATAAAGCATTTCAAGGGCCATGCATGAAGGCTGCATGTAAATATACTACCAATAAAAGAACACCATTAATACAATTGAGATATTAAAAAAAGAAAAAAAAATCTACTTACCATCTAGCAAGCAGAGACTTTCTTTTCCTAATTTGCATTTAGAAAGCTCTAAATTAAAATGCTAAAAGGAAGGCAAACAGTTTTCTGCCCATGCTGCCTGTATTGTAAATACTACTTGCTTACTTGATATAATTTTAAATAAATACTTTTGACATTAAGACATCATGCTTTCTGATCATGTAATGGTAAACTGCAGAATAATAGAAACTTGCTTGAAATGGGCATAGTTTTTACCACTGTGTAACATTAATTGCATGCTTCTATATTTTCAAATTAATTTTTGACATCTCTATATAGAAATAGACTTGTATAAAGAAAAATGAATAACCTGTTTGTCTATAAGAATGTCATTTCACTTGTGAACCATTATAACATAGCTTTTTATTTGAGCATACAACAAAGAAAATATGTAATGCTGTTTCATCTTCCAAAAATACTTTGCTATATAAGAAGAAATTGTAATTTTGCAGTGAAAGAAAAATCCACTAAACTAGTATATACGTAAATTGTTTTGCCAAGTCCTGCACATTACTAAATAGATACTCAGTGCTATATTATAAATTTCCTGATAACTTCTTTTCCTTGCTGTTTAGCACAGCTATTTCCCACCGTTTCTCTTCTTCAACTTCTTTCATGCCTCACCCCTACATCCCCAAAGCACACACCACACAGAGACACGCAAACTTGTGCACACCCCTGATGACCTAACTATTAAAAAATGATAAATGTCATAATTCATTGAAAAATCTAGAAGCACTGGATCAAGAGCCCTTTCATCTTCCACTGTGAAATCTACCAAGGTGTCCTGCATCTCTATTCATTTTATTCCCTGTTACTGTGTTCAAAAAGAGTCCCTGTACCTGTGGAAGAGCAGCCTGTCCACTTGTACCTTGGTTCCCATCCCTGAGTGATTTAGCTTCTTTCCACATGCCATATTTATTTTTAGTTCTTAACTGGTTCATTTTTAGCAGCATACTAATATGCTCTAGTATCTCTTCTCTTGATAAAAAGAACCACTTCTGACCCCATAGACCTCTGCAACTATTTCCCATCCCTCTGTTTCCCATAGAGCAAAGCCCCTTGAAAAATTTCACCATTAATCTATTAGCCATTGTCTTTACATTGTCTTCCATCTACTCCAACTAAGTTTCTATCTCTATCACTCCACGGAGTCTACTGAGGGACTCCAATGACCTTCAATGTTTACTTTTCCATTATTATTTTAACCTCTCAGCAGCATTTGATATAGTTGACCATTCCCTCTTTCTTAGAGGAAATTTTTATATTGTCTCCCATGACTTCACATTCTCCTTGATTTCCTCCTCCTTCATCAGCCCACTCATTGTCAGTTTTCTTTGCTCAGTGATTTTGAGATATGTTTTGAGGATAGAACCAGTCAGACTTGCTATTGAATTGGATGTGTGGGATAAAAGACGAATGGAAGCAAGAAAGACCATTGTTTGGACTGAGCTACTGGATAATGGTACCATTTATTGAGATGGGGAAGACTTCAATAGTGGCATGGTCAGGAATAAAGAATTCTACCTTGGCCATGTGACATTTGAGATACCTTTTATACAGAAATCATAGTAGACATGTTAGGTAAGTAATAAATAGTTAGATTTTGAGTCTGGAATTTCATGATTTGTCATAGCTAGAGATATTAATTTTAGATCACTGGCACATAGATGATATTGACATAATATATCTGGATTAAGTCACTTTGTGAAGGAGTATACATGGAGAAGAGAAGGAAGTACAGGATAGAAACCTTGATGCTTTCTATCAGTTAGAGATTGAAGAAAGGAGGAAGATCTAGCAAAGCAAATTGGGAAAAGTATGGCCAGAAAAAGTATAATAGTTAGGAGTCATAGAACCAAGATAAGAAAATGTTCTAAGAGGGGTCATGAAATTTAAACTAGATGGGGAGGTAAGTGAGGACAGGAGAAGAATGATGGATGGTGGATCAAAGGGCTGATGGCCTCATTGACACTTAAGCATTGATTCAGCAGGCTTACTTCATCGATTACACTGGAACTATAGAAAAAAGGCCATCAGATATTGTGATATATTGTGATTAAATTGAGATTGGGAAGGTTGTGTTATTTTTGATGATCAGAGTGTGACCATGGGATTGAATGGCTGAGGTTTAATTCAGGGAAAGAAAGATGAAGAATTTTAGAAACTGAGAGGCTAGATAGGTCTGATGTGGATGTTGAAGTTTCTAAAAACAACAACAGAAGTTTGAGTAGACAGAAAAACTGAATTCGTTGCCTATGTCTTTTATAAATGAGGCAGTGTGACTAAGAGATCTGAAGATAAAATGGAAAAGATGATGTAGCTGGATTATGCTAGCTAATACTTATTTCTCTCACAAGGATAGTATGAAAATTAAATATTGGCAAACCAATTACTTTATAAACCAATGACTGAATGAAAATCACTTAATGCAGCCCATTCATTGTTAGAGGCAGCCCAATGAAAATGGATCCCATCGTGTTTTAGTTCATATGGTACATTTAATGAGGGCAGTTTAAGTGGAATGACATTAATGATGGCTAGCTATGATTATAGTGAATTTTTCCAGCTTAGTCAGACTTCCATAGTACCCTTTATCTAAAAAAAGCATGTTGTAAAGAAAAAATATGTAAACTATTTAAAAATAAGCATTTCAAATATACAAGTTATAACAGTTTAGGGGATAAAATGTGCTGTTTTTTGTTTTGTTTTTTTCTCTGTTTAGTAGGAACAGTATATAAAGGATTTACTTGAAACATTTCAGATTGTTCAAGTTAAGCAAGTATATACTTTGGCAGGTAACAAAGCTCAAGAGGTATCCATGTTTTTTAGTTTTGGTTCTCTGTTACTATATGACCTCAGTTCCTTAAACTGAAAAATCAGGGGGTTATAGTAGATATTTTTAAGGGATCCTCTAACTCTGTTCTATGATTCTAAGAAAAAGAAATTTGACATTTCTGTGGAAATTGTATCTTAGCTTTTAATGTAGACAAATCATAATATTATATGCTATGTATATTTGCATCCCCTTGATATAGGATTTCAGGGTATTAGTGATGGTATGATTTAATACTTCTGGTTTTCCTTTTATTCTGTAATACCATTTAAATAGATATTTAAATAATTTGCTTTAAAGCAAGAACAGGAAAATAGCATAATATAATACACTAAAAAATACCAAAAAAATACTAGTTATATTACCTTCTTATTTGGGAACTATTTCAAACATATAGAAATTGTAAGATTAAGAATACTACAAAGAACACTTGAATATATCCTTTATGTAGATTCACCTATTGTTAACCTCCCCTTTCTCCCTCTCTCTTCCCCACCTCCTCTTCCCTCTTTTCTTGGCTTCCTTCCTCACCATCTCTATCTCCATCTTCATTTTTTCTTCAGCTTCCTTTAATCCAGAAGATTTCCATGGCAATTCTTTGTCTTTTATGATATTGTCATTTTTGAAGAATAAATATAAATCTCCTTTTAAAAAATAGAATATTCCTCATTTGGGGTATGTCTAATGTTTCCTCATGATTAGATTCAGCATATGCATTCTTAGCCACAATTCTATAATACACAGGTCATGCTATATTGAGATATCATACCTAGAAGTACACAGTATTTGCCCTTCATTGGTGATGCCAATTTTGATCAAGGTATTATATGGTTTCTTTGGTATATATTTATTCTTTTTTCCTTGCAATTGATATATAGTCTGGGAGGAGACACTTTAAGAGCATGCAAATATCTTGGTCCTCATCAAAATATTCCCCTAGATTACCTAACATTTATCATAATGGTTATAAAATGATGAGTTGCCAGTGACAATACATGCTCTCTATATAAAAATAGGCACTCATTATTCTGTGTAAGCAAGACCTCTCCCTTTTCATCTATCTATCTGCTTATCGATTCATTTCTTATCACTTTGGACTTATAACTTCCTATTTTTCAATGGTTTATAATTTATTACTATAGTGTATTAATTTGGTGCTCAATTTTTTCTAGATTTAGCCAGTGAGAACCTCCTCAAGCTGTCCTTGTGAGAAACCCCCATTTTTCGTTTTAGTGCTACCTTACTTTGTGACATAAAAAGACATTTTACATTTTGTAGCTACCTTCCCACAACCTTGGAATCAGCAATTTCTAAGGAACCTGGTTCTTTTAAGTTGGAAGATTGTTGAAAAAACTACTAGCTAGATGCTAGATGTATGTTGTTACCTGAATACAAGAAAAGGCAAGTTACTTTGAAATTAACAGAGTATAAAATATTGAAAATGTAGTTAGGGTATGACTTTTTAGCCAGATCATGAGATTCTACTTTGACATATGTCTCATTGGTGGTATCCAGACGTTACATAATTTCAAACCCATGTCCAGCAGCCTAATTGTAATTAATAAGCTCGACTTTCAAAAAATAATAATTAATGTGTAAGATGAACAAGTACCCAATAAAAAAAAAGAAGTACCAAATACTTGCCCTAACATAAGGAAAATACCACTGATTTATCTAATAGCCATATATTAATACTCTAGTTGACTTGTGTCAGTGACTCACTTAATAAAATAAGAAATTTACCTGGGTACAGTGACTCACTCGTATAATCCCAGCCTTTTGGGAGGTCGAGGCAGGAGGATCATTTGAGGCTAGGCATTTGAGACCAGCCTGGGCCAACATAGCAAGACCACATCCATATAAAAAATTTAAAAATTAGCCTGGCGTGGTGGCCTGTACCTGAAGTCAAGAGGCTGAGAAGGTAGGAATGCTTGAGCCCAGGAGTTTGAGGTTACTGTGAGCTATGATTATGCTACTGTATGCCAGCTTGGGTAATGGAGTGAGACCCTATCTCAAATAAATGAATACATAAAAATTAAAAATATTAAAACATCAAACAGAATTAGGCTGGGATTTTAGTTAGAAAACAGAATGTGTTCCCACCTCAGAAAGTAACAGTTAAACAATAGCTCTAATAATCCACTATGGAGATAGATATAGATGGATAAAACTCTTCTTGAATTATTTATATTTTCAACTTTAAAAATCTCTCAGATTATGGGGTTTCATAGGGTTTATGAGCCATAGTTCTTTGATGTTTTAAAATATATATATTATAGTTAGAAAATGATATATGATGAAACAAATTCCCACATACTTAATGAATGGAATAATTCAATCCAAAATTCAACTCAAGACTCTTACATTCAGTGTTCTACTTTATTTTGTGAAATAACTTGTATATTTTAATTCCTTTCCTCCTCCTAAGCATCTCAATTTTTTCTCTTCACTCTTACATTGTTTGCCCACTGATCTGAGGCAGAGCCATAGCAACAGAAATGTAGTTCACTTACTTAGATATTTTCTATTATGCTTGAGATATTAATTGAGCACTTACTATACACAAAGCACTCTGCAGGGAGCTCTGTTACTTTAAAAGTTGTTTGAATTACTGGTGTTTCCAACGAAGCTAGTGGTAGAGTCCATGCCTTCCTCACTAAACTGTATCAGACCAGCTTGTCAGATGTGTTATTATAGTTTCAATGTTAATAGTAAGAGCATTTCCTTTCCAGAGGAGGGAAAAAAACCAAAAAACCGTTAGGTTACTAAGGCATAAGGTCAGAAGTTGAAGTTTATAACAGATGGCATTTGATGTTTTTCTTCTATTTATTATCAGTGCCTTATCTAGTAGAGAAAACAGATATACTTTTTAATCTCTTTTCTCTCAAAATATATTATTCCTATATTCACATAGTTTAAATCATTAAGTTTTATTTAAAACATATCTTGGAAATGACAGTGTTACCTTTTCCCCCTTTATTATGACAGCGATGATCAAATACTTGCTTTCTGAAACATTTTCTTGACATGTCTGAACTGAGTAGTTTTTTAAACCAGTGCTTCTTTTTGATTCATCTTTTCCTTTTATTGCCTTTTGCTTTATGAATAATCATGTATTCTCACTTGGTTCATTAAGCAGTAGTGGCATAATTATGAGAGTATATTAAAAGAATTTCTTTTAGATTGACCCAATCTATATAAGATGTCAACAATTTACAAATAATTGAACCATGTTTTTTGTTATTTTCCTCCCAGAAAGGAAATACACTTACTGCTAACATTGAAACTGAAGTCATCTTTGGAATTTATTCAAATGTGTCAGTTTTGTGAAACCATACAAAGATGTTCGCTTAGCTTAAGGGAACAGAAGAACTTTGTTATGCTCTTTGAGTGTTACATTAAACTAGATCATTGCCTGAGGATCCTATTTAATATGTCCATCTGATTTATGATTTTTTGTATTCTTTTTTCCTTTGATTTGTCTTATCTTTGGAAAAGTTAGCATTTATTTCTATTTTACTTTTCTGCACTGTCTCAATGGATATCTGTACATTCATTACTTTTAGTAATATTACTTGTTGAATTTAAAGTAAATTATTTGGAATATTGTTTTGCATTTTCAATCATATGGAGTGAATGAGGTAACATTATTTCTAGGTTTCCAGAATGATTTTGTTAAAAGTATCAATTTCTATAAATTCCTGAGATACTATATAGTAGTTAGCTTTTTCTTATGTAATATCTAGAACAATATGAATATAAATATATATTAGTCTCATTTTTATTCTTGATTTAAAGAGACTTTAAATTTCTACAGCAAATCACATTTCTTCCTTTCTGGCTATCTATTATATAATTAAGGTGATATCATAGACTGATTAGAATATTTAAGTCATTAAGATTTTAATTCTTAATTATACAATCTCTCTTGCCAGGGCTGTTAACTTTTATAATACAGAGAGGATAGAAATTCAGCACAGACATTTATTTATTTTCTTTTATGAACAAGGCTGTATAATTTGCATTTTTTTCCAGGTGGTATTGGGAATATGTGAATAGATCACACAGCTGCTTGCTTGGTGGGTTTGGGGGGTATGTTTAGCAGATGCTTTCAGAATCTGAAATTTGAAATATTCTCAAATATATCTAGAGACACAGATATGTATTTTCTGGTTTAATTTTTCAGGCATTGTCTATTTCTTTGGTGTCTTGGTGGTATATAACTCTTGCTTTGTTTTCTGTTTTTTATATTGTTCTTTCGCTTCAATCCATTGTAATGGCTTAGAGAATATATTCACCGCAAGTTTCAAATTATATGGCTATTCCTATTAAATAGCTGAATATATTTTTAAAGATAATTGTAGGATTTCTATAATTAGCTGGATAGTTTACCTGTAAGAAGGAAAATGAAAACTGCAGCATGCTTCATTTCCACACTCATTTCTGTGTTAGAATCACATATCTGGGCTAAAGAAGTACCACTTTCTCTATTTAATCTGAGATAAGACAGCCTGTGAAGAACTTGGGCTAACCTGAATTTTTTTCAGTATCATTTTTCTCATTAGCTACTTTGGTTAAAAATAAAAACTGACAAACAGGAATTTTGGATGCTCATGATTCAGTTTATAGGCCTTCAATATAGTAGTTACTGAATATAAGTGCTTGTTAAAAGCAACTTATTTGTTAATTCAAAGAATATTTATTGAGCCCCTACTATATGAAAGCTAATTTGGTAGCTATTTTGAGGTCTGTAAAGATGACTAAGTTAGACTTGGATCCTTATATCTAGGAGCTTAATGTTCGAGAATAAGACATGTCAGGTGGGCGTGGTGGCTCATGCCTATAATCCTAGCACTTTGAGAGGCTGAAGTGGGAGGATCACTTGAGGCCAGGGGTTCAAGACCAGAATAGGCAATGGCAAGACCTTGTCTCTACAAAAAATAAAAAAAAGCTGAGTGTGGAAGTACCTTTAGTCCCAGCTTCTTAGGAGGCTGAGGCAGAAGGATCTCTTGAGCCCAGGAGTTTGAGGCTGCAGTGAGCTATGGTGACACCACTGCATTCTAGCCTGGCAACAGAAAAAGATCTTGTCTCAAAAAAAAAAAAAAAAAAAAAAATCTGCCAATAAGTGGACCTGCTCAATACAAACCCAAATTTTTCAAGGCTCAACTGTATTATCTTTTTATAACTTTAAGAAATTTTATTTTATTCTTTTTCAGATCTGCTTAGTCATGTTGATAGTATCTTCTTCTTTATAAATATTTTCAATGTCTTCTATTTCTTTAATATGTTAAACATGCTTACTGTTTCTTGTACTTTTATCTGTGACAGTACTTTAAGCCCTAGTATGAGGGTTAATATCCTTCAGAGGAGATTCATGTTTGCTTCTGCTGAGTTGCTACCAACCTAAGGCCATGCTAAAATTTTTGCTTAAAGTTTTTTTTTTTTTTAGACTGTTGACAAGCCATAAATTCATGTTATGTGAAGCTAGCTTTGGAGTAGGAATTCTCAGAGAAGATTTTTACCTTCTTCATTCAGCATCATGGTTGGATAGGGGCAATTTTCTTTTCATGCCCCTTGGGAGATAAGCAAGTTTATTTGTAAATTGCCATTAAACTGAAGTATAGTCCTCTGGGGTTTATATGACCATTTCCCATTACTCTTTCCACTTTGATCAGGCCCTGGGCTTGGTTAGTATTTACCCATACTTGAGGCCTTGGAAACTGAAGCTCAAGTTCATTTGAGTTTAGCAAATTCACTTAAGGTCAAATCTGACCTCACTGATGTTTGTGTCTCTAAATTCATATTTCACTTTGTTTTTGGCCTTTCACTTTTGTTTTTGACCATATACTCCTTACTTTCTTGCCAGATTATCTGTATATTTTTAATTATTTTTTAAATAGTTCTTATGTTGTTTTTACTGGGAGTTTATGTCAGGGTATATATTTTTCCACACAGAAGTTCAGGTGACCCATTCTTACGTGGATATGTGACATTTCAAAATGACTTGATTCTTATGGTACAGTTTTGTAAACATGAGATATTCGTACTTGAATACAGAAATTATGGTACCTGGTCTTTTCTCATCCAACATAGTTATTTGCTAATACTTATTTTTGAAACAGGGAAAGACATTATGGCAACCTATTAAAGAATCAGAGTGATTCAGGAGGTGATTTCATGGTCAAGACCTATGTTCTTCTGTCAATAGTTATAGTTTACAGCCTCTCTCTCACAATTCTCCTTCTCTTCATTCACAAAATAAATTTTTTAAATAGGGAAAAGTCCAAGAAAAAAAATCAATATATTCTACACAGAGCATTGTCTTATTAATGAGCCCTTAATAATGAATGCACATGTGCTTCTGTGTGTATGTATGTGGTTTATGATTTTTCACTTCAGGACTGGAGGGCATTGAGTGAAAGCTGCCTGCACACAGTCGCTTCAGGCTCTAGGAGAACCTGTAGAGGCTCTGCTTATCATGTAGGGTGACTTGACATTGTAGGATTTTGCCATGGGAAAATCTGTCGTAGTTGTTATCTGCCACCAGTAATGGGTTTTACCAGGGAAACACATATGCCAGCTGTTAAATTTCATAGTAGTGATGGAAATATAAAACATAAATCAATCATAGAATAGCCTTTATTAAGTGGAATATATACCAATGAATGTTTGTGGCACCTTAAATGCATTTAAATTATAGAGATAAGGGTTGAAGGCCAATAACTGGAAAGGATGGCTTTGAATTTGTGAAATTAGGATAAATTTTACTTTCTAACATGTCAAATTTAGGAATTTTTACAGTTTGGCAACATAGTAGTTTTATTTAATTCAGGAAGCATTATTTTCAATGCCGATTTTGTGTCAATTCACTTTCTAGTGATACAAAGATGGTCACGATATGACTGATGGCTTTAAGTAGTTCACATTTACTTGGGGATCTGGATATCTAAAGTAATGATAATGGAATATATGAAGTGTTATGTCTATGATAGGAACAAAATGCTATAGAGGCCCAGAGGAGGGAATAGTTATTTTTGCTTAGAAGAGTTCAGGAAAGCATCCCAGAGGAGATGGTATTTTTCCCCAGCCAAATGTGGTCGGGCTGAGAAAGAGTGGGATATAAAGAGAATTCAACAGAGGTGTATAGGTTTGGGAGGTCCTGACTTTGTCCAGGAATGATGAGTACTCTGGTTTGGCTGGAACATTGAGGTTCCTGGGGGCTATTAAGTCAATTTGCAGCTAGGTTTTGAAAAGTCACTGAATTCCATGCTTATTTAAGGTTTACCCTATAGGTAGTGAGAAAAAAAATTAAACATAAGTAATAACATCTTAATATTTTAAAAACATAACCCCAGACATGAATGCATATAAGAAATTGGAGTAGTTAGAGTTAAGGGGGGGATGCCAAACAAAACAGAAATCTAAGAGACTACTGTATATTCATAGCTCTTCTATATACCTTACTACATTGGTATATCTTTTCAACTGTCCCCGTCAAGACAGAGATGTGGTTTAATCATTTTTGCATTTACATTGCCTACATAGTGCACATTATAACTACAGAATAAATGAATTAGAGAATGAATGGTCTAAGTAATAATTGTTGAAGTCTCTAAACAAGGCAGTAGAAATAGAGCAGAATTTTGCAGGGCGAGGTGGACAGACTTAGGGACAGAAGAGTCAAAGAAAGATGAGTTGACTCGAAGATTTGTTATTAATACTTCTGTGATATGTATTGGGTTATGATGCCTTTCACCAAAGTAGGGAACAGACAAAACACTTTCATGTAACTGAGAATGAGTTCATTTTGGAGTATCTTTGTTTAAAGATTTTGTGAAAGATGTAAGAAATTGGGTTTATGAGTCTGCAATCCAAGGAAAAGGCCTAGGCTGGAGATACAAATGCAAGAAATGTAAGCACATAGATTAATGATTAAAGTCAGGGTAGTGGATCACACAGGGCAAGAATATAAAGCAAAAAGACTAGAGCATGGGGACTTTGGGGTCACTAATATTTAAGGAGTAGATAGAAGAAGAGAATATAATATGAAATACTAAAAGAATAGTCAGATGCGTAGGATTGTTTATCAGGGATGTCTTGTCTTTTGAAGTCATTGAGGAGAAAGTTTGAAGAAAACACTGTTGGCTATTTAATAAATTCAGTAGTTTCCTATATTAAGTAGTTGAAATATCACTCCTATCTGATGTTATATATTTTCAGATCTTAAACCAGTAGGACAATTTCTAGGAAGGAGTGAAGAGAACAAAGAGCAAATACTTCTTGATTCATTTCTCATCTAAGAGAATGGTGCTCTCATTTTTCTAGTGATCAGCTTGAAGTACTTTTTTTCATTATGTGTGTTTATGCATTTCAGTTTCATTGATTACATGCTTTAAAAGGTTTTAATGTGGCCAAGTATTGAGGATGTAGCTGTAAGAGCCTTTATGTGGTGGTAAACTTAAGCATTTAATAACTGCTGAAAATGCAGCATCTTCTGTCTTATTGTATTTGACAGGTTTTTTGTTATTATTTTGATACTTTTTATTTTGCCAAGAGGTAACTCATTCCCAAAGGTATTTTATGCCAGGGAAATTTCATTCTACTTTGTATAGAAGGCTATGTTTTATATTATTTTTTGAGCATGCATTTTTATTGTGAATTATAAATTACTGGGATTACTTAAGCAAAATTCATACTGAGATTCTTTATTTTAAAACCGATAATGACCATATGCATTAAAAGGATAGCCCCGAAAACTTTTAGTAAATAATCATCTTTGCCTTTGGGAAACAGTTAAATCATTGCATCATACTTGAATTACCATAGAATATATCAGTGGAATATTCATTGATTCATTTCTGGTTTTTTTAAAACAAATTTTTCTTTTATCATTTTTAGTAATGGAGTTTTCTATGTGTGGTGTCCTTACCTGGAACTTTACAGAATCCCATTTCTTTTTATAGCTCAGTCTGTTACACTGCATGTAGTACAATGTTTGTAGAATGATTGTTGGGGACCATTAAATGGGAATTGATATTTATGAAGATGCCTGGTAAGTGTTAGTCAGTCTGCTTTGTGTTTTATACATGCTAGTTCATTTAATGAAACGATAGACAAACATGCTAAGGGAGGCAGTTTGCTGTAGTGGAATGAATATGGATTCGAAGCTATACTGATCTGTTTGAATCCCAGAACTCGTCCAAGTCATTAGGTAGACAAAGTTATGTCACCTGTCTGAGCCTAAGTTTTTTGTAGTGTTAATAAAAATAGAATCCTTACTTTGAAGAGTTGGTATGATAATTAAGGGAGAGAAGTATACAATCTAAGATACTCATTAGATAGAAGATAATATATAATAATCAACATCATTAAAATAACTAATATTAGAAAGGAAAGGAAATTAGAAAGGAAATTAAATATTTGCTTTGGGTGCTATTACTTAATAATAAGTCATGCATGGCATACAAAGACATAGGAAGATATAGACAATCACCTTTTAAATAAAACTTAAAAACAAAATTTAATTGAATTATTAATTTGGAAATTATGTTGGATATTATCAGTTTCTTAAGGTCCGTGACCATTTCCTGGAACTCTTTCACTTCCTGGGATAGCACCTTCCTCCCTACTAGGAACTTAACTATTTCTTTAATTGTATTGCATTGAAATTTTTTGAGGCAGCATGATTTTTTCACTAAATGGACCATTCACAAATTCAGTCAGTAAGTTGAGAAAGCCACCTACTGTCTTATTGGCAGGCTACCTAACTGGTCCATCTGTACTTAGTGTGGAGGGAAACTTTAATAAATACCATTAGGTCTGCATAGTGTGAAATTTCACACATTCAGGCCACCATAGGTAATTGGGTGACAGCCAGTTTATCTCCTTCAGGTAATGTTGTAGATAAATAGTTCAGATTTTAATTTAGCTCTAATATGACAGAATTAAATAGTGTTCTAATCTTCATTAGCAATTTGTTTTCCAGTAACTTTTTGTATGCCAATGAAAATGTCATAGGTTGCTCCTTCTGTGGCATTTACCATTTAATACACCACTTTTGTTCATTTATTGGCTCATGTAATGGAGTTGTTATATTTCTTTGCCAGAAAGATTGACAGGATCTTGTGGGTCACACTTGTTATGTAAGCATTTGGTTCTCTAAGCAGTAATTTTTAGCCTAGTTCTGTTGATACTACTACATACGACTTTTTGTCTTCCTATGACATTGAGAAATGCTATTTTGTTATCAGTAGAAAGGGGGTGTGGTACTTGCTAACTGTCTATGTGGACTTTATTTTCCTGGTTGATTTCGTTAAAGAGCAATTCCAGGAAGCTTTGGGCCATTGTATCACCTTGTCTCATTCCATTATAGATATTGATGCAACATGGATCGCTGAACAGTATAATCTCTTTTGCACAGTTTCTATTGATCTTGTCCAGTAAATCATTTGTACGCTGGGTTTGTTCTGAAATCATTTTGGGCATAAAAGCTGTTCTGGAATTTGACAACCAAGGGCCTTCTTGTAATTGGCAAACTTACACAAAACTAGGATTCAGTCATTTTGTTTCAATTTCCTTCACACTATAGGTATAGTTATTTTTCCTACTAAACTTCTTAAGTGATTGGTCTTTAGTCAGTGAATGTTTCCATTTTCTTCGTTCTTAATTCTTATAATATGGCTTCTGTCATCATTGTTCTTTTGAAATTACTTTATATGATCAAGATGGCCTATTTTCTGCTGGTCTTTCTTTTCAGGGTTTAGACTATGCTTGACCTTCCTGCTACTTTTGACACTGTTGATTACTTTCTCTTATTGAAACATTTTCGTTTTTCACTTTTGGGACAATGCACTCTTCTTTTTCTCATGTCTTTTTTTTTTATTGTTTTTGTGGTCTTAATTGGCTGTTCTTTCTTCTCTGAACCCAAGACTTTGGACACCCCTAGTGCTTAGGTTTTAGTTACATCTTGAAGACAGAAGATCATCACATTCACATTTATCTTCCTGTACCCTCATCATTTTTCTACCCTAATATTTCACATATTTTATTCACATAATATTTCCTGGGTATCATTTTCCAGATACGTTGAAAGGTGAGATTAATGTGACAGATAACATTGTGGAAAGCATGTTCTCTTCCTTATGAGTTTTTAACTTAGGTAAGGCAATAAGATATTAATACATACATGAGCATTAATTAGGGCAGCATATGGAAAATACCTATTCAGTGCTATAGGTAGGTGAAGAATATAGTGGTAATTGGAGAACATTTCATGGAGAAAGTTACACTTTATTTGAGTCTTAATGGATAGATAAAGGTTTTACAGCAAAGATGTAAAGGGAGGTGAACTCAAAGTATTTCACAGCCATTTAGGATTCTTGTTGTACCTTTTCTATCTTTAGCTATACTTGTCCTAGGTAGACAGTAGGCAAACACCACTTAAAATTAGAACCTGTAGTCTTTTCATCTATATTAGGCATACAGAATAACAGTATGCATGATAACTCATGTCATACCCATAATATATTAGAAATTTATTTTGGAGCCAGGACTTCAAGGATGATGTTAATTAACTATAGCCATTTTATTTTCTGTACTCTCTTATACCTATTACATACTATGTGCTTCAGTTTTTCTTTAACTGATGCACCAGATATCATATCTTCCCTTTTAAATGTCTTATCAGTTTTTAGTTCCATTTGACCCTTGAACAATATGAGGGGTGACGGGCACTGACTCCCTGTGTAGTCAAAAATTCACATATTACTTTTGACTTCCCCACAACTCAATTACTAATAGCCTACTTTTGACTGGAGGCCTTACTGATAACATAAACACTTGGTTACCATATTTTATATGTTATATGCATTATATATTTACATATTGTAATCTTCCAATAAAGTGAGCTGGAGAAAAGAAAATATCATTAAGAAATTCATAAGCCGCTCAGTCTAAATCATCTCCTTGTGCTAAAAAAATACATATATATATATATATATGTAAAAGAAAATCATAAGGAAGAGAAAGTATATTTACTATTCATTTATTGGAAGTGGATCATCGTAAAGGTCTTCTTCCTCTTCATCTTCATGAAGGGTAAGCAGGAGAGGAGGGGTTGGTCTTGTCTCACTGGTGGCAGAGGCAGAAGAAAATCCATGCATGAGTGGATCTGTTCAACCCTGTGCTGTTCAAAGGTCAACTGTATGAGTGCTTCTTTCGTTCTTCTTCATGGATTGTCACACTCAGCTTTGGAATTCATGTGTTTTAACTGATATTTTAGTACGATTTTCCAGTAAGAAATAGGAATCTATCATTTCTTATTAGCCAATTTAAAGATTTTAATTCGACTGTATTTCTTTGTGACACTTATGTTCCAAATTTTATGTATTGACTTCCTGCTCCATCTCTGTAGTTATAACCAGTGCTTAAGTTCAGATTCAAAGCGTTCTATGCTAAAAACAGAGGCACACTTTGGTGGCAGCCATGAGAGAAGCAGCAATGATCTCCCACAGTGATAGGTCTGAAGTGGCTGGGGTGAAGTAAAGGCCAGCCTAATGGCGAGCACAGCAGGTTTGAAATAGTTTGCTAGGAAAAAGAGTCAGCAGGTTGCTGTCCTGATCCAGTCAAATTTATTTGCTGTCTGAGACTATTAGCAGCTGCTTCTTACCTGGGCTATTACTTTCTCTTTTATCTTCAGTAAGTTTCCAGTAAAACCTTCAATTAGAGGTATTTCTGATTTTTTTTTTTTTTACATAAAGCAGGTTTCATTCTAATCCTTATAAGATCTTTTTTTACTTTATATGGTAATAGTTCTATGTGCGGTCTACAAATTTCAGAAAAAACTAGTAAGAATTTTAGGGGCCAAAAATTGAGGATGCAGTATACATTTCAGTTTTGCTTTCTCTCAAGATTTAGTGTTTAATCTTAAAAATTGCTTTCACCTTATCCATGCCTTTATAAACAGCACAGGACCCTCTATTATCTAACTCTTGGCCTCAAAAATTAATAAAAGGTACACAGTATGCAATTACCAATTATTCCACAATAAATGACTAGTCTTATGTTCTTGTTCAATATTATATCTTTTGCAGTAATGTTCAAAATGTACTACAGCACTGAATGTATTATTATTAAAAGGTAGTTCTCAAAGGAGACAGAGTTTCTCATAGCTGGGCCCTCATCCAAGAACTTTTCTTTTTTAATTCGTAAAAGCCTATAGTCCAAACTGTTTCTGGCATTTAGTAGAATAAAGTACTTCATGGAAGCTCATTGTTAAACTGAAGCTGCCTTACTATAATATATTTAATGATACACACACACATACACACACACCAGCACACATACCAGTTGTGATTATCAATGACTCAATATTAAACTGAGTTCACCTATTGAATAGGTTTCATACAAGTTGACTCCATTTGCTTTGATAAATAGCTCACATGTTGAACTCAGGTTATGATTATTCTCATTGTTTATAGGTGGTATCAGCATGCTACTAGAGCTCGAACTGTAACTGAAATTGACCTTGACATAAAACAGAGCATTGTATTTTGAAAAATACAATTTCACTAGAATTTGGTTCTCGAGATCTGTTGGTCTAAGGCACACAAGCTTTAATCTGACTCCATGGTGTGTAAAAGCAATGGAACTAAGCTATGATATGCTTCGCTTAGCGTTTTCTCTAGCTCAACTCTGGATTTTGGTTAGACTGAATTTTCCCGTTTTTGAAGACTACAATTTTTATTGAATAAAATATTTTGTTTATTCTTATATTGCATATTTCAAGTCTTTCTCTGCCCTGATTGTTTTCAGTGGCCTGGCAACATAGGAACGTTTGTATAGCAAGGAAGAATAAGTTCATTTTTCAACTACCTTTTGCTTTCCTTTTTTATAGATTATTGCTTTTTTCTTTCTCATCTCTTCTGCCCTTCTGACAACTGCACTTACAAAAGGGGAGAGAGGCAGTGGTATCTAATATTTATTTTAGTATTTATTATGTACATAGACAGTTTTAATTGATGCATAAAATGCATTCTTATCCCAAAAACTTCCATATCCCTAGTATAATGATAGATTATACAGATATATGGAAGATCCTTACTCTCAAGGCTATATCTGGTTCTTAATTGATTTAAAAATAAACAGTGTAGTTTGACAATCTTTTGCTTTCTGTTAAAATCTCATTATTTGTTACTGCTGTGAGCCAATTGTTGACTAAGGTATTGCCTTCAGTTACTGTTGAAAATATTTGCATTTGGGAAGTATTTATTGAACTATTATAGTGTTGTGTTATATGCTATAGAGCAGTTTTTCCAAACCTTGCTAATATCCAGAATTACTTGGGGAGTTTTTAAGAGATACAAATCTGAGGCCCTTTGTGTAGAGATTACGACATTCTGATTCAGTAGGAATGGGTGTGTTAAAATTCTGATTATATGTAGATGAGAGAATAGGAGGAAGGGACAGGGAAACAGTGTCAGATATTCTTATAAGAAGCTTGATATTATAACAGAGAATGTGATAGGTTCAGGAGGAAAAGGATCATGAGTCTGTTTGTCCTTAGAACAGGCGAATTTAAATCTTATATGAATCTTATTCTTATCATGTCTTTTCACATTTCCCAAGTGATTTCAAATATTATTTTTTAGCTTTCAAATAGAAAGTCACCAACAGACTAAACTTGACTTTAAAAAGAAAGAAAGAAAGCAATGGAAAGTTCAAGTACTTCCTCTCTTACCCTTCCACAAATTTTCTAACGCTTTGATCACCTTCAGCAGAATACACTGATGTGGTTTCTGAACTAGAGAAAATTACTGCTGAAAGATAAAATTGAAACCAGTTGGAATCCAAATGGGGAAAACAGGGACAATGTAACTCTGGTTGTTTCCTATTGAGCTCAGCCAGCAACAAAGCAAATTGAGATACTCAGTAATATTTTTATGTGCATAGAGTAAAATAACTGTATTATATTGAATTCAAAAGTCTGATTTATGTTTATTTTTATAGAACTCGGTTTTTCAGTTTGTTATAAAGCAGTGGATCCCAAGTGAAGCATTACCAAACACTGTACTTCCTTATAAGTTTTCATTCAAGCCCAATACTTATGGGATAGTAGAAACTAATTTTATAATTTTATTAAGGTTGATTTGCATTTATGGTCATTTTCATGTAGACATATGAGAAAAATTATATGAGAATATATGGAGAATAACATAGAGGACAGGTATGGTTTGAGATCGACCCCCAGTAGGATTGAAACATTTAAGAATCTACGAGGAGCATAAATTTGTTTGATTTTGTGTACCCTGTTTGAAAAACAGAATTATCAATCAACGATTGTAGCAAGGATTCTATTTTATGAGGGACGTTTTGAACATTTACTCATGTTTTCAAAAGTGGAAACAAGAATAAATGGAACATAGTTCCAGAAGGAAGGGGATAAGGAGCCAGACACTTACTGAGCACCTATTATGTCAGGGTGGCAAACTACAGCATGCAGACCAAATCTGGCCAGCTGCCCATTATTTTTGTAAAGATATTATTGAAATGCTGCCATGCTTATTCATTTACTTATTATTTATTGCTGCCGTCACACTACAATGGCAGAGTTGAGTTGTTGCAACAGGGACTGTCTAGCCCTATACGGAAAAAGCTTGCTGATCTTTATATTATGTTACTGGAACTTTTACATGTGTGTTCCATTTCTTTCTCACAACACTGTAATGCAAGTGTCATTAGCCACATGGTATAAGTAATGTAAATTTCCTATGCTTCAAAACTGAGAAATGCTTTCTTGTTAATAGCTACAAGAATAATCTTGAACCCTTGCCTCTATGATTCCTAGAATTTGTCTCAGCTGCTTTTCAAAGGCTCTCCTGGCTGAGTCTGGGGGTATATGGGGGATAGAGGTGATCATAAACTAGTCAGCTAATGGTTTTTGGCTTGGGCTTCTTCATCACGCCTGTGCCTACAGTGTGCATATTGCTCAACTTTGCACAATGATTTTTTCACGTAACAATTTCTCTGAGGCCTCGAATCCCTGACATAATCTCCAGCCCTCTCATTCTAGGTCTCTGTTCATTAGTTACACAAAAATCAATTTATAAGGCTGTACTAGGTAGGTATGAAATACCTACTCCAATCCATTGCTCCATCTCTATTCACTAGTCTTCATCTTCCCCTGCAACCATTAAAAAATAAATAATTTCCAGCACCTTTTGCAGGGATCACTGACCATCAAATTCAGAATTCCAATTTGAACAAGTAAGGATACAAGGCCACGTATAGAAAAAAGAAACCACAGCTTTGATTTAATATTCAGGAAAACATAGGTTAGACCACAAGGAAGAATGCTATGAGGATGTCAAACCATGGGATAACTTCAACATCTCCCCTGAACCTTCTTACCTCAAATTATTTAGTAATAAGTATATAGGAGGCACCTCTGAGTCTCTTTCCATATATCTATAAGGAATGGTAAAGTGTAGTAGCAAAAACACAGGCTTTGGGGCCAGACAGCCTGGGGATTAAATCCCAGCTCTGTCATTTGGCTTTTCTTTGAGATCTTTCACAAGTCTCTGAGGACTTCAGTTTTCTTATAAAACACCATTAATAGTGCTGGTATGGATTGAATGTTGTCTCTCTCCAAAATTCATTATGTTGAGGGTCTCACCGCCCACCCCCCGTATGGCTGTATTTGGAGATGGGATCTTTAAGGCAGTAATTAAATTTAAATGAGGTCATAAGGGTCGGGCCCTGATCAGATAGGATTAGTGTCCTTATAAGAAGAGACACCAGATAACTCCCTCTTTCTATATACACACACTGCAAAAAGGCCATGTGAGTACAGAGTAAGATGATGGCTGCTTACAAGCCATCAGAGACCTCAGAATGAAACTTACCCTGGTGCCACCTTGATCTTAGATTTCCCGGAAACAACAGAAACAATTTCTGTTGTTTGAGCCATACAGTCTGTGGTATTTTGTTATGGCAGCCCTAACAGACTAATACTATTACCTACCTACCTTGCACATTTACCAGGAACATTCATCCAATGCCTGGTGGTAGTTTTATGTATACTTTTAGTCAATATTTATAACCAATATTTACCAAAGTTATTGGAGTCTTGGGGTAGAAATGAATCCAAGGAAAGTATAACACAAGAAATATACTTGAATTGGTCTTTGTCTTCAATTGCAGGAACCGTAGTCCTCTCTCGTTTTCTCTAACTGGTTTAGGAATTTTCCAGGGGAGCTTAGTTGGATATATAATGTTTAGGTAGTCTTTGACTTTTATATATTTAACTTTCAAAGTATCCTTTGCAGACATTATAACTCATTGAAATTCTTAAATTGCCTTTCATGCAATGAATTCAGGCATTTTTATAGACATGATAATGCTGTATACAAACTAACAGTTCTGTTTTTGTAGCATTGTTATTTTTGTGTATATAGGAGACGTTTGTGCAGATATTTTAATATTTTATTGTAATTTGGTTTTCTTTTATAAATCATAAGCAGTGAATAGGAAAATGAATGTGTTTGTACCAGTGGTAAGAAATAATGAGTATTACTTAGCATAATGTCCTCCAGGTTCATTCTTGTCACAAATGACAGAATTTCAGTCTTTTTAAAGATTGAATAATATTCCATTGTATATATATATTGCATTTTAAAATTCTATTCATCATTGATGACTACTTAGCATATCTTGGCTATTGCAAATAATGCTACAATGAACATGGGAGTGCCAGGCACAGAAAGACAAATATTACATGATCTCTCTTATATTATATGTGGCATCTAAAAAAATTTGAAATCATAGAAATAGAGAGTACAATAGTAGTTACCAAAGGCTTGGAACTGGGAGGCAGAATGGGCAAAGGGGAACGAGTAGGTTAAAGGGTACAAAGTTTCAGTTAGATAGGAAGAATAAGTTTTATTCATGAACTGTTGCCCAGCATGATGACTATAGTTAATATACATTTCAAAATTGCTAAAAGAGTAGATTTTCAAAGGTCTTATCAGAAAAGATGGTAAGTAGGTGAGGTGAGAGATATGTTAATTATCTTGATTTAATCATTTTATAATGCACACATATATCAAAATATCACATTGTACCCCACAAATAATATACAATTTATTTGCCCTTTAAAAATAGAATATAAAAAAGAAATATGGTTATAAAACATAATACAGTTGTGAAGAAGGCGGAATTCATTAGGCATGTTGAAAACAGAGTGTCTTTAAGCCGCCCCACTACTCATAATATGTATTTGTTAAAATTTTGCTTATTTTATATATTCCATTGTGCCTCTGGGCTTCTAGGGCTTGGCTGACATTTGGTGTTTATCATTTTGCTCCTCCTCTGCTCTGACTGTTGGTGCTATATGGAAGCCTGGACTACTTTTCTATGATGCTACCTCATGTGGACAAAGTATATTTTCTTTAATTGAGCATTCTGTACTATGCACTCATATTAGCGACATTAGTGATGAAATCCTTTTCTTTCTTTTTCTCTTCATATTTGAAATAGATAGTATGTTTATATGGTTAAAAATTCAAGGGATAGAAAATAGTAGAGTGAAATATCTTCCTCTTGCTTCTGTCCCCCACCTACTTAGTTCTCTCTCTAGAAGTAGCTAATGTAATTTACTTCTTGTATATCCTCCCAGGAACATTTTATGCATATGCCAGCAAATACTTATAAAGATTCTTCCCTCTTTCTTTCCATAAATGGTAGCTTATACGGCATAGTCTTATACACCTTGTTTATTTCATTTACTAATATTTATTACAGATCATTCCATAAAGAGCTTCCTTGGTCATTGATATAGGAGCAGTGTAGTCCATTGAGTGTAGCATAGTTTAATTAAGCAGTCTTTTATTGATCAGTGTTTGGGGACATTTTAAATCTTCTGCTATTATAAACAATGCTCACTATACTATAATTTATTAAATCTGTCTCTAATTGATGAACATTTATAATATTTTGCTATTAACAATACTGGAATACATAGCCTTATACATAAATCATCTTGCACCAGTGAGAATGTATATGTAGGATAAATTCCAAAATAATTGAAGTGCCTATTCTCTTCTAGGCACAATTCTAGATATTAGTATATAACACTACACAGGAGAGCCACAGATCCATCTTTTTAACGGAGCTTGCCTCATAGTAGAAGACGTAGACAATAAATGAATAAGTAAGACATGTATTATATCAGATGCTGATAATTGCTATGTAGAAAAATGAAGCAGGCCAAGGGAAAAGGGAAGGCCAAGAGGGAGGAGTTGCAATTTTGAGCTGTATTTTCTTTAAAGGTCTCTGGGAGAGAGTGACATTGAATAAAGATCCAAAAGAAGCCAGGAACCATCTGGTGATGACAGAACACCAGGTGCAAAGGCCCTGCTATTGGGAAGTTGGTTTGATATATTTCACAGAGAGTAAGTTAGTGTGGCTGGAGTAGAGTGAAGAAAAGGAAAGTAGTAGAAAATGAAGTCTGAGTGGCTAAGGAGTGGGTGTAAAATGCAGTAGGGTACTCTAGGCTATTATTAAAGACTGGTTTCCCCCTGAAAAAAACAAGAAGCCATCAGAGGGTTTTCAATAGAAGTGTAACATTAATTAATTAATTGACAGGTTAGAATGAAGGTAGCAAAAGCAGAATGGAGACTGGTTATGAGACCATTGCAATAACCCAGGCTCCAAATGATGGTGGCTTAGAACACTCAGGATTCCAACACTTAATGGAGGTGATTAAGTATTGAATTTGTTAAAGAGTAGAATGTGATCTATGAGTGAGAATTAATGACAACTCCACATTTTTTTCTTTGCTTGAAAAATTGGAAGCATTGACTTGTCATTTGTTTAGATGGAGAAAACTGCAAGAGAAGCAGGTTTGAAAGTAAGGTTATGAGTTTGGTTTGGTGTGTGCTAAATTGGAGACACATATTAGACAACCAAGTGGAAGTATCCAGCAGATGAGAAGGAACAAGCAAAGTAGCTTCTTTTAGGATAACCAATTTCCCAGTAGTTTTACTTGAATAAATCTCTGGTGAAATCTACAACTATGGCCTTCTTCTAGACCTGGTCAGATTTATCTGAAACCAAGACTGAAAAATCCTATATTGTCAAGTTGAGATCCTGGCTACAAATATGATGGGGTGTTATTTTGTTTAGTCTGGTTCAGCAAAGTTAACTGCTTTCTGCATTAAACTAAATTCTGTGCAGGATTTGTACCAGTCTAAGATGGACCATATTAGATCAGAAAAGCCTGGGTGTGGTGAATGCCCAAACTATAGTCTCAACATGAAATGCCCTCTTCGTCTGATGATACTGGTGTTTAGCATCATAATTCCTATCTCTTTGCCTTTCTTAGTATTCCTCTTTGTTTGATGCACTTAGCTCTTAGAGTTTATTGCTGGACTATTGATTTGTGACATGGATTATGAAATTTAACATAACAGGAAGTTCTCTGAGTACATGGAATGGCAAGAAAAACATCAGATCGTACTTACAAAGCCAGAGAGAACCTGTGGGAAAAGGGATGGACTATAGCTTAAATCAGGTACTTCAAATAGGTTAAAGGTTAACAGGAAGACAAATAACTCCACATAGTCATTCAGTCAATGATGGACCACATAAAAGACTGTGGTCTCATTTGATTATAATGGAACTGCAAAATTTCTGTTTTGCAGTGACATCATAATGCTATAGCACAACGCATTACTCACATGTTTGTGGTGACGGTGGTGTAAACAAACCTACTGGGCTGCCAGTCCTATAAAAGTATTGCACATACAATTACGTACAGTATATAATACTTGATAACAAAGGACTATGTTTTCTGTTTTATGTACTTACTATACTTTTTATCATTATTTTGGAGTGTACTCCTACTTATTAAAAAAAAAGTTAGCTATAAAACAGCCTCAGGCAGGTCCTTCAGAAGATATTCCAGAAGAAGGCATTGTTATCATAGGAGATGAGAGCTCCATGCATGTTACTGCCCCTGAAGACCTTCCAGTGTGACAAGGTGTGGAGGTGGAAGACGGTGATATTGATGATCCTGACTCTGTGTAGACCTGGGCTGATATATGTGCTTATGTCTTAGTTTATAACAACAAAAAAAAATTAAAATAGAAAAAACTTATAGAGTAAGGATATAAAGAAAGAAAATATTTTAATGCAGTTGTGCAATGTGTATTAAGAGTTGAAAAGTTAGGCAGAGCATGGTCATCCTAGCACTCTTGGAGGCCAAGGCATGAGGATTGCTTCAGCTCAGGAGTTCGAGACCACCTGAGCAAGAGCGAGGCCCATCTCTACTATAAATAGAAAGAAATTAGCCAAACAACTAAAAATAGAAAAAATTAGCCAGGCACAATGGTACGTGTGCCTGTAATCCCAGCTACTCAGAGGCTGAGGCAGAAGGATCTCTTGAGCCCAGGAGTTTGAGGTTGCTGTGAGCTAGGCTGACGCCATGGCACTCTAGCCTGGGCAACAGAATGAGACTCTATCTCAAACAAACAAACAAACAAACAAACAAACAAACGAGTTGAAAATTAAAAAAAAAAAAAACTAAAAGTGTATAAAGTTAAAAAGTTATAGTTATCTAAGGTTAATTTAGTAAAGAAAAATATTTTTACCAATTTAACATAACCTAAATGTACAGTGTTTATAGAGTCTAGTTAGTGTATAGTAATCTCCTAGGTCTTCACATTCACTGACTACCCACTCACTGACTCACCCAGAACAACTTCCAGTCCTGCAAATTCTATTTATGGTTAGTTCCCTATGCAGGTATACCATGTTGTATCTTTTACATCAGATTTTTACTGTACCTTTTCTATGTGTCGACATGGTTAGGTATACAAATACTTCCCATCATGCTACAGTTGCCTACAGTATTCAGTTCAGTAGCATGCTGTACAGGTTTGTAGCCTCAGAGCAGTAGGCTATACCATATAGCCTAGATGTGTAGTAGGCTATACCATCTAGGTTTGTGCTGTGATGTTCACACAATGATGAGATCACCTAAGGATGATGTATCCCTGTCATTAAGTGAGGTATGACTGTACGAGTTTGAGATAAGAACCATACTTCAGTGTGGGTGTTTAAATTACCACTTCAAACGAGAAATTCTTCCCTAAAACCTCTAAGGCAACTTTATTTGTCCTTCCTAAAATATACATTACCTGCCAAGCTATTGAGGCCCATTTGAAAATATACAGCATTACCTATGCACGTTGTTAAACATAGTGTTCTGGTGACATTTAGCAATGTTCAGTAATTGGCTTAATGAACAGGTGTACAAGTATATTAGTTATGCAGATGTTAATTTGCAGTAACATGTGCTTCCTGATTTGGGGGGGTTCTTGTATAAACTACAACCAGTAAGATTTGTTCCTTAATTAGGAAATCGTTACAAAGTATGTGTGTGTTATCCCCACCATTAGAACCATTAGTCTTGTTTAATGTGCTCTGAACTTCAGGAACACTCCTGGTAATGCCATTCCTATCGCTTCAGGTACTACACAGGTGTCAGAATGAAATCTCCCTTTCTGTGGGATGCCTTAGTTAGTGTGCAGCTGTAGGCAACATAGAAAAGGGAAGCTGCACAGCTGTAATATGTAGCATGTAATCTGAGACCGAAATGCAATCTCTTACTGAATATTGCATCAGCCTTCCCTCTCAAGGTCTGGTAAACAAATGTGTTATTTCTCACAAAATAGACTCAGTAATAATTAGACACAAAATTGTGGTTGCTTACCAAACTGACTAATCTTTCCCTGCATTTTTTATTGTTCTCTTTTATATTGTTTGTGATTCCTGTCTACACTTGGTCTTTGGGATTTCCTAGGCTAACAATGTATAAACTATAAAAATTGGTGGGAATATTTACTTAATTTAGTTATATAATTTTTGTTTTTATTTTGAAAAAAGCGGGAAATTGTGCTAATATATAGGACATCCAAAAAGTCTCCATACAAAGGAAAATATTTGTAATGAATATTTTGTAAATAAAGGCAAATTTAGCCACAATTTCCCATTTTCCCTATGTATGGTGACTTTTGGGATACCCTGTAGTAAACACCTATCTACCAGTCACCCAGAATGAACAGATGTTAACATTTAGTTATATCTACTACAGATATTTGCTTTTAAAGAAATAGAACATTAGAGGTAAAATGGAAGTTTCCAAGGTTCTGCCTATTCCAGCTTCATTTTCCTCATCTAAGGCAACCAGTTATTAATCTGCTGAGTATCTAGTCCATGTTACTATAATTTTCCTACATATATACTCATTTATAAATAATACACAAGATTAGTCTGTTTTATTTTTAACTTAGATGAATGACATTATATTATTTTTCCACTCAGCATTGTATTTGGGATGTATCCTTGTTCAAGTATATAGCTGTGGCATAGTTACTGTAATGCCATGTGGCATTCCATTATATTAATATTTATTTAATTTATCCATTCTGTAACCCCAGGCATGTGGGTTGTATCTAATTTTTGTACTGTAATAAACACTACTGCAGTGAACATTTTTGTCTCCTGAACTTTTTGACCTACAAGTAGAAGTGTTTGTTTGTATTTATGATAAGCATACTTTCATATATATTAGATATTAATAAATGTTTAAGTTTATTGCCTAATTTTTACTGCCACCATTGGCATAATTCTATTTTCTCTGCATTCTCATCAATACTTGGTGTTATGAGACTTGTTAAAATTTTCTATTTGATGGCTTGAAATGGTATTTCCTTGGTTATTTTGATTTGCATTTCCCTGATTACTGTTGAGCTTGAGCATCTTTTCATTACTAGCAATATGAGCTTATGCAGATGATTCAATTTTTCTGTTCCTTTTTTTCTGCATTTGTAAAATGGCAGTGGTAGTACCTATCAGATAAGCTGATACACACATTAAATTAGTGCCAGTTATAAAGCAGATATTTAATAAAAGTTGATTTTGTTGGTGGTTGTGACGACTGTGGTGGTGGTTACTATTAGCACTACAACTATTATTTTTGTTTTTTATACTCTCCCGTGTTATGTGTTGGATATATCTCTATCTATTCATCTATCTGTATCTAATCTCCTTTGCTGATTTTTCAATCAGCTTTATATGATATTTCCAGAAATGCAAGGATAAAGATGATTCAAAATAGAGAATGGAAAATAACAAATAAAAAAATCATTACCGCTATCATACACATAAATCATAGATTTTCCCTACCATTGTCATTCTTGTACTCATTTTAACATTATCAAATTATTAATTTAAATAAAAAGTCATACCTTTTTCTATTAATACATTGAAAATTATTTCCATGTAGCTGGAATCACTTTTGGATTTATCCACATGGATAAAATATGTATTTAAGTGGATCACAATTCTTGTAATTGTATGATATATCTAAAAGGACAGTGGGCATTTGTTAAATATACTTATATGTATGCATGAAGTTATATAAATTTTTAATGTGTTTTTTAACACTACTATTATTGAGTTTATTTACCTTGGCTTTTTATGTAGTACACTTAATAGGAAGTGTCATGCTTTTACTTCTCCACATATCCCTTATTTTTTTTTATTTTTTTAAGACAGAGTCTCGCTTTGTTGCCCAGGCTAGAGTGAGTGCCATGGTGTCAGCCTAGCTCACAGCAACCTCAAACTCCTGGGCTCAAGCAATCCTGCTGCCTCAGCCTCCTGAGTAGCTGGGACTACAGGCATGCGCCACCATGCCCGGCTAATTTTTTCTCTATATATTAGTTGACCAATTAATTTCTTTCTATTTATAGTAGAGACGGGGTCTCACTCTTGCTCAGGCTGGTTTTGAACTCCTGCCCTCGAGCAATCCGCCCGCCTCAGCCTCCCAGAGTGCTAGGATTACAGGCGTGAGCCACTGCCCCGGCCTCATATATCCCTTATAATATTATGCAATGCACCAGTTGATGCTGATTCAAAAATATAATATTCCCTAATATATAGAACTATGCTTTATAATTGCAAAAAGATTATTGAATGACATGCATGTGTTCATCCATGCTATTTTATTATGGATAAAGGAAATTATAAATGTTAGATAATTTGGGGGGATACTTCTATATGGTTTACATGTGACCATGAGCTATAAGAAGATATTTAAGTCTTCTGTATCACTATATGCTCAAGCAAGGCTAACACATAATAGGTGTTCAACAAATACTTGCTGGATGAATGAATGAATCAATCAATACTGTTGATTCTGTCTTTAGGAATTAATCTTTCTCACTGGAATTCTGAGATGCATAAAGCAGTTATACAAATTTTATTATGATTTATGGTTAGTTATCATTATGTAAATCATCCATGTTACCCATTTAAAATATCTTAACATTTGCTACAAATGATAAACATCTTGTCACATATTCTATATATCCACTGGGATAGCAGAAATTAATAGGGGATTCCTAAACATTGCCCAAATTAGATTGGGGAAAGGATATAACTATGTTTACTTTATTTATGCTGATAAGCATCCCTCAGTTGTAAAGGAATAAATTTATACTACAATTGCTTATAAAAATCCATGTATTAAAGGAAATGTAAGAATACTCAGTGGGCATTTTATCTTAGATAATGAGTACCTTGATGTTAACATGTCTTTAATAATAATACAAATGTCTTTATTATTAGCATCATTATCTTCCTACAAACAGTATTTTATAATGTTTCATTATTATCTGTCGATTAGTGGTGCCAATTTAAGCACTCAAATTAATGTAATCCATTGAATTCAAACCCAATTGGAATATAATTTTTCATTTGCACAGGAGAGATAACATTTGACTGGAGGCCTATTTATAAACCTGAGGACCATAAGACTATTGATGACAAAATCAATTCTTGTAGTTTTTATACTGAAACTTATATAAACTTATCAGTCCCATCCAAATAATTTCATATAATTATAGAATTGCTATAATTTAGTTACTTTAAGTTTATAAGCATTAGAAACATATGTAGCATAAAAGTATCCTAGGAGTAGTGACATTTTGAGGTCACTATGAAAGCAGGTAGTTTTTAACATACGAAATCTTCAAGACAGTAGGGATGTTTGAAGTCTCTTTGCTATTCTTTGAATTCTCTATTTATCTAAGCCTGTGGTTGTGATCCCTAAGGAATGCTTTTAAAAACAAGAAGAACAAAGGCAATAATGGCTACTGGTTGATAGCTGCTCATCGTGGTAAAAATATGATTATGTTTGAAAGTCTGTCTATTTAAGGAACTATTTTATATTTGTTTTACTCCAGTGATTCTAAAAGCAGCAGGGCCCACTCATGGAATTCTTATCATTTTTTGAATCCAGGATTTATGTCAAGTTGTATAGCACAAAGAAAATATATAAGGATTCAAAAATAAAATTGTGAACTATAGATATTTAGATTAGAGACATCTAATCTTAATTTTAAACAATTTGTTTATTTGAAAAGGGGGGAAGTTAGACTATATGGTAATGAAAAATGCAAAAAATGAAGTCCTACAAAATGAGCATTATCTATGTATAGTCAGGATCCTGTTAGTTTTCAGAAGAATCTTTATATATTCTTCATTCTATAGCATTTTCATCTTGTATGTACTTGTTTAATCAGTCTCCCATAGTGGAGTTTAAGGCATAGACAGGGAATGACTGTTGGACTGTCATTTCTTTGTATATAGCTGTCTTAAGCTGGGAGTGGCTTGGAAATAAAAGTGTTGATTATTGCATAGGAAAGACACTGTGCTCTTAGAAAGAGAAAGTATTCCTATGAGGAATGTTTGTGATTATTTTTAAAATATATATATTAAAAGTCATATTTCTTCTAGTAGCGACAACGACTATTGTGTTGAGTCAACATGGCAAACTACTTGCCTTCTCTCATAAGCTCATAATTTTCACTAGTAATTATTATCAGTCTTCTTAGACCGTACATCACTTTAGATTGGTCAGTCTCGTGAAACTTAGGACTGCTAGGACTTTAGTTATTCAGGTAATTTATTTTATCTGTTACTTCTGTAGTAAGCTCATTTATTTTTTCTATATTTTATACCATTAAAACAAAGGGGATCTTAATGGAATTGCAATATTTTGATGAATTCTATAGCACATGGCAGATTTCCAAGATGCTAACATCCATGAATACATTTCCTTAGCAAAAATGTACTGTGGTTGTGTGTTGCTTTTCCTCTAAAAAAGAAAGTAATAACTCATTTGTGATCTCCTTAACAAACATTAGATACATTAAAATAATATATATCATTATTGCCTCAAAATTAAGCTATATGTTTAACAGTGATAAAGAAAAAGCATGATTACAGCCACATGAATCTGCGGTGAATTTAGCAGCATGAATTTGGGGGCAAGAGCCTAACAGTGTATTTGATTAAAAAAAAAAAAACGCCTTTACTTTTCTCATATTTTTTGATGGTGCCATTACCTATAACTCTATTTTTATATTGGAAGAGGTAAACTAATAATAGTTGAGTATAATGGTAGCTGTAGAATTTCTATCTAGGAGGGGTTTTGGGATTTGACTTCAAACTTCATTTTTATAGCAAACTGCCACATTTTTTTTCCGGGGGGGGGGGCTTATTTTTAGGTGGGCCGATGGAGATTATTTGGGGCTGAAGCCACTCTTTAGCACTGCTGCTCTTTACGGTTCCAGTCCTTTTAACTGTTTCAAATTATAGGGTTACTTTCTGAAGAAAGTAAAAGTAAATCTTCTGTTCTAAGAAAGCAAATAGTATCTTAAAAATGGTGAAGGGGACACAGCTAACTTACTCAAAAGACCACGTCTTTGAGTTCTTTAATTATGTGTATGCAAATGGGTGCTACTGTTGTACAACTTGCAAATGGTTCATTCATACATAGTCTTGAAAACAGTTTCAGCAGGAATTTTTATATGGCAATGTGTTTAGCAGTTAAAGTTACCCTAGATGTTTTCAAGCAATTTCAGTGAATTAAAGGAATGTACCGATTTAGCATATTTTAAGGGAAATGTGTCTTCCTTTTCCCCCAATTAGTCCAAATTAGTGAGATTTTACTATTTAGTTCCAGTGCTGCTGTAGGTACCTGGTAAAGGAGTAATTAATGTTGCACATTAGGTAAGAAGGAGCAATTGATTTTTGGTTCTATTTGGCTTATCTTTTCTGCTTAAGTGCTGATATTTAATTTGTAGGGAAACCTCTAAACAGGTCTGCATTTTTATGTTTATCCTCTTCCTTGAACTAATGAAATAAACACATTTATTGATTTCAGAATGAGCTTTATTAATGTAGTTAATATGCCTTACTAATGTTATTCCGTGTACTTGGATTAGTACCATTATTGTTTATGAATCAACATTTTTTTTTCAGTTCAAAAGAATGCAGAAGCTTCAGAAGAAAAGAAGATTCTGCCCACAAAGAAAAAAGTGAAAGAATTGAGAGTTTTGGATCCCAAAACAGCCCAGAATCTGTGTATGTAATATTTTCTACATGGAGGATGGTGGTGGTGGTGGTGGGATACTGAATGTATTCAAACAAATTGTAACTTTTTAAACAGATATATTTAGCATTAATTAGAAACAATATTTTGTGTAAGCACGATTTGAGTGAGGCTCTGTCTCAAGAAAAAAAAAAGTAGGCCTTTAAGGTTTACTTTGACATATTCTCTGTTGAATTCAGAATTTTTTTGTCACTACAGTAGACTATTCAGATTTTGAGGATACTAAAAACACTACGCATGAGAAATTTCAACACATCAACTATTTCTAATTGTATAAAAAGATACCATGGGAGTTATTTTGTTAAGGAATGTGGTATAGGGAATCAGATTAAAATAAACAACTCATCATTCTTTGTGTCAGTAGGAATATTGCTGTCTTCTAATAAAGCAGTCTTCTAATAGCTGTTGTAAATGTATAGATTGCTTACCTGATAGCACATTTTCTTTATAAAGTTGATATTCAGTACGTTTTTTTCAAAACACAGTATGATTTTAATTCCTGGTTGATATCTGTCAACATTATTTATTTAGATTGTGGAGCTCCCATTTGATCTTTATGTAATTATTTGCCTAGACAGTGAGGATTATTTTTTCTTTTGGCACCAGTGAAGGCATATAGACCTTTTCTTGAAATAAATTCTTAGAAGTATATTCAGATTCTGATGATAAGAACAGAACACATCTGTATACTTTAAAAAGAATGTTTAATGGAGATTACAGTGGAACATGTTATTAAAAAGTACCTTCTGAGTAATTATGAGCTATTCTAGGTATAATTTGTTTAATTATTCCAATATTAAATAATATGTATGCAATTAAGAAAATGTTGACAGGAGAAATTGTGATTCAATATATAAAACAACTAATAGTATACCACAGGAATTTCAGCAGAAATGTAGAACACATTAATGATTTAGGCACTTTAATTTATTTCTTATGTGGGAGGATTTCAAAGTAGACTATGATTTTAAAATTTATTTACTTTATTGTCATTCCTTAGAAATACTGTATTCAATGTATCTGATACACTAAATTCTACTTGAATTAAAAGGCCAACTGGAAATAAAATCTCTAAGTATTCATGGATCATTTTTTATCAGCCCTATATAAAATGTATAAGCGTATAGTCAAAATTACTATTAGTAGTTGTTTTCTTTGTATTAATGTGTAAATATGCACAAGCTGTAAACGCAAAAGCCTGAAATAGTAGGCCACTTTACCTAGATGGGTAGAGTAGTCCATCAAATGGAACAATTTTTGTTTGTTTATAATTTTATAAATTAGTATTAGTGACAGAAATTTTATATTTTGAGTCTATGAAATAGGAATCAGGTATTTATTAGGACTTTAAATTTTTCATACTGTTCTATTTTTAATAAAATCAAATTTTATTTTAGCTATTTTTCTGGGATCATATCGCATGCCATATGAAGATATAAAAAACATTATTCTGGAAGTTAATGAAGATATGCTGAGTGAGGCCTTAATTCAGGTAACTTGGATAGTTTCCTTTTTAAATTGATTTTCACAAGTATTTTCAAATTACTATCTTCTCAATGGAGTTTTGAGAAAATGCTCTTTTATGTCTGGATAATAGAATCAGAAGTATCTAACTGTGTTGACAGTAAGAGGACTCAACATGGAAGATCTAGGTTCTAATTTTGTTTCTGCCATTTATTATCCCTCTATCCCTTAAATATAAGCATATGCATTTGTAGACATATCATTCTCTGTCATTTACTATATATAAAATTACATGTATTTCATCATCACAATGGCTCCATTAAGTAGCTATTGTTATTACCATTTTATGGGTAAAAAAGCTGAGGGGTGAAGAGGTTAAATAGCTTGCTCAAGATCAATGGGTAATTGTTAAGTTGGTATTTAACCTAATTTAACAATGAGTACTTGTTGTGTTGGGGATTGTGTCCAGCACTTTATGTATTTATTATTTTATTGAATCCTACTATAATCCTATGAGATAAATACTATTATCATCATTTTACAAATAAGGAAACCGAGGTTTACAGAGATTGTCGAAAGTCATATAGCTTGTATGTGGTGGAATAGCAGAGCTAGGATTCACAACGAGGTCTGTCTTAACTCTAAAGCCATTATTTTATTCTGCCTCCATTGGCAATCCATTTAAGCTTTCTAAACCTCTATTTCCTCAACTGAAATTACAGTGTCATAGTGAGGATTAAACAAAATTAAGTGCTTTGTATAATGTACCACTGTACAGATCTAACATGTTATTTGAATTCTTGGTATGTCTGACCCTGTCTGGTTAAATATTTAAAAAGAAGACCTGCAAAGATATTTTGGGTAAGGGTATGGTGACTGTAGTATTTTTGTGTTGGTTTTTTGTTGTCTTTTGTTTTTGAGCCGTGCCATTTGTTTTGATTTCTAAGAAGACATTGAGTAGTTTATGCTGTAACTTTAACAATTTGACCATATCACCCTCAGACTCTCTCTAAATCTCAGAGAACCTTTGTTTACAATTTCTACAAGTCATATTCCTATGGAAGCTCCTCTATTTTGCATTATAGGCTTGCATCCCAGTTTATCGTTTGTGTATGTTTTAGATCTAGATATGATTACTTTTTGTAGGGCTAAAGTTTAATGAGTTTATATAGGCTCTTCATCATGATGACATGATTGTATCAATAAGTTACACATTGATAAGAAATCTCCTTGTTGAAAAGTTTTAGGAAAAAAAAACCTTCTCTGTGCAACAAGCAAGTCCATAGTTCTCTGAGTTAAATTGGGGAGCTGATCACATTTGTCCTGCCCTTTTTAGTCCCATAATTTTTTTTTATACAATAATCAGAATGAGCAAGGCATGAAGCCTAAATGTAATTTAGTTCTCCTTCATTTTTTTCAGTTGTAGGGTTTATTTTTAAAATACAATAAGGCAAATAAACTTGTGATTCCCACTCAATAATTGAGCTTTCTAATCTTTTGTGTATAATCAAATTATAGTAAAATAGAACCATATTTTGAAGAGTTAATCGATATGGGCATTACTTTACCCATTAAAATGGTGTAGCTTTTCTTTCACATGTCTTGGTAAATAAAAAAGAATAGAAATATGCAGAATGGCACTGGTATTTACTTGCCAGTAATATTAAAAATCTTTATTATTTTTAAAGTCATATTTTCAACTCTTTGGGGAATGTGGGACGGAAACAGATTCTCACTTATGAATGTCCCTTGTGTGGAACAAGCTTTAAAATGTTCATAGAGAAATTTATTTATATTTAGAAATGGGATTTTTCTTTTGTTTCAATATGCTGGGTAGCAAAAACAATATATGTTTCTCTCTTTAAATTGGTTAAGTCTAGTCCAGTTTGGGAGGAATGAATTGCTTACAATTTGCAGATGCCAGTAAATTATGTCTAAATTCTTGAACTTGCTGGTTTTATCTGATCCACTCTGCAGTCAAAACTGCTTTTAAAATCGCATCATTATGCAGGATTTGGATTGTACTCTGGGAAGGTGAAGAAAGGAGAATCCCAAAGTGTAGATCCCACAGAGCTTCTATACGTTTTCTATTTGCCGTGTATGGGTTGACCTGGACTTGTCTCATCTCTTCAATTTTCTAAACCTCCACTCCCTTCCTAAGCCTTTATCTCTTTTCACCTGTTTGTGCTTTTTATCCCTTTCCTCCTCTACTCCACCAATTTCATGACTTCTGTTTGTTTCATGCTTTCTATTTGCTGAAGACTCTCATTTTTAAAGCCAACTGGGTTTCCTTCTCAGTGCCAGAGACTCTAAAATTTCTTCTCATTCCTTATCCTGCTTGATAAGCTCATTTTCTTAGTTCTGCATGTGGGAAGAAAACATGTAATATAATATGCATAATTGGGATCATGCTACCTGGATATAAGGCATAAATAATGAGTAACTAACCTGACTTATTAAGATTATTAGAAATTATTATTGCTAGGCCAGCGCGGTGGCTCATGCCTGTAATCCTAGCACTTTGGGAGGTCGAGGTGGGAGGATCGCTTGAGACCAGGAGTTCAGAGACCAGCCTGCACAATAGAGAGATGCTGTCTCTAAACTTAAAAATTAGCCAGGCATGATGGCATGCGCCTGTAGTCTGAGGTACTCGGGAGGCTGAGGCAAGAGGATCACTTGAGCCCAGGAATTTGAGGTTGCAGTGATGTCACTACACTATATCCCAGGTAACAGAGTGAGATCTTTTCTCAAAAAAAAAAAAAAAAAGATTATTATTGCTTTTTTTCTAGACAGATCTAGTGTCTGAGTATCTTTTGTTAAGGAGGATACACTTGGTTTGAAACAATAGTATGGTTTTCCAAAAGGAGACTGCTTCTCTTAGGCAGGAAAAAAAGACTAGAATCACCAGCACCTTTTCTTCCTCCCATCCCAGAAACATTTGCTTCAGTGATTCACAAGTAACATCAATTTGCCATTCATATGAGCTGTTTACCATTTGTGTCTAATTACCATGTAGCACATCGATAATGCATAGCATTAAATATGTATCATCAGATTAACTTTGTTGTAAGTTCTATTTGATTACAGTGCTAAACTCCATCCATGCATAATCATAGTTTGTTGCTCATGTAGCATGGTTGTCTCCTCATAACAAGAAAAACAACAAAAAACAATTAAGGATACATCACTTCCCAAAGACTTGAATTAACACCAGTATTATCTCTTCTAGTATGGGTCAATAGGCTCTTTCCTGCCAGACAACTAATAGAATTTAGCTATTTGGCAGGATAATTATCTTGCTAGAAAAAAAAAATTAATCAGCAAGATCAACCTCAAATTTTAAGGTTATTAATAAAAATACTAATTTCTCCCTTTATTTCAAAATATCTAACTTTAAAGTAGAAACTGAGTTCACTATGTGGGAGAAATTGAAATGTCATAAAATAGAAATGTTGAAAAGTATACCTTATCCTGATGTTGTTGCACAGCTTTTCATATGTGCAATTATGAGTTATTGCCAAATAATGTGTACTAAATTTAGGTGATTCTTAGAATCATTATCCCAGCTTTGAAGATCAACTTCAATGTAACTTAATTTGATCTATCGAGACAAAGATCTAAGACTAGTCAGTGTTTTTAGGATATCAGTGGTTAAAAAAAGAGAAATATCTGTAGACACACTTACATATATAACATTGACAAGGAAATGAAACTAGCAGTTTGAAAAAAGTGATTCAAGTGTTGGAGAGAAAATAAAAGTATGTTGTATTTGAGATCATTAGTGCATGAAAATGATTCTTAAATGCTGAGTATCATTTTGGTAGAGAGTTTATGCTCATATTCACAAGGCATATGTGAAAAAAGATGACCAACATAGAAGGTAGTATATTATTACTGCAGAACAATTTGCAAAGATATGAAAAGGCAGAATTTGATAATCAGGGGTTGAAAGCACCCGTTGGGGATCCAGGGAGAGAATTCAGGAGGTGCTGAACTTAGATATGAAAAATATTTCATGTTTATTTTCATTAAATTCTAATTAATATTTAGTATATCATTTAATTAAGAATGTGGGCAACAAACCAAAGTAGTATTAGCTCCAACTTTGTCACTAATAGAAATAATAAATATTTTCATATCACATTACAGTTGTGGCAGACATCTTGAAATATTGTTTACATTCATTAATGCTTTAAAATTGCAGTACTTATTAAAGCTGCCATGAGATCTTATTTGTAATGCTTTAATCGAGAATCATTTCTATTCTTATATCACAATTTATTTTTGTAAATATGTTAATAATTAATTCAGTATAATTGGTTTCTTTTGTAATGCTATATGTTTTATTTTATTCTGAGAAGGGATCCAAAAGGTGGCGTGAAATGGGCCCATGACACAAGCAAGAGGCTAGAAACTGGTAAAGAGGCTCACAGAAAGGGAGTTATAGGTTAAGGTGGTCTTCCTAGAAGAAGTCAACTGGACTCTGAAGCACCAGTAGCATTCAGTTAGGGAGGGCTAGGAAAAAGGAATGGTGTTTAAAGGCTTTAGGTATACAAAGGATAATGTCTGATATTCTGGTGTATTTCAGAAGTATAGGGTAGCAATGAGAAAGAACATATGAAAGATGAGTAGATTGCTTGTGGTAATATTGTTGAGGCATGGAGAAGAACACAAACTAGTGACTCACACATGCACTCTATCATATACAGACATGCATATTTTATATATTGTGTGTATATGTATATACATGTGTATATATGTATGTATATACGTATATTTGTGTACATACATATATATACATATGTATACTTTATATAATGTGTATATATATACACACTATACAAAATATGTTTTCTTTGGCCTTAATAGTACTTAAATGGAATTTTAATGTCACACATTCCCCAGTTTGCCTAAGGCCCCATCACTCCCTATTGCATTTTACTCACTCTGACTTGTTCCTTGCACCTATAAGCATCGGACATTTTGATCACTGGTGGACAACTTGAATGCCAAACTATTGAGTTTAGACATGATCAAATTGTGTGTTTAGGAAAGTTACTCTAGCTGCAGTATACCAAATGGCTTGACATAGAGACTAGACATAGGGAAATAATTGCAATTTCAAATATAAATATAATGAAGCCTTGTGATACTTTGGGTGTAGGAAAAAAGGAAAGGTGGGTAAATAAGAAATTTTAAAAAATGAATAATTGAAAATCCTGGTGATAGAATAATTGTAACACTGGCAAAAAGAGGCAGATCAGGGAAAATAACTTTCAGGGCAGAGGGGAAACATTTTACAAATAATATTACATTAGACTAAATATTAGAAATCAGAATAGAGGCCAGTACTGAAGACGAGTATTTACTGCTCTTCCTCCACTTTCCTCATTTTCTCTGACCTTTCCTTCCTCCCTTCCCTTCTTCTATCAGTCCATCTTTCCTCTCTCTCTCACTCCCTTCCTGCTGTTTCTTCCTACTTCCTTCCTTTCCCCCATTCTACCTTTTTTTCCTCCCCTTCCCTCCTTCCTTCTTTAATTCTTTGATAAAAGCCCCAAATTGTCCTTAATAATATCTCAGGTGAAATATAGCTCCAGGGTACCTCCTTCATACCTGGCATCTACAGAAATATCTCCCTAGATGTCTCTCTGCAGTACATGCCCAAGAATATTCCAACTTGCTTCTACTCTCTGCCCCCAAGATAATTTCCACTTATACTGAGTGTATTACTTTTCTGAAACCCATTTGAGTGTGTAGTACTGTACCCAATGTGTAGAGTCTACCGCTTGCCATATGATTATATTTCCCACATGCAATTTTACATCTCAAAAAAGATTATATGATCTATATTACTTATTATTAGGTACTGACAGAATGATTAGAATGAAGCAAAGGTCATCCAATCCATTCCCCGATTCCAGGCAATGTTACACCTAAGTCGTCAAAGATAGATGTGTATCTATTGATTCTGCAGGGAAAAAAGATTCTTCAACTTCCCTCAATTAACCAGTTCTAGAGTATAATTATTCTTTTAGTCAGGAAGTTCATGCATGTGTAATAGTAGAGCTTGTTTTTGTCTCCTCAATCCATCTTTGTAATCATTGATCTATTTACACAGCTATCGACCATCTGTATTTTATGCAGGCTTGTGAGTCTGCATGTGTTCGTGCACTTTACAAGCGTTGATGACTTTAGAAGACTACAAGTATATCAATTAAGACTATAATGGCATTAGTATTGTAGAATTTGAAAACATTTTTCTCTTAAATAACAACTTGTATTCACTGCGTTCATTTTCATAATTCTTTAGGGAAGATGAAACATGAGCAATGACTGTAACAATCGTAAAACATTTTTCACATTTCCCATCATGGTAGAATAAATAATTATTTTATGGCGTGGCATTGCAATCTAAAAATACTTATCCATGAGCTGCCATTCCTTGTCATCTTTTGCTTTTAACTCGTTGAGTGATTTTTAAAAATTATTTTTCTTGTTTTTCTTTTTTTTTTATTTCATCATATTCTGGGGGTACAAATGTTCTTAAGGTTACATATATTGCCCTTGCCCCCTCTCCCGCCTCAAGTCAGAGCTTCAGGGTGTCCATCCCCCAGGTGGTGCACATCACACTCATTATGTATGTATATACCCAGTTTTCTTTGACCCTTGTTTGCTATTTTCAGTACTAAGCAAAGTATCTCACAAATGGAAAAATATACACCACATGTTCTCATTAATAAGTGGGAGCTAAACGATGGATACACATGGGCCCCAAAAGATGTAAAGGACATTGCAATCTAAGAACGGTGGTGAGAGGTAAAAATGTACCTATTGGGTACAGTGAACACTATCCTGGTGGGGGGCACACTGAAAGCCCTGACTTCAGCACTATAAAGTGTATTTATGTAACAACTACTTTTGTATCCCCTTAATATTTTGAAATTAAAGAAACAAATAGATGAAAGAATCAAATAAAATTGCACCTACTCCCAGCAAATGTTATGGCTGCTAATTTTTATTCTGTCTGTGCTTATTGTGGATTAATACCAGTATTTTGTTGTAGTGTTGGTTATGAAGAAAGAAAAGATAGCTTTAAACAATGAATTAAACTTTTTTTGTTCTAATTGGATTGTGAAGAATATTTTCAAAGTGCAAAAATCTGAGCCTCTTTATACTTTGAACAAGACATGGGACTTATTTGTAACCGAGTAGAAGCTTGTACCACGGACCATAGGACCACCAGTATTGGGGCAAGGAAAGCTATTTTTATTTCTACAGCAAGCAAACTGAGAAGATGGTGGACTAGTGTCCTAAAGAACCATCTTAAGTTAGTATGAACTTTAGGGTCTTTTTTATGTTAATGGAAGGCGGAAAGAGGAATTTGCAAGTGGTAATATAGGACTGCAAACATCTGGGTATCAGCAAGGATCCAAGGAGGTTGTAAAGCTTCTTAGGTCAGTTCACTATGTTCCTATAAATCTTTAACATAGCATTGTTACTTGTGTACATACTTGCCCTTATCTCCCCACAGAGTTAGTTTTGGGAAAGGGATGGTTATCAGCTTCCTTTTAGAGTTAAACTATAAACTGAATTCTTGCTATAATTAGCTGGCCCTTGTGCAGAGGTAAGCAGAAGCTTTTAACCCAAAGGATATTACTGCAGGGGGTCAGAAGCAAAATGGCGCTAGTCATGCTAAGCCTCCCTTCCACTGTTATGTAATTAATAGTTGAGCAAGATGTACCCTCAAAGACGGTATTTTCTACTGCCTTGTGTACTTTAAGCAATGATGGAGCTTCATTAAAATTCTGATTCTTTCATAGTATAGATCTATTGGGTCTACTGAAGTTAGTTAATGGTCAGGGTAGACCAAGAATTCCTTTGCAATTGTAGAACTGGGAAAATGTCCTCTTTTTCCTCACATAAACCTCCAGGACTGAACTAGGAAATGAAAAGCATGGTTATACTATAACCCCTACTCTACCTTGTAGCTGTGAGGCTCTTTCTTCAAAAAATTCTAGTCTCTCAGCCCAAGAGATATGGGGGAGCAGAGAGTCCAGGCTCCAGTGTCTTCCATGGACTTAACAGAGGATGATGAAGAGCAATTGTGCCTTTTTCTTTCTTACTAGCTTCCTACTCATTTTTTATTGTTATAAATTTACTTTAAATCCAAAGATTATTGGCTAGTCATATATTTTTAAACTTGTGATAATTTTGTAATTGATTACTTCTATAAAACCATTTCCTCTCTGCTACGTATTAAACAGGTAATCAGGCCGGGCGCTGTGGCTCACGCCTGTAATCCTAGCTCTTGGGAGGCCGAGGTGGGCGGATTGCTCAAGGTCAGGAGTTCAAAACCAGCCTGAGCAAGAGCAAGACCCCGTCTCTACTATAAAATAGAAAGAAATTAATTGGCCAACTGATATATATATATATATAAAAAATTAGCCGGGCATGGTGGCGCATTCCTGTAGTCCCAGCTACCCGGGAGGCTAAGGCAGAAGGATCACTCGAGCCCAGGAGTTTGAGGTTGCTGTGAGCTAGGCTGACGCCATGGCATTCACTCTAGCCTGGGCAACAAAGCGAGACTCTGTCTCAAAAAAAAAAACAAAAAAAAAAAAAAAACAGGTAATCAAAAACTTTCTATATACAAGGAATAAATCTTTATGTTCCATATGCTTTTTGCAAGGTTTTATTATAATTCTAGAATTCCTATGTAAAGTAGAAATGTACCTAGTCATCAAATCTGTTAAAGAAATGATAATTATAGTATAACAACATAATATAGTATAATTAACATGCTATGGCATACTTTAACATAGTATAATATAGCTATAACAATGATATTTTAACTAATCTCTTTAAAAATATTTTAGGAAGGCATTCAGGAAGGGAATACACAAGGGATATTCAACTATTTTTTTAAGCTCAGTGGTAGACACGTAAATTCATTGTCTCATATATACAATTTTGTATGTCTTAAATATTATATAGTGAGTAAATTTAAAAGTATTTGGTAAGTGCTGAAAGCATATGCTTATGGTAGGTTTCTTCAACATTGACACTATTGACATTTTCGGGCCGATAATTTTTTTTTTTAAAGTGCTATCTTGTACATTGTAGAATGCTTAGCAGTATCCCTGGCCTCTACCCATTAGATGCTGATAGCAGCCACTACCACCAGTTATGACAACCAGAAATGCTCCCAGATTTTAAAAAGTATCTCCTAGGGAGCAAAATTGTCCTCAGTTGAGAACCATTGTCTTAGGAATTACTTTTATTTCTGAAATATAAGTAATAAGCTTCCAGAATATAATAAGCTTCCAAGTATTTGCTCTTATTTTCTATGTTCAATCCAAACTTCATAACAGAGTTTGGACATTTGGTAAATACAGGCCAAAACAAAACCTGATATCATGTGCTAAAAAAATCTATATCCCCGGAATGTAAAGTACTGATGTTAAGCTCTGAGTCTGACAGAATGCATTCTCATTAAATTGTGAATACCTCCAGTCAAGCACTAAGGACAGTCCATAATTGTTTTTCAGCTATGAATACAGGCAATCATATTAGTGCGAGTTGGCTTTTACTCCTCTATTACATTGTAGGCAGGGTTTTTTGTTTGTTTGTTTTACATGTATAGCTTAATCGTGAATAATTCACTTTATGTTGTTTTTTTTTTTAAATTTGCTCATTTTTTTAATATGTCATTTAGATAGGTCAAATAATATCATGATAACAGCTTCTACTTTGGAGTTAGAAGGCTGCATCTGAATCGCAGTCCTGTCAATCACCAGCTGTATGAACCTGAGAAAGTTACCTAAGTTCTCTGAGCCCATTTTCTTTATCTTTTAAATATCTAGGAAGTTTGTTAAAGGATTAAATTAAATAACACATGAAAAAGTCCCCTAGCATAGTTCTGATTACATGATAGGCACACAACAAATGTCTTTTGCTCACAGTAGAAACAGTTCAGTTACATTTGGTATTTTGAAACATTTTCCTTCAAAACTTACAATTGAATAGTCAGCCCTCAGTTTTCTATGTTATTCGAAAGAATTACCAGCAGGGTGATAATTCTCCTGGGGCTTCTTCCTTTCTCTCTACTGTCTGAATCCCAGAAATAGAGATATCAAATAGGGACAAAGGAAGTCTCTAGGAATTGTCAACTATTTTTGAGGGAATAATTTAGAAGCCTCAATTCAACCTCTTTGATCCTTATTTTGTACCCTTTATTTTAGATCTCTGTTCATTTGCATGCTGGAAAGCAAAATATAGTCTTCAGAATATACAAATACGATTGAATTACAATAGAATCAGTAAGTGGCCTCTAGATAAAGAAAGCAAAGGAATACTATAGCAAGAGCTGCTTTGGGTGATTATGCTAGGTGACAATGAGGACTATATAATGCCATGAAAACCTTTTAATATTTATAAATATTGTAAAGATTTTTAATATTCCAGTGAAATAAATGAAATAACACTTTACCCATCAGTCACTTTGAACAACTTTAATGTGTTGTTGAACTTGTTATTATTAGTTACTCACGTCTTCTTTTTATGTAAAATTTAACTTTCAATATTTATATTATTATTAAGCACTGAAATAAGATTATCATATTTTAAGGTCCTTAGGGGACCTGAAAATGTTTTAGATAGATCGTGTTTTTGCATTTGTATATTATTAGTTTAGAATTATTTTATTTTTACTATGTTAGGTGATATTAGAATTATATGTTCTATATCCAGAATCATTTAGCATATATGAGAACATACTTGAAATCATAGATATATAAAATTATCAATACCTATTATAAATGAAATGGCATTTTTTAGTTTTTGTATTATTAGATAGTATTTTATAGAAATCAAAGTACCTAAAAGTAATAAGCACATGACCTTTTCCAAAGGTTTAGTGCTAGAAGAATTTGTCATATTAAAGTAGTAACCAGGAATGGTTTGATCTATTCAAAATAATTTGTTAGGATTAATATTAACTTTAGGTATTTGTTATAATAAAGAGTTACAATATATAATAAATTTTTAGGGACTAATGTACTCATATGACAGTGGTAAAATGTAGCTTCAAGAGTTTTTTCTGGTGTCTATAAGTAGGAGGATAGGATTAGTATATGACAGCAGGGAAAAGGGAGACGTATTAGATGGGAGTAACTTGCAGAGGTATTTCGTTACAGGAAACAGTGCGAGCAGGATTCCTTCCTAGGAATGACAAAAGAGCATATAGATGAAAGCAGATATGATAGGGAGAATTCTACCTGATGGAGTGCTTAAAAGGTCTTTTTTTTTTTCTCCTTCTCTTCAAATTGTGGAACCTGTTGTCTATGAGGTATCTGCTAAGGTGTGACCAACCATTCCCTTCAACTTTAGACACATTGTGCTTAAATTCATGGTATATGCATGATGGAACCCTGTCAGCCTTAAAAAAAGAAGAAAATTGTACCTTTTGTGACAAATCAGATGAACCTGGAGGACATTAAGTGAAATAAGCCAGGCACAAAAGGACAAATACCAGATGATTGCACTTATTCAATATGTGGAACATAAAATAGTTGAACTTGTGGTAGTATGAGAATGGTGTAGTAGTTGCCCTCAAACTACGGCCCTCGGGCCACATGTGGCCTGCTGAGGACATTTATGCAGCCCCCCCCCCCCCCCCCCCCCGTGTTTTTTTTGCCACTGCTGCCTGTCCTGCTTAGCAGCCGACTCGTCCTGGGCCCACAGTGCGCATGTGTGGAATGTGTGCTGCACTCTCCAACAGCCCTCCAATTGTCTGAGGGACAGAGAACTGGCCCCCCCTGTTTAAAAAGTTTGAGGACCCTCGGTGTAGAGAGTAGAATGGTGGTTACCAGGGACTGGAGTTTGGAGTAGAGATTGGGGAGATGTTGGTCAAAGTATACAAAATTCCAGGTAGAGGAGGTTTCTTGTACAGTGATTATAGTTAATAATAATGTATTGTGATTATAGTTAATAATCAGTGTACAATACAGTGATTATAGTTAATAATAATGTATTGCATTCTTGAAAATTGCTAAGAGAGTAGATTTTAAATGTTCTTACCACAAAAAAGTATGTGAGTTAATGTATATATTAATTAGCTCTATTTAGTCATTCCACAAGGTATACATATATAAAAACATATGGTACACCATAAATATATACAGTTTTTATTTGTCAATTAAATAAATTATTTTGCCTTTATATCTTTGTTGTGGAGTTAGATGCCATCAAACTAAGTTTTATAAGCTATTCATTTCCTTAATTTCATGTGAAGAGAAACCAAGGCTCACAAAGGTGTATAAGTCACACAGCTAATCTGGGATCACAACTCAGTTCATATGACGATCAGCTTATTGATTTAAAAAACATAAAATCCTTTCGTTTGACCTTTTTTTTTCCTGCAGATGGGTGAGCAGGTTGGGGAGCTTATTGTTGGACAGGAATAAAAAGTAGCCACAAAAAGTTTACTAATTAGTTTGTACAATCTCTGTCACTGGAAGTCAGAGCAGAAATTAAATTACCCTTTAAAATATCTTCTTCCAGTATTAGAAGACATTATAAATGTCTTCATTGACATTCATTGTTGTTTGTGTTGTGAAATATATAATTAGGTGCCAAGAAATAAAGACTTAATTTTACTTAATGCAATATAAGTGGCACTGGATTCTATCTCTGCATTAATAAGCAGCATTTTAGTAAAATGAAAGTATAGTTCAACTCTTAATAAGACCATCATTTATTTTATCCCATTTGAAGAATTCAGAGTGATGGAGCCATTTAATTAAGTCTTTAAGCTTTGTAAGAAAAATAATAGTACATATTTTGGCCTTCATTTTATAATTTTTCTTCAATGTATGTAGCTGAATAGAGTTGAAGAATTAGTTGCTTCTTAGGAAAAACAAATAAGATGCCTACTTTCTTCCTTGAGTGCTATGCGTAATTGCCACATTGTCTTCTTGCAGTCTCTATTTTTCAGTGGTTGATACTTAAAATAGCTCTCTCAGTGTTGTGGAAAAATAATTTTGTGGGGTTTCAGTTACTTATTCCCTGTATGACCATTGGCAAATCAGTTTTCTTCTTTTAGCCTTAAATTTCTTGCCTATAGAAGGGGGGAAATGTATACTTGTAAAACTGGGTTATTATAAAAATTAAATATTAACATATGGTAAAAATCCTTGTAAAATGCTAAACAAATAGAATATAAGTATAGATGCATCTCTTAGGTATATTATATATTAAGGCATAACCAATCACCTTTTCTGGTCATTTATCTCGAGATAATTAATTCACCACTTGAACATTCAACTGTTACTTGAAAGAACATCCCAAATAGATGTTCCTTCAAGTATTCTTGTTCCTTCCCCCAAATAAAGGCTTGTCTTCTTTATCTCCTGGAATCGATTTCATCCTTTTTCTCTTTTTTTGTCCCTACCTGAGACTTATCCCAGTTCATCTTGCATTCTTCCTGATCTTTTCACTGAAGATTTGAGATCGAGTCATACCTCCCATTCCCATAGGACTAGATTAATCATCACTCAAATGGTTTTACTATTATTATTTCCTAGCTGGTCTTTTTGTCTCTAGACTGCCTCAAATCTAGTGCATCTTACTTGATTCAACTCGGTTTTCTTTTTCCTTTGTCAATTCATTTTCTTTCTTAAGAAGGGAAAGCAGTAATTGTCACTTGTTTTGTTTTTAAATATTCTAATGAATTTCTAGTCAAACTCAATGATTTTGATGAATTTATCAAAGCCTTGGCTTTGAATAGCCTGCACATGACTTGCATTGGCTCTTCTCCATGCCTTTGCACATGTCCTTCCATCCTTTGGGTGCTTTTCATATCTTTCAAAAATGACTTAAAGCCCACTTTCTCCTGGAAATACTCCCTACTGTCTATACCATGCTGAACATTCTCTCCATTCTTCATCTGCTCATCTCTACTATATTATTCATAATTTTTTGCAATGGTTTTTGAAAATGAAATTTCTGTGTGATGCTGGACATTCTGCGTCATATCATAAGCATTCTTTGTTTATTCTTTTTAGTTGCTTGTAGAATCAGATACATAATACAGTATTCTTTTTGTATGATAACTGGTATCATATCATGTGATTTCATGGTATTGTAAATTAGATATTTTGAGCCTGTTAGAATATCCCCCTCCACAGGGCTACATTTAAAGGGTGAGCTGTCTTATGGAATTGCCCTTCTTGACTGTTTAGACCTGTTATATCTCTCAAGGATTTTTGAAAATTGTATGAACCACCCCAACTTCCTTTATGAAATCAAAGGTCTCTATGAAAGCAAGCATAAGGAATCCATACATTAGCAAGGCAATATTTACACAAGGTCATGATTAGTGCTGAATGTTTCTGCCAGTCCTACATACTTCTGTCATAGATGACGTCTTTTAAATGTCTTATGCATTGTTCTTATGCATTGAGAAGTGGAACCTCTCCTCATTTACACAGTTTCCCTAAGCCTCAATTGCCTGTAGGGTAGGGGTGTTGGTTCAGCCAAGGGGATATTGGTGGTTTTCATTAGCCTAAATTAATGCAGTCAATATCTTTGGCACACTAGATCCAAAGGGAACAGCTGCTAAGTTCAGTTTATGTAAGTTCCATGTTGTATATAATTTTAAAAAGAAAAGTATGGCTACTTTCAGGTGAAGAGATTTTCTGTTGATGATGAGTAGCATCCCAGATAGGGAAGCATTTGTCATTGGGTGCCCTAAATCCATGAAGAACATTTGAAGTAGTATAAAGACAGCAGGTGCTACATAGGATGCTTATAATGTGAAGGTATACTTATTGGACAGAAGGTATCACAGGTCTAGAGAGGGATTAAGTTTACGTAAAGGGGAGCTTGGCAATGTTTACCATGCCTTTTTCTTAGATCCTGAACATATGAACTCCTTTTATCTGATTTTATGCCCATTATTCTCAGATCTTCTTGGAAGAGTCAACAGGTCAACTGTCATCAAGAGAGCAGGCTTTCAGAGGATGGGTGACTAGCTGATAACAGAGTGAGCAGTCACATAGGAGTGACTGCTTAGAGTGGGACTACATCTGAAGTGAAGCCAAGATAAACTCCTCTTGACCAACATAAAACCAGTCATGGGATAAGAAACATATTTGGTCACCATATATTGATAAATTGTTCTCTATGTTAATTTATAATATTTTTTATGTGTGGAATTTGACATTGGCATGTATTCCCGATCCTTTCTACCTGTGATCTATCCCGTTGCTTTGCAACTGACAGTAGAGTGCTGATAGAGGTTACTCGATGAATGTTTATAAGCAAACATGAACACAGATTGCTAGGTGGGAAAACAATCAATTTTTGAGGATTGCAGGGAAGACTGTTATTGGCTTTATATCTGTTAGAAACTCAGTGCCCCAGGCTGAATACATTTTGATGGGTTATTTTCATAGATAATTTGAATATTGCTTCAAGGGGGAAATATTTCAAACAAAACTAGATTTGTAATTTGTTTTAAGATTTCTTCACTTTCTGTTTGACTAGCTTCCCTCAATTTGTGGTACAAATGAATGTCTAAATGTAAGAGTTGTTCAGGATCATCTAATTGTCTCTTATCTCATTCTTTTAAAGCTCAATTGACAATTCTCCATGTGAAAATGTATAGGATATTTAGAAAGGGTCCACGAGAAGCCAAAACTTATTTTTCCTTAAAAAACAAAACAGCAACTCCTCAGCCTCCAAGTCCCTCTCCTTACATTTCTGAGAAAATATATTCAGATCTGCAAACAAACTTATAGAACACAGCCATTAGTTTGGATGCAAACTGTTTATACACCAGGAGGAAGATAATTGCAAGTTTTTTTCTCACTATAGCATAAATAAAAGTAAAAAAGGTTTGGTTTCTATTGAAAGGACTATTTTTAGAAAGGGAAGTCATTTAATTTTTACATTAAGAAAATTCACTATTGATCCCCTTTCCATTGTTTTGTTCTGTTTTTCATCTGAACATTTATACTTCAAAATTTAGGAAATACCAGGCATTTATTATTTGCTGTATTTCATATATAACATAATTATTAACTTGAGGGTAATTTTGTAATATTTGCCTTAGGTTCTTTCATTATTCAAAAACATTGTTTGAAAATATTCTTTCCCCAAATGTTTTAACATTATAATGAAATAAGTTGATTAATATTTTTCAGCAAAAGAATGCATCAAAATATGCCCCAAACAAGATTGATTTAAATAGTTCATTGCTAGGCTGATAATAATTTTTATATTTTCTATCTTCAATAAACTAGTCATATGTGTAGCTATGAAAAAAATTAAAAATATAAAACAAAACAGGTTTCAAATAGATGAATTTAAACACTTGGGTTATTACTTAGCCTTCAGAGGAAAGGCAGACTGAAGAGTATTTCTGTATGTTGCAAATGTGATGTATCATTATCTAGATCTGCTGTCCCCAACCCCTGGGCCATGGACCAGTATTGGTCTGTGGCCTGTTAGGAACCGACCACACAGCAAGAGGCAAGAGGCAGGTAAGCAAGTGAAGCTTCATCTGCTTTTGCAGCTGCTCCCCATCATTGGCATCACTGCATAAGCTCCACCTCCTGCGAGATCAGTGGTATTAGATTCTCACAGGAGTGCGGACCCTACTGTAAACTACGCATGTGAGGGATCTAGGTTGTGGCTCCCTATGAGAATCTAATGCCTGATGATCTGAGGTGGAGCTGAGGCAGTGACACAGAGCTGGGGAGTGGCTACAAAACAGAGTATCATTAGCTGAGAGGTTCGACTAAACAGAGACCGTCATAAATCAATTGCTTACATATCAAAACTCTATCAGTGAGTGACAAGTGACAATTAAGCTACATCTGATGGCAGGCTTTATAGTGAGAAGTGAAGATCTTACTTCAATTTTAAGCTGCATCTGGTGGCAGACTTTATAGTGGCAAGTGAGTTGATGTACTTCAATTATACAGCTGCATCTGGGGGCAGGATTTAAGTTAGAATCTGACAATTATTTTAGTCCATGCTTGGCCCACCCATTATTTTATTTACCACTTCCATCTGCGCCTCTTTCCCACGCTGTGCACTTGTCTCAGTCACAGTTTTCATAAGCCCACAAGCTAACCCTAGCAAAAATGAGTAAAAAACAAACATTGCTGGAGAGCTTCTTTGAAAAGGGGGAAAAGACCCAATGATGAGACAGTAAAAGATTCTAAGACTGCCACCAAAATGAAAGCTGCATTTAAAAGAAAATGCCAAGCACAGTTCACTATTGCAAGGATGTGGAAACAACCCAAGTACCTGTTGTCTCATGAGTGGATTATTAAAATTTGGTATATGTATACAATGAAATATTACTCAATGATAAGAAACAACAGTGATCTAGCACCTCTTATATTTTCCTGGATAGAGCTTGAGCACATTATACAAAGTGAGGCATCACAAGATCGGAAGAATAGGCTCCAGATGTACTCGCCATCAAATTTGCACTGACTGATCACCATAGATCTACATAGAATTGCACAGTTTTACATGGCCAAACAAAAATCATAGAGGAAAAATACTGACTTCTAAAAGTGAAATTAAAGGCTGGGGGTGGTGGCTCACACCTGTAATCCTAGCACTTTGGGAGGTTGATGCAGGAGGATCGCTTGAGGCTGGGAGTTTGAGGTTGCTGTGACCTATGGTCATGCCACTGCCCTCATGCCTGGGAAACAAAGTGAGACCCTGACTCAAAAAAATAAAACTAAACTAAACTTTAAAAAGTGAAATAATTGGGTATAGCATTAGAATATATTTCTTGCATAGTTGGATGAAATTTTCAGACGGTCCTTCAGAGTAATCCACATAATGGGCCTTGCATCATTCTTATTTCAAGGCTTATACAAACTGTTAACAATCTTCAAACTCTACAGTTATCCTAGATAGGGGTCTTGAATGTTGGAGTAGGATTCAGCTTTGGAGGCACCTGTGTGTAATATTTTATAGTAATGAATCCTTGCGTTGGTTTGTGGTAGCTTGCCATGGCCATGATAAGGTGATCTCTGATTAAAGTAATGTGTAGTATAGACAGGATATTGTACATGTGTCAACCTCTTTTGTCTACTAAAAATCTGTTCTGTTATATATCTGAGAATTTCATTTTGGCCTCTTAGGATATATTTTATGTTTTACCTGAATTATGTTAATTTAAAATATATGAAAGATATGTAATTTGTAAAAGAATATTAATAACATGGATATACCATTTGTATTATACTTAGGAATAATATATTATATTTAGACATGGGTGCACACACCTCATATGCTATTCCATACTCTTAGTGAGTAATTTGTTCTATATGTTCTATTTTTTTAATGCTTAAAATCACCTTTTAGGTTTAATATCGTTAAGGATTTTTATTTTAGAGTATAAAGTAGGACATAAGCAAAAGATAATTAGCATCAAAGGAATACTTTTCATAATTATCTTTTAGATTAATTGCAAATCATAAATTATTTAGAAAGCAATACATTTCTTCTGCAAATAGGATCATGACATTAATGGGAGTTGAAATTTTTATGTACAAAGTACTCACAATTTTTCCTTTTATGATTATGGGAGTTGTAAACATATCTGTGATCTTCACTAATCCACTTAGTACAGAGCTAGAGCCCTTTAAAGAATTTAATTGAACTTAAATTAGGAAATGTTTAGATATCATGTGATTTTCCCTAGCCCAGATTTTTGGCTGTGGAATATAAAGGAAGGGTTGAATCTGAAAGAGATTTCACTAGAAAGAATTGTCAGAACTTGTAACTGAAAGATAATTGCCAGTTTGAAAGCCTAGAAGATGTAGAGGATGCTAGCCCTGTTGGCAGAATGGGGCCATTAGGAGAAGCTGATAAGGTCTAGGGATTAGGAGTCAGAGTGTGGATGAGTTCTTCTTTAGATTTGTTCAGCTTGAGTTAATGATGGGCCATCTGGGTGGGAATGTCACAAACATGGAGCTTGAGGATGAGTAAGAGTAGTCAGGGCTAGAGGTGTTCATTTGACATTTTTAGCACTAAGGTGATATTGATCCTAGGAGAGTCAACGAACCTTCTATGGTACTGAGTATAATCTGTATTAAGTCTCAGACTTTTGAATAATATCTTTAGGAAAAGTTTCCCTACCTGGGCCAAATTAAAGATTCAATAGGTAGGACACCTATAAAAGCCTGACTATTTGTAAGACATGATTGTTACTCCAAGGTCAAGAATTTTCTCATCAGGTTTCCTATGCTTGTGTATTCTTTTGTCAACCAATGTTTTTTGAAAGTAGTGGCTCTATGTAGAATACTCAATAAGCTCCCCTTGAATGCTTTTGACCAGTTAATTAGCATTTTAACACACTTTAGTATGTTGACCCTTGGAGTCTAAGACTTAAGGAAATGTCAGGAATTTTAAATTAAAAGTTCAGGATTGTACCATCATCACCTGACAGGAAATATGTTTTGGATCAAATGGAATACAAATTACTGTCAGTCGTATGTTGATTGTGGTTCTACTAGGTAAACAGAGCGTACACACCCTTTTGAACCTGTAATCTTCAGGAGGGCAAAATCTCCAGTGGCTAAAGTGATGGCAAACACGGAGTAGGCAGCCAGTATATATTGGCTGACTAGTTGGAGGTAACCCAAAGTAAGTATAGAACCAGGACCTGGCATCAAACTTTTTGTCAGGAAACTCAAAGAAGAAAACAAGAACAGATGAACATTAAATATACACATATATATGTACACACTGATTTAAATCATATACCATAAGAAAGTGTTGAAAAACATGGCATATCAAAGTTAAGGAAGTGAATTTTCTGACCAAGTAAAATGAGGGAGGAGTGTGGTAGGATGACAGAGATTTAGCCAATACTTTGAGGGAAACGTTTCTTATCTGGATTAAAATATATGTGTGTGTCAATATACCGTTACATATTATATATTCCATATATGTAATATATAATAACATTTTTAAAAGAGAAATATTGGCCCCAATACATTTATTTGAAAAATCATAGCTTTAATCAGAATGAACCAAAGTAGGCTCTCCTACTACTAAAATGACTTCATGAGATATAAGACAAAAAAGAAAGGTTATGTTTTTGCAAGAAGGAAAGGGCATTATGGTTCAATACCTTTACTTAACTAACCTTTAAGCATGCAATTAACATTTAAAGGAAATAAAGTTTTGGAAATATTATAGAGTAATTGCGGAAATGTAAAAAGTAGTTAAAAGCCCATGGTGTGTTAGGAGAAATTCCTTCAGATAACACTGACAGTCATCAGTAAGTGAATTTGTGATGCCTAAAAGATGAAGAAAAATCTGCTCAATTGGTGACATAGTTACTTCTTTCTCCTTTGTTGTTTTCTTCATGAGCTTCAGCTCATTGACATTTTCTTGGATGAAACTTTTATACTGACCCAGAATTGATCTTTTAAACAGAAATCCTGAAATATTTGGGAAAAAAAGATACTCTGTGGGAAGCAGCAACATGGGGAGGAAGAAATAGAAGGGTCAGTGCCTTGAAAGTTTCCAGGGTATTTGCCTAACAACTGATAGATTGTCCGACTCTGTTGGATTTAAAAATTTATCGTTTCTAGCCTCTACTACTGTGAACAGCTTTTCATTTGTCTTGAGTGTAGAGGGTGTCTCAACTATCACCTCACCTTTGCAGTTTGTTTACCGAACAGAAGTAGTTGTAGTGTCAATGAAGCACTCAATTCAAAAGTTATTTTAATTTTTTAAAGCACAGAGTCCTTGGGCAATATGAATTTTACAGCACTTGCCTGATCCACATCAGATCACCTATAGTTTTCTTGTTCTTGCTCCTAGCTGCTGTTGCAGGACCCTCTCTTCAAAAGCCCCTGCATTGTATGTTTCTGAGGGTTTCAGGGAATAGCTTACACATTCCTCAAATGAATTTTGTCAGCTTCCATGTAGCAGCTGCAGGTGATTTTCCTCATTTCCTGTTTTGAACCACTCCCCTAGGGACAACTGTGTGTGGGGAGAGGGGAGGAGTTTCCCATGGGACACAGCTAGTGGTGTAATGAAGCTCTCTAGGTGCCAAGGGCATGGCGTGTTCTGTGGCAAAGTATGGAAACATGTCTTTCTTCCCTTCTCTCCTTTTAAATATACTTGATTAGAGGGGTACCAAAGCAGTGCTCTTCATATAACTCTCCTTTCCGCAGCACTCTGACATCTGAGCATGCTGAGGGTGAGGAGGTTGGGCTTGGAAACACATCCAAGAAACAAATATGCTGCTCTCAGAATCACCCCACCCCTTTTCAAATGGAATACTTTCTTACTTGGCTCAGCCTTTCTGCTGGCTACTGGCTTTCCTTCCTTGAGGAGATTTTTCTCCCAAGAGGCCCCTTAGCCTACCACAGGAATAGACTTCAGGCTGATTCCTAGGACTGTTCACATCAGTCTCAAGCTGTGCCTTGCACCGCTACATTTTTCACATTTTCTTTCTTGATATGCTTTAGATGAGTGGAGAGTAGGGGCAAATGAATACTGCTGCAACTCTCTCTCCTCTGTGTCTCATCCGCCTTCCTCTTTTATTTAGGAATTTATGGGCATGCAAAGAGATTATTGTCCTATCTTATGTTACATTTTGGTTTACAGTGTTTCATACGTATGAGTGTACAAAAATCAGGTATCTTTAGGCATTGGCTTTGATGACCTGGGGTCCTAGGTAATTGACTCATTAAAGCAGTATGTGCTATAATAGTTTGCATCTGCCACACATTTGAGAGAGTGAGTTTTATTCCTACCCTGATTTTCAAAGAGAACTCACTAAGCAGTGGCAGTTATATAAGCTTATAACTCACTCATGAAACGGTATCCAAAGTCACAATACATCCAAGGCCACTGAATGTGTTAAATATTTCATATAGCTGAACAGAGAAAGAAAAGATATGTCACCTCCCACTGAGGAGCCTACATTCTGAAGATGAGTTAACAGGTTACCTATAGCTAGAAGAGAAATAAAATAACAACAAAAGTTTCACATTCCAAGCTAAAATTCTATTTTAGGCTTGATTCCTTCCATCATACTTATTTTCACAGTTAAAACTTCAGATTGAGAAGGGGGAGTTTTAAATATACAGAATGGATTTTTAAATAATTTTAATAATGTTCTTAATCTTTTCTAATTTAGTTTCACTGTAGTGAAAATTATTGAAGTTACCAAACTGAGTCTTTGTTTTTCTTAATAACATACTTTATAAAAAATCAAGGATGCCTTAATGGAAAAATAATTCATAATAGAATTTTTTTTAAAAATTGAGTCATTTTCATACATCAAAAATATTCTGGAAAAAATGGAAGTAATATCTTGGTATTTACTTACCTTTTCATTCTCTAAGGTAAAATGATATTAATGCAGGAAAATAATGGATGTCCTTGATTTCATTTCAGTATTTATATGTGTGATTATATCCATATTTGCATTCCTTTTAAGTCAAAGGACACAATATCTTAAAACTTGGTTTCATTAATTAGACCATAGGTGCCATTGTAGGCCTAGAGCTTAATGGAAAAGCAAAATTGAGTGGGAGGACAAAAAAGATAAATGGAGATAACAAAAGGGTACTTACAGTGGGATGTGATACAGTTGTTTACCATGGGACTTACACTATATGTTGCCTACCCTACTTATTTTTTATTGTGGAAAAATATCTAACATACAGTTTGCCACATTACATACTTTTAAGTGTATAATTAACTGGGTTTAAGTATACTTCCGTTGTTCTGCAACCATCACCACTATTCCCAAAGCTTTGTCATCATCCCAAACAGAAATTCTATACCCATTAAGCAGTAACTCCCCACACCCTCCTTCCCCCAGCTCCTGGTAACCTCTATTCTACTTTCTGTCTCTAAAAATTTGCCTACTCTAGATAGCTCATGTAAGTGGAATCATACAATATTTGTTCTGTGTCTACCTTATTTCACTGAGCAAAATATTTTCAAGGTTTATCTATATTGTAGCATGTGTCAAAACCTCATTCTTTTGTGTATGAATAAGTTCCATTGTATGTATTTATCACATTTTATCAGTGCATCTGTTGATAGACAAGTAGGTTGTTTCCACCTTCTGGATATTGAATAATGATGCTATGAACATTTGTGTACAATGTCTGTTTCAGTCCCTGTTTTTCGTTCTTTTTGTTAACATACCTAGGTGTGTTAGGGTTCTCTAGATTAACAGAACCAAAAGCACATATGTATATATGTGTATGTGTGTGTGTATGTACATATAGACAGAGAGATAGATTGATTGATTTATTATGAGGAATTGTCTCACTCCATTATGGGGACTGAGAAGTCTCATGGTCTACCATTTGTAAGCTAGAGACCCAGGAAGTGGTGTAATTCCATTCTGCGTCCTGAGTCTCAAGGCCTGAGAACTAGGGTAGCCAGTGGTGTAAATTCCAGTCCAAGGACAGGAGAAGAAAAGATCAATGTTCCAGGTCATGCACACAGGCAAGAAACAAAAGGGGTGAATTCTTCCTTCCTCCACCTTTTTATTTTGTTTAGGCACTCATCCATTGGGGGAGGGAGAAATCAATCTTGGTCACAGAGTCTACCAATTCAAATGCTAATCTTATCCTGAAACACCCTTATAGACACATCAGAAAAAATGTTTAATCTGGGAATCTCTTGGCCCAGACAAGTTGACGCATGACCACCGTATCAGGGGTGAAACATGGGATGATGTGGCAATTCTATGTTTAATTTCTGAAGAACCACCAAACTGTTTTGCATGGTGGCTGCACCATTTTATGTTCTCTGCAGCAATGCACAAGTGTTCTTATTTTTCCACATACTCACCAACACTTGTTATTTTCCTTTTTTTTTTTTTCAAATAGCCATTCTAGTAAGTATGAAGTCGTATTTTATTGTGGGTGCTATTTTGATGCTATTGTAAATGGAATCTTTTCCTAATCTCCTTTGTGAATGTTCATTGCTAGTGCACAGCAATGCAACTGATGTTTGTGTATTGATTGTGTATCCTGCAACTTTCCTGAATTCATTTATTAGTTCTAACAGGTTTTGGGGGAATTATTTAGTGCTTTCTACATATAAGATCATGTCACTTGTGAACAGAAATAATTTTACTTCTTCTTTTCCAATTTGGATGGCTTTAATTTCTTTTTCTGCCTAATTTCTCTGATGTTACACCTTCCCAAACTATGATGGATATAAGTGGTGAAAGCAGGCATCCTTATCTTGGTTTATCTTAGTAGATAAGCTTTCAGTCTTTCACCATTGAGTATGATGTTAGCTGTGGGTTTTTCATATATGACCTTTATCATGTTGACAAAGTTTCCTTCTGTTCCTAGTTTATAGAGTGTTTTTCTCATTTTATTTGTGTAAAATGCTCTTTTGTAACATCATAATGATCATGTGGTTTTATTCTTCATTCTATCAAAATGGTATATTACATTGTTTTTATATATTATATATTGGTTTTGTATATTGAACCACACTTACATTCTGGGGATAATTCCCACTTAGTTATGGTATATAATCCTTTTATTATGCTGCTTGAATTCAGTTTGCTAGTACTTTTTGAGAAATTTTACATCTGTGTTCATAAGGGATATTGGCCTGTAGTTTTCTTTTCTTGTAGTATCTTTGACCAACCTTATCAAGGTAATGCTGGCTTCATAGAATGAGTTAGAAACCATTCCATCCTCTTTATTTTTTGGAATAGTTGAGAAGGATTGGTATTAATTCTTCTTTAATTGTTTTGTAGAATTCACTAGTGAAGCCACTCGACCCTGGGCCCTGGGCTTTTCTTTGTTTGGAGGTTTTTGATTACTGATCCAATCTCCCTACTTGTTATAGGTCTATTCAGACTTTCTATTTCTTCTTGAGTCCATTTAAGTAGTTTGTGTGTTTCTAAGAATTAGTCCATTTATTCTCAGTTGTCCATTTTTTAATGTATAATTGTTCATAGTATTCTCTTATAATCTTTTTTATTTCTATAAAATCAATAGTAATGTTATTTTATTTCTGATTTTAGCTATTAGAGTTTTCTCTCTTTTTCGTTAGTCTAGCTGAAAGTTTTTTTCTTTTTAATTTTTTTTTCTTTTCAAAGAGCCAACTTGTGATTTTGTTGATTTTTCTCTGTTGGTTTTAAATTTTCTGTTTTGCTTATATCCAGTCTTTATTATTTCCTTCTTACTATTAGCTTTGTGTTTAGTTTGTTCCTCTTTCTCTAATTCTTTAAAATGTACAGTTAGGTTATTGATTTGAGGTCTTTCTTTTTCTTTAATGTGGGCATTTACTCTATCATTTTCCCTTTTAGCACTGCTTTCACTGTATTCCATAAATTTCAGTTTGATGTGCTTTTGTTTTCATTCATCTCAAGATGTTTTCTAATTTCCCTTGTGATTCCTTCTTTGATCCATTGGTTGTTCAAGAGTATGTTGATTGATTTCTGGATAATTGAGAATTTCCAGTTTTTCTTCCGTTACTTCTTTCCAGTTTCATTCCATTGCAATCACAAAAGATACTTTGTATGATTTCACTTGTTTAAAATATATTATGATGTTTTTTGTGGCCTGATATATTATCTGTCCTAGAGAATATTCTGTGTGTACTGGAGAAGCATATACATTTTACCGTTGTTGAGTGGGATACTTTGTCTGTTAGGTCTCATTGGCAGTTACTGTTGTTCAATTTCTCTTTATTTATTAATTTTCATTCCAGTTCTATTATTATCTATAGTAGGGTATTAAATTCTTTATTATAGTGAAACTCTATGTTTCTACCTTCAATTTTGTCCATTTTTCCTTAAATTTTGGTGCTCTGTTCTTAGGTATGTTTATAATCATCATTCTCCTGGATGGGGTGAACTCTTTTCAATATATAAAGGTTACCTCTTCTTTGTGTCTTGTTACTTTTTTCGACTTAAAGTCTATTCTGTATGACAAAAACATAGCAACACCAGCTCTCTTTTGATTACTATTTATATGGAATATCCTTTTTCATCCTTTTGTTTTCAACTCCTTTGTGTCTCTGTATCTAAAGTGAGTCTCTTATAGACTACATATAGATAGATCATTTTTAATCCATTTTCCCAGTGGATTTAAAAAGTCCATTTTTATTGGAGTATTTAATCCATTTATATTTAAAGAAATGACTCAATTCTTGCAAGGAAAAATATTCAGTTCTCAACAAGCTGTGGAAAGCGCTTTTGGCAATTTAATCGCCACTCACTCTCTAGATTTCTTTGCTGCTGGCATAAATAAGGTACCATTAAGATGGCAAAACTGTGTTGATAGTTTAGGCACATACTTTGATTAATTGTATTGCTTTTTGTTTGAGATACAATAAACTAAACTTTTGATTAGAAATTGGACATTTCGTATTTAATGACCTTCTTTACACTTGTTCTTATTTCTTATGTTTTCTTTGAGTTATTGTTTAGTGTCTTTTTATTTTGGCCCATAGGAATTCCTTTAGTGTTTCTTGCAGGACAGGTTTACTAGCGATAAATTATCTTGGTTTTGTTTTGTGTTTTTGCTTTCAATTTGGAAATGTTCTAATTTCTCCTTTGTTGTTGAAGGAGGATAGCTTTGCTCAATACAAATTCTTGTTTCACAATTTTTTTTCAGGACTTTATGCATGTTATTCAACTACCTATACCACTACCCATGATTTCGGTTGGGAAGTCAGGTATTAATCTTATTGAAAATCCCTTGTATGTGACAAGTGACTTATCTCTTGCTGCTTTAAAAATTCTCTATTTGTTTTGCAGTTTTGACAGTTTGATTATAATATGTCTCCGAGTGGATCCCATTGAGTTTGTCCTGTTCAGAGTTGATGAGCTTCTTGGATATGCATGTGCATATTTTAAATCAGATTTAGGAAGTTTCACCCATTATTTCTTCAGATGTTTTCCTGTCCCTTTTTCTCTCTTTTCTTTTTCTGGAAATGCCATAATGAGCATTATGTCATGCTTTATGAGGTCCCTCAGGGTTATTTCATTTTTCTTCATTCTTTTTTCTTTCTGCAACTCAGACTTAATTGTTTCAGTTTCTTTATCTTCAGGTTCACTGATCTTTTCTTCTACCTGCTCAAATATGCTGTTGAACCCCTCCAGTGAATTTTCCATGTCAATTATTACACTTTTCATTTCTGTAATTTTAGTTTTGTTCCTTTTTATAATTTCTATTTCTTTATTGATGTGCTCATTCTGTTCATACATTGATTTCCTAATTTCCTTTAGTTATTTGTCCATTGTTCACTTATGGGACATATTTAAGACAGTTAATTTAATGTTTTTGATTGTCTGGGCTTCTTCAGGACGAGTGTTTTCCAAATTCCTTTTTCTTTTTTTTGTTTGCATGAGCCCTGTTTTCCTGTTTATTTGTATCTTTGTAATCTGTTATTGAGAACTGGACATTCTTAGTATTATAATGTAATAACTCTATAACTCTGATTCTGCTACTCCTCATAGACCACTGATTTTTGTTTATTGTGGGCTGTGGCCATCCATTGATGACTTTCCAAACAATTTTTGCAAAATAAGGTATTTTGTGTCATATGTGGTCATTCAAATTTGTGTTTTGTTATCTGTGCTGTCAGCCAGTGACTTGACAGATTTTCTTATGTATTGGACTCCAAAAATGTGGGTGAGGAAGTGTTTTGTCTGTTTGAATCTTCTGTTAGATGCCATTAGCTGCTATAATCCAAGAGGTTTGAAACCAAGACAAACATATGCACTAATCACTTGTTGAACTGCCAAACCAACCAAAATACATAACCCTAAATTTTTGAAGAACAAGATCCACACTGAATATCCTGACATCAACCTGCCCTTCCCAAGACTCTTTCATGCACTTTATTCTCTTGCTAGAAAATAGCAGTATCTCCCTTTATCAAGTACTCCCTTGTTGTTGTAATTGTGCAGTCAGGTTCCAGAGTTCTGAAATAGTTTATTCCAATCACTCTTTCTAGCTCAGTCGTTGATTTGATAGAGGGACCAGTCACGGAGCTTCCTTCTCTGTCATTTTGTGCCAACCTACTTTCTTTAATCTTTGTTTTCTGCTTTCTTCACGTTCATATATCTATTGAAATCCCATATGAGTTCCCAAAATGTTAGTTGCAGGCTAATGTAATGATAATTAAAACTGTACTAAAGTCCAGTATGAACTAGATTGAGATGAATTCATCAATTTTGATACTCTTAGGCCTTGTCTTACTTCAGGCTGGTGTAACAAGGTACCAGACCATGGGAAGCTTATAATCAACAAATGTATTCCTCACTATTTTGGAGACTGGAAGTACAAATTTGGGATACCAGCATAGTCAGGTTCTGGTAGGGGTCTTCTTTTAGATTGTAGACTGCTGACTTGTCATTATACACTCACATGGTGGAAATAGAGAAAGCTAGCTCTCTGGCCTCTTCTTAAGAGGGCACTAATCCCATTCCCGAGGGCTCCACCCTCATGACCTATTTACCTCCCAAAGTCCCCACTGTTAAAGACCATTACATTGATGTTTGGATTTCAAAATATAAATTTTGGAAGGACACAGACATTCAGTTCATAACATGCATCAAACTTGAGCATGTATCAGACTTCATTACTTTCGTTTGATTCTACATTAAAAATAGGAATTCATTGTATACTTAAATATAGACATTATAAATAATGAGAGATTTTTGTACAGTCCAGGTATGGTTTATAAGATTGAAGATGGTTCCAAGTTTTGAAAAGTTATAAGTACTAGAGTTCATATTTTCTTTTCTAATATTTTTGTTCATGGGTTTATTTTATATAATATTTTTGTGTTTTCAGTTTAACTGACTAATTTTTGTGACAGGAAATAAACTTTGACAATTATGGTATGTGTTTAAGGTCCAGAAGTTTGCTCAGTTTTGGAATGCTGTTTACTCCTATATCATCTTTTTATTCAATATTTATGTACTATATTACATAGATACCAAAGAAGTATATACATTTTATTCACTTTTCATTGTAGTTCATTTTTAGGTCAGTTTTTGGAGGGAAAGGGAGGATACGCTGGCCCTATAAAAGACCTACAATCAGCAATGTACTATCATAGTTAATCACTTTTGTAATTGTTAATGTCTGTGTAAAAATCCTAATAATAAAACACTAAACTTTTATACTTTTATTTCTTTTTAGAACCTTATAAAACATCTTCCTGAGCAGAAGGTACTCAGTGAATTAGCACAGCTTAAAAATGAATATGATGACCTCTGTGAGCCTGAACAGTTTGGAGTTGTGGTATGTATTGAGCATAAAGGTCCATAAACTCAGCTGGGAGGTAGTAATACTTTCAAAAACAGTAAAAAGAAAGACATTTCAATTGTTGAAATTTTGTTGCTGTTGTTCTTACTGTATAGCCACATAATTTAATATGATGTAGGTTCTCAGAAAAAAATACTTCTTTACTTATTATTTGTCATGGTATTAAAAAAATGAAATTAATTTTTACATTCACAAAATACCTGAATCTATCTCATGGAATCATCTCTATAACAGTGCTCATATTTTTACCGTACTGGTATATGCAAAATTGTATACAGTATTGTATTGGCTATGTTTTTTTTTCCTTTAGATATTGGTGTTAGAATTTAGCACCCCAATTGGGCTGAAATAAAAGAGTAATAACTAGATACATAGCAAAATACTAGAGATTCTTTTCTGTGGCATATATTGTGTCAGAAAAAGCACAAGGATTTTCAGATTTCCTGTAGACTGTCATGAACTGATTGAAAGCTTGAAATGTGCCGTTTTAGCTGGGGAGGAAATCATATAAATGTATATCATGTGGTAAATCATTGTGTAGTTAAATTATTATTGCAATGAATAATTTTTTCTTACTCCCATAATTTTAAGGGGTACAGGGATGACCAGGTATAAATTATGTATTAAAAATATAGTTACATATTTAAAGTATTCCCCAAACCTGCTATTCAAACAGTTGGAAAAAAATTAATAGGAAAGAGGACATCATGATTTATTTAATTTCTTGGAGAAAAATCTGTTTTTTACTTAGGTATTTAATGCAGGTTTGCTTGCTGTGTGAATAAATAGTTCCATTATGGTTGCCAGCTTTATCCTGGCTCCCTGAACATTTTCCATTTGGATACTAAGAATTTTTTAATTACCATTTGCCCTAATAGTCAAACACTGTCTGCTTCATCCAAAATATTTTATAGCTTTTTAAATATATTATATTAGAATTGATCTAATTTGGTACTTTGCAATTTAAAAAACCTATTTAATGTCAAACTGTGATATATGGGAGTAGGTATGTTTCTTTTGAACTGCTTGCCCATGTTTAGAGTTTGTTGATTTTAAGATATCTCATTGCCTATACTGATGTAGAAGGATTCTGTCAAATCCTTGCAAAGAAAATCAGAAATGTATATTTGGGATCAGATAGAACATATAAAGGCATTGCAGAAGGTATTTCTCTTGATTTTGGACAAGGAAAATCAGCCAGCTTAATTGGTTAGATGTTATATATTAACTAGCAGCAATTTAGTATAATATTAAATGATAAAATTTTCTAGACTAAAGTCCATGTGTGAAACCTAAGCTGTTTAGATTCATATTATAATCGAAGCAAGGCTATATACCCTCTGAGAATTCAGCTGTGTCATGATGGTTATGAGTTTTACAGTAGGTACACCACACAATTTCTCTGAAGCCATTTCTTTTTCTGAATGCAGTTTATCTTGGAAGATGTATTAGTTTGCCAAGCAAGTCCTGCATGAGGAATATCCTTGGTACCACACTGAGGAAATGAAGTTTGGGGACATAAAAAGCAATATACCTTCTGAACTAAAAGGAAAATAGAAAATGGAAGAGATTTCTTGTTTATGCACATAACCATAAATAATTCTGGGACTGTATGTACATGAAGTAACCTGGTCCTCTTATTTACTCTCACCATCCTTAGCTACACGTCTGTAGGGGGAAAATGTCAAGGACATTAGAAAGTAGTTTACACCATGTAAATTACCTAAGACAGCATCAGTCGGGATTTGCCAAATAAAGATTATCCAAACTCCTATCACAGAAATATTTTTGGAATAATGGTATACCTTAGTCTTTTAAACATGCGTCCTTTGCACTGCTTAGAACAATATCTTATATAAAATGCACAGTAAAGAAATGTGTATTGAATTTAATTACAGGACAATTATTAAAGCAAAGTATGGGCTTGAGATTAAAAAATAGTATATTTTAGGTCTGTAAAAATTTGACTAAAATGTATTTCTCTAGGTGTATGCTGAAATTAAATTCACTTCTGTGTGAATATACCCAAATACTTTTTAACCCTTAAACATATGTCAATAGCCTACAGTGAGGGCAACTTTGGAAATATATAGAATCATCTGCACTAATGAGAGAGGCCCCAAACTAGAGAGAATCCTTGGCTCTGCTATCTTTTCCCATTGGCACTACTAATGTATTCTTCTTAAAAGTCTGTATTTTCCTATGATTTCTATATCAAAAACCTCCGATATGTCCCTGAATTTACAGAATAAAACCCAAACTTCTTAGCATTCACATTGTGCCTCTAACTCTCTGGCTTTCTTTCTTCCTGTTCCCTTTGGTGAACTGAGTGAATTGGTATCTTTATGACATTTTATCTTTTACCTCCATGGGACTCTCAATGCTGTTTCAGCAGTTATTTCACCTGTTCCCATTCAGGGGCCTTTCATTTTTCCATAGTGGCTATGCCATATCTCACCCACTCTACTCAAGTCTTCTATCTGTCTCCTCCCCATTCTTTTCACTTATCACAAACAACCAAACCTCTAATTTGCCAGAGAAAAAGGAAAGCACTTTAGAACCTCCAGTGTCTCTTCTACCCACAATGTTATCTCTAGCCATATCTTTTATTAACCCATTCTCTGTCAAATCGAACCTCAGAAAGATTGATGCCCAATTATTATTACTAATGTTATTGTTGTTGCTATTATTATCAATAGAAACAAAAATAAATTGAGGGCTTACTATGTCAGATTCCATGTGAAGTATTTTACTCGTACCATCTTATGTGTTCCTCACAATAACCCATATGACATTGGCACTGTGATTGGCTCCATATTACAGATGAGGAAATTCAGGCCAAGAAATGCTAGATAACTTGTCCAAGGTTACATAGTAACTAGTAGATACAGAATTCAAACCCAGGCAGCCTCAATTCCAAGCCAGTGCTTTCAGCCAGTGTGCTCTACTGGGCGGGGAGTGTGATGCTTTACTACATGCTAATTTTCCTGTCTCAGTTTTGGGCATCATCATCCCCTGCCTACTTTAGGATAATAGTTATCTCTTGCCTACTTTACTTCTGTTGGTTATTCTATTGCTTTCTCAATTTGTCAATTTCTGTTCTACCCTGCACTTCTAAAAAGAAAGAAAGAAAATTTTAAGTCACTTACTGCCTAGAATGGATAGATGGATGGAAGAATAAAAATCCTTCGTTGACCCTGAGGTTTCTGTTAGCTATTGCCCTCTCTCCATTTCCTAGCATCAGCTTTCTCAAGGACTAGTCTCCTTTTGCTCTCTACTTCCTTGCTTCTCATTCGTTGTTCAACCAACAGTCAGGATTCTGCCTTAAATAATGCATCGAAATTGATTTACGAAAGATCATTAATTACCTCCTAATCACATCTAAAATATACATCACATCTACTCCTGTTTATCTGTACACCACTAACCACCTTAGTCCAAGCCAAAATTGTCATTCTCTTTAACCATTCATTACAATATATGTTTAGCTTGTTTTCCCCACGTATACTTTTACCCTTTTCCAAATCAGTCTTGGCACAGCCCTCAGAGTCACATTTCTGGAGTGTATTTGTATTGCATCATATTATTTTTCTGCTTCAAATATCAGTGGTGTTCTATCAACTCCTTGCTATGACCTACAGGGCATTGTCTGGTCTGGCACCTGCTCACCTCTTCTACTTTATCTGCTGCTGCTTGGCCTCTTGCTCATTCTGCCTCACCATATCAAATGTTACTTTCCAGGAACCATTGCACATACTGCTGCTTTACTCACACTCACTGCCCACCTCTCTCTCCTGCTTATTCTTCAAGTATTAGGGTAAATTATGCTTTCCCAGTGATGCCTTTACTTTCCTATTCATTAAAAATAAGTCTTCCTATTAAACTCTCTCAGGGTACTTGTTTTCCTTTTCTTGTTTTCCTTTCTCTTTTCCTTTCTAGAAATTATCATGGTTTTGAATGAAATGTTTGTGAGGTTATCTATTGACTGTCTATAACCCAACTAGATTCCAAGTTCTACAAGTGGATGAATCATGTTGATTTTATTCACATGATATGTACTTAACAAATACTTGTTGAATATATTAGCATCAATACAAAATCAAGTGGACTCTTTTCAGTCCTGTCTTATTCTGTACCCATATGGCACTTGATAACATTGAAGAATTTAAGCTCCTTTTTGAAATCTTTCCTTGCCTTCCTAAAGAATAAACACTATTACTATTTCCTGATTTTATTCCTCTAACCCTGGCCAGTACCCTGTAGAGTTTCCATTATTATTTAACTTCCTAAATGATAAGAACCAAATCTCATCAGTTAGGAGTAGACATGTGCCACAAATGAGATTACTCTTGCAAGATTCATTAAAATAATAATAATAATAAATAAAAATAGCACGCCTGTAATCCTATCACTCTGGGAGGCTGAGATAAGAGATCATTTGCGGTCAGGAGTTCAAGACCAGCCTGAGCAAGAGCAAGGCCCAGTCTCTACTAAAAGGAAGTTAGCTGGGTGTGGTGGCACGCACATATAGTCCCAGTTACTCACTCAGGAGGCTGAGACAGGAAGATCGCTTGAGCCCAGGAGCTTGAGGTCGCTGTGAGCTATGATGAGGCCACGGCACTCTAACCAGGGCAACAGAATGAGACTCTGTCTCAAAACAAAACAAAAACAATAAATTTGCAAAAATGAGGAAATTGTGAAAGAGACAAGCTTATCTGAAGCAGTGACTGGGCTGCTAAGCTTTCTCTAATGCCTTAAGTTTTTTTAGCAGCCACTTCATTGGGCTTGCTTATAATCACATGCAGTCATTTGAAAAAAAAAGACACAGGAAAAAAAGAAATAAAAACCCAGGGACCTTTCCTCTGTCTAGAGGCATATCTCCTGGTAAGAGGGATAAGCTAGTTCCCACCCCTTCTGTGATCAATAATCCTCTTCTTTAGGGGGGTAGATTGGCTGCATAGCTTCCCACTGACTTGTCCTCCAACCTGCCTCCCACAGAATTGAATTTGGTACATCGTTGTAATTATGTGCTGTACCTTTACTAGAAAAAAAGCATAGATCTTTGAAAGCTCTGGCAGTTAGAACCCCCAGCAGGAGCTTTTAGACTCTTCTGAGTGTGTTTGTAGCTCAGCTGTTCTCAAACCTCAGAGCTATGGAAATTCCCACTTGTCTTGCACTGGGGATAGAGACCCATACTGTGTGTATCTATTAAACTAACACATCTTCTGAGAAAAGGAAGGCAATAATTAGTTCTCTTAGCAATCGGTACTTTGTTTTTCTGACTTCAAAATTACCCATATTTTTCAATTAAAAACATTCTAAAGCTATAATCTAACAAAAGATGTTGAGATAGCCTTGTACATAAACATCTTTATAATGGAAAGCACTGATTATGTGATATTGCTGACAGCACATTTAAAAGTTTTTTTCTTTTTTTACACAAATATACAAAGGCAAGAAGAGAGGATTTATGCCTACAGCTGAAGTACAACTATAAAGTCACTGTGATTTTTAATTTTTTTTAAAGCCTCATAAGAGTTTATGAGCTAGTCTATTCAAGATAGCTTAACCAGGTGAAAAGGAAATTTTTAAAAGCTTTTTCCACCTCCTACATATCATCAAAAACAATTAGTTTGGATAGAAAATTGTAGGTCCTTTGTTTCATTACTATTAAATCATTTTTCAGGTTTGCATATTCATTGGGAAAATTACATTTTTCTTTATTTTATCTGCTTGCATTCAGGGTATTCAGTGTTTTGATATGAAATTTCCTGATTGTTTCTATTTTCATTCTTCCTGTAAATATGAATGCTAGCTCTTACTTCTAGATGTGCATTCATTTTATCTGAGAAAAAGCTGTTTTAATAATTTTGAGATCAGGTAAAAGAAAACTCACCGTGACTCATTCTCAAAATCCATGTATTTATATTCTTGTTCCTTTCATTAAATCCCCATAATAATCCATTTTGTGGCAAGATTGCTCATTTCCAGCAATTTTTACAATAAAACAAGGTAAAATAAAACCACTTGAAAATTGAAAATTCAAATTAGGACTATGAATGTCAATCAATTTTGCTATAGATTGTTTTTTGTTAAATTCAAAAAATCAAAAATTAACCCTTTTATCTTTTCCCCAAAAATCACTAAGCCTTAATACAATAACATAATGCCACAGTGGAAGTTTTGATGGTCATTCTTAGCTTCAAACAGTTGTTTTCAGAAGGATGTTTTAAAATTCTTGCTCAGCTTCGAAGTGTGATTCTTCTTCTAAGTTTACAGTGTTTTGGGAGGCAGACATTGTTATTATGTTCTGTTCTAGACTAAAGATGAGTAGATGTTTGTTCATGTGTAACATGTGCTGTGTAGTCTATATACTAGGCACACTTGTATTGATTCTTTTGTCCAGGCCAGGTAATGGGTTTGCTACAGAATGTGCAGTGATGAGTAGGAGAGGTCCTGCCCTTGGGGAGGTTACTGCCTAACAGAATATAAGAAAATTATTTGCTTTGTAGATAATCATGAATATCCTTGCTTTATTTCCATTCCTCTAGGCAGAATTTTGCTCAGTCATTGACTGTGAATCTCATTTTTGCAAGCAGTTCTGGCTGCTTTCCTTCCTTCTTTACCATGGCTTCATTAGCATTCCTTTTACTGTAGTCACAGCTACAAAATTATTCTGTATATTCAATGGACAATGGATCAAAGTAGTATTTAATTTGGGGGGAAAACACCTTGTAACACATGTATATTTGTTACAAATTTATCTGTTAATTCTAATGAATTGTTAACATTGTATGTTGAAGAGACTAGGGGCTGATTTATGCTCATGTGTGACGGACATTAAAGGTATGTTTCTTACCAGTGCAAAAGGAAAGATGGTAGAAGTAACCTTAAAGGCCACACGTGACTGCAAGAGTGCCATGTGGCCATCTCCTACTCCTTCACACATGGTTTTTATACTTGCACCTTTTTTCTTTCTCTGTGGATTCCTATGGTAGTTTGATAGTAGATCAATATTCACCAGCTGTATAGGTAGTGAAGTGTATAAAATTCAAATTATATGAACAAAACTGTGTCTAACTCTTTGGGGAAATAACCCACTTGTAGTTGCTCTCACTAAAGCTGTCAGTGTACTTTTTTTTTTTTTTAATATAGTGCAGATCAGCTAAAGAAATGAGAGCCACTTGATGTGATTTGATAGACAAGTACATCGTAGCACAAATAAATCCCCTACATAATACAACACTCTGGTCAGCATCCCACAGCACTTCAAGGAATGAATTATAAAACAAAGGATGCCAGTCAACTAAAATGCTGTGAGGGACCACAACTAAAAACAAACACATATTTCAGCCGAGCTTTTGTGTTTTTTTACTTATATCACTTAGGTACACTCAAGTGCTTTTATGAGACATGAGCCTTTTAATAATTGTATGTGTGGCTGGGGATGTTACTCGGTGCTTCCTATTATTTTTAAGCTTAGTTATCCAAGACATTTCCTTACATACTCAACTCCTCTGATGGAGGTTCAACTGTTTCTATGAATCTAGCCTGGTCTGATCATGGAAGTTTACACTTATGATTGTAGAAATTCTGTTGGTATAATCAATACATACTGCTTTGTGGCTCCTGTTAAGTTATGTGCCTATATACCTTACCTCCTTCATAGTCTCTTGAGTTTGTAATAATACATTAATTAACATTTCTAATAGCAAATGTATATTATGAATTAAAAATAGCTAAATGGAGCATGACAGTTACAGTGCATTCAGTAGGTGATGACTTCTGTTCTTTACTGAGTCCTGGATACACATATTCCTTAATTGTGGATCAGAGAAACTTTCCCTTGGATTTGGGATAAAAATCAGTGACCATGATTCCTTCTTACTGAGGATTTCTGGAGACAAAGGGGATAATGACAAAAAGAGCTATTGTTTTAGAGTTTATACATTGTGTCAGTAACTATGACAGGAGTGTTACACACAGCATCTCATTTAAGTCGTACTGCAACTTGCATGGATAATTTAATGAATACATTTCCTTGATGAGGAAGTAAAGACTCAGAAACATTAGGTAACTTGCACTATGTCATACAACTAGAAAATGACAGAGTGTCATTCAGGCTTATGTCAGTGTAACTCAAAAGTCCCTGTTTCTTTTACTGCAATTTTCAGTATGAATTTAGAGCAGGCGTCCTCAAACTACAGCCTGCAGGCCACATGCAGCTGCCTAGCACATTTATCCAGCCCTCCGGGTGTTTTTGCCGCTGCTGCCTGTCCTGCTTGGCAGCCGACTCATCCCGGGCCCACAGTGCGCACTCTCCAATAATCTAAGGGACAGTGAACTGGCCCCCTGTTTAAAAAGTTTGAAGACCCCTGGTTTAGAGAATGCAAAGAATTGTCTCTCTCCCTTTTCTGGGTTTAGGGAAAAATCTCTCTTGAACACTACCCTTAAAAATAGGTATATGGGATTCTGAATTTGGGCTAAGATTGGTGCTAGGCAGTATTATTGGGATGACACACCTGGCAGCAAATGACCTTGCAGAAGGTACCTCCTCCTTCCCCTCAGCCTGCTATTCTACCTTTTTAAATCATGCATCCTCTTCTAAACCCAGCATTTTACTGAATATTGTGGTTCCCATTTGAGTGGATGAATACATTCATTTCTTCATTCAGTTTACAATTATTTATTTTTTAAATCAACTCTCATATTTATCACTTGTCATGTATCAAACCTTGTTGTAGGGGATGAATGAATGAAGAACATTTGCCACATGAAAAGGGCAGCTCTGATCCCATTATAGTGTACAACTTCTTCCTGGAAGCAGACTGACTAATGATAGATTAATATCCAGTAATAGCAGTTTCACAAAGTTAATTCCCTAGCATTTCCAGTTTGGCATCATAACTGAAGACAATATTTTGGGAGAGTAAAATATGACCATCAGTTGTTAATTTTGTTCAATAGACAATCTGTCCTGTGTAATAGAAGATCTGGAAAATGGCTAGTCAGCTAAGGAGTGCTTTTAAAATCAATCAGCAAGTATTTGAATGTCTAATACCAGACTCTTTGCTAGGGGCTCCACAAGGTACAATTTTTGACTCTTTTTCTCCTCTTCTCCCTCTATACTTTCCTCATCAATGACCTTGCCTCCCAGAACATCTATTCAGATAACTCCTAAATCTGTCAAGTCCAGTACTTATCTTTTTTTAAATCCTGGGACTATATTTTGAGATGCTACCAGATATCATATTATAATAATGCCAAAAACTCAACACATTAAGAAAACAATGTTATTTCCCTGTCTTAGAGATATCATTTTACCATTTATGAGGATTTGAAGGGGAAAAGGCTAGAGGGATCAGGAAGGACATTTAAAGAGTCTATTTAGTAATCCAACCTTGAAGTATATAATATTTGTCTTTTAGTGGTAAGTGTAGAAAATAAAAGACAATTCCAAGAAATTCTTCAGCTTGAAACATTGTCCAGGATTGGTATTAAATAACTTTTTGGATACTTTGATTTGAATATCACTCTAACATTTGGAGTCTTAATAATATAGCATCATTGTTAGTTAAGATACACTATTTGACGCCTGAGAAGATGGTCAACAAAATTCATTTAAATGCTAATAAAATTTTTTGGTAACAGCCAAGCAATATTTTTCACTTGTAAAGTTAGTACCCTTTGCTGTACCCTCCCACAACTCTAAAGGCAGAGACTGAAAAAGATGGAAGTAATATGAATGGATCATTCATTTGGCTTTGGTCTAATCATCAAAGCAAGACTGCTTTACAGGATTTCCCCTATTTATAGATGGGGATACTTAAGACCAGAAAATTAGGCAGACTATTTTCATACAGTCAGATCACATGAAAGTTTCTGAATTCAGTCTTCTTTGATTGAAGTTGATACTCAGCTGTACCTACCTGCCTCTGCTGCCTTAGTCCCTGAGTAGCTTACTGGGGTCTTAATAACAACAGATCTGGGGAAGCAAATTCATCTACCCTCATTCTCGGAATCAAAACAACCAAACAATAAACCATACCACATCAGCACCTCTTTCTATGTTAATTAATGCCAACATTGTTCTACCTACCTAAGGTTATAAGGTTAAGTCTTACAACCTTAGAGCCATCTTTGAATTTTTCTTCCCATAACTGCTCAGTTGCTAAGTCCCATTGGTTCTTTCTTAATTATACCTCTTGTATCCATCTTTTCCTTTCTCTTCCTACTGTCAACCTTCTACCTCATTGCCTGTTTCTCAGGCCATTTTGATAACTTCCTGATGGTATCCTTGCCACTAATCTCTTCTTTGACTAATCATAGCTACTGATCCTAATAAGACTCAAGAGGCAGTGTGGTATAATGGTTGATAGTCTGGGATCTGCAGCCCAAAGGCCTGAGTTCAAATCTTCAGATCTGCAACATAGACATTTGGCTTTGTGCAAGTTACTTAGTATTTCTGTGCTTCACTTTCCTCATCTTTAGAATGAGAATAAAGATAATAGCCTTTTCCTGAGGATATGTTGAGAATCACTTAGTTAATACATATATAATACTTATGTGGAAAGATGTCTCTAAATGTTTGTCACTGTTATTACTGTTACTCTTATCATTAAAATATACTTTTATTTACATTGTTTCGGTTGGAGTTTGTGTTAAAAAAAAATCACAACCATACCTTTTGAGTTTGTAGGCCAAGGATTGAAATACAAAGCCCAGAAAGGATAACAATATCAATGAAGACACTGGTATTAGAACTGAAACAAGACTAAAAGCCCACATGTGCCTAAGAGTTATGTTCCTTATCGATCTGGGACCAACAGCACCCTGTTAACCTGGGTCCCTACAGGCTCTACAAAGCATGACCAGCAGTGCAGGTACATGGTGACTACTATCAGGGAGACTATAAAACTACTCCTTAAACACATAGAAAACATGATTCTGTGCTAGTAGTGGGCAGGTACCAGTAAAAGGAAAGGAAAAATAAAGTGGGGAGGGATTTGGATACAGTGGTAGAGGCAGAAATGCAGGCACAAAAATACATATAGGAACTTAGATTCCCACACAAACATACACAAAAAGACCTCCACGTTCTTGGCGATAGACTTTGATGAGATTAGCTTCCAATTTTGTGGCCTTAACCTGCATTCTTAAGATACTTTAGTTCAAATTGTGTGCCTAGGTATCTATGTCCTATAATGACTAACCTATAAACCTCTTCTAACCCTATTCTCCTTACCCTTTCCTTCTGGCCTCAGTTCTGTGTGTGCTTATTTACACACACACACTCTCTCTCGCGCGCGCGTGCTCTCTCTCTGTCTATTACACATGCACACACATACATTTATATTTTCATTTGTATTCCCTCTACCATGAAGCCTTCATTAAATATCGTAGTCATAAACTTTAAACATAAGAGTTTAAAGTTTTTTCTTCTTCTGGTGAACATCTCCAGAACTTAATTTCTGTTTCTCTATCTAAAATCATGTGCTGGTTTTTCATTAGCTATAGTTTTCACCTGCCACTGTTATGAGTTTCAGACTATATTGTGAGTTTTTTGTGAATAGTATATAATTTCACTTATTATATAATTGGTGTACAATTTGTATAGTAATACTCTGACTATATAGAAAAGGCTGATTATAAGTGATTAAACCTGCATAAATATAGTAACAAGTGGATATTTCCAGCATACTTTTATATATGCCTGTGAAAAGCATCAAAGCATATAGAAGGATTAGTAGAAGGCAAAGGTTCATATTTAGAGAGGCAGATGTTCATGGTGAATGGGCAAGTTAATTTCAAAGAAAAATAATAAACTATGTCTTACTTCTGTATTAGAGCAGATATGATCTACCCAATAGCTCATTTGCTACTTTTAAAGGGTACTTTGTGGTTTAAAGACTTTTGTTTATGTTCCCAAATTCTCTTCATGTTATCTGCGGGTATCTTAGTACCTAACATGTGCTTAGCATTTGTATTTAAGAAAGTAAGTTTTACATGCAATAACAAATAGAATTGTAAATACTTTCTTTTTGCTGTGTTTATGTGTGTCTACCCTCCCCCACTTCTCTCAGAATGCCTTTGGTGAATGAAAACTAGTTAAATAATTTGGGGCTATAAAAAATTGAAAATTAAAAATAATTATCATAGGAACTATACCAAAGAGAATATAAAATGTGCACCAACAGTATGAAACAAGTAATTAAAAGCAAAGTTGAACTATTTTGAAGAAACCAATATAGAATTCTTGAATAAAGTATTTGAAAGTAAGTTCATATGATTTTACCGTAACCTAATTATTTAATATCCACATCTGTCAAGTAGGTGAAATTCTTTAGAGCGTATATAAATATTTAATATATTTTATGAATAGAAATCATAGGTTTAAAAATTATTAAATGCTCAATCAGAGCTAGTCCTCTGATTTCAAACAGCATAGTAATAGGTAATTTCTTAGGAAATGTTCCACTTATATTTTCTATTATCATATACATCTTTTATCTGTGGCCCAACTATTCACTTAACTCAATTTCATGTTTATAAATTTTCCTAGTTCACCTCAGGGACAGATTTTGGCAGTTTGGATGTTATTGATGGCTAACGATTATGCACTTAACATATAGCAACTGTTCAGCTCCAATAGTATTAATACTATAAGGATGATTTAATTTATTTTTAAAAAACTGAACAACCAGCTTTTTAAAACTTTGGTGAAATATTTCTTTGAAATGTTTAAAACAAACAAAAATAATATTTTTTAAACCTAGGTAGGATTTGTTTTATACAGAAATTTTACAGTATTGTCTATGAAATTATCCCCACTAAGGCGATAAAACATCAGGTTTTAAATGTATTTTCTCATAGAACATTCCTTATCTTACAGATCAGCTCAGTGAAAATGTTACGGCCTCGTCTCAATAGCATTCTTTTCAAGCTCATGTTTGAAGAACATGTAAACAACATCAAACCAAGCATCATAGCAGTAACTCTTGCCTGTGAAGAACTGAAGAAAAGTGAAAGTTTTAACAGACTTTTAGAGTTAGTTCTTTTGGTTGGAAACTACATGAATTCAGGCTCAAGAAATGCCCAGTCATTGGGTTTTAAGATCAATTTCCTTTGCAAGGTAAGATTACATTTATAATGATAATTTATAAACATTTTCTTGTCTATGAGAGGGTTACTCTAAAAAGCAATAGTACATAAACCACAAAATTATATACTTTAAAAGGATGAATTTTATGGTATATGAAACTTATCTCAATTAAATAGCTTTTTAAAATCTTATTTTAGTAAAATCCAAGACTACGCAAATTCTTTCGCAGTATAATACTCAACTCTTGCTGATTAAATTTTATTAGACTTCATAGACCAAAACAAAATTTGCTTTTACAAAATAGATGCAACATTGTATTTTAATCCTTTTATGCGTATTCTGTGTCTCTCCAAAAAGTATTTGAGGAGCTAAATTCAATGAAGTAAATAGCCGGAAATTTATTTTTTAGTAAGCTTTACCTATTCTATTCTAAGCAAGTAATACTCTTCGTTGTTGATTAATGTTGTGTCACTAAGCTTACACTGGTATCTGGCATATTACCTGAGAGCTAAAAAGATTCAAGTGGTAATCATCTTAGTGTTTTGATTGGGTCATTGCATATTATTCTTTTTGAGACTTAATTCTTACGAAAAGTAAACAAAGAAACAGAGAAGCACCAAAGTGATTGCATATGCCCATTTCTAGGCTAGAGCTAACCACCTTATTCAAGAAAAAGATCTTTCTATTACAGGGAGAAACCTGAACACATTCTGAGGTGAAGGCCTGTAAGAAAGCTAGAGACAAAGATAAATCTGAAAACGAATAATCTGTCTTTGACATCTCAGCTTTCTTTCACTTTTTTTTTCGCTTACATCTGAAAACGTTGTAGAACTTTGGTTAGTTCTTGAAGTATATTATAACAAGAATCCCAAATGTAGGACTGGATATGAATTTCTTTTCTATTTGTGCATTAAATAGATGTGCATTATATATACATGGACTAGCACTTTAACATGTATCAAAAATGATTTGATCCTGGCATTTCTAACCCAGATAGACATAAAGAAAAACATTTATAGATAATAGGATGTATAATGGAATTGTGAGTATCTGTTAACTTATAAGATATTTTTGAAGGGTATAGGGAAAATTATTTGGAAACATTAGATTTGTCAAAGAAATATTTTTACTCCACCTTCTTGTGATATTTGTGGTCATGTGAAATTATTTTATAATGCCAGAAAGAATAAGACAATGCTTATGATAAATTGGAATAATTCATTGCCAGATTTATAGGATAACACTACTTAGGATGTTTTCATTGGATAGCATACCATATACTCAATGCTAATAGAGTCATTTCTTATCAATATGCTACTTAGAGTATATGCTGTATACACAGTGAGTGACTAAAAGTGTTCTTGCTTGAGGATTGTAAAAATATTATAAATTAAAATATCGTAGAAATTTATATTAGATAACTATTTCACATTTAATTCATATAAAAATACATTAAACAAACCATCCTAATTTGAACAACTATGTACCTTTATTTGTAAGTGTCTTAATTTCACACTTTTAACATTAATTACATGAACTGATTCTTTGAAGCAAGAATGAATAAGTCATTTGTACACAGGAACAAAAGATTACGTTAACCTCACAGAAGGATTTTATAGTTACATCTTATATTTTGGAGAGAGCCTTCTTCCTGTCATCTACCTGTCAAATAAAAGTTCTTCCACACAACGCTGATCTGACATCTATCACTAGAGGTATGCTCAAAGGATTCAGCACAAAGATTTTTGCCAACTTCAAATAAAATAAAAAATAATCTTGTGGGAAATGCTATCATGTAGTAATAGGTATTCCAAAAGAGAAAGAAGTGAAGGTTTTAAAATCTTTCACCCTCACTTTTTTGTAGGATTTTTATCTTCTGGGAAATACTTCTAGGAAAATGCGTGTCATTAGGAAAGAAAAATATCATATACATGTATGATATTCCCATAATATCTAGTATTAAAAGGATGTTCTGGAATACAAAGGATTCTGAGTAGATGTAAATGTCTAAAATGACAGAAATTTACTGAAGTACATAGAAATAGTTAGCTTAGGTCTATAATCTGTTTGAAACAGAATTAACTAACTACTGATGTATGATTAGCTAGAATTGCTGTTAAATTTCAGTTATATTATAAAAGATTACTTCATTGATTTTTCATAGTGATTTTTTTTTCTTAAAGAAAATAGCAGGGAGAATTTCCCTTGCAGAACACTGATTCTGCTTTAGAAATGATACCATTTACTCACCTAAATTTTTCTAATGATAATTTCCCTTCTCAGTGATTTTAAAGCTATAATTCAGTGATTTTCACAAGAAGCTCTAGACTATGTTGAAATATTCACCTAGCTAAAAAGGGAGCCATAGTATAAGGAGTTCAACTTATCTGATGTGTCTTGTAGTAAGGTATTGTAAAAAATTCAGATGGTCACAATTGGCTGCTATAATATTTGGGAAGAAAAGGAAAACAGATGGGTTAACCAAAATGTCAACACTAAATAGTATCATTACTGTAAGTACTGCCCTCACTACAAAGTGCTTTGTTAATTTGCAGCAGTGAATTATCACTTTGTGAGTTACCAAACCAGTGTGCTGAACTGTAATGAAAATAATTTCAGTGAAGATGAGTTCCCAATGTTAGTTTGGCCTGTGCTTGCCTGTTGGTTATTAAAATTCTAACCAATGAAAGTGCTGTACTTCAAGGTCATTTGTTATTTTTGTTTTTAGTATGTGATAGCAGATATAATCTGTGCAAGAACAAAATATTTAAAAATACTGAGCATTCTCTGTGCACTAAGCTTTGTGGGTGTATCAGATAAAGATCTTTGTTCACAAGCAGCAGGAAGTGACTATGCCTGGTTTAAGCAAAAAGTGGAATTTGTTGGAAGGATATGAGGTAGCTCATCCAAAAACTGAGGAAAGGCTGAGGAACTTGGCCTTCGAAATAGCAACAACTGTGACAGCTTTGAGAATTTAGGTAGCAGAAATGAATGGGAAGTCTTTTCAGGAATGTATCAGCTCCAACCATTTTTCTCCTCTTGTGTTTGATTCAAATTATAACTAGAGAGCCTGATAAGCATAGAGTAGGTTACAAGAACACCTTGTGTTCAAGTGACGGTAAACAACTTTGATTGTGCTACCAAGACTATTTCAATAGAAGATTGGTTATGCCCTAAAGGATGCTGTTACCAAAGATAGGGATACAAAAGGTTAGGAGCAGGTGAAGGGATATCAAGCAGAAACAAATAAAGACAAAGCAAAACAGATGGTCTGTATACTAGGGGCATACAAACAGTACAGAAAATACACAGAAACCTTAATGAGCTTGTGGTACAGTTGAGCAGCCAGGAAATATATATTCAAAATATTAGGTAATGTCTCAATGTATACTGTTAAAGTCTACAAAAATTAATGACCAAATGAGGTTGGCAGGAGTTCAGAGAATGGGGGAATCTTCAGTGATTGGTTGATGCTGTTGAATTGAAAGATGGATTGGATTGGGGTATGTGAAGAGAAGACCTGCAAGAGAGTAGAACAGTGTGGGCTTGGAACCTACATTTTACCTTACACTTTGCCAATTACTAGCCAAATTTTCATGACTAAGTCACTTACCCTCTCTGAACCTCAGTTTCCTCATGTGTAAGCTAGGAAATACACTGACTCTTGTTTATTTCCATAGGGTTGTTTTCAGGGTCAGCTAAAATGGTCTGTGTTAGAGTATTTAGAACAATTGTAATGTTAAACAAATGGTAGTAGTTCTACTTAATGATGGTACACAACTAGGAATGATCATGATACATTTGAGGATGAATTAGAAAACCACAATGTCTGTAATATTGGATTCCTTTTGGAAACAAGTAATTACATTGGAAGGCAGGTTATGAGAAGGTTTTGAGTTATTCGTACATTAGTGTGGATATCTTGCTCCCATAACTTTTAAAATATCATTCACAGCCCACTTAATGACTTTCAAAAGCTGGAAACCTTTTTTTCATGTACTGAGCAAAAGCTTTTTTTTTTCCTGCCTTCAGTTAATATATGACTATATGACTACATGTGCTATGACTTTCTAGTCATTCTACTTGGATGGACAGACACAACAAATTATGAAGATAGACAAATGGTGATATGCTTATGTAGAGATATGAAATATATCATAAAAAGACCCTAAAGAAAACATGTAAGTTCACTCTGGTGAAAATTTAGATATCTCACTTTAAATCATTAGGATTAACATGATAACATAATTGTGCCTTTTCTAATATTCTTCATTTATGTAGAGTGTCTATAACATGTAAAGGCCTCATATTCTATAGCCTATCACATTGTATTAGTGACAGAGTATTATAGATGTCACTCCCAATATACAAAGGACAATATCATCTCCCATATATAAGCTATAAGAAGGGAAGTAAAATAGGTTCAGCTTGATTATTAAATAGATTACTTACCAGAAAATATCATTTGTCAAGAAAAGCAGCTACTATCTATGGCAATAAAATTTGGAAATCTGTAATCCAGGAGAAAATCTACAAAAGATCTAAGGAAAAAAATCATATGTAAGTATGCCAAGAATTTCACACTGTTGGATCATTTTTAGCTGAAATGATGTGGATTGTGTCTATATAAAGCTGGAATCCTAGTATATGAAGACATCTAGTCTAGTCTCTTTAGCGTACAGTGAGAAAACTGATGAACAGAGATGGAAAATACTTTGGTGAGTGTATTGGTCAGCTTGGGCTGCCATAACCAAATACTATATGCTGAGTGGGTTAAATAAGAGAAATTTATTTTTTCATAGTTTGAGGATTGAAAGTCCAAGATCAAGGTACCAGTAGCATTCTGGTGTGGCCTCTCTCTTTAGGTTGCGTACGGCCACTTTTTTACTATGTCCTCAAATATCTTTAATTTACTATATTATTTTTTTCTTTCTCCTTCAAAAGACTGAGTACTCATAAAATTTGGATATATTTTTTTATTCTTCACTATATCCTCCGTGTCAGTTGTATATGACTCCCTCAGTAAATTACTACTGAGTGAAAGTCATGCAATTTGATTAAATAAATGATTAATATTCAACTTAAGTGTTGCCTTTTTTTTTAAAGTGAGAGAATTTTGTTCCTCACAGGCATAAAGGGTATATTTTTGACAGCAAACTATTGAATATGCAATTGTAAGACTTTTTTATAGTTTATTTATAAAGACATAAAAATGTATTGTTGCCACATGCAGAAGAATGAAACAAGATCCATATTTCTCATCACTCACAAAAATTAATTCAAGATGGATAAAATACTTAAATGTAAGGCATGAAACCATAAAAATTCTAGAAGAAAATGTAGGAAAATCCTTCTATTTATCAGCGTAGGCAAAGAATTTATGACTAAGATCCCAATGGAAATTACAGCAACAAGGAAAATAAATAAATGGGACTTGATTACGTTAAAAAATTTCTGCATAGCTGAGGAAATAATCAATAGAGCAAATAGTCTACAGAATGGGAGAAAATATTCACAAGCTATACATCTGATAAAGGGCTAATAACCAGAATCTACAAAGAATTCAAGCAAATCAGCAAGAAAGAAACAACCCCATTATAAAGTGGACAAAAGACATGAACAGAAGCTTTTCAAAAGAAGATAGACAAATGGCCAATGAACATATGAAAAAATGCTCAATGTCACTAATCATCAGGAAAACGCAAATTAAAACCACAGTGAACTATCACCTTATCCCAGTTAGAATCACTTTTATTAAAAAGTCCAAAAACAATAGATGCTGGTGTGGATGCAGAGAGAAAGGAATGTTTATTCACTGTTGGTGGGATTGCAAATTAGTACAGTCTCTATGGAAAACAGTGTGAAGATTCCTCAAAGAACTAAAAGTAGACCTACTATTTGATCCAGCAATCCCACTACACTGGGTATTTACCCAAAGGAAAAGAAGTCATTTTATTAAAAAGACACCTACACTCAAATATTTATTGCAGCACAATTCACAATTGCAGAGATGTGGAATCAACCCAAGTGCCCATCAATACATGAGTGGATTAATAAAATGTGATATATGTATACCATAGAATATTACTCAGCCATAAAAAGGATGAAATAATGCCTTTTGCAACCATTTGGATGGAACTAGAGACCATTCTCCTAAATGAAGTATCTAAAGAATGGGGAAAAAAAAAAGATCAAATGTACTCACTAAAACTCAGTGTAAATCAAGCATGGGGGAGAGATTACTAGGGAGGGACAAAAACCTACCTAATGGGTACAATGAACACTGTCTGGGTAATGGCCACACTTATAACCCTCACTCAAGTATAACAAAAGAGATCCATGTAACCAAAATTATTTGTACCCCCTCCCCATATTTTGAGATTAAAAAACAAAAAAAAAACTAGCAGAACCAGGATTTCAATCCAAGTCTTTCAGATGCTTTACATGTAGCTATAAACATTCTGCCTTCTGGGAATAACATTAAAGACAAAGTTATAAAATTAACTTTGTTAAAGAACTTCAGAGAGTAATGGTTTCAAACAATGAACAGCTATTAACTTTCTATTAACAAGTATTCTTGTGGGTAATTATCAAGGACCTTAGGTTTATACCTTTTCTTCCTCATGGTCTTGAGAAAATAAAGGAACTGACATCATGATCCCTTCCCCTCCCAAAAAATATGTATCATTTGCTATAAATCTTAACCAGTAATTCACCATCAAATATGGGTTAATAAATAAATTAATTAATATTGGACTATTAATTTAAAACCAAACATATTTTAGAAAATAACCTCTATAGGATGTACTGAAAGAGAACCTAGCAAAGATCAATATATCCTGGTCAACCGTGCACACATTTGGTGCCTGTGTTTTTATGGTTTATAAAGTGTTTTCCTTATGACTCAGGGAGGTTAGATATTATTAACCCCATTTTGCAAATTAGAAAACTAAAGCCCAGTGATGTCATACAATGTTTTAAAGATTAAAAAGCTAATAAATGTCCAAGTTGGGGCTTAAATACTGATCTTTCACGTCCAAAACTGTGCAGCACCTTGTCTCTCATTGCATTGCAACAGAATGTTTGGTTACGCGTGGCTCATTTCGAGGAAGAATTACTGAACCAACTCTGCCATTTATGAAAATCGTGAAAACCTCATGTGGATTTTCTTGGCTCTCTGGCAGCTTGTGAAAAACTTGGAATCTATCTATTTTATTTAAATTCAGTTGGAAATAATTGTAGGTGTATTAATAGAAAGTTTCTCTTCTGATAATAGATTTTAATGTATCCAGGCAGCAGAGTATATATATTTGTAATAAAATAGCACCTAATAATTGGAATGATTATAAAGCTATCCCTTGGCATTGTACAGGCTCTCAGAACATAACAGTTTTGTGTAGGTGAGGTTGACTGCTGCTCTCAATATTTTATGAGTGAGGACTCCTAAGTGATGGCCTGCCCAGGATCAGTCAGTGACAAAGGCAGAGTTAGGATCCAACTTTCCTGGGACTCAAACAAATGATCTCAGTGGATCATGCTATTTTTAGCATTTGCATCAACTCTGTTGCTTCTCTGAAATATGCTTTTTTTCTATCAGACTATGTTTAGCATTAATTGAATTCAGGGGAGATGTGGTTGATAATTTGCTGAGGAGAAAATGACTTTGAGAATTATAACTTTTCTTGAAAAAATTCTGTGAAAGGGAAGATTAGAGTCTTAGTCAAGTATGGAGAGGGATGAAATGTTAGGTTCTCTTTCCAAATTTCTCTTTTTCTCCCTGTGAGTCCTTTAAACTTCCCTTCCTATGGGGCTATTTGCAGGAAAGAGTTTTCCTTTGGTGA